>NC_049222.1:60708702-61958702 GCF_011100685.1 Canis lupus familiaris | reverse complement strand
AAATTTTAAAAAATTTCAGAAATTAAGAATAAACTGGAAGAAACACAAAAAGTAATTATACAGATATTTTTTATAGAAACAGAAGGTTAAAGTAAGGACTTTTTAAAATTGAAAACAAATAAAGAGTAAAAAGTATTTGAGATAGTGACAAATATTGATAAACAAAAAAGAGCCAGGGTATGGATAAAAAGAATCCCTTAAAAACAGTAGGGTAAGGAAACAAGGGAACAAAATATATACACACAAAATTGTAATTCCTGAAAAAAAAAAACAAAAAAACAAACCACATCTATAAATTGAGAGAACACATGCATCTGAGAATATTGACCCAGAATAACAAACACCAATACACATTGTGGTAAAATACTGGACCATATTTTTATTTTTTAATTTTTATTCAATTTATTTAAACTAAAAAAAAAAAGAACTATTCATTTATTTTACTAATCCCCTATACCTCTTGCAACGATCAGTCTATTCTCTGTATCTGTAAACTTGTTTTGTTTGTTTTGTTCTGTTTTTAGATTCCACATATAAGAAAGATCATACAGTATTTTTCTTTGTTAGTCTTAGTTCACTTAGCATAATGCCCTCAAGCTCCATTCATGTTGTCACAATGGCATGATTTCATTCTTTTTATGCTTGAGTAATTTCCTATTTCTTTATCCATTCATCCATCAACAGACACTTAGGTTGTTTTCATATCTTGGCTATTGTAGATAATGTTACAGTGAATACGGGGTTATGTATATCTTTTTGAATTGAGGTTTTTGTTTTCTCTTCAGATAAGTATCTCAGAGTGAAGTTGCTGGATCATATCATAGTTCTATTTTTTAGTTTTTTGAGGAAGCTCCATACTGTTTTGCATAGGGATTGCACCAATTTACATTTCCACCAATAATAGTACACAAGGGTTCCCTTTTCTCCACTTTTTAGCCAACACCTGTTATTTCTTTTCTTTTTGGTTTTAGCCATTTTGACAGGTGTGAAGTGATATCTTGTTGTGGGTTTATTTTTGCACTTCCCTGATGTTTAATGATGTTGAGCATCTTTTCATGTCTGTTGGCCATCTGTGTATTTTCTTTGGAAAAATGTCCATTTTAAAAATCAGATCATCTGCTATTGATTATTTTGAGTTTTTCATATATTTTTGATATTAATACCTTATCAGTTATATGATTTATAATTAATTTCTCCCCTTCAGCATGTTTCCTCTTCACTTCATTGATAGTTTCCTTTGATGTGTAGACTTTAGTTTGATGTAGTCCCACTTATTTATTACGGTTTCTTTTGCTTTTGGTGTCAGATTCAAAAACTCATCTCCAAGACCTACATGAAGGAACTTACTACCTATGTTTTCTTCCAAAAGTTTTATAATTTCAGGTCTTATGTTCAAGTCATTAATCCATTTTGTATTCATTTTTGTGTGTGGTATAAGATACTGGACCATTTTGCTCTTTTGCATGTGCTTAATTAATTTTTCCAACACCATTTATTGAAGAAACTGTCCTTTCCCCATTGTATATTCTTGTCTTCATCATGAATTAATTAACTTTATATGAGTGGGTTTCTTCCTGGGCTCTCCTTTCTGTTGTATTGATCTAATATCTGTTTTTATGTTGGTATGATACTGTTTTAATTACCATAGCTTTACAATATACTTTGAAATCAGAGGGCATGATCCTTCTCGTTTTGTTCTTTTTTCTCAAGATCGCTTTGGTTATTTGAGGCCTTTTGTAGTTCCATACAAATTTTAGGATTGTTTGTTCTATTTCTGTGAAAAGCACTATTAGAATGTTGTTAAAGATTGCACTGAATCTGCAGATTACTTTGGGTAGTGTAGACATTTTAACAATATTAATTCTGCCAATACATAAACATGAAATGTATTCCTATTTATATATGTCTTCAATTTCATTCAATAATGTTTTATAATTTTCAGTATATGTTAGTTCTTTCTTATCTGGAAGGAATACATTCCAAGACTCCCAGTGGATGCTTGAAACCATGAATAGTTCCAAACCCTATATATACAATGTTTTTCCCTACACATACATACCTATGAGAAAGTTTAATTTATAAATTACACATGGTAAGATACTAACAAAATAACTAATAATAAAATAGAACAGTTGTAAAAGATACTGATATAAAAATTATGTGAATGTGGTTCTCTCTCTACCTCAAAATACATTACTGTACCCTAATCACCCTTCTTATTGTGATTTGAGACAATAAAAAGACTATGTGATGAGATGAAGTGAAGTCAACGATGTAGGCATTGTGAAGTAGTGTTAGGTTACAAATGACCTGATAATACATCAGAAGGAAGATCATCTGCTTTGGTTAGCAGTTGATTGTGAGTAACTGAAACTGTGGAAGACAAAGTCATTAATAAGGGGATACTACTGTATAGGTCTTTCACATCCTTTGTTAAATTTATTCCCATGTATTTTCTTTTTGATGCAATTATAAATAAGGTTGTTTTCTTAATTTCTCCTTCTAATAGTTTGTTATTACTGTAAAGAAATGCAGCATATTTTTTGTGTATTGATTTTGTATCCTATCTTTACAAAATTTGTTAATTAGCACTAACAGGTTTTTTTTTTGTTTGTTTGTTTGTTTGTTTGTTTTTTTGGATGGAGACTTTAGGGTTTTGTTTTCCATTTATAATATCATGTCATCAACTAATAGTGACAATTTTACTTCTTCCTTTCTGATTTGGATGCCTTTTAATTATTTTTCTTGCCTAATTGCTCTGGGTAGGATTTCTACTATTAAATTGAATGAAAGTGGTAAGTAGACATCCTTGTCTTATTTCTGATCTTAGAGGGAACTCTTTCAGTTTTTTAACATTCAGTACGATGTTAGCTGTGGGCTTGTCATGTATGACCTGTATTATGTTGATGTATGTTCCCTCTGTAGCCACTTTGTGAGAGAGAACTTTTAATATAAATGGATCTTGAATTTTGTCAAATATTTTTTCTACATGTTAAAATGATTTTATGATTTTTATCCCTTTATCCTGTTGATGTGGCATATCCCATTGACTAATTTGTGGATGTTGAACCATCCTTGCATTCCTGTAATAAATCCTACTTGACTGTGGTGTATGATCCTTTTAATGTAATGTTGAATTTGTTTTACTAATAGTTTATTGAGGATTTTTGCAAAATTTTTATTAGGAATATTGACTTCTGATCTTATTTTTTGTGACATTGTTGTCTAGTCTTGCTATAAGGGTAATGTTAATCTCATAAAATATATGAAGAGTTTGAGAAGAATAGGTAGATTCACCAGCAAAGTCACATAGTTCTAGACTTTTGTTTTTGAGGAAGTTTTTAATTACTGTTTCAATTTTAATTACTGTTTCAATCTCCTTGCTACTACTCATACTCTGTATGTTAAGATTTTCTGTTTTGTTTTAATTCCATCTTGGAATATAAATTTGGTACGTTCCATTTCCATTTTCATTTGTCTCAAAGTATTTCTTATTTCTCTTTTTATTTCTTCTTTGACCCATTGGATGTTCAGTAGCATGTTTAATCTCCACATATTTGTTACTTTCTAATTTTCTTCATCTAATTAGTCTCTAGTTTTTATACCATTGTAGTAAAAAAAATGCTTAATGTGATTTCAGTCCTCTTAATAAATTTAAGTTTTTGTGGGCTAAAAAAAATCTATCTTGGAATAAGATTCATGTGCATGTAAGAAAATGTGCATTCTGTTACTGTGTGTGTAATATCTGTTAAGTCCATCTGGTCTAATATGTTATTTATTAATTTAATGATTTTCTGTCTGAATGATCTATCCATTGATGTAAGTAGGGTATTAAAACCTGCTACTATTGTTGTATTGCTGTCTATGTCTCTCTTTAGGTCAGCTAATATTTGCCTTATATATTTAGGTGCTCCTATGTTGAGTGTATAAATATTTATAAATATTATATCCTCTTGTTGGATTAACTCCTTTATGGTTATATAACACCTTTCTTTGTCTCTTACTATATAGTCTTTGCTTTAAAGAACATTTTTATCTGCTATAATTATAGATATGCCAGCTTTCTTGTGGTTTTCATTTGCATAGAATAACTTTTTCCATCCCTTTACTTTCTGCCAGTGTGTGTCCTTACATCTAAAGTGAGTCACCTGTCGGCAGCATCTAAATGAGTCTTGTTTTTTTATCCATTCAGTCACTATAAATCTTTTGATTAGATAATTTAGCCCATTTGCATTTAAAGTAATTTCTGATAGGTATGTACTTATTGCCATTTTGTTCATTGTTTTCTAGTGATTTTGGTAGTAATTGTGTAGTCTTTTCTTCTCTTGCTCTCTTTCTATGTAGGTTGATGATTTTCTTTAGTAATATCCTTATATTCTTTTATCATTTGTGTATTTACTATAGGCTTTTGCTTTATGGTTGCTGTGAGGATTACATATAACAATTTATATTTATGACAACCTATTTTAAGTGGATAATAAGTTTGATCCCATTCTAAAACTCAACATTTTTACTCTCCCTTCATGTTTTATGTTTCTCATGTCACATTTTACATCTTTTTATCTTGTATATCCTTTATCTAACTATTATAAACAGTTATTATTACTACTTTTGTCTGTTAGCCTTTATACTAGGTTTTTAGTAATTAATCCAGTATCTTTACTACATATTTACTTTTCCAATGAGATTTATTCTGAGACTTTACAGGGAAAGGAAAAAAAATGAGACATATATAAGCAAAAAGGAACTTATCATTTATTTTATTCATTTTTTTTAGTATATGTGCTGCCAAAGCGAGCACTATTTAATTTTTTTTAAAGATTTTATTTATTTTTCATGAGAGACACAAAGAGAGACAGAGAGAGGCAGAGACACAGGCAGAGGGAGAAGCAGGCTCCATGCAGGGAGCCTGACATGGGACTCAATCCCAGGTCTCCAGGATCATGCCCTGGGCCAAAGGCAGCGCTAAACCTCTGAGCCACCCAGGCTGCCCAACTTATCATTTATATGGAAAAAATATGTTTTCATTTGGCTCTAACAGTTACACTTTATGCCGTTAAGGAGTAGAGCAACATATCTAAGGAAATGAAGGAATGAAAATATACCTTTAAATAAATAATTGGAGACCAGAATTAAATGCGAGTTAAAAAAAAGTAAAAAACATTTCTAATAGCTAGATGCTCTGACAATGTAAATATAGTACAGCTATTTTTTAAAAGTGGAGATTACTAGGGAAAACATGTAGAAAATAGTTAACTATTCTTAGTAATTATATGGAGTATTATTCTGAAGATATCATGTGTGCAACGTGAAATAAAACAGTTTGGTTATAATGGGATATCCTAATTCTGTTATTCTCCATGTCTTTGAAAACAAGGATCCTTGGTATGGAAGAACAGCAAATGGGAACACTTCAATAGAAATTAGGTAAAAACTCAGTAGTAGAAATAAAGTAAAAGCTCAGTCCAAAGGAGGAAGTGTAGAAGATGAATTTGAAACTGTCAAAGACTACTAAGATCATGTCAAAATATTTAGGAACCAACTGGCAAAGCTACAAAGAACAATTTGTGCTTCATCAAGGAGAGTACTTGCAGTTCATGTTCTTAAAATTTGGTACATAAGAAGGAAACAATCAAGCCTTATTTGTATAAATGACACCACTAGAAGAACAAATAGTTTATGAGGGGGAACAATAGCTTGATACAATTTTTGAACTAATACATGAAAATGAGATTATAGAATTTGAATAAATATAATTTTCCAAAATCTTGTGAATTAATGGATCTAGTCATTAAGCATCAATGGCTAACATCCAGAAAGAAACAACCAGACACCAAAGAAGAAACCCAATACTGATCATAGTCTTGCCAAAAGGATAAACATTCCGATCAAGCATCTGGATCCAGCTGCCATTTTACAGGAAACACAAAGGGAAAGAAAAACTTACTGATTACATCATGAATGGACAATTAATGAAATTTAAACTGTGAGAAATGTCCAGCATGAATTACTTGGATTTTTCATCAAGAAGGAAGAGAAAGGAATACAGGAGGGGTTTGGTATATTTGTAGAGGCTGAAAATACATATTGCTTTAAAAAAATGCATACTCTGCAAGAAGACAGCCTAATGATGGATACATGTGGGTGATAAAACTATAAAGAAATCCAAGCAAATGATCACTAAAAATTAAAGAACTGATTATTTTCAAGGGTGGGTACAAAAGTTTATCATTGGGATTAGGCACATAGAAGAGTTTCTAAGGTTCCTGGTAAAGTTCTGTTTCTTGATCTGTATGGTGTTCACAGGGAGGTTCCCTTCCTAATAATACATTAAGTTATACACTTATTTTGTGAAGTTTTCTTTATTTGTACTTTATTTTATAATAGAAATTATTAAGAGAGCATGGTGGGGCATGAAAGGGATTTGCTTTCAATGTGAATAAGAGTACTTCCCATTTTATGGTAGTTAATGGTTTATAAATCACTAGCATATACTTATCTCATGTGATCTTTATAATTACCTGGTGACATTTAGAGAGAAATTGTTATTACTTGCTTTTAAATATGAGGAGCCACAATTAAGAGTCTAGATCACAGAACAAGTAAGTGTCAGGGTTGAGGCCTTCTGAATCCTAGGAATTTACCTACACATTCACATTTTCACACACCCGTGTTATCACATACACACTCGCCAATCAGTATATATAAGCAAATGGAGGATTCAGCACCCACATCCACCCCACCCAAGGTTGCACTGATAGTAAAGGAAATACCATCTGCTGTTTCCTACCTTACACACATTACAAGTTATCCTACATAAGTGAGTTACTGTTTCCAAAGGATGTTTTCCTGGGATTTTTTTATGACACAGGTTATATCCATTTTCATTGTTGCCTTAATTGCTTTTGCTCAACTCTTTACAAGTCAGCCTCACTTAAATAGTCTGAGGTAAAGACATGAAAGACATAAGATACCTATAATTTAGTTGGCCACTGTTCTTTGCCTGATTTTATACGTGAAGAAACTGTGGCTAAGAAAGTTTAAGAAACTTGTTCTCACACCAAAAAATATTTCAAAAATAGAGTTTTTCACCTGGGATTGTATGATGACAAATCTACTTGCTCTTCACTGACTCCCCTGAGGCCTTTAGTACTTGGTAAATCATAGAAAAGGTAGAGCTGTGAATGCTAACAACATAAGAATATCATTACCATCATTTTATGACAGAAGATATCAGCATTACAGCAATGTTGCTAAAAGGTGGATGGCCGTCAAAAATCCAATTCTAGGAGAAAGAAGCATTCAAAGAATTAATGTGAATTATTTTCCAGAACTCTAAATTTAAGTCTTACATGAACTTTGAAAACAAAATTATTTTGTAGTTATGGGTTATGAGAGGCTACAAAACTCTCAGGAGTCGTACAGTAGATCTTGACCAGCCAGTTTCAGCACGCTCACCTTATATAACATATGTGTAAGAGCATTGCTAAATCAAGGAATGAAGACATCCTTCACTTCTAAGCCTCCTCTACAGCACAAAATATGAGGAGCAGTCCCATTGCAACAACTGGTTTATAATTCACCAGGAGTAAGCAAACAAAAATGCAAGCAAAGGTTTATAAAAATATGTATAATATCATACCACTGGAAATATTTTTCTTGATGATAGTCAATGAGTTACAATATAATGGACAACAATCTTTTTAGGATGCTACTTATTATATCAAGGTTTTTTCCCCCCCTAAACTATTCTGGAATCTTTTGAAGAAAATGTTATATTGAAACCAAACACTACTTTGCTGATTTTATATATTACAAAGAATTCCAAATTAACTAAGTGAAGAATCATCTTATGTTTAACAACATTGATTAAGCCTTTAAAATTCTACATATAAACAAACGAAGGCAACGATCCATAATTTTCTCAAAACCGCATAGTATTATTGTTGGAAAGGCAAATCTTAGATACTCTCTCACCAAAACTGTATTTACATGAGGCAAGTGTTTTTCAACCATACTGTATTATTTGGCCCCAGACTCTTTTCTACACCTCATTGACACTTGTCTTGGCAAACAAGGAGGTAAAACAGGAGGCCAAATCATGTATCAGGATACCCTCAAAAGTAAAAAAGCGCCAGGAATTGTAAAGGATGGTGCCCTTGAAACTTGGCACTACATTTGACCCCAGTAAATTCAGAGGACAACTTTCATTTTTCATTATTGTCTGAGTTTTTAAACTCCAAATTAAATTCTCTTATTTGAAAAAGTAATGACAATTTTATCTTTTAAGAAGTTAGGTGACAGTATACAACTAGGGCCTAAATATACATTTGATCACACATAGAAATAATGGGTTGACTTTCTCTTCTAAATAATTTTTTCATCAGAAAAAATGGTGAAAGATATCAGCATTACAGCAATGTTGCTAAAAGGTGGATGGCCATGAAAAAATCTAATTTAGGAAGAAAGAAGCATTCAAAGAATGAATGTGAATTATTTTCCAGAACTCTAAATTGAAGTCTTACATGAACTTTGAAAGCAAAATTATTTTGTAGTTATGAGTTATGAGAGGCTACACAAAACTCTCAAGAGTCATGCAGTAGTTCTTGACCAGCCAGTTTCAGCATACTCACCTTATAACATATATGTTATATAACCCCAAAGGATTGTGCAAACTTTCTTTAATGTATATATATTAAAAATTATGTCAAGTCTTGGTAACATTAATTCATGACAGGTACACAAAATCTTCAACAAAAATAAAATTATTACAAGGCTACTGAGTCACTGAAAGGAAAAACAAAGATGGTTATAAGTGGATTTAACAATAACTAACTTGTTTTAAAATAAATGAAAGATACGCTATCACATAATCTCCTTTTTCCCTTTGTTTATTGGCTTGTAATTTTATCTAGGAATTTTGCTGAAAGTTATAGAGAAACAAAAACAAAATAGATTTTGACATTCAAATTTAGATTTGGGCATGCCAAAAAAGAAATATGCTATTATTCAATATATTTGAGAAACATTGTTTTTTAATAATGATTTTGAAAATTCTCATGATCAATCCAGAAAGCAAAATGTTCTTTTTCTCTTTTTTGTTTGGACATTCTATTAAAATGTCACTATACATATTCAATATGTTACATGTGATATTTAAAATGGAAACAAGAGACCTAAAGTAATAAAATCACATTAGTATTTATCTGCAATTGTCTTAACGTTCTGAGGAAGTCAAAATAAAGACATTGGGGAATGTGAATGGTACCTTTTTCATCAAAAATTAGAGAAAACAATGAGTTGGAAAGGCAGAGAAACAGTCATGTCATATAGCCTTCTCAGGATGCCAGACAAGACTAAACCAGGCTCATGTCATCCAAGACACACGGAAAAGAGTTCATGTAAGTTCAGCCACCCACACTGAATACAGCAACTGGCACTGAATTATCAGAAGCAACATTCCTTGGGGCGCCTGGGTGGCTTAGTCCGTTAGGTGTCCAACTCTTGATTTCAGCTCAGGTCATGACCTTAGGGTTGTGTGATCAAGCCCTGTGTTGGGATCTGCACTCAGTGTGGAGCCTACTTGTGATTCTCTCTCCCTCTTTTTCTGCCCATACTCTTCCCCCCACAAAAACTAGAAAAATTATATTTTTCTGTATTGATAGCAGGAAATTTTATTTCTAGAACTCATGGTAGTTTGAAGCATGAGTCCGTGAAATGAGTACTTATTTCTAATTCTTGTTTTTATTAAAATCTAAGAAAGCCATCAGAGAAAACAAATCAAAAGGGGTAAATTTATTAATAATGCAGCTCTTGCAAAGAGAAACTTCCTTTTAGTAAAATGACTGTACATATTTTCATTCCATTTTAAACTATATACTTTAAATGTGACTTAGAAAGAAAAGCTTATAAACTATTGGGATCTATAGCATAATCTTCAATCCTTTACTCAAAATAGATCATATGTGTGAAGAAATTCACCCTTTAAAGCTACTATCTCCTTGGCAATCAAGAAAAGTCACTGATTTCATAAAGTAAAAACTGAAGCTGTTTACATTAATTTACACTTCATTGTAGCTAGAAATACTCTCTTGAGATCCCACTGTCATTATAAAATACTTTACAAAATATTGAAAAATAGTACACTAATGCAAAATTAAAATATAGTATGACAAAGCTTAGTATCACTTCTCTCCTTGTTTTCTTTTTAAAAATCATATAGGCCCCCTGCCAAATGTAAATAGAAATTAAAATATGATGCATAGAGGCCTTAAAGGGATTCTGGATTTCCTTGATGTGGAAGAGAGGTGTGGAAGGATTCCCACAATTTTCCTGATCACTCAAGGTCTCCTCTCCTAACTTTCTATTGTGTGCCCCATTTAGTGGAAGATGATATTCCTGTATTACTTAGTCCAGGTACTGAGTGACATATCAATTTATAAATGTAAAGTTTAACATTTTACAAAGGTAAACAAAACATTTATTGTAATTATACTCACAATAAATGACAAACTGGAGGATCAATTCAATCAGTACTATTTTAGAGATGGACCAGTTTAGTAAATAAGAACAGTAGTAATAAAAGTAACCTTATTTTTGGAATATGCTGTCAATTTTACATAGTGTCTTGATGAACAGAAGACTCCCATCAGACAGTATTTTAAACAGTTTGAAATAACACATTAGAAGGTTTAATTCAATTGATATTTGTACCCTTTCATGGAAAGCAAAACAAAAAGCCAAAACCAAAACCTAAAAGCAGTAAGTTAGTGAACAATAGCACAAAAGTAATGATAGAATATCCTTTGATATCTATGAATTATTATATAAAATGTTGTGAATAATTAGTGTGCCTTTAACATTATGGGAATTTAGTCTCTAAATTCCATGACCAATACATAAGTGCTCAAAATAGCCTCTAATTTTCTCTTCTTGTAATCTGTTTCACTAATGAAATTTTAAAAATAATAATCATTATATGTAATCACATAAAAGTAAGGTAACAAATGGCAGGATTTCAAGTTTCACAAGTACATAGATAATAAAGGTTTGGATTAGAAAAAGCATAGAAACATGAGTGAAGGATCACTCAGCAAAGAGTGAAAAGTATCTGAATTTAATATTATACTGGCAATTACTATGATTTCTAAAAGTATATACTAAAGTCACACCCAGAATGGAATTGTCTGTAGAACACAAATCTGAGCTAATCTTAGTATAGAACCTACTGTGCTTTTGTCTTTATTGTTTTTTTTTTTTTTTTTGGATTGAATGAGATTCAAAACATTTTTATTTAATGAACTAAACCTGGATTTATTAATTTTTTGAGTTTCCAAACATAGAAATTCCTGCCTGAACAGTAGATAGTATACCCAGATACACTTTATCTAGTGGTAGATACATTAGCAAAAACTAAAGTTCAGTAATTAGCCTTCATAGGAAAAATAATTTTCAGGATAGGTTATTACCCAGTGACATGTGTGGTTTAATATATCCTAAACATTTCTAGAGGAGTACTTTTATAACTTATACAAATAAAAGTCGGTAAATGAGCTACTTATTGTTTTCTTTAATTTTAATAGCAACTTCGTGTGCCAAATAGGTGAATTGAGATTTAGCCCTAACACAAAATTTGGTTATGTTAGAAGATATCTAGATATTCTTCTTCTATATATTGACCCAACTCAAGTATAAACTGACAATGAGAGGACTCTCCAAATCTTTTCCCACAAGTAGAGATTAGGGAAAACTACTAGACTAGCTAATATGAAAAGAAGGATATTATTTTAGGTTCACTGACATTTTCCTACATGATTTATTGCAATTATGATAATTAGGCTAAATGTCAAGCATGCCATATTGACTCTTTTCAGAGTCCAAGGTAAGTGGGAATATTCAGATCTTGACATTTTCACTCATATTTTTGAACTGTTTGACTAAATGAAAAAGAGATCTAGCACTGGAGAAAATTCACCTGTTCATACAGAATGTGCAAAAGGAATGCATTAGCTAATAATTAGATAATGTTTGTTTCACTTAAATTTTAAAAAGGTTCTTCTTAGACTAGCAATGTTGATACAACAGCAAAAATAAAAATTAAAAGGAAGAAAATTTTTGTTATGTGGTTCCAAGGGAGGGAAGAGTGGAAAATAAAAATGTCCAGCCTCTATGGGCTCTACCATCTTGAGTGCCAACAAGGACAGCACCAGCTTTTTAAGACTGCACATGGTGCTTCAGTTATATGCTACCAATAATAATTTCAAAAGATATCACTGATTAATTTTATATTGGATATTGCTTTTGGCATTGTTCCTTTCTGGAGACTCTAGAAGAGAATCAGTTTCTTTGACTTTTTCCTTCTAGTGGTTCACTGTATTCTCTGGCTCATGGCCCCCTTCCTCTTTCTTCAAAACCAACAATGGCAGATCAGGTCCCCCTCACATTGCATTTCTGTGGCCCTTCTATTATTGTATCCCTTTGACCCAGCTGGGAAAAATTCGTTTTTAAGGACTCATGGGATTAGAATGGGCCCGTCCAAATAATCCAGAATAGTCTTTCCATCTGAAGGTCTCACAGCAAAGTCCCTTTTGGCTTATGAGGTAACATACTCACAGGTTCCAGGAATTAAAGTGTGAACATCTTTTATTCTTCCTAGCATACCTTTTGTATAAAATTTCTAGAAAAAGCACAACTATATATATAGAAACTATATCAGTGTTTGCCTGAACTGTGAGTGGGATTAGTTTCACTGAAAAAGACATGAGAAGAATGAGAGTAGTTATCTAAAACTGGCTTATGAAAGGGGTGCTTCACTGGCTCAACTGAAAGAGCATGTGACTCTTGATTTCAGGGTTGTAGTTTCAAGACCATTGTTGGGTGTAGAGATTACTTAAAAATAAAATCTTAAAAAAAGCTGGAGTATGATGATACTTGCATCATTCTAAATTTTCTAGAAATCATCTAGCCTTTCAACGGGTAAATTTTATGGTGTGTATATTGTAGTTCAATAAAACTGTTAAATATTTTAAAAATTAATAGAAAAAATAAAATAGTTTTTTGAAGTAGTTAATATGTTTAAAATAAGCACTGATTATAGAGATCTTATTTGGGATTTTTGAGTCCTAATAGATTTCTATGTTCTCCCAATCAGTTCAATGGATATTTTGGCTTCTGTCATTAATACACTATATTTACATATAACGTCTCATCTGTTGATCTTAAACATAGTCTTATTATTACATAACCTGATGGGAATGAAAAATATTGTGTACAGTATGAGACTTCTGAATTCAAAGAAAGGGAAAATCAAAGGGCTTTCTTTGAATACCTCCATTGGATAAATTTAAAACACGTAGACAGAAATGCCAGGGTCAGATCTCTGACTATTTCATCCCACCACACACATAAAACTATGATTCATTATTAAAAGAATCATAACAAAGTCTGTTTGTCAATGAGGTTTTTTTCATAAAAGTAAATCACTTCCCCCCCGCCAAGTTTCCCTTTGCCTAACAAATAGTAAAGCACAGCTCTAAAAATGTTATGTCTTTCCTAAGTATGTAAATTATTGTAGATAGTCTTAGTAATTCAAAGGATTACATAGTTGAGACAAATTTACTCTAAAATTACTCAGGAAGGTTACTTTACTCCCATGAGGAATAAAGCGGAATACTTTGCCCATTTATTAATGATGACTCATTAATTTATTCTGATTATCCTTAAGATTTCGAATGAGTCAGCTGGCTGAATTGTGTGAAATGGTGGGTGGTACAGCAGGAAGTCTGATGCTGACATATTTAAATGTAAATGTTAATGCCTGGCTATGGATATTCCCATGATCACATCCATTCTGGTTTTCCTTTGCACCTCAAGCCCTCCCAGAACTGGAGGTGTAATGTTTATATATTGCTTTGAAATGAAAAGTATATCCAAAGAAAGAGTATTACTCTATTACAAAGGCATTCGCCTAAAGCTTGCCAAACAATGTGGACAAGAGTGAAGGGCATAAATGGCCATGCCAATATTATCTCACCTTGAAGTACAAAAATGTAAAAATCAACACCTAGTCTCCTAAATGCTTCCTTCCATAAATCAAGAAAGCTTGACAGTTTAGTTGATTCATTTTCTTTTACTACTTCTTTACTCTAATTTTTCCTATCCCATTTTTACTATTTTGGATTTATCAAAATACTTTAACGTTGGCTTTTAATTTGGAAGGTATTGATTGTATTGACAAAAAAGGAGCTAAATAAGTATTTCCTTGGGAAATGCAATTTTAGGGATATATATCAGTGTCTATATCTAATTCTTCAAGTAGGGTTTAGAGGCAGAATTTTTTTCATTTTTTCATCCTATCCATAACCATAAAATATTAAAGACATAGTCACTTTGAATTAAGTTGGAATAATTCTTGAATCACAAGTAAACATACAGATTCTTCATTTTACTAGGCTTTGTTGGTCTGATTCATTAATAGATTTTTTAATTTTAAAGTTCTTACCAAAGCAATGAAAAAATATACATGCTGTTTAGCAACAGGCTAAAGCAATTTTTGTTACCAAATGACTGGACTTCCATGTAACTAAAATTAGACTAACTGTAGGATCTGTAACCAATTTTCAGGGATGCTATTAAAATATGCCGTGACAATATCAGGATTCTATGTGCTACCTGTTTCTTAGAGAGTTTGTCTATAATGCAGCCTTTGAAACAATCCCATAAGGCAGCTCTGGTGTTCAGAAGACAGAAGCCTAGGTAGAGGAGAACTTTTTCTTGAGACATGAGTAGGATCAGGAGAGACGGAAAGGACTCTTGCTAACTTCTCATAGTCTCAGTTTGTCAGGGATTGTAGCCACTCAACTAAAATTCACCATCTGTATCTCACTTTTTCATTTTGCTGGCAAGTAGCAGAAATATTTTTTTAAAGTCAGGTATCACTTATAAGTAATGTTGTATCTTAAAAGCCAGAATAAGAAAATGTGGCAAAAAGAATACTGCTGGGAATCTGGAAACCTGACTTCTCATTTGATTTCTACTGAAACCAACTGAGATTCAGAAAAAAATCCTCACATTCTTAGCATAAGTTAATGGAATTGACTCCATGAACTCCAATAAAACTAAGACATGAAACCCTATTCAGAAGTAATAGATTCATAATGAATCAATAAGTAAGTGGGTAGAGATACTGTCTTTGAATTTTAGAAATGGGATTTCAAATGGCAAGGCTGTTCTTGAATTCATAGGTGTCCTGGAGTGGATAAAGTAAGAAAGGAGCAAGGAGAACCATGTGAAAATTTTGAAGTGCAAAACCTGTCAGAAATATGCTAAATTCTTGCATTTTCCACACCTAATTTTTAGTCAATTAATAATACAATAGTTAATAGTAATTCTGCTACTGGGTATTTACCCAAAGAATACAAAACCACTAATTCGAGGGGATATATGCAGCCCTATGTTTACTGCAACATTATTTACAGTAGCCAGAGTATGGAAGCAGCCCAAGTGTACATGCACAGGTAAATGGAAAAAGAAGAAGCTATGAATTATATATATATATATATGTTATCCAGCCATAAAAACAGTATGAGATCGTGACACTTGTAACAAGGTAGATGGATCTAGAGTATAATGATAAGTGAGATTAGTCAGTCAGAGACAGACAGATACTATGTGACTTCACACATATGTGGAGTTTAAGAAACAAAGCAAATTTACAAGGAAAAAAGATTAAGACCTTGTTTCAATCACCTTAGTTCAAAAGTCAAACACCTAAATGACAGAACTATAAGGAGTTATGTGGAATGGTAACCAGATAAAAACTAGAGGAGACATTTTAGGATCTCCTGCCTGGCGCAGTGGTTGATAAATGGAAGGGGTCTAATAGGGTTGGATTGGTAAACAGACATACATAGGCAGGCTTAATTTAGGTCAATTCTATCCCTGCTCTCTGGGCAAGGGGTCATTCAGGTAAGTGACAAATGGGGGTTATGGGAATTATTTAATCTCTTGCTGTTTATCTCTCTCCAACTTTTCAACCAGCACTGATAAAAACATTGATCTCTGCACCTTCTGTGATCATGTTGTCCTGGAATCTCTGTGTCACCAATATTACTCAGGAGATAGAACATCTCAAAATTATAAGTCCTCTGACCAGAATATCTTTTACTCAACTCACAACTTGAGCTAAATCATCAAACCCCGAAGCTCATGGAATTTTAAAATTGGAGATTGCTGGTGCTGAATATTTCATGTGTTTTTTTTTTTTTCCATTCTTGCACTTAAAAAATCCCACATATTAGTACAAATAAATATTCCATAGACACTGATTAGATCAATGACTTTGAGAGTACACCATAGACTGTCTGAAAAAAAGATTTTATAGTGAAATTTGGTTGATTTTCACAAAGCTTAAATGTTTTGTAGCTCGTTCAAACTTATCTGTGTTCTCAGATTGACAGTCTTACCTCATGTCACATCAGATAAAGTTCCATGAGTTTATCTCTAGAAGGAAGAGATTCTTGTCCAACACAAAAATAGAGGGCAGAAAGAGGTGGAGTTTCCTCATGAAGTCAGCCATCAGCATGCTGTGTCCATTATGAACCCTCATGTTCAATAAACTTGAGAATGCTAGGGTACTATAGAAAACAGAGTTTTATTGAAGATCAAAGTGAAACAAGCTGCTTTGATTTTATGTTCTGTCTTTTCATTTCCTGTAGGTGGTGAGCCCCTGAATTGTACTAATTAACAAAGGCTCTGATTAGAGGCAATTGGTTTCCTTCCTGCTACTGAAAATGTCAAAAAGCAAGGCTGCCTCTGGATGGACCTAATTTGTGATGATTCCAGTTGGTTCTAAAGTGGTAAGAATTAGAATATATTTTGTTTTAGAGATTCTTTGACATTTCTTTTTGGAGCTTATTTTTAAATATCCCCAGTAGTTTGCATCATATTCATAAGTAAATTGATTTGATCACTCCTAATTCTAACTTACTAATTTTTAGAGTTAGCAGTTAACAAGAAAATTTTACCTGATCCAGTCATAATTTTTTGTTTGTTTGTTTGTTGGTTTTTCCAGTCATAATTTTATGACAATATTTATTTCATAATTCTGTGATCTCCTAATTAAATTGCAAAGTTTAAATTGGGAATAAAGTGGGTTTTTTATGTTGAAGAAGTGTAAAAAGTACATATGAACAAAATACTTATATTTTTCACTTTCAGATAGAGTGATCATTTATATATAATTTTTAGTTATGCTATTCCAAAGGTAAAATTCTTAGGATAGTTAGAGAGTTGGGAAGAAATTTTTAATAGTACCTAAAACTTATGATCACTTGGGATTTAACTAAATCACATTTTCAGTAGATATTCTAAGTAAATTCAGTAATAGTAATTAATATTATTAACATGTGAAATAGTGCCTAAATTAGATAGGGTTTGAATAAAGCACTATACGCTCAATGTCACAGAACTTTAGACTAGAAAATTACCTTAAACCCTCCAGTCCAATGGGCAGCCCAGGTGGCTCAGCGGTTTAGTGCCGCCTTCAGCCCAGGGTGTGATCCTGGAGACCCGGGATCGAGTCCCATGTCAGGGTCCCTGCATGGAGCCTGCTTCTCCCTCTGCCTGTGTCTCTGCCTCCCTCTCCTCTCTCTCTGTGTCTCTCATGAATAAATAAATAAATAAAATCTTAAAAAAAAAAAACCCTCCAGTCCAAATTCCTGAGTTTTACAGGTGAGAAGATTCAGTTTCAGGGGAATAACTGGCTCAGGAATAAATAGTTAGTGGCCATGTTGACACAACAATCCATGTCTTCTTCAAATTCACGACTTTACTCTCTTTTTTTGTAGATATACTCTTGTGACTATATGTATTTAACTATCCATATAATTGTTGATTTAAGTAGAATTGAGTCAAACCTTAATATACAGAATTATACCTAAGCATATTTTGTAGAGTGCTGTACATTTTGTAGATAAATGTTCATTTATATATTGCTCACTCAGTACTTATTTCCGTTGTATAAACAGAATTATGAAAATACAGAAAATATAAAAAGAAAGGAAAAACATACACTATTTCCACTCCTGTAATACACAATTTACAGTTTTTATTTCTAGTACTTATCCATACTTACATATTTTCTAAAGTTGTAATGATGAGGTAGTATGATCATGTTCTGTTTTATTTAATTAACATATTATATCATGACATTTTCATGTTATTACATAATGTTCAAAAGTATTACTTTAACAACTACATATTATTTTATTGACTTGCTTTGCTATTTATTCAGCCATTTCCCCCTTGTTGAGCAATTAGATCATCTCTAATGTTACTATAAATAACACCGCAGTTAATTTCTTCATTCGGGTTGCTTTGGGTACATTGTTTTCCTTTGAATTATTTTCTGTGACAGAAAAAAATGACAGTGAATAAATTATAAGTTACTGAGTTATAACTGGATATGAATATTTAGATATCAACAAGCTCATTGGACATTTTACTAAATTGTTTTCCAAAGAGGTTACATCCCATAACTAAAGAATAAAGTCATATAGGCTACTTTGGTTAAATTGCACAGCCCCACTTTTACCTGAAAAAAAAGTTAACAATGGTCCTGAAGTGGACCATGAAAAGAGAGAAGCCACAGATAGGACTGGCCTTGTCTGCAGAAGCATATCTGGAAGTCTGAAAAAAATAACTTATAAGACATTTCCTAAAGATGACCCCTAGTAGACTTTCCTGAAATTTTCAACAGTGAGATTTCTTACTACCTTCCTAAGGAGTTAGATTTTTAATAAAATTAAAACATTTCTAGACCCAAGAAGGGTAAAGCATTAGCTTATGTTTGTATAAAAACATAAGTCTAGTCTAGTTTATAAGATTAACTCCCATTAGCAGTCGTATATACTTAGACAACATGGTCTAAGTCAACATACACTTAAAGCTTAAAAAAAGCATTAAGAAGAAAGAGGTTGAGTACATGAGACTCATTTGCCTATTTTGTGAAAGAAAATAGAGAACCAGACTTAAATTTCTCATACATCCTAAACATGTGTTCCCCAAAACACACACACACACATCAATAAAAAAGCTATGCTTTATTTTATTAAAAATTTTTATTTATTTATGATAGTCACACAGAGAGAGAGAGAGAGGAAGAGACACAGGCAGAGGGAGAAGCAGGCTCCATGCACCGGGAGCCCGACGTGGGATTCAATCCCGTGTCTCCAGGATCGCGCCCTGGGCCAAAGGCAGGCACCAAACTGCTGCACCACCTAGGGATCTCCCATGCTTTATTTTTAATTTCACAAGTTCTTTAGGACTCAATCAGGCCCAAGACTCAGACGGTTGTGGTGATTTATTTGCTCATTATTTTTCAGCATTTATTTTCCTATCACTACACAGCTACCTTTTATTGAAAAGCTGCTACATCCTAGCCACTTTCTTTTTTTTCTTAAAAATTTATTCACTTATTTGAGGGAGAGAGAGCAAGAGCATGAGTGGGGAGAGCAGAAGAGAGGGAGAAAGAATCTCAAGCCGACTCCAAGCTGAGCGCAAAGCCTAATGCAGGGCTCCATCTCATGAACCTGAGCTGAAACCAAGAGTCAGCTGCCCAACTGACTGGGCCACCTAGTGGTGCCTCCCTCCTCCCCCCTACCCACCCACCACCTTTTTAGGTGCTTTTTGTTCAGGATCTCATTTAATCCTTGCAACAGCTCAGTATAGTACTTTTCATTTCTTTTACATTTGTGGAACTGAAGGCCCAGAATGTTTACATAATTAGCATAAACTTACACATATTGAGTTACGAAGTGTAGAGCCAAGATTCATCCTTCTCTGAATTATGTTACTCTAGAAAGTACCTCTTAGTGTGGCATAATCAGAGAGAGGTGGGCCTTTAATATGTTAACAATGTTTCTGGGCTATCTTGATCCTCTTGGGATTTTTCTATTCATAAAACTTGAAAAATCTTTCAGTTCATTCTTTTTCTCTAAATGTCAGTCATATCAGACATTTGTTCTGCTGTTAAATGCATATCCAGAAGAATACAAATGGGAACCACAACAATGACCCAAAATGAACTCTATAATGTTTTGTGAAACGTTATATATTTTGCACTCAAGCTTCATGATTAAATACATTAAAGTCACAACAGATATTTTAAATCAACAGTTTTGTGAAATCTCAACAATATTAATCAAATTTTAACAACCACTCTGATTTATCTTTTTAGATTCTGATCCCATAAAAGCTAAGGATGAGGGGTGCCTGGGTGGCTTAGTTGGTTAAACGTCTGCTTTCGGCTCAAGTCAGGATCTCAGGGTCCTGGGACTGAGCCCCACATTGGGCTCCCTGCTGAGGGGGAGTCGGTCTCTCCCTCTCCATCTGCCCCTCCCTCAGCTCATGCTCTCTCTCATTCTCTCTTAAATAAATAAAATCTTAAAAAAACACACAAAAAATAATGATGAAGTCTCAGATCTGAAATGCCTCTAAATATAATTCCTAAAAAGTAATTAAATCTGTTAAAGAGTTTAGATCTGAGAAATTTTTGGAGAAAAAAAATGTAACAAGAATATATCTGATTAAACAATGGTTTTTCCTCAATTAAGCTGATCTTTTAGCAAATTATTTAAAATTACTCAAAAAATTTGATTTGAGTACTATTAGAATGATTTCAGTGCAAAGTTGAAAAAAATCATTCCTTTCACTGCTTTGAAAACTTCACCCAAGGAAAGATTAGATGAATTTAAAATTTTTAAGGTTTGAAAAGAATTCTACTACAAATTTCAACTCAAGAGGAAAACACCTTAAGTGTATAATTAATATGTTATTAGTGAATAGTTGGGATACAAATCTCATACTTAGAATCCCCTCCTGCCCAAAAAACTCATTTTTTGTCTATTATAGGTGGAAAGATATTAGCCATAAATATATCTTGAACCTTTACTGTGAAGAAAGAAATTTTACTACATATTCAGCTTGCATTTATATAGGTAGTTAAACTCTAAATAGTTATGTAGTTACAAATATATGACACATTAGGTCCTGACACATTTTTTCCCCTGTAAAGGGGAAAAAACATGATTCCATGTAGGTACACATAACCCCCCAAATTTGCTTGTAAATGGTTTGGCTCTTAAACATAATTTCTCACAGAAAAATATTTTTAATTATAGCCTCTCCCCACCTGAAACTCATTGAATGTATAATTAAGTTGAACTGTGGTTATTATATTTGAGACAGAGCTGAGTTCAGGGAGGAAGGAGGCAGAGAACACACTTTTACTTCTTTCCTGTCTATAGGTTAGCTATGGATAAAATTTTGACACAGGCAATATATGTTGGGAATCTTTGACTTTATATTGTTCCTCTTCACCTGAATATTGCTTGCTGCTCAGTTTTTTAAATATGTTGTGCTTATTTGCTTTTTCAAACTATGCTTGTTGGCACACTACCCAACAGCAGCCTACCTCCCAAAGTACTCTGTGCCTCAAAATGTTCTCCCTCCCCTTTGTCCCTACTGCAGTGCCTTGCACATAGAAGACACTCAATTATTATTCATTATAAGAATAAGTGGAATAAGAAATATAGAGAGTAAAAGAGAAGAGATGGCTTTAAAGGATCCTCCACTTTGTTATAGCCTCCACTTTCCCTACATTTATGTTCTCAGCTAGTTTCTAGTTTCATATGGTTGTGGTTCTGTAGAGAGGCTCCCTTGGAAGCAGGAGCTTGAGTGCCCACAAGTACATGAAGACAGGGTGGGAGGAAAGCACTGTGAATATTTTATGCAGATTTTTAGATTCTGTGTTGATGAATTTTAAATAGTGAGGTTGTATGACTCAAAAGGCCATTATGAATCAGGATAAAACAAAGTGAACACACAGTTGTCATGTGGCACAGCAGTTCTGGACTTGCTTCGTGTATGTTCTCGGGAGGCGATCTTAAAGCAGTCACAGCTCTGTCCTATCCAACGTGTAGAGAGGCACAATTAAACAGTGTATCCTCAGTGCTCCTGCTCTGCGACTGTGGTTTACAGCCAACAAAGCTCATTGCTAAGTGTGGCTGCTGTGGTAATTCATGGGCGAGGTACCTCCCTAAGCCTTTCCTGTGCTGCATACCTATCTTATTGCTAAGCTGCTTCTGGTTAGAAATCCATGCACATGCTCTTGTATGGTCAAAAGGAGACTTCCTGCGAACAGAACTCACTCAAGGCCTGACATGGGCACATGGCAGGCTGCTGGCCAAAATGTGCCCACTAAGCCCCTAACAAATGAATCATGAATCTGGGTGACTGGAGAGACAAATGTTTACCGTGGAACGATAACAAAAAAGTCTGGGCTTTTTGCCATTTAGGGGGGAAAAACATATAAGCTTTCTTATCCTTTCCTGGATAGAGCTCTAAGAAGGTACAGTGCACTCAACTCAGTCTTTGGATGAGTATATTGATAAAAATTGAGACTTTTTGTAGGTTCACAATGAAATTATGTATACATATATAAAGATATGATTTTTCTCTCTTGGGATGACTGATTTGCTTTACCATAAAACAGAGTAGTAGGATGATGTTATTATAATTTTACTCTTTCCTATTGTATCCTCTCACTATTTAAGGCTATAGAGCAAATAGCTTGTGTTATTACTCATTGAACACCAAGAATGAAGGCAGAATTAGATAATGTTTAGGACCATGGGCCTTTGTAGTCAGGCAGAGGGGTTTTCAATTCCAGCTCTGCCACTTTCTGGTTGTGTGACTTTTAGCAGGCTTATTTAACATCTTTCTCTTTGTTATGATCATTGCAATTAGACATGTGTTAAGCACTTAGAACAGTGCCTAGAATGGATTAAGTGCTCAATAAAGGTTTTGTTTCAAAGATTATTTGTTTGGATATTATTCCTAAAATTAGTGTTAGGACAAATTTCTGCTACAAGGATTATAGCCAAAGAGCCAAAAATGTACAGCATTAGCATGATAGGCCTGCTAGACTAGATTTGTTTGTTCATCTAAGGGAAGCTATTTGAGAAGTCTTTTAAATTAGCTATTTGTTTATTATTCACCTCTTCTTGGCTTAAGATCTTATTTCACTCTGTGCTTTTATCAACCCTTCTCACTATACCTGGTGGATTAAATATTACTTTAGAAAATGGAGGTAAAACAAATAAGGGCTCCAAGACAATAGAACATCTAGTATGGTTATATACTCTATTCCAGAGGGAGAAAATTAAGAAAAAAAGCTTTTGGAATTTTATGAATAGCTTATTATTGATATGCTATGGTATGTATGTACATGCATACATATATAGCCGAGCTTTGTTTTTGGACTGGAATGTGTGACTCAGATGTGCTCATCTTTCCCTCTGGCCAGCAGAATACTTTTCCTTCAGCTGCAGTTTGCTTCTATTTGGCTCTCTGGCAAGCTAGCAAGCTGTGTATGATGATCCCATGTTCAGTATACAAAGACTTTGCAGGTTCTCTAATATTTTCATTCAAATATTCAGGGAGAATCTGAGAACATCAAACTATTTTCAGTTATGCTGGAAGTGTACCAGGAAGTTTCCCACTGTGTAGCAGAGTGGAGTGATTTATTAAATGAGAAAATGAACCATTGGTCAATGGAAAGTTGACAGCTGATAAAAAATATACAGTTGGAACTCATCTCTTCATGCAAAACATATTTGAAAAAGGTCAGGAGAATTAAGGTGATGTGGACTACTATTGACACAAACTTCTGACATTCTGTAGGACTATTAATATAAAATATGGTTTTCCAACTTCAAGGCTGAGTGATGAAGGAAAGAAAGACATGAAATTTTAGAAACTTACTTCACAGGAGATTTATTTCAGAGCCTCTGAAATATCAGTAGGTCTTCATGTAAAATTTCCTTGTAAGTTCCCCTTCTTACAGAACTTCACTTTTCAATCCAAACCTCAAGTTCAATTGCAGTGTGAGCTAAAGAGAAAGGTAGGAAAGGAGAGATGGAAGTTGATACTACCAAAAACACCCTTTATTTGCATACCTAAATGCTCTAATAACTGCTTATCATTTTAGAGAACTTTTTACCATTTATAAAATTAATTATACATTGAATTAGAACATCATTAAGATGGCAGAAAAGAAAGTCTTAAACCTCTTTCCCCCATGTAGATACCAATTCTACAACACACAGACCAATTCCTTTTATGAAAAATCTAGACACCGCTTACAAAGTTCCTTTATCCAAACAAGCATAAAGCCAGCTGCATCAAAGCTGATAGAAAAATTCATGGCACTCACTAACCAGAGTCCCCTCTTCTGGTTCAGTGCAGCACAGTACAGCATGATTGGGAAGAAAGCCCCAATTCCCAGTGTCCCCTGGAGGGGGAAAAAGAAGGCTTACAGATACATCTAACATTCATATTTTTCAAGGCTGGGATGGGCTGCCAGGGGATTGGTTTCTGTCTTGTTGGAATCTAAACACTGACAGGAAAGGATGCCAGGTTGAAAGCTACTAAGAAAAAAGGTGAAAGGTTTTTTTTTGCCTCACTCACTCATGATTGCCTGTCCCCCAGCTCAGCATGGAGCAGATGGGAGAAAACTCAACTTCCCACTTCTCCCTGGAGAGAGAAAGAGTTGGAACATCTGTCCAATACTCTGATTTTTGTGGGGCAGAGGGCTTTCTCTAGGGATTGGTTTTTGTTTCATTTGAGTTGGAGTGTTGATAGAACCTGGGATATGCTAGATACCTGGAATCTTAAGAACAAAAAAGAGCTGAACAGTTTATGGCAGTTCCAGAGAACTTGCAGTACCACAAACAGACACCAGAGGGAAAAAGAGATAATGAACTCCTGAAGAAAAAAGCTACAAAACTTCTCTAATTGGAAATTTACCACTATAAGCCTCCCTCTTAGTTTCACTGTTACTACATCTCATAAGTGATGACAACTATGTCCAAGGAAGGTGTATTCACAGAAGAGGTTGAGAGGCCCTCAGAATCCCTAGGAAGATAATTGGTGAAGGTTTCTCCTGTACAAAGCCAATCCATAAAAACTAGGAGAAGTGGCTGTTATTTTGAGTGTGCAGAGCACAATACAAAGTAACAAGCCACACAGAAAAACAGGGAAACATGGCCCAACCAAAGGAACAAAATAAATTTCCAGGAACTGACCTAAAGAAATAAAGATATGTGAATTACCTGACAATGAATTCAAAATAATCCTAATAAAGATGACAAACTCAAGATATGATGCGTGCACACAATAGTAATAACTATAAAGAAATGGAAAAATAGACTTAAGTCAAAAACTGCCACAAGAAATGAAGTAGGATGTTATATAATAATAAAAGAATCAATTTACCAGGAAGATGTAGCATTATGATTATATATATATATGTATATATATAAGTATATATACATATATATATATATATATATATACCCAACATCAGAGCACCCTAATATAAGAAGCAAACAATAAGAAAGCTATAGGGAGAAATAGATAGCAACATAATAATAATAGATGTTTTCAATATTCCACTTTCAATAAAGGATAGAACAACCAGGCAGAGATTAATATGGAATCATAAGACTTGAATAACAATACAGACCAAGTAGACCTAACAGAAATATAGAAAGCATTTCACCCAACAGCAACAGAAAATTCATTCTTCCCCATGAACATTATTCGTGTTCACATATTAGGTCACAAAACAAGTTTTAATAAATTTAAGAAGGTTGAAATTATACTAAGTATTTTTTTCAACTGCAAATGAATAAAACTAGAAATCAATAGCAGAAGGGAAACTGAAAAATCCACAAATATATGGGAATTAAACAACATGTTACTGACAACCAAAGAGTTAGGAAAGAAATCAAATGGAAATTAGAAAATGTCTGGAGACAAACCCAACAAAGAATAAAAAAGTAAAAAATAGCAAAGCAGAACTAATAAGATGCTGCAAATGCAATACTAAGAGGGAAGTTCATAGTGATAAACATCTGTATTAAAAAAGAAAAAAACTTAAACAACTTCACTTTACAACTTAAGAAACTAGAAAAAGAAGACCAAAGAAAGTCCAAAGTTAGAAGAAAGAAGAAAATAAAAAAGATTAGAGAATAAGTAAATGAAATAGAAGATAGAAAAAAATCAACCAAACTAACAATTGGTTTTTCTAAAAATCAATAAAATTGACAAAACTTTAGTTAGAGTTAAAAGACATGAATAAAATCAGAAATGAAAGAGGTGATATAATTGAGGCAATAGAAATAAAAAATACTATATAAAACTGTGAAGAATTATACACCAACAGACTGGACAACATAGAAGAAATGTATAAATTCCTCAAAGCATATAATCTGCCAAGACTGAATCATGAAGAAATAGAAAATCTAAACAGACCTATAACTAGTAAAGAGCTTGAAACAGTAATTTTTTAAAATCTACCAGCAGAGAAAAGCCCAGAACCAGATGGCTTTACCAAAGAATTATACCAAACAATTTGAGAAGAATTAATATCAGTCTTCCTCAAACTTTTCCAAATAACTCATTTTTATAAGGCCAGCATTACTCTGATAACCAAACTAGAAAAAGACACTACAAGAAAACTGTAGACAATATCCCTGATGAATATAGATGCAAAATCTTCAACAAACAGGCACCTGAGTGGCTCAGTCAGTAAAAAGTCTGACTCTTGGTTTTGGCTAAGGTCATGGTCTCGTGGGCCATAAGAGTCAGGCTCTGCATTAAGTCAGGAGTCTTCTTGAAGATTTTCTCCCTCTGCTCCTCCCTCTACTCACAAGCTCTCTCTCTATCTCTCAAATAAGTAAATAAACTCTAAAAAAATATCCTCAACCAAATCTCAACAAATCAAATTCAATAGTGTATTAAAAGGATTATACATTAAAAATAAATAAATAAGTAAAAAAATTTAAAAATAATAATTGTGACCAAGTAAGATTTTTCCCTGGGATGATGGGATTGTTCAACATGGAAAAGTCAATCAAGGGCAGCCCTGGTAGCCCAGCGGTTTAGCGCTGCCTTCAGTCTGGGGTGTGATCCTGGAGACTTGGGATCGAATCCTGCATCAGGCTCCCTGCATGGAGCTTGCTTCTCTCTCTGCCTCTGTCTCTGCCTCTCTCTCTCTCTCTGTGTCTGTCATGAATAAATAAATAAAATCTTAAAAGAAAAGCCAATCAATGTAATATACCATATTACCATACTAATACCATATTAGTATGTGACACAAAAGATCATCAAGGCTCCATTTACATTTTACCTTTGCCACGAAAGCTCATCATCATAACGAAAGGAAAAGAATTCAGAACCACAGCATAAAATTTCCAAATTTATGTAAATTTCTGGGGAAGCTTCCTCTTGAACACAGTGATAATACAGGTAAAAACTGTCTTCTAGAAGCCACAGTTTTGGGCAGCTCAGGTGGCTCAGCAAATGAAGGATAAAAATCACATGATCTTCCCAATAAATACAGAAAAAGTGTTTGACAAAATTCAACATGCATTCATGATAAAAACATTCAGTAAACTAGGAGTAGAAGAAAATTATCTCAACATAATATAGATGGTATATGGAAACACTACAGGAAATATCATAGTCAACATGAAAAATGGAGAACTTTTCTACTAAAATTAAGGAAACAGCAACTATAAAACTCCTACCATAATGTGTATTTCTATCTCAAAATTTTGAGATCAGAATATATTTATATACAGTCAATATCCACTGGTTTTATTTTACTTTGATCAAAAGTCATACCTATAGTTAAGGACATAGTAAACAGAGATAACTAAAAATTTTAGATATTTTTAGATTCAGGAATAGTTCAGAGGAATAATTTTTGGAAAGTCATGAAATAATAATAATGACCATATTCCAGACACTTAGCATACAATACATCTATTCTTGCAACAGTCATATAAGGAAGTTAATTTTTTCCAACTTTAGAAATGAGATTGAAACTTAAGGAGGTTAAGTTATATGTCCAAAGCCAACTGTCTAGTAAATTGCAGGGCTGGAATCCAAAGCTACTTCTGAAAATAGGAAGATTATCAGCTCAGACCTCTACAAAACTCAAGAAGATAATGTAAATTTACGAATAATGTAGTAGATGTAATGTAATAGGAAGTAGCAGGGTCTGTGGACTGATGTCTCCTGCATGATCATTCCCATGTATCCTGGTTTAGACTTTTTAAATGAATCCTGGTTTAGACTTTTTAAATGAATAAAGGAAAGAATGACTCTCTCTCTCTCAAATTAAACAAACAAACAAACAAACAAACATTAGAAAGGGGAAGTGCATGGGTGGCTCAGTCAGTGGAGTGTTAGACTCTTGACTTCATCTCGGGTGATGAGATCATCTCAGGGTGGTGAGATCCAGCCCCCTGTTGAGCTCTAGTACTCAGGCAGCAGTCTACTTCAGATCCTCTGCCCCTACCCCCACTTACTTTTTCTCTCTCCCTCTCAAAAAAAAAAAAAAAAAAGGTAACCAAGGTGATTTCAATTAAAGATGACATATAAACATAAATTTTCATTCACTCATCTAAAAACTCACTAAAATAACAAAATCGAACTTAATAAATGAAATCAACAAGGCCAAGGAGAAATGAAAGTGATGTGTAAGTAAGAAAATGTAGAAAGCTCAAAAGCAAAATATGTAACAACTGACATTGAAAATCGAGAAAACATTCTTAAGACAATAGTTGGGAAAACAAGAATTAACCCAGTTTATACCATAATGCCTCAAATGACCCAGTAAAGTGGTATGGGGTACCTGCTTTGAAGTTGGGGCTGAAAAGAGTATTATTTAAAGGTTTAAGAAACTGCTAGACCCCCTAGATCCTCTCTCTCATCCTCTTCTCCCACCCCAGGTGAATTTAAGATTTTTTCCCTGGATAAGATTAAGAAGGTATGCTTTGGGAGATTTCAAGAAGAGCTGAGATTTAGGGATCATTATGGAGAACAAGAGAATTCAATGAAGGTTTTTTTTCTTCAAAGATTTATTTATTCATTTTAGAGAGACAGCACAGAGGGGAGGGGCAGATGAAGAGAAAGAGTCTTAAGCAGACTCCTCAGAGCCCGATGGAAGGCTCAATCTCCTGACCCTGAGACCACCATCTGAACTGAAGCCCAACTAGAGGCTTAACTGATGTGCCACCCAAGGATGCCCATCTAAGATTTTTTATCAAATGTTGAGGCACTAGTTTTCTTCTGCTGCATGGCTTCCAGAATACTAACCTTTCAAGCAGAAGACTGTAGAATTATTCTCTAAGAAATTTGACCTGTGCAAAAGAAAAGCCCCAGTAATGGTATCCAGGCTTCCCCAATGAAATGGCCCAGTCAGATCACACAAAGAGTAAAGTATACAGGGAGAACTAAGTTTGCAATTAGCTTATTTGTGTCACAATCTTAACTACTTAAGAGTAGGTTTTCAATGATGTTAACTTTTTTTAAATTCAAATATTTTCCTTATTTATTCATGAGAGACATAGAGAGAGAGAGAGAGAAGCAGAGACATAGGCAGAGGGAGAAACAGGCTCTGTGCAGGGAGCCCGATGTGGGACTTGACCCTGGGACCCTGGGATCACGCTCTGAGCTGAAGGCAGATGCTCAACCACTGAGCAACCCAGGCATCCCAATGATGTAACTTTTGAAGAGATCTGCTAGCATAAAAGGCATAAATATTTTTGCTTTTGTTTCCCTTGCCTTCATAGATGTGCCTTGCAAGAAGTTGCTATGGAAACCCCAATGTTGATAGCAGAAATGTCCACAATAGCCAGACTGTGAAAGGAGCCATGATGCCCTTTGAGAGACGAATGCATAAAGAAGATATATATATATATATATATATATATATATATATATATATACACACACACACACATATATATATATATATATATATATATATATATATATACAATGGAATATTACTTAACTGTCAAAAAGAATGAATGCCCACCATTTACTTCAACATGGATGGAACTGGAGGGTATTATGCTGAGTGAAATAAGTCAATTGGAGAAAGACAATTATCATATGGTTTCACTCATATATGGGAATATAAGAAATAGTGAAAGGGACCATAAAGGAAAGGAGGGAAATTGAGTTGGGAAAAATTAGAGAGGAAGACAAACCATGAGAAACTCCTAACTCTGGGAAACAAACAAAGGGTTACAAAGGGGAGGTGTGGGAGTTTGTAAATGAGTCATGGGCATTAAGAAGGGCACATGATGAGATGAGTACTGGGTATTATACTATATGTCAGCAAACTGAATATAAATAAAATATTTTTTAAAGGCATAAATATTCCAAAAGAAGCAGAAAGCAACTTGGATATTCAGAGTCTATACAAGGAGAAGGAAGTTTAAAAGAAAACACACACACACACACACACAAAGAATCATTACTGTCATCAAAGCTATGAGAATATGCAGCATGTATGAAGTAAGAATAGGGTACTATCAAATAGAAAATGAGTTAGTAGACATTTTATACCCTAAAATAATCCAGAAAATGAAAGAAAAATAAAAAACAACTTCCTAAAACTAAAAGATATAATTATAGAAATTTAAAATTTAATGGAATGAAATAAGGAGGAAAGGGAGGAAAAACAAGATATAGAAAGGTAAAAGAAGGGATCCCTGGGTGGCGCAGGGGTTTGGCGCCTGCCTTTGGCCCAGGGCGCGATCCTGGAGACCCGGGATCGAATCCCACGTCGGGCTCCCGGTGCATGGAGCCTGCTTCTCCCTCTGTCTGAGTCTCTGCCTCTCTCTCTTTCTCTCTCTGTCACTATCATAAATAAATAAACATTAAAAAAAAAAAAGAAAGGTAAAAGAAATAGAATAAAGAAAAAGAGAAAAGATAATTATAACATTGATCCAGAAGATTCAATATTTCACAAACAACATTTAAGGGGAAAAAAAGAACAGAGAAAATAAAGTGGAGGAAATCATAAAGTAAATAATTCAACATAGTTTTACAAAATTGAAAGGCACCAATAGGTAGTACCCAGCACAGTGCTGACAATGGATTCTACTAAGGCACACTATTGTGAAATTCAGAACAGTGAGGGAAAAAAAAAGAAGATCCTGGAAGCATCCAGAATAAAAAAAAAAGAAAAGAAAAGAAAAGAAAAGAAAAGAAAAGAAAAGAAAAAGAAAAGAAAAAAGAAAAGAAAAGAAAAGAAAAGAAAAGAAAAGAAAAGAAAAGAAAAGAAAAGAGAAAGCCTACACATAAGAAGGATCCAGAATCAGAATGGCTTTAGACTTTCTAACTGCAACACTAGAAACTAGATGTCAATGGAGCAAAACATTTGAAAGTTTAGGAACAATGTTAATTAACCTAGAACTCTACACCCAAATGACCAATTTATTAGATTTGAGAGTATGAAGATGTTTTCAAACTTATAAGATCTCAAAAACGCTACATATGTATACCTACTCAGAAACTTATTGAGAAGTTATCTCCACCAAAATCAGGGGGAAAAACATCTATAAAGAGGAAGAAGTAGAATCCAGGAAACAGTAGAACTCAAGAGGGAAACAAATGGAATGCCCAGGGATGTTGGTGAAGGGAGAAGACATAATCACAGCTGTGGCCCAGGAAATCAATTCATATTATAGCAGATCAAAAGCTATAGGAAAAAACAACAACAACAAACCCCTCAAAACACCAAACAAAAAAACCAAAAAGCTGTAGGAGAAATGTATTCACAAAAATAAATCAAGAGAACAGTTACCTACTATTCATAATAATGTGAATAGTTAATTTTTATTTAGCCACAATTATAATCTAACTACATTGAGAATCTGGGGAACAAAATGAATGAGGGAGATGTTGAGTGACACAAGCCAAACTTTGATTTTCCAGAGTAGAAAGTCAATATATAATGCCTATAAATGAAAAACCAAAACTAACCCTAAATATGTTATTTAAAAAAACAAAGGAAATAGCCAAAACGATACAAAGAAGTTGCTTCTGGGAAAGGAAAATGGCTTAGGGTGAGGTAGACAGTGTGCCGCCATTCAATAAAATTAATATAGAACTGTTGAGCTATGTGCCTATGTTATCTTGATTTAGAAAAAAAAGTAAATTGTAGTAAAAATAATAGGCACTCATAATATTGAAAGATAAATTGGATTACGGATTAATAATTTTTTGATTTTAAGATAATAAAACATTTGTGTAAGCAGTGTCAAGCTTTGGCCCAGTTGAAAGGAAATAAACACGAACTTCCTGAAAAAGTAAATAAAGAGAAATGTTTCTTAATCTTCTACTAGAGTAGTGATGTTCATTTGTTTGCATTTTTTTTTTTTTTTTAATAACAGCCCAGCCTTACTGGCTGAGTACTGCCTTTTCTGCGGAAGGAAAAGTTATTCCAAACTGAGAGCTAAAGTCAAAGAGCTGCAGCCCCAAGCCTGCTGTTTTCAATTAGCATGCCAGTCCCAATGGCATGTCCGGCAGACGGTGTTTTATTAGGGGTTGGTCATCTCCTCCTCTGAGCCACGTGAACAGCCTGCGGTTCTACATGCTTCCCTTGACCTTCCGGTCCCTCTGGAGTAGTGTGACCGCTGGAAGCTGAAACCACAGCTGTCTGTCACTTGACTCCCAAAGCTCAATCTTCTCTGCTCTTTCCCCTGGGGACAGAGGGAAGGCAAGTTGATGGAAAGAAAGTCTCTTCCTTGAAATGAAATAGTGCCTCTTGCTTGAGCTGTTTGAGAACTGGAATGAATGAGTGGTTCCTGGCACAGGTGTAGAAGGTGGTCCCTGTGCATGTTCAGCAGAGGTCAAGTGGGAGACTTTGCTCCTCTCAGCCAGGAATCCCCTTCGGCTGGAAGAGAGAGGTTCTTTATGGTTTCAGAGGAGGGCAAGGATATGTAAAGCCTTGGGCACATAAAACCCTGAGGAAGAGTGAGTGGACCTGGAATTTAACCTAAAGAAGAGAGGGTTGAGGGTGATTTAAAAGGATCTCTGGAGCAGGAAATGTCATTATATTAGGAATGAGGGCCAGATGTTCTCAATCTCATCAGAGCACAGAGCAGGGAGAAAGAATGAGCTTACAGAATAAGGCATAACTTCATGACAGTTGTTAAACACTGGAATGGAGTGTCCATCGAGTTTGTGGAATTCTCCATAAAAATAAGATGTTGATCTAACATGAGCATTTATGTGTAGTTTTGCCTAAAGCAGAAGGTATTAAGGAAATGGTACCTTGGGAGACTGTCCTGAGCATTCTTTGTATCAGAGCCTTTCAGATAAATAAAGTACCCCCATTCTTAGCCACCCCAGGACCTCATGGCTGTAAGGACCTGATTGAATAATACAGTTAAGTTTTCTTCTTTTCTCTCCTCTGTTCTCTTTACATTTCTCCACATGTTTGTAAACATATTAATTACAGTGATAACAGAACAGTTCTGCAAGTATACTTTTTCATTAGTGGATTTATTCTATTTTGGTGTTAGAGAAAAAAAATTATCAACTAACGTAAATGTATCTTCATACCTTAGTTCGTGAGATGGGCTGAAATTCTGCTTTATTGGCACTTAGAAGATACTCAACCAGTCGAGAGCTGATAGGGAGTATTTTATAAGCTTGAGTGAAAATTTTTATTTTATTTTTTTTCCAGCTTGATTGAGATGTGATGGATAAACAAAATAGAAGATATATAAAGTGTAACATCATGGTGATTAAAAGAGTATGTGTTGATAATACATCCATTACCTCATATTTTTATCTATCGTCTATCTATCTATCTATCTATCTATCTATCTATCTATCTATCTATCATCTAATGTGTGAACACTGAAGCTCTACTCTTTTAGCAAATTTTAATTAGGTAATATATATATATTTACAAAATATATTTAATTATATATTTAATTATGTTACGAACTGTAGTCACCATGTTTTATACTGGATTCTCAGACCTCATCTAATAGCTGAACTTTTATCAACTTTTATTATCTCTTGTATCTTTGATGAAAGCTTTCTAACAAGTATGAGCTGATATCTCACTGTAGTTTTGATTTACATTTCCCTGATGATTAGTGATGTTGAACACTTTTTCATGTACCTATTAGCCATCTGTATGCCTTCTTAGGAAAAATGTCTATACAATTCCTCTGTCCATTTTTTAATCAGATGTTTTTTTTCTTTTTGTGGTTGAGTTATAGGAGTTCTTTACATATTTTGGGTATCAACCCCTTATTGGCTAAATTATTCGCAAATATTTTCTCTCATTCCGTAGGTTGCCTTTCCCTTTTTGTTGATAGTTTCCTTTGTTATTCAGAAGCTTTTCCTTTTATTTTTAAAAATAAGTTAACAGTAAGATCTAAATGCATTTGTTAATTCTTCCATTTGCTCTAATACCTCTCGGATAAGTAATTTTACATGCAGGTCCCATAAAATGGAAATACCCACAGGACCTATGTGTCATCTCATAGAAATTTTAACAAGCAGCCAGTAATGGATTGGTCACTATAAGCTGTAGTTAAAATAAATAGTTTTCAATTTATATTTCCTATGCTCCAAACTAAACTAACATTTTAATTAGTAAAATGACCATGAAAAGGAGGCTGATGGCTAATTACTACTGATTACTCCACTGTTAGCTGATTAATGAGTTCAGTTAGTAAGATAGCCATGCATTTTGATCAGTTTAAACTCATCTGAGTATCTCTTAATCAACTAAATTGTACAGGTGTGTCTAATAATCTGGCATAATTTTCATGAAGTTTTAAAATTACTTGACAAAAAAATGTTATTCAAAGGAAAGCAAAGTCTACAGATATGTGTAAGTTGTATATAACCAACGGTCTTTTCCTCATGGCTAAAGCTTCTTATCAGCATCCTATTTTTCTTGGTGCTCATCCTTTACATGGTTGCACCAACACGGATTTACTCACCAAATAATTTTTAAAAATAAATAGGCAAGCAAAATTACTGTAAATAGAAGTGTCTTGAAATCTATTTTATCTTTCCTTCTGCTTATGACAAGATTGAATTTAAAGCTATCTCATAAAATGACTGGCTCTCCTGTTGGCTAGCAGGCAGTAAAAGGGATAAAGAGATGGGTTTAGAGGAAAGACTGTGAAAAGCTAATATCACAGTATTTGTGTCATAGGACCCCTAACATTAATGAATCATGGATGCTGATAACTTGTTACTCACAGTATCAGAAACTGTACTGCACCCAAATACATGACAGTCTGAGAAGCCAGGACAAAAAAATATGGCACCTTGAGAACTCCTTTAAAGCATTACCAAAGTACTGCTTTTGGTGCTTTTGGTGCTATAAAATGGATTCAAATACTTTGTGTGCTTTAATTGATAATTGTATTCCCATAAATTTAATATATATTAATTATATATGTAAATTACATATATTAATATATAATTTAAGTTTAAGATATAATTTTAAATATATATAATTCAAATATAAATATATATAATATAAATTATATATATGTATATATATAATATAAATTATATATATATGTATATATATAATATAAATTATATATATGTATATATATAATTCTCTTTTTAGCAGGCTGCTAATAATCCAAAACAAGAATGATCATTATTTTGGCACCAGTGGATATATCTGCCTTTATACTTGTCAAGGTAAAGAGTAACAAGACCAAACTTGAAGTAACTGTTTCTATTCAGAGTGACAATAATTCCACTATATTAGTGCAATTAATATTTTATTCTAAAATAACTGTCTTTTTATGGATCCTACTATAGAAGATGTAGTATATCAGAGAACTATGTCAAAGGAAAAAAAATTGGTTATTTGATGGTAGTGAAGATAGTTGCAGTAGATCTAAGGGAGGACAGATAAAGGAAAGAAGATGACTCCAAAGTTCCTGGCTTGAGAGACTGGGATAGACAGTGTCCCTGAATGCAGCCCAAATCTGGACTGGAAAGTCAGTGTGAGGGAAAAGCAATGAGTTTTAACTATTGAGTTGTAGATAATAACATAGCTACCTCCCCCCCCAAAAAAAATCCCTTGAGAAGTACAAATTTAAGATTGACTGGTGCTAAGAAGAGAACATTCAGGTTAGAAATTTAGGGATCACCAGAGAAATACAGGGTGTGAAAGCATGAGATTGGAGAAGCTTTCTGAGCTTCTGAACACATGCATTGGGAAGTTGGGAAAATATAAGTAGATTGTTAGGAAAACAAGAGGCAGAGGTGAGAGAAACAGAAAAGAAAGTGTAGGAATGTGGAAGCTTTATTTCGGCAATATTTTACATATTTTTATGCCTATGTTACTCTCTACTAAAACTTTTCCTTAAAATTATCATGTAAAGAAGATTGGACAAAAATACATGCTATATAATAATACAAATTGATAAAGACATATAAAGTTTTATAGAAATTATTATATTCCTTCCCTGAAAACATTATGGAAAAAATGCAAGGTTAAAGAGGTCTAAACTACCTGAAATATCTGTGATTGACCCATATGAAATCAGAACTCATAGTAGTTGGGCTCTTAGCAATTGGACTCTGAAGGAGCCTAAATTAGTTTTTGTGTTTTTTTCATGAGAAATATAGCTAAAAATAGAAACAGAATTACTCGTGAATTTTTATCAAATCTGTGATTTTTATCAGAAGTTTCCACTGACTTAGCTTCAATTCAAGAGGAAAATAATTCTTTGACAAACTTAATTCTCTCAGACAATATTTTAGCCTAACACTTTTCTCTTTCTCTTTAAACCATTAACTATTTACTTCCTAAGTTTTTCAGGTAGGTATACCTTTGTGACTTTTCATTTTACTTAAAAAACTGCACTTGACAATGTTCAATCATTGGTCACTATTTGAAATAAGTTGGAGCTGTTTTTAGACAAATAGAACCAGGAAAAATTCCATTATAAAAAGTGAAAGAGGATGAAATTTTTCCTTGAGTATAATTTAGCAATTTATACTAGTTGGCTTTTAAACCATTTGACAATTCAGAGGTGAATTTTTGGCTGACCAGACTCAGTTATGTTCTGATGGGAACCATGTGCTTTTCAGTAGTTTCTAAGACTTTTGACCCTAAAATCAGTTAAGTTTTGATTTTTGTGAGGTTCTGTTTTTCTTGGAATTGAAATATGAATCCATATTTGCCTGTTTTCAAGATTTTTCTGGATGTATTTTATGGTATTAAAATAAAAGACTTTTATATATAGAATTAACCACATACTTTTCTATAACCTAATATGTTTCACTAATCCCCAGATAGCTTCAAAATATTTTAAGTCAGCATTTGGATTTTTCCCATGATTCATGCATAATCCTATGAATGGCCTCATTTAGTGACACCTCCATTGAGGGACAATGATGTGCTCAGAATTTCAGGGCATTTTGGGGAATTAGATTCAACTCTTGATTATTTGGGAATTGATTAATGCTCACTTGTGGAGTAAACACTGAGATGGCTCATTTATGAACTATAATTTCTATAAATTACAAAAAAAGTTTACATTTTGGAGGGCATTTTCTTTCTGAAACTAAAAGTAACCAATAGAAGATTCAATGGATGAATCTAGAAGAAACTAGATGTATATAAAATAGCCGCTTTTCTCTTTCCACTCTCTTTTCAGGAAAAGGTGTCTTGTGGTCCAGGACTGCTTGCACCTGTGTATATAAGTTTATCTAATTCTGAGGAGAACTGTTAGGAAGCTCACTTACCCACACATTTAAGCCATATACTACTTCATCAGCTTTATCATGAATTATTTTGTTCTCCCTCTGTCTTGCTCTTTTGTCCTACTTTGCAGTTGGTTTATGAACCAAGCAGAGTAAAGTGCTGTTCTTCATTGAGCCCCTCAAATCCTCGCACTTCACTCCTGGCCAATAGCCTATCATTCATGCTTTTTTTATACAACAAATATTTATGAAACCTTAGCTACATGCTGGACACTATACTAGATGCTGGTGACGGTGAAAGGGTAGGCTCAGTTCCTGCTCTCATGGACTTGCATCAAACTTGTGAATGAATTACAGGATCAGCACCAAAACCAGGCAAGGGCTACCTTACTGTGAAGCTGGAGAAATTAGGTAAGAAAGGGAAGAGACCGCAAACTCTGATTCTGCTAAACTCAGCTTCTATTCCGATAATCAGCAAAGGATAGAATCTGTTAAAATGTAAACAGTTCAGTAAAAGCTTTTAGACATTTTTTATGAAAGAATTTGAACTATAGTATCTTTGAACTAAATTTGTACCATTTATAGTATCTTTGAACTAAATTTGTACCAGTTTTTCACTTTTAAATGATGTATGCAGAATAGAATATTTGCTCCCAAATGTTGAATATGCCCTAAATAATGTTTGAATTAAATCCATTTGGCTACTTTTGCTTTAATTGTAATTTGGTTTTGCACATTCTTCTTCCCTCTTGTTTCCATTATTCCAGTGATAGGGAGTTGACAGTTCTTTGCTTATTTCTTAGTCTTTTCAGTATGTACTTAATAACTGACCACATTGTGAATCTATACCTCATTTACAAGTCAATCTCCAAAGTGGTTTTCCCCTTCTTGAACAATCTTACAAAACTCAGGAAAAAAAGTTAAAGGAGAATGGATGAATCCTAAAACTTTCCTGATAGTAGGCATAGAATTGCACAAAAAGTATCTTTGGAGAATATACTATTAACTCAGCCTGGGAAAATGTGTGTAGACATTTCCAAAAACTAGCCAGTGTTTCTTCCACCTGGAACCCACATCATCATTTTGCCTGAGACCCAGCCTATTCCAAATTCCTCTTTCACTCTCAATCTACTTCCAGGCCAAGGTCTACCCAGGCTAAGTCTGTCACCCCTATAACAAGCTGGATAACATCAATGTAGTAGGATGGATTTTTGCTTTCTCAAAAATACTCTGTTCCAAGAAATATAATGCCGTTTTATTAATTTTGAACAGTAAATGTATGCACTGTTCATAGAATATGCCAAAATAGTTTAAAAATGACACTATGGAAAATCATTAGCCAAACTCTTTGCAACTTTTAAAGATAGAATTTACATACAGTCTCAGACACTCTCCTAAAAGCAATCTTTATCTGTTTCTGACTATGACTGATTTTGACTCTGCTAGGAAAATCTCAGGGTGGAAATTTCCTGAGCCGATAGTAGGTCATGCTAATTTGAGCCACCACTCTTGGGAGGTGGCAGGAGTTAAAGAATGTAACTGGATTTATTTCTCATTAGTTATATACCCATTAAAGTATTGAAGAGTCACTTTCTAATTTCCCAGTTTTAGAAATATTGGATCATTTTTTCCATTCAGTTTCTCATAGGATGGGAGCAAAAGATACCTAAAACAAAGCTTCAACTCATTTGCAGCATGTTTAAAAAAAGATTTCCCCCAAGAGAAGAAAGTTGTCTTTTTCTTTTAGTTTTTCCAATTATCTTTTCCATGGCACATGACTGGGATATCAAAAGCAGATATGTTGTACTCCATAAATGGATCTCTAACATTTAAGCCTAATTGAGATGCACACATAATTTCATGGAAAGGGTGATTCATGTAGACCAAACCACAGACCATCTGTGCCTACCTTCCACCCCCCAATTTATCCTTTCTTAAGTAAAACTATTTCTTTGCTATTTATATTTTATTCACTACTCACATTAATAGACATCCTAAAACTTCAAACTTTGCTATGCAAGATGACAGCTTAACCTAGTCTTTGAGAGGAAGCCAGGAATTGAAGGCAAAGGGGACTTTGGCTCTTTTTAATAACTTCCATTCTTTTCTCAACTTTTAAAAAAGGAAGTTCTCTCTCGTGCTCCTTGCCTAGCATCACTTTCAGCTACTTTTTAAAATTTTATCTCTTGATATCAATTTTTCCCCCAAATCCAAAGTGACTTTATAAATCCGGGATAGCTACTATAATGCTATATAACAAACCACTCAAAGGTTCAGCACGTTGTGACCCCACTAGTTTATTTTCCCTCTCATTGGTCTGTGGTTTGTCTGGAGGTGACTCTGCTAAGGGTGTAAGTTGACTGGGCTTGGTCCCAGGCTTCAGATTGGCTGCAAGTGAACTCCATAAGTCACCATATATTACTAGGACTAGGAGTTATCTGAGCCATAGTCTCCTTACAGTGGTTTACAGGAGGCCAAGAAAGCAAGTGGAAGAGTGTGATGCTTATGAAGATTTTGGCTCAGAGTTCTGTACCCACCGGCCAAAAATTCACATGTCCAACTTCAACATCAGTGGAGTGGGAAAATATACTCCACCCATTCACATGCACTGCCAAGCTCATGGCAGGTGGGGGAATTGAGAAAACTGATCAGCACTTTTGAAATGACCGATAGGAAGGAACATAGTTCTCGTTGTTTCTTGACTCCACCTCCGGCCTGCTGTAACTTGCCTTTTATATCATATTTCACAAAAGAGCATCATTATGGGAAAAAAAAATGTTTTATTTACCTTAAGAAAATTGTTTGTATACATTTTATCAATCCCCTGTAATAATACCAATCAGAGATAAACACAGATTTCACAGCCAGATATACAAACATTTACTCAGACATTTGTCGTTTTCCCACATTCATTCAAACATAATTATGCTTCTCAAATCCCAGTATATCCTTAGATCTTATAATGACTTCCCTTTAGTCCATATACCCCACTATGTTTTAGGTAGAGTGAGGAATTAGACAAGTTGTGCAAACAAAACAAAACAACAACAACAAAACAGCTAAAAATTAGGAAATGAGAAAAAGAAAAACCTATAGAAATATGATGATGCTAAGAACATAGAGTGGATCAGCTCTGGTGAAACCCTCTGTGCACCTGTGCGGACTGAATAGACTGGAATCTGAAGTCAGCATCCAGTGAGCCCTAAGGAACATCACAATGAAATGGATTCCCACCTTCATCCTAAACATGGAATGTTAAATGTGTAAGCAAAGCTGGTAATTATAGAGTCCCACTGACTAATCAGGACCCAGTGCTAGTAAAAAAAGCAATTATTTGACCCAACATGTATCCTGTGCCTGGAACATAAATAAGTGCTTATAAGTATTCACCATTACTGTATTGTTGGTGATGTTGTATACCCGGTGCTGTGCCAAGTGTTGCAGATAGACTGTCAACAAAACAGATATAGTTGCACTTATGCAATTGTCCAGTAAACTCAAAATTGATTTTTATAATGTCAACTTGACCTCTACACAATGAATTTGATTTAAGAACTATTTTTGTGTAAACTGCTCAATGGTTTTAGTTTCCTGTGTGTTCAGTTTGAATCAAGGACTGGAAAATCATTTTTACTTATAGGTTAATTAGTAGAGATGCATTTCCCCCAACAAAAGAGGAAGTTACCCTACTTTGCTTTTGATCAGTCAGTCAACATATGGAATACTATGTGAATACTGTATGGTTTATATCATCGAGTTCTAACATTTTAAGAAAACTACTGAAAAATTAGACCATGCACAGAAGAGGGCATCCAGGAGGATAAAATATCTAGAAATTAGTTTATATAAAGAAAAGCTGAAAGAACAAGCAGCTTTATCTTACATGAGAGAGGCACTAATTATGTTTTTAGTAAGTATTTCAAAGATTGCTGTGGTCAAGATATTATCTTTGTTATTACAGAGGTTAAAATTTGGGATAAAAACAGAACTAATTGCCTTTAGTATAGATATAACTATACTTATTGATGTATTTAAACAAGGGAATAGTGGAATAGCTACCTATTCAGTATGAGATCTCTTTCCTGGAGATATTCAGGAAAGGTTGGATGGTATTCAGGATTATTTGCAAATTTAATATTGCAGGATACAATTCTATGTTACCAGTCTCCCAAAGAACTATGCTCATATACTGGCCCACTATTTTATTAATTTATTTACTTTTTCATTCAACCAATATTCTTTGAGAATCTAACACATATTGTATACAGACCTTGGTACCAGGGATAGAGCACAAACAAACTCCTTGCTCATATGAACCTTACTTTCTAATAAGTGAGACAGTTGACAGACTTGTAAGGAAGTAATTTCACATTGTGATAAGTTCTCTTAAGAAGGTAAATGTCTTTAAAATTACTTGTTTCAAGAATGTCAAAATGCATGTTCTGTTTGTGCCCTTCCTCCTATTCTAACTCCATTACTTTCAATCACCTTTCATTTCCATAATCATATCTAAATGTTTAAGTCATTATATGGATAGAGAGGGAGGAATATAAATATGCCCTAGACAGACCTGCGTTCATCCGAGGCTTGAGTATTTCCTGGTTATGTGATATTAAGCAATTTACTTGGCCACTTTGACCCTCACTTTCCTATTTATAAAATGTGGGAAAGCAGAAGTATTATGGAAAGGATGAAATGAGATGCCACGTGGGATAGTTATTTTTGCTGCTTGTTCTTCATTTGCATCTCCCCTCCATGGCACCCCCCTGTGGTCTTTCATAGTTCCATTTCTCCCTTCCCCTGCCTAACTCTGTTGGGGATTGGGGCGATTCTCCAAGAACTGCAACCTGATTTCCCTTGTTGATTGGCCTCCACCAAAGTTCAACCAGTGGAAGCACTGACAGGAGGTTACAAGGTGCAGGGAGAGAGAAACCAAAGTTATTTTTTCCCTTATGCTTCCAATTGGATCAGGTATATTCAGCACTAGCTACATTCTACCAAGTCCAAAGCTTCCACCAAATGGTCCCTTTTTTTTTTTTTTTTTTTTTATAATAAGAGCTCTCTCTGGGCTCAAGGAACTTTTTGTCCTCCTTGAACTTTTGATCCTAGAAATGTATACTTTCCTGCTGATGTTAGTGCATGGGTGCTTCACTGTCCTTTCACCCTACATATACATCCATAGGTAACCCTTTGTTGAAATGTCTCCACTTAACCATCTGGGGACAATTTTGTTTTCTGTAGGGATTCTGATTGAACAGTACTGGACATCAGACATAGCTTCACAAGGTAAGTCCTTAATATGGTATTCTGAAATTGGTTTGTTAACATATTTAATGAAAACAGTCTTCCTGGAGGAAAATGGCATACTGGTAATGGCATGTCATGAAATCATAATTACTCAGTGATGATGTGGGATGAAGAACCAGATATAAAATGCCTGTTGATTTTGTTTTCTGTGACAGTAATGATAATTACAAAGAATATGGGGTATACCAGCTGTTTCTGACCATCCTGGGAGCTTAGAAAAACAAAAGATAAGTACAGGACTTAAATTTCAAACCCAAAACACTAGTGGAGAGCTCAAAAGCTTCTGTGGTGACCTTAAAAAAAATCCCTTCTCTTTAGTAACTATAGGGCAGCCATGCCTGAGGATTGGGCCCAAAATATAATAGTCTAGTTTTGTATGAACTTTGATTCCCCAAATCATTTCAAGATTTTTTTTTCAATAAGTAGCCTCTCTTCCCCCTGTATGAGAAAAATAATCTGTGTATATGACCTTTCAATGACCTCCTCTGAGTTTTTGCCTCACAAAGAGATGTCAGTTACTAACACCTAACCCTACCACCTCTCTTCACCTCTATATCCATAACTGAAGCTAGATCTCAGAATGCCTCAGGTGCAAAATTGATAAGTCTCTTTTCATAAGAGATAGAGTATGCATTATTATAAGGCCTAAAAGATCTTTTAAAATTTATCAGTAGGAACCTAATGAGCTGGGTGGGGATGGTTTCTAAAAGTACTATGCTGAAGGAGACATAATATAAGGATGAATTGGCCCAATTTACTTATAATGCTTTAATTGCCTGGCATTTTGAATTTAGTGTGCCAGCCAAAGCAGGTTTAAGTACATTTAGTAGTTTCCTTGTTGACTACAGAATCCTGGATTTAATGAAAACCATTTCATGATGTCAAAATGGCAGAACTTCCTTGCTCTAATGGAGGAAGGAATTGAGAGTTTTGAGGTAGATTTATTGTATACGACCTACACACCTTATTTCTATGTCCATTAGGAGATTCCAGAGAATTCTCTTTCCATTAAGGCAATAAAAAATTAAGAGAGTTCATAAAGAGGAGAGTGGCATCCTTGAGAAGTTCTATGGTGTCTGTGTTTGAAAAACTGAAAATAAAGGTGAAGGGTGTGCCATTGTGTAGGATCTCTTGTTTCTTGGGATCTCTCCTTTCAGTGGGAATAACAGAATCCAGGAATGGGAAAGACCATGTGGTAATGCTTAACCCTCAGAGAAAAGGTGGTTGCAATTACCATAATCAGCCACAGAGACTGAGTGGCAACCAGTGTTTTGACCTCCAGAAATCTGTGGTTGTGGCTAATTGATGACAATGTCCCCTGGTATAAAGTGGATGGGCAGCCAACAAGGTATTACTTGATCTGTCTAATTGGAAAAAGTGTATGTCTGGTAAACAAAAATCCAACTTGAGTTGCCAAAGGGGGAATTCATTGCTTCTTACAGTCCCACTCAATTTCCAGACCAAGGATGTTCTTAAAGAAAGGCCCAGGAAATCCACCCCTTGAAGAATGACTGGATTATCAAAAACTGAATCTGATTTGTAGCTGTTATTCAGGAGTTGATATCTTTACTCAAGAAAATTGACTCAGTCCCAGATTCCTAGGATAGTAACTACTCACTTGGCAAACTTTTTTTTCTCAGTCCCTACAGGTGTTATATGAAGCTTCTGACACAGGACAGACACACAGAATATGGGGGCAAAGCAGCTATTTGTTCATTTGAGAAACAGCTCTCAGGAAAGTAGTAAAAATCTGTTATTTTCATTTTGGACTCGTAGATGTCAAGCTGGAGACCATATATCTCAGCTTCCTCTGTGGCTACATACAGCAAGTTGACTACATTCTAGACATTGGAGTGTGAGAATATAGGGTGCATGCAATGTCCATCATATTTACATAAAAGAAGTTGCTTGCCCCAGAATTTCTCTCTATCCCCTTTCCACAAGTTGAAATATAGATATTCACGACTCAGCTTTCACCATGCAGACACAGATAATTTACTAGGTGTATGAAATGCTGTGAACCTGAGTCCCTGGATGATCGCAAGGAGGAGAGCTGCCCCTCCAGCCCAGACTAGCAGAAAGTTTTATGATCAAGAAAGAGACATACGAAACAAAACAACAAACTCACATAGTATTCTGTACTGTTCTTTGGAGTCTCTCTATATCACCAGCTTAGCCTGAACTTTAATACATTTTGAAGACTGAATGTTGTGTTATCCCCATTTCCCACTTTCCCCCCCTAGTAACAGGATGAATTCTTTAGTATCTCTTCAACTTAACTAATAATCAAATAATTATAACTTTAAAGAACATGAGATGCCATTTTTCAACCTATTTGTTTGGAAAAGGATAATTATTGTAATAATATTCACCATGAGAAAAGATGTGCAGAACAACTTTCACAAATTTTGGTGGAAGGATAAATTGGTTCTAGCTCTTTAGAGGACAAATGGGCATGATCCATCAAAAATTTTAAAGTGCGCAATCTGATCAAGCAATGCTGCCTCTAGGAAGCCATCCTATATGTGAACAAAGTTGTGTTTATAAGAGCACTCACTGCAGCATTGTTAGTAGTGGCAGAAATCTGATAAAAAGGTATCAATGGGAAAGTCTTAAATTACCGTATGTCTGTATTTTGAAATTTGATAGCACTATTTAAATGAATGAGGTAGGTCTATATATCATGATGTAGAATAAATAAAAATTTCTACAATATTACATGAAAGATGTAAGATACAAATTAATATATGTAGTTTGTGTTCCAACTTTTATTTTAAAAAATCATCTGTATATTTAAACAGATAAATATGCAGACAATACATACAATACAACACACACTCAGGAATATAAATTGATTGATAGATAACACACACATTTTATAAGGAAAAATAGTAACCCTCCTAATTTTTAATTATATATCAGAATCTCTTAAATTTTATATCATTATATAGTATCTTAATAGTTAAAAATAATAAACATAAACTATCAAACTGAAAGAACTTTAAAGGGCTTTTCAGGGTCCTAGAGTCTGCTTTGGGAAGTTATTCTAAGTCCAGTAATATATTTTCCTTTTAATTTTTTATTTATTTATTTTTAAGGATTTTATTTATTTATTTATGAGAGATACAGAGAGAGAGGCAGAAACATAGAGGGAGAAGGGGGCTCCCTGTGGGGAGCCTAATGTGGTACTCCATTCCGGGACCCTGGGATCACGCCCTTAGCCAAAGGCAGACACTCAACCACTGAGCTCCCCAAGTGCTCCATTTTCCCTTTTAAAGAGCAAATTTAAAATACATTCCTTCATATCTGTTAGACATTTTAGGACATTATTGTTATTATTATTATTATTGATTAACTTGACTGCAAATTTTCAAATGTAAATGGTATTTTTTCAGGATTAATTCATATTTAAAAAACCTGAGGTTTTCAAATCTAATAGAAAATCTTATAAACAGATAATGTCTAATTGATGTGATAAATCATTCTGGATAATGCCTGGGTTTTTTAAAATTCAGTTAACATTAAGAATAGAAAGAATTCAAATTGTCCAGAAGCTTATTGATGCTCACATTCAGTATTTTAAAAATCACATTAGCAACAGTTGCAACTTAACACTCATTGATACTCCAAATCCCCTCCTGGATAAACTTTGCCAGGAAAATTTAACTTTTTTCCCAAAGGCATTATTTCAGTCTAAAGAATCACATGCACAGACTCCGGCCAAAGGAATCATTACTACTAATGGTAAGTCAATCTGAGAAAGACAATTATCATATAATTTCACTCATATATGGAATATAAGAAATAGGAAAAGGACGATAAGAAACGAAGGAAACTGGGGAAAAATCAGAGAGGAAGACAAACCATGAGAGACTCCTAACTCTGGGGAAACAAACCAAGGGTTGCAGAAGGGGAGGTGGGTGGGGATATAGGATAACTGGGTGACAGGCACATGATGAGATGAGCACTGGGTGTTATACCATATGGTGGTAAATTGAATTTAAATTTAAAAAACTGAAAATGAAACAGTTGCAATAATATTGAAAAAAAAATTTTTAAATTCTGTTTGCTTCTCCCTGCTTTTCTCTGTGGCACTTAATACTCTTGATGCTTGAGGACGGTAAATAGCCACAGGTTTTATTTTCTCTTCTTGTATCATGTAAAGAGTTATGCTTAAACCTGGAGTCCTTAATCTCAAAAGTCTTATCAAGGGAATAGTTATAACATAGTTTAATATGGATGCAATACATATTTTCCCTCTTTTTATAATTCACAAGAGGGGATCCCTGGGTGGCTCAGCGGTTTAGTGCCTGCCTTTGGCCCAGGGCCTGATCCTGGGGACCCGGCATCAAGTCCCACATCTGGCTCCCTGTATGGAGCCTGCTTCTCCCTCTGCCTGTGTCTCTGCCTCTCTCTCTGTGTGTCTCTCATGAATAAATTAAATCTTTAAAAAAAAAAAAAATATATATATATATATATATAATTCACAAGATTGGTCCTTATCAAATGTCACTATTAATAGCAATGTTTACTCATCTTACAGATCAATGTTTCTTTTTCTCTCTTTTTAAAATCTGAGTATAGTTGGCACAATGTTACCTTAGTTTCAGGTGGTCAGCATAGTGATTCAACTTCTCTATACCTTATGCTGTGCTCGCCACAAGGGTAGCTACCATCTGCCACCATACAACACTATTACAGTATCATTGCCTATATTCTCAATGCTGTGCCTTTTATTCCCATGACATTTCATAACTCAAAGCCTGTATCTCCAACTCCCCTTCATCCATTGTACCCATTCCCTACCCCCCTCCCTTCTGGCAACAATCAGTTTGTTTTTTCTCTGTATTTATAGGTCTGATTCTGCTTTTTGTTGCTTATTCATTTGTTTTGTTATTGTTTTGTTTTGAGTTGGGTTTTTTTTTTTTTTTTTTTTTTTAGATTCCACATATGAGTATCATCATATGGTATTTGTCTTTCTCAAACTTATTTCACTTAGCATAATACCCTTCAGGTCCATCCATGTTGTCACAAATGACACAATCTCATTTTTTTTATGGGTGCGTAATATTACATACACACACACACACACACACACACATTCAGAGCACATCTTTCTTATCCATTCTTCTATCAATGGACTTTTAGGTTGCTACCATATCTTGGCTATTAAAAGTAATGCTGCAACAAACATAAGGGTGTATACATCTTTTTGAATTAGTGTGTTTATTTTCTTTGAGTAAATATTCAGTACTGGAATTATTAGATCATATGGTATTTCTGTTTTTGATTTTTTTTTAGGAATCTTTATGCCGTTTTCCATAGTGGCTGTATCAATTTACATTCCCACCAGTGGTGCACAAGGGTTCCTTTTTCTCCATATCCTCACCAACACTTATTATTTGTCTTTTTTATTTTAACCATTCTGACAGTGTAAGGTGATATCTCATGGTTTTGATTTGCATTTCCCTGATGATTAGTGATCTTGAGCATCTTTTCATGTGTCTGTTGACCATCTGTATATCTTCTTTGGAAAATGTCCATTTAGGTCCTCTGCACATGTTTTTAAATTAGATTGTTTTCTTGGGGTTGAGTTTCATAAGTTCTTTATGTATTTTGGATATGAACCCCTTATCAGATATGTTATTTGCAATCTTCTCCCATTCAGTAGGTTGCCTTTTTGTTTTGTTGGTGGTTTCTTTCACTTTGCAAATGCTTTTTATTTTGATGTAGTCCCAAATTTCTTAGATATGTTGCCTAAAGCAAAGGAAACAAAAGCAAAAATAAACTATTGTTAATAAAACAACTTCATTTACAACTGTATCAATAGAATAAAATAGCTGGGAATAAATTTAATAATTTTAATAAAAAAGGTAAAAGACCTGTCATCTGAAAACTATAAAACATTGATGAAAGAAGTTGAAGGTAACACAAACACGTGGAAAGATATTCCACATTCAGGTATTGGAAGAACTATTATTGTTAAATTGTCCATACTATCCAAAGCAATCTATAGTTTCAATCTAATCCCTATCAAAATACCAACATCATTTCTCACAGAATTAGAACAAATAATTTGTATGGAACCACAAATGACACCAAATAGCTGAAGCAATCTTGAGAAAAAAGAAAAAAGCTGGAGGAATTACAATTCCAGATTTCCAGGTATACAACAAAGCTGTAGTAATCAAAACAGTATGCTACTAGCACAAAAATAGACACATAGATCAATAGAACTGAATAGAGAGCTCAGAAATGAACCAAAGTTTCTATGGTCAACCAATCTACAGCAAAGGAGGAAAAGACAGTCTCTTCAATAAATGGTATTGGGAAAAGTGGACAGCTACATGTAAAAAAATGAAACTGGACCACTTTCTAACACCATACACAAAAACAAACTCAGATGGATTAAAGATCTGAATATAAGCCTAAAGTCATAACAATTCTAGAAGAAAACACAAATAGTAGTTTCTTTGACATTAGGCATGGCAACATGGCTATGATTCACAATTTTCTGACAACTATGCTTTCCTGGATTCTCAGCCTCTTGTATTTATTGACTTTTGTTAACTGAGATTCATAAATATGAAATTTTGGGGTCAAAGAGTGTCTTTTAAACTTTGATAGATCCTGCAGAATTGTTCTCAATAGAATTGTAATCCTTCACCCTATCAACAGCTTGTGAGACTTCCTTTTCTTTTCAACTCTTTGCAATACTGGATATTTTTTTTAAATGTTTGTTTATTTATTTATTTATTTATTTATTTATTTATTTACCAAAACTAAAGGTGAGAAATGACATCTCATTTTCATTCTAATTTTCTTATTTGAGTTTTGTATGTTGGACTATTGCTCCCTTTTGTGTTTAACTTTATGCTATTATTGATCTATTATGTGCCATTGCATTGCATTGCTAAATATTTTAAGTATATAATAGTTAATGCTTACATAATTCTACAAGGAAGGTTTTATAGTTTACATTTTAGACCTGATGATATTAAGGCTCAGAGCAATTAAATCATTTGTTTTCTAAGTCACACACACATAGGTAATAAATGATATATATGTCACATACACAAATTAAAATTCAAGTTTAATTCAGATATCCATGTATTTTCTAACTTGTGCTATCTCTGTTCAAACAATAAGAACAAGAAAAGTGAGAAATTTTTTTTAAGTGAGAAATTTTTTAAAAATGTATTCAAGAGGTTTGAGAAAGAGTAAAGGGCTAGAACTAAATATCATAGGTAAAAATTGTGTAGAAAATATTTTGAGTTAAAGCACTAGTGATGTCATGTGCAAAAAGTAAAAATAAAAGGGGGTTATTCAGATTATGCTGTAATATTATCATAACTAAGTGAAAGTGAAATAAGTAAAGAAATTAATGAGTTGATAGTTTCACTTGGACAGTATCAAAATATTTTTATATAACTAACTTTAAAACATTTTTCACTCAATAAAGTAACTTTTGCTGCTTTGATGAAATAACAGTATTAACAATAATGATATTTATCAAGTTTCTACTATGTAGAAACAGACATGTTTGAGGATGACTGAGGATTTTTTAGATATATTAACTAATTTAATCCTTATATCAGTTCTATGAAGCTGGTACTATTTTACAGATGAGAAAACTGAGTCTGAGAGAGGTTAATTAATGTGCACAAGGTTACACAACAGTCAACTGTGGAATAGGATTCATATCAAGGTAGTATGGCTCTGAACCCAACCTTCTTAAATACTACACCATAATACCACCTCTGTAAAGATTATTTTATTTTATTTATTTTAACTTTATTTATTTTATTTATTTATTTTTGAGAGAGAGAGTGGGCGCAGGACAGAGGGAGAGTAGGTTCTTAAGTAGGCTCCACACTGAGTGTGGAGCTTGATCTCACAACCCTGATATCATGATCTGAGCTGAAATCAAGAGTCAGATGCTTAACTTACCAGGCCACCCAGGAGCCTCTGTAAAGGTGATTTTAAATAAGATTCTTAAATGGTCCTTGTTTGGAACAACAAAAACATCAAGATAATTAAAAATGGTTATTTGGAAAATAAGGGTACTTAATATTCAAGATCTGAAAATTTATTTTTCCTTATTTGTTCACTCTATGGTAGAATTTAAAAAGAAAGAAAATGGTTTCTTTTGTCACTCTTTTTTTTCCCTTTGTTATTTCCAGGCAATCATTCTTGCATAAAATACATATTTGCAATTCATATCACTCTTTACTCTTACTTGTTGCTTTTATCTACTAGGCTTCTAATAGATGAGATAGGTAAAAATTTGGACTATCCACAAGGTAAATGGGAAAGAGTGCCAACAGACACAGTATTGCCTAGTAGTGCTGTGGGTCCAGCTGAAGTTATAGTCAATGAAATTGTAAAAGTAACTAGGCCAATTTGAGTTTCAACAATTAAAACATGGTTTAATTGTCACTGGAATAGCTAGTCAGATTAATAAAATAAATAAGTGCATTCAGACAAATTCTGAGGAAAATTTCTGAAAATTAACTTAATAAAAATTAAAATTTCCAAAAGTAGATTAATGTCTATTTCATTGTTTTAAGTGGAAGCAATACTATCTAGTGCTTGATGAACTGCTAGACATTTAAAACTTCTCTTCCGGGATCCCTGGGTGGCACAGCGGTTTGGCGCCTGCCTTTGGCCCAGGGCGATCCTGGAGACCCGGGATCGAATCCCACGTCAGGCTCCCGGTGCATGGAGCCTGCTTCTCCCTCTGCCTGTGTCTCTGCCTCTCTCTCTCTCTCTCTGTGTGACTATCATAAATAAAAAAAAAAAAAAAAAAAAAAAACTTCTCTTCCATATTATATTAATTCTAGAAAGTTTAAATATAAGTAAAAATTAAATTATATTATATAAATGTCTTATTTGTCTTTCTAACCTATAAATCACTTGAGAATAGGGACCTCAATATGCTTTTTGACATTAGATAAAGTTGCCAAAACTTCTTGAGTTCATAAATGAATAAATGCATGTCAGAAAAATCAATATAAAATCAATACAGACAAACATTGAAACATTTTTGAGATGTTTGGTTGAAGAGTTTTATTTTTACTTCAACTGCAAACTATTGGAAAATGCAGTTATTTTTATATGAGGCGGGTATTTGATTTTTCACTAACAGACACACCAGACACACGAAATATTTTTTTAAGCGATGCAAACAGTCTTCAACAGAATCTAAAGAATGATTGTGATCTTGATTTTTTTTTTCTTTAGAATTTTCTAAGCTGGGTTTCTTATAGTTAAGTAGCAGCATTGAACCCTGTGTGATGAATGGGCATGTCGTCTTAGGAAAGCAAGTACCTTTTATAAGCTGAATGTTCTAAATGTTCTGTTACATTTCGTTATGTTGAGCTTTGGGATCAAGTACAAGAAGCAAGTCATAAAAACGGTACCATTCATGCTTCTTTGATGGTGAGCCATCTTTTCATCTATGTCATCAATTGTCCTCTTTTATTGGGTTTTAAGTGTGGTCTCTCATAAATGCACACCCATCCATTGACCTGATCATAAATTGGATATATGATAGCACCACACCAATTTGCCATATACTTGAGCAAGAGATTTAATCTCTTGCCATGTTTTACCACTCACAAAAGTGCATCTTTAATATATTTATTCCATACCATACTGGAAGTGTTGAACTATTCACAAGGTCTTAGAGTCAATACAACCACGTACAGAGAAGCCATCAGAGAATTCTTTAAATTATAGTCTTTAATTCCCCAGAAAATTTATTCCTAATCACCAAAAGAAAATATTTACAATTGCCAAAACTATCTTTATTATTAACTCAAATGTATAAAAACTGGTTACCCATAGGGCATTTAAGGTGTTAGGATTTTGACTTCAAGTCAGTGTGTTTAAAAAAGTAATTGGAAAAGTACCATATATGTTCTAACCTGTCACAACCTTACCAATCCTTTTTCTTCTCACAGGCTTTGTTAAAGGTCCTTTGTAAAATAGGTTCCCTTCTCCAGTCTGCCATTGCCTCAGGGTGTTCCAGCATCTACTCCATTTGGCAGAATGTTAATTAGCCCTTTTATTTTAGATACAGTACACCTGCTCTCCACCTATTGCCACAGACTTAAAAATTTGAGTTCTTGCTTCCTGACACTGCTGAGTCTAAGGCATGAATTCTGATTCCCTTAACCCATACCTCCATTCATGGGCCAACCTCATACTTTCCTATACCTAGCTTCCACACAGAGCCACACAGAATAATCTACAAAAATCACAACGGAAAATTTTATATTACTCTCTAATTACCTCCTCATTTCTCTACTGGAGAAGCCATAGAGTGAATGGGCCCAGTGTATTAATTCTACTGAAGGAAAGGACATTTCTTAGTGAAGGTCACAAAATGAGGTACCAGAAAATGAATATCAAAAAGATGCTTCAAAGAAGGCAAGAAGTCAAACTGGAAAGGATTGTCATTATCTAAAATGGATTCTCTCTCAAACAAAAAGCAAATAGTAAGAGCTAAAAAATGTAGACTAGTTTCTTTTCTCTGTTTCTATTATTACCCCTTCCAATTCAATCTCTGTGCTATAACCTCAATTGGCTATTTAAAGTACAAATCTCAATTGCTAGTCCTCTAATTTAAGACCTTTTGATAATACTTTCTTCATAATTAAGAGTGGAATAAAGTCTTTTTATATTCTGTGCTTTGGTGACCTACTTTCCCCTTGCCTACTTGTTCTTTCTTTTTTTTTCTTTCATGTTCTCCCATTTCCCAACCCCTAAACATCTAAATCCCTCCTAGTGGACTTTAAATCTTACTTCACTTATGTGTCTTCTCTTCAATTCCTCCTATCAAAAATAGTCTCTTCAAAGTTCGTCTTGTAACATCTTACTCCAACACTTTACCTCTTGCTTCTTTGGGTTGTAGATGACTATGACCCTATCTCATCTCCCCTTCTTGCCTGAATACTCCTTCACATGTAAACAAGGAGCTACAACTGATTCGTCAGTTTTTTCAAAACATCTAGCAGAATATCAGGAACCTTAGTTGGCACTCACTCAATAAATATTTGTGCAATGAATGACTGTCTTCAGCCATCAGAATCAATCTCTACGAGAATCTACAAAACCAAATGACTAATGGCTTCTTTTGTCTACTACAGCCTAAGTGGAGAGTGCCAAATAGTCCTAGAATAAACGAATTAAGTTCCAAAAGATGAAAAAGCACAAAGCAAAGAGAATAAGAGGGAGATGATCACACCATGTGCTGATTGTTTTGCCTAGAAGCCTTCAAGGCCTTTAATTAAACAGTTTAACCATGGGAGGCAAAAGATGGAATGTGTTCCAAATTAATGCTTTAAACTCATTATGCTTCCAGGCCAGGAAATATAATAACTGCATAAGAATTTGGAAATTATTTCCGCAGAGATCATGACAGGTTTTTTTGATAAATCTCAGTCACTGTGCTTCAAAGAAGTCTTTGCTATTAGCTGAGCTGATATAATGAATCAAAATGGGGCAGGTCTTGAAGCTGGCAGTTTGATTTAGATATATTTAGATGAAAAATATCACCATACTCAAATCTCTTTCCCCCTGTCTTAACATTTTACAAAAGTAGTGCATAGTGTGGTTGAGATATATTGAGTAATTGGATTCTCAAAACATTCAAGGAGAAAGGATTGATTTAAAAGAACCTAATTTAAAAGAAAACCTTTGAGACACCTGGGGGGCTCAGTGGTTGAGCTTCTGCCTTCGGCTCAGGGAGTGATCCTAGAGGCCTGGGATCGAGTCCCAGATCGGGGTCCTTGCGTGAAGTCTGCTTCTCCTTCTGCCTGTGTCTCTGCGTCTCTCTCTCTGTCATGAATAGATAAATAAAATATTCTTAAGAAAAGAAAGCTTTTAATTTTACTTATTCTTCTCAAATTAAGTTATATGAATGACTATTTTTATAATTCTTTGTGCCCTTTCTTCTTTCTCTGTTTGGTCACAATTCCACAAATCTTATTCTCTTGATTCTCTTATATAATGTTCAGAAGATTTTGATAAGATAGGAAATACTAGGCAATCAAAATTAGCCAGCCATATCTCTTATAGTAGGTCTTTTTTTTTCTTTTTTAAGATTTCATTTATTTAATCATGAGAGACACAGAGAGGCAGAGACATAAGCAAAGGGAGAAGCAGGTTCCCTAAAGATCCAAGACTGCAGGATAATGACCAGAGCCAAAGCAGATGCTCAACCATTGAACCACCCAGATACCCCTTATAGTGGGTCTTTACAAGGCTAGTATACCACTTCTAATTCATGCTGAGATTTTTTTCTGCTTATTAGATGATAAAGGGTACACCAAGAAATATTTTCCTTTTTTACAGGCTTACTCATCACATTTTATATGGAAATATTGTTCCCTACACCACATGTAATATTTTTAGAACAATGCAATTCAACAATAATATTACTAATGTAATATGAAATAAACTAGTTTGAGACCTACAGGCAGCACAAAAATAATCACTATATTATTTCTGAGCTCAAGTTTTTACAGTTTTTACAATTTTTAGGAGAGCTGTGATAACCAAGTATCAAGATAGCTCTTAATGAGCCTCACCTTCTGGTGTTCCTACCTTTTCATCATCCCTTCTCACATTGAATCAGTGCTGACCTATGATGGAATTGTGGAAATGATGGTGTGGGGTTTTCTCTGCTAGGTCAAAAAGTCATCTCATCTTCTGCCTTAGCCTGTTGGATCTTTCACTCTGGTGGAAGCCATCTGCCTATAAATGATTTGAGACTGTACCCTACTTGCAAGCTAACAAGCTACCCTGCCACAGGTTCTTGGATAGTAGTAGAAGACACGAGACTCCAGGGTCACATTCAAAGGACAGTTTATGATTCAAAATAATGGGAGTCACCAGAGTACCAGCATTGTGCCAGTTACTTGAGCCCCGATTCCCACAGACTAACACAAAGTGTGCCATAGACAACATCCATGCAGTGGGTTGTGTTGAAGGAGATAAGCCTCAAGTTTGGGGGACCCAACTTTTTTTTAAGATTTTGCTTATTTATTCATGAGCGACACAGAGAGAGAGGCAGAGACATAGACAGAGGGAGAAGCAGGCTCCTTGCGGGGAGCCCAATGCGGGACTCAATCCTAGAACCCTGGAATTATGCCCTGAGCTGAAGGCAGACACTCAACCACTGAGCCACCGAGTCATCCCTAGGGGACTCAGTTTTTTAAACCTGATTGATCTCTGCCTTAGGGAGATATTACCTTTATGATATGGGAGAAGAAAAAAAAAATGTCTTTTGCTTGGAGGGAGACTATCTCTATCCAGCAAGGCTTTTGCTATGCAAACATCCTTGAAAAGATAATTCAGAACAAGAGAAGTTTTCAGTTCCTCTACTCACCAGCTTTCAGTTCCTCTACTCACCAGACCCAGGAAAATTGTCTTCCAATATTGCAAAGCCACAAGACACCCAACAGCCATCTTGAGAGAACCATGCAGTGATGAACTGAGGCCTCTTCCAGCAACCAGCACCACCCTACCAGCAACTGAATCACCTTGGAAGGGGATCCTAAAGTCCCAGTGAAACCTTCACGTGACTTCTTTTCTAGCTGAAATCTAGCTACAGTTTTATGAAGGACTTGAAGCCAGAGCCATTCAGAAAGTTACCCTAAAATTCCTGATCCTCAGAAATTACAAAGAATAAAAATACTGGTGCGTTAAGCCAGTTTTGAGGTGGTCTGTTACACAGTCAGACACAACCAACATAGATTTTTGTGCTTGAAAGTCGTGTGCTATCCCAAGAAAAGTCTTAAGATGTTATCAGTAGCTTTGGGATAAGGCGTAGGAAGAATCTGGAGGCACCTAAGGAGAGTTTCAAGGAAAATGTAAGAGGTCTTGATGAGATATTGAGCAAATCTTAGCCACCTCTGAGGCTGTTGGGAGGGCTCACAGGAATGTGAGAGAATGTTGCTGGATACAGGAGGAAAGTGATCTTTATGACACAGTGGCAGAAATCTGTGACACTGTCGTATAGGAACATGGAAAGTGGAAAATGTACCTGAGGAACTAGGGTAGCCAGGCACTGTACCTGTATTCTTCTTGCTCCTAGGGGAAAGAGAAATAAATAGCCTTTTATTTCCTTGAAGAATACATACAGTGTTATATTATTGACAACATCAATTTTATAAATAACTTACCATTTGTGCGTATTGCAGTTTCAGAAGGTAAATCATTATTTTCTACATACAGCTTAGTTCCCTGTTTTAACATGAGCAAACACCATTTTTTAAAGAAACACTAGTTGGAGAGAAAAGAGAAGTAATAACTTTTGTTTTAGTTGACTTTTATTAAGTGGCTTTAAAGATGAACTTAAAAAAAAAAACATTACAAATAATACTTTCAATGTTAGTTTTATGGAGGTTTAAAGTGTTCTATCTTATAGTGCTGGAAGTCAACTATTCTGAGCCAAAGTAAGATGGGGGAAGTTTCCAGGAATGTGGGTATTAAGGCATAACTGCATATTCACTAGGGTACAAAAGAAAAATGAGAAATCAAAATAAAACATTACCCTTTAGAGGAACAGTTAAAACTTACTTTCACAAGTAAGTGCTGTTCTATTTCCAATAATGATTCTGTCTTACTTTGAAAAATTCTAAACAATAACAAAACACTTGGTCAGAAAGATTCAATAAGCTCTCAAGATTCCAACTTTAATTTGGCAATGATACTAAGCTGGTCTGTGAAGGCTGAACACATTGGACTGATTTAATGATGAATAATTTGGAGGTTATGCAAAATAGTTTTTGAACCCTCAATCACCTGCTGTTACAGTCAGCATTTATACACCTTTCAGAGGCTGCTACACATGTTCTTTTAATGTTTGATTTTATTTGTTAAATAAGAGCCAAAAAGTGAATCCAGTTTAGGACATAAATATTACATTTGGAATATTGGATTTAATGGGTGTTTCTAAAATTTTCCTTTTTTGTGGCCCATCTGCTTGAAAAATACCTTAACATAATTTTCATATGCACACACACAAACACACAGAGAAAAATAGTTGAAAATAGAGGTCACTGAAATAGCTATAACTATAATACCTTTCTCTTATTTTGGTTCTGTAGAAATATTTGTCTTCAGAAAGATATTGTCAACTTCTAACAGAAACTCATTAAGATGATGAAATCACTGGGAGAAAAATTTCATTTCTTTCTTAGAAATTGAATTTCTGGCTCTGTTCAAAGAGAGTAGAATATTTCTTTCACTCTACATTTATTTATTTATTGGGAGGGGAGGGGCACAGGGAGAGTGGAGAGAGAGAGAGAGAATCTTGAGCAGGCTCCATGCCAGAGACATTGATATGGAATGGAAACAAGTATATCACCCCACAAGCTACATGAGATGTGCTATAGAGTGATGTGCATGGGCCTAGGGGCAGGAAAACCGAGTCTTTTCTGAGCTTTGCTCATAACTTGCTGTGTTACCACTTAGTATCAGTGAACTTCCTCACCCATAAAGTAATATAGTTATATTGAGGGATCTAAGTTTCCTTCAACTCAACTAGTCTACAATTCTGAAAGCTTCTACCTTTAAGATGATTATAACCTGATATCACATAATGAAGTCTGACTTTACTCAGCAGTATCATTTGTAGGTAATTTTTTTTCTCATAATGTGTTTTCCCATGAAGTTAATGTCCAATTATTTTGAAAGTTAAACACTGTTTGAAATGCATCACCAGTCATTATGATTTAATGACATTTTCTGAGAGTAGTGAAAACACCATGACCTTGATGTTATTGGAAAGGTCTTGGTTATGAGTTGTTTAACATGTGGGGAGTTGTTTGACATCCTTGTCACTACAATATAAACTTGTACAACTTTTCATGAAGGTATCCTTCATGAAAGTTGATCTCTGTCACTGAACATATGTTCTTTCACCAGATACCTGCCTTTGATTAATTATTTCAATCACAAGTCATGATAGCGTTGGCATGACAGAGGGTATCCGTTCTGTATTCAGAGGATCATTCTCTGAATGAAAATAGAAATTGTGCTCTGTGTCAGATGGTTATTCACTCCAAAGGAAAATAGCAAGAGACAAGACAGCCATGAGGTGGGCTTCTGGCTTTTTACTAAGACCAAACACATTCAATCAGTGGGCAGCTTCACAGCACAGCAAAGCAGATGGACACTTCTAAAATCCCCAGATGAGATTTTAGAGTCAAACATTTCAAGTGCATACAGCTTATTGTAGAGGGGCAAAAAAGTGCCTCAAGAATAGTTTTTTGATACCGAGAAAAGTTTTGTGTGTTTTCTTAAAAAGACAAGCTTTCATTTGGAAATATCAGATTAGCAATGTTTTCCATAAGCCAGAACTCTACAGATACTTTTGTTGGTTTGCTGGCTTTTTAAAAACTTAAAAAAAAAAAGTTTCCCCAAAAGAAAACAAAAGTGAGCACGTTTTCTAAAGTGGAACATTTGAACAATTGTTACCCATACTACTTTTATAGTCTTCTCCTTTTTTATTCTTAACCTATAGAAGAATTATTCTTTAAAAAAATCCTTACCAAGCAAATAAAGTTGACTAAGAAATCTAAAACATCTGAACAGGAGCCAGACGTGTAGGTAAAATTCATCTTCAACCATTTGATTCACACGTGTTCCTTCTCTGACAAGACAAGACGAGCCAAACAGCATCCAACAGCATTCCTCCGTTTTTCCTTTTGTTGTTTGCCAGTTAATTTTTATTCACTGGAAATGCCAATTTTCCACATGCTATTCAACGTGGTGTGCTTGTTTGAAAAGAAGCAAAGAAAAAAAAAAAGAAAAGAAGCAAGGAAAAGAACTTAAGATGCTGAGAACTTAACTCATTCCTTCCTTCTTTTCCGTCCTCCTCCTCGCTGACAAGTCCCTTTCTTCCTGGCTTAGTGAGAAACAAAAGCAGATTCATTCAACTTCAAAACTTGAACCCATGCCAGGTGAAATATTTGAGCGAGGCTTATCCTCCACTCGCTCACGCTGCATAGGTGGGCCTAGTTAAGTGGTTTTTGTTGGCTACACGGTTTATTATGACTTTACAGTCACACCCTCCGTGCCAAAGTGCAGCTCAGCAAAGTGCGCGTGTGGGTGGGGGTATGTGTGTGCTTTGTTTGAGAATGTAGAGCTAAAGCAACTATGTAGTTGGAGACATTGAGGAAACTCATCATTTCAGAATATATTTAATTTACGGCGAGCTCTTGCTAACACTTGATCTTTACCATAACATACCTGAGAGTCAACAGCTTTTACACTCTCTTATCACTTTTTCCCTAATTAGGTAAACTGGAAAAAAAAAAAAAAAAAGTGCTCAATCACTTGCTTCAGTACAGCTTAGAAAGTTAGGAAAAAATGCGGGAGTACAAAACAATACTTCCAACTTGAATTCTTTTGCCTGAACCACCAGGCAAGTCTCTGCCTGAGGCAACACTGCAAAGTAATGCAAGTGCTGTAATTAACCTAAAAATTCTTACAGGAGGTACAACATCTCTCTAGAGTAACTTGATGTGCAGGGAAGGACCCCTTTTGTCAGACTTGGCATGGAGTAGAAGCAGTTATCAATATGCATTAAACAAATATAATTCAGAGCAGTTGCTTATGAGAAAAGCCTTAAAAAGACTGTAGAATCATAACCTTTTTTGTAGGTTGTAGATGATTTGTAGCAGATGAAATCCAAAGTATTGGGATGTAAACATGTCTCATATATCTCTAGTGGTGTTATGTTAATAGGGATAACTGATGATTAATGCTATTCTACACTCTGCAGCATTTTAGAACAGAAATAGGTCTCCAGATTAGCCAGTTCAATTCCTTCATTATACAGATGAATAAACTGAGGCCCAACGGGATTAAATGATTCATCAAATATTACATGTCTAATTAACAGCAGGAGGGCGGTTATAATGTGGTTCTCCTGACAGTCAATTCAACTCACCAGACTTGTGGATGTACCTTTCATATGAAAAGAACTTTTCTTACTGATGTGAGATATAAAAAGATATAGAGCCCACAAACCCTACCTTTAAGGACAGAACAATGAAGGAATAAGACAAGTATAAAGCTAACTATAATGCAAAGAAAAGGAAAATATTAGCTTTTATGGGTTCAAAGGATGGAGAAGAGAAATTTGCTATAATTTCTTGCTATCCTACACAGTAATGATTCCTTTTTCACAACTATAATAGAACAATGATTTGAAAAGGACCTCAGAAAACCCACTGAGTTCATCAGGTGACTATCTAAATTAAGGGTGACCAACGTATGCTTTAGGATGTACAGTTCTTCAAAATGTAGGTATACTGCCTAAAGCAAAAGGAGTAAAATTGCTGTTACAATGAAATAGTACTGCATTTTAAAGTAATATGTATTTTGTTAAAAATCTCAAATGAGAACAATGTAAAGAAATATCACTACTTTCAAAACCACCAATGATTCTTTTTTTCTTAGCAATAAAAAAAATACTGCATTATACAACTCTGGTGATTCTGCAGCCCATTGTTTATCATATTGGTCATTTTTTTTGGACAAAATTTTATGTCTGATGACCTTAACAAATCTCTTATGTACTTGAACATACTAGACTCCATTAGATTTTTATAGGATCATTTTTGCAAAGTATCAAGGCTAGTTTACATCTACCTGTTTTTTGTTAATCCTGTAAGTTTAGAATTTTCTACAAATTTCATAAGCAGATTCCAAACTCTGTAATTGAAATTCTCAACAGAGATGGTGAATGGAAACCATCTTTATAGGAGAGTATCCTTTCCTATGAAGAACATCATTAATGGATCCCAAATAATTTAATACTGGATAGTTCATCTTTAGATAAGACACTTGATTTAATGGGTTATGCAAATAAAAGGACTACAGTTAAGAGCACTTTTCCTAACTTGGCTTTAAAAGCATGTCTAGTTCTTCAATTATATATTGTTTACTCACTGAAGATCCATGTATAATACACTGAAGATTAATGTATAATCAGTGAGTCACTCACAAAAGTTAACTCAAATGCCATTTGAAATTAGACATTATCTGAGAAGAAGTTGATCAATTTTGTCCAGACACAGATCAACATTAAGGACCAATGAAAGCCAAAATAAGCCAGTATGAAAGAAAAGGAAAAATCTACTCTTAATTGGTACAAATGTGAAGTGATCTTTAATAAACATAAATACAGACATTCACAGAATTAATTGATAGAGGTGTATTCTATACATTAAATAATGCTCAACAATGGCTTCATGTTTTTATGTTAAATATTCTTTTTCTTGAAGTGCCAAAGCACTGTGAACAAACTCCTAACAGAAATGTGACTTCTCACAAAAAAGGACTTAAAATATATTTGCCACCACTGAGGTGAGAACAAGCAGATCGCCACAGAGAGGGTGCAGCCATCAAAGGGAATGTGTGAAATGCGCACAGCCAACATTGTGCAAAACACATTAAAGAAATGTGCTTTGATTTTTTTTTTCAGGAAATCAAGTGACAAAGACGCCATCCACAAAGACTATATATTGAAGAAATACCTAGGACAGAATTCAGTAATAAATGCCAGAAGTAAAACTTGGACATGCCTGTATGGACTGACCAATACAGAATAATGTATAACATTGATAGGATTCCTACTAGACTCTGTAACGTACTATACTCTGTTGTTAGCCATACTGATACTGGGTAAAAGTTCTCATCAACTCCTTTGAAAAATGGAACAGGCCCTGAAATTCTAGTACCCATCATATGTAAACATACCTAACAGAATGAAATTCCAGTTGGTGTATAATATGTCACCCTTTCCCCCCAAGAGTTAGTATCATTTGAACATGATGACTTACTCCAGTAGAAAGATAGTATTAATTGGAGCTTTTTGGAAAATATGGTGTTAAAAACAAAAACAAAAACAAAAACAAAAACAAACTACTTCCATTACTTGTGAAATGATTAAGTTTTGAGAATTTAACATATGTGCCTCATGGAAAATATTTCCAATCCCTGGGATGAATCCTGGTTGGTTTAAGGATGGGCCTGTGTCCTAAAAAGTTTCAATCTCAGTGAATCTCAGAACTCTTGCTTCAAATGCTGGATAAAAGCCTCCTCTCTCTCAAACCTGTAGTATGTCAAGAGAGTCTAAAGACAATGACATTCATTTTGTCCCTATGGGCATTTCCATAGCTTGAGTTGGGATCCAACACACAGAGGAAAGAAAACTTCAGGAAGTGACAGGAAGCTCCTGGATTCAGCTAACCCTGAAGCTAACCCATCATGGATTTACTGCTTACACAAGCCAGTACATTTTCCTACTTTTAGTCCATTTACCATTAGGTGTTCTGATTCTTGCACCAATGGCATCCTGAATGATGTAGTCCTTTAACTCTCTGTACAATGTAAAAGCTCGGTAGCCTTGCTCCAGGCTTCCAATGCTTGTTACTAGCCACCTTCTCATATTCACCCTTTTTTTCAGCTATAAAATATCACTGGAAGTTCCCTGAATGCATCGTGCTATTTTGGATCTCTGTATCTTTGTATGTACATGTTTATCCCTTTCCTAGGAATGTCCCTGTCTCCTTTCTTGGCTTATCTAATTCTATTTATTCTCCAAAGTTTTTGTCCTCTGTGATGTCCCTAAGATTTTCTGGCCCATCTCCCACTTGACTTAGATGCCCTTTCTATGTGTGTCCATGGCTTACCTTTACCATGGTATTTATCTTTTATCATAATTTATTCTTCCTAACTGGACTAAAAACTCCTCATAAGATATTTAGGTTTTTTTTCTTTTTCTTTTTTTCTTTTTTTTTGTTTTTTTGTTGTTAGTACCTAAACTAACACTTGTTGATGTTCAAATGTTGGCTGAATTAATGAGTGTACCAGATAATAAAAGAAAAACAATAAACCTAATTCCAGCTTAGGATAAATGTTTTCCTTTAATTTGGCTTTGTTTGGTTTGGTTTGGTTTAGGTTTTTAGTAAGAGAGAAAACATAATGGATTTTAATGACTTGGAATGTGTTTTATATTTTGATACAGTTTATTAACCCTTAGAGATAGGTAACCAGATAGAAAACTTAATTACGGATGAGTTACCTTCTCTTGCTACTCACCATTAGTCACTAGAGAGAAATAAGCAATAGAAATTGAATGAATTAGTAAAAACTTACATTGTTATTTGAAAACTCTGAAAGCACAATTTACATGATGATGTCAAGCTTATTTAGGCTGAGTCTACAGATATAAAATTAAAAAGGGGGAATTTGAAGGTTAATTATGGTAAATAGCTTCATATTAGTTGGTATGGTAAATGTTTTTGTATTAGTTGACCTTTCTGAGGTTGCCAGAAAAGATTGCCTTCACTAAGTGGTTCTAAAACGTTACTACTCTCGGCCCCAGTCATTCCATGACCTGAACATTTAGTGGCCCTCAGTGAGAATGTCAGTATCATCTTAGAAATGACTAGAGCTCAAAACCTATTCAGGTTTTTAGATGATGACTGATGATGTCTTTTTCAGATAATATACACAGTAGGGGAAAATTCTTAGTGAGGCTTTTTAAAAAATTTTTTACAGTGAAGCTTGCCAAATTCGCCTCTGCATATTCTAAAGTTGGTTTTGGCCTGTTTGTTATCATTCATCTAAGTGTCAGTCAGGGTCCTTCCTCATAGGAAACAGATGGCTCAGTGCATCAAAGTAACGAAAGTAAGGTTTATTTACAAAGGGCCTAATGCCCAAGGTGTGAATGGAGTTTAGGAAACAACTAGATCATGCAGGGACCTGAGACCAACTGCAAAAGAACTCTTATTCCCCTTTGCACCCTGTGTGCAGAGAGCTGAGAGAAGGACTCACCAGGAAAAGAGTGAGGACAGAAGTCACCTGGGGAAGAGCAGGAATTTCCCATTCAGGGCATAGCCCGCCCTAGGCAACCTCAGCAGAATGGAGCCAAAGGAACACGTTTCCTGACATCATTCTCTTCACTGCTTCCTGTCTTCTGCTGGACTCCCCTTCGATGGGAAGTCAGAGGGTGTGGGAGGTTTTTTGTTGTAGTACAAAATGAGTTAGCTTTTTTTTTTTTTTTTTTTTTTGGCCTGTCAGTGCCCAATATTGCCTTTGTCTGGGTGAAAAGATTGTGTCTGCAACCAGTGAACAGTCTCATCACCTAGTATATCATCATGAGGTAATATCAATTCGGTCATCGTCCTTTCCAAAGTCTAAAATGTTAGCTACTACTGCTATTCTTCATATAGGAAATTCATGGGGAAAAGAGAAGAAAAAATGAAGTACATAAAGCACAGCTTCTAAGTTCTCTCTCTGTAGTCAGCCACTAGCAAAACTTGGTTATCGTAACTGCCTACTTCCACCACCCATTTCCATGTCTCTTTATTCTCTGCAAGCACTTCTGCTGGATGAGGGTTTTTTAACTGCTGAGATTATTTGAAACTTCATTCCTCATTCTGTGAATCAGCCTTGTACGCTCAGTCCTGGCTATGCTGGGTTCTAACTCTCTTTTGGGTCCACTGGTGGCTGAGAGTCTGAAGAGAGTCAATATTTGCTTCTAAGGTGAGGACAGTTCAAAAGAATTTGGAGATTCATAGTCCTTAACTTCATCTATGTCTACGTGTATGTCCCATCCAATGAGACAGGGTTCCACTGTTTACTGGGAATTGCTTTTCCCTTAGCATATTAAGGGATCTGGCCAGTCCAGTTTATAATTAGTGCTATGACTCTGCAATCTTCACAATCATAGCCTGAGCTTGGTTGTCATCTGTGTCTTTCAAAGTTACTCAGGAAACCTTGTGACTCAGCAGATTCCTAATTACGTGTTGAGAGCCTTAATTCTCTTTTTCCCTATCTGTATTCTCTAGGACTATAAGAAGAAGCTAAGTGACTCTAAAAATATTAATGATCAGAGCAGCTAAGTGCCACAGCCACTTGATCTTCACCAGCTTATCATCCCATGAAACCGTAGCGATAACCTGAATATTGATACTGCTATAAGATGCCAAGAATTACCCCCATCTGACTCTGCACACCCCCAGCAAAGAGGTTACCCCTACACTCCTCACATATGTGGCAGACCGATCCTAGAATCTCATTTCAAGGCATCTGTTTCCTGGGGCCACCTTTGTACCAACTAATGTTATCAGCCAAGGTTCTTCCAGAAAAGAGAGTAGATAAGTATTTATTCACAAAATGACATATTATAAAAGTTTGAGTGGAGTGGAGGTTGTGGTCTGTTGAGATAGAGGAGGAGTGGGAGGTTTCACGACTCTCAAACCCAAAGGGCTGAGGAGAGGGAGAGATTAGCAGGACCTGGAAGAAATAAAGTCCCAAACTCATCCAAAAGCCAGAGTACTCCAAAGCCCTAGTAATGTAGTTGATGCAGGCCCATTTTTGAGGTAGAGGGCAGATGAGAAAAAAGGGAATGGCTCTGGATGGTCACCCATAAATATATGACACATGGCATTATCTTTCTCTCCTCAAAATCACATTCCTGTCCTCCTTCTAAACTATGTGACCTCACCTTTTCCTTGAACTATATGATTTAATTAATCTATTGTCTCCAGTTTCCCATTTTTTTGCATATTTCTGTGATGGTATATTAAAACCATGCTAATTTTTGTGTTTTCTAAATGTGCTCTGATACTTTCTTATACTCTTACATAGGTACCTATAAATATACACATTTACATATGTTTTCCATTTGGATATAACCAGTGACAATGTCTTTCTTGTATGTTATTTGGATCATGTCATAGACATGTGCACAATTGATACTGTACATGCATTAATGACTTAAGTTTAAAAGGTGAGAATTAATAATTTGAACTTGGAATTACATATAGTTCTAAGGATTATATATTTTTCTTCCCTTTTCTCTCCTAATACAGCATTCTTTCTCTGATTTAAAACTTTCAATTTTCAACTTATTTTATCATCTGGAAGAAATGTTGGCTCTGAAAATGAAATTTATGAAAGCATAGCTTTCAAACAGTGGCAAGAGATATTTTTAATCTTAAGGAGTTCACGGTGTTTTTTTTTTTTTTTTTTTCATCTTGTTTCAGCAATGAATTCTGATTTTCTTATTAGGAATTAGGGTTTTTAATAAAAATCCCTTTTAATTACCTCAAATTTTTATTTGAAAAAGAGTGGTCTTATCTACATAATTCCCCAAAGAAAAATCATAACAGACCACAACGAAGTTATTTAAAAACCAGGGATATATATTAGCCATCTTGATGTCTAGTCCAGATAATTTTACCTCTGAACATTCTAAGTGCAATAATAATGAAATAGAAGGTAACTATCCTAAAATAGCTTTTTGAAAAGATGATTTTATATCTGTAAAATGTCACTGATATATTGACGTTGGAAATAAATTCATAGTAATGATGTTCGAAGTCCATTTTCATTTATAGCAACTTAAAACTCAGATGGCAATGATATTATCATGGTTTCCAGATTCATAAATCACCATCAGTCATTTCCATAATGTTTAATGTTTGTTTTCCAAGGACCTCAAATTAATCCATAGATAGACCATTAATATTTTGGACATAGAATATCTGTATAACTTTACAATGTGAAAAGTAAAATAAGAACATATTCTTGACACTGAGGTGATTTACTTCAAGTCATATTCCATGTCTCTGAGAAAGAAATAAATAGAAACTTCGAAATTGTGGTTCCAGATTCTCTACTGTGGCCATTTAGCCTTCCATATTTCTATTTTATACTTTAGTACAGCTTTACGATTTTAATCAGTCCTCTTTATTGGCTCAGAAGTTATAGCAGACTTGCCCTTTGTATACCACTTAGGTTTTGTGGAGCATCGTTTAAATAATGCTGCTTTCAAATCTACATATATATGCAGAATAATGGGTTTCTGCCATTCTATACAAGCTGAGATAAATATCAAGGAATATATGTAAACTTAAGCTATCTCCTCTTTCTAGTTTTGAGAGACTGAGGGCAGATGGGTAGATTTATTTTATTTTCCCTAACAAAAAAAGAAAAGAAAAGAAAAATCTTACTTTAAGCATGTCAGTACCTAAATAATCAATATGGAACCCCCAAAATAGTTTTAGAACCAAATATCTTTCTTCTTGGCCAAAAATGAGATTGACATAAGCCTCTGTAGATACAAAGTGATTTTCAAACTCTGCATAAAGCTTGGCTTATGATAACTTTAAATAATAAGGACATATCTGATGTTAAAATAACAGTAAATATGAGTTGGAATTTATTAGCAACAAAGCATTTGCCGATGGATCTGGATAGGAAGTGGTTTTTTAGAAGGTAATCATATGCTTCTGATTGTGATGTAGTAGCACACTGTATGCTGAAAGGCAACGTGACCAACTAAAGGAGATTGAGCAATAAAAAAAAAAAATGGAAAAAGAATTAATGGCAGGCAGGACAATTTGGAACCTTTGAGAAAACATCTTTTAACCTGTTTTTGTATTCTTAACCTGGAAGAACACCGATAGGAATCCAGTGAAATTAAAATGTGGCAGAAATGTTTCCAGAAGTGATGGGAAGGGGCCAGGATGTAAGACAATGGCTTTGCCTGCCACGCTGGCCCAAAGGTAGGCCCAGAAAAAAGGCCTCGCATTCCAGAGGTCCTCCCTTGACTCCCAGACTCACATTTTTCCCACTGCACCGTGCGTGTCCAGTAAGCATTGCCTAAGAAAACATTGGCAAAAAGGCCAACTTGGATTAGAAATTGGTTTGTCTGAAGTCAGAGTTCACAGTTTTTACCACATTATTCTCCTGTTCAAAAAAATCCTTCAGTGGCCTTCCTTTTAAATATGCTTGTGTTAACAAAGTACATCATTCTCTTGGCATTCCATTTAGACTTGCTCAGCCTTGCCAGTTTCATCTCCCACTACTTCCCTACAGGAAAGCTCTGTTGCATCCAAATCATTCCATCGCTTAGCATTTGTGCTCTACTTCCTGTGCACACGTTCTCTGAGGCTGTTCCTCCATCTGGAAGCCCCACTTCTGTCCTCCCTTTATTTCAATCTTACCCAACATGCACTGCTGAGGTCCAAAACCCATCTCTTTGTACATGTTCCCTGGAGAGACCAGACAGTCCTAGTCCTCATTTCCATTTCTGGCCACCGTTCAGTACACATTCTTAAGACCACTTATTTGGCCTTTATCAGGTTCTAGTTAGTGTTGTGTACTGTCTTTCCTGGAAAACCTCTACCATGTTGCAACACACCACATCATACCACAGTGCCTCCCTCATAAGGGATTAAATGAATAAGTTCTCATAAAGTGTCATGTATAACGCAGGCCCTTCGTATACAGCTTACAGGGGCTTTTCCTTATCTTATCTCTCATCGTGAAATTTTAAATAAACAAGCTCTTATATTCTCAGACTATAGTATTTACAGAGAGCCTTTACATAGGATATTTTATTTCACAATATCCTTAGAGGAAGGCAGATATCATGAATTTTACTTTACAGATGAAGAAGCTGAACCAGGAAATCATGAGTGATCCGCCCAAGGTCACACTGACTGAAGGTCAGGTATGAAGATTTAGAGTCATTTTTTTTTCTCTAGCATTTGCTAATGCTCATTTTGCTTACTAGTTTTGTCCTTGTAGCTGATCATTTTAATTTTGTGGTTTTAAGCATTGTGATTTGGAATATGGATAAATCAGGAAAATGATAGGAAAAAAATACTAAAGATCACAGAGACACAAAGCTAATAAAGCTAATTAAAGTATATGATTAGTACTTTAAGTGACTTGGCAATCGATGTAAAACAAGAAAGAGAATGAGAGAACGCTTAATGTTGAATGAAATCACGAAGACTAAGCAAATATGGTGTAAATAACAATGAGATGAAAGTTAAGGAACAATGGTTTTGAGTGAGGTATGTTGGAGTTCTTTTACTGAATTTTAAATCATGTGCTGCATGATGAAAAGAAATATACAAAATCCATTAAAAGTTAGAAGACTATGTATTCACAAGTTATGGATTCCATTGACTAACCCCTTCTGATGTTGAATTGCCAACCTTTCTTAAATGCAAACCATGGGTCAGGCATTGTCCTAAGTACTTTTCATGGATTATCCACTGTTCGTCACAACAGCATTCAGAGGTATTATTATCCCGACTTTTTCAGGGAAACTGAGGTGAAGTCCAGGTATAGATACAGATGAGATTTTCTACACACACTGTCTAACCTCTAAGCCCAAGCTAAACTTTGCATAATCACCCTTGTAATCAGAACCCTGAACCAGAAAATCTGAACCTAATGATTCAAATCCATTTTCAGTTAAGTAAATATATTTGAGCTGAACGATGTTTCTTAATTGTTCATTTGTTTAAAAAATATTAAAACCTCTTGTGTTTTTGCTAGGACTGCATACAACTTCAATGACGTAACATTTCTCTAGAGAACTTAAATGTCAAGTTTGGGACAAAATAGTCTGCAGCACAAGCTCCTCTGTGCTTTGCAGTGTCTGCACATCTGTTTGCTGCCACACGTGTAAGAAATGAACACATGTGGCTCAGTTAGGATTGCCAAACGTCTCTGATTGTGAAAGGCGACATTTACTTTAGAAGGACATCTAGGTCTCAGTGGTCTCCTCAGTGGTTGAACAGAACCATAAATGCATTAACAATTTTTAGGAAATGTAACTCAGTTTTTCCCCCTTAAAAAAGTGGCTGTCACCCTGGCAGATTATCCTTCTTCATGCACGTTTGTGTTTGTGACCTCCCTTGCAGCATTGGCAATGAACAGCAAGAACTAACAAAAGGTCATTGTCACACAGACCTAGGTCTGAATCTCAGTCCTTCTTTTACTGGTCTTAGGTTTTTACTGAACTTCTCTGAATTTCAGTTTCCTCATCTGTAAACTATAGAACCTAATTCATGGGATTTAGGTGAGGATAAAATAAAGGAATAGGTACAAAATCTAGGGATCATGGTTAACACAGGCTCCATAAATATTCACTTAACAAATAATTGCCAAGGAAATACCAGGCACATATATAGAAAATGGATTTTTTAAAAATACAAATATATCAATATAGTTGTTGGAGAATATAAAATCACAAATACTTTCTTTTTCCCTTTTGATTCTAATTTTCTGTTTCTTCCAGAAATTTCATTTGAAAATAAGATTTTGCTGTGGTCTGAGACTGAGGATACCATGTTACTGACAGTAGCAAGAAATCTCAGCATACAGAGGTTGACATCAATATTCGTCTCAGTTCACTCAGAAGAAATCAGATATATTCTCTTGAAGTTTAATATATATTTTTAAAGATTTGATTTGTTTATTTGAAACAGGGAGAATGAACACAGTGGGCGAGAGGGGCAGAGGAAGGGGGAAGAAGCAGACTTCCTGCTGAGCAGAGAGCCTGACACTGGGCTCCATCCAGCCCAGGATCATGACCTGAGCTGAAGGCAGGTTCTTAACTGACTGAGACACCAAGACACCCCTTTGAAGTTTTATATTAAATTCATTTTAGCAACCAATTTTATTTCTCCAGTTAATTCTGTGAACTTCTTTCCATTGGCCCAACCACTCACAGTCTCTGAGACTAATTTTCTTTAAGTGTAATGACGTTGAGTATGTCAGTGGAAAAAAAAGTGGCTAAGTATAAAGGACAAAAGAGCTTAAGTTGGTGCACTGAAAACACTGAGCTTGGAAAGATGCTTCTAGCACAGTCTAGGGAAACTCTGAGGCTGTAATTTTAAATAGTCAGTCCAAACCTTTTGGTGAGCGGTGGTCTAAGATGAAGACTATTTTACCTGGCAACACCCCTGTGCAGGGATTGTCAGTCTAGCCAGCAACACTTGCTTTTCTTGTAATTGGTAACCTTCTTTCAGATGCATCTGGTCTCTTCACTAGGAAATCCACTCATAGCACCTGCTGTAGCACCCTGTGAATACCAGCTATTCTTGGCATGAATTTTACTACACTATGATTAAAACAACCCTTACATAGATGTGTCTTTTATAAGTAGATGTAGCTCATAAGGTAATGAGCTGGAAAATGTGAACACAGTACAGTTTCCAGCCAGGTGACCCCTCTTACGAAGAAAAAATTATGAAACAGGACACTCTGAACCATATTTAGGCATCCTCTTCTGTAATTAGTCCAGTGTAATTTATTGAACATTAGTAAGTGCTTAAAAATTCTTCATTAGTGGAATCATTGATTCCACTGTAGGTCAAGTCCACGTGGGTCACTTCTTCCCACCAAACTTTAAACAGCTGACAAGTGTAGTGATAGGTGTTTAAAACTAAGTTTCAAGGTCCTCATGGCTCAGTTGGTTAAGCATCTGCCTTCAGCACGGGTCATGATCCCGGGGCCCTGGGATTCAGCCTCGCACGTTGGGCTCCCTGCTCCCTCTGCCCCTCTCCACTGCCTGCTTCTCCCTCTCTCTCTCTCTACCCCTCCAGCCCACTCATGCTCTCTCTCTCTCTCAAATCAATAAATAAAGTCTTTAAACCAAGGTTCAAAGACATAACAGGTGTAGCAAATGTGGTAAGCTAGCAGTGAATCTGCAAAAAAAAAAAAAAAAAAAAAAAAGCACAAGTTAGATTGCACTAAATTGGATGATAAACTGCAAGTCACCTACTTTTTATCCTTTTCCCCTTGTCCTTTCCATTCTAAATCTCATTTATGAAATTTGTAACCCAGCAGAGAGCTGGGAGCTGAATTTGGATAGATGCTTTCAGTGACAATTTCAGTCAGCAAAAGTCCAAGTCAAGGCAGCTCTCCTCCCACTGCTTCTCATACTTTTCTCTGCTGTTAGTGATTTTTAATGGTTACCAGTGTTTTCTCCCCCCACACACCCCCGCCCCGCAGTTGCAACTGTGACTGTCATTTCCCAGTAGAACTCTCTGTACATCTGATGCCCTTTAACATCCTCAGTTTTCAGAAACCCTTTGAAACCAGAATGCTCAGTGTGACCATCCTTATAGGGCAGTTTGTAACATTTATTACATTCTCTAATCATTCACTGGAAACCTATAACGTTATAAGTACTTCAGATACAGTAGTGAGTAGATGGGATATCTATGACAGGAAGCATACAGTAGGGTAAGGAGAAGCACTCGCTCTATGAAGTTCTCTAACCATGTTGAGCATTCCCTCTACTAGCATCTGGAAGTTAACCTGTACATCATGTTCTTTTTGGAACCTTACACACCCTGGAAGCTGATTACACTGCCCTGGACTCCATGTTCCCCTAGAGGGGTTGCCATGACTGCTGATGCTGCCAGGATGCTCAGGCCTCAGAGATCCAGTGTGAAGTCATTCACTCTATCCAGGTCCAAACCCAGGTCACCAGAGGAGATGGTGATTCTTCATGGACTTCAGGATACATGGCATATATAGAAAAGAAAATGCTGATGTATCTTTGATTTTCTCTTAGTTTCCTAAGATAGTTGTACAAAATGAACTAATGACTTTTCAAAACTGAGGGACACTTACCTTGTGTTTCAGTCTTCTCCATGAGTCCTACCCAATGCACCCAAAAATAAAGGATTGTGAAAGAAAATTCACTAGTTTTTCTCTCTGTTGCTTGGCAATTTACATGTTTGAACACAGAGAGACAAAGTGGAGAGGGATTACTATCCAACTCCCTGTGTTTAATCCTATTTCAATGGGTTTAATATAGATTCTATAACTTAAACTTGGATTACTTGGGTTAAAGTAGTGCTATTATCAATTGTTGCTCCATATAAACAAAGCTAATACATAGTTGTGCTGTCATATTTCTCATCTTCTTCTAAACCTTTTAATAATTTATAAAATTAATTCGCATATTCAGAAGCAAACACATAAATCTAAATATATGATATATTAAGACATTTCTTCATGGAGTACCAAAATAATTCCTTTCATATTACATTGTATATCACTGATTATCATTCTAGTTTTGTTTGTTTGCAATATATAGTTCTATTGTTTAAATGCATTGTTTATTTTACAGAAGGTGATAGATGATAGATAAATGATAGCTATTGACATACACATAATTCTATATTCTGCAGAGCATATTTATGTATATCATTTTCTATAATAATAAATCCAAGAAAGACATCCTAAGTACGAGAGCCTACATTATGCTAACATCAAAAAGCAATAAAATAAAACTTTCCAAAGCTTTCAGCTTTGGAACTCTGAATGTGGTCAACTAAAAATGATTTCCTGTTTCCAGAAAGTTTTTTTTTTTTTTTCAACAGAAAATCCTCTCTCTGGAAGTATCAGATGTCCTCATAGTTATTTGATACTACTACCCAGAAGAATCTGGGAGAAAAAGAAAAGAAAGAAATTGGGAAAAGCCAACAGAGCACAGGAAACCCCTTTTGGAATTTCAAAGGCAGTGAAATGTGGAATAAGTTAGCTATGCCAAGACGTTTTATATAGAAAGCCTGAAAAACTGAGTAAAAAAAAAAGGAACATTCATATGAAGAACTATATAGCCATTATGCATATAGCTTCATATTATATAAATTAAACTAAAAAAAGAGAATACAATTAAAACCACTTATAAAAGACATTTAGGAAATATTTTAGTATATATAAATGGATGGATATCTAGAATGAACAGGGAACTCTGGAGTAGCCACTCAAATATATTCCTAAAATGCTACAGCTGCTACTGTTGCAGCTTTTCCTAAATTTTTTACACCAAAGGTAGTTGTATTAAGATTCTCTGGAGAAACAGATCCAATGGGATGTGTACACACACAAAACAGGAGATTTATTATGAAGAATTGGCTCACATGATTATGAAGGTTGAGAAGTCCCATAGTCTGCTGTCTGAGAGCTGGAGACCCAAGAAAGCCAGAGATGTAATTCAGTCTGAATCTAAAGGCCTGCGACTCAGAGGAGCCAGGGGTGTAAATCTGAGTCAAAAGGTAGAAGATATGAGATATCCCAGCTCAGCAGTGAGGCAGGAAAAAAGAGAGAGATGTTTTATTCAGGCTTTTGGTGGATTGAATTAGTCCCACCCACCCTGGGGAGGGGAATCTATTTTACTGAGTCTGTTGATTCAAATGAAAATCTCATCCAAAAACACCCTCCCAAGTATACCCAGAAATAATGTTTAATCTGGATACTCCATGGTCAGTCAAATTGACATATAAAATTAACCATCACAGTGGTTAATTATTTCTTAATATTTGCCCAAGGAAAAGATAGTAAATAATTTTAGAGAATAAAATCTTTTATGACATTACCAGTTGGCCTTGTCTCTTGACATGCCATTTTTTATTGCTATTACAAATAAGTAGGAGAGGAGACTTCCAAGGCAAATATCCATATGACAACCTCATAACCCAAAATGAAGCAGAGGAAATTATGCCTCTTGGCCAACAATGGGTGTTTTCGTGCACCTAATCGCAATCTTGCTGAAAATGAAAATATAGTAGAATTCTTGTTCTTTTCAAGCTAATAATTAACTATAAGAAAAAGTGGCTATTGATTTGGAAAGAAAAAAATGGCAACTATAGATAAATTTTGGGTGGATACACTAGTACTTTTTGGATATCTGGTATTCCATCTGAGATTAAAACATAAATTGAGACATTGCTTACGAAAGAAGAGTTAACCAAAACTAATATATATGTCAATGTAAAGCACGTTACAGGGTATGTAAACACCCTGTAGTTGTTCAATAAAGTTTGAGGTTTTATTTTTTAGTTATTTATATTTTAAATATTTTTATTTATTTATTTTAGAGAGACAAAGATAGCACAAACAGCGAGAAGAGGGAGAAGCAGGCTCCTTGTTGAGCAGGGAGCTCGATGTGGAACTCGATCCCAGGACCCTGGGATCATGACCTGAGCTGAAGACAGACACTTAAATGACTGAGCCGCCCAGGTGCCCATGTTTGGGGTTTTATAGACTGAGTTTGAACTCTGTCTAAAGACTACTCATACCATATCATATATTGGAAAGTTGCTAAGAGAGTGCATCTTAAAAGTTCTCATCACAATAAAAAAAAAAAACTGTAACTATGAAGATGATGCATATTTAACTTAATGTGGTAATCATTTCATGATGCATACATATATTTTTTCCTTTGTATGAAAGGTTTTAATGAATTATGAGCCATAGCCATTACAGACTTTAAGCCTTAATATTTCTTTCCTATGTAGAACCAGATAATGGAAACAGCCTATGTCATGTATGACAGAAGACAATGGTATGAATAAGAGTAATAGTAATATTTATCTACACATCTGCAAGCTTCACTAAAGTTAAGAACCGAGAAGAATACTGCGGTGTCCCAAGTCAATATAGTAAATTTAATTACACATTTTCTATCCTCATAGCTTCCGTTGCAATATAACAAATACTACTTTGCTTTTATTATGATGTGATATACCTACAGCTTATACCCTCTTATATGTCAGTGATATCTCAGTAAAACTGGAAAAAATAAAATCCTTGTGGAAAGGGGGGAAAAAGACTATTCAGTGCTTTGCTAACAGTTTACACATAATTTACATATTCACTTGCTATTTTTGAATATATTTACTTCTTTAAGAAGAATTTTATTTTGGAAAAGAAGTGTGGGAAAAGAATAGTGAGGGTGCCTTTGCTGTACTCTACATTAAATATATAATTTTAATAATTTAAAAGCTGCATAACTGACACTATAATAGAGGGAATTAGTGTAAAATACTAGAAGACCCACAAGTAACTGAGTATGTATGAGAATCTCCTATATGGTATGGGTGCCATTACAAATGACTAAGAAAGGTAAGTTTATTTGGTAAGTGAGCTAGCCAATCACTTGAGGAAAAAAAAAGGATACTTACCTCATGCCATGTAGCAAAATAAATTACAAATGTACCAAAATTTAAATACAAAAAATCAAATAAATAAATACAAAAAATCAAAATCCTAAAATACTACAAGAAATATAATGGGTATGTGATTTTAGGTGAGAAATAGTACTTTGAATCTTAAGTAATATATTTATGAAAATTAGCCATACTTTCCAAAACAGACACAAATTTAGTGAGAAGAGTAGCATTGTTTTACATTTTTGCAAATCTCTTTAATGTCTGGCTTAATAGAAAACATCTGGATTCTCATATCGGCCTCTGCATTCATCTGTGGTGATATCATATGTCATGTAGCTTCTGGAAAACTCCACTGTAAACTTGCGAAAGAATAAAAGTGAAAAGGCAGATATATCTTGGTATTATTATGAAAATAGTTTTGACCTTTTAGTCCTCCAGAAGGGGTCTCCGGGACACTAAAGGGATTCTGAATCAGACTTTGAGAACAACTGTTACAGAGTAATGTTAATTTTTAAATTGATTATATCTCTAAGGGATCATTTCATTTGCATCGCTATGGAAAAGACTCCTCTGCATTACCTGTAGTCTCCTGCAAGTTTTCAGTTTGCTATCCCTATGGAGTTGCAAAATAGCCTAGGCAATCAAGGATTACACTCTTCAAGATCCATATCTCCTAAAAGGACACCTTATTTCTTCTGCCCATTTCTCAATCTATCCTCCCCCTGAACACTTTGTATCACCAATCTCTGCTACATTAAATATGCTTATATGCAAAATTCATGAGTTAGGGAAATTTCTGGATGGTAATAAAACGAGAAGGAAAGAAAACTGAACTGCTTCCAACATAGTTAATGCGGTTACTCTTTATACTCCCACACTCAGATGCTCACTAAATGCCTTCCTTCTGAATTCTCTTTTCTATCAGAGGAAGTTCTTCTTCATCTTCTTACTTCAATCCTTTACCCCTTGTTTGGGAAATCTTACTACTTTCTTCAACAGGCAGAAATTTCTCTTTTTGGTCTTTTTTATGTCTAACCACTTAAATGGCCTCTCTAACTCTGGTCATATCTTTATGAGAATATCTTTTGTTCAAGAAGTTGAGATGCATTCTCAATTCATGATTAAAAGTAAATATGATTGTTTCAATTCAGTTTTAGTACCTAGTCCAGAAGAAAACATGGTTTCTTTTCACACTTGATCGTTTAGTAGGTAATGCTCATCCAGGTGAGCACTAAGATTATAAAACCGAATCTGAAAGCCCAAAGTACATGCATGCAGATATAGTGAAAAATGAAAGTCTATTTTTAATCTTTACTTTGCCCATTCTTTTTAGAACATTAGGCTCCACTATAAGTATTTTAAGAACCATTTGACCTTAACATGCCCCAACTGAGTGTTATATCATTCCGAAAACATCATTTTAAAGACGAGTGCAGTAGCCTTAGTTTCCCTCCTAAGAAGTAGCAGCTCCAATTAAATTCTTTGATTTCCCCTTCTAAAAGTATGTTCTTGAAAAGGGAGGAAACATAGTAGGGCTAGGCTCCAGTTTATATATAATAAATGCACTAAATTTACACCAACAATGTCAATATGAATAAGATTGGGCAGTCCAGACATTTGAAAATTTACCAACATTGCACTACCCTATTTTGTCGTTTTTATTATGGTAGGGAGGACAAGTCAGTGCCTATTCTCACTACCAATAATCTTAGGAAGCTATTAATCCTAAATCTGACCTTGAGATTATAGGAACCCACTCTTCCTTCATATTCTCATTATAAAACCAGAGTCATGAGGATGTCCAAGTGTGATTCAAGAAATAAGAAATGAGCTAACTTTGACCACAAGAAGCAGACTTTAATGAGTTGTACCATAAAATCCCTCCTCCTCCTTCTCCTCCTCTTATTCTTCCTTCTTTAATCCTAAATCTGACCTTGAGATTATAGGAACCCACTCTTCCTTCATATTCTCATTATAAAACCAGAGTCATGAGGATGTCCAAGTGTGATTAGAGAAGACTCTTCCTTCTTTTTTTGTTTCATGAATAGAAGGAGAAATGGCAGCAATATGAAGCTTCTACTCTGAATAAGAATTGGCAAGTTCTGACCCGTGATCAAATCTGACCCTCTGTCAGCTTTCTTTCTTTTAAGATTTATTTATTTATTTGACACAGAAAGAGAAAGACAAAACTCAAGTAGGGGAAGCAGCAGAGGGAGAAGGAGAAGCAGACTTTCTGCTGAGCAGGGAGCCCAACACTGGAGTCCAGGACCCCGGGACTAGGACCTGAACCTAAGGGAGACGCCTAACTGACTGAGCCACCCAGGCACCCCTCTGCCTGGTTTTGTACAGCCCATGAGCTAAGAAGAATATTTTTATGTTTTTAAATGGTTGAGATTAACTCAAAAGAATAGTATTTCATGACACATGAAATTCAAATGTCAGTATTCATAAATAAAATAAAATTGGAAAACAGCCACATTCGTTTGTTTATGTATCATATGTTGTTGCTTTCATTCTATATTGGCAAAGCTAAATAGTTACAAGAGAGACCTTATATGACACCCTCATCACTCCACATTCCTTCTCAGTGCACTGAAAATCACAGTGTTGTAATTATAACTCAACAGCATTTCAAATGTCATGCATATTGCTGTACCACAGGATGATTTTTTATAAAATTACCTGCGTGTACCTCTCATGTCAACATAAGAGAAAAAGAGAAAATTGGACTTTGAAAGTTATGTTTTTAAGGTACAGTAGAGTATGGGTTATTTATTATTGCATTAGATAGTGAGTGATGGTGTTTATCATGTAGTGACACTACTATGCTGAAAGAGTACAGTATACATCAATATTATCTGACTAAGCATACTAGACAACATTTCAATGAAAAACAATGATCAGAAAAATTAGAAAATTTAATGTGGAATATTTTATCTGAGCCTAATTTTTTTCACAGAAAATAAGAAATGAAAAAAGACTGCAACCAAAGTGAGTATCCAGATTGCTCACTTGTTAGCCAAGTCAGGGTAGGTACTTGCAAATGGTGTATTAATTAGATTGTATTTAAAAAAAATAATTAGATTGTATTTGATTGTGGCAGTTGAAGAAATGCACCTAGAGAAAATGAATCTGTTTCAGCCTTTTGGTGAGAATATTCCTTCAAAGAGTTGAAGATACTGGAAGCAACTTCAATACTCAGTTGAAAAATAAAGGAAATGATTTTCAGTGGTTTCCCTTGGTTCCTGATGAATTAACAGGTATCACCAATACTCAGTTGTTATTCATTTGAGGAATCAATACTGAGTCTGACACGACTAAAGAATTGGGGTCTGTGAACCTCCTGTGTGGGATATTATAGGAAAGAATATTTTCTTTCCAAACTGAAAAGTCACTCATTCAGTACAATCTGCAGTGGAATCTGCTAAGATATGTTACACTTAATGGTGGAAATAAATATGTGTGGAGCAGGAAGTGGCTTCTTCGGACAAATTCACCAAGCTTGTGAAATTTCTCAAACAAGAACTGCCCTAGATCTGTGTTTTCAATACTAAATAGCATTGGAAGTTAGCTTTTGCTGTGGCCTTGATAATATCTCTTAATCAATTAAATCTAAAATTTCAAGGCAATACAGAGTTTATATGTGAAACATACTGCAGTGAAGTCATTTTGACAACTAATGTTTTCTTGAATCACAAATAATTTTAAGCTGCTTATACACATCATGTGCTGGCAAAAGTTAAAACAAGAGTCAAGATTTCTCTCTCCATACAAATTTGCAGCACGTGTATTTTTTGAGCTCAAACTACAGCTCCAGCAGCACTTTTTAGACCTCAATGCAAGTGGAGAGGAAACTTTATTATTTCAAAATACATTTAACTCTGCAATTGAAAATCTTTCACCTACCCTTCAGTTGGAAGTGATTAATCTGAAATGTAATGACATGCTAAAAGGCAAACATCAAAAGAAGAATCTAATAGAATTTTGTTAATGTATTTCAAGTTTTAAATATGATTAAAATCATATGCTAGTGGATTGATAACAGTATTTGGCAGTACTATCTCTGTGAAAAGACATTCTGAAAGATGAAATACGTAAAAGCTCATTACAGATACCATTAACAGATGAATATTTGCCGTTGATTTTGATGATAGGGAACACTAACTTTGAACTCCATTTAACCAAAATGCTACACTCCTCCCCCAAAAAACAGAATTCCATTCTTTTCATTTGCAGTCCTGTGTCACAAAACATTACTTTGTAGTTCTCAAAATAATTGTCTACTCTAGTATGAAATCATTATTATTATTATATTTGCATTTATCAATACAGAACTGTAGACTTTATCTTATTTTATAAGATAATATCCCTAATATTTTCTCTTAGCCCATAAATCTAAAAATATTTATTATCTGGATCCTTACAAAAGTAGTTTGCTGACTTCTGATCTAAGTGAAGTATATTTAAATTCTGGTTCCATTAGCAGAATGCAGGGGGACCTGACGACAAAGAAGGTGTTGGAAGCCACAGACCATTGAATTTGGGATGGTCACTGTCTTGAGAACTACAAGGAGAGAGATTGCTTCAAGACTCATAGCTAAGATTTTCTTCTCCCAAAAGAGAGCAGAGGCTAGCAGAAGGATGGATTCTCCTGTAGTCAGAATTAGCCAGAGATTTTTGAGAATCTTTGGCCACAAGACCCTTAGGGAAGATTGGAACAAAGTCAAGATTTTTAGACTTGCACGAATAAAGAAATGTGACATTATTTTGCTTCCCAAAACTGCTAACACAAGACACTGACTATACATACATAGAAAAGATTCTGAAGGGTGCCCATCAACATGTTCCATAGGTTTCTCTGGGTCAGGGGGTTACAAGTTTTTCTACTTTTTTTTTTTTCTAATCCTTTTCCCTTTTCTGTGATATTCTAATCCTTTTCCCTTTTCTGTGATATTGCAACAGTAGATACTTTGGTGTTTTACTTTTTTACTTGTCTCTTATCTTTTTTCCCTGATGTTTCAATAGTAACTATATTTTATTTAAAATTCATACTTTTAAACTTATTTCATTTTAAAGATATTTTCTTATTTACTAATGTTCCAAAGTCATCCTGGGAGAGGACAAATGCTTGCTATTTATTTTCAGATGACTTACAAGAAAAATATATTGTAGTTGAAAGAAAAGAAGATCTCTAGGCTAGCTGTCCTGTTTTCTCTGCAAACATGTTCCTGCATTTTATTTCTTCAAGAAAACAAGATTTTGAAATATTAAAGTAATGTCCACTTAAAAACTTGGAAATAATGTTCTTAGGTAACGAAATATGCCCATATCGTCAGCAAAGAATAAAAGGCACATTGTTGCTAAAAGAAATCTGAGATTGCTTTATCCAGAAAAAAAAAAAGTATATGTAAGACAGTCTGAAAAAAAAAAAAAAAGGAATTAACAGGCTTCTTGTCATGACATGAAAAACAAGTAAATTTTTTATAAAATGCAAATTTACTTTTGTGTACATTGGTAAAAATTGTCTTATATTTTAAAAATCCAATCCATTTACATGATCTCAGCTTGTTCACATCTTGTAAGTTATGAATTCCTCTTAGATTATGATTTCACGATGTGCCAAATGCCTCACATGCTAAGACAATCATGTGCATGTAACCATGAGCCTGAGAAAGCATCAGGTTCTGAAAGAAATCAGTTGTCCTAGAGCCAAGGAAATCATACGGTCATGCTTCAGGATATTGAGACACTATCATTTTTCCTTCCAATGACTTTGTCTCCATAGAGTTATATATTTATAGGAAACTGTATGTTTGCTCTAAACAGATGTTTGTGTTTGTTTACTCTGTTGACATAGAGAACACTTAGAAATTTTGAATAATTTCAATGTTAAGAGATGGCATTGACCAATAGTGAGTAGCATTAAAGCATACTGTAGGTGCCTAATAAGTAGCATGTATAAAGTCACAAATTTACTTTTTCTGAAACTAAGGTCCATTCTTCTTGTTTTCTTATTAGCTTCCAGTATTTTCAGAAAGAAATAAAAAAGAACTAGAGAAAATCAGAACAGAGACTATTAAAATAGTTTTTCACTTCATTTCCCCACATCTTAGGAAGGACTAAAGTCTTTATCAGACCAGTGTGAGAAGATTATGTCCTGTCTGAATGTAACCAGGCCAGGAAAATAGCCACTTTCTGCTTAGTACTTGTTCGCAACTTCATAATCAAAAAGATGATATTTACCATTCCTAAGCTCTTCAAAGATTTGGAGGATAAAGGAAAACTTTTATAATAATCTCTTTAGAATAGATTTTCATGTGAAGGAAGGAGAGAATCACCACTGTTTTCTCTTTGTCAGCATACCTCTGGGAGGTACATTAGGATTAAGTCTGCTCTAATCACCAGTTGTTGGCTGACAAAGGTGGGCTTTGAACTAATGAGTTCAAACATGGAGTTTGCTCATGTATGAAAAAAGAGAAAACAAGATCAAGTCAAAGTTAGTCTTTATCACTTGTCTGGCAATCAATCGTGGGCCTTCTGTGGAAACCGTTTTACATACAAAATATCTACCTTGATATATTTTATAGAAACGCAAGGTGTGCATCGAAAACACCTGTCTTTGTTTATCTGCTTGGTTTCCTAAGTTTTAAAAGTAGATCACTTTTTTTTTAAGTATATATTTTTTATCACATCTGATGTCATTATCCTATAATTAAGTCTTTCCTTTCTGTTATAAGGTACAATATAAAATCATGTAGTTGTCACAGAAAGGCTTTCTGAGGATAAGAAAAACATGCCAAATACTATTCGCTTATTAAATAATCTTCTATACTTCATAAATACCTACAGACTGCTTATCCAATTATTTCCTGTAAGGGTAACTTTTAGAATATGCAGTTTAAATAGTCATTTACATTAAATAGTAAAGAGAAGGTTATCAATCTTAAGTAGTGTCAGCTTCCAATTGAACTTTAAGGTCAAATTTGCCATAGTGGGAGCAGCCTTCCCCAGGTAGCATGAGAGACAAGGCTGTGAGTGGGGGAACATAGAGGATAGGAGGCCCAGGAGAAGGAATCCCTTTTCTAAGGTGCATTTTGCTCAGTGTAGTCAAGGGAAGAGGGGTACAAAGCTGATAGTCTGGACCCCTTGTTGTTGCTTTTTTTTAAAGATTTTTAAATTTATTTATTCATGAGACAGAGAGAGAGGTAGAGACATAGGTGGAAGGAGAAGCAGGGTCCCCGAAGGGAGCTTGATACAGAACTCGATCCATGGACCCTGAGATGAAGACCTGAGCCAAAGGCAGGCACTCAACCACTGAGCCACCCAGGTGCCCCATCTGGATCCCTCATAGTAGAAATTTGATTGGCAAAGTTCTTCTCAAAACTGGAATTGGTAAAGGCTTCTTTTATCTCTTCCTATATCTAATCAGTTACTAACTTCTGGTATTTTTACCTTAAAAATTACTCTAGGACACACTGAATAAATATATAACTGTATTAATACATGATGAATGAATAAATAAATGAAGGAAGGAAGGGATGAAGCACATCAATGAAAGCTTTTGAATCCTTATCTCTTGGGTGAGATGCGACATCCTCATTTCTGGGAGATCTGTCCAAACACAACAATGTACCAGTTGATGAGTGGGCCCAGAAATCAGTGTACAATTCTGGAAAAGGGGAATGGTTTGAATCAGGCTTGGTATTGAGGCCTTCATCTGATGAACAGGAAGATACTTAGGAAAACTAGAACAGAAAAGAATGTTGAAACTCACAAACTAGTTAGTAAACACAATTTATCTCTGGCACACAAAGCATCCTGTCTTATTGATGACATGATTTCATTTTAAGTACTACCCCCTGGTGAACTGAGCTTCCTAAAATACTTGTTGATCTACCATGATAATCTCTGTTGGTCTGTGTGTGGTCTCTAGAGGATAGAGTGGAAGGAAGTTTGGAGAAGGAAGAGGCAGGAAACATAAGGTAGAAACCAACCAAATCAATCCAATGTCAACCACTCTTCTTGTTTTACAATATCTTAGACTGTATTTTTTAATTGTTATGCCATTATTATTATTATATTTTATAATTTATTAAACTTCTATGAAATTTATGTTGGCATCATTAAAACCTTTTTCTTTTTCTTTTCTTTTTTTTTTTGACACACAACTAATTTGTTGACCATTTAACCACACAAAAACTGCTGAGTGGCTGTCCTTTTTTAAAGTTCTTGAATTACCTTCCACTCAGCTGAAAGTGAGAAGAAATTATGGGAGGTGAAAAGTTAAGGGGTTTGGATAACTCAGATATACAACGAAGCATTTGGGTGCTTGTCAAGTTCAAGCCCCTTTTTAGTTTTTTATAATATTAGTTATAGGAAAATGTTCAGCTGCCAGGCAGGGCCTGGATATCTTTCATATTTCCATCAGCTGGAAATTAGAAAAAGAAATGCATTCCATATGAAACACATTATTGAAAGACAAATTATGTAGAAATAGTTTCTCAAATGTTATCTATTTTATATAGGAAGTACCTCTAAGAAAGGCAAAGCAAGTTTTGTTGACAGGGGAGGGGATTTGGGACACCTAATCTGACATGCATGATAATGTTCATTTTGGTTTATTCCACAGCCATGTGCTTTGCTAAAACTCTGCTTACCTTGATTTGGGGTTTCTCATCTTTTCCTTTTCCTGGCTTGGCTTTAGCTTTTAAACTAAAAATAAAAATAAATGAAAGCAGAGAACAATTTTTACAAGCAAGTGTCTTACAAGAAATAACTGTAGTCTCATAAAGTTTTATCTTTTTTGATTTGTTGCAATTTGAGATGTAATAAAACGTAAGGCAAGGTTTAACATCATGTCTCTAAGTCTAAATATAGTACTTTCCTAACTACCTTCATCAATGGAACTCACGAACTTTTAAATTTGAGTATGCCAAGATTTTTAGTGCTGCCAGCATCTGCTAGGATCCTCCTTACAGGTTTTTCAGAGGGACAGAGACTGCACGTAGGAAACTTGGCATCACTTCTATTGTTACCACATTAGATAATGTGTGACTAATGTCTAATTTTTCAACAAAAACCATTTCAACAGATACCAGATTTGAAGATAATCTACTAAAATGTAAAGTTCAATATTCTGTATCAGATAGATTATACACAAAATTTTGACTTAAAAAGGTGTAACATTTTAGCTTCAAATATATTTTATAAGCTAAGATTTAAACATATTTAGGTACTTCATATCAGATAATAGAAAACAGTATACCGAGTTTGAATTTTTCCAAGTAAACATGTACTCTGCAAACACTAAACTAACAAGATCATGTTCTCTTTCCTCCAAATGTATTATGTTTTTAAATCAAAGACTTATTTTAAAAAAATAATACTCTTTCTCATGTGGAGGGAAAATTTGTAATCATTCTTATGTGGCAATACGAGGACAGTAATATTAGAAATCTTAACATGTCAGCCTAATGTTTAGTGATTTTGTAAAAGTTCTATGCAGTATCTACTTCACAAACATTTCTGTAAAGAGACTAATTTTTAAATTGAAAAAATCTTCCTTGTATATTAGGGAGAAATTGAATGGCCTCTGAAACTTGTTAGGTCTTACGAAACTAGCAGTTTCTTGGCTAACAAACAATATGCCACTCCAGGCCATTCCTTCCAACTGACTCACTAAGTCAGAGGCAAAGCATGGCGTCTAAATGCCAATGAAGACATGGCCCTTATTTTCATGATACAGTTTCATGTTTTGGATATTCTCATTCTAGTGAAAATCAAATTATGTCTATTTATCACAATCTGGTAGTTCCTTGTGTGTAAATGCTGCATCTTATTTCCCTTTGTATCTCCCCAGGCATCTCTATAGCAGCAGGGGGTAATCCAGTGTTTACTGAATTGAGTTAATCTAAGGTGGGCTATTTTCCTCTTCTAGTAATTGTGACTTCTACGCTGTTGGGTTTGAGTTTTTTGTTTTTTGTTTTTTGTTTTTTGTTTTGTTTTGTTTTGTTTGGTGTGTCCCTGGGTTAGACCATCACTCACTGATTTTTGCCCTACTTAACAGGAGCAGCTTACTAATAAAAAGTTGCCTCTTCGATTTTCAGGCTGAAGTAAATAAACAGCAAAATTTTGGAAAACGCCAGGAAGGGGTAGGAGGCAGCAGGAATGTGCTGTCAGGGATTTTTCTGTCCACTGGGGGATTTGGTGCAGTGGAAGAAAACAGGTTTAAAATTAAGATGAGATCATTTTCAAACTCCTGCCATTTTCCAGAAGTGGCAGCTTTTTACTGAGCTTCGGTTTATCATCTGTGAAATGGGAAGAACAAGGTTTAACCTTTGGAATGTCAAGAAGAGAAAATAAGATGTTACATGTAAAGCATTCAGGATAACACCAAACACAAAAATGGTCACTATTAAAATTTGAATCAGAAGGATTATGGTGTGACAACATAAGAAATTTCTTTTTAGTACACATTCCTAGATAGAAATGACTCAAACTGTCAAAAAGGTTTTGAAGTGCTTCCTCTTAATTCAACAATATATGAAGAAGGCTGACCTCATCCAGAGAATTCACCTGCCAATGAGAAGACAGCCAAGTGCTCCAGCATTACAGAGGGCAACTCCCTGCCCCTCTCCGGGTTGGAGGTCTGTGTGGGAGGCTACATATCTGACCAACATGGTAGAAACAAGCAGCATCCTTTAGGATCAATCACTAAGGCTAAGAGTCCTTAGCAATCTCTATGATAAGACAAAGAATCCCACATTGGCTTGTAAAACAAAATCCAACCATAAAAGAAAATGATACCGTATCAACAAAAATGAAAAGACAGACAACAGAAGTTGAATACTAAACTAAAGGAAATCTCAAAGTATAATTAAATATTAAAGGCATCTCACTTCAGGGAGGTGGAACTTAATCTCCTCCTCTACCCCATGGTAAATGTGAGCTGCACTTAATGATTTACTTCCAAGTAATAGGATATGGAAAGATGGGGCAGTAATTTTGCAGCAGAAAAAAACTGACAAAAACTACTTCAGCCAGGTGATAAAGGTTAACACTGCCAATGAGAACTCATGTCAATAGCACATAACCCTGACAAAGTGTAATAAAGAAGGGCAGTTCACCTCTGTGTACTCTTCCCTGAAACTCATAAGTCCAGTCTAACCATAAGAAAAACATCAGACATACTCAACTTGAGTGGAAGTCTACAAAATACTTTATTAAACTGTTTCTTAGAGCTGTCAATCGCTTCTTGGCCTTTTGGCTAAGATCAAGTGTAGTATCTTAGAGCTGTCGAGATTGTAAAAAACAAGGAAAGAATGAGAAACTGTCACAGACTAGGGAACACAACTAAGTATCATGTCTTATGTTGGATGAGATCCTGGAAGAGAAAAAGGACATTAGTGAAAAAACTTGTGAAATCTGAATAAATCCTAAGGTTTACTTAGTAGAAATGTACCAGTGTTGGTTTCTTAGTGTGGCCGATGTATTCTGGTAACATAAGATGTTAAAAATAGGAAAAACTGCAGGAGAGATATTATTTCTACAATTTTTTAAATAAATCTAAAACTATTCTAAATTTTTTTAAAGATTGTTTTAAAAGAGGAAAAAGTATTTATCAATCAATTTTTTTCATATGTTGAAAAATTTGCAATCCATAATTGTTTATGACAGTCATGGCAAACATGAAGAGAGAGTAGTATCAAGTTATAGGAAGCTAAACCTTAGAAATACAAATAGTGGAAGACTTTAACACTCCTTTCACAGGTTTGATCTCAAATAGGCAAAACTAAAGATGAAGATAATTATAATAAAATACTTAATGCAGTTAAATTAGAGTACCATATCCATATTAAGGTCCACACAATAGTTAATCATATATAAGGACTTAAAGAAAACTATATAGTCCCAAGATTTGGGAGTGAACAGACCAAAGTAGTTGGCTATAATAAACTTATACCACATACACAAAAATGAATGACAAACCACCAAAAGCACAAAAAAAACATTTTCAGGTTTTGTTTGTTTGTTTAGGGGGAGTGGTAAAGGGAGAGGGAGAGAGAGAATTTTAACCAGATGCCACATCCGATGCAAGGCTCAATCTCACAATCCTGAGATCACAACCTAAGCAGGAGTCAAGAGTTGGATGCTTAATTGACTGAGCCCTCCCAGGGCCCCATTTTTCACATTTTAAAATATTCTCTGATGAAAAAAAGATAAAAGTATCAAACACTTGATACACAGGTTATTTTGAAAATAAAAACAATAGGAGCTTTGTATATCAAAACTTAGATGATGTGGCCAGAGCAGCACTTAAACAAGAATTCTATTTTAATTATACAATGTTTTTAATATTGAAAAGAGACTGAAAGAATGCAAATGTATTCAATTCAAAAAGTCAGGGGGGAAATAAAAAATAAATCCTAGGAAAGAAAGAAAGATATATATATATATATATATATATATATATATATATATATACAGAAATCCAGCATTTGAAAATTAGGAGATAGTAGAATTAATAAGCAAACTCAGGATGTGAATCTTTAAGGAAAAAATGTAAATGTAAAGATAATTTTACTTAAAAAGTAAGGTGAAAACAGAAAATTAGAAATGAAGAGAGGGACAAACAATGAAATATGAGCAATTACTATAGAGATCTTTATGGGTGCAAACAGCTCAATATAATGAAAGATTTTCTACACAACGCAAGTTACTTAAATTCACTTAAATAGCCATGTTATAATGTGAACAATCTATAAATTTGCTGCATAGAATATCAGTAGGTTTCCTATATGTGATTCCACCTTTCCTTCTGTGCTGTACTAAGTCTGAGGTTCTAGGACTAAGTATCTGACATGAAGGTGAGTGGGGCTGGTCTTTGCCTATGGTCATGGACCAAAGAGGACCTGGACCTAAATAGTTGCTGGCACAGGTGCGCTCTGAAGTACCAAGTCCATGAGAACAAAAACTGGGTGCAAATAAAAGAGTATATGATATATAAAAGATAAAATGGAGCTGAGATTTTGCTTGGCTAAGCCAAGAAAGATGGTCTAGGAGAGACCAACCCGGGGGAAAAGTATGAGCTATTAACAGCTCAAGCCAATTCACAACTGGAGGTCACTATCAGTTAAAAGGTAATTTTCATAAATTATTTTAATTCAAGGAAAAATCTCAAGGGCAAGAAATAGATTTTTCTAAATTGATGTTTCAAAGAAGAACAGAGAAAATATAGCTTACATCTTTAGCTTGCAAACACCACAATACATCCAACTGGGTTAAATGTGTGTATGCATAAATGAATACATGTGCATGCACATACAATAATAGGAGAGCACTTAAATGAATATCTGACATGATTCTCTAAGCATTAAAGCAATAAATTAACAAAAGATCCATATGCTTGTTATGTACATTTTGATGTCTGCATTCATATACATTCAATAAGTATTTGAGTCCTTACTTATTGCCAAGCACTTAGAAATACAAAGATAAGCAAAAACACATAAAGCCCTGCCTTCATAAAGTTTATAATCTAGTGTGTGTAGGAAGGTCAGGGGGAAGAGAAGTATCAAATATGAATTAAAGAATTATAGAACAAATATAAAATTAAAAGTATGATAGGAGAGTTCAAGGAGGTGCATGCTTCTGTGATAGGATAAAATACGGGGATTTGATCTAAACTGTGAGCTCAGGAAAGGCCTTCCCAGAGAAGCAGTGATTGAACTGATCTCTGAAAGATGAGGAGGAAATGTGTCAGTGAACTAGGAATAGTCCCTAAGAATATATTCAGCCCTTCCTTTGCTCTTACTATGCCCACTTTTTTTTTGGGGGGGGGGGATTTGGCTCAATTTATTGATCATATTTATATCTATTGCGTTAGTGAGGAGGTGCCAGGGGCTGAGCCTCAGACATCATTTCTGCTCCCAAGTTTGAGGACCAGGGGATGTCTGGGTTTTATTGTCGGAGAGATCTGAGCTGCAGAGATTATTTTTCTCATTCCTTCCCTCATGGCCTTGGATAACCTTCACTCCAGAGATTCTGGGCTCAGGGATTCCCTCCTCAACTCAAGGTACAAGCACTGTGATTGGGTGGACAGGCAAGGCTGAAGTCAGTCCTGGTAAGCACAAGCCCACCCAATCCATCTTCCTTCCACTGATCTTTCTCTCTTTTCCACTTGCCTCACAATGGCCAGAGCCTGGCTTGGTGAGCATTTATCCCTAGATGAAGGCCCTTAACTGCTGGACCATAGCCAGCTTCCCTTAAAGGCAGGAATCTAAGCACCACCATGTTCTGTACTGGGCAGCTTCCCTATCCTGGCTTTTCTATGAAAACAAACAGCTTTTTTGGTGAAGGAAAAGAAGGAGCAGGTGGACACGATACATTTGAGTACTAAGAATATTGAAGCAGTAATCTAATTGAAAAATAGAAAAAATTAATACATTAATCAAAGATATTTTTACAAATCCAACCATGGGAGTTAGGAAAGATGAGGGTATTTGGAGTGTAGTGATCAAGGGTCAGAGTATGCAAGCAGATGAAGCTGGAGAAGCAGGTGGTAGTCGTACAAGGCATTATAAGACAAGTTAAAAATATTTATTTTACCTTATAAGTAATAGGAAAGCAGAGTTATGTGAGAGGTGGGATGAAGAATGTGAGGTGGGAAATACAATCAGGTTTTATATTGAAAAGAATGATGTGACTTCAGTGGGAAAAATGGAAGATTAGTTAGGAAAACACTACTGTAGGCAGGAAAGTATAGCAGTATGAATGTAGGTTGTTGCTGTGAAGATGGAAAAAAATTTAAGAAAGCAAGAGAAATATAAATAGTGCAGTTGACAAGGTCTTTTGATAGTTGAGAAACTGAGATCATGTGTTTGGCTTTAGACATGTTGAGCATGAAGGGTCTATTTACTATTTCTATGAAACAACCCTAAAGTTTAAGGAATGTGAAAAATATTTTCTTTTGTGCATAGATTTAGTAATTTTGTGCATGTGGATTAGTAATTCACATGAGCCACAAAAAAGATGGCTGGTTATTGGTCTACGACAAGCGGGAAGACTTTGAAGCTGGAATGGACTCTATAGCTGAAGGCTGTAATCTTCTAGAGATTTCTTCACTCAATGTATCTAATAGTTATGTGATCAGCTAGGAGCTCAGCAGAAGCCATTGGCCAGAGTGCTTGTGTATTGTTCTTATCAGTTGGCTAAGCTTTCTCACAGCATGGTAGCTTCAGTGCAGTCAGACTTCTTACAAGATGACACGACACAGAGCTCCAAAGAGAACCTTCTAGTAAACAAGATGGAAACTTCATCACCCTTCTGCCATTGGTTATAAGCAAATCCCAAGTCCATCCAAATTCAAGGGGAAGAAACATAGATCTACCTCACCATGGAAAGAATGCCAAATAATGTATGGCTCCATATTATTTATATTCTTCCCACGTACAAAATACATTTACAACCTTCCAAAACACTTGACAAGTATTTTTGCATGATGGCATCAGGTTTAGTCTCAAAACCTAAATCCTCTAAATCAGATCCAGATGTAGAGGAGTCTCCTCAAGTATACTTCCTTAGGTACAACTCCAAGAACAGAGTTCCTCTCAATTAAACTTCTATGAAGTAAAGACACAAGCTATATACCTCCTATATTAGTCAGGGTTCTCCAGAGAAACAGAACTAGTAGGATGCATATATGTATAGGAATGTACATGTTCAGAAGTTCCAAAGGCCTCTCTTAACTTTGTTCTGTTTTTCTTTTAGGTCAAGCTGACATGGTGTTTTTTAAAACTATGGGCCTCCTTCTCATCAATTCACTGTCCACTATTAGATAAAAAGCATGCCAACACATGATAATTTTCAAGATAGTCCCTCTCTTCCTTGGGTTCCCTGGGCTGGAAAGGTAAGTCTGTGAGTCATCAATGTAATAGGTAGTAATTGCAGCCATACGTGTGGGTGAATCTGCTTACAGTGACAGAGTAAGTAGAGATCAAGGAGTGCTTATGACCAAACCTATGCTGTCAAAGAAAAAATATTAACAAAATTAAAAGGTAAAGGCAATGGGCATTTGTATTTATAATAAGTATAATGGACCAAGGTTTGATAGCCTTAATATATAAAAGATTCTTTTTAAAATAATTAATTATTAAAATTATGAATACCTAAGAAGAAAAAAATACCTAAGAAAATCTATCTCTCCAGACAGTGAAATACAAATATCTTGGACAAGCTATCAGTGAAATAAATAAAAACAAATAAAAACAAAATTATATTAAAAAAAAAACAGTCAAATTGAAAGACTCTTGAAGCATTTGAACTCAAAGTCAGGAAGGGTAAGGTTAGGTCATCACTCACATATACTGGGGCTGTATTTTGGTACTAGAGGGCAGTGTTTGGGCAATATAGAGGACAGGTATTAGAAAATTCATTTACTTAGCAATTCCATTCCTAGAAAATAAATTTAGAGAAGTGGTTAAATATTGTGTGTGGCAATGTGCACTGACGCACCATTTTTGTACAGGAATGATAGTTGAAGCATCTTTTTTAATAAAGGAAAAACAGGAGTGGTCAACATTTCCGACAATAGAGGAATGGTTAAGTAAATTATGAGACGTACACAGGATTAAGAACTAAAAAGCTAAGAATAATTATGCTTTAATAAAATAGATTACAATATGAGGGTAATTGAGGAAAGCAATAAAATAGTATAAAATATGATTCCAATTTAGTTTTAAAATAAATGCATTAGAATTCAGAAGGAAATATATCAAAATGTTAACACCATTTATCTCTGTTGATGCAATTATGGATTTTTATTTTCTCCTTTATTCTATCTAGTTTTCTTTTTCATTTTCCCACAATAAGCATGAATTACTTTAAGCAACAGAAAACAATAAAAATAATAAAAGTGAGCTTAAAAGATGTGGTACTTAAAGGCTTTTCTTTGAGCAATCGCACAAGAAAAGACTAAGTGCTTAGTAATAAAGGCCCCGAGGAAAAAGTGGACATCCCAGCACAGACGGCAGGATAAAAATGCAATATGGGGAGCACAGAAAAAGATTCAGACTGAATCAAAACAGAGACAATTCCCTTAGGTGGGTGGTTTTCTAAAAATTTGGCACAGAAACCACTTAGCCATACTCGATCTTGCCCAGAAGCATTAAAAGAAAAACAAACAGAGCTGCTGTGGCTGAAGACAGAGACAGAGCCTGGAGCTGTGCTGCCTGCCACCCTTGATCCATGCTCACGCCTTGCCTTGCTCACCCCCCACCCCCCAGCAAGCTCTGCAGAAGAATAAGATGTAAGGAACGCAGTTTGAAAATCAAGAAAGTCATCTTATGTTCAGGTTTATCGTCCGCCACCCTGATAAAGATGAGCTGGAAATGATCAGAATTCACCGTGTAATCTTCATGATTCGAGATCTTACAATGTAAGAAAACATGCAATTCTCCTGACAGGATAGGTTGGTTCACTGATTCTCCCCAAATGCACTGGCCCACATCTGCCTTAAAACCCTCATTTAAAATATCATGCGAGGTATTAACATCTAGAGGCGCTTGGCCTCGAAATATTGTACTTGATCTTCTGAGTTATCCAGAGTAGGAAAAACAGAAAAGACAGATAAGAGTGCATCTAAAATGGGCCGTGGCACTGAGGGGCAGCTTTGGCTTGATCACCCTCCACCGTGCTTAACACCAAAAGGAAAAGAGGGGCCCAGAGACAACTGAAACATTTGGACGGATCTTACTGAGTCTACTCAGAACTTCTCAGAGGTTGCAGCAGGTTGTCTTTTCTCACAAGAGCGCCAGTGGCTGCAGTGAAGATGAATGGGGACCTTATTTTCTCACTGCAAGAGAAACAGTAGCACAAACACATTCTAGAAACTATACTGCCCAATGTATAACCATCAACCGCATGAGGCTTTAAGCTCTTAAAAGGTGGCTGGTCTGAGCTGAGACATATACTAAGTGTAAAGTGCACATCAGATTGCAAGGACTTAGTACCAAAAAGGAATATAAACTACCTCGTTAATAATTTTCACCTTAATTATATATTGAAATGTATGGTTTTGGTATTTTAAGTTAAATAAAATACACAACTAAAAGTATTTTCATGCCTTACTCTTTTTCTTTTTTAATGTGACTACTAGAAAATTTAAAATTACTTATGTGGCTCACATTTATGGCTGGCATTAAATTTCCACTGGACAGTACGTTATAGAACAAACTGTTATAAAACAAACAGAATTGGGGCTGAGGCTGTTAGTCCCACTGGTCTTGCTTGGGATTTTTTGGTGGGGAGAGGGGAGGGTTCCTTGTTTTACGGATGAAGGGAGAGAAAACAACTCTGTCCTTTTGAGTCCTTGATGTATCAATTGGGGTTTCAGTTTCTTTGTGGAAGCAGGAAATACCAGTTGCATTCCACAATAAATGAGGGAGATGTGGACTAACCCAAAAATGCACCCAGAATGAGCTTTCTGTTGGCCTGTGCAATGGTTAGAAACTGTGTTAAGTCCGTTGGTCAATCTGGTTCTGTTTTGCTGCCAGTATTAAAAGGAGGAAGTTATTAAACAGACTCTGTATTTAAAAAATGAGTATTGACTATCAAAATGAGCTTGGGAATACTCTCTATAGTGAGAGCTGGTCTTAACTTTTATTTAGGGCTATGTCCTCTTATATGTAGGTGTAAACCTTCATGCACAATGCTTTTCTCTGAAATTAAACATAAATCTCCTGAAACCCATGGATTCTTGCCTAACACTAAGTTATAGATTTCTCCAAGAACATCTTCATTCATCATTTAAACATATTGCACAGTCTGAGTAACATAATAGTCGATTCTAAGATGCAGTTTACATTACACAGTCCCATACTTTCAAGGGCCTTAGTAGTTTTATTCATTTATTCCACAGATATTTATTGAGCACTTACTGTGTGCCAGGCACTCTGCCAGGCGTTAGGGATGCCATGGGAATGATAAATAGGACAAGATCACCGACCTCTAGAAATTACAGTTGAGTGTAGAGGGTAGACATTTATCAAACAATCACATGTGAGAGTTCTGAGAAGCAAGAAACAGGGAGAATTCACAGCTTTGAGGGGAAATGAGTTGTAGATGGAAGGAGGTATAGTTCTTCCAAATATAATGGGAAGAGTAATGCCCTCAATCTGAATAGCTACAAAAGGAGCCAATGTGCTTAGCATCAAGTATGCGAGGGGAGAGCAAACGTAGATGGGATGCCTAATATATCCCAGCTACATAATCTAGACATAAAATCATTCATTATTTAGACATGGCCAACTACTCAAAGCAAGATTTAATTTCACAGAACGGCCAGGAATTAAGCGTAAACTCATGCATCAGTGCTGAATTGCAGGTTGGTGGGAGGCATACTCAGCCCATAACAGCAGAAGGAAACATTTGGCGGTAGAGACAGGTTTGTCGTTACCATCTAGGAAATCCATTATGTACCAACACTGAACTTCCATACTTGCTAAGACTCTTTAGTGGGTCTAAATACCACTGCAGAAATTGAAACGTAGGTCAAGATGGATGTCCAGTGACTAAGCATACAGAATGTGGGGGAGTGGGGCATGGAAAGGGAGAAGGATGATGAACCGTAAGATAAAAACCCAGCCATGGGACCTTTGCTTTCAGGAATATTCAGGAACAATGTTGACCTGGAGAACATTGTGGAAGTCCAGTGGCTTCCATGATCCAGGTTATATGTGTAAATGTGATCAATGCTAGAGCCCTATGACCGACCAAGGTCAGTCTCTGAGGGATGTTGCTTAATACTAACTTCCCCAGTTTGGAAGGAAACATAGGGACGGGGAGTCCCTAGTTTTTTCTGCTTTAAGTCAGTATTGCCCCCACGTGATTTTGATACACTTTTAAAAATACTGCTTTATGTTTAAATATCTCCTAGACAGATATATTTTTGTGTGTACAGTTGAGTGAGGGACTGTATTAGGAATATATACTTCACAGGAGACTCTTTCTGGGGATTATGATATGTACTCAACCCTAGAAGAGTACAGTTGTTTTAGGGACTGAGAGGGAGACAATGACTCACAATCTTGTCACCATTAAAACTTGGGAAGGCAACAATAGAGAAAAAGCAATGACCAGCAGAAGATATACATGATTCTGATCAAATCTGTAAGAAGGAGATGGTACTTCAAATAGGCTCTTTTTAAAAAGATTTTTTATTTGTTCATGAGAGACACAGAGAGAGAGGCAGAGACATTGGCAGAGGGAGAAGCAGGCTCCCCACATGGAGCCCGATGCAAGACTCGATCTCAGGACTCTGGGATCACACCCTGAGTTGAAGGCAGAAGCTCAACCACTGAGCCACCCAGGTGTCCCTCTTGAGATGTCTTTGGTGCAAAAGGTGGTTTTTTGTTTTTCACATTTTTTAAAGTTTAATTTGCCAACATATAGTATAACATCCAGTGCTCATCCCATCAAGTGCCCTCTTAATGCCTGTCACCCAGTTACACCATCCCCCCAGCCACTTCCCCTTCTGCAACCCCTTGTTTGTTTTCCAGAGTTAGGAGTCTCTCATGGTTTGTCTTCCTCTCTAATTTTTCCCACTCAGTTCCCCTCCTTTCCCCTATAGTCCCTTTCACTATTTCTTATATTCCAGGTATGAGTGAAACCATATGATGATTGTCCTTCTTCGACTGACTTATTTCACTCAGCATAATACCCTCCAGTTCCAACCACATCAAAGCAAATTGTGGGGATTTGTCCTTTCCGATGGCTGAGTAATATTCCATTATATGAATATCCATTCATCTGTCAAAGGACATCTCAGCTCCTTCCACAGTTTGACTATTGTGGACATTGCTGCTGTGAACATTGGGGTGCAGGTGTCTTGGCGTTTCACTACATCAGTATCTTTGGGGTAAATACCCAATAGTACAATTGCTAGGTCGTAGGGTAGCTCTGTTTTTAACCTCTTGAGGGATCTCCACACTGTTTTCCAGGGTGGCTGCACCAGTTTGCATTCCCACCAACAGTGCAAGAGGGTTCCCCTTTCTCCACATCCTCTAACATTTGTTGTTTCCTGTCTTGTTAATTTTTGCCATTCTCATTGGTGTAAAGTTGGTATCTCATTGTGGTTTTGATTTGTATTTCCCTGATGGCAAGTGATGCGGAGCATTTTCTCATGTGCGTATTGGCCATGTGTAGGTCTTCTTTAAATAGGCTTTGAAAGAGAATCATGATTTAGAAAGTTGAAGGTGACAAGAATTCCATGTGTAATAGGTATATAGTCATTTAAATGTAGATAAAATTTGTGATACCTGATATATGAATATATTTATAATATAAAATAAAGAAAAAAACTAAACAAAGAGTTTAGTTTTAATATGTAAATCAATACTGTATTGGTAATATTGACAAGAATATAAAATATATTAATTTTATTCTCTATTTTCTAAACCTTATATATCTTGCTTACGAAGTATTCAAATTAGAATAAAAATCATACATCAAGTCATTCTAATGCTAATAAAATCTTTAATGTAATCTTTGATTGATAGATCTATCATTAGTTAAATGATGCTTCTTTCTTAGCTGAGATTTTACATATTAAATTATTCCGAAAAAAAAAAATTATTCCGAAGAATTCTTCACTAAAGTGAAGGTCATTAGGTGGCTGGGGATGTGATGAGGCACCTGTGGAGATTCTTCTGGTTTCCCCAACCAATTTCAACTCTATCTCTCTCTCTCCAGCCACCATCTGATAGCAAAAGGCACTGGCCCTTTGTCATGACCCCCTTGACCTAAGTATGCAAGCTGAAGTGAGAGTGGAAGAGGATGAGGTGAAAAGAGAAGGGTGTATTAATCACGTTTGTAGCTTCTGCAAACTTGATGGTTTAACAACTGCCCTAAGTTCACATGCCAGACACCCCTCGTCCCAGACAACATGATAATGGGGCTGAGTTCCCTTGTCTTGGCTTTCTGTGCTCCCCTACCCCTCAAGAGGAGTCCTCCTCCCAGAGGCGTGCTTTTCAAATACAAACCAACCAATTCAGAGGCTACACCCACTATCATCTCCCTCGTCAGGCTCTCACTCTGGGCAACTGTACACACCAGCCTACTCACCACAGGGCCAGACGTGAGAGAGCTAAGGACAGCTCCTATGCTCCAAAGTCCACCGAAATTATTCAAAGTAGCCAATCCTGCTTTCCTTGCCTTGCCTGTTCCTTCTTGTGGAAACCATGAGAAAGGCTTTTACCCATAGTTCTCCTCCTTCCCTCTGCCTCCTAACCCTGGTGCTTCCCTGTGTGGCTCCCAATGGCATGACCTGTATTCCCTCCCTTGGAATCTGCATATAATAGACTGTCTTTTCAATGGCAACTGTATCTTAATCTGTTGGCCTTACCAGATCTCAATAATAATAAATCCTATTAAAATGAGGGGGATGCCGGAAGAAGGGATGAGGGGGTTAGTTACTGGTTAATTCTACTTACTTGAGTTAAGAATCTGCATATTTTGTCTGTTTTGTTCCACCGAAGAAGGGCAAGAGGGTGGCCTCCTTTCAAAGTCCAGTCAGGAAACAAAGGGTGCTGGTGGGGAGACACCTGGTTGAAGCGCAGTTAACAAGCAGGACAAAAGCAGGAAGGGAAACAGAGGAAAATAGCAGCGAATGGCAACTGCTGCCAGGCTGAGCAAGTAACCGTGCTTAAAAGAGCTGCAGGAGCAACTGGGTGGAGTGAGAGGGGTGCGGGGTAAGAGGAGGTTTCTTCTTTGGGAGAACTGGCCACACACAGTGGGGAGGAGGCCCTCACTGCCACCTCTCGCTGACACATTCTTTGGGTCTTTAAAAAGGGATCCCAGGAAGATCTTCTCCTCATAAACTTTCTCACATTGTTCAGGGATGGTCAGTACTTCCCAGGGTAAAGTTTTCCACTAATGCAAAGTTTCCCAATCGTACCTGAACGAACACTCACAACCTGAACATTAAGCCCCACGTGTGCCTCAGGTTTGTCCCAAACTCTTCAGCCATTATCAGATTTCTCCCAAATGTGTCTGTGTGGGTCTCCTTCCAGCCAAGGACATTTGAACCTGAAAGAAATTCCTGAAAAACCTGAAACAAATAACAGAATTGCCTCAGCAGGTCTCCCCATGCTATGCTCCAGTGCCCACACAAACAAACAAAATATGTAGCAATCATAGTGGTGTATGGTTTCTGAGGAAAAACCACACATGCTAGAATTCATTAATTAATTATAGTGCTTATCACGCTTACCATTAGACCATTTACCAAATGGTAGAAAAAGTTTCCAATATTTAGTGAGTAGTACGGCTGATTGATGAGTGCTCCCTGAGGATAAACCCATAAACCCTGGTTTATTATATTTCAGACAGATAGACTCAGCACTCCGAAGAAGAGCAAATTTTGTAAGCCCAGCGAAAGAGATTTTAAATAAAAGATTCATACATATATATAAATACATAAGCCAGAGGGGCCTGGGTAGCACAGCAGGTTAAACATCTGGCTTCGGCTCAGGTCAGGATCCAGATGGAGCCCCGCAATGGGCCCCCTGCTCAACGGGGAGCCTGCTTCTCCCTCTCCCTCTGCTGCTCCCCCTGCTTGTGCCCTCTCTCTCTCTCTCTCTCTCGCTCTCTCTCTCTGTCAAATAAATAAATAGAATCTTAAAATAAAGAAATACATACTTACATACATAAGCAAATTGTGTGTCTACACACACAGGCACGCATGCACACTAAAATGACACTATTTTAAATATATCCAGTTTTTCTGAGCATAGAAATCTTTCTTTTCACAGATTTGCAGTTTAGCAGTCCCAGCGGTGAAGGTTCTCTGTGCCAACGGGAATACTCTCCCTTGCAGCATGAAAAGGCTCTTTGTTACCGTGTTCTTATGCTACTTTCCCATTCAGTATGTTGCGGAGTACCACAGTTATTCTCCGCTCTGTCACAAATAAAACGGTGCATCAGGAAATTAGTAGAATTGCTAGAAAAGGAGAGGAGGATTTTAAATAATCTGTGCACTATAACATTCTGGATTTGCTTCTTTATGGTGAAGTCAAGTTCATATCTTCAAAATAATGAGAATCTCTGAATGTTGACAGCATACTTTGAGTTCCTCTACTACATTAAGTCCAGTTACACAATTCCTTGGGGACCTCCAGACCATTCTAGAAACGGTTTCATAATGCATGAGAACAGTGCTTACAGCAGGGTAGGAGACTTCTATTCCCCACTCCCTTACACCCTTTATTTGGTAACAGTACCATGATGTATCTTTGGGGAACCTCTCCACTCTTGCTCTCAATCCATGTACTTTAGGTGGGGCTACTTTTGCACCCTGGCTGTAGAAGTGAGCTCATGACCCCAAGCCAAACTGATAACATTCAATATCAGGACATTAACTGGAACTTTTATAAGAGATTCTTTCTTTTAAATTGCCAAATTTGGGACACCTGGGTGGCTCAGTTGGTTAAGCATCCAACTCTTGCTTTCAACTCAGGTCATGATCTCAGGGTCATGAATTCAAGTCCCGCATTGGGCTCCATGCTGGGTGTGAATCCTACTTTAAAAAATATAAATAAATAAAATAAAGTTGCCAAACTGGTGAAACATAAGTCTGATGTGTTGGGTGAATATTTTTGCCCTAATTTTAGAAATGCTTCAGAAGGGACCCAACACACAGGAAAGAAAGCAGAGTCAACAATGGTGAAGTAGACATGGTGATGTGCCACTTAGGTCTTTCTTAAGTCTCTTTTGCCACTGATTGCCTAGCTGCAAGGAGTGTGGTCAGCAGATGGCTTCCAGCTGTCAGCTTCTTCAGAGTCTGCCTTAGCTACGAAAAGATGACTCACCTGAAGTCATGCCCATCCTGGGTAAGCCCACATTAATGATTGAACAAGGTCAGGTATCAAGCCTGGCCATTTTGACTGACCTTGGGAAAGATGCCATTGTCATTATTTAATACAGAGCTCCTCATTAGGTTGGCTGCGGTTTTATAGGGCCTGCCTCATAGTTTTTCTTCTCCCTCTCCCTTTCCTTTCACAGGTTTTGATCCCTAATAAACAGCTCCCACTTTAAAGCTGCATCTCAGTGTCTGTTTCTGGAAAACTCTGCCTGTGATAGGTAGAAGAAGACAGATGACTGATACATTATTTGAGAAACCAGGTGTGGCTGAAATAAGTTTCTCCAGACTTACAATATATTGAGTCAGTAAAGTCTCTAGAACTGAGAGATTCTTGACAAAAGCAGGCTTTATATACCATAGCCCAAAGATTTCATGGGAAATTCTGAATCTATCTATTTGTACTTGGATATTTCCTGTTTTGGCATTTCTAACCACCAACTCCCTCATTCTCTTCAAACTAATCTGGTAATCCATCTTAATCTTCTCAGGTTTATGAGAAATGAGATCTTGCCACCCAAATTACTGAGGACTACAGAAATCACTAATGAAGGAGAAGGACTTGAGTCTAGAAATTTCTTAGTCCAAAGCCTATTGTGGGCAACAAGGAAAAAACTTATTTAAGAAAGGAGAATGAGTTTGTTCCTAAGGTAAGAAAACCAATACGCCCAGTTATTGAGAGCCAAGAAAGGCAGAGATGGAGGAAATTAGATAATGAGCTAATATTCATCCCTAATTTACATTTGCTTTCATGCATAGATTTGTCTGTCTTTCCATTCTGTCCTATGGGACTCCATTCTACTAAGTGCAGACTTTATACTTTCTCAAAACATTTTCTCAGCTCTAGTTTTATTAAAAATCTGCTTATAAGGGTGCCTAGGTGGTGCAGAGGTTAAGTGTCCAACTCTTGGTGTCAGCTCAGGTCGTGATCTCAGGGTCATTAGATAGAGCCCCACATTGGCCTCCACATTCAGTGCAGAGTCTGCTTAAGACTCTTTCTCCTTTTCCCTCTGCCTCTCCCCACCCTATGCTCGCACACACACTCTCTCTCTCAAATAAATAAATACATATATTTTTTTAAAATGTGCTTATTTAATGATAACACAGTGCTATCCTGTACCATTTTCTATGTAATGTTCACTTCACTGACACACTTAGACATTAGCAAAGGAGCCCCAACTTACGCACTAAATATTAGAGGAACCCATTGAACTTTCTTTCATCTGTCCTTTCAGTGGGTTGAGATATCTCTGGGGCCAAGTGATATACTTGTGCCTTCCCTCTCAGAGCGCACTCAGGTCCCAAGGAAAACAGAACTTCATGTTCCCTGCAGAGACCACTTCCTCTGGCCATACTCCAAAAGTGCCTACCATACTGCTAGTGTGTACAACTCTAGGCCCAAGGGGATGGCCAGGAAGTGGTTATATGTGGAGAGTGAGGGCAAAGACTACAAAAGTGGGCTAAGAATAGGAAGAGAAAAAGAGGTGTACACCAGAAGCCAGCATGAAACTCCAAGGAATTCCAGAATTATAATTGCAACTGGGACAAAAGGTAAAGGGTAATTTTTATTACTATTATTCCCATTTATCTTTGTGGTTTCTTCTAAATCATCAAATTGCCCTAATCTTTCCATCGCTAATCATTTGAAGTCTTAAATTTATAGAAAGTCAGCCTTGTAATTTCTCCTGAGAGAAATCATAGGTGTAAGAGACCCTAACTCTGCATAAATTCATGAAATTAACTTGATTGTACCCTAACAAGGTATTCTTATTGCTCTCATGTCTCCTAAGCCAACTCAATAGAGTAACCGTTGAGTACCACCTACATTACTGAGTACCTATTACATTAGACACTGAGAATTCATATGATATGGACCTATTTTCTGCTCCTGAAGAGCTCATAATCTAGTGTTTGTAATAGTGTTTGTATATGTATGACAAATCCTGCAAAACAATGGTTAAAATAATATGTAGCTTTGAATAATTGATAATTAATTAATGATGATTTATAAGAACTGAATTTGGAGGAACAGGTGAGAAGGGCTGGCAATGAGGAGGAAGGGTCTTAGATGGTTTCATAGCAAAGGTAGTAATGTTGAAAATAACATGCTTGTTCAAGAAATACCAAGTAGCTCTACATTGTTAGATCTTCAAATTTAAGGGATTGAGAAAAACATGATTAAAAACTAGCTCAAAATGGAGGGAGTCAACTCACAGAGGACTTTGGATGCCCTTATATAATAAGGCACTGAGATGTTACCTTATTGATTGAGGGGGGAAAAAAGAGTTTTACAGGAGAGGGACATAATCATAATCAAATCTTAAAAAGATCATTTGATGACAGAGATGGATGCAAGGCAAGACTGATTCAAGGTAGGGTGACCATCTAATTACTGGCCAACTGGCATACTGAAAAAGGAGCACTACGATCATTCCCACTTAGAAAATAGGCATAACTGGAACTGGACACAGAGTAAATGTAAACATAAACTTGTACTATTTCCTCTTATTAGTAATTCTAGGATCATTATACAGCAGCTCAGGAAAGCTGTTCTATGTTAGGACAAATTGTAATATTTTGATAATCTATGATATAAACTGTCTTGTATCTATTTTAGTTTGATATTAGTAGTTTGTGAGGAATCTTGTAGTTTGCATTTGAATGACTTCAGTTCCTGTAGTTTGCATTTGAATGACGTCAGTATATGTCCACTTTTCAGTTTGACCTAAGGAAGCACTACTAGGTTTTGAGTTTTGCCTAGGTGTTTGAGAAGCCTAAAGTCATTAAGATAAAGCCTAACATCAAAAAATTGGAAGCCAAGTAACTTGTGCAGAAGGAATACACAGAAAACTTGGGGTGGTTTGGTTAGAGTATAATTAGGGGAGGGTGTGCATAGGGTAGATTTTTCTGGTTTTCAGAAATTGAATTGTAATTTTTTGATGTGCTATTTCAATTTTTAGTAGCAAATGTGTATGTAGAGGATCTTATTAAAATTGAGACTTAGTTGAATACTTAAAAAAAGGAAAACTGGAATGTATGTTCACCATAATCTGAGAGGATTTAAGAGCACATGGACCATTTACAAAGTTTCTGAAATAATATAGGTTGAAGACAAAGAAGCCTGAAGGACAGCAATAGCAGTGGGGATATAAAGGAAGGACAGATCTAAGAGATAGAAGATAAAACCAGGAATCTTTTATTTATTGATTGTAAAGGATAAAGAAAGGGAGAAGATCTCTGCTTTCAGCTCCAATGTGTTTAGAATTTGGAATATATTCCATCTGTCCTTATAACAAGAAAAAACTGAACAAACTGAAAACCAATGAATTTTCTTGGACCCATCACAGAACTGAAGTTGAAAAGCAAACTTCCATTCCCAAGGCTGGCAAGATAGAAAAATCCAGAAAATCACAGCTAAGATACATTTTCCTGGGGTGGAAGCCTCTGGAACCATAAACTGCTAGGAACGCTTACATGATAATTTTAAAAAATGCTGGAAATGGAGTGTGGGCTAGCATGAGAGAGAGAAACTCTTTAGGGGCACAGTCTTAGGGGGACCACCCACACTTTCATGGGTTCTACTTCCAGAAATTCCACCAGTTTCTTTTCGTGAAAAGCTAATAAAATCCCCCTATGGCTCTGGCAGGGGCCGTTTGAAACAGGTGCAGAGCTCCACAGTGTTCTCTATAACAAAGTCCTACTTCCAGAGGAAAAGACTTTACCAGAACCATATCCAACCATCCAAAGGACATTTCCCCCAACCCTGCCTTTTCTAGCTTTCCTATATAATATAATGAGAGGAAGAAGGTGAAAATTTCTGAAGGTCATAGCCCAGAAACTCAGCCTACTCAAAGACTAAGATATATTCATTAGATTGAAAAATTCTTTCCCTCTCTGCATCTCACCATCACACTACAAGGCTCCAGTGTAGTAGGAGTGGATTATGGGTTAAAGAGCTGCATGATACAGATTCTATCTGTGGAGTTCTTAGAAAAGCCAAAAGTCAATGAGACAAAAATCACGGACTCTAAAAGAATTTAAAGCCTCTGGCTTCTACAGCTACCACAAATATTAAATACAGCCCAACCCAACTGCTAGCAGATAAAAACCTCAAGCTAAGAGACTATTTACTTCAACTCTTGCTATCCAATACGTTATAGATGTCAAAAAAATTATAAGTCATGTGAAAAGAAAAGAAAAGATGGAAAGGAAAGGAAAAGAAAAGAAAAAAATAGTCTGAAAAAACAAAGCAAGCATCAGCATCAGACCCAGGTATGGGATAAACTTAGGAATTAACAGACTGGGAATTTAAAATAACTATAGTTAATATGTGAAAAAACTCTAATAGAAAAAGTAAAGGGCACATAAGAACAGCTTAATAATATAGGAAGAGAAATGGAAACTCTGAGAAAGAAATCAAAAGGAACTTATGAAAATCAGAAACATTGTAACAGAAATGAAGAATGCCTTTTATGGACCCATTGATATACCTGGATATGGTTGAAGAAAGAATGGTTTAAATGAGCTTAAAGATAAGTCAATAGAAACTTCTCAAACTGAAATGCAAAACAAAAAGGAATAAAAAAAAAACCCATAAGAGAACATCAAAGAGCAGTGTGACAATTTCAAATGATACAATATATATATATATATATCCAATATATATATATATATATATAACCAGAATACAACAAGAGAAGTAAAGGAATAGAAATAATAAGAATGAAAATAATAATAATGAGAAATTTCCAAAACGAATGATAGACACCATAAATCCAAGAAGCTCAGAGAACACCAAGCAGGATGAATACTATATATGTATATATACATGCACACATACATACATATATACTTGGGCACATCATGTTCAAATTGCAGAAAACCAAAGACAGAAAATCTTGGAAGAAGAAGGAAAGTGAAGGACTGAGAATAATTCTCAAGTATCTGGTATGGATAGTCCCTATGCAATAGGGTAAACAGACTGGAAAACCTCCCATCTTGAATTTAGCCCTAAATTATTTCTTATATCTCCATCACCCTCCCCACAGCATCTGCCAGCACTCAGACCAAACCCGAAACCTGGATTTTTAAACCACTGTTTTAGGTACCACCACCTCCCTCCCCCTGCCAGAATTTATTTTCTCCCTTCTATTCTATTAATCAGCTTGAATACTGTGACATATCATTTTTTAAAATAATATTACTCCAACATACAACTTTTTCCAAATGTCGCTGATTTTACATTCTTGTGAGTATCTAAATATTTTCAAATAATAAGGTAATGTGGTTTCATTGCAGAAAACTATGAAGGTTAAAAACAGTATTAAGAAAAACAAAATAACTCATAATCTTGTAGTCCAGAGTTACTTGCTATTAAAAAACTTACATAGTTTTACAGTATTTTTCTCTTTCTAAACAGCCATACATCTCCTGTTTTTAGGTCTTTCCATACGTGCTTCTATATACCTGGAACACTCTTTCCCTCATTTGCATGCTTTCAGGAACATGGTGATGTGCCTTGGCACATAATACAGGGAAATCTCTATGACCTGAGTATCGTATATATATGCAAGAATACTCAGCAAGAGTTCACAAGCCCGGTCCATCAGGCTGTGTGCACTGAGTCCTTAATTAATTAGGCCTGGGAGGGTGAGGGGAAGCAATAGCAGAAGGAATAATCAGGCACAGTCCTTTTTCTCCTTGGTATTGGAATCAGGACAAACCCTCACCCGCTTTGGACTGAGTTCCTAGGGTTCATGGATAACTGTGTTGGCGGGGGTGGAGGGGTTGTTCTTAAGGAGAGATATTATTATTGTTTTTTAAAAAGAAGTATAGAGGAATAAGTGATTGTTTGAGGGCGGGGTGGAGGTCACTATATTATATTCATATCTGCATCCTGAAGTTTGAAACAGGTCATGCTAAGTCTCTAGTCTGTGCATGCTTCTCATTCTATTGAGTTCCACTGGAGAAGGAACTGTATGTATCCCTATAGGATACATTTCTAAAAGCCAAATGATTACCAAAATTTAAGCCAAGGGTACTAAGTGCATTATTGTCTTTTCTGTCTTTAAAAAAAATTTTTCTCACTATTTTCCTATACAAGTACTAGCTTATAAATTAGTGAAATTGGGAAAGTTCCTCTTTTTCTTCAAATGCTTATTCATTCATCCATCTGGGCTAAATTTTTTGTGACTTTTGGAATGAACAACCACAATAACAACAAAAACACGTAGCCCTTCATTAGAGAGACTCACCAAATAGCACTTCAATTAAGAACAAAGCCAGTATTATGGCAAACAAGTCGTGATACACAATACTGTCCAATTAATTTCAATAGGTGTGATTAAAAAGATCTCTTTCATGCCAGTGGTTGACAATCTTTAAAGAAATGTATCTGCCTTGCAAATGGACGATTTTCTATTCAAAGGGTGCAAAGAACTAAGTAAAATTTACAAAAATCTTGTCACTGTCAATGTGGGAGAAAAAAAAAAAACCCAGGACAGTAGAACTCTTCAATGAAGCCTATTGTTTTTGATTGAATTTTCTCAACTGTAGTGCTTTTTGTATAAGCTGTCACAGTATAACTTCTTTCACCCCTGAGGCTATCACAGTAAAAAGGATATTTCTTTCTCATGAAAAAGTTCCACGCAGCTAAGATTTTTATGGTGTATCTAGTTGTATAAAAAAGCAAAATCATGTTCTTAATTATCTACTATTCTGTATAAGAAAAGTGCCTGCTATGATTACTCAGGGAACAGAAAAGTCTCTCTGCATTCCTTCCCAACAGCAACACTGCATAAGATAAAAAGAAGAGAAACAGCTTTTTATTTTGAAGTAAGCGTCAAAAGAGCTTGCCTGATGGGATTGTACAAAGTCCAGTTTGTGCTAAGAGTTACTTAAGCTGGAAGTGCCACTGCGAGGGAAGGAATGGAAAGAAGGCAGTCCTTTCACACAATTGCAGGGCATCGCTGGGAGCCTCAGAGCCTGCATTCAGCTCCTTGGCTGGGACAAAGGCAGGGCCAGATCCTCACACTCAAGTGGATGCAGAAGGAATAAAGAAAATGCCTGGTATTCAAGAGCCAACTCTCAATGGGCCTTCAGGATTGCCCTTTTTGGTTTTCAAGGGTGAAGAAATCCACAAATGTTTGAGAAAAAAAATATGTATTTCTATTGTGAGTACAATGTGGTTGGGTCCTTCATCGTGTACCTGGTCTTCAATCTCCAAACTCTCCAAGTGAAAGAAGAAAAAAGCAGATACAGAAAGAAAAATCAACACCAGGCAGATTTTCTTTCCCTTTTTTATTTTGATTATGACAGAAGTCAAAACTGCACTTGGACCTTGCAGATATGGTGACAGCAGAAAAACTCTTCATTCGAAGACATGGTAATAGATGTAGTCTCATTCATTCTTCTGGCTTAATCACCACTTATTCTCTTGATTTTTTTCATACTGTTGCCCACAAATAACGTTGAAAGTCTTGCCCAGGTCTAGCTCTGCTATGAGAATTTCCCAGACAACTAACTGCAGCCCAAAGTGAGCTTCTAGATTCATAACACTTACCACGGATAATGCTCATGTGGCACTAAATATTTATGGCCATGAATTATTCTTTGGGTATGCAGGATTTGAAGGGATCTTGAAACATTCTAGTGAAGAATTCCAGCAAGAGAGTAAACACGTGAACCTATCACTTAAGAAAAGCCCAGTCTAGAAATATGAAGATGGACAAACAGGTAGAAAGAAAGAAAGAAAGAAAGAAAGAAAGAAAGAAAGAAAGAAAGAAAGAAAGAAAGAAACAGGTCATGACTGAAACCAGAAGAATGGATAGGAATACATACATAAAACACTATAAATGGAGAAAAGAAGAGGGATTGAAGAGAATTCTGAAGAACATCATTCTTAAGAAGTATATAGTACAAAAATTAGTGGAAGGGAATTTTAAGGTGTCAGAAAAGCATAAAGAATGTTATTTATTTGTGTGCTTTTAGTTTTTCTGAAGGGAGTAGAAATTATTATTGATTATTTCAGTATTTTTCAGAATACCTGTTACAAATCTTTGCATAGAGTATGCCCTAAATGTTTACTTAGTGTCTGAGACATGAGCAATAAAGTCACATAAATATTGCTCTTGTTTTCCTTTAGATTGCTATTCTTTAGGCAGTAACCCCAGTGCCACTCCCCATCCAGGGTATCGATCCCATCTTCTCTCAGAAGATAGTGGGTGGCAGCAGTGGACCCGTTAGTAGAGGTCCTTTGCCTCTAGGGGGAGCCCAAGGAAAGAGTACTGGATAAGGTCAAGTCTGAGACCTTATTGGGTCAAGGCAGTAGAGAATTGAGCTTTTGGTAAATCGGGAAGGGTTAGAAGGAATTAGCTTCCACAGAGCTGAATCCTTCATTCTTTTGAAATTGCACCTTTTAAAAAATTTCACATGACAAGAAGCAGATTCAGGCTTGACTCTCAAGCCTGTGTGTGTGTGTGTGTGCATGTGTGTGTTCGAGAATTTGAACAACTTTCAAATAGGCAACAGCTTAACACCACCCCCAGTCTCTTCCACTCCACTCATCTAACATTTAGCCCACCTTTCAGGGTTTTATTACCTGTTTTGTCATTGCGCGCATTTGAGTTTGCAAATATTGTTTAAGTCTGTAAAAGTACATTTTTATAGTTTACCCTTTCAAAACCTTCAAGGTTAAGATTTAAGTGTTTAATATGTCACAAATTCCTGCATTTCTTAGGGCTCCTGGGTCACCTCGTCCTCTGCCTTTAGGCTCAGGTCATGATCCCAGGATCCTGGGATGGAGCTGAGTAGGGCTCCCTGCTCAGCAGAGAATCTGTTTTCCCTCTCCCTTTGCCCTTCCCCCTTAAATAAATAAATAAATAAATAAAATAAATAAATAAATAAATAAATCAGTCAATCTTTTAAAAAAAATCCTGCATTTCTCATCAGTGAAAAAACTATTTCAGTTTATTTGTCTGAAGATGTATTTTGCTCCATGTAGGGGAGCTTAGTATAATGTGCAGACAATTCTGGCCACAGGCCACAGAATTTGCCACAGACTGTACTAACTCTCTTGCTTTTGGGTGTAGTGTCTCCCTTTGTTGTGTCTTCCTTGGTCAGGTTAAAATCATGGAAGCATTCCTCTTAAACGGAACAAGTGTGAATACTTCTTACAGATTGTGAGTTGTTTTATTACAGTCATCAAAAAAGTCCATAGAAAAGACAAATAAGATCCAAAAGCAAAGTATCCAATACTAAGTATCTACCTATTAGTCAACCCTTGTTTTCCTTACACTTGGAAAAAGGGGTGGGGGTGCTGAAATAAAAGTCCTTTTTTACAGTTCTACAATCATAGCCAAGATGGGGTACTTCACATCCCAATACAAATGAGCATTCTAAAGCAGGAGGGATTAGACAATATTCACATAGCAGGTTTACTGCCATTGGACTGGATTTCCCAGTCCTAAAAGGACAAACATTTCGTCTCACCATGAGTGACTAAAAAATAGGGTATAAAGGGTCTTCCAAATGGTGAACCACCTATTTGTTTGAAGCGTGTTTTGTAAGTTCAATAAACCAATCTGCTGTTGGATTCCATCAAGCTGAATGAAAATACATTCATTAAGTGTCTACTATGTATGGGGCTCTGCACCTGCACAGAGGTATAGGACAAGTTCCTGCCCAAAAAAGCTGATATTCTAAACTGTTGGCAAATGTATATGGATTTGCTGTTTTCACCACGGCCCACATCAATGTTTTACTTTGAATCCATTTATTTGAGAGTCCTGTGAACTGCTGGTCATAAGAACAGATACCTAATACCAGGTATGAGGAATTCCAGACATATTTCTAAATGGCAATTTTCAGGATCCCATGGCAAAGATTTTAAATGGATTTGATCAAAAGTCAAAAGAAGCCTTTTCACATGCTCTTGCTGAGAAACTTGGCATTGGGACTGTACCTAATTGAGAGACTGTTGGCTGAAGTGTATTGGCTTCAAGCCCAATCACAGGACCCTTTGGAACAAAAAGTAAGGCCATTAGTGTGCATGCTTAATTCCAAGTGATCTTGTATGAGTCTCCCTCATTCTTGGGATTTACAGGTCCCATGGTTTGGTAGCATGAGAGAGTGACACGTTAATCCTCTTCTTTTTTCTCTCTCATCCTTACAGACTACTATAGGTTACTGACAGTCCTGTAAATGGAGATTAAGTTGTTTTTTGGTTGTTTTTTTTCTTTTTTCTTTTTCTTTTTTTAAGATTTTATTTATTTATTCATGAGAGAGAGAGAGAGAGGCAGAGACACAGGCAGAGGGAGAAGCAGGGTCCATGCAGGAAGCCTGACGTGGGACTCAATCCTGGGTCTCCAGGATCATGCCCTGGGCTGAAGGCAGCGCTAAACTGCTGAGCCACCTGGGCTGCCCGGTTGTTTTTTTTCTAACAACTTGGCAGTGAAGCTTATATCAGTTTGTTGAATTATAGGTATTATTAACTTTGAATATCAATCTCATTATAATTTTTTTTCTGTGGGCCTTGGTAATAACCCCCCTTCTTTTTTTAAAGCAGCTTTATTGAAATATAGCTGAACTGTAGCTGGTTTAAACTCTATCAATTAATTAAAAATCTTCCCTTAGTTATGATTCCTTCTTATTAGAGTCATTACATATTGGATTTGTGGGGTTTTTTTTGGGGGGGGGGGGTAGTGGTGGTGGTGGTGTCTGCAGAGTGACTAACCAAATGCAGAAACTGTCAATAGACCTAGAATATTACTTAATCCCTTAGAGAATTCCTCTATATATTTGTCTTTAAAAAGCAAAAGCAAAACAAAACAAAGTAACAAACAAATAGACACAACACAACAAAACCTTTAAAAGCAATATTCTTTTTCTTTAGGTAAAAGTAAAACTTGGACAAATGTAAATTATATGAACTCCATTCTTCCATTATCATTGTACTGGCTGACAATCTTCTCTTGCCAAATTATTTGTTCCTGGTTGTAAGGAAGATATTTCTAAAAAATAACTTGAAAGAAGCAGGGGAAATGGTTCTCTAAAGAAAATAAATGTACACTGTTGTATAAGATCATTAGCAAATGGGTTAGAGTAAATTTGTAGGTCCAAAGAGATGGAAAAAGACTTTAAAAGGGGAGTTTCCAAAGGTTTTCTTGATGAGAAAGTTCTCTCTTCCTGGTGCCTGGCTAGGGCTGGAGAGGTCAAACTGTGGGGATCTCTTCCTTCTGAGAACAGATGCCCAGTGAGCTGGATGAGGCTATTCAAGAGTGGCTACTGGCACAGAGATCCACCACCACACACTTTGAGATCTTATTGTAAACTGTCATGATTGACCTGTTTAAAACTTAAGAGGAAGATAGCCCCATATAGGATTCAGTGGGAAACATGAATTTGTCCAAGAGGAAAATAAAATGAAAATTATCTTGAGATTTTTCAAGTAGAATTAACAGTGCTAGTTTCAACAAATAATTATGTCTTTTTAAAAAGTTTTTTAAAAATAATTTAATCTGAAACAAATGCAGAAATGTAATTTCTTGTCCTGCAGAAATAGCCATGGTTTTCCCTGTGATGTTCACAAGCTATTATTCGTGCAAGAGCTATAGACTTACTTTACCCATGCACCAAGCACCCCTCTCTCTCATTTTTGGGGAGCCCAACTTGCTCTCCCACTCACTGCCCCAATTTCCTTCACTGGCAGAGGGTTAAACTTGGACCAAAAATATATGTCATGGTGACATGTACATTGCTGGAGAGACTTTATATAACTAGGTTCAAAAGCCTAGCTCTGCAGCCACGTTTCTATGGCCTATATGAATCAGTCTTATGCAGTTTGTGATAAAAACCAAGTTTTGTTTTTTTTTTTTTTTTCCTTAGGCTAAATTTTAAAAGATGTGCAAGTTTGGTAGAAAAAAATTGAATCAAAATCAATAAAGAAACTGAAGCTTCTTTATTAAAAGGTACATCAAAGAAATTCATTAAATATATATTGCATGTCAGAACCAAAAAAAAATGCCAAATAATAGTATAAAAGTTTTATCCTTGTATAAGTATGTTATATAATCAAAAAGAAATGTGTAAGAAAAGACTGTTAAATTATCAGATGCTTGCAGATATAACGAAAATTAGGGCATTGTTCAAATAGCCAATTAGTTGTAAAAGGATTTGCTGCTTTCAGTGTAATCTTTTGAATTTTTTTCTTTTTTCTTACTAAGAACTCATAAACTATCTTTCCAAGAGTTAAAACATTCCACCAGAAACAAATAACAAGACTCCAGTGTATTACTTATTTACAAATAGAGAATCTAATTGTCAGAAATTCCTTTATAAAGATTGTGTCTTGAGTTTCTTCCCCAGAAAGTCTAATATGTCTTTGGTCACAGATGTGTACTCCCTATGGACAGAAACCAGGCAGCCTGTTTCTGAGTGCCTTTTATCAGTTCTGACACATCATTGCTCCCGTTTCTTCATAAGTACCAGAGGATGTAAATGAATAGTGCCCCACCTCACTATAATTAGTGGCCTTATCTAATAAAGGTGCCAAGGTTCCGCTCTGTGCTTTATCTGAGCTCACAGCCTATTTTTTGGAGGGGAGGGAGAAGTACTGTCATCAAGTCCTGCTTAGTGATCGCTGCCACCCTGTACTATTTTAGAGATTTTGACTCACTCGTAATTCAAGGTGACAAAAATGGAAACCACTACTTTGGATTTTCAGTTACGACAAATGAAAATGCTATTAAATATATAAGAAATTATAAGAACCTCTGAAATGGTAAATTTTTTCCACTGAGGTCATGAAAAGTAAACCTGAAAAAAAAAATACACTCAGCTTTTGGCAAAATCTAAATGCACAACCATTTCAGTAACTTATCTGAGGTAGCTATATTTTGTTTTATTGTACCATAGTAACACCACTTTCCATTTGAGATTTCCCATTTCTGCATCATGATTATTACTATTATCATTATCATTCCATAAAATTTCTTCCTAACTTTTATTCCCACTGTTTTCAACTTCTCTGGTTCATCAAAGTCCCATCTACAGGGAGTGAAATAAAGTATTCCTAAATCCTTCAGGCTCCAATGTCTGGATGCATGCAGCCTTACCCCCATGATAACAACGTAGTGCTACACCAGATCTCCCCTCTTTCCTCTCAGAGATGCTAGACTACTACAGTAGCTAATAGTAGTTGAGGTAGAAACTGCTGAATTTCAAGTCTGATCTATTGAAGCTGAGCCTCCTATAAGATACCCAAGTGAAGTTATGTGGTTGCAAAGAATGGAGATGTATGGTTCACAGGATTAAAATCTGGATTAGAGATATACATGATATCCAAACATGGAGGTTAGGATCACTGTAGGGCAGAAAGGATATTAATAACACAAATTCTGTGAAACAATTTTTTGTGAAAAACTAAACATAAAATATTTAAATTTTGACATCTAAATATAAAAATGCAATCTTTAAGGTCCTACGTCTAAATACATTTACACAAAGAAAAGTCCATATGCGGAAATGTTCAGTGACTGCTTTTGAGACATGGAGTTATACCTGTAATGCACGTGTATTACTTGTGATGCTTTAAAGGTGTTTTGTTTTAATGTCAAAAGAAACAAGATTAGTATATTCAAGTCAGGCATCTTCAAACAATACAGAAATGCATACAGCGAAAAGAGAACATTTTCCTTCAATTACCTCCAATACCACACTCCTTGTAGAATCAATGTTACAACTGTAGCTTGTAACCTCATGCAGTTTTCCAATGCGTTTACAAATACAGGAGAGAAAGATAGGTAAGAGAAACATTTGTTTGTTTGTTTGTTTGTTTGTTTGTTGAGCTTTGGTTTTGATTTTGTTTCATCATAATCAGATCTTAAGCCTTTTTCTTGCCTTTACCTATATTCTCTACTTAGATGATTGCTCCTTGTCCATTGGTTTTGAGTGCCTCTATATGACTGGTGACCCCTGATTTTATATGCTCAAGCCATGACCTCTACCCAGAGCTCTAGACTCACTCATACTACTTGGTCATTTGATACTGACACTTGGCTGTGTACTAAACACTTTGAACTAAATAAAGCCCAAACAGAATCCTCAATGCCTGTTTTTTCCTGGGGCCTCAACCCCAAATCATTCTTCCTGTCCTCAGTATAAGGTATTTGGTTTTGTTCATCCAGGCTAGAGCCCAAAATAAATTGTCCTCAATTTCTCAACTTCATATATAATGTATCAGCAGAAGCTGTTGACTCTTCTAAAGTATATTCTGTATCCATCCACTTTTTCCATCTCCACTACCATCACCTTAGTCCAAACTATCATGTTCACTCATCTGGATTACTTCATAGTCTACTTCTCTTCCACTCATGGCTCTTCAGAACCTATTTTCCATGCAAAAATGATGATTTGTAAAAAAGTATGTCAGATCACCTTACTCCTTGATTAAAAACATCCAGTGGTTTCTAATTTCTTTTAGAATAAAATCTAGACTCTGTGCCATTATCTCCAAATCCCTCCATGGCATGTGCCTTGATCTCCATCATTCTGGCTACATTGGTTTTCCCTCTATTCCTAAAACAATAGCAATTCCTTCTGGCCTTAGAACCTTTGTATTGCTGTTCCATTTATCTGAAAAGCTCTTTCTCCAAATATAAGTAACCTGACTCCTTCTCAACTTCCAGTTCTAAATCCCAATGCATCTTCTCAAGGAATTCTTCCCTGGCTCTGTTTCTCCCTTATTATTCAAGTCTTTACAGGCATAAGGTATAAATACTAAAATTAAGCAATGCGTGTAATCAACTTAGAAAAATGCTGGTATTTTTATTATACAGTCATTATACATGACTTACCCACTTGGGGTTTTTTCACAAATCATTACTGCCAAGAAATGTTCATCTATTAAAGTGGGGGACAGAACCAGATATTTACCCTCCCTACTAACTTATAAAAGCCAAGAAAAGAAAAAGAAAAAGAAATAGAGTCCCTTTTCTTAGTCTAATTAGTCTAGTCTTATTCATGACCTTGTTCCCAACTCTACCATCTATAGCAGGGAAAACTGAAAAAGAAAATACATGAATTATATTCCACTTTAAAATTTAATTCAATCCAACTGTTTGCTATAATTATTTCATCTTTTACATGTATCTCCTCAACTTCTTCATTTCCTTGAGAAAGAGAAGGAAAAAGAACTTATATTACCTCAAAACAATATGAAAAAGGGCATGTGTGGCCTCTTGCTGGTTCTTGGGTAACTCAAGAATAGTTAATGAATGACTATATAATCCCAGCATCACTTTATTTTTTTTCCAGCATCACTTTAATTGACTATATACTTTGCTTAATTTAACCCTTGCAATAATTCTATAAAGTGAATACTTTTATTATCCTGGTTTCAAGTTGGAAAAACTGAGGCAGAGAGATGATGTTATTTGGGCACAATTGTACTACACTGTAAATGACAGAGCCAGAAATTGTACCCAGGCAGTCTGCTCCATACCTGATGTCTTTGGCCATCATCTTATGCTGTTTTCTTAGTATGCTGGCTGGATCCAGTGAGCTATGGTTGGCTCAGTCCCATCCTTGTGCTTTCTGCTATTGTCTACTGCTGACATCTATACCTAATGAACTTGTGGTGAAGTCTCCTTGGCTGGCCAAACACTGGGCTGTCAACTCAGCCTTCACATTACACAGGACCTGGTGGAGGTTCAGGAGGAAAAACAAAACCCTGTCTAGGCTTGTCTATACCATTCCACCCACTTACCCATATTTTTGTGTGAACACTCTATTCAGTGGGCTCCTCCTAGAGACCTAATGGGGAGTGGGGCCAGAGCCCTTATGCTCTCCTCTGTTAAAAGTCCATGTCTGCATGTCTCATTCCCCTATGTCTGTCTTATCTTTTCTTTCTCTTTTTCTGCTCATAAGCTGCTGGGCCAAGGGGGTGGGCTGGTTGCTGACTTTGTAGCACAAACTTTTGCTGTGAAATGCCTTCTTTCTCCCAGAGGTAGCACTTGTCAGTTTCCCTTTTCCATGGGCTCCGCCAACAGAATCACTGTCATGCAACCTGGTGCAAGAGGGATGAAAATGCACTGGCTTAATATTTGTCAAATTTATCCATACCTCTCTTGTATGTCTTCCCCGGTAGAACACAGGCTAATGATAGCGGAGGCGTCGGCTGCCCTTTGTAGACCAGCTTGCTGACTGTAAAATCTCAGCTGTTTACTTCCTTAAAACATATGGTCTATTTGTCATGGGTATGACCTTAATAAAGGTCTGTGCAATGCTTAGAAGAATAAAATACATTGTAAAACCTTTCATCCATCAAATGTCTGTCATACTGCCAGGCCAGGTGGAGTAATAATTGTGCTTGCATGTATCAGCAAAGAACAATGTAATAGATGAAACTACTTCAAGTAATTAACTTACTCACAGCTGTTTTTTTTTTTTTTTTTTTTTTTTTGACAGAAAGTGGCTTGAAAGACTGAAGTTACCAAGAGCAGAGAATGAGGCACGTAGAAAACGTTGCCATAACATCACACTGTCTGTTTACTGGAAAGACGGCATGATTAAACACATTATAGAGTTATAACTTGCCTGCTGTGTTAATTTCTTGTGGCTGCCACAAAAAGTTAGCACAACCTTGGTAACTTAAAACAATAGAAATTTATTTTCTCACAGTTCTAGAGGTCAGAAGTTCAAAATCACGGTGTGGGCATGTTCTGTGGAAGTTCTCCCAAAGACGTGGGGTGAATCCTTTCCTTCAGTCTTCTAGCTTCTGGTGGCTACCAGCATTCCTTGGAATTCTTTGGCTTATGGTTACATTTCTCCAATTGCTTCTTTGGTCTTCACATCATCTTCTCTGTATGGCAAGTCTTCCCATTCCTCTCTTTTATACGGATACATGTGATGGCATTTAGAGCCTATCCATATAATCTAAAATAATCTCCCACACTAGGGATGGAGAGGACACAGGTAAGGGGAAGAGATACATCTGCTTTTTCAAGCAATATATTCTCCATGCTCAAATAGAATGGCTTTTCAAACTTTCTAGATTTCCGTGTCCAAGGAAATCTTAGCCTTCAATGTTTCAGCTCTCCCATAAATGTGCTTACTACAATCCTGTCCCTAGATTACTCAAATTAACCTCACTTTTCACCGTTTTATGCTTACTTGAAAATAATTGCTTGGTGATTTTGACAACTATAAATTAGTATTTACCAAAATATATAATGCAATGATATAAATACCTACTATCTCAAAAGCAAATGTGGCATAATAAATACATCTCCACAGAAAGGAGAGTGGAAACTGATAATTCATCTTCGTCTATCCTACAATTGTGCTTCACTTTTGTTTACATCCCATCTCCCCAAGTAAGATAAAGATAGGTGAAGGGAAAAATAGCTATGTATGCACGGCTTTGGTGTTGCACATTTAAAGGGAAGTTTGGAACTACTTTTGAAAAGCTCCCCAAATTAACATACAGTTTAATAAAGTTGAATTACTTATGTTTTATTTATTATGAATTATCTGGATACTTTTTGTAAAATTTTTCTTCATTTAATTTATGTTAATTATCATATCAGCTTGGTACTGGAATGGGAAGAGACCCCAAATGAGCCACTTGGCCTGCATGGTAACTCCATGAGCATCAAAAAGCAAGGAATCTTCTATTTCATTGCTCCAACCTTCATGACATATGGCTTCCATCTTGTGTTCAATTGATGGCCCATCCCACTCCTTCTCATAACTAGAAAAGGCAAAGGGAGTAAGGGAAGAACATCCCTTTAAGGAAAAATCCTAGAAGCACACAGTATTTTTGCTCTAAAAGCCAAAACCAAATCACATAACCACAACCAGCTGCAAAGGAAACTAGAAAATGTACTCGTTGGTTTGGATGGCCATGTAAGAGTTAAAATCCATTACCATGAGAAAACATATTGGGAATCAATTAACCATCTCTTCCAACAATACTCCCATTTGCCTATCCAAATATCTGTGGTATTTCTTCTCATATATAGAGCACACTCAGGCCCTTCCAAGTCTCGTTCAGCATCTGACAACCTATAGAGTAAAAGACAAGCTATGTGACTGCCCCTCCCCCTAAACACATGCCATAATCTACAATGGTGGAATATGACTAGGGTAACTGTCATAAAGTTTCTAATTTTAAACAGGGAAAGATGGAAACACTGAAGAGTCATCTATCTATAAAGATTATAAAGGGCTGTTGGATAAGAACCGCAAAGATTCTCTGCCTAAGAATGAGTTCTTATATAGTGACTCTGCCCTTGATTCTTCACTCTGAGAAGAGCTCATGGCTTTGCTTTTTGGGACGTTCCTTTCTATTTTATTGTCCTCTGTGGCCACCTCTGAAGAATGTGTGATGGCTGCCCAGCTTTGCAGTCTGATCTTGTCTGGTACAGAATGATCTGATTTAGAGCTTGAACAATAATAAACTTTGTCAGTTTAGCTTGTAGATTCTTTGACAATAGAATGTCCTCAAAAACTTAGTAGGTTTTTGCTCCTACTCAAATCCATTTAGGAGTAACCACCGCCCCTTGTTTTGGATACAATACTAAAATCTGAAAGCACTTTTTTGTTTTGTTTTGTTTTGTTTTGTTTACTGGTTTCTGAGTTCTACTGCCCCACCTCACCTTCTCAACATAATAGATGCTATCTAGAGACTGTTTGACACAGCCTTGGATGAGATAACAATGTCCTTGATCTGACCTTTACCACCTGGCTGGCTTCCACTATCTAGCAAATATTGTAAGGCCCCAAATCATTGGCATAAACATTACTTACCCAGGAGGTGATCTTAAGGGGTAGTATGGAAGGAAAGCAGAAGTTAGAGGAAGATGTGAGGGAAGGATTATGAAGTTAGAGAAACAGCAGGAACAAGGGCATGTGGTATATGAAAAGAAACATCGACAGACTAGACATAGGACTGATAATGCAGCCAAGTTCAGATGATGATGGAGAGTGTGCATACTAAGCTAAAGAGGGCCGTTTTATGGTTTGAAAAGGGTGGTAGCGAAACGGATTTTTGATACTCCATCTGATAACTGTGAAGGGTGGATTTAAGGAACAAAAATTTTGAGACAGAAGGACCAGCTAGAAGGTTACTATGGTAAACTAGGCAAGAGATAATGACAGAATGATAATAGGATCAAGAAATATTTAATAAGGGGCACCTGGGTGGCTCAGTGGTTGAGCTTCTGCCTTTGTGTGATCCCAGGGTCCTGGGATTGAGTCCTGAGTTGGGCTTCTCCCTCTGCCTGTGTCTCTGCCACTCTCTCTGTGTGTGTCTCTCGAGAGTAAATAAATAAAATCTTTTAAAAAGAGAGAAAAATATTTAATAAATATAATCAGTAGAACTTGGTGGTCATTCAGTTGTTATAGTGTGAGTGAGAGAAAGGAGAAAGGCAAAGGCAAGGGCTCACATAAAGAACACGGAAAAGAGACTGATTCTATCTCAGAGGTATTGAGATTTTTTAAAAAGCCTGTATGAATTCGAGGTATAAGTGTTCAGAGGAGGTAAATACAAGAAAAGATTTTTCAGGAGAAGACTATACCAGAAAAGTCCATTGAGGGTGTTGCTAGTGAACAGGCAATAGTTACCACCTTGGAACCAAAGGATAGCTCTCAGTTAAAGAATATACTGTAGGAAGAAAATCTGAGAATCATCAAAATTTTAGAGGAAGACAGAAAAAAAAAAAAGAGAGGCCCCTGAAGAAACTAAGAGGGAGTAGGAGGAGCAAGCCAAGAAGCATGGGAGTAGTGTAAGAGAATTGCTCTGAGGGCTAAGGTAAGAAATGGGGGAAGAGTGAATGTGGGAAATGGAAAGTGTAGGTCAGCAGTGCTCTGACACTTGCAGGGGAGGAAAGAAGGAAGGCAGTGTAATAACAGGAAGAAACAGGGTCAAAATGGGACTTTCTTTTAAGGATGGGAGATTTGTCTATAATGTAGGCCAGCAGCAAGGTGAAGAGATGGGGGTTGGCGGTATTGGAGAGGCAGGGGTAACTGATAGATTCAGATCCCACTCCAAGAAGAGAGGAAATCATGAGCAGGGTTGGGAGATTGACCCTGGTGGCAAGGGCGGTCTCAATCCCATAGGCCAGAAAGTTTGTATGCCTGTCAGTTACGTCAGAATTGGGAAAAGGGAAAGGTAAAGGAATTTATAATTAGGGACTTTGTCTTGCCTCTGGGTATCAGGAGTTGTGAGTGAAGACAGCTTGGGGTCTGCTGCCCTCTTCACCATCTCTGCACTTATACACCATTTAGATCAAGCTGAAGAAATGGGGTTTAAACAGCCTGTGTTCTCACAGGAATATAAGGGAGTAAGAAGACAAAAACTTAGAAGTTGATCCCAGCAGGCCCCGCTATGAGGGTTAGGGTGCTGTCATTGACCTCTCTAGAAGGTGCCACCTGGAGAAAACAGAGCCTACTTTCCCTCCCTTGGCATCGGCCATTACTCCCTGCTCTTACAGAGGGGAGGTCCCTGAGTTCCCATTCAATCTATAATCAGTCCAGGATACTCAGTAGGGCACCCTGGACATAGTTTTGAAAACTAGGCTTTAAAAATCAATCGAATTTGACCAAATTTGTGCTAATTTTTAAATAATAATTCTTTGATCATTGTCAAGCATCCAGGACATTTGAACCGGCATTCCTAGTAACCATTCAGTGACTGTAATGCTTAAACCATTTTCTCATATGAAGTTTATCTGAGCTTGGGCAAATATAAGCCAATAGTAATACCATTTGAAAGCCAGAAATAAAAGAGAAAAGAGAGAAAACAAAAGGGTTGGGGAGGGGGGAGAGAGAGAGAGAATGTTATGAAAATAAAAATTAACATATGAGCCAAACTTGCAGAATCAAAAATATTTCACCTGGGAAAGAAAGACTCTGAGTAACTCTCCACAATTGCTTGTGTGGGCAGGAGTTTCAGAGTTTACACCAAGGCTTTTTGAAACCCATACCTAAATTTTCTTTTTTTTTCCCCATTCTTTTTTTAAAAGTATTGCATAATTTGAGTCTTTTGAGATCTATAATGAGACAGGGAACAAATCAAAAAGTTTTAGGGGATTTTGGCACACAGGCAGGTTGTGCAAATGAATGCTAAGACACTACAGAATTTCATTTCTTATTAGAAACACCTGCATCTACTTCCATAACTTGGAGATTCTAAAGCTACAGCGCTGGGCTGCTCTCACACAGTTACCTAAATAACATCTTTGTTTTATTTATTTATATATTTTCTGGGGGGCGGGAGGGTAGGGAGGAAGGAGAGGGAGAGAGAGAATCTTAAGTGGCTCCACACCCAGCACAGAGCCCCCTCCAGCCTCAATCTCACAACCCTGAGCTCATGACCTGAGCCAAAATCAAGAGTCAGAGCTCAACCTACTCAGCCACCCAGATGCCCCATAACATTTTTATTTTAAAGAGCAAGGTATACTTTCTTGAATTTGGTGATTTGTCTCATTATCTGTGTCCCTTCAAGTCATGCTCCTTCTTGATCGGATTCCTCTCCTCAAGAAAATTTCTCAAGATACTATCAGTGAATGCAGTGCTTAGAAAATTTGTATGGAGTTAAATGTGTCACTGTCCTCTTTCATCAGTGTCTCCTCTTTAATCTTTTCTTCCCATGATCACCAATAAAGCGTCAGTTCAAACTTCAGATCAACGCAGAGAAACCCAGTTTTACCATTCTTACATGTTGTCTCTTTCTCATTGCCATGGGATGGCTTCTGCTCTCTATAAAGGCACGCTGAGTGCATAAGCACATACATAAGTCCCTCCCCCTCACACACACACACTCGCAAACACACACGCACAGACACAAACACCAGACTCCTCGAGAAGGAAGAGAAAGTTTTGAGACAAACGAACTTCTGTGACAAATTTTCCAAACTGGACCCAAAATAGCCCTTCTGCACTAAACCACCAATTCAGTGCAAAGAACTACCATCTGGTTACTGTCAGGTCTGCTAGTGCATAAAAGACTCTGTTTTTATACTTTATTTTTCTTTCCCCAAACATGCTGGGTTTCTTTCCCACTGTGTGTGTTGTGTCTAGAAAAAGCTATACTGAAGCGCTATTGTGGTTTGTACTTGCCACCCCCGAAGGCGATGAGCTACCTTCACTATTTTAAATGATAGACTCTCAAATGCTGACAATGTCCAGTTCTGAAATAACTTTCTTACTGTTTTTATGCAAATTAAGGTTATGATGACTTTACCTAGCATTAGCGTGTGTTCCCACACAGAACCAGAAGAACTGAACTAACACGTCCAGAAAGGAGTGAATTGTCTCTAGTGGCCTTGTTTGAAGATGGTCACGATGCAGATCCTGATCTATACTGCCAGAGTTTCCAACCCCCAGAGTGTGAAGGCCTCACCAAGCGCTTCCCTTGCACACAAGTCCAGCACAGCTGCTTTTATTTCCCTAATAATGCAAATAGCAGAAACACATCTGTTTTCATGCTTCACTGTTGACAGTCCACCAAAAAATGTGCATCCAATAGCTTTTATCCAAATAGACAGAGACATGTTGGGTCCAAAACACAGAGAGGTTATACGATGTTTTGGTTTTAAGTTTGTGCAAGAAATTGAATTTTTGCATTTCATGTCACGCCTAGAACAAATCCCTCTCCCATTCTGACAATATTCTTAGTGAGGTTCCAGACTATTTCCTAGAATGTCTGCAGTGCATTAAGGCTCATTTCTACATTTTATAAAGTATATTTTGAGATAGCTATTTGAAAAAAAAAAAAGAATTATGCAAAGTATTTCAGTTCAAAGCAAGGAGTGGTAAAGAAGTACAAATGCATGTGTAATGCACATAGGATGCAACAGAAAGATGTGAGCAGAAAGAGAATTGCTTCTTTATTGTTACTCAGCTTATCTATATTTGATCTTTCTCCCCTCCAACCCCCCAAAAAACAACCCAGCTTGAAAATAAAAGATTATTTCTCTTTAATAAAAACCTGTGTAGAAAAAATGTTCAGTTCAACAGACAAATAGTTTTCACGGTTTTGGGATAACAAAACATGCAGTGTAATTTTACCACTTGTAAAGTAGAGCAAGGGAGGGGGCATAAGATAAACAGCATGTGAAGTTTTATACTCTCTGCCAAAAAGACTTTTTCAAACATGTCTTTTTGGGATGCCCAGTATAGATGAGTGTCAGATGAGTAACTGTGATCAAGGAAGGTTTTGAGAAGAGAACAAAGAAATGGAAGGTTGTTTGCTTTCATCTTAGAGTTTGCTTCAACCACATCAAATAGACATTAAAATATATGACTGTATGCTACTTAATAATAATAATCTGATTATTATTAATATTTCAGATTACTAGAATCAAAATATTTTAAACACACACCTAGCTTTTCTACCTCTGCTATTAAAATTCAGTTTCAGAACTAAATCTGATTAATCTCTTTTTTGCTATTATTAATCTGAGATTCTTCTGTCTAATAGTAAATAGTTAATTGAGGGGATCCCTGGGTGGCTCAGCGGTTTAGCGCCTGCCTTCGGCCTGGGGCGTGATCCTGGAGTCCTGGAATCAAGTCCCACGTCAGGCTCCCTGCAAGGAGCCTGCTTCTCCCTCTGCCTGTGTCTCTGCCTCTCTCTCTCTCTTTCTGTCTCTCAGGAATAAATAAATACAATCTTTTTTAAAAAAATAGTTAATTGATTATCAAGATGAAGAAGGAATAGAGTCTTTTGTTTCAGATGGAAACATTAAGGAACTTAAAGGGAAACACAATTATCTACTATCTACTCATGTCCCCAAAGCTTAGACTTCAGAAGAACCTATATATATATTTATATAAATAACTTATATATTTATAATTAAATATATATAAATAATATATAATATTCATATATAATATATAAATAATTTATATATATAAATAACTAGACTATTGAGAAGAGTCTAGCTGCTTTTCTAATATAGGAACAAATAATGCTTTCTCAAGGCATTGGATTACTTTGAAGTAAGGGTCTCAACCCCTTCATTACCAGAAGGACCAAATAATACACGAAGATCTAATGCTCTTATAGCAGAAGTGTGCAAACTATTCAATTAAATTTCAAAAATTTTCAAAGATTTATTTCAAGAGAAGTAAAAGGTTCATAGTTGGCACATGCTTTGATCTACCTCTGCACTCCTTTTTATCAAGTCAGCCACACTTTATGATCAATATGAGTTTCCAAACGCTCAAGCACCTGCTTGCACATGTTGAAACTCAACATCAGGTGTGATGCTTTTATACTCTTTAGACAGGAATTTATTAGCTAATAAACCAACAAGAAGTAGCCACTGTCCTTTTATAATTGCTTGTGTTAAAAAAAACTAAATTACCTTGTGAATGCATTTGCCATGTATTCACACAGTGTACTGTACCCTGTGCAGAATACATGGGTGCTGCTGCGCCTTCTTTCCAGAAGATCTAAACTTTTTTTAAACAAATCCAAAATCTATACTGTTAAAATGGAAAGAAGTATAAAAAGGAAAAAAAATTAATATAAGGACCAGCCTCCCAGTTATAAAGTAGGTATGAGTGAGACACCAGCAGTTTAATTTTTTTCTTGATCTTAGAAAAATCTGAATTTTCTAAGAAAGGGAAAAGACTAGAAATGGGAGAATAAGGCTTTCCTTTAGGCATTTCTTACTGCACAGATGCTGTTCTCTGCTGCTTCCCTCTGTAGTCTTGTTCATACTAAGTCCAAAATTTTATTCTGCTAAACATTGTTCTCTGTGATGATTCATCATTTACAAAATTAAAAGGTCTACTAGAAAAAATTCTTTACTAAGTAAAGAAGGACCTGAATTTTAATCCTAATTCCTCCATTAATTGGGAATTTATTTTGGCCAAGTTCACTGAAGTGCTCCATGACTCATTTTAACTCATTGATAAAATGAGGGTAATGATGTCTGTGTTGTCTTACAAAAATATGAAAAATAGAGAGCATTTGAACCTTACATGTGTTCTATATTATTATTGTTAGTAAACCTGCCAAAAATTATTTCTAAATTTAAAACCAACAGTCACAAATGAATTTTTCATTTACTCAGGCGTATGGAATTTTGAAGCACATTAAAGATCTCTAAGTGGCCTTAGGAAGTGAGTGGTAAAACAATCCAGCTTTGCCAAATACTGGGAGTTATAAAAACTTTACTCTGCCCCCAGCCACACTGGTCTTCTTCCAGTTCCCACTCACAACCTTTTAATCTAATCAATGAACTTGGCGATTTACATACAGGATTAGGACAACATAGTGAGTAGCTTTTTTATGGTTCTGTCCAACCATATCTCTCAGCATTTCCCCTCTCTCCCTGTGATCCAGCCATAAAGGGCTTCTGTTTATACCAAGCCTTTGTTATGGTGTCAGGACTTTTCCCCTTGGACTATTCACCACTGCCCTATATCTTTACCTGGCCAATTTGTTCTCATGCCTCTCAGATCTCTCCTCAAAGTTTACCTTTGCAAAGGGCCTTTAGTGACCATGCTATCTCCACAGAAAGAAGTCTCTCCCGTCACTCCCCATCACATTGTCCTCATAGCCCCCTTACCACTTTTATTTATCTCATTCATTTGTGTGTACGGTATTTGATCCAATGAAAATGAAATCATCCTTTATTCTTCTCTTTTCCTCGCTCTGACGCCCTATCAGCCTGTCACCTTTACCTCCAAAATGTATTCAGGAAATGACCATTGATGTTCATCTCCACTGTTATTATGCTACCTAGTTACCAACATCACTGCTTTAGACTACTGAAGTATCTCTCTAGTTGAAGGACCTGCTTCTGCATCTATTCTCACATATTCAATTTTTTTTCATGAAGTCATAATGATCTTTTCAAAAAACTTAAGTCACACTCCTCATGTACCTATTTAAAATCCTTCAGTGGTTTCCCAAACTCAGAAGAAGATTCAAACTCTTTACCATAACCTGTAAGGCCTGACCACTTCTCTAATCTCACCATCTACCTTCCTCCTTTCTGACCAGCCGTTCTTCTGTTGGCTTTCTTCCTGTTCCCCCAGGGGATTCACTAATTGTCCATGCTTGAACACATGTCCTCCTTGCCTTCACGTGAGGGTTTGCACTCATCATTCAAATCTTATCTCAAATGCCACTTGTTTAGACAGGTGCCCTTCTTGATCTTTCTCTATGATTTGCCACTTTCCATCATTTTGCTAATTTTTTTTTTCTCCATGGCACTGATCACTATCTGAAATAATCCTATTCTTTTATTTTCTCACTTGTAAATTCTCCTTCTCTCCCACTAATATGTTAGATCTCTGAAAGCAGAGTCTTTATTTTTTCTTATTCATTGTGATTTCTTCAGTACTTAGAGTGGGATCTATCAAAATAGGAGAATCTTAATTCAGTATTAAATGAATTAATGAGTGGTTCATTGCCTATCTTCCTCCCATGAGGGAGGAACTTGCCCGTCACATACGCCACTGTATTCCCATCACCCAGCCTAGAGCTTAATGAATACTCATTAGTTATTTTTTAGATATTTGTTGAATGTAAGATAAATAAATGACTTAGTCTGAAGAAGGTAATAGATGTAAGCATTTTAGGCTGCAAACCAAAATATATTTATAAAAGATCTTGTGTCATCAGAAGTTAGAAACTCTAATATCTTTTGGCCAGCCTAAACAAAGGGCAAGTAGCCAAGATTTTCCTTTGAAAGATGTGATTGAGTCAGTAAGTATAGATTCTCATTCCAGACCAAAGTACTCAACTCCTTAGCTGCCAGGATCATTGCCCATTGATGGCTCTCAGCTAAGTCCTCTCAGGGATCTCTCTCTGTTGAACAGAACTACCTCTTCAAGATTATGTCTCTTCCAAGGAGAGCCTGCATCCGATGACAGTTGATGAAGGGGTATAAAGGTCTAGCTCTCCACCCCAATTTGAAATATCTCCAAAGTGCAATCCCACATTCAGAGCTCTTGATAGGGTTGGTTGAGGTCTCTATTGTGATTCTCTTCTAGGTCTTCAGCTTCTCTCCAGGCCCAGTCCAACTTCTCCAACTCTCCAAGTGCTGCTATAATGAGAACTCACCTAGAGCACCTGCAGGATTTCTATCCAAGAATCTGTTTCCAAGAGAACCTGGCCCATGCAATTATTAAAGTAACTTTAATTTATGACATATAGTTTTTCTTTGAGTTGCTAATGATTTTGACTCCAATTCCAAAGTGTGGTTTTGTCTCCACACCACCAAGCAGTTCTCTGATACCAGCTGGGTGTGGTATAGTTCAACTCAATTCTGACACTATCTACTTGGGAGATATCATTTCTTGGATATGATACTTGGGAGTATCATTTTCTACAAGTTAAGGACTCAGTCCCACAAGACTACTCACTTCGTCCCCTGTGCTTCTGACCAACTGGCTATAGACTGGCACTTTCAACAATCCCCTCCCTGGGTTCAATTAATTAGCTAGAGTGGCTCATAGAACTCAGAGAGATGAATACTCATTTTACTTACTAGGTCACCCATTTTTTTAGGTCACCCATTTATTATAAAAGGATATAACTCAGTAATAGCCAGGGCAATATATCAGGAAAGGGCATGTTCTTTCTGAGTGCCCAGCTTTCCTTGTATCTACATGTATTCACCAACCTGGAAGCTCTCTGAACCCAGTTCTTTTTCTGGTTTTTATGGAGGTGTCATTATATAGACATGATTGATAAATCCTTAGCCATCAGAGACTAATTCAACCTCTAGCCCTTTTCTCTACCCCAGAAGTCAGGGAGGTGGAACTGAAATTTCCAACTGTCCAATCATGAGGTTGGTTCCCCAGCAACCAGCCTCCATCCTTAGGTGGGGTCCAAAAGTCATCTCATCAACATAATATCTCATCAACATAACAAAAGACACCTGTGTTGCTCTCCTCACTTAGGAAATGCCAAGGGTTTTAGGAGCTCTGCCAGAAATAGAGATGACCAAATAGTTATTTTTTTTATTATAAATCACATCACAGTTCTCATGATTATCATTACTTTTTGTATGAGAATACCATAAGTTAAGTATTGGTATCATACAGAAATAAGCAAAAGATAGAGGGACCATTTTGAGGAGCTCACTCTCTTGCACTTTAGGGAAGAAACAATATGGTACAATATTCTATAACAATAGTTATAGAATACTGCTAGATGAGTAGAAGATGCATAAAATAATAAACTGTCAAATAAAAAGCATAAGCACTAAATTTATATCATATGCAGAACCACATCACTTGTTCTTTCATAGAAAGAGTGTTCTTACATGGACAAAAATCTGAATATAAGCAGGATGTCTCTAAGAAGATGCACAAAATGTCATAAAATCCAACCATTAAAATCATAAACTATATGTGCAGAAAAAAACTCTCAGAACTCACCTAAAGCTTTTTGCTTATTTGCACCCTAATTCTAAGAGCCTTGATTTTCTGGTTTGGATCTGGCTATGCATTACAAGTTCTAAGTGTGTGTGTTGCCATGATTTTACAGTAGTGGAAGATACATGAGACAGGAATGTTTCAGAAGGACAGAACCATAGAAGTTGTGAGTAGATCAATGGTCAGTAAGGAGCTCTGAATAGGAAAATTTGCATTCAAATTTGGCTTTTTTACCTCCTTGTTTAATTATTTCACTTGAACTCTCTGTTTTTAAAATCTCAGTAATTGTGATTGGCAAAACAGTCAACCCCAAAGATGTTCACCTCCTACAATGGTCATTATAAAGATCACATCAAATAATGCTTGCAAAATAGTACAATTTTTGGTACATAGAATGGTAATTATGGTCGGTATGTTTGGGAACAAAACTTTACTGTTCACTTCAATGGCAAAGTCACTATAGCAGGGCCTCAATATAAAAAATAAGTTAAATTTGCATGCTGGTCTTTTAAGAGAGCAAGAAAATGTAAATATATTTTTCTCTAAAAATTCTTTTTTAAAAGATTTATATATTTATTTGAGAGAGAGTATGTGCACTCATACACACACACACACACACACACACACACACACACACATACAGGTGGGGAGGAGCAGAGGGAAAGAATCTTCAAGCAGACTCCCTGCTCAGCATGGAGCCTGATGGGAGATTCAGTCCCAAGACTGATGAGATCATGACCTGAACTAAAACCAAAAGTCAGACACTAAGCTGACTGAGCTACACAGGCACCCCTAAAATTTTTTAATCTGAAAAAACCCTAGATTTTATTTGCCTATAAAATGCTCTTAGGAAAAGCATACCATTTCTTCATATGTCAGATAGATTATTTATATAGCTGTATGTGGAGAACAAATCATGGCATTCCCAAGGTCAAACACAATATCTATAGTGGAGAATCTCACCAGCCCTTCTTGAATATATTTACTACACTTCATACACTCTGATAATGATCTGATGAAGAAGGGTATAGAGTATAGAACTAGTATCATCCCACACAAATATATATATAACTACATAGAGAAGAGAAATTGCTGAATGTTTATCTGTAGGAATAGAAATATGCCCTTATGCCAGAATTTAGGTAAGATAAAGTTTTTATGTTGGAAAACAGATTGTAAATAGGTGAAAAGAAAAAATAAACCAACAAGGAAATGACGACTTAATGATATGATTCTAAGATTATAGACTCCAGTTTTGCATTTTAGGTTATGAGTGAGAGGGAGAGTAAATCTTGGGGATCATTTTCACTGGTAACTTTAAAACACTCTTGGAGGGCATGTGCTAGGCTTTTGTGAAACTTCTACAAGTCTATGGATAAAAGAGATAAATGAAGACGATGTAGCCATTTTTTATCTAATCTAGATTTATTGTACTTAAAAGACTGATATTATTCTGAGATTGTATTGTTCCTATTTCTTGGCATCAAATTCTTCTTTAATAAAATGAGAATAGGGATCCCTGGGTGGCGCAGCGGTTTAGCGCCTGCCTTTGGCCCAGGGCGCGATCCTGGAGAGCCGGGATCGAATCCCACGTCAGGCTCCCGGTGCGTGGAGCCTGCTTCTCCCTCTGCCTGTGTCTCTGCCTCTCTCCTCTCTCTCTCTGTGACTATCATAAATAAATAAAAATTAAAAAAAATAAAATAAAATGAGAATAGAACTTTGCATTTTTAAAATGCTCTTATTTAGCAGAAGAAGAAAGAAAAAAGAAACAAAGAAGGAAACAAAGAAAATTTAGAGTTGGTAGCCCCATGTCAACTTTTGTTTTTAATTTTACTGACCCATGAATCCCAGGAGTCTCAGAGCAGCTGCTACAGTCCTCCTTCTCTGTTTTGCAGGGGAAGACACCAAGGCCTGGAGAGGTAAAATATCCTTCTCAGGATTCCTGACTAATCGGTGGCAGCACTAAGCCTAGAACCCAGTCATTTTCAGTCTTTTATCAATGGTCATTAATATAACTTTTTTGAAGAATAAAAATAGCTGTGCTTCCACCCAGAATTTTGAACATTTTTTTCTAAAATAGATTATCAAAGAAGTTCCAATGTTTGTTGACTTATCAAAAGTGTATTATGCATATCTAAATTTTTTTGTATTTCAGCAGAGAATCTAATATAAAAATATTGCCTTTACTTGTGTTTACTTTAGGATTAACTCACTCTTTTCAGAAATACCTGACCCATAGGGCACCTCTGTCTCAATAAAAGATAGAAGCTAAGTGACAACATGTCAGCCCAGCAGGTGACAAACATTCACATCCCAGAAGGGCAAGTGCTTAGAATTCTCAGTTGGATTTTAAGTGTTTTGGAAATGTTAGAAGAAGTCAGAAACTCTAGTACCTTTTGGCAGCCTATTGAAAGGGCAGGTAGCCAAGAATTTTACTTTAAAACATCTAATTGAGTCAGTAACTATGGGTGGTTTTTATTATTAACGTTGCTAGTGGTAAAGATAAGCATTTGTTTGGAGGTAGTGTAAATATCTCTGCCCTGAGATAAGTAATATGCATATCTGGAGAGATGACAAAAGGCAGCCTCCCCAGAGACCTGACACTGGTTTTTCCAGGCCTTGAGAAGTGACAGAGTTGTTTCCTTAGCTGCTAGGAAGCATTATATTAGGTACATTCTTAAATAAAACACAAGGATGTAACTTGAATCCCTAAGCATGCTACACTTAGATTGGTTTACTCCGGTTGTCTGAAAATGAAAGTTTTTATAATTGTGTACATAATGTCTTTGAACTCTGAGCATCTGCCTGAAACAGCTGTTTCTGATTCAAATTAAGCCAAAGCTTTTCACCAGTGGAGAATCCGCAGCAGATAAGAAGAAAAAAATGTGGGTGTTATTGGGACTGTGCAAGTATCAACTTTCTTCTTTTCACTTCAGATTACGTGCCAGAGGCCCTTGATCATTTTATTTTGAAAAATAGATGCCGTTTAATATTAAAAGTTGAAAATCTTCAAAGACATTACATTTTTTTCAGGTACAGTGCCAATTAGACCAGTTCATTAATTAAAAAGTATTTTAATTCTCCAACAACAACAACAAAATCATTGTGTAGGTGACTTCTTTGTTTGCAGAAGCCTTTGTTTCCTATCATATCTTGTTTGGGAAATTTATAATTCCTACTATTATGGGAGCTGTATGTCTTATTCTAAATTCATACTGGTTTTATGTGTCACCTTGACTAGGCTATAGTACCCAGCTATTCAATGAAAGTTGAAAGGCTTTAAAAGAAAGCACTGAGGCTCTTTTGAGGAAGAGAAATTTCCAAACATGAACATAGCAGTTCTTAATTGATAGCAGTAGCATAATCAGAATCAGAACTCATCATGCAAAGTTTTAGGTGGATTTTTGAAGAGGTGAGGGACTGATTTTCAATGTACAGAGAACATCTGAAGAGCGTGGACACTCCAGGTAAATATTAGTAGACTATGGCAGGATAAGGATTATCCCCAAAGAGAGTCAGGTCACTTACCATTAAATCAGAGTTTATAGCAATATTTTAACATTGGGTAGAAGAGATCCCAAAGTAACCTTCTACTATTAAGGTAGGAATCTGAAGCATTCGCATCACAAATATCCAAATGTTTCTTTAAAGGAGATGTTTTTGGGGACCCTGGGTGACTCACTTGGTTAAGCATCTGATTCTTGATTTCAGCTCAGGTCTAGATCTCAGGATTTAGATCTCAGGGTCATGAGTTCAAGCTCTAGGCGTGGAGCCTCCATTAAAAAGAAATAATAAAATAGATGCTTTCATTACACAAATATAAAAAACCAAAAGCCACTGTAATAAATAACAAATTCAAGGAAATGTGTTTAGCTCAATGCACAGTCATTTTTCTCTTGTAGATGTTAAAGTGTGTGTTAATTATTAATATCATACACACACACATACAAATACATCTTTTTAAAGTTTCTCTGTGCCTTAGCATCTCATTATTTCATGGAAACTAAAATTTCTGCATGAGTTTGATTCAAAACGAAGGTTATCAACAGACTGCCAATGCTAACAATTTAAGTTGTCTAATTTGTCTGATGCCGATTAAATCATTCTGAGCAACCACTCAATTATAATTTGGCATCTCTTATTTCCCTCTTAGTAAACATAAATACTCTTTGCTTGGCAGTTTTAGTTTTTTATTACAAGTTACCCACTGGACTTTCTTTATAAATCAGTTTCTCGTCAGTATATTGTATATCAGTTCAGAAGCCTTAATTCATCATCTCAAAGCATACTGACAAAAAATTCTAAGGATCTAGAAAACTGGAGAACCAATCTCTGGAATGTAATGCCCACTTTAAATCTTCCTTCACCAAAGTCCTATTGATCATTTTGCCTCTCAAGACAAAGTGGTGACATGAGTCCTCCCACGTGTTTTTTTCTTTACACTTTGAATAAATCAAAATTATATCTAGTTAAGGATCAAAATTCCCAGAGGGAGATAACAGAGACTTCTGTAAAGGTAAGAGAATAAAAAATCCTTTACTCTTCCACTGAAAAGATCTGATGTTATATTTTCTTTTAGAGATCATTAACACACCTGGATGTTTATATTTTGCATGGCATATCAGAAAAAATAAGATGAAGAATTACCAGACATGGATTCAAGTCCTTCCTCTGACACTATTTATCATCTGGCATTAGAACATCAGCTTGAGGCACCTGGGTTGGTTAAACATCCAACTCTTGACTTCAGTTAAGGTCATGATCTCGCTGTCCTGAGATGGAGACCCATTTTGGGCTCCATGCTCAGTGGGGAATCTGCTGGATGTTTTTCCCCTCCCCCTCTACCCGTACCTCCCCTCTCTAAAATTCTATTCTGGGAGAAACCCTTTCATTTTGTTTACAGTCTACTAGCAGTAAATCAGGAAAATAGGATAGAGCAACTCAATCCAGCAGAAGGAAAAGATCCAAAACAAGATATTATTTCCAAAAACAAATATGAAACTTCAGCCATTATTGCAAACTTAATTACCATGCCTTAAAGTGTTCCATAATTATTATCAACCCCCTTAATTTATGCCATCCACATGAGGAATACAAAAAAGAAGAGAACAAAATTGTGGCCAAAACTCCAGTAGCTGAGATGTTATGAGCCAAGGGTCTAAAACGTTGTTAGGCTGTGAAAACACACGTACAGGGAAATCGGCCAGTGATCCTTAGTTTTTAAAGTACACCTTGCTCATTTCTGTTAACAGATTCAAAATTCCAGAATAGGCCCTGGACATTTGTACAGTAAAATATGGTGTCTGTAAAATCAGGGTCACCCTAACCCGTGAAAGAAAAAAAAAGAAAGGCACTATGCGTTTCTGACTTATCTGGAAAATCTTAGCTATGTTTTTGAGATCACTCTCTGTGAGGTTTTATATGAAAATGCCTCTCTTTATCCCACTGCCTACTGCATGAGCTTGTGTATATAAACATCAAGCATTTTTAAATGCTCTGATGTCTTTATAAATAAATTTGTCAGATAACACTGTGTTTTTCATTTGTGAATGATTACCAAGTGATCTTTAGAAATTGGGAAATTTGCAGGAAAAAAATTTTTATTTTTAAAATATTCCCCTTTTAGGAATAATCATCTTCCTGCTGTGTAATTCTTTTAATTTTAGTAATTAAAATTACATTTTTCTTTCACAAATATTTCTATCCTCTTGGAATACAGTTTAAATTGCTATGTTTCATGGAAAACACATGATGGCTGATTTTCCCTTGAATCAGAAGTATTTCTCAAGTTATCCCAAATATATTCTATTTCCTTAAAAGGCAGCTTGGGGCACAGATGGGAAGGATAAAGCCCTTTATAATCATTAGAAGTATTGGCTTCCTGTACAAATTTTTTCCTATCAGGTTCCTATCAGCATTTCTATCAAAGAACTGAGCTTCCAGGCCTTTAATTCTTATTTTTCTTGATGGAGCCTTTTCCAAATTGATGTTTTGCATGGTATGGTAACAGAAATATGTACAGTAATGTATAGGGAGAAAACCAAAATGAGAGAACTAAAATAATGACATAATGCAGAGTTACTATTTTAATGGCAGCCAGTAAAAGAAACAAGAGGAAAATATTCTGCAAACTTCAGCGAAAAGAGCATTGAGCTTAGGTTTGGGCCTTTCTGGTTTCTCTGCTATCTTGCCTTGAAGAGACTTTTGTCTCTCAGCTATAAAATGAACATGTGCACTTTTATTTCCCTTCAGGTTTAAAAAGCTAAGACGTATTTTTAACTCATGTATGTTATGGGCTAAGTTGTGTCCCTTCTAAATTCATATGTTGAAGCATTGACCCCTAGTACCACGAATGTGATTGTATTTGGAGATAGGGCCTTTAAAGAAACGATTAAGTTAAAATGAGATCATTAGGATGAGCCCTTATCCAATTTGACTGATATCCCTATAAAAAAGAGGAAATTTGAACACAGAGTCAGAGTATATGCACACAGAGGAAAGACCATGTGAAAATACAGCAAGAAGGCTGCTATCTGCAAGCTAAAGAGAAAGACCTTAGGAGAAATCAAACGTGCTGAATTTTTTGTCTTAATCTTTGGCCTTCAGAACAGTAAGAAAATTTGATTTCTGTTGTTTAAGCCATTGTCTGTGATATTTTATAGCAGCCCTAGCACACTAATACAGTGTGCAATGGTACTGAGCATTAGTTTTATTCCTTCTTTAAGACAAGTAAAAAGAACTTTTAATTTTAAATATCGTATTCCACATCAAAAAATATCTCATGTATAAATTAAAATTTACATTTACCAAATAAAAGTAAGATATCTTACAGTTCATATCTTGTTTTGCTATTTTAACTTTTAAACACAATTAAAAATTCTCTGCAACATAGAACAGGGATTGGCTAATTTCTGTAAAGGGCCAGATGATAAATATTTTAGATGTTTTTGACCACATGACTTTTATTGCAACTACTCAATTTTGCTGTTGTAACAATATATAAACAAAAATGTGTGGCTACGTTCTAATAAAACATTATTTATAGGCACTAAAATTTGAATTTCATATAATTTTCACATATTTTAAAATAGTATTCTTAGTTTGAAAATTTTCAAATACTAAAAAAAAGTAAAAAATCATTCTAAGCTTGCTGACTGTCACCATAGTTTGCTGACCCCAAAATGGTATAACAAAATTGAAAGTGACCAGCTTCTGTTTATTCCTCTCTACATCACTGTTTATTTATTTTAAATCTATGTTTAATTGCAAAAATATGTAGCATCATGGTGGTTTGAGGCCAGACCAAAGCAGATGAAAGCTCAAATGAGTCCTTACCGGTAAGAATTTACCCTAGAAATGAAACCACACAGTTGAGTCTGTGCGTGTCAGCAACACTATATGACTCAGAGTTCTCTGAATTAATTTCCATATAGAAATCAATGTTTACTATAAGATAAGCAGCAAAATATGCTAATTTTAAGCTTACATTTATTGTTAAACCTCATCAGTAAATAAAATATCATTTAGGAATTGAGACTGCAAACTAGCCTGCAGGCCAAATTCTGCCTCTGCTTATTTCTGTAAATAAAGCTTTATTGGAACACAGACACTCTTATCCATTTATATACTGTCTATGGCTACTTTTTCTCTACACTGGCAAGGTTAAGTAATTGTGACAGAGACCTTACATTCCCCAAAGCCCAAAGTGTTTACAGAAAAAGTTTGCTGACCCTAAGACCAACAAAACATTTTTTTCCTGGGAAAAGTATTTAAACACTGAGATTCTTTAGAATGGCTGGGATTTGATGCTAATAAAGAGCAAAGCAACCAGAGTAAATGTATATACTTATTGCCTGCACCTAAGGTAGACCATGTCCACTGCCCTGTACTTGGTACGCCACTAATGTATAAAAAAACTTTTGACTGAGTAACGATCTAGGGCTCAGACTCCATAGATATTTGGAGTTGTACAATTCCTTACACAACATATTAATTGGGCCTTAGATTCTACTTGGCTGATCCTATAGAGCTATTTGAATACATAAATATAGATGAGATAGAAGAACCTTCGAGGAGAAAAGTGTTTGGAAGGTGTCATCCCTTCTCTTTGAGGTTCAAAATGATTTTAAAACAAATAGTAGACTATTTCTGTTTTATCTACAATTGCTTGAGCTGCACCCTGCACATAAAAAACACTCAATACATATTTACAGTCAGACAAAGGAAGCTCCAACCAGGGAGAGATGTCAGGAAAAGATCATGGATGATGGATGAGAACATGAAATGGATAATGTAGGTACTGGCCAACTTAAGGATGAGTATTGATTCCCCTACACAACCCAGCCAGCCTAGAACCTTGGGTGCACTTGGGGAAATTTGCTATGTGAGTGAATCTAGGGGATTACTTTACACCATTAAATTGGTAAATTTGGGGGCCCAAGTTAAGTGTGTGTGTGTGTGTGTGTGTGTGTGTGTGTGTGTGTGTATGTTGGGCAGACCTCACTGAAGGAAGTAACATCCTCCAATTTGTTTGAGAACCACCTCCATTAGTGGAGCCTGGTGATTCAGTCATGGCCAAACCTTTGTTTTAGCAGACTCAGAGACCCAAGATTCAATAGTAGTGAGCTCAAAGATAGACATGGAGCCAACAGAACTAAGTCTATGAGATTGTCAAGACTTGGACCTTAAGCTGTCACCCCAGGGAGGCAGTAGATATGAAAGCCTTAGGAGCTGATAGTAGAGTAGGGACCTCCAAAATATAACACTAGGCAGTCAGCTCTTTAGGAGAGAATAGTAGAGTGGGTTGGATGAATTCCTGTTCAGTAGGAAAAAAAAAAGAGAGAGACAAGAATTGATTTCCTGACCACTAAGATATGTCAAGATATGGACAAGTGAGCCTGAGAAAGACTGACAATCTTACAGAGAAAATGGATAGATATTACAAAGAATGGCAACTGGGATTCTAATATAATTTTTTAGTCATTGACCGTTGAGACAAAAATATTTAGGTTACAGAGTTAAGGATATATTCAACCAGAAATACCTAAGTAATTTGTAAGTATTGCTTAATAACATCTAGCTCTGTCATGCCTCTCTTCAGATACATTAAATCTTGCTTTAAAGAGAAGCCATGGTCTGGCACATTTTGATTTAGGAGGTTAATCTAAGTCTTTACAGTGGCAGGGGACAAAGATGAATGATGTAAAGTCAAAGTCATCAGTAAAGGGAATCTTTCTTACTAATATGTTACCTAAAATGACTATGTGTGCTCTGTTTTTGACATTGTTAATAGAACACATATATTAGCCATCTCCTATTTCTTCACTTTTGGTTATATTCTTATCCAGCAATAGATTTGTTTTACAAATTTGCTACAATGGGGTGAAAGGGTCAAAACTTTTAATTTTTGTTTTGCTTTGTTTACTTTGTAGTTTTTATTTCTAACATTGTCTTAGCCTGATTGACATGCTGTAATCATTGAACTATGTCAACATCCTTTGATAGTGATGGTTATTTTTTATCTCACATTCAGGATATTAGTTTAATTTGTTTTCTTTTTGGATAGAGTTTTCCAGTGATTACTGAGCTCTATCAGGTAGTAGACAATGAATGGCTAGTCATTCTTCTGACTCTTCAAAAATACAGAGTTAAAAAGCTGACCTTCACATAGAAAAATCTCAAGTTTCAAATACTACTACTAGCAGGAAAAATCGTTAATAACATCTAGGCAATGTGTTTATTGGTTTTGTATTTATTACTTAAAATTCTCAAACACAAGAAAGAATATATATTTATACCCATTTTACAACTCGAGACCTTAGAGCTTAGAAAGGTTGAGTGACTCACACAAAGTGAAAAGAATGTATGGTCACTCATAATTAACAGAGGATTCCTTTAAATTTCAATTTCCTCTTGTATAAATAAATGACTATTCTAGCTCAATGAGTCAGAAGTGCATCTTGAAAAGGTGTACACTTTAAAAATGTATACAAGGGCACCTGGGTGGCTCAATGGTTGAGCATCTGCCTTTGGCTCAGAGCATGTTCCCAGGAGCCTGCTTCTCCCTCTGCCTGTCTCTATCTCTCTCTGTGTGTGTCTCTCATGAATAAGTAAATAAAATCTTTTAAAAAAATAAAATAAAATGTATACAAAAATAAGCAAAGAGGAAACTGGAAAAATTTTTTATCTCTGGTGCAAATAGGATAGATCTCAATATAATATTAGACTGTTATGTGTAATATGCCACATGTGATGTAATTTGGACCAAATTTAATTGGAACTGAGAGCCAATGATCATTCCTTAGCTTTTGAACTTAGGACAGTGATGCAGAGAGTGGATGGAAAAAATGCTCTGTGGTTCACACCAGGAAAGGCACAGCCTAGTAGTGTAGGTGGATTGTAAGAAGGACAAGAAAGAGCAGAGATGAGGGCCATTTCCCCCAACAAACGAGAAAGGGCGGTGGGGCTGGAGTACATGTTCAATAAAGATAACCTCTCCCTACTTTGTTTCTGATCAGAAAGAATAAGATATAAAGTGTGATAACCTCATAAGAGCAGAGGAGAAACACATGGGGAAAAATACTTGTTGATTAATAATGCACATGAAAGGAAATCTATAAATTCAATTCTTAGAAAAATTGCTAGCTCATCCTAAATTTGGGAAGTTTAATAGTGTTGAAAGGATACTTCTCCTAGAGACAAGAAAATCTCCAACCCCATGGAGTCAGGTGCAAAAAAATTTGAGAAGAGTTACACCTGGGTGGCTCTGTTGGTTAAGAGACAGACTCTTGGTTTTGGCTCAGTTCAGGATCTCAGGGTCTTGAGATCGAGCCCCTGGGCATGGAGCGTGCCGAAGATTCTCTCTCTCTCTCCATCTCTCTCTCTCCCTGTTCTGACCTACCTCCTCAACTTGTTCTCTCATGCGCACAAATGCTCCCTTTCAAAAAATATTTTTTTTTAGGAGAAATTACACAAAAGTCTCAAACTAATCATGGTTTTGGCTTCCTATCACTCTCATGAAACAAGATAATTAAACATAGAAAACATATATCTTCAAGAAAAAGAGTTGCCAGGACAAGAAAAATAGACTGCCAAGATTTCATTCATTCTATTTTAGACAACTAACAGACCCAGGAAAATTAGGATCATCCAAAAGGATGAAACTGTGAAGAAATGAATACAAATTATAAAATAAATATATGAGCAATATCTTAGAAGATATATGCCATGTAGCAGAGGAAAACTACAGAGTATAACATCTTCATATTTTCAAAAAAATTTACCAAAAAGTGGAAACTTAAAAAAAAATGGACTTTATAAAATGAAATCATTAAATAATAAATGGAGGACATGAGAAAAGAATCCGTAGTGTTAACACCAAAAGACTTTTAAAATCTAATTAGAAACTGGTCTAAATAGACATTACTGAAAACAAAAGCAATGATATGAAAATGTGCTTGAGAAAATTGTACAGAATGCAAAAATGAAGAAATTACAGAAAATATGCTAGCTATGATGGAAAATAATAATGATAAAATATTTAGAGAACTGGTATGCATGAAAACACAATAAGATGGTTGAAACTACCAGAAATACTTAAAGATATAATAGACAAGTTCACAGTAAATTAAAGGAAATCCAAATAAACAAAAAAAATTTTATTTTTTTGACCATTTAAAAAAGATTTTATTTATTTATTTAACTTTTTTTCTGAGTTAATGTTTTTATTTTCTTCAGATAAATATCCAGAAATGGAATTTCTGGGTCGTATGGTAGCTCTGTTTTTATTTTTTAAGAAACTGAATCTGGTTTCCATAGTGGTTATACCAATGTACATTCCCATCAATAGCACACAAAGGTTCTCTTTTCTCACACTCTCACCAGCTCTTGTTACATCTTATCTTCTTGGTAATAGCCATTCTGTCAGCTATGAAGTGATACCTCATTATGGTTTGATTTGTATTCCCCTGATGATTAGTAGTGTTGAGCATCTTTTTGTGTACCTGTTGGCCATCTGTATGTTCTCTTTGAAAAAAAAATGTCTATTCAGATCCTCTGCCCATTTTTTGAATTGTATAATCTGGTTTTTTTGCTCTTGAATTGTATGAGTTCTTTATATGTTTTGAATATGTATCCCTTATCAGATATATAATTTGCAAATATACTTTCTGCTTCAGTAGGTTACCTTTTCATTTTTTTCATGACTTTTCGCTATGCAGAAGCTTTTTAGTTTGATATACCCCCACCTTTTTTTTTTTTTTTTTTTTTACCCCCACCTTTTTATTTTTGCTTTCATTGCCTTTGCTTCGGCATCAAATTTTTTAATTTAAATTCAATTTGCCAACATATAGTATAACACTCAGTGCTCATTCCATCAAGTGCCCTCCTTAGCGCCTGTCACCCAGTCACCCCATCTTCGCCCTTTCACACATCCCCTTTGTTTCCCAGAGTTAGGAGTCTCTCATGGTTTGCCTTCCTCTCTAGTTTTTCCCCACTATGTTTCCCTCCTTTCCCTTATAGTCCCTTTCACTATTTCTTATATTCCGCATATGAGTGAAACCGTATGATTGTCCTTCTCTGATTTATTTGTTTTAGAGAGAGAGAGCTTGAGTGAGGGGAGAGGCAGAGGGAAAGATCTCAAGCAGACTCTGTACTGATCATGGAGCCTGACATGGGGCTGCATTTCACAACTGAGATCATGACTTAGGCCAAAATCAAGAGTCAGATGCTTAACTGATTAAGCCACATAGGCACCCCAAAGAAATTTTTTTTTAATTAATTGAAGTACAGAAAAGAAAATTGATGAATTTATACCAATAGCATCTTCAAGGGTAGGGTGAAGGCAGGAATGTATCAATCACTGTAGCTGAATAATTTGGATTTAGAATTCACATGGAGGCAGAACTTAGTACAGATACACAGCTCATTCATAAAACTGAGATTAACTCAGTGAAAAGGAGACCACAGGGAATTCACCCATTGGAAGGAAGGGGAAACAAAAAATTTACCTGTGTCTTTCTGGACTCATGGGAATTGGAAGTCCAAAGTCTGCCTTACGACACACAACTCATTGCAAATAGCCATGTCAGTTAGGGTTAAAATATTACAATGCCATATTTATAATCGTTTTTTACATATAATCTCTGGATCTCTAAAACTTCCTAAAGTCACATTCTCGAAGTCCTTGGGAAACCTGAAAATAAGACAACAGGCTGAGACCTAAGTAAAGCCAAAGTGAATTCTGAGTCCTGAACCTTAGCGAGAGAGGTAAATTGAAACTTAGGTTTTGAGTTTTTCTGATGTGATGGTTTTTGAGTTAAATAACATTTAACTATTGGACTACCTCTGTTGTGTTTCTGTCAATGTTCTTACCTGAAAGCAAGTTGATTGTGAGGTTTTTAGAAGGTTATTACTTATGATCAGCAGAGAAAAATTTTATTAACTGCTATTCTTGGTGATCCAGAGGATAGTGGTTTATGATGCAAGAATGACCTTATTTTCTCCTTTGAAATAAAAGAGTTGAAATTGATACCACTTAGTATGTATTTCTGAATGTTAGTTGGAACAGAAGACTTTTATTTGGGCCAAGAGATTTTTTTTATAAAAGAACATAGAGCTATTTTATAAAGCAAGTATTTGAGGGGTGGCCTGGGTGGCTCAGTTGGTTAGCCATCCAACTCTTGATTTTGGCTTAGGTCATGATTTCAGGACCGTAAGCTCAAGCCCTGCATCAGGCTCTGTGCTCAGTTCAGAGTATGCTTGAGATTCTCTCTCTCTCTCCTTCTCCCTCTGCCTCTCCCCATTCACTCTTTCTCTCTCTCACACTAAAACAAATAAAATCTTTTAAAAAAAACAAGTATTTGATCTCTTTTTGTGTCTTTAAAAAATCTAACAGACCAATGGATGCAGTAACGATAATACAAACTTCTACTAATTCATAGCCAGCTGTGTAAAGATTACCAGTAACTTATCACAAGTTATGAGACAGGTGCTACTATTATGCAACTTTTACAGATGAGACACTTGGGCTCAAGACAACAGCAAAACTGGTAATAGTCATACCTCCAATTTGGAAATAATAGGAAAGCAATTGTTTTTTTAGCTCAGGATCAGGAAACTTTTTAAATTAAATTAAACTCTTTTAAATTAAAACTGAATGAAAATGGGCTAGGCTATCTTGGGGGGAAGTGAATTTCCCTCATGGAGAAAATCATATAAGGCCAAAAGTATTGTAATTCTAAGATGAAGGTTCAAGCAGCTGAGGCATCTGGTGAGAGCCCATTTTCCGGTTCACAGATGGCTTTGTACTGCAACCTCACATAGTAGAAAGGGCAAGGGGGTCCCTTGGGTCTCTTTTATGAAGGCAGTAATCCCATTCGTAGAGGATCCACCCTCATGACCTGATTGTCTCCTGAAGCCCCATCTCCAAATACCATCATTTTGAGGATTAGGTTTCAACATATGAATTTGGGGAAACATAAACATTCAGTTTGATTGAAATGAACTTTCCAAAAACTAAAATAAAAAAGCAGAAGGAGGAAAAGAGGAAGGAAAGGGGGTATTAGAGAGACTTCAGGGATCTTTTAGAACAGAAAGGAAGTACAGGCTACCTTGAAAGGGGCTAGAATAGGAATAGGAACAGACCACTGCCTTGAAACAGGGCAACCAACCCATCATTAACTTTTCTCTCTGTTCATGTCTGGGCTCAACTACCTGAGCTTCCTCTTACACACTGCCCACCTATCCTTGACCTTCAGGGCCTTCCATTTAAACTGCCTATGGGGATGGTGGAGGCTGCATCAAATGTCTTTGAGATGAAACTGAGGTAGGAGGAAGAGTAAGGCCAGGGGTAAAGATTATGGAAGGGAGGGTTAAAGCAATTGTAAAAAAAAGAGAACTGAGTATAGAAATGGAAAGCAAGGAAAAGATTTTCAGTGAGAAATAATTTACAGTGAGAAATAATATTTTAAGGATATGTCTCATTGAAAAATCAAGGAAAAGCTATCATTTTTTTTAATTAAGGCATAACTGAACATAAGACTCCATATTGCTCAATTGCTTTTTATTTCTATAAAATTAGTTAAAATTCTGCTTAAATTTATTAATACAGGAAGATATTTTCATAATCCCTCTCTTCTTCCCTTTCTCCCTCATTCTTTTTAACAGATCTTGCCCTGTAGAGTTAGGAAATTATAGTCAAGTATCTCCTCTATCAAGAATAAATGTTTCCAAGCCAAACTGTAAATTAGATGTGAAATCTGTCCAGCATAGTTTTATGCTCTATCGTCTTTACTGGTTTCACCTTTCCAATTCCAAAGTAAAAAGTACAAGCTGGAAAGTTCTTATTTCTGTAACACAAAAGTGCTGCATCCGCGTCCATATAAAAAAGTCTTAAACTTCTCAGTAATCCAAGAGTGTTTTTCTACCATATGTTACATATAGTAGTTTGAAATGTGCTTGTACATTTTAGCTCTTCTCTGTCTCAGGTGGAGAATCCTGAGTTCATTTTGCTGTTGTTTTGATGTTTTGTTCTGTTTTGTTTTTCAGAACAAGTCAATTTCAAAGAAAAATACAGAACTTTGTGTGTTCATGATATTCATCCCCTTTTTTTTTAATGTTTCAATGGCTTAAGAAAATCAATGTTCCATAAGCACAAATGAAGTGAGTAATACAATAAAAACAGGCCTTAGGTCATGTTGTAAGAAACTGAATTTGTAAAAAATTAGGATAAACTCAAGCCCTCAATAGCTCTGATTTAATTTCCTGTAGAGTAAATCCATTCTCAGGCACCCGTGGATAAGTTTGTTATTTAGCACTTCACTGAGTCTCTTTTTGAACTTTACAAAGAAACAGACTTAGTGTCACAGGGTCCAAGAGCTTTGCCTTGTTCTCAGTGGGAATGTGGACCATCCCCTGACACATAGCTCTGACCTTTTAGTACATGGTCATTGCTTTTCACCCTTGATCACTGGATAGGAATTATCCATGTGCAGAGAACTGCTTTGTTAACTTTGGTCATACCATACATTCCTAGTAAAAACTAAAGGATTACTGGAGAGAAAAGATGAAAGAGAAATTGAATTACCTATTTTTTATGTACTTTTTAGATATCTTTGTGGGGCATATATTTTGTCTCACAAATATCACAGAATTATTTTGTTTTCTTTTCAGAATATTGAATTTTTTAACCATTAATTTTTTTTTGCTTTTAACAACATAGACATTGATACTAGTAAAAAAAAAAAAAAAAAAACAAATATTTTCCTTAAATATTTACGAACTGGAACATGGCAAGTTTGTCAGAAGAAATCTCCTGTGTCATCTGGTCCAATCCCTTTATCTCCTATGATGCATGTGAAGAAACCCAGGAAGATAGGAATTCCTCCCAAAGTCCTGTAGTAAGTTGATAGGCAGGCTGACCCTTGAACAGAATTCTTTGGACTCATGACAAATGTTATTTTCATAGGATAACTGGTTGCCTCTAGGTGAGTGGGTAATTGGTCCTTTTCTTTCTGGGACTTCCTGCTGTTTTCTGTAACAAATATCATGTTTTTATAGTTAAGGATGTTGTTGATGAAAACATGGAGATGATGCTACGGTCAGAGCTTCTTTCTGGTGTGTTCTGAGCTGCTGAAGACTGATTCACTGAGGACCGAACCTCAGAAATTTCTCAGGTTGTCATGACAAGTTGGCTGAGGGGCCTCCAAGAGCTGCATGACAGAGGATTACCACATTAGCTAAGTGTCTTTCTGAAATCCAGAAGCTTTTGATTTTTCTCTATTGAAGTAGATTCTCACTTCAGAAATAGTTCTCTTTTCAGATAAATTTGCTGTAGAATAGGAGTAAAGAATGTTACTAAGAGAGTTTTTCTCTAAAAATCTTTCATATATTTATACAAATGAGAGAATCCAAAATATTTAGAAGAAGTATTTTTTTCTGACTTAGCAAAAAAAAAAAAAAAAAAGAAAAAGGTATAATGAATATAACTTCCAATGTAGACTACCTCAATATTTCACTAAAAAGTTGGGAAAATGTAGCAAATCTTGAAATTTTCAATATGTTGATAGTTCTTTTTAATTTTCTAAATTTTTCTAATTATGCAAGAAACTTTTAGTCTCAACTTTTGTTTTCATATTTATTTCATACACTCAGAAACTTCCTATAAATTTAGCCATAATATGATTTCATATTACTTTAGTTTTCAGTCAAAATAAGCTAAGTGCTTGATATCTAGGGAAAGAAATAGAATAATTTAAAACATTTCGATCTTAAAATAATATCTCCTCTTGGGAATGTTATGAGAATAATTACTCTCAAAAGATAAAATCATTAAATTCTTTAGCAGAATGGTAGTGTACAATTCCAAAGTTATTATTCCCAAAATAATTTTTAAAGGTTTTATTTATTTATTTGAGAGAGAAAATGAGCTGGGAGAGGGGCTAGGAAAAGGGAAAAGCAGACTCCCCACTGAGCAGGGAGCCTGCCATGGGGCTCAATTCCAGAACTCTGGGATCATGACCTGAGCCAAAGGCAGCTGCTTAACTGACTGAGACACTTAGGCACTCCTAATTTTTGTTTTTAATCAATGTTACAAAATGAGTTCTATTTCAATGTAGGAAAACTTTAGTGAAGATTTACTTTTTTAAAAAGATTTATTTATTTATTTTAGAGAAAGAGGGTGCAAGAGCAGGGATGAGGCAAAGGAAGAGAATCTCCTTTGAGATTCTAGCAGACTTCCTGCTAACAGGGAGCCCAATGTGGGACTCTATCTCACAACCTTGAGATCATGACCTGAGCCAAATCCAAGTCAGCCACTCAACCAACTGAACCATTCCGGTGCCCCTCATGATGATTAATTTTATGTCCATCAATCAATATATAGCCCAATTCATGAGTTTTTTGGTTGTATTATATAAATCAATAAAAATATTTCAAGATTATAGCTAAAGTTAAGTGCTATGGCTTTTAAACTATTCAGAAATAGTATTTTCCTTTTCAACTCTATAAGGTACAGAAGTGAATGTAAATGAATGTATGTATAACAATGCAGGATAAAGTTAGTAAAATTCTTGTTAGTGGTCTTTAGACTGCATTACATTGCCAAAGTGTCACAAGTACATCTGCTTCCAAAGTCTTTGTTTTTAGTGTTGTTTATTTGATGGGCATAATATCTCTTCACAGGAAGTTAGCATGACATGAGTAGGAGACTCACCAAAGACCTTTTATCCACTGACATTTCCCTTTGTTTTTATACTTATTACTATTAAAAAATGCATTGATCTGATGACGAGAATTACAGATTCCAGTAATAGGAAATAGAATGATTTTTCTTACGAAGTCTCAGCTGTTGGTCAGGGTACCTCTGCAAGCACATAGCCTGAAGGGGGCTGTGTTCAACAGTGGAATAGGGAATAATGGATCCTAAAACATGCTTGATTCCTGGCCTCTATGGGAGCTTCCCAATTACCCGAGTCAAGAAATAGAGTCAAAAGACCAACATGTTGAAACCAATGATAGACCTGTTAGTAGAACTGAAAGAAAAAAAAAAGAACAATTGGACTATTTCAGTGTTATTGCTGCGGTCAGATTCCATGTCCTTCCTTCGCTGCTCCCCTCACAACTCCCATTCTTTGATAACCATCCTGTCATCTTCCTTATCTTCCTTTCTTAGCAGGCTAAGGAATTAACTGGTATCAGTGTGCAGTGTTAAATCAACATCTCATGTTGTCGGTTTCTTGATACACAACTCACACACCACTTTCTGAATTCCCTCCATCCAACACGCACGCACACACACACACACACACGCCCAAACATAAAGGAGAGACATTTTAGGTTTGGAAGATTGCTTTCTGCTCTACAAATTACAATATATTTGTAGGTGACCTCATCCTATTGTGTGGCCTGCATAGGAAGCATTTTCTCTTCTATTGCCACATAACCACTGCCTGATTCATCTGGTTTTCTCCTGCTCTTGAATGAAATCATAGAGAAAATTGTATGCACATATGGAAATATAATTCATTTTAATGAGGTTGAAGTTTCAACAGATGAATTTTGTATTATAAACATTTTATGTTTTTTAAAACTAGTCAACCCAGAGTTCCTTATTTTATAGGCTTCAACATATTTTGAAAACTAGAAGATAACAAAATCATGAATTCTTAATGTCAAAGACAAAAGAATAATAAGAAAAATCAATGAACAAATGAGGAGGAGGTATTTGATTTTATTTAGCTATGATTACAATAGAGAGAACACTCTAGATCTGAAGATTACAGTGTCTTGGCAGTGTAGCTTTATAGGGTGGACTTTTTATAGGGAGGAATAGACAAGTTCCAGAAAGGATGATTTTACAGTGGGATTGATTTTGTCATCAAAGCAGTCTTAGTCAGTCAGTTGAGTAAGAAACATTTATCTCTGTGTCTAAGATCTTTTGGCAGGGAGAGGAAGTCTGGCTAGTTATTGAGAAGACAAAGAATGGGAATTTAAAGGGTCCTTCCATATTTGGTGTGGTCAAAGGTAAACAAGGGAGTCATTGAGAGTCTTATGGGAATCAGGAATAAGAGTTGGCAGTGAGGAGTGCCTGGGTGGCTCATTCGGTGGCTCAAACTGTTAAGTATCTGACTCTTGATTTTGGTTCAGGTCATGATCTCAGGATTTTGAAATTGAGCTCTGTGTTTTGCTTCATGTTGGGTGTGGAGCCTCCTTAATATTCTGTCTCCTTCTCCTTCTACCCCTGCCCCCCACTCACTTACTTGCTCTCTCTCTGGGAATAAAAAAAAAAGAGTTGACAGTGCATTTTACTAAGTCAAATGGCAAATGAGTCTTACCTAAGTCAAATGGGAAAGATGGATCTTTATAGTAAAATTGAGAAACTTACAAAATATTTATTCATGAATACATTGAAAATAACAATTAGCTCATGATCCCATAGGTGATTTTACCATTAATATATAATTTCCAGTTAATATAGATAATGATTTTACAAAAAACTATATTTCCAAAGAAAAAAGTTAGCAAACAGAGTGCCATTTACATTTTTTAATTTTAAAACATTTTTAAATGTCTGGCTTAATATAAAAGAGCCAGACTCTCATTCATTTGGTTATAATATTTTGATTGAAATAAAGAATATCTGGCTTCCCTTGAAAAGGGAAGAGTAGACTTTTTGGATAATTGTATTCCTCTTTGATATTATACCAAAACTCAACAAGCTATAAATTCTTAAGATTATTACCAGGTAGGATCTGAAACTATCAATGAGTTATCCACACTGTGTTTCAATAGACTATAGTCTATTGGTCTATTTGCATTTTGAACAGATATTTTACTCATGAATGGTTTGTAGCATTACACATTAGTCCCTGGAAAATATTGAATCACTGAGTAATACAGATCTTTTAATGTTGACACATTTCATTACATATTATCGAAAACTAATATTCATTAATATCACCACTGATCACATCAGAAAGGTCTCTTAGTACTAGGAAGCCTCTTGTGTTGGTTAGACATTTTCCAAAATTCTAATTTTTGTTTGATAAGTCTGAATTTTGGGACACCTGGGTGGCTCAGTGGTTGAGCATCTGCCTTTGGCTCAAGTTGTGATCCCAGGGTCCTGGGATCCAGTCCTGCTTTGGGCTCCCCATGGGGACCCTGTTTCTCTGTCTGTGCCTCTGGCTTTCTCTGTGTGTCTCTCATGAATAAATAAATAAAATCTTTAAAAAGAGAGAAATCTGAATTTTATCACTGAGTGCAAATATTGTCAATTGTTTTCCTTGATAAAATGGCTCACTTTTTTTTTTTGAGAAAATTTCTGTCAAACACCCAAGTCCCCAAAGCCATAGTTTGTCAGCCCTTATTTCAAGAAAAAGGGTGAAAAAACGGAGCTAGTTCATTAGGCTCAGAAATCAATTGCTTAAGTGATTTTCCTCAAGATAGCCATTGTTCCTTGGTAGGCAGCAAGGTCCTTTGTGCATATTCCTAATTCTTCTAACAGAATCTTGAAAGAGGTGTACTTAAGGGTTGAGATTTAACAAAGTCTAGAAATTGATTGCTTCATCAGGTGAATATTCTTAAGTGATACTAGCCTTTTCTTTTTCTTTTTTTTTTAAGGTGAGTGCACGGCAATGAAAATGTAATGGACAGTTTGCAGTCAATGCCTTCATTAGTAGTAGTCAACAATGTTACCCATCAGAGCTTTGCACCATCAATGTAAAAGTCAACACAATAAAAAGGCAAATAATGTCTTAATACTATTTTGAAATTAGTTTGAGACCTTGAAAGGGTCTTGGAAACTCCTAAGAGACATCAGACCACACTTTGAGAGCTGCTAATCTAGCCTACATAAATAAGGAGCCAAAAAAGTTGTCATAGGTAGAAGATTTGTTCAAAATGCAAGTAGACCAATAGACTACAACATAAAAGTGCGGAGAATTCATTGATACAATTTCAGATCCCACACTGTATGTAATAATATTAAGCTGTTAAAAATATAGCTGTAGCCTGAGTATCTATTATTAGGTCTGCTAAATATTAGGCAAAAAAAGAGAAGAATTAAGAATTCCTACAATATCATCAATATATTCTTCAATAATTTATGTTGTGGTTTCTTTTTTCTTTCCTGCTACTGCTCTAGAGATTTCTCCACTGGCTGCCTTTCTACTTTCTAAACAATCTTTGCTTTCGCAATCTGAGTTGCCCTCTTCCCAATGTTTGTCCTGACACTAGTCACTGTTTTAAACCAGACTGTTTAATTTTGTATTGCATCTTATGAAAGCTCAAATGCCTAGGAGCTTTTATAAAAATGTCCAATTTTTTCAAGTATATGATGGTCTACTTTTAAAATCAATAGTCATTAGAATACATTTTTTCTTAAAAGCTAAGGAAGTATACTCTTTCAACAAAGCTTCAATACAAGGCCATACGTAGAGTCATGTAGGAGACTACCCCGTGCTGTCAGAAGGATGTGTACCTCTTACATTCCTTGCATTCCCAACCATTTGTTCATCAATAATAATATTTATCCATTTTTCCTTGGTAACCCATTCTATGCTTGGTTTCCCTCATTGTGTATTTTCTAAACCACTGGCGTATGCAAAAAAAATGGATCACAGAAGTGTTCACTTCAACAATACAATCTTCTGGGCAAAAGAAAAGCAGGCCTCAGAGTTCTTATGGGAAGTTTAGACAGTGAATGCTTGGAACGCTATGCCCCAGACACTACATTGGGGCACAGCTGAGCCAGCCACAGGGAGTGCCTGGAAAGCTGGCACCTAGCTTCCTTTTTAAAGGGATGCAAAATAAGCATCTTGCAAGGAGGGAAACCTTGCATTATTAGTTTGCTTGGGCTGCCACAACAAATAACACAGATTGGGTGACAAACAACAGAAATTTATTTTCTTACAGTTCTGGAAGCTAAAAGTCCAATATCAAAGGGTCAGGAGGCTTGGTTTTAAAGCCAAGCCTGTCCCCTTGGCTTGTAGATGGCCCTCTGTCTGTGTCCTCACATAGTTTTTGCTCTATGGACATGCACAGCCTGGGTGTCCCTCTTTGTGTGTCCAAAATTTCTCTTCTTATGAAGTATGAAGATGCCACACAGTTTGGATGAGTCCCCTTAAATAGTCACACTCTGAAGTAGTAGGGATTAAGGTTTCACCTATAAATTTTGAGAAGGGCACAATCCAGCCCATAACACTCCTGTTCTTCAATTTTGGAAGGATGAATGATTCTCTTCACATAAAGAAAACCAAGTCAATGTTAGGTTTGATGATTTCTCTTTCTAGAGGGAGAATGGTTACCTGTGTTCAAGTGTCATATCAAGCATAAAGGAAGTGACTCAACATACTCCAGACACTGAGGAGGGCATGTTACATACTTCTTACTTGATTCTCACAATAACTAAGAATATGGTAAGACTATAAGCCCCGTTTTTCAGACTTAAAAAACCCTGAGTTCAGAGACATAAAGTGTTACCAAAGGCACGTAATACTGGCAAAACCACCTGTCACACCCTGTTCCCTCCAAATCTATCAAGGCTCACTTTTTCACCACTACACTAGATGCACAGGGAAAGCAGAGCACCTAACACTGAGTCTGTCATCTGGAAAGCACCCTCATCTCCATCAATAATCAGCATTATCATTATCATCACTAATATCAAGGGCAATTATCATCATGAACTACTCCAAGACTTCAGCATTATTATTCCCACCTTAATGATGAGCAAACTGAAATCTGAAGAGGAAAACTTTGTGTGCTTGGGAGTTTTGACACTATTTTTCGAACTGCAAAGCTCTCTCTGCTGTACCCCCATTGCCTTCATAGAATTGTTTTCTGTAGTTTGAGGACTTCATTATCCAGTTTTGATTCATGTGTTATTCCCTCATGGCAGGAATCAAGGGAATGGAAGTAAGATAGGATTAAAAGCTGGGAACTGTGAATCAGAGCTTCTGGCCCCTGCTCTGTCTACGTATGTGGGTTTTCACACAGAGTATCTTTATACAGTATCCATTAGTCACAGAAACTTTGCTGTGGAACCCTAAATGGGACATTCTCCACCTTAATATAACTTACTCCATTTTGGAATTTTTAAAAATATCATAAGCATATTGTGAGTAAAATATGGTACCCTTTCTAAATTACTTTCAAATCTTAAATTTTAAATTATCATGAAAATAAACACACATTTTCTTAACCTTAAAGGGATTACAATTCTCTTAATTATCAGGTTTCCACCTGGAAGCTCTGTATGCTTTTGAATTGTACTCAAAGCCACTTGTACATGATCATGAATAAATTGGATTGTGAATATATACTGTGGAGTGTAACAGTATACTAGAGCCATAAAGAAAATAATCAACTGAATATTTCAGCCCAGTTCAATTCTGTTACAGCTGAACACACAGTCTGATTTTCAAAAGATGTATAATATCCACATTATTATGAATGTATCATGACTCACCATTTCTGACCAGTAACAAACCACATATTTTATTGCCCATAATCACAGCTCATTTTCAGCGTGGATAGCAGGGAGTTCAGATATCTTCAAATAGTTTTGCTTCTCTTCAAATTCAGTACTAACAAATATCTGCAGGTATTGTATGCGTTATAGAAAAAGTTTTTTTTAAATTATCATTTTTCAGTAATTAGTGTAACAGAAAAAAATAAAATAGGTTCTGCTCTTTTATGCTCATCCCATGGACAAGCATGTTTCATATATTCATTAAAATAAGAAGATAAATTCTATGAGAGCAAGGATTATGTCTCGCACCTAACATGGTTTCTAACACACTAAATAAATATATATAGAGTGAATAACTGATTGAATGAATACAATTGACCTTGGTATACAAAAGGACCAACCATTTTAGCAATTAACCAACTCATTTATAATTGAAAGCAATTTTAGCAGAGTGGGAAAATGCTAATGTCCCTTGGGTTGTTAGTAGTGAAGGACTGAGAATTTTGTTCTTGGTAAAAATGTGATGTTTGGGGGGTTTTATACAGTCCTCTACAGGTAAAAAATTTTAAAGATTCTTTCTTTTCCTACCGTGTTGGTATTTTTAAATTGTTTTATTTATAGTTTTTCCTTTTAAAAAAATAGAAATACCACAGGACATGTCAATATCTATAGAATTCCCTATACCATGATTGAAGACAGTTATGATTTCTTTAAAGCAGTTACTGACCTCAGACTGACTAAGTATGGCAGTTGAGGACTGTGGCTAAGGGCTCACCACCTAAAATGCAGTGAGTCAGCACTCTGGGTTTTCATTCCGAGCAAAGTCATTGACTCATGTGTGACCTTAAACAATCCTTTTGTGACTCAGTTTCTCTGAGGAAAATAACTCTCATATAATAGACAAGGTTTGTAGTAGGAGTCTTAGCTGATGTTAATGGGCATTTTTAAATCTTAAAATCAAAACATAATTTACTTTTAAATTTTGGTTTCTCTTAACAAGTGACTCATTTAGGGTCATATCATATTTGTATTCATTTTGACTTTCTTCTTAAAGATTATATATATTTTATATGTATAGTACATATATGTGCATATGTATATTTTTTAAAAAGGAGTGGTTTGTATGGGACATACCAAGAATACCTGAAAATGTACCTACAACACTTGAAAAGCTGTAATTATGTAGAGCTGCAATATTGATATGTTTAATACAATACAAATATTGAACAATATATTTTAATAATTAAATTAATAATTAAATTGAATATGCTACTCTATTTATATAAATTGCTTCCTATGCCTTATAGAGGAATTTCTTTTTTAGTTTAGTAAGGCAGGAAGATAATTTTGCAAAAATTCCCTTATATCTATCTTCTTTAAAAGATCTTCTATTTTTGATTTTATTTTTTAATTTTTTAATTTTTATTTTTTAAGATTTTTTATTTATTCATTCATGAGAGACAGAGAGAGAGAGAGGAAGAGACACAGGCAGAGGGAGAAGCAGGCTCCCTACAGGGAGCCTGATGTGGGACTTGATCCCGGGCTCCAGGATCAGGCCCTGGGCCAAAGGCAGGCGCTAAACCGCTGAGCCACCCAGGCTGCCCTATTTTTGATTTTTAAAAGAAAAATATCCTCAGGTTCTGAAAACTGGTTAGCTTTCGTGCCTAAAATTTGTTCATTCATTCATTCACTCATCCTACAAATGTGACACTCACTATGTGCTAGATGCTGCAGATGTAGCAATGAACAGGAAGACAGAGCACCTTTCCTGATGGAGTTCACCTGCTGGCATGTAAGAACAGGCAAATAAAATAACTGCAAATTGTTTTAAGTCTAAACAAAGAATTAAAGTAGTAGCTATGATAGAGAATGAGAAAGGGAGACTTTAAAAAAAAAGATTTTATTTATTTATTCACAAGAGACACAGAGAGAGAGAGAGGCAGAGACACAAGCAGAGTGAGAAGCAGGCTCCATGCAGGGAGCCAGATGTGAGACTCGATCCCGGGATCCCAGAATCACAACCTGAGCCAAAGGCAGACGCTCAACCGCTGTACCATCCAGGCGTCCTGTGGGAGACCTTTTTGAAAGTGTGAACAGAGACCACATTTCTAAGAAATGTCAATTAAGCAAGGCCAAAATGAGAAGTGACCTTCTATGACAAGGAAACTGAAGAATGAAAGCATGTGGTGTGTCCCAGGCTTGAGGTAAGATCCGTATGGCTGAAATGTAATGAGAGAGTATGGACAGGCCCCAGGGCATGCAGGGGTCATGCAGGCACAGGGGAACTATTAGGAATTTTATGTTAAATGTCATAAGAAGTTTTCATAACAGTTTACAATAAAACTTTTCATTTATTAATAATATTTAATCCTCTTTTGATGAACTTCAGTGGTCATTCTTTTCATTTCATAGCAAATCAATCCCTTTCCATTTTCTTTTTTCCCAGTCCCTACTTCCACTCACCACTCGTTCTTCATTTTGTAACCCTCCCATGCTTGATTTACATACTTAAACATATAGTATTGTTTTATGTGCTTATAAGGTTTTGCATAAATTGAACTAAAATCTCATTGTGTCTTTTTCTCACTCAACATTGTGATTTCCCATGTAGTTGTTCAGACACTTGGTCTACTTCTTACCCTGCAGAGAATTCCATACAACACATTCATATTCATGTGTCTATTCCTGAGCTAACGATGAACTCTAATTCCTCACTAACACAAAAAGTGCTGTGATGAACCTTCATCTGCATGGTTCCTTGTGCAACTGAACGAGAAATGATCTGGAAGGTATACTCTGGGGTGGCATTGCTCAAAGGCATATGCATACCTCACTTCCTTGTGTGCTTTCATGTTGCTTTCCAGACTGGTTATACAAATTGACATTTCCATCAACAGCATACAAAAAGTTCTTGTCTCTGTATATCCTCACCAATACGTTGTTTTGCGAACCTTTATAATTTTGATATTCTGATGTCTACACTGAAAATCTGATGTCTTCAATTTCCCTTTTCTCCTATTATTAGTAAGTTTGATCATCTCTTCACAGATCTGTTAGCCATTTAGGCTTTCTTTCTCAGGGTGGTTTGTTCACTGTCTTGTCACCTTTATACCATCAGATTTTTCTTTCTCTGTTTATTTGTAGAAAATCATTGGTATTCTAGATAGCTATCCCATATTGCTTTGCCTATTCTATCTACTATGTTTATTGTTGGTTTTGTACAGAAAATTTAGAGCAATCTGTCAATTTTTCACTTTTGGTTTTGAGCTTTTAGAGACTTTGTGAAGACTTTCTTCTTGTGAAGAAATCTTTCTCATTCCTAGGTCACAAAAAAATCCTCCTATTTTTTTTTCTATTAACTTAGAGCCTTTCACATTTACACCTATAATCCATCTGGTCTCCTTTTGTATGTGGTATAAGTAGGGGGCACAACTTTAGGTCTTTTCAAATGAGCCAATTTTTCCAATGTCATCTAGCAGAAAAATGTGCCATTTTAATATTTTGTTTCAATTATATGATAAATTATGTCTTATATGTCTTCTCCTGAGCTTTGTTATGGTCGATTTATTTTTCTGTTCCTACCAAGATCATACTTTTTTCTTTTTTATTAATACTATACTATCTCCTAATACCTGATAAATTTTCCCATATAAGCCTCCTTTAAAAGATTTAAGAGAGTATTTAAACCCACAAACTTACTCATCTTAGGTAGGGAGAGAAACAAAATAAAAAATAGAAAGATTTAGAAAAACTCCAATTAAAAATAAAGAGATTATACTTGGCTTAACCATCGATTTAGTAACTGGATAAATCAGGTGGTAATTCAAATGAAGTTCTTAGGTGTACAGGGTGGAGATATATATATACATATACTCATTTTTACATATATATAATCAGGTGTACAAGATGTGAAGGGATTTGAATTAAAAACCCAAGTGTCTTATCACCATTCTATTCGTGATGCCTAAAATCCAACTATTAAAGATTTATTTTTCTAGGCAAAGTTGTTTAGACAAATGCCTAATAAGAGGAGTGATATCAATAACAAAGGTCTGATAGTCAAATTAGCTCATTATTTTCAATTGGTTAATTATAGACATCTCAGCTTGACTGCTATCTAAGAGTATTTCTAGGAGCACAGAAAAGAGAGAAGATTCAGAATCTAAGATAAAGAGGACCCTCCCTCTGTTCATGTTGCCTCTGACCCCCACTCTTCCAGACTGTGTCTGTAGACAGCTGGTGCCCTCAGGCTGATGTCAATTGCCCAAGTCTCTACCACAAGTATGGTATTGTATTCCTTTAGAAGAGAACAGCAACTTTTGCTATTTGGGATGCTGAAAGGATTGCTTTTTTATTTGTGGTTAGAATTAAATTATTTAAAGCTGATTGCCATTTGATACCATATTTTTTATTACATTGTTTGCCCAATACCTTTGTTTAAAAAAACCCCAAAACCCCTAACTCTTGGTTTTCCTGCTATGATGATTGCCCAAGAATCCCCCACCTGGGATTCGATCTAGACATTCTATGGACTCTGTGGAAAATGTCTGATTTAATTAAATGCTTAGATGTCAACCCTGTGGTTTATATGCAACTACTGTCATTCCTTCTGGGCCACTGCTCTTCTCATCTTGCAAGGTCATGGGGTTTCATGAAGCAATGATTATTTTCCTTATGTAAAAATAACAAGTGGGAAGAGAAAAAATTGGCACATAAAGAAGGAGAAGGAAGGGAAAAATATACAAAGAGGATAGAAGATAATTGAACATGCTGCTAATATTATTCTTTAGTAGAAGACACATTCTATAAAGCAATATTCCTTGCTTCTATATAATGTCCTTAGTGGAGGAAGGTTGGCTGACAATAACTTGACCTTTGCCACTTTTGTCTCCTAATTTCTTCAAATAGAATCTATTATCTGCATACTCATGGGGAGCATGTGGAAAAGAAACAATAATTAGGAAAAACATCTTATTTTATAAGGAAAATGTATTCTTTAACTCAGGGTTTCATTTTTATCCTACTCTATCTCTTACTACTATCAACAATTTCAATTTCTTTTAAAATAAAGCACAAATAAATCTAGTGTTAGTTTTTTATGGGTCTTATCAACCAAATACTCTACCCACCTCAATTCCAGATTACTGTCTCCTTGAGATACCAGTTAGTTAAAGTTAATGTTAAATGTTTGAGATCATTTAATTCTAAACTATCTTGATTACTCATGTAAATTTTCTTCTGTTGACTTTTTTGGGTCTGTGTTTCTTAACCATTATAATGTTCTATAATCATGGAAAGAATAGAAAATAAACCACCTCTCTGTTTTTGGAGAAAATTTTACATACAGAAGAGTGCATATCAATATTTAGTGCTTCATTCTCTCTAGGGTCTTGGTTCATGCAAAGTCATGAACCAGCAGTGGCTTTGGCTTTGAGGTTGCTGGATTCATCTCCTCACAATCCATATGGTGGTGAGAGGTTTGCTCCTTCCATCCCTTTAAAAAGTTTGAAATGTTACTATATATAGAGAGATATCTGGGTATTTACATTGGGCTTACAGTCTTTCAATACCTCATTTCATCATCTAGTAAAATTCATTCATTTTCACTTCACACACTGAGAAGTTCCCAGTGCAAAAATGAAGGATATTATTGGTACTTTGTAAAGATCATGAATTCTTCACAGCGACTCTTTTCTTCCCTGTGCTCTTCCTATTTTATTAGAGGACTAGGTACCACTCACTAAGTGAGTTTAGTCCTGTTCTGTTTTCACTGGCTTAGAATATATCTAGAATATATCCTATATCTGCTAAGTGATGGTGGAAGATAATGTGATAATCACAAAAACCAGTCTTCTTGATGCTTTAGAATTTCCAGGTAACAATGCTAATGTAAGAGATGCAAATTCCACAGGATTAAAAACCATAGAGTTTTACACTTGGCTTCTAGGTTCCACATACTACATAGTACAGATACTACCAAAGTATTTGTTGTTAATTGAATGAATCGTTTAAAAGGTCCTAAAGCAATAATGTCAATAAGAATGGTAATATCTGTTCCCATAACAGAATTTTAATAGACTTGATCTGATTTTCTTAAATATCCTCTTCAAACAATGTTGTGGAAACAACTACGTGTTCTGCCTAATTCTAAAGTTAGGTCTAAGCTCTGATTTATAGTATCTTTTACAACAGAAAGTAGTGCCTTTTACAACATAATCCTATTGCAATTATTTATCAATGTATAAATATTGACACAAGTAGGTCTATTTGGTAAGATTCATTCTTGGTGATCCCATTTTGGATCAATGTTGTTTTCATTTTTAATGTTTCTAATTTATGGCTTGTATTTATGTCTCATTCATTTATACCTCATAGAACTTGCTCCCCCCCCCTTTCTTTGGAAATTGTTACAATATCTGCCCATTCCTTAAACCTATCTCCGTGAATTTTCACAATTTGAATCATAACCAGAGTGCTTATAGAATGTAATCTGTGATTTATTTCATCATCTTGGAATGAAATTCATCCAGCCCTGGTGACCTAATTCATACAAGGCAGTTACAAGTTTTCTTTCTCTGAAGCAGTAATATAGTGAACTTGTTAGACTCTAGAGCCAAGCTGTCTGGGATTAAATCCACTAACTATGTGATCTTCTGTGAGATGTTTAACTTCTCTTGGAGAGGAAAACTTTTCCTTTCATCCTTTCTAGTTTCTTTAGCTGGTTCTAATAATTAAATTGACATAAGACAGATCACCAGGAGAAAAAAGAATTTAATTTTGTATGTTGGGGAGTTCATAAAAATGTGAGACTCAAAGAAATGATCAAAGCAGGAAGGTTTTATACCTTTTACACAAAGAAATAATGAATTTGTGAAGAATTGACAAGACAAATATGTTTAGACTGGTCAAAGCAGATTAATGAAGTAACAAAGTTTATTTATTTAGCTTCCTCAACCCTGAACTCCCTATATGGCAATAAGGATGCCTTCTACCCTTCTACCTTCCAGGGAAGGGATCCTTCACATGAAGAATTTATTTCCTTCTTTCAGGGGGATAGAGGATGGTCAGAGTATCCTTCTCATATTGACTATTTCTTAAGTAAATTTAACTAAAAATAATAAATATCCCAAAGTGGCATATTTTGGGGAGGGTTGCCCTGAACTCCATCACTTTTTGTGCTTCAGATGCTTCATTTGGAAAATTTAAGGATAAAACAAATATGTTAAAAATAATACTACCTTATATTATTGGACAATATATGCAAAACACCGTAACCCACATTCAATGGTTAAGAAGGTCAGGACTGACTTGGGACACTCAGACCAACAGTACCCACCCCAGAGACCGCACAGGGTGACCAAGGTCTCAGTGGGTTTACATCACAGTTCAACTTCTTCCTCTGCCTTGTTTTCTTCCTCCCTCTTTCTTTCACAGATGTTAATCCCTAATAAACAGTTTGAAATCCAGACTCCATCTCAGCATCAAAAGATAATCAGATGGGGCTCTTTGGTGGCTCAGTTCATTAGGCATCTAACTCTTGATTTCAGCCCAGGTCATGATCTCAGGGTCATGAGATCAAATCCCACATGGAGCTCTATGCTGGGCACTAAGCCTGCATAAGATTCTCTCCCTCTCCCTCTGCTCCTTCTCTCTACCATTTGTACAAGCGTGCACTCTCTCTAAAGAAAGAAAGGAAGGAAGGAAGGAAGGAAGGAAGGAAGGAAGGAAGGAAGGAAGGAAGGAAGGAAATCAGATATTTGCAGAGAACCCAGAGTGCAACATCAATTAATCAAAAACTCCAAGAATTTCCTACAGCAATTTCCATTCGCATTCCTCATTGACATAGTGGCTGAAGTTAAGAGTTTGACTTTCATACTCTCCTAGCATAATTTTAAGTCAAACTTATACTTTGATCTAAGTTCATGGACTTTTAACAGTTCCTCTTTCAAAATTTTACTTATATGCATCCTCATTTAAGAAACAATATCTATTTTCCCATTATAAACTAATAAATGTAGATAACTTAGAAAATACTTTTTTAAAAGCAAGGAAATCATTGTCACAAATTAGAATCAAGTTATATGTTCTTATGTGTAAGTCATTGTTCTCATTTAATATAATGGAAACATAGTCTTGTGCTATGCAGTCATGTAAGTAGTGCATCAATATGCTTTTATGACTAGTAATAAATACTAATATATACCAAGAGCTCATGGCCAGCTTGATACCAAGCTATTTTTATCTCATTTGTTTCCCTTATGTCTCATTTTGCATATCCAATAAATCTATGAGGTACTAACCATTATTTCTCCATTTGAGGGATAAGAAAATGATCACCTGAGAGCTTAAGCATTTGCCAAAAGTCAGAAAGCATGTAAGTGGCAGAGCTGGGATTCAAACTTAGCTACATGACTCAGTTTGTAGTCTTTTAAGCTTAAAACTACCACTTTTTTTTCATTGTTACATAAAGGAACAGTCTAAAATCTAGGGTCCATTAAACATCTTTACTTTCATATTTTCTATGATACTTCCAGCTGTACTTTAGGCACCATGCATTACAGAAAGGTATAATATAGAGCTTCGATATTCAAAGTGATCTAGAGAGGAAGAAGGATGAGAATAGGTGACCTGAATATATGAGAGCAAAATACGTGCTATCATGGGGTAGAGTAAATAGCAGTTTGAAAAAAGAGGGACAGATTCCAAATGGAGCTTCAGAAAGGAAGATTAAATCTCAAGAATTATTAAAATATGCAAGAGGACTTTCCAGACTGAGGTAAGCATGGCAAGCAAAGACATGTGAACATACTGGGCAAGTTTGAAGGATGATGGAGAAACCCACCAAGACACTATAGATTTATTTCATCTTACTGAACTGATTCTTTCCTGAACAGCTGCATGAAATTTGAATATTTATTTAAAAATCACATTTCAAAGTACTGGGGCACTAACTAAATGAAATCATGTAACCTTAAGTAAGGTTAAAGATTTTTTGGTAAACTGTAAAATCACACCTTTTCTTTTTTGAAAATTTAATTTGTAATTCTATCCCTCCTTATATTTAGATTTAAATCAATGGAATCTGTCCTTTCTTGCTTTATGTAATATTTTTTGTAATTCATGGTTCTGTTTTTACTTTTTATTTTTGTAGGGTTTTCTTCTTCTTCTTCTTCTCCTTCTTCTTTTTTTTTGGTTGTATTTCTCATGTTTCCTTTTCCAAGTCTATAAATACTGCATACCAACAAAATACACACACACACACACACACACACACACACAAAATGTTCCCAAAATGACTTAAAAATCAAATTTATTTTTCTGTAATTTGATTTATAGGTAATGCTGGAGAAGGAATTGGGCAACATTTTAAAATAACTCCTAATTACTAACAGATGAAAATGTATTGGCTAAGTTTAGGCATGGAATTCAGGCAGCTGATTATGTTGGAAATGCAATTGCATGCTTACATAGGTGGATACGTCCCGTTTTTCTAAACTGGCCCACCCATGCTTCACTGTTCACATTTGTCAGTGTCCATATTTCTATGTACTTATATAGTATTGGCTGAAAATATTACAGGATACAATTATCTGACTAAGATATCTATGAGTTTTCAATCTTTAAGTCCTCATGCTTTAAAAGACATTAACGTATCTTTGACAGGTATTGTTCTACTTTATAAATCTGCTGTCTTTGCTTTTTCCATCAGCATCAAAGATAAAAGGTGATTCTAGTCCTGAAGAGCAGCATCAGAAGAAGATTGGCCCTCTCACTCTCCAGGAACTATTAATCTTTCTTTACCTTCAGTTGCCTGTGAATAGAAAACTCTACAGATAATCTGATAACACAAAACTGAGGGATAGCCTGAGTAAATTATTTTGGCATATTGATATCAAGATTATACCTGTATGTAATCTGGATTTGCTGATAAAGGTCGGGCTTAATATTGGCTGACTCTAAGTAGTCTAGAGTTTTAATACCCCTACATACTAGCCAAGGTTAGAGACAGAGGAGAAAAAAAGCCCACAAAGCAACAGCATCCACTGGAACGTTTTCAGTCATCAGGAGGGGAGCATGCATGTTCAATTCATTCAGAAACTCAAGAAGCATAAAAACCAAGGCAATTGTGGTGTCAGCTGCAGAATGTTGTATGTTCATCTTTCTGCTTGATGTAGTAACCAATTAAATGAGCTATCCAGGGGCAATCAGGCTTTGTGAGGTCTTAAAGTTTTTAAGATTTAAACTAAAGTTTCAATAGCTTTACGGAAACTTTATCTGCTGCCAAAGGAGCATAAAGATGCTTGAGAAAACTCTATTATCATCTTCAACTTATTAACTAGAATGAATAACTCCCAGTCAAGATGGCAACATTTTTGAAAGGAAGCTGGAGAGTAAAAGGGAGATTGGATAGGAGTGAAAGGGAGCTTCTTATAAGGTTTATTCTTAGTAGTGTGTTGGAATCAGCTCATACAAGCTCACAGGAGCCAGTTATTAAATTTTAAGGAGTTTTGTGCTGGGGCTAATGTCACACTGGTAGCTTGAAATCTACCATGATGGGAATATTTATAACTTGAAAATGACAAATGCTTTGATTTAGGAATCTTTCCTTCTAAGGAGTCAGTTGATAATATCAGCACATCACTAATTTTATCGGAATGCAAAACTACAAAATTACTAACTGGAAACTACAACAGAATTTAGGGAAATAAAACTGTATGAGTATGAGTAGCCTGTTATACCAATAGGAATCTCATTCCAGAGAAAGTGTTCCAGAAACTTAAAAAGGAAAGACAAGATCCAGGGAAGATGGCGAGTAGGATGACCCTAAGCTCACCTTGGCCCATGTATACAACTAAATAACACCTATATCACTGTAATTAACCCAGAAAACAACCCCAAGTCTGGCAGAACAGACTCCACAGCAAAACAGAGAGGAAAGGTCACATTGAAGAGGGTAGAAAGGGCAGAGATTAAGTGGACTGTGGAACTGGCTGTGAGAGGGAGGAATGCTGCAGACACGGAGAGGGAAAACCAACAGACCCTCACACCAGGCACCTCAGGCATGGGGAATGCATACAGGGAAGACAAATCCCCATAACATTTGGCTTTGAAAATCAGAGGGGCATAATTTCACAATTCTTACAATCAGCAGGGCTTAACAACTAGAACTTTAAAAAATCAGCAGTTTCAGCTCCAGGAAAGCCAGGAGGATGAAAAGAAACTGAGTCCCCACCCTTAAAGAGATAGCGCAACAAACAACCCTGTGGAGATACAGCACAGAAGCAGCAGTCTGGCAAATGTTTGGGATAATTCGGAGGGAGAACTGTTTACTAATCTTAGAGTGTGAGCTGGAAGGGCAGGGATCCTTGTGAGACTTCTCCAAGAACAAGAGTTGATGAGTGCCACTTCCCGCCTCTGCCCCACAGCCTAGACACATGGACACCTGTGAGAACTAGCACAACAGCAACACTCTACATTTAACATGCTAACAGCATGCCCCACCCACATGTTCTCCTGACAACACCCTCCTCCAATATGACCTTATCCGGAGCCCATCCAAAGCAGTGCCACAAGCCTGGCAAGGTGCAAGCAGCTCCAACAGGGACCAACACCACTCCAAAGCGACTCCTGGCTGGGAAGAGGAGAAGATAACCGCACACACCAGTCTGACTGTAGCCCCAGCAGTGGGCTGGGGGCAGACTTCTGGTCTGACTGCAGGCCTCATTCACCAATGAAAGCTTTTTTTGAGGACAACACAGGAAAAGCACCCTGAAGTTCAGTGTTACCACATCCCTAACAAATGCCTCTTCTGTCTCAACTCAAATCCAGGGCATTCCTAGATGGCTCACTAACAGCAGAGGGACCAAAACTGTGCTGACAAAAGGCAAAGTGAACCATCACAGATGAATGGACTTCAGGCAAATGTGGTTCAATCACAAGAGTAGGGTGCATGCAACACACATAGGAGACACCCCAGAAGCCCAGGTTCTGGTGAACAGGGGACATTGCACTGCAAGGCACTACAGAACCTCTTCTTCATAAGGTCACTACTTTCAAGAGCAGGAGGTGTAGTTAACTTTCCTAACACATAAGAAGACAGATAGGCAAAATGAGGAGACAGGAATATATTCCAAAATGAAAGAATAGGACAAATTCATAGCAAGAGAGCCAAATAAAATGGAGATAAGGTATAGGCCTGATAGAGAATTTAAAGTAATGGCCAAAGAGATACTGACTGGACTTGAGAAAAGAGTGGAGGATCTTAGTGAGACCTTCAACAAGGATAAGAAACAATCAATCAGAGATGAAGAATTCAACAATTGAAACTAAAAATATACTACATGGAATAAATAGGAAACTAGAATAAACAGAAGAATGGATCAGTGACCAGGAGGACACAGTAATGGGAAGCAATCAAGCTGAACAGGAGAGAGAAAAAAATAATAAAAAATGAAAATAGACTAAGGGATCTCAGCAACAACATCAAGCATAATATCATTTGCATTATAGGGATCCTAGAAGAAGAAGAGAGTAAAGGGGGCAGAAAATATATTTGAGGAAATAATACCTGAAAACTACCTGGATCTGGGGAAAGAAACAGAAATCCAGATCCAGGAGAGACAGAGAGCCCCCTACAAAATCAATCAAAGGAGGCCCTCACCAAGACACATAGTAATTAAAATGACAAGAAGTAGTGATAAAGAGAGAATCTTAAAAACAAGAGAAAACAGTTATGTATAAGGGAAACCCCATAAAGTGTTTAGCTAGCTGATTTTTCAGCAGAAATTATATAGGCCAGAATGGAGTGTAAGTGTGAGCAAGATATTATTTCCTCAAATATATTTTCTGCCCCCTTTACTCTCTTCTTCTTCTAGGATCCCTATAATGCAAATGATATTATGCTTGATGTTGTTGCTGAGATCCCTTAGTCTATTTTCATTTTTTATTATTTTTTTCTCTCTCCTGTTCAGCTTGATTGCTTCCCATTACTGTGTCCTCCTGGTCACTGATCCATTCTTCTGTTTATTCTAGTCTCCTATTTATTTCATGTAGTATATTTTTAGTTTCAATTGTTGAATTCTTCATCTCTGATTGATTGTTTCTTATCCTTGTTGAAGGTCTCACAGTATATATATATATATATATATATATATATATATATATATATACTGCCCTCAAGAGACTCATTTCAAAGTTAAAGACACACAGATTGAAAGTGAAGGGATAGGAAAGCATTTATTATGCAAATGGCAGTGAAAAACATAGAGTTTAAAATAAAGACTGTAGCAAGAGATAAAGAAAGACACTGCATGTAATCATAAGGGTGGTAGTTCAACAAAAAGATATAAAAATTTTAAATATTTATGTACCTAACATGGAAACCCCCAGATACACAAAGCCACTAATAATAAACATAAAGACAGTAACTGATAATAATACAATAGTAATAGAGGAACTCAACACCCAACTTATATCAATGGATAGATAATCTAAACAGAAAATCAACAAGGAAACAATGGTTCAAATGACACTTTGGACCAGATGGATCAAAACAGATATATTCAGAACATTCCATCCTAAAACAGCAGAATACACATTCTTTTCAAATGCAAATGAAACGTTCTCCAAAATAGATCTCATATTAGGCCACAAAATGAGTCTCAACAAACTCAAAAAGACTGAAGTCATACAAGTCATACCATGCATCTTTTCTAGCCACAGTGCCATGAAGCTAGAGATCAATCAAAACAAAAAGTCTGGAAAGAACTCAAATATACAGAGGTTAAATAACATGCTGTTAAACAATGAATGGGTTAACCAAGAAATCAAAGAGGAAATTAAAAAATACATGAAGACAAATTAAAATGAAAATACAATGGTCCAAATCTTTGGGAGTTAGAAAAAGTTGCTCTCAGAGGGAATTTTATAGCAGTACAGACCTATCTCAAAAAAGTAAGAAAAATCTTAAACAACCTAACCTTACATGTAAAAGAGCTAGAAAAGAAAAGAACAAACAAAACCCCAAATCAGCAGAAGGAAGGAAATCATGATGAGTAGACTAGACATAAACGAAATAGAAACGAACAAACAAAAACAGTGGACCAGGTTAATGAAACCATGAATTAGTTCTTTGAAAAGATCAACAAAATTGATAAACCTTTAGCCAGTCATCCAAAAAAAAAGAAAAAAAGGAAAGTAAGAAGAAAAAAACAAACAAACAAACCCACAAACAATAACAACAAACCCAAGGCAGAAGACTCAAATAGAAGTCAGAGCTAGAAGAGGAGAAATAACAACTGACACCACAGAAATACAAAGGATTACAAGAGAACATTATGAAAAATTATATGCAAAAAATTGGATAACTTAGAATAAATTGATACGTTACTAGAAACATACAACTTCCCAAAACTGAATCAGGGAGAAATAGAAAATTAGAGTAGACTAGCAATGAAATTGAATCAGTAATCAAAAAACTCCTAACAAACTAATGTTCAGGATAAGACAGCTTCACAGGTGAATTCTACCAAACACTTAAAGAAGAGTTAATACCTATTCTTAAACTACTCCAAAAAACTGAAGAGAAAGGAAAAATTCCTGATTTATTCAATAAGGCCAGAATTGGCATTATCCTAATACCAAAACCAGATAAAGACACTACAAAAAAAAAGGGTACTACAGACCAATTTCTCTGATGAACATAGATCCAAAAATCCTCAACAAAATATTAGCAAAGCAAATCCAACAATAGATTTAAAAAATCATTTACCACAATCAAGTGGGATTTTTTTCCTGGGATGCAAGGGTGGTTCAATAGTCAAAAATTAATCAATTTTACATGTCACATCAAATAAAAGGAAGGATAAAGGCTTTAAGATCATTTCAATAGATGCAGAAAAAGCATTTGATAAAGTACAACATTCATTCATGATGAAAACCCTCAACAAAATAGGTTTAAAGGGAACATACATACCTCAACAAAATAAAGACCATATATAAAGAACCCACGGCTAACATCATAGTGGTGAAAAACTGAAAGCTTTTCCCCCTAAGATCAGGAATAAGACAAGGATGTCCAGTCTTACCACTTTTATTCAACATAGTCCTGGAAGTCCTAGTGATAGCAGTCGGACAAGAATAAGAAATAAAAGCCATTCAGGAAAGAAAGTAAGTAAAGTAAAACCTAAAGACTCCACCAAAAAACAACTAAAACTGGTAAATCAATTCAAAGGTCACAGGATACAAAAATCAATGTACGGAATTTGTATTTCTGTACACTAATAATGAAGTAGCAGAAAGAGAAATTAAGGAAACAGTCCCATTTATAATTGTACCAAAAATAATAAAATACCTTAACCAAGAAAGTGAAAGACCTGTACTCTGAAACTATAAAACTTTGATGAAAGAAATTGGGGATGATACAAACAAATGGAAAAATATTCCATGCTTACAGATTGGAGGAATAAACATTGTTAAAATGTCTATACTACCCAAAGCAAGCTACAGAATAAATACAATCCCTTATTAACATACCAATAGCATTTTTCACAGGACTAGAACAAATAATCTGAAAATCTGTATGGAACCATAAAAGATCCCCAAATAGCCGAAGTGATCTTGAAAAAGAAAAACAAAGCCAGAAGTATCACAATTCCAGATTCCAAATTGTACTACAAAGCTGTAGTGATCAAAGCAGTGGCACTGGCACAAAAATAGACGCATAGATCAACAGAACTGAATAGAGAGCCCAGAAATAAACCCATGATTATATAGTCAATTAATCTTCAATAAAGCAGGCAAGAAAATGCAAGAGGAAAAAGTCTCTTCAACAAATGGTGCTGGGAAAACTGGACAGCTAACATGCAAAAGAAGCACTTTTTATACCATAGACAAAAATAAACTCAAAATGGATTAAAGACCCAAATGTGAGACCATAAAAGCCCTAGAAGAGAGCACAAGCAATACTTTCTGTGACATCAGCTGTAGCAACTTTTTTTTTAAGTTGCCTCTCCTGAGGCAAGAGAAGCAAAAGCAAAAATACATTATTGGGGCTACATCAAAATAATAAGCTTCTGCACAGCAAAGGAGAGTATCAAAGGAAACTACAGAAAGGGAGAAGATATTTGCAAATGACATATCTGATAAAGGGGTAGTATCCATAGGTGAAGGAGATTAAGAGTACACTTAACAATGACGAGCAGTAAGTGATGTGTAGAATTGTTGTATCACCTAAAACTAATAGAACACTATATGTTAGATCTACTGGGAATCTAAAAATCTTTAAAAAGCCAAGAATAGAAGCACACAAATTAGATACTTTTCTCCCACCCAAAATCCCACCCAAAATCTCTACCCAAAATCATCAGTCTGGACGATTGTCCATATGGATGACCAACTAGTTTCTTAGATCCTATGTGCCTTAACCTCTTCAAATCATCAGGAACCTTTAATTCTTTTCCATTTTTATGAAAACAATTTAGACCTCTTCATCATCTATGGATTTTCTATCTCTGAAACCCATATTTCAAACATCCAAGACTCTAAACATACCTCAGTTACTGACTCTTTCAACAATACTGATTTCACATCTACTGTATGCCAGGTAATGTTATAGATATTAGGGATAATGTGATAAACACGAATATGCTATGGGAAAAAACTGGCAATAAAAAGTAAACCAACAGGTAACAAGATAATTCCTGATAGTGATAAGGGCCAGATAAAAAATGTAGAAGGGTAATGAGGCAGAAAATAATCATATAGGGAGAGGGAACTATTTTACCTATGCTGGTTTAAACAAAGCCTCTCTGAAAAATCCCATCGGTGGAGTCAGAAGGAGTAAAAAGAACACACAACAAGAAGAGAGGAAGGCCAGCTAGGTGGAGGAAATTATGTTTAGAGGTCCTGTATTGGAAAAATCTTGACAGCTTCAAGAACAAAAATGGAAAAAAGATAATATGGAGAAATAGAGAAAGAAAGGGAGGAAATTGTACAAGATGATGGTAGAGAACTAAGCAGAGATCTGTAAGATATGGACTTTTTTGGGATTTTATTCTAAATACAATGAAAGGCTCTTGTAGAATATCAAACTGGAGAACAACATAATCTGTTTTTTTATTTTAAAATGATTACCCTGCTGTATGAAAGTTGTTGATTATGCTGAAAGTTGATAATGCTGTTGCATTGAAGAGGGGTAAGAGTAGAGTTAGGAAAGGAATGAGAAGGTCATTATAACTGTCCAGGCAGAAATAAAGGTGTCTGGATCTGTGGTGCAGGTGGTGAAGACGCATTGGAGATCGGGGGATGGATACAGAGATATTTTAGAAGTATGACTACGGGTATACCCAGAGTTGCTCTTGGATTGCACATTGTATATAAAAGAGAGGTTCTAAAAACTGTAGAATGAATAGAGGTGTTTTGGTTTAAGTTGAAAAACATTAGGAGTGGAGGACTGGGGAGTAAATCAAGGGTATCATTTTGAATATGTTAATTTGGAGCTACTCCTTTCAAATGGAGATAAAAGTTAAGTAGACAGTTGCCCATGTAAAACTGGAGCTTAGTTTATCAATACCGAGCAGTTACTATGTGTCCAGTACTGACCAAGGAATGGCTGCAAAAACTAGGGGGAGGAAGGCCCGATATCCAAATGACTACCAACCAAGTTGTAGAAATGGTAGACTTGCTCTAAATCTCCCGAAGGCAAACTCCTGAACACTGATGGGGAATTTTATACATAAGGCAGATTATGGTTTGGTGTGTTGAACTTTCCAATGATTAAAACTTCTCATCTGTGGAAAGGATTTAAATTACTCTTAAACTTATGGTTAATTACAAAACAGTAAATTACCTTTCACTCAACTCCTTCAAACACAGAAGTCTGGAACAGGATCACACATTAGCAGAGAGGCTAGAGGAGATCAAGATCTCTGTGGAAATCTCTGCCTCTAAAATTCTAAATGTTTTTTAGAGCAAGAACATGAAAGGGAGAGGAACTGACTTGTACTCCTCACCAAATATGTGCCAAGCATACTTATGCAGCATTACTGTTTCATGCCAAGCAATTCTTTTTTTTTTCTATAAGATTTTATTTATTTATTCATGAGAGACACACAGAGAGAGAGAGAGGCAGAGACACAGGCAGAGGGAGAAGCAGGCTCCATGCAGGGAGCCCAACGTGGGACTCGATCCCGGGACTCCAGGATCACGCCCTAGGCCAAAGGCAGGTGCTAAAACTGCTGAGCCACCCAGGGATCCCCTTGACAAGCAATTCTTATATGAACTCTCTGAGGCAAGATTATTTCTGTCTTATAGATGATAAATATATGTGAAACAATTGACAAACACAAAAGCAGGTGGAAATCAAAATGTCTATAAGCTTTTATGTTACAAGCTCTGGATTGAAGAACATGAATTGGTCCCAGGGCCAGATGGGTTTCCCAATGTTTCCATCAGGGTGTCACCTCAGGATGAACCAACCACCCGACGGAGATTCTAATTCTGCACACCTGACTCCTACCCAGATGGGAGTTTTACTTTTCATGTCCATTTGGGCTCCAGCAGTGGGAACAGAGAGTGATGTGTCTTTGAGTCTACCTCAAGAACATGTGCTTGCTATTTGGAAGTAGGAATGGAACTGAAAGTATCAATAATGTAAAATCTATCAAAGGCTCTGTTTACTCAGTATCAGATAAAACAATTCTCATTTTACAGAGAAGAGTGAGTCCGGAGGAAGAGAAGCCCCAAGTGTTACTCTCATAGTGATCCTCCAGCAGAAACGTGAGAATGATTGTCTCTGAATATTGGGATTTCAGATTTCTTTATTTTCTTATTTATACATTGTTGGACTATATTATAGTGAATATGTATTTACTAAATGTATTACTATTAGTAAAAACAGTAATGTACATGTCTTCTATTCTTTCAAAAATTTTTTGTTGTTCTTCCAGCAGAATGACTATTGCATCCCTATTTCACCTAGATACTATAAACACCAATATTTATCATTAAAAGCCTAATTGAATTATCACCTGCTCTTAAACTACCCTCTGCTCCCCAAGAATAATAATTGTACCTACCATACACTTTAAATTACCTGTTTACTTTTTTTCTTCCATTTTAGGGAAACTGTCAGCTTCTTGGGGGACTTGGTCTCCTTCATCTTACATCCCCCAGGATCATAAATTATGCCAGTATATAGTGGCTGCTTAATATGTATTTTTTGAATTGAATTAAATATTATTTAATGGGTTGATGAGAAAGGAAATGAGCCATTCTGAGGTCTTAGGGCTCTCATCCTAATCCCAGAGGGTTCTGTCCCCATTGGCCTAATGGATATCCCCTAGTCAAATGACTTTCCTTTAACTCCAGTTTGGAGAAAGCCAGCATCCTAAACATTTCTGAGAACTAACTGGGAGATGGCTGCCAGCCCAGAGAACAGGGCTTGCCTCCTGATGAGACTCTACCAATACTTTTCCTTCCTAGTATTTGTCTTTCAAACAAAGCTGCTTTCAAGAAAGAACTCTCTGCTCTCTGAAAGTACAGAGGTAATTGGCATTCCCCTTGTATTGGTGTATTTTTAATGGGAGCACTGCAGTATGTTTTTTTTTTTCTAAATTTAAAAAAAAAAGTCACCCACGGGGCTGAGAATTTCACATTCTTTTCTTAGCTGAGAGGCGCACTTTTTAAATACTTCAATAAAATTTTATTTGGTCACTTAAAGAAAAAAAAACTTGTCAAAAAGCAATTGTAGTTTACTTGTCCTTTCTGGTAAAAGAGCATGTTTTTGAGGGTGCAGTATGCCCAGTAATTAGGAGCCCAGACTCTGAGTTAAATTTCTCACTAGCCTGGCTCTACTACCTTATTGTCTGACTCTGAGCAAGTCATTTGATCCCTCTGAGCCCCAGTTTCCTTATTTGTAGGAAGAACCCATCTCATAACATTACAATGAGATTAAACATTACATATTTTAAAGAGTGATAGGAAATAGCACAGTAAGATTGGTGATCACTAAAAAGTAGGTACTAAGTGTTAGCTATTATTAATATTCTGACCTAGAAAATATGCTTTACCTAAGTTAGTACAGTTTTATTGTATAGTTTGAAAAATTAGGGTTAAAAATGTCCATAAGACCGATTTTGAATGGCTTGTTCCTCTGCTTAAAATGAAAAAGAAATTTAACTCTAACAACTGAAAATGTGCTTACATGCAATAGGTTCTTGACTCTGCTTTTCACTGAGAATATGACCTGTAGTTAATAAGACCCTACTTTGTCTGCAGACTATTCACTGAAAGTCTCCTGATGTCATTGTCATGGCATAAGAAGTGTCTCCTACTGTCACTGTCAGGATATAAGAACTATTTCAAAAGTCAGTATTAAGAATTTGTGTACCGTCCTACCTTAGTGTTAAAATGAGATAATTCGGCCATCAAAAATTCACTGAGGGAAAAAGTGCAATAAGTGTGCACTGAAAGATTATTTTCAATCACAGCCAAAAATAAACACCCTGCTCAAATGATTTCCCATACACTTATGCACCGCCTTAGCTCTCCCCCGTATCTCCTATGTTATGATCCTATAGGTCCTTGTACAGTGAAGACTGTATGAAAGAAGACTGGAAAATCCTCTTTGCATTCTTATCTCCCAATTCTCTCTTTATATCATTCTAATCAGGTTTGTGTTGTCACTGTGTAGCTGAACTTGCTCTTGTCAAAGTCCCCCAAAACCTGCATCTTACGACATCTAGTTTCCTGTCTTCATCTTACTAGACATATGTAAGCCATCAGCAGTATTTGACACCATTTTCTTTCTTTTGTGAAACACTTTTCATCCCTTGGCTTTCAGGACCTAGTGTTCTCTTGTTTTTTCTCTTCCCTCAGTGGCTTCTCCTTCTGAGTCTCCTTCTCTGGCTCCTCTTTCTCCAAGAGATTTTAAATGTTGGTAACTTCCCTGGCTTTTTTTCTTTAACCTCCTTTCCCTTCTGACGTCTCTTCCTCAGTGAGTCCATCCCCTCTAATAGGTATAAATGTCATCAACGTGCCAAGGATTCCCAAATGTATTCCTTTAGCTCTGATGGTTTTAAAACACTTCTATGAATATTTTTCTGTACCACCTGACGGGGTGAAATATAACTCCCCTTCCTTTGAATATGAGTCAACTTTAGTGACTCACTTTTAATGAACAGAAGAGGCAAAAATGAAGCTGTGAGATTCCTGAGACTAGGTTAGGAAAGGTGATACAGTTTTACCCTGATTCTTGACCTCTCTCAGTATGTGCACCTTTGGAATCCAGCCACCAGGCTGCAAAGAAGTCAAGCAGCCACATGGTTAGTTAGCCCCGACCCAGCAGATAGCTGATGTCCATTATCGTCAACCACCTGACAGCTGAGTAAGTGAGGCTTTCGATAATTTAGATGATTTCAGCCTACAATAGATGCCAAATAAAGCAGCAACAAGTCCCCATCAAGAACTACTCAAGTTGTAGTTTTGAGGGGATCCCTGGGTGGCACAGCGGTTTGGCGCCTGCCTTTGGCTCAGGGCGCGATCCTGGAGACCCGGGATCGAGTCCCACATCGGGCTCCCGGTACATGGAGCCTGCTTCTCCCTCGGCCTATGCCTCTGCCTCTCTCTCTCTCTCTCTCTCTGTGACTATCATAAATGAATTAAAAAAAATTAAAAAAAAAGAACTACTCAAGTTGTAGTTTTGAAACAAAGCTCGTGTGGCTGTTATTTTAAGTCATAAAGCTTTGGGTTTTTGTTACACAGAAATGTATAACCAAACCCTACCTAGCCCTTGCTTTGTACTACAGAACCTGCCCACTCAACATCCACACTTCCATGTAGTATGGAAAAGTCAACTTCTTGTGGCAAAAAAAAAAAAAAAAAATCCCTCATGATTTCTTCCACAAGACTGACTCCTCCTACTTCTTCCCTCTTAGTCAGAGGCACCACCACTCAGTCCATTGCTCAGACAAAAACCTGGAAATCATCCTTGAATAAGGCCTTTTTCTCACACCACGTATCCAGTCTATCAGTAAGAATCATGCTCAAAATATGTCCAAGATGGCATTTTTAACTGCTTCTCTCATCACCTCTTGTAATCTGGTGTAGTGCAACAGCATGTTTACCCTTCTGCGGCTTATTCACTGGACAAACATCCTCTGCTAACATACCTGAGTGGCTTTCTATTGCACTTACCATATAGTCTGGGTCCTCACCAAGGCCTATGAGGTCACTCATGAATGGGCCCCTGCCTTCAGCTCCAATTTTGGTTCCTACCACTTTTCACTTGGTTCATTCATTTGTTTTGTCATACTGGCCTTTTTGCTTTTCCCAGAACAGGCTAGATTCATTCCTGTTCCTGACTGACAGGTTTTTGTGTGTTTGGAAAGCTCTTCTCCCCAAATCACATGACTTACTATTACAGCCTTGGCTTATATCTTTGCAAAGAGGCCTTCCTCTATATTTTGTGTCCTCCGGTCCTTATTAGTCTCTATCCCCTTGTGACTTTTTTCTCTTTAACGTGTTTTTCCCTGTTTGGAATTATATTTATCTGTTAATTGTTGACTCTTTCCCAGATGAGAATTTGGGTTTCCTGAGCTCAGGGACTTTTACCACTTTTTGTGTTACTATAGTCCTCAGTACCAAGAGAAATTCCTACTGCAGCTGTAAGCAATCTATACAGAACAGGTAAATAAACTCTGTTCAATAAAGGAATAAGGAGTTTAATCACTTAATACATGAGGCTTGATTAGATTGGTTTGGGTTAAAAATGTAAAATTTTTTATTGGCATGTAAGCTATTTCCATCAAGGAGAACTTGTTCTTCCTATGATGAGGACTTCTTTGCTGAATGGTTTGACTCTGGAAGCTATTCTGAGATAGCTTCTGACTGTGATGGTACATGAGAGCCTTGGATATAAAATAATAATTGAAACATTAAAGTATGTAATGTAGGATCAACACTGAACTTCACTTTGGCTTAGGAGCTATTTATATATTCAAACGTACTTTTTTTTTCTTTGTCACAATACGGTTTTCTGGTTCAGCTGTTATTAATAGCTGTGTGGGATTTGAGATTTTACTCTAACTCACAAGCTAAAAGTTTACCTGCCACAGATTTAAGGGTCTGGGCAAAAGACATAAGACCTGGGCAAGACAAAAGACAGTTTATTACCCACAATAATACCAGGAGCCAGGATAATAGCATTTTTTTTGCACTGGTTCCCTGAGCCCTAATTCCTGGAAGCCAACATGACAAAGTGGGTTGTGTTGTGAGAGAGAAAGCCCGAGTTTAGGAAGACCCAAACTTTTATGATAGACTGCAAGCAAATCTTTCCAATCTTGCCTCAGAAAAAGACATTACCTTATTAAACTGCAAAATAAATAAAACTGTCCTGTTTTTCAGAAGGAAACACTATCTATGTCTTCCAAAGCTATTTGAAAGGACAGTCCAGGAAAATGCAGTTATGTCTCTGCTCATAAAACATGCAGAATGCAAGAGACTCATGCAGAATTGTCTCATGTTATGGACTGAATATTTGTGCCCCCCTCCCAATTCATATGTTGAAGCCCTAATGTGCTGGTGTTTGTGGGGCCTTTGAGAAGTACTTTAAGTTAAAAGAGGTTGTGAGGGTGGGGCCCTCATGATGGAGTCAGTGCCCTTATTAGAAGAGACATCAGAGAGCTTGCTGTCTCTCTCAGAGGAGCACAGAGGTCGTGTGAGCCTACAAGCCAACAGAAGAGGCCTCAGATTGAAATTTTCCTCGCTGGCACCTTGATCTTGGACTTTGCAGCCTCCAGAACTGTGAGACATAAATTTATGTTTTTTAACCCACACACTGTGGTATTCTGTTATGGCAGCCTGAGCTAACTAAGACATCTTTCAAATACTTCCTTTGTATTTTTTTTTTTTTTACATTTTTTCTTAACACAGCCAGCTAATAAAAATATTCTGGCAAAGAACAGTCAGAAAAAATACTGTTACAAAGGAAATATTAAAATACTGTTTCATTAAATGAAGTACAATTTCAGTTTTTATTGACTACAGGCTACTTACTAGTTTCCTTAGCCATTTTATAACAAATAGGTTTTTAATCACAGAACAAGAGATCTAGAAATAATATAGGTTTGGTGCCTTGGCTCTTCGATGCATCAGAGACATACACTTCCACAATTTTTCTGCCTAAGTGTGTTGATTGATGAGATATGGTATGGAGCAGTGGTCCAGCCATAGCATGTGGTGCCAGGAAACAGAACTGGATCAGGAGTAAAAATATTGGTGCTGCCATGTAGGGCTAAGCTTCATTTCACCAACCATCTTATCTCCCAGAGCTTCTGTGTGCTGAACTGCAAAATGGCAAGAATAGTGATATTCATCCCCTATACTTCAAAGGATTATCATGAGGACTGCAAATGCAAATGTGAATGTTGACAAGGAGCTGATTTCATTCTTAAGCAAGAACTGATATTTTTCATAGCATATTTATCATCTAAATTATAAAGAAATACTAATTTTAAAATATTTCAAGAAGATTGTCAAGTGACCAAGGAGAGACCATAAGTTTATTGGGTGCATAGCTATCTTATATATTCTCATCCTCCAGGTTCGAGCCCTGGAAGCCACATCAAAGTATTTGCACCCCAAAGAAGTGCCATGAAATTTTAAACTTATGGGACTTTACACAAACTCTTTTTATTGACAACATTCTGTCCTTTCAGTCCTCAGCTGGTATTCTTTGAGACCAGGTTAAATATCATATCTGGAATCTCTTTCCCACACCCCTTGGGCCAACTGGGCTCTTCCCATTGTGCTCATGTGGTGGTTATGAGAGTGCATGTGTATCTGTTTATTTGCATGTGTTTCTGTTTATCAAATCGAGTAGAAAATACTTTGATGATTAGGGATCCCATTTAATTTACCTTAGAATTCTCAGTACCTAAAAGTGTCTGACACTTAGTGTTTAAATTATATTTGATGAAGGAAAGAGAGAGAAAAAGAATGGGAAGAAGGAAAAAGGGTGGGAAGGAAGAGGGGAAAGAGGGAGGAAGGGGAATTCCTTAAAATTTAATACCTATTTTTGGTATGGATTTATTTTGGCATTATGGATCAGAGCCTGGTCTCTGGATCTAGATACTTGAGTTGAATTGTAGCTCAGTTCCCTATTAGTTATAGGCCTTGAGCATATTACTCATCTTTGCTGTGCCTCAAATTTTTCATCTACAAAATAAACATAATATTAGCAGTCTCTGAGAGGGTTTTTGTGAGGATTAACTGAATCAGCCCCTACAAACAATTTAAAACTGTGTCTATCCATTCAATAAGTGTTGGCCATTGATTCTGACGTTGATGCGTCTCCCTCCAACACCACTACCAAATAATATATAATGACTAATGACAACTTCAGAGATTAATGATTTTTTAGAAGTCATCTTTGAGATATTTCTTGTTAATGGATATTTTCATTAGGCAGTAAGCCAATTTCATTAGGAGAAGGTTATAGAGAATATGACTATAAGTTTTGGGAAAGCTATCCTTTGTCTGAAATGTTAATTATATACATTGTTACATAGAACTCTGTAAGTTTATTTGCACTTGTGCTGTATCTTATAAAACTCTTCTTGGAAAATATACCTTGCTGGGATTCACAGAAGAACTAAAACTCTCCATCTCTTTACTGAGCTTTCCTGGAGATCCCAGTGATTTGAAAACTAATGCAAAACTCTTGGTCAGATATTTAGTTTGACCCAATCCCTCTTAAAGGCAACAATTAAGACTTAGTGAAATTTCCAGGGCTTTCCCAAATCCACAAGAATAGACTTTAGTATTGTCCAGTGTACGCTTTGCTTTACAAATGCAGAAGCCCATGCAGAGGCACAGAGTCTAAGACCACTTAGCTACCTGGTAATGCCAATTCTGCAACACAGGTTTCCAGATTCTCAGGAGCTGTCAGGTTCATGATACTAAACAAAAATTATTGGTTGTCAATGCTACATTTTCTTTCTCTCCTGATATCAAGGTATTATTACTTTATTATTAAACATATTTCTCTTTCTGCGTCAAAAAAACCATATTTTAGATGTTAAATATAAAGTAAAAACTTCTGGTATTGTGAGAGATAAAAATATGGTAGGAAATTTAAATATTAGACATTACAACAAAGGATGGGCTTATTAATTTGATTTTTATCTAATTTTATTATTTTGATTTTTGTCTATTATTTTAATTTCTGATTTTTTGTCTGGGCATAAATAGTTGAAAAAGTACATATATATTTTGAACTGTATTTGAGGGACAGACGAATGCTTGGAAACATGTAATTTTGTTTTAAACAATAATGGTACACACCACTGCAGCCTTGATTTCATGCCAGGAACCTGCATCGTATTTTAAACAGCCACCAATGTTCATCTTCCAATTAATCTGGCACTGACCCCCAATGTTGCCATAAGTCTGTCATCCCCTAATGAATATCCCAGTGTGCACATTCCACACAAGGACCCTACGTTGAAGGTAAAACGTGCTGCATGACACTGTGACACTGTCTGGAGAAGGATGTTAATTCTTTGCGAACATTCCCACGGAGAAACCTGACCTCTGTTCATCACAAACAGGAACTTTTTTCTCTTTTTTTTTTTTTAAACCGGAAGGTAGAGTGAAAGAGGAAACAATGTTGATTTCTGGGAGAAGTTGTGCTGGAAGTCCAGTTTGCTGGCTCTCGGAACAATTATGGGAAGCCCCACAGAGCATGTCCTTTTTATTCAGAATAATGGAAGGCACTTCCACTCCTCTGCGGAAACAACAGTTCAAAGACAGGACACAGAGTCCCTAAACTCTGGCAGCTTTTGAATAGTCCCTTCCATTCCACTCCCACCACTGGTGAAGTGAAAAAGGACTCTTTATAGGTAAATTGGTGTGATATGGGTCTCCTTTATATCTCAGCGTGCTATTTTGCCTTTGGGAATAAAACAGACTGGCCTATCTGGTTCTATTATTTATTCAGTGAATAAGCACTAATCACTTTCTCTGCATTGAGTTAGGCAGTATGGACACAAAAATGAGTAAGATAACTCTCCTTGCCCTCAAGGAATGTACAATCTAGACAGACATATAAATTGAAAAGCATACCATTCTTGAGAGCAATTTTACAACATGTAATCAAATTGCTATGAGTGAGCAATCTTTCTCCTGTTAACTTTGCTGGAGAAAATCTCACTTGAGCTCTGAAAGGCTTAGCAACAAGTTGGAGGCAATACATGTTTCATCATCAGAGAAGCACATTATGCAGGTGCTTTGCCACAGAGCAGCAAAGAAGTAGACTTAAAAGAGTAGTGTGAATGAATCTGTAAAACATCTAACGCTGAATATGAGTAAATTAAAAAAGGAAAAAAAAGAAAAAAACTATAACAATACCGTAAAATAAAATGCATGCACAAAAAGCAACACTGTCTATTTAGTATACAAACAAAAGGATATATGGAAGCACATTTAAATAATGGCTTTTTGTACAGTGGGCCATGGGTATGGAAATTCAATTAAAAGAGAATAAAAAAATAAACAGGTAGTCTTTATAGATTGATGATTATGTGACACAAACTGAGTAACAATAACACAATTCTCAACCAAATTCCTAAAAAAGAAAAAAGCGAATTGAAGTATAAAGCAGTAAATGTGTTTAGAATGCACTGCTCTTACAGAGAGGTGAATAAAATCGGCCTTCGGAATCCAGGAAAATGTTTTGGAGGAGGTGACGTCTAGATTGAGACTTAGACACCCACTGTCACAGCTGCAGCCACCTCCTCTATCACATACTGGCTTGTCCTTGCCCTTGAGTCTGAATTTAACTTTGTAATTTAAGTCCTCGTCCGAACTTATATTGAAGATATCTTCTCTTATTTATTTCAAAGTAAGTGGGTGGTACTCCTGCCCTTTGGCAAATAGAAGTTCACAGGTTAGCTGGCTTTAGATTCCCACCCAGATTTACATCATCAAGATAGAGCACAGCATGTCCAGAGCCCATCCTGCTCGGTTGTCCCCTCAGCTCTCACAGGGGCTTCTGAAGGATAAATCCACACTGGTCATCCTGCTCCAAATTCGTACCCCTGGCTTTTGCCCTGTTTGTTTGGTTTTGGTTTTGTTTTATTGTAAGACTTGTATTTCCCTTCCAACAGTAGGTCCTTGGCTCACTATTCCTATTGGATGCCTTTGTGTCTCTGGGATTGCATGCTATTAATTCTGTCCAGAGTCCTCAGGAACCAGAATCCTTCCATGAACTAGCTGCACAGCGAAGTCCACCCCCTAAGTTGAATAGTCTACCGTTGAGAAACCCCCCTATTCTTCCTCGCTAGACCTTCCCCATGCCCTCTCACCTTTCAACATTGATCAGTGTATATTTTTTCACCTTAGTCTCTTTGTGACTTTTCTCTGGTAGTGTGATGCTGGGAATGCCCTGAGTGTATCTGACACAGGCTAGAGGAAGAGGCATAGTGCATTATGCTCTGAAGTCAGCTATAGAGGTGTTCAGATGTTCAGTCAATTCATCGCACAGGCATAAGCGGTTACTTGACCTCGCAGTGTAAGTGGGTGAAGAGAGGCATTTTATATCTTAGGACTCAGGGTTTTTGTAAGCATTAAAAGAACTGATATGTGCAAAGTCCTTATAGCAACATTCTGGCAACACTATCCATGCTTTTATTATCTCTAGGTGTTGTCCTCTCTGGGAGGCTTGTCTCATTCCTAACACCTTCAGTTCTGTCTCTGGAAACTACCAGGGGGGGAAAAATAGATGATACTTAAAAAAAAAAAAAAAAAAAAAAACTAAAAAGCATTGTTTTGGGGGGAATGAAATACAATATAGTGGGAACAGCCCAGAATCTGATTTCAGATGACCCAGGTCAAAGTTACAGCTGTCCCTTCCTCACTGTGTGGTGCTGGGGAAGTTTTATCTCTCTTGGCCCATTTCCCTGTTTATGGAATGGAAATAGTTATGACCTCTACCTCCCAGGGTAGTTGTGAGGATTCAGCAAGGTAAAGCTTGTGAAACTCTTTTATAAATGGTGTTATGCTAATATTTGTTACTGTTGTCATTATTATCTGTCATTTGTTTCAGGCGACTAGAAACTATGTCATAATACTTCCTGTAGAGTCAATGAGTGATAACCTTTGTTTCAAATTCTAGGAACAAAGTTGGCCTTTTATGATGGTTAAATCTCATATTTTGAATTAACTGGCCAAATTCACTGTGACTCTAGAGAAAAAAATGTGTGAAGCTAAGCCCATTCCTAATATATTATCTTTTAAATGTGAAAAACAAACACCCCCCCCCCACACACACACACACCACTTAACTATTCTCTTCTATTTCTCACAGCTTACTCTTCAACAGTTAGTGGAACGAAGAGGACACTGAGAAAAACCGAGACTTTCCTAGAATATCATCTATATCATTGGCTATATCATTCAATGATGACAACAATCCTAGTGACATAGTGATAGACCCTTGTATAGATGAGACCCAGGGGAGGTGGGAATTTCCATCAATATCATCTGGCTAATTAGTGATGGGTTGAGGGCTAGAAGCCAGGTGTCTGGACTTTTGCTACATGCTAAGAAGAAACTCTAGAGTTCTTTTTCCACATAAATCAAGAAGAATTTATTAGCCCCTGCTCTGCAAAGCAATAAACAAAACATAGGAAAGGGATAAATGTGTATTATTTTTGGAGGGGGGAAGGAATGGGGATATAAAAGAGGTGTCATTTCATATAAACACCTGACATGAAATAGTCTGCATTGCCTGAAGTATGTTGCAATACATTTAAGTATCTCAGGCTCACTAAAATACGTTTCCCACATGAACCTCCCCCTGGAATCAATCCTTTTGTCCTCTGATGCCCAGAGCTACTTTTGTCAGATGAATTTATGAAACCTAACCAATATGAGTAACAAAAATGAAAATGATGGCAGCTCTTTAACATTAAGCATCCGTGAGTAAGAGCTATGAGCACTAGGTCATTAATCTGTTCAACACACTTTTAGTTTGAGTTCCATATATTTCCTTGGATGGCCCCACTTGGGTCTTGAAGGGAGGGAAGCTTTCAACTGGGAAAACTTTAGGATGGTCAAGGAAAGCAACCTGGATAAAATGAGACTGGGTAGCAATCCAAAATGATAAGATAAATAGTAACTCAAGAGGCCATGATAGTAATCACTTCTGTCCATTTGTTAACATAACCTACTGAACTGTACTTCCTTAACTTTTCTCAAACTGTTTAATCTTCAAAGTCTGTGAAGATTGTTTCCTGGAAAAAGAAAAGCTATTTTTTAAATTGCAGAATTATTTATAAACAGATTGATTATTCTTAGTATCAAAATGTGACTAAATTTGTCTTTATAACACTCAAGAACATTTATGTATGTAGTAAACCTTAATTTCAAACTGTTAAATAACACCTTTAAGTTTTGTGTCTACTCTCATCTTTTTTTTTTTTAACAGAAATAACATAATGTTACCTCCAGATACATATTTGTTTACTAGGTCTATGGAATATTGAGTCAAAGACCCATAGAGTCTGTTCATAATGTATTAATTTTACCAAATTACTGAGTATATGCCCAACACATTCCTGTTCAGAGTTTTACCTAACTTATCTTATCTTACACTATTTTTTTCCTTTTATACAGAGTTTTTAAACAACTAAAATGTTAAAAAAAAACTGAACACTACTTCTGAATATTAAATATATAAATATATAAATATGTAAATAAACCGTACTTCCTGAATATTAAAATATAAGAACAATGGCAAATGTTACATTAAAAAAAAAAAAAGTAACAAGGACTCTGGAGCCAAACCCTTAGAATTCAAAGTCAGGTTCTACCAACTTATTGGCTTTGTGACTTTCCATAAGCTTCTTAAACAATCTGTGCCTCAAGGTTCCATAATTGTAAATGAGGAATAATAATAGTATTTGCCTTATAGGACTATTATGTAGAATGAATGAGTCAATATTTGTAAATCATTTAGAGCAACTTCAACACATAAATCTACTAGGTCCTAAATAGTTTTTGTATATAGGTACACAAAAATATGAGCACAGATTCATGTATCTTTGTATATATACTATACATACATGAACAATGATATCAAATTTCTCAATATGTCTCACAGAAGTTCAAGTGTTCATGAACCTATACACGTATTAGTACTTAGTATCTTTTGAAATTTGGTCTTTCAAAAACTGAATAAAGAGTGCATCTGAAAATTCCATATTTTTTATTATATTTATTTTTAAACACTGAAGTTTAATTATAACTGAAATATAGAAAGGAGTTTAGATATTATCTTGAGAAAATTTGAATTGGACAAGTCTATATCCAAAAGGACATCTTTTGGCTAGTCTTAAAAAAAATTTAGTGACGTAGCCATTGTCAACATGGTTTAGGGTATGAACATTGGGATGAGTTCCTATATGTATATTTTATGTCCTTTTTGTGGCATCCAGTGACTCACTGTGAAACCAACAAATCCTGCCTCACCTCTACGTTATTTAGTCACCCACACTTGTCCCTGCATCTCCTCCTCCAGTTGTTTTGACACTGCCCTTGTTCAGATCCTAATCATTTCTCCCATGAAATACTTCAACAACCTCTTGCGTCTTCTCCATGCTTTATGTGGCCATGATTTATCTCGGTGACCCTCAGATCTAATCACGAGACTTCGTCACTTTAAAAATTCTAGTGTCTCCTCATTGTCTCTGAAGAAAAAAATATAAAACCTGCCACAAGATACCCTAAATCCACCTAAAATGAGCTCTAATTTACCTTTTATTCTTCCTCTCATGACACTTTCCTCTCCATCACGTCAGACCCCAATCTGTCACTAGATGAAACTAGTCCCCACTCTTTGAGTGCATAGTTTTATGCACTCTTAATAACTAATAACACCATATTTTTTATTCCTATTGTTTCCTCTGCTTCTGATGCCCTCTTTCTTACACTTAATTTAGAAAAATGGTAGTTGAACTTTAAAACTCAGTTTAAAATGTATTTCTCTAAAGACTTTCCCTAAATCCCTTCTGAGCTCCCATATCACTTTGCATATGTAGTTTTTATAACAATTTGTATTGCAGTTGATTGCCTTATTTGTCTTCCCCACTCCCCAAAAAGGCAAAGGGCCAGACATGCCATAAACATCTTGTAACCCAAGTCGACACCGACCTGGGTTATAATAGAAGTTGAATCAGGGTGTATGTGTATATGCCTGTGTTTTAATAAAGTATCGGTTTCAGCTCTGCAGCTAACTGGTTGCATCTCTTTAGATGAATCTTAGTTTCTCTTTTCTTTAAATTGAGGAGATTGTGTAATAGACTCTTTCTGGCTAAAACGTTATGATTTATAAAAGTAAAATAGAAAATAATTATAAACACACTGAGAATAAAAATACCCTATCAGGTTAACAAGTACAAATGTTCTTATGTATAAATAAGCCAATATTAACACATTTCCAGTAATTGCCTAATTGAGCTACATTAAACAGAGTTCTTTTTTGTTATACTTTTTAAAATGTGAAACCCTTCCATGAACTGAACAAATGTGATACAAAGAAAGAAATGAAGGAGAAGGGGATACATGGGAGAGTGGAGACTGAGAACTCAGATCAACAGAGTGCTGTTTTTAAAGAAGTCTTTTTTTTACATTGAGGTTTTCTTTTTTACTTTTATTTATTTTTTTATAGATTTATTTTTTATTGGTGTTCAATTTGCCGACATATAGAATAACATCCAGTGCTCATCCCATCGACGTGGATAAATAAGTCTTATTAGGATGAAAGTGGCATTTGGAAGAGGAGGTCTAGTGACTGGGCTTCCACATTTTACAGGATGCTTTCCCTAGTTCAATGAGATATTGGGGGAAATGATCTTTAAAACCTGTGACTGGAAAGTATCTTCTTTTCAAAGAGACTACAAATATAAAAGAAAGCGCATAATTTTTGTTTGACTTGAATGAGAGGAGAGAAAATAAATTGTAAGGAGTTATAAATGTCTCCAGATAAGTCTCAGTAAAGTTTCCATTCTCTTTTCCAATTAAGATAGTGTTCATAACAAAAAAAAAAGATTTTTGCTAAACCACAATGAAATTTTAGACGTAGAAATTTTTTTAAATCTTATTTTGTGATCAGATCCAAAATATTATAAATGATTGTTCAATTTGATACACTATTGTTAGCTGTTATTGCTACTCTCAAACCAAAGATAACGCAGTCCAGAGAAACAAAGCTGAGTTCAAGGGCGTTTCTTTATATTCTCCTGTTTTCCAAGCATTATGCTAATTACACTGAAGAATACTAAAGAACTGGAAACAAGGTCATTGACCTCAAGAAAGACAAAGGTAACACAGAGACAACAAATAGACAACAAAAGCAAAGCCAAAATCACATACCTACAAATACTCATCAAGTGCCAAGTAATACAAAGCCTGGAGCTAATCTCATAGGAGGGAATTTGTCTGGGAAGGCATCTAGAAGAACAGGAGCCTCTAGCAAGGTCTTGGAGAAAGCAAAACTCGGGTCATGCGGCTGAGGAATGAGGGCCTTTCAGGCAGAGAAGCAACCTTAGCAAAACACATCCAGAAGTAGTGCTGGACCAGATGTGAGCGGAAATTGCAAGTAGCTTGATTAAAGTGAAGAGACAGAGATGTGACTTGGAAAGACATAGTACCTTCAGGGATTCATTTGGAAGATCATTGAACAACCTTAGTATTTAATCCAAGCAGAAAGGAAGGGCCAGAGTTTTACATAATAAGTTTTTCATCCCTGAACTCTCATAATCAAGAAAGCACTATTCTCAGTTCTTTAGTGGATATTATTCCTGATTTCAATTCCTCAATTTAGCCTTCAAGATTATCCAGAGAAGTCTGAATTCTTACTCAAGCATTCAAGACTTTTCATGACATGGTCCCAACTTAACTATTCCAGTCCGATGCCCTATTTCTCTCCAATAGAAACCTCCCACACAGCCATGAGGAAACTAAGAACTGAGAATATTTCTTTGTATTCATTCGCACAATAGTACACTTTTTAGCATTTCTGCCATTGCTTTCTGCCATTTTCACTTTTGCCAGAAATGCCTTCCTCTCTTTTATTGCTGTGGGTCCTCTCCACCCATCACAGTGCAACAAAGGTTGTTTTCTGTGAAACCTTCTCAGCCTTCCCAACCCACAGAGATTTCTAACCCTGTACACTTGCGGGCTTATTGTTTATAACACCTTTTTAGCACTGAAAAATTGACATGATATAGTTATCTTTCTCTATACAATTTATGTGTACTTACAAATAGACAATAAGCAACTGGAGGATAGAAATTTCTCTTATATTTTTCATTACCCATAATGCCTTGTACATTTTAAGTGTGCAGTGAAAATGAATATATTGTTTTCTTAGAACACATGAGAATGGGACTATTTCTGTCTTCTACTGTTTTATCTCAGCACCATGTTTGGCAACTAACATATCTATTATATTTTTGTTCCATATAAATAGATTGAATGAGCAAAGCATAATATGGCAAAGTTGGAGAAGCAGAAGCTGTGAAATCAGACTAATCTAGGTTCAGTTCCACCTCTTTCTACTACAGACTTTGTGACAACCTTGGACATATTCTCAATTCCCTTAAGCTGTATTTTCCTCCATTACCAATGAGAGTAATAATTATCTCACTTGCAATATCTTTGTCAGATAACATGCATAATTCTAGGCATCCAATAGATAGATATATTATCTATTATTAAAGTTTTCTACCTGAATTTTTCCCATTAATCATTAGATGTTTATACTTGAGCAGAGAAAATTCCCTTGTCCATTTCACAATTTAAAATGTTTCCATATAACATAGAAATAAATCTCTTATCCTTTCTTTAGCAGACTGCGTCCTCTCCTCCTTCCTTTAAAATACTCTTATTCTCTTGTGGTTCACACTATGAAATTTTACTACTCACAACTACCTAGATGCCGTCACCTGCTGATATCCGTGTCATTTTCCGTTATTCACTGAAAATGTGAACATCTGGTCACTATTTTCCTCCCCGCTACCATTATGATCTTCATTTCTGGCAAAGTGGGAGGTTCTTTGACCTCCCATCCAAAGCCTTTTTTCCCCTCACCACAAAGTGGCCACTGACGTCCATGGCTTATACCTTAGATCTTGGCACATGCTCTCTGAAACACTGATTCTAAACAGTTCATTCTGATTACTACTTCTTATTTTTCCAGTTGAATTATTATAGGTGTCCCTCTCCAACAATTATTTAATTCTGCTGGAACTCTTATCTGTTAACTCCACCAACAGCCCGCTCATGCCCTTGCTTTCCTACTAACCCAATACATATTTCATGCTTCCTCAGTGACCTCACTCCTTTGCACACACCCTCAATTCTCTTGCCCTTGTACCCTTCCATTGTAACTCTTTGTAAAACCCCAAGTCAAATCCTGTTCATCACCCACCAGAACAGTTGGACATGGCTAGAGAAAAACATACAGCCAGGCTGATATTTCACTTTAATTATATGACCCAAAATATCTTGGGAACATGAAACATTTCCTGAAAATTCCACTCTTCTTCTCTAGCAAAATTGCTTTTCCACTAACCAAAATAAATCTACACTATCTCCTCTCTGGTCAATCACTTAATAATGCCTTCCTTACCTTGCTTCATACATGTCTGACAAAATAAAAGTAATAAAACAAAAATCCATCTTTGGTCAAATTTAACAATCCTATTGCATTTCTGTTTATAAACTGCCTTTTCTCTCATTATACTGTATGTTATCAGGGCAAGAAAACCCCTCCTCTTGTGCATTCCCAATCCCTCTTACCTAATCAAGATCCTTATTTCTACAATAATCCCCCTTATACTCTATATTATCAATTTTCCATTTTATATCCTAAACATAGGTCATATTACTAAATATATTTGTACCTCTAGATAGACACGCCTATGCTCAAATTTCTCTCTAGCTCCTGTTCCATTCCTCTCTATACTCTATAGGTGAGCTCCTCAAAACAGTTGCCTATGTGTCATCTCTCCGATTCCTCTCTTCCAAATTCTCTCTTTAGTCTCCTCAATCAGCCTTTTTTTTTTTTAAGATTTTATTTATTCATGAGAGACACAGAGAGACAGACACACAAGCAGGCTCCCTATAGGAAGCTTGGTGCAGGACTTGATCCCAAGACCCCAGGATCACTTCTGAGCCAAAGGCAGACACTCAACCACTGGGCCACCCAGGCATCCCTCTTCAACCAGCCTTTTGTCTTTACCCCTTGTCAAAGTCACCAGTGACCTCGTCTTGCCAAATCTAATGATGAATACCCTGTTCTTACTTGATCTCTCTGTAGTTTTGTATGTAATTGACCTGTCCCTTCTTAAAACTTTTATTTGACTTAGCTTTTCAGATACTATGCTCTTTTAGCTTTGGTTCCCTTGGCTGCTGCTCCCTCTTCTAACTCCTGATTGTTGCAGTGCTTCAGGGATCAGTTTTCTAACTGCCTATACAATATTTACACAATATCAATGAGCCATCTCAAACCTAACACGAATGTCTGAATCCTCAAACTCACTTCTTGTCTTGCTCAATCAAGTCAATGCTGCCACTATTCAGCCAATCAAATCTAACAATCATTTTTGATTCCTCCTTCCCACTCACTGTACATTTAATCCACCCACAAGTTTTGGTGGTTCTACTTTGAAAAAAAACAGGTTTTTCTGTTATCGCTTTTGACCTACCACAGTCTATGCTTTATACAATAGTAAAAATGATCTATTTAAGGGATCCCTGGGTGGCGCAGCGGTTTGGCGCCTGCCTTTGGCCCGGGGCTGATCCTGGAGACCCGGGATCGAATCCCACATCGGGCTCCCGGTGCGTGGAGCCTGCTTCTCCCTCTGCCTGTGTCTCTGCCTCTCTGCCTCTCTGTCTCTCTCTGTGTGACTATCATGAATAAATAAATAAAATCTTTAAAAAAAAAAAAAGAATGATCTACTTAAGACATAAATGAACCCATAACCTTCTCCTTTTTAAAAATCTTTTATTTTCTTTCCTGTCATACAAAAAAGAAAATCAAATTATTATTTATACTTCTTGTTACTTGTATCTGAAATTCTTCCCCTAGATTTTCTGTATGTGTCAGTCTTTTTTATTTTTCAGGTCCTTGCTCAAATATCACCTCCTCTGTGAATCTCCTTCGCACACCTTATGTAAAATACCCTCTGCTCACAATTTGCCACCTTTCTGCCTGTAAAATTGACATCCCCCTTGTCATTTCAGATGAAAGAATAAACAGTAAGTCATACCGTCCCCAGGCATGGCTGGACCAGTCAGGGAATGTATAGACTCAGGCCCATGAGATAGGAATGCTTGCTTATCATTCAGAGGAATCCATAGGAATGCAACTGCACTAGCTTACATATGTACAAGTAGCTAGTTTATTCACATACAAACAGCTAATCAGCGTTATCCTAAATACATAATCACCAGATGTACCGAATGAAATCTCAAACATAAAGAACAAAGATATTTTTCAGATTGCAAGTCTCTTGACATGGAACAGACCTCCATGGGACCAGACAAAGTGACCCCAAAAGTTATTAAGTAACATCTGTCAGTATGAATTCATGGGCCTCCAATCAATGGCATCCACCTTCTGAAAAGACTTCTGCCCCAAATTATGCTTTTAAAAAGCCTCACTTGCAAGCCATTGGGGAGTTTGGGACTTTTGAGCCTTAGTTTTCTGTTCTCCTGGGCGGCACCACATCAAACGATGGCCTATCTTTCTTCACTGCAAAGGCTCCATGTCCATTTTTTTATTGGCTTGCTGCATCTCAGGTGGACAAACTCTCATTTGATTCAGTTATACCTGTTTTATTTTCCTCATACAATTCACTACTATTTTAAATTATATTTTTATTTTTAAATATATTTATTTCACAGAATGCAGAGACTTAATTTCCCTTACCACTATATCATCAATACCTAAAACAGAAGCTAGCTCATAATAGGTATTGAATCAATATTTGCCAAATGAGTGTTAAATGAAAATATTTAAATATCAAAACCTGTGCATTTCCCCTTACAGTCTTACTTGCTCACCCATGTTACTGATTTCCATTGCTGTCATTCTAATTCAGATCTCATTTCTGCTCACTTATGTCTCTTTATCTTTTCCTCCAGTTCATTTGGAATACTCACTTCCATTAGTTTTTACCAACTTTACCACTTTCTCACCTTCATTAAAATTAGTCTTTATATCTAAATCAGATTTTACAAATTTTGAAGTGATTTTTCTTGCAATTATTAAACTCACTTGAACGTGCACTTATAAATACAAAGATCTTGAGTGATTTTCTGAAGCCTGAAAGTATTTCATCTGACATTAAAAACTTTGATAATTTATTTCCAATGGACATTTTGAGTTTTAGTTTAGATGTCATTTACCCTGGATGAAAAATGATATCTCTTTCTCTTCTGAATTTCTGTATTCACAGGATGGTGTGACCCTTTCATATATTACATTATATTACTTTTATATTTCCCTCCACTGCTAAATTGTCATTTCCTAGAGGTCAGGAAACATATTTTATTCATGGTTCATGGTATCCTCTATCATAGCTAACAGAATGAAGTATTTGTGTCAGTGATTGGTATATATCAGACCTGTGATTTTTTTTTCTTTAGACTTTTATTACCGAAGTTAATATTTGTAGTAGAATCCATGACTAAACTTTTATAAAATATCTACATTCAGGATTATCTGAAAGGAACATTGATTTATCTTTTAACTTAATGGTTTGTATTAGAATTACTATGACATTCTAGTCTTGAGAGACTATGTATCCTATGATCAAGAGGTAAGTTCTAAGCCCAAACTCCCTAAGTTCAAAATACCAGCTCCTCCACTTATGGGCTTTGTGATCTTGGGCAAGATGATTAACTTTTTTTATGTGCCTCTCCTTCACATTTAACCTACTTCACAGGTTAAGAGGATTACTTGAATGAAGATATGTAAAGCTCTTAAAATGCTGGCACATGGAAAGCACTCAATAAATGTGAGTTATAATTAGTCTTCCAACTTCACCCAAATTTTACTACCTCCAGCAAAGGTGCTGAGGCAGAAACCACTACTATGTAGTGTTTCTGTCGAGATAATGGAGTTCATGTTTAGAGGAGAAACATGTGTAAACCTACAGAATCTGCAGAGATATATTTGCATACCCAGCTCTTACTTTAAAGTCAAAGATTGGAGGTCAGTGTTATTTCATGGATGGTGCTTGATATTAAAAAAAATATGCACAAAAAATTAGCGAGCTTCCGATAGTCATGTTAAGGCTGACAGTTTTGAAAGTACACAATTATATATTTATAGTATAATTTAAATGAATTTAAAATTAAATTAAATTTGCTCTATTGAATAGTGCTCAACTCTAAGCAAATAATATGAGAGGGGATTTTTTTTTGCTTGTTTTTTATTTGTTTTGTCTTGTTTTTATGTTAACATTTGTTAAAGGAGAATTAGAAACTGGACATAAACATTTATCTTCTTCCCCAAGGAACAGGTTGACAGACAAATCTCTAAGGATTAAAAGCAATTAATACCAAAAGATAAATGGCTGGAACATGATCATGTTAATCTGTAAGGATTGTAAATTATAATTATAAACAGTGTCAGGAACTCTAGTCAAGATTCTCATGGCAAAGACCAGTCCTTCACGGTGAATCATTAGAAAATCACATATTCTTTTTTCTTAACCATTATAGAAGTTTTTTAATTTTGCTTTTATCTTAAGCAGAAAGCAAATAAATAAATAAATACATCTCACATGATAAGATGCTTTACAATAATTTTTCTCAGTTTAGATTTTTAGTTTGCCTTCATAATGAATACCAGTAAGATATATGGGTGTGTTCCTTTCACAGAGCTGCTATTTGGAAAACTGAAAAAATTCACTTCAATTTTCCTTATGATACCAGAAGAGTACCAAAATATATGTTTTCATTAACATGTCCTCAGCCAACCAGAAGGGAGGCTATTTCAGGGCCTACACTGAGGTTAGACATCCTCTAAGAAAATGGGATGGTTAGACTGACCTCAAACTAAACAGAGAAAAAGGAAGTGAAATATGTTGTGTATCATTTCAGTCTAGAAAAAAAAAATAATAATAAGGAAATGGGATGTCCGGGCAAAGAGATTCCCAAAGATTTTTGGCAATGCAAAACCTGTTTGTTATTTGATTATATAGTCATCTTCTCTACCAGCTTCTTTCTCACATCCTGGGGATAAATGTATATTACATCATACGTTGAATTCGACAGATTTAACTCAAACTATTTTGATTTGAAAAATTTTATGAATTTCTAACAGCCTATATGCTAGTTGACTACCTCTTGAGATGTTGTAAAGCCAAGACCAATAATCAATATTCAATAATCAGATATTTATTGTGATAATCTGTTGTAGAACTGAGGATTTGACTTCACTGGGAAGTGAAATTGTATCTTCCTGTCTTTCTGTCTCTTCTCCCTTCCACTTCCAATTCTTACTGTAAATACTAACTCTTTCCTGAGATGGAAAAGCAGATCACAGTCATCTGAGACTTGATGCTGGTGCATGCTTCCAGCAAGATCTGCCTGAGGTCATGGCTCTTTTAGAGGCTCAGGGAGACAGCAATATAGTTAGTGAGATCAGTGCCTCAAAGTCTTTACTATCCCTTAAAAAACAAAAATACATTTACAACACCTCCATATTCCTTTCAAGATTAAACTACACCATCCTGTGCCCTCATCCCATTGCGAAAAAGCTACATATAATGTATCTATTCTGATCTGTACTGATGTCTACAAATATATGTAATGCCTACAATTTTACATTTGTATGCAAGATCATTTATGCCTTTGGAGACTTCATAGCTACTATGCTTGGAAAGAGAGAAAATAAACATAAGAAGAGAAATAGCAACACAAGATGACATAGGATAAGTAATGAATCTGGGGCCCCTTGGTGGCTCAGGCAGTTGAGCGTCTGTCTTCAGCTCAGGTTATGATCCTGGGGTCCTAGAATCGAGTCCCACATTGGGCTCCCTGCTCAGCAGGGAGTCTGCTTCTCCCTGTACCCCTCCCCCCTGCTCATAATCTCTCTTTCTCTCTCTCTCAAATAAATAAATAAAATCTTTTGAAAAAAATACTGACTCTTCTAGTGGTGTGTGATGCCTGGACTAAAGTGAGCACCAACAGCTGGGTGGTAATATAAACACATGAAATATTCTTGTACCTGTGTGTGCAAGTGTGTGTATGTATATATAATATATATATAATGTATATATTATGTATAATGTATAAATATATATCATTATGTCCATTTCAGTTAGTAGGATTTTATGAAGTGAATTTTATAAACTGAATCCTGCATGTACTTTGAAGGCACCAAGGGAAGGCATGGTGGGATCTTGCTCCTACTACTATCTACCTGCCCCTTCCAGATTCACTCCAAATCAACACACCCTCAAAGTAAAAATAGTGTGCTTTGCTGTGCTAACATAGCCTGAATATAAGTTTACTCGCAGCCTGGTCTCACACCTAAAGCCCTTATTTAGAAGTTCTATACCTATCCTGGGGGATTTTATCCATTTTAACCCAAAGAACATAAAGATAAAGAAGATAACAACCTTCCTTCAAGGAATTTGTTTCAAATTTACTTGTTCATGCACACACGGAAGTTTAATTCATTGCTCATAGGGAAAACACCATTTCAGGGAACAATTTCTAAGGTAGACATTACTGTGAACATATGGACAATTTTGAGATGATAAGACATTTGGGGGTACAGCACGAATAGGTCTCTTGAAAATACATGTATTGTCTCGGGACTCAGTTGTACATAAGCCATACAAAGATGCTGAGCATCTTTATCATGCTTTGGTTCTCAGAACCAACATGACCTTGGTTTTAAGGTTACTCTATTCATTTGGCGACACTGCCTTTTAGGATAATCTATAATTAGATGAGAATATCTCAACTTTTTGTCCCCATTGAAGTACTAAAATTGTCTGAATCACCCAGTCTTTGAGACTTCAGCTTCCTCATATAAATCCACACGGCAAAACGCTGTTTGCTTATTTCATGCTTATTTCATGTTTGCTTATTTCATCGGATTGCCTGTGTCATCTCTGGAGACCAGCAATTATTAATATTAATGAAACCTCAGGCCCAGGCTTGTAGACTCTTAATTGTATATATGTGTCATATTATCTAGTAAATATGCTTTCAAAAATAGCACTGCTAGTCTGCCAAGAGTCAATTCAGGAAAATGTTGAGGCATTCATTCTGATGCTCCTCAAAACCCATTTTAACCTAGCCCTGACCAGACAAAGCTGGCCATTGCACACCCTTGCTCATCCCACCCTTAGAAAAAATGCTTTATTTATATATTTAAGATAAATACTTCCAATATTAAGCAACCCAGATGTATGATGTTATTTGGCTTCAAAAAAAAAGAATATAACATTTTTATTAGTCCAAAATCCTTTGTACACCTGTTTAGCCTTCTACCTTAAAATCTTTTTGAAGACAAATGGACCTATTTTTTTCCTCAGATCTAACTAAGGGCAGCACAAATTACAATTCCCATCAAGGAGGATGGCTCTTTACTCAGTGTTTCTTTGTGGATTATACCACAGAAATCTTCCAGGCCAAATTTAAAACACATTTGTTTTAGAGTTTGCCAAGTCAAGTATTACTTAGCAATTTTAGTGCTATTTGATTTCTATGTAAAAGTGTTTTTCTGTCTTCACTCTCCTCCTCAAAGCCCATTTATGTCTTTCTGCCTCTAATATCTATTTGTAGCAAAGACAGTGAAAAAGCATGGGAATTCTAAAGTTAGCCTTGCTTTTGTTTGATAAATATGATGGTTCTTTTTGTATAAATGAATCAAAAGCTTCCTGTGTTATTACCCATTTTACCTCATTGTAATGAGCATAGTATATATTGTTTATGGAGCTACTGGATGCATCCTGAGAAATGATTCAAATAATACATGGTGGTTGGAAGCATGTTTCACTACATATCTATATGTAATGAATGCAGTAACATTGTACTTGCTGCCCAAAATCTATCATTAAAGGCAACATAGCACTCCTTTAAGGTTATATCACTTGTTCTCCTCAAAGGACTAATAATGCTGTCATAATTTCTGTTTCATTTAGTTTATTGGATCCTTTATTTTAGGAGATCAATACATGTAAATTGTTCTTAAATGTAGCAGACACTCCTTGTCGCCCTGGTGAATACTGAAGTGAAGTCATGTGATTTATGCTCCTAAACACACTCTTACCATTGATTGGGAATGCCAATACACCAGCAGTCTGAAAGTCCAGACTGTTAATATGGTTCCTTTTGTTTCATTTCAACATCTCAGGAACTCTCAGTCCTGGTCCAAAAGAGTTTGCCCAACTGAAGTCTAGGAGAGAACACTGTGAAAAAGATAGTGAATGACCCATTCCTGAAATAAAGCCCTACTGAAGAGCTCCATTAATTACAAAGCTCCTCTAGGAAATCATTCAAAGAACACCTGAAAGCTATCATCAGGGTATGTTTAAAATTCTCTGAAGACACCATTCCACATCTATATTTTAAATTAAAAACTTTAAGAAATCTAGAATAATATTTTTCTTATGACCATAATCTCACATCAAGTGCTTGCAGTGATCCCACATGGTGATATGAGTATCATATAATTGTTTCATTTGATTGCCTCTACAGCTCTGTGAAGTGACTACTCTTGTCCCTACCTCACAAGTTTTAGGAACCATACAGAAAGTTTTAGTACCTTGCTTATTTGCACATGTCCCATCAAGTTCACAAACGTTCACAGAGTTCAGAAACTCTTCTTAAGAGTTTCCTTATCTACAAGATAAGGACAAAATACTTACCTCATAAAGCTTAATGTCTTGTTCTCATCCATCAGAGAACAATGACCTAAAAATTTATTTACAAAGGACTTAAAAAAATAGGAGGAAAGGTAGGGTTTTTTTTTTTTCCAATTAGTTTACGGAAATTTATTTCAGAATATCAGCATCCAAATTGAGCACAGATTTTTAAAAGGATATTATTGTCCAAACTACTCTGTAAGCACAAGCCTAAAATCACCTTCCAGATTACCTTTATGATAATGCTTAATGAGCATCAGAGTCTCATTTAAAATATTTTGTCTCTGTTTAGTTCAGACCTGCATAATTTATATCAAAACCACCATGCTACAAAGACTTATGTTGTAGAAACCAAAAGTATAAAAAAAAAAAAAAAAAAAAAAAAAAAGAGGAAACCAAAAGTATGAGAGGCAGAACAAAGTTCTGCAAGACATCACTGACAGATAAGAATGGGACATCATGGGCATTGGACCCTATAACCACCTTTATCATAACCTTGTTTGTAGACAAAAACAAGTTACTCAATTCATATGGGTCTCAGTTCTGTGAAAAAGTGATTGACTAGAGAGTATTAAAGTTTCTTAAAGTTCTCTAATTCTAAATAACATTTTTAGGTTAAAAGAGATAATAGCCAGATCATAGTGGGGGGAGTAGTCAGTATCATTAGATCAGGGGTGAATCTGTTCCATATAAAAGTAAAGCACATGTACCACAAGGCGAGCCCACTTGGGTTAAAGACTTGGCATGGTATGTCTAAGTGATAAGAAGAATGTACTTCAGTTTTTCAGTTCTATTTATACACAGTAAAATATTTAAAAGAACACTTAAGAATTCTTATGAGGAACAAGTAAAAGACTATTTGTAATCTTGAAGGCAATATTCAAGGAAAAGTATATATTGTTCTCAGGTTATTTTTTTAAATCAAAGTCTAACAGTATTTTTGGCAAAGGGAAAATTGTGAATAACATGGTATGCAGCTGTGTATGGAAAAACTAAAAATGGAACTGTAATTTGGTCTTAAATTAGAAACACATCTGAGTTTCGTTAACAATTTAAGAGTGATATTAATTTGCTTCTTTCACTCAATTGTGTATATATGTGTCAAAGAGAAGAAAGAGGGAGGGAGAAGATGAGGGAGAAAAGACAGAAGAAAGAGAGGGATTACAGACAGAAGAGGGAAAGAGAAAATGTCTGACAACTAAACACAGATATCATAATTTGTATATGAACTTTATTCTGCTTACAGTTAGGCTTTCTAAAATGGGCAGAAGTACTCTACCTTGAAAAAGGAAAATAACTGAAGTTCTTTCAAAATCAACTAAAAAGGAAATGTGTTAAGAGAAACCTATGACTTCTTAGCCATATAATCTAATAATGCTTCAGCCTTATCATTGCTTTCAATAAGACACACAAATACAAAACCAATGAAAACCATTATGAAGTCCTATGAGATATACAACTATGAAAACTATACTTGACTAAGTTATAAAATCTAACAGCATAGAATAGATTTATTCTTATCACCTGCGCTCAGGAATAATTACTAAATAGGCCATAACTGTTTCTTATTTAGGCCATACCCAACTGCAAACAGGTCAGTTCTCCATGTAGATTCAAGGACATCATATCTATAGTCCAAACAATCAACTTCATGTACTAATCTAAGTAATCTAACACATTCTCTTGGAAATTTATTTAATGCTAAAAATGAGAACAATTGTACTCACATGTGTTCTTAAGTCACATAAAATCAGAAAGAAAGAAATTAAGAAATACATTAACCTTTGTCACAATACCAGATACTATCAAGTTAGTCCTTAAATGACTTCTCAAGACCCAGGATTCCAAGTTGACTCCCTTTTGTTCTATGTCTAAATTGAAGGGTTGTGCCACAGTAAATCTGGAACATTAATTTGTGTAAGAATAATCCAGAAGCTTGTTAAAAGGGACAGTTCCTTAAACCTGTCCAAGTGATTCTGATTCAAAGATGTGGGTTGGCACCAAAAAAATATACATTTTTAATGAGAACTCCAGGACTCCAGGATCTAGAGTCTAGGAAACTTCATAGACTGTACCATGAGATATGCTGAATGCTTTGCTTTTAAGATTCTTTCCAGCTATAAAATATTTGAGTCTTAAAGAACAGAAAGTGGCAGGGAAGTACCCATGAGTGATGACATAGAGGAAGGACACAAAATGTCAATAAAAGACTCATTCTTCATCAATACATATTAGCAATCTGTCAAACACAGTACATGTAACTGGTGATAAAGAGATGAAGGGGAGGTCCCCATCTTCTGGAAGTAACATAAAATAAATCAATGATTATGAGACAGTAGTATAAGTACAATCATAGGGGGGAAAACAGAAAATGGCCAACTCTGTCAGAGAAGAGAATACTTTTGGATTAAAAAAAAAAAAAGGATGAGAATAAGAAGGGATTTAAGTGGATTAGGAAAAAGGAGGAAATAGAGAAAGAAACCAAAGCAACTAACGCCACATAAATAATGAAGAAGAAAAGTAGGAAGATAGTCCATAAAATTAGGCTGAAGTAGGGAGAGTCTATGAGAAATTGACAAAAATTGAATTTGGCTCCAGGTCCATTGATTCAATGTACCTAGAAGGCTTTAATCTCTTTTGCCTTTTCCTCTCAATTTTTTTCTGCCAAAATTTATATCACTTTTTCATTGAGTTCTTTGGAACAATGAGTCTATATTTCATTTTGTTAAAGAAGCTAGATTATCAGTGTGTCTAAGCAACTAAATCATAATATTATCATTCTTTTGTAGAGTTACTGGCTTCTGAATATTGAGATTTATTGGCCATTCTGAATTATTTGAAATCTGTTGATTTTTTCCATTTGTTGTTTCCTCCTTGGATCCTCCAAAACAGAACTCTTTAAACAGTTTTTAACCACTCAACAATCACTTAACCAAATTTTATTCTTCTATGCTGCAAATGACATTTAAAGCAAAACTGGGTTCTGGTGTGTGCATGTGTGTGTGTGTGTGTGTGTGTGTGTGTGTATTTGAAAAGGCAAGTGGACTGTTACATCCATATATGGAAATAATTTTACATCCTCAAAATCCATAATAATTTATGTATAAAAATATGTACTCAGAGACTAGTTTTTATTTTAAAGTTTTTATTTCTAAAACTAAAGTTTTTATTTCTGTTACTAAAGGTTTTACTTTTTTTTCCAAAAGAAAAATGACACTTTAGTTCTATTAACCAAATTTTGAAAAACCATCTTATAAGAAAAGCAAGAGAAAAAAATATCCCTTTTTTCCTTTTCTGTAACAATACTTATTTAATGTCTTTACACATATTCACATGTGTGTATCTATAGTTCACATGTATCTATTTTATAAATTAATAAGCATAACCATATTCATGCTTATTTTAAATTAATATATTTTTTATTTTTCTATCTTTTTGCTTCTTTTCTCTCCTTCTACTCTTCTTTATTGCACTAAAACATCCTAATGTCCCTCTCCAAGATGGCTCATATCAATACCTAGTGTCCTTGTCCATGTTATCTCCATTGTCATGTAATTATATACAGTATTAGCTACGCTCATAGGCAGACACACACATATATCTGATTTTTTTCATTGTTTACCAGGCTGTGGCAGACAAAAGAACTAAGGGCATTCTCCAGCTGACAATCAGAAATAAACTTGGACTGTCAGTCCACCAGCTTATAAGGAAATGAATGCTGCCAGCAACCACATGAGCTGAGAAGTGAATCCTTCCCCAGTCAAGCCTCAGATGAAACCCCAGCCTCAGCTGACACCTTGATTATAGCCTTCTAAGACCTGAAGAGGAGATGCAGTTAAACCAAGCCCAGATTCATGATTCACAGAAACTTGAGAAAATAAATGTGTGATGTTTTAATCCACTAAGTTGTTGGTAATATGGTTATGAAACAATAGATAAATAATGTATGCAAAAAATGGGATTATGTAAAACACATTAAAAGATGAACTATCTCAGTTTTGCCTGAGGCCTGACTACTTGAACATCTAGATGGAACGTGCAAAGTAGACTACTGAAAACCAAATTTTAGACCATTTCCCAAACCTGTCTTCAGGATTTAAAAAAATTATAGTTCAAGTCACCAGAGTTGGAGATTAAATAGAGGATTTCACTGGAGAGAGCTATCAATTTGCAGAAAGCCAATTCTTGTTCCCGTGGGAGACTGGATGGAAGGACTTATCCCTCACCATAAGCATAATGAGAGGAAATTCAAAGAAATTATTTGATGGGGTGCCTGGGTGGCTCATTTGGTTAAACGTCTGCCTTTGGCTCAGGTCATGATCTTGGGGTCCTGGGATCGAGCCCCACATTGGGCTCCCTGCTCAGCAAGGAGTCTACTTGTCCCTTTCCCTGTATGACTCCCCCCTCCACTCATGCTCTCTCTTTCAAACAAATAAAAATAAAACCTTTAAAAAAAACCCACAAAGAAACTATTTGGAGAGTTTGATACATAACCCTAGTGCCTACAGAGCTAAAAGGTGAGTGAATTGCTAATGATGACTTGGTGGGAGAGTAGAAAGACATTATTGGGAATTAACTGGGTTGTCTCAACAGAAGACCAAAAGTGTATTTTTCCCATGGGCAAGACATGGGCCACAGAAGAGAGAGTTGGGGTGGAGTTTGTATAAATCCTGCCAAAGAAGGGTATCTGGAGTAGTGGAGAAGTCTCAGCAGAGGGAGGCTGAAGTGCATCAGCATATGCTCAGGGGACTGGGAAGCAGTTGGAAACTACCAGCAAAAGAGTTGCATCAGCTCAAGTCAAGTGAATTGCCAAGAGACATGTCCAGTTCTCCAAATAATCCACAAATTATCTATTTGAAGCAAAGTCAGCCTCAAACATCCACCAAGTCCAGAGAGTGCTGACTCAGGCTAACTTAGTCACATAAAATATTTCCTGATCCTTTACCTTTTTTTTCCTTCTCCCTTCTTCTACTACTACTCCTTTGATTCTGGAAGAGTCAGAAACTGATGTTAGACAATTCTGAGAGGAAGGGTAGAAACACAGGAAGGTTAGAACACAGGAAGCTTCTTCTTTGGCATCAAACATAGCTAGGGAGAGGAGAAGCTTTAATTTTGAATGAAGTCTTTAATTATTACACTGACTGAACGTATTAATTACTGAACCGAGTCCTTTTTTTAGCCAAAATGATTTAAAGATGTTTTATTATTCAATTGTGAGCAGTAAACTATGAGTTTGCCCTATTATTTTTTCCAACAGCCAAAATTCTAGAGCTCTACTAAACAGTTGTATAAGAGCAGCCATGGGTGAGAAATAATGTCTATGGCCACATAGACATTAATCCTGCTCTTTCAATGTTTTTCTGCACTTTTTTCACTCAAACTGCATAGAAGTCCAGCTTCTCACAAGTCATCTCCTATAATTCTAATTCACTTATTCACAATGGTTTAAATTAAGCATAAATCTATTTGACCTGTTGACAGGCACACTCTTTTCCCCTACCAGGTTTTATCTGCTTGTTTGCTCTTTTGAGCAGCAATTCTGACATTAAGGATGTAGCAATTAACATCATGTATATAAATTTTTAAATATTGATGCTTGTAATTTCTTTAAGATATTCTCAGGAGTGAAATTTCTTGGTTGAATGATACATACACAAGCACACATATATTGAAAGGCTGAAAGACTTAACATTTCCAACAGGAATGAATGAGAGTGATTTCCATCATGTCTCAGCCAGAAATACATATTCAAGCTCTTATCAATTTTCCCAGTCTGCTGGGTGCAAAGTGATAATTGCTGTTATATTAATTCATATTTCTTTGAAGAACAGCAAATCTGAGCATCCCATGATTTTACAGAACACAGATTCTTAGATTGGTAGAAGTTTTTATGAAGATATACTGAAATGTTTACCTAGATGTTATAAATCTGAGACCAAGAGAAGTTTGATTGATTTGTCAGGATCATACAGCTCCTCACTGGTGAACGTGAACTAAACATCGCATTTGTGGTCTCTTATTTTTCAAGGCAATATTCCTTTAATCACAAGCGACTCCTTATCAGGAAAATATTTGATTAGCAAATAAGTAAGAAGTATAGATAATAAGGCCTATGAGTCCCAAGAAGGGGGTGAAAGGTCACTATGAGTGATAGTAAACACAGCAAAAAGAAGGTAAATATTTAGAAAGAGTAAAAATAAAAATTTATTTGAAAGAGAGTACGTCATAGAATACGGCACACATAAAGAAGTTTCTGTAATGGCAATGGCAAAGGGAAAATAATAAAGGTAGGCTTAAAGTAGATTTTACTTTCGATACCAGGTTAAGGTATTTGTACTTTATGTTAAAAACTAAAATGAAGCCTTTTGAATGGGAGTGTAGATTAACGAACAGTAGTTCAGAAAAAGTGATATGGAATGTCAATACCAAACAAATGTTCTCAAATATAAATTTGAACAATTTACTTTTTTCTTCAAGAAAATTATTTTGTAGTTGCTGAGATTTATTGTGCTCTAATAGATGCATATATATGTGTGTGTGTGGTGTGTGTGTGTGTGTGTGTGTGTGTGTATTTTTCAAAATAATTACCTTACTACATTCTTTTTTCATGAAGTTGTAATGGAGAGAAAGTCAGTGCTTTTACTTCTAGCAAGGCTAATTGAGTCTTTCTTGCTCTTACCTTTTTATTTTACATTGTTCTCAAACAAGCTACTGAAACCACATTAAATGTAAAACCACATTTAAAAAGTTCTATAGGTCATGTTTTACACTAAGGCTTGAAAAGAAAATTTTTCCTTTTTTACAAAATAATTTTTGACAGCCAAGAATCTATATTAAATGACTGCATATAAACAATAAAGGAAAGCTTACACAAGATAAGAGGCAAAATGTCCTTAAAATGTCTTTAAAAGAACTGCCTTCACTCAATTCATAAGCCACTCCTTGGAAAGATATCAGACATAAAGTAACCTTAAGAAATCAATGAGATTAAAATCTTTTGGTGAATTATTGTTTCAAGATAAATAGTAGTGTGCCAACTGTTTAAAAGAATTACTTGCTCAGGAAAATCTGACTTATGGTGTGAGGATAATTCTATAAGGAAAATTCATACAAATACTTTTTAAAAATTCTGTTTAGTTAATACACAGTATCATATTAGTTACAGGTGCACAATATAGATATTCAACAATTCCATGTATTACTCAGTGCTCAACATGATAAATATACTCTCAATCTCCTTCACCTATTTCATCCATCCCCTCTCTCCCCTCTGGTAACCATCAGTCAGATTTTTTTTGTAATTAAAAGTCTGTTTTTTGGTTTCTCTCTCTTTAATTGGTTCATTTGTTTTACTTCTTAAATTCCACACATCAGTGAAATCATACTTATTTAACTTAGCATTATACCTTCTAGTTCCAATCATGTTGTTGTAAATAGCAAAATTTCATTCTTTTTATGGCTAAAAATACATATAACATATATATTTATATAATATATATACCACACCTTCTTTATCCATTCTTCTGTCACTGGACACTTGGGCTGCTTCCATATCTTCACTATTGTAAATAATGTCACAATAAACATAGGAGTGCATATCCCTTTCAAATTCGGGGTTTTCATTTCCTTTGGGTAAATACCCAATAGTGGAATTACAGGATAATATGGTAATTCAATTTTTAATTTCTTGAGGCACCTCCATGCTGTTTTCCACAGTGGCTGCACCAGTTTGCATTGTCACCAACAGTGCATGAGGGTTCCTTTTCCTTCACATCCTCGCCAACACTTGTTGCTCCTTGTGATTTTGATTTTAGCCATCCTGACAGATGTGAAGTGATGCCTCATTGTGGTTTTGATTTGCATTTCCCCAATGATGAGTGATGTTGAGCATCTTTTCATGTGTCTGTTGGTCACATGAAATAAGGAGAATAGGAGAGTACCTATTCATGTCTTCTGTTCATTTTGTAATTGGGTGAGTTGGTTTTTCTGGTGTTGTATAAATTCTTTATATCCTTTGGATACTAACTCTTTTTCAGATATGTCATTTGGAAATATCTTCTCCCTTTCTGTAGTTTCCTTTGATAGTTTTCTTTGCTGTGCAGAAGCTTTTCACTTTGATGTAGTCCTAATAGTGTATTTTTGATTTTGCTTCCTTACCTCTGGAGACATACCTAGGAAAAAGTTGCTACAGTTGATGTCAGAGAAATTACTGCTTATGCTCTTTTCTGGACTTATATGGCTTCAAGTCTCACTCTCATTTCGGTCTTTCATCCATATTGAGTTTATTTTTGTCTATGATGTAAAAAGTCGTCTAGTTTCATTCTTTTGCATGTAGCTGCCCAGTTTTCCCAATACTACTTGGTGAAGAGAATGTTTTTTTTCCTTTTGCATTTTCTCACCTACTGTTTTGAAAATTAATTGACCATATAATCAAGGGTATGTTTCTGGGCTCTCTGTCCTGTTCCATTGATCTATGTGTCTATTTTTGTGCCAGTGCCATACTGTTTTGATTACTACACTTTGTAGTATATCTAGCAATGTGGGGTTGTGATACCTCATACATATACTTTTGAGAATTATTAACAGTAATATAAAATACTACACTTATTAAGATAAATAAGATATATTAATGAATAGAATACAGATAATTTTTATTCCTCAGAAAAAAATATTATGGAGAATTCTAAAAAAAAATAATTTTTAAACAGTGACAGGAAAGTAAAATAAACAAAAAATCTATAATGGAAGTCTGTAAGATTATTTTTTAAAAAAACATTCAGTGAGCCTTCAATAGAATGAGACATCTGAGGATATTTAGCTATGAAATAGAAATAAAAATAAGCTGTTTCAGTTGAGCATGTTAAACATAAGAAATTTATATTCCTTAGAAATATTTTTGAAAATGATCTCACGAAGTTTGAATTTACACATGAGAAATTTATAATTTCACTTCAAATTTACAAATGTTATTATACATCCAGTTATGTGCCTAAAATTTTGACTTATGTTAGACAATCAAACTTATGAAACATGGCCTGTACTATTTTTTTCTAAGATTTTTTATTTATTTATCTGAGAGAGAGTACACATGTAGGAAGAGGGGCAGAGGGAGAAGGAGAAGCATGCTCTCTGTTGAGCAGAGAGTCAGATGCAGCTGGATTCCAGGACCCTGGGATCATGACCTGAGCAGATGTTTAACCTACTAAGCCAACTAGATGCTCCAAACATGGTCTTTACTTTCATGTGACTCAAAGTATAAGATGAATAGATACTTAAGGACATTGCCTTTTCTTTTTTTTTTAGTATGTTGCTTATTAACGGATACTCAACTTGCTGTTAAAACATCATTTTTGTCATTGTCAGAAATCTTATACTGAGAGAGATGTGAGCCTTTCAGTTTGATAGTTTTTGTGTTATTTTTATTAAACTATGCAAGGTCAGTGTGTTTCTCATCATGATATTTTTAAAATGTAGTTTAATTTATGTTTCCGGGAAAGGCATGCTTTCTTACTGCTTCCTCTAAATTTAAACATCTATACTACTAGCTTAGCACTGATTTCTTGTCTTTCATTCATTCGACACATACCTAGAGCATTTATTATGATTCATGCACTATTCTGAACACTATTTAATATTTCTAATAATATTTTTAGGGCTAAATATTTAAGGAAGCATCCAGCCCTCAGTTAGTTTTGTAGCTCTGTAGAGTTGGGCAGGAAGAGGGAGACACTCTCCAGGAGTCTCTGTGCTGAGTGCAGAGTCCAATGCAGGGTTTGATCTCATGACCCTGAGATGATGACCTGAGCCAAAATCAAGAATCAGACACTTATGGCAGCCCAGGTGGCTCAGCGGTTTAGCACCGCCTTCAGTCCAAGGTGTGGTCCTGGAGACGTGGGATCAAGTCCCACATCAGGATCCCTGCATGGAATGGAGCCTGCTTCTCCCTCTTCCTGAGTCTGTGCCTCTCTCTCTGTCTCTCTGTCTCTCATGAATAAATAAATAAAATCTTAAAGAAAAAAAAAAGAATCAGACACTTAACTGATAAAGCCACCCAGGTGCACCAAGCATATATGCTATTATTTAATGTACCTAGCACTTACCTACATGGGTTCTCTTTTAGTATAGTATGACATCTGGACTCAAACTACTGTGATTCAAATGCCAATTCCAGGTTGACTACCTGTGTGATTTTGAGTGTGTTATTTGACCTGAGCCTAGTTTTCAAATCTGTCAAATTAGGCATATGCTTCAGAGAATTATAATGAATAATATGATGTGTGGCGTGGCCTTTTAGCACATAATTGATATATAATACATGCCAGTTATTAGTATTAAAGTAGGAAGGTAGTTAAAACATTTTTAATGTAACATGGTCTTTAATTTCAGAATATAGAAATCAGGGCAGCCTTGAAAGATCCAGCAATAGAGAGGAATTTTAGGAAAAAAATGGGCAAGTCGTTTAGTTTTGATGACTTAGTTTCTCATTTGTAGAACATTTTAAAATAAAATTTTCTCTGAAATCCATTCAAATACTACTCTTCTTTTTTAAAAATATGTATTTATTTATTTATTTAAGAGAGAATGAGTTGGGGAAGGAGCAGAAGGAAAGAGCAAGATTCTTAAGCAGACCCCACACTGACTGTGGAGCTCCATGCAGGGTTTGATTTCATGACCCTGGTATCATGACCTGAGCCGAAATCAAAAGTCTTAACTGACCACACCATCCAGGTGCCCCCTACTATTCTTTTATTTTTTCACCATAATAGAATTTGCCAGCTTCTAACTGGCAAGATCCAGCATCAGTCTGATATACAAAGGTGAAAGTCATGTGATAAGGAACTTATGACCCTTTAAGCACCTGTTTCTTTTGTGCACTCACTGCCCACTCTCTAAGGTGACAGGACAGAGTTAAACAAAGCTTATGAAAGAATGAGATATTGCCAAAAAATAAGACTTTATTTATTACTGAAGGCAAGATATTGAATGACTAGAGAAGAGATAGGTAACTATTTCACAAGCAGTTCAATGCTATTCATTTGGGATGCATTTAATAGGCAATGCTTTTATCATAGTAATTCTGGAAAAAGTAACTGCCAACCATTTTCTCGAGTAATTGAAAAGAAAAAAACCCTGTGGAAGGCAGATGTTGGTTGGTATTCTCTCTTTTCCTTTCCCAACTATCATAAATCACATATTTCACAGTCTTTACAGTGTTTTGACCTTTTAGCATTTTACTATGAAGAAAAGATTATGGTTTCTCAAATCTCTACTCTGTAGGAAGTTTTTCCTAATAAAATACATTTGAATAATTAGTGTAAAATAAATCCCAATCTTCTCACAGAGAGTAAAAGATGATAACAGTGTTATCTGGATCTCATTTCAGCTGCTTTGCTCAGCTTAATTGCAACAAATTCCATCATCCTCTCCAGTTCGATTGTCTCTATCAAATGTTTTTGAATCCCAATCTGTGCCTTGGAGGGAAACCTTGCTTATTGACCTCAATATAATTATCGGCAGCCATCCATGAAGCACAGCATGTATTGTACAAATATTTGGACTGATCATCTATTGTGCCAGGAACTTTAAAAATTGTCTTGCTTCACACATGATTTGTCCTCTAAAAATATCGACAGACACTGTTAACTTGACAAGTGTGGAAAAGGGAAAAAAAATAATTAGATGTGGGTGCGTGAAAGAGAGTACTACTCAGTGTTTGAAAGGAAATTTTGAACCATCACTAATTACAAGAAAATAGGAAAGGTCAGAAGTAATGGGAATGCCATAATTTAACATTCAAAGAAATAAAGAAACAGAAAGGCCCTGTGATAATACCTCCCTTTGGACATTTTTTTTGTCCCCTTTCTTCAAAGCTTATTAATGGCAAAAGAGAGAATATTGGTGAGAATTAAAGAAATGAAGCTTGTTAGTTTAAGCTTTCTATTGGCAACCCATGCAAAGAGACACAAATTAGGAGTGAGGCCTTAAACACTTTCCTTCACCTTTTACACTTGAGTTTTCTCAACTGCAGAATGAGTGTTTTGACTAGACAGTGGCAATGCTACTGTCTTCGCCAGCTCTAATTTCTAAGATTTGTATATGCCTGGCTGATTTGGCTGTCAAGAGAATGTAGTCATCCAAACAACAAATTAAATTAGCTATAGCAATTTCTAAATCAGCAAACCATTTTTTTTTGTTTTGTTTTAATTTTTAACTGACTTGGCTTTTCCATTCATTGACAAGAATATACATGTAAAAAAGTGGAAGCTGATGCAGCCTTAGGAAATTGAGTTAAAACCATTCTTGAGAGAACCAAATAAAAATAAATGATACTAGGAACATGACTATAGAATGGTGCTTAGTTTGAAATGTGACTTTGAAGATATATCAGTGTTTACAAGAAAGAGAATCTATTAAAAAAGCAAGATGGAATAAACAATCACAAAAGTAACTTTTTTTTTCTTTTTAACAAGACAAATTTCAAACAGAGTCATCCATAAACTATATCTCTCAGAGTCAGAGGGAAGAAACTAGGGGAATTTTGAATTAAAAAAAAAAAAAGCTCAAAAAAATTTCTTGAATGAATGAATATTAGGTTTATCTGCTACCAAGATGAAGAAAAAAGGTCTTTGTTCTTTCTCTAAGCATGTTTCCATGCAAAATTAGTATCCTGAAGGTTATCATGAATACTTCCTCATTCTGAACCCTTTGAAACTCTCATGATCTTGTCAGCAGTCAATAAACCAATTAATAAAAAAATGCATTTTTTATCCCAACTGTTCATCCACTGTTCTCTCTTACAGTGAAGAACTCCTTGATGAGGTTCTATTCCCTGTTCTTCAGCCTCAGGCTGCTTATCTTCTACCCCAGGAGGAAATGTTTATGTACCTTAAACCCCAAAACCCACCTAGAAAAGCTAAATGAGTAGAAATGATTAATTTAAAATAGTTTTTATTGATTTTCTAATATTTCAATAATAGAATGGGATTGTGAGTGAGCCAAGAATGAAAATTTGATTTGGTTAGATTGAATTGTGGCTTATCAGTCAACATGCATCTAACATATAAAAAACACTTTAAAATATATGACTGAGTCCATGGCCAAGAAGGTCACACTCTATACTACTTATGGAAATTACTATAAATATATAAAGCTAAGAAAAAATAATGCAGTCACTCCAGTGTACTAAATGAATAATTCACCAATTACACACATACACACACTAATTATTCTCTGAGTTGAGAAGAGGAACAAGATCTCTGTGAGCTATGATGTTTCTTGGAAGTAAATAGTACTGAAGTAGATCTTAAAGAATTGGTGAAATAGCTATCAGAAAAATAATGATTTTTTTTAAACTTCCAGTTTCTTTTTTTTTAAGATTGATTGATTGATTCATTCATTTATTCATGAGAGACAGAGAGAGAGAGAGGCAGAGACACAGGCAGAGGGAGAAACAGGCTCCATGCAGGGAGCCTGACGTGGGACTCCATCCCAGGACTCCAAGATCACACCCTGGGCTGAAGGCGGCGCTAATCCACTGAACCACCCAGGCTGCCCAAATAATGAATTAATATAAGCAGATTGACATTATTAAATATTTAAAAGTAGATACTATTGACTATAAAATCAAGATTATATAAAATAATGGCACATTGTGGAGGAAGTAGGTAGAATTTTAGACGGTCATTGTGAAAAAAACAATTGCAGTTAGAATCTGATGTAGTGCTTCTCTCCTTCAGTTGACTAGAATAGATATAACCATTACTAATTAAAATAAACAGGATATGTCACTGCAGTAAATCATTAGATTATTGTGAATATTAACACTGTAAATGGACACAAACTATAACAGACATAATCCAGTCAGTAGAGTTAGCAAACAGATGAAGAGAGTTGGAGAGAATGAAAAGTCATTCTCTTGCAGATCAACAAGCAGAAGACCTGGATGTAGCTTTGTTGTTGCCACCAACTAACTGAATAACTTCAGTTTTTCAATGACTGTTCTCCAACTCTTGTAATTGTGCCCTATTTGCAAAAGGTTAATATTGGAACTAATAACCCTTAAGGTCCCTTTCTGTTCTAAAATTCTGAGTCTGTACAGAATGGGTGTAGTGGTTGAAACCTCTTTCCCAGAGAGGATAAATTAGCATTCAGTACATCAATTTCTGCTTGCTATAATTCAAGTATCACATTTGAGATTAAATCAGGTATTTCCTAAGACACTCCAGACCCTAGTGAAAGTTATGCTGGTTGAAAATTTACTTACTTTATTCCTCACCCACTGTGGACATCATTAAACATTATGGCCAACTAGTAAAGAGAATTTGGATTTTTTTTTTAAGTTGAGGAAAGGGTGTCACTGCTATATGATATTACTATGAAATACATCAAAATGTGTTAGGTTAAACCATATGTGAAATTCCTGATATATTATGATTTTTTACCTGAAAAATGGCCACCTCATATAGCTCAAACTAAAATTCCACTTAATTCATTGTTTAAAAAGAGAATGTCTGTCATGCAGATAAAGTGCTACAAAGGGTGAATAATTAAAGTTTAAAGTCTTTTGAAGGCACAATCAGAACTTAAAAAAAAATGTGACTGATTAAAGGAACATTTTTGAAATTTCAAAGGGGGCACCTGGGTGGTTGGTTGAGCATTTCACTCATGGTTTCAGCTTGTGATCACAAGGTCACGGGCTCCATGTTCAGCATGGAGTCGGCTTGGGACTCTCTCACCTCTCTCTGCACCTTCCCCCACTATGTCTCTCTCTCTCTCTCTCTCATCTCTCTCTCTCAAATAAATAAATAAATAAACAAATAAATAAATAAATCTTTTAAAAATTTTTCGAAGAAAGGGTAATGAGGAAAACATACCAGGTGGTAATAAAAAACTGAAATAAGAAATAAATTATATATAAAGGAAAAGATTGTGTATAAAGGAAAAACAACAATGAAAAAATCAGTAGAGAACGGAATTTTGGAATGTGTAAGTTACTAGACCCTGAAATCAAGAAAATAAATTACTGAATCTTCTTGTTATTGGGACTATACCTTTTAGCCCCAGATGTATTCCATTTTCCTCCCTTGTAAAGGTAGTAAATAATTTTGTTTCATTTCTCTAGTTGTCATCTTTCAATTAACAATTATTACTCTGTAAGATTTAAAGAGATAAATGAAGTTAGATGCTATTATCTAACATTGGCAAAATTGGAAAATACCAACTTACTTAATCACCACAGTTATTTACCTGAGCACTTTGTTCTATTACTTACTAGGAAATATTGCCATTTAGTAACAAGTGGGGAAACTAGTTTTCACGAATAAGACACATAATATATATCCTTACTATACAAAAAGTTTAAACTAATAAGTAAGAAAAACCACTTCTTCATCAGCTTGCAATTACACTATACATATATGATATTCCATCCATTTCGGTGTTATATTTCTGATGTTAATATCCCTGGATTCTTCTGTATGTCCCTGGACATCAGTTTTCTTTTTTTATGGTCCATTATTACTGCAAAACTCATCGTTAGTCTGGAATTCCAGTATACTCCAGCATAAAGATATCATTTAATAATGTCAATACTAAACTAAGTCCACAATTGCCAACTTTTGCATGTATGCAAAGGTTTGATTTTTGCCTATTGGCAACATGCTCTTAAGTAATTTTATATATATATGTAGATACATATACATATATATATGTGAAGAGAGTTGGATAGAATACACAATACATATATTCATCAAAATATTCTTTCACCTGATATGAGAAAAAACAGAAGTTGATAGGGAGGATAAAAATTAAATTAAATTAATTTTAGAAAATTATCTAAAATCCAAAAAAAGGAGGAAAATAATAATATGAATTTTTTTCTATATAGATTGCTTCCTCCACCTTACGGGGAAAAAAATCCCTTAAATTATAGTTCCAACGCTCTATATTAGAACCGTGATTATTTCTATGTGAAAGGTTTATCCTCAAAAAATATGATACTCTTTCTTTTTCTAATGATCAAGCAAAATCCACACTTTATTCAAATTCTCTTAGTTTGAATTTTTGCTGTTGCACCATCTCATCCAGGATACCACATTATATTAAGTCATCATGTCTCCCTAGGCTCTTTCTAGTTTTGGCAATTTCTCAAAAATTCCTTCTTATTGATGATTTTGACAGTTTTTTTAAATTATATTAAGTTTTTAAAAATTTAATTCCAGTATAGGTAACATACAGTATTATATTAGTTTCAGGTGTATAATATAGTGATTCATTATTCAGTGCTTATTACAAACTTATTGTACTTATTGTACACTTAGTGCTCTCAATTCCCATCTCCTATTTCACCCATCTCCCCACTCCTCTCAGATAACCATCAGTTTGTTTTATAGTTAAAAGTCTGCTTTTGGGGGGAAGCCCGGGTGGCTGAGCAGTTTGGCGCCGCCTTCCACCCAGGGCCTGATCCTGGAGACCCGGGATTGAGTCCCATGTCAGGCTCCCTGTGTGGAGCCTGCTTCTCCCTCTGCCTGTGTCTCTGCTTCTCTCTCTCTCTCTCTCTCTCTCTCTCTGTGTCTCTCATGAATAAATAAATAAAATCTTTTTTAAAAATCTGTTTTTTGTTTTTTTTCTTTAATTGGTTAATTTGTTTTACTTCTTAAGTTCCACACATCAGTGAAATCATACAGTATCTTTCTTTATTTCCCTAGCACTATACTTTCTAGTTCCAATCATGTTGTTGTAAATAGCAAAATTTCATTCTTTTTATGGCTAAAAATGCATATTTTATATATATATATATATATATATATATATATATATATATATATTTTATAATATACATACCACACCTTCTTTATCCATTCTTCTGTCACTGGACACTTGGGCTGCTTCCATATCTTTGCTATTGTAAATAATATCACAATAAACATAGGAGTGCATATACCCTTTCAAATTCGTGTTTTCATTTCCTTTGGGTAAATATCCCATAGTGGAATTACAGGATAATATGGTAATTCAATTTTTAATTTCTTGAGGCACCTCCATGCTGTTTTCCACAGTGGCTGCACCAGTTTGCATTGTCACCAACAGTGCATGAGGGTTCCTTTTTCTTCGCACCCTCCCCAACATTTGTTGCTCCTTGTGATTTTGATTTCAGCCATCCTGACAGATGTGAAGTGATGCCTCATTGTGGTTTTGATTTGCATTTCCCCAATGATGAGTGATGTTGAGCATCTTTTCATGTGTCTGTTGGTCACATGAAATATGGAGAATAGGAGAGTACCTATTCATGTCTTCTGTCCATTTTGTAATTGGGTGAGTTGGTTTTTCTGGTGTTGGATTGTATAAATTCTTTATATCCTTTGGATACTAACCCTTTTTCAGATATGTCATTTGGAAATATCTTCTCCCATTCTGTAGTTTCCTTCTATAGTTTTCTTTGCTGTGCAGAAGCTTTTCATTTTGATGTAGTCCCAATAGTGTATTCTTGGTTTTGTTTCCTTACCTCTGGAGACGTACCTAGGAAAAAGTTGCTACAGTTGATGTCAGAGAAATTACTGCTTATGCTCTTTTCTGGACTTATATGGCTTCAAGTCTCACTCACACTCTCATTTCGGTCTTTCATCCATATTGAGTTTATTTTTGTCTATGATGTAAAAAGTCGTCTAGTTTCATTCTTTTGCATGTAGCTGTCCAGTTTTCCCAACATTACTTGGTGAAGAGAGTGTTTTTTTTCCTTTTGCATTTTCTCACCTACTGTTTTGAAAATTAATTGACCATATAATCAAGGGTATATTTCTGGGCTCTCTGTCCTGTTCCATTGATCTATGTGTCTATTTTTGTGCCAGTGCCATACTGTTTTGATTACTACAGCTTTCTAGTTTAATTTGAAATCTAAAAATATGATATCTCCAGCTTTGTTTTTGTCAGGGTCACTCTGGCTATTTGGGGTCTTTTGTGGTTCCGTATAAATTTTAAGATTATTTGTTCTAGTTCTATGAAAAATATCAGTATGTTGATAAGGCTTGCATTAATTCTGTAGAATGATTTTGGCAATATAGCCATTTTAACAATGTTCACCAATCCATGAGCATGGAATATCTTTCTTTGTGTTGTCTTCAGTTTCTTTCATTAACATTTTATGGTTTCAAAGTACAGGTCTTTCACCTCCTTGGTTGAGTTTATTCCCAGGTATTTTATTATTTTTTCATGCAATTGTAAATGGAATTACTTTCATAATTTCTCTTTCTTTTCTTAATTTCTCTTTCTGTTGTTTCACTGTTAGTGTAGAGATGCGACAGATTTCTGTACATTGATTTTTGTATCCTGCATCATTATTGAATTCATTTATCAATTCTGGTATGTTTTTTGTGTGTGTGGCATCTTTAGAGTATCGTGTCATCTACAAATAATGAAAGTATTTCTTCTTTACCAATTTGGATGCTTTTTATTCCTTTTTCTTATCTGATTGCTGTGGCTAGGACTGCCAATACTATATTGAATAAAAGTGGTGAGTGTGAAGATCTTTGTCTTTTTCCTGACCTTAGGGGAAAAGTTCCTAGTTTTTCCCCATTGAGTATGATGTTAATTGTGGATTTTTCATGCATAGCCTTTATTATGTTGAGGTATGTTCCCTCTAAACCTATTTTGCTATGGTTTTCATCATGAATGGATGTTGTACTTTGTCAAATGCTTTTTCTGCATCTGTTGAAATTATCATATGGTTTTTATCCTTTCTCTTGTCGATGTGATACACTACATTGATTGATTTGCAAATATTGAGCCACCTTTGCATCCCAGGAATAAATTCTACTTAATTGTGGTGAATGATTTCTTTAATGTATTGTTGGATTTGGTTTGCTAATATTTTGTTGAGGATTTTTGCATCTATGTTCATCAGAGATATTGACCTTTATTGTTCTTCTTTTTGTGGTATCTTTTTCTGATTTTGGTATCAGAGAAATGCTGCCTCGTAGAATGAATTTTGAAGCTTTCTTTCATCTTGCATTTTTTTTAGAATAGTGTGAGAGGAATTGGTATTAAGTCTTCTTTAAATGTTTGGTAGAATTTACCTGTGAAGCTATCTGGTCCTGGACATTTGCTTGTTGGAAGATTTTTTATTACTGACTCAATTTCATTGCTGGTGATACTCTTATTCTAGGGCTATTTTCCAACTTTTTTTGTTTCCAAATTAAGAATTAAACCAAACTACTATTAGGCAGCTAATATGATACATACTGTATCATAACAGATAGTAATGATGAAACAGTAAGAGCCACCAATGGTGCAAGTTGAAAGAGTATTTCTGGAGCCTTTATTCATCCTTTCTATGTAATGGTAAATAAGTGTTCTGAGAAGAAAAGTGTTGTTGGCATCAATAACAGTTTTAATTTTATATTTCTATCTCTATCTATCTCTTTATCTACCTAAACATCATTTATACTAAAAATATTTTATCAAATCCTTTGTCCTTTTCACAGATGAATACACATTCATGTAACACCTGCTACATTTATCAGTTGATCTTTGTAAAAAAACTTTTTGAACTTGAAATTGATTTCTCATCAAAGAATCTCAGAAGTCATCCAACCTAATCCCTTCTCCAGTATAATAATCCTGTTATAGTTTTTAACCTGACCCATTGGTAAAACAGATGCTAACTCAATAATGAAAGAAGGAATAAACAGATATAGAAAAATAAGATAAATAATAAAGAACTATTAGAAAGACCAGCTTTAGCAGAAAAAAACATGCGTTTCAAAAGTGATGATATTTAAGATTCTCAGATCATCTTTGGTTTTTGTGAAATGCCCTAAAAGTAAAATTTGACTTAGATTTAGACTCCACAAATATCTGTGACATATCCCAAAATAGGATAGGTGGTAACACATAATTTCTTGACTATTTATTCTAAACAATGCTTCACAAAGTTGCAACTTTACTAGTAAATTAGATACTGATTATCTTCAGGCCTTAAAATTCCCTTATATACTAAGTAGGTGAAAATCCATTTTTTCTCGATAATGAAAGTTAAGATTAAACTGTTCCTTGGATTTCATATCATGATTACAAAACTTCTTAAAGTACCTTTAACATACATGCTTTTAAGTGATTTTATTTTTAACACTAAAGGTCTATTATAGCCTTTGAATCTGATTTGCTTTTTGCCTTTCCCTTCCTCAAATATTGATCTTTTTAATAAACTTTTTAACTTTTTATAAACTATAGCATAGCAACTAATGAGTGGGGATATTTTGAAACAACCTTTACCATCCATCTTAAGAAAATATAAAGACTGGTGATAAATACATCAATTTATTTCTCCATATTGAAAGAACAACCAAAGAGTGAATGGTAGCAAAAAGAAAGGCAGATTTTTATAAAATATAGAAGATGATCAGATGCGCTTCGTTTTGGTATATACTGACCTACTTTTAAAAATAATCAAAGATATATCACTTATGGCTATGATAAAGTGAATGGTCCCTGACTTGTCCTCCCCTCAAAAATAACTAAAAACTGGACAAAATTTATGAATCAACTATTTTCAGGCACTGAACAACAGAAGTTCAGTACTCTGAACTTGGAGGTAAGGGAAACCTAAAGGTGAGTCCTATGTTCACTTAGGTGTTCTGCCTGGCTTTTTGGGATATGCAGAGAGATGGAGCCAAAGCTAAACAGAAGTATTGTTAACCCAAGAAAGTAGAGAGCGAAGTCCTAAACTATTGAAGTAGCTAATTTTTTTTTGCTGTGTACTAAACAAGAGAGAACTAAACCAGAGGCCAGAACTATAAATTATCTTAAAAAACAATGGAATTCAGACAACAATTGAATAATATCTTTAGAGTGCTGAAAAGAAAAAAAATATATTGTCAACTTAAGTGTCTATATTCGGCAAAAATTACAATAAAAAATTAGGCTGAAATGAAAGCATACGCAAATGAAAGCTGAAAGAATCCATCAAAAAACAGACCTGCCCACCTAAAAAAATATAAAAAGCAAAGCAAAACAAACAAACAAACCCAAAAACCAAAACAAACAAAACAAAAAAACTAAACGAAAATTCTCAGCCTGAAGTCAAATAACATGAGAAGGAAATCTGGATATACTGAAACGAAGAATACCAGAAATGGCAAATAAACAGATAAGTATAAGTAATTATCTTTTGTCTTCTCGTAGTTTCTTTATAAGACAAATTAAGTATTTTAAGTAAAAATAACTCCGCATTAAAGAATCTGTTACGCATGTAAATATAAAATATTTGACAGTAGGATGAAGAATGAGAATACTGGTTGGAATTCTATGTGAATACATGCAGAATACACTTTAAGGAGACTGTGATAAATAAAAATAAAAAGCATACTATAATTTCTAAACCACCTACTAAGCAATAATACTTGATTAACCCCCCCCAAAAAAAAGGCAAAAAAGAATTTAAAAAACCAGTGGCAACAACTAGAAAAGAAAGATTTTTAACGTTGTTAAAAATCTAGAAAATTTTAAGAATCAAGGAAATAAACACCCTAATTAAAATGCAGAAATCAGACCAGATAAAAAGAAAAACTCATCTCCAAGTCATGTATGAGTCTCATTTTAATAAAACAACACACACATATTGAAAGTAAAGAAGTACAAATAGATATACATAAAGTGTTTACAGAAATTAGAGGGGACATTCTTTACCTCATTTTACTATGCCAGCAAAACCTTGATACTAAAGCCTAAAAAAGATATGCCAAAGAAAACTAAGATCAACATCCATCATTGATACAGTCACAAAAATAATATAAAATAATAACAGATTGAATTTAGCAATATATAAAAGAACACCACACAGGATAATGTTGGAGTAATCCCAGGTTGCAAAATGTACTTAAAGTTCAAAATTTAATCAAAATTAAAATTCACCACATTAACAGATCAGCTCAACAGATGGAGGAAAAGCATTTGACAAAATTCAACCTGCATTCGTGATGACTGTGATAAATCTAGGAATATAAAAGGACTCTCAATCTGAAAAAGGGAAATTATTTTCAGATATGTCAATGAAAAACCACAACTATATGATACTTAATGATCATTTATTAGGTTATTTTCACTTAAGTTTAGGAAGAAGACAAGGATTAAACATGATTTCTATTTACCTAAACATAAATTTTTAAAAATGTTTTTAAAGATTTATTAATATCTTTGAGAGAGAGAGAGAGAGAGAAATAGAGAGAAAGCACAAGCAGGAGGATAGAAGGAGAGCGAGGGAGAATCCCAAGCAGACTCTGTGCTAAGCATGGAGCCTGGTGTGCAGCTTGTTCTCACAACCCTGAGATCACAACCTAAGCTTAAACTAAGAGTCCGAGCTTAACCAACTACACCCAAGGTGTAGGTGTAAAACATGAATTTTATTAATCATGATATTGGAAGTGCTAGCCAGTGCTGTAAGGCAAGATAAAAAAAAAAAAAAGGAAAAGGAAAAAATAAAAGAATGGGAAAGTTAAAAATGATTTTTATTCACAGACAACAGTTATTTTATTTAGAAAATATTAAAAACTTGACAAAACCCCACAAAACTAACAAGTTAATTTTGCAAAGTTGCAAAATACAAGGTCCATACACAAAAATAAATTAATTGTATTTCTATATACTAACAGCAAACAATTGGAAAAATTAAATCTAAAATTTATTTGCAGGGCACCTGGGTGGCTCAGTGGTTGAGTGTCTGCCTTTGGCACAGGTCATGATCCCGGGATCCTGAGATGAAGCCCCATATCAGGCTCCCACAGGGAGACTGCCTCTTCCTCTGCCTATGTCTCTGCCTCTCTCTCTCTCTCTGTCTCTCATGGATAAATGAATAATGTCTTTAAAAAGTAAAAAAATATTTGCAGAACAATATACACAAAATTGTTTATAACATATCCTTAACTTTAAAAAACTAACAAAAATGAACAAGAACTTTACACTAAAAATATAAAATATACTGAAATAAAATAAAGAACTCCTAAATAAATGAATACATATCATGTCAATGGATTAGAAGACTCACTATTGCTAGTGTCAATTGTTCACAAATTGATCAATAGATTCAACTTATTCTGAATAAAATCATATTGACCCTTCTTTAATAGAAAATAATGATGAGATTCTAAAGTTAATATGAAAATGCAGAAGTGCTGCAGTAGCCAAAACAACTTTGAAAAAGGAAATGAAGTTCAGAAGAGTTATTTATCTGATTTCAAGCCAAATAATAAAACTATAGTAACCTAGACCACTAGATCAGTAAAACAGAATAAATCAGTGGAACAAAATAGATCAGTAGAACAGAAATAGGCCCACACACATGGTCAATTGATCTTTGACAAAGGTGCCGGTCATTCAGTGGTGAAAGGGATGTCTTTCAAGAAATGGTGTGGAATAACTGTATAAATATGTTGGAAGGAGAATTCTTGTGTATGAACACTAAAATTGCTATTTGGGATATGAACAATGGTCTGAGATGCATTTGGCTACATCGAACAGTGCTGCTGAATTCATTATTCCCTCCCTACGACCTTCTTGTGTTACTTCTTTGCACTCACAGGAAATTAAAAGTTACCAGAAAAGAGAAAAAAAATCAATGACTGTCAAATATATGCTATAGAATAAATATTATGGTATATGTTTGTAGCAAAAAAAAAAAATGAGTTTTTTCATGTTTACTTGGAAAGAGATCAATCATATTAAATACCTGGAGAAAGAATACAAACATATTAGAACATGGTGGATGAAGGTTGTAAACTTCTAACATATGATGGGTTCATCATTTTTAAAGCAGCTCATAAACTACAATCAAGAGTGTAACTAGCACTTTTTAAGCTCTAAATCCATCCACATGAAGGAAAACAGTTTGAAATGTTTGCCATCAAAGACTTCATTGCTTTCAATATCAGAATATTGCTATTGTACTTTACTGAAGGAGGGACTTAAATGGACAAAGTAAGATTGAGTTCCCACCCCCATTGAGAGTGACCTCTTGGGCATAGAGCCCCCATTCAAAATGACTGGGATGGGGTATGGGTACAGGGTGAGAGTGGGCAAAGGCCCTGATCCAGGGTTAACCTGAGGCCATAGCTGCCCTGTTCACTTGTAAAGGCCCTGTTTTGGGGTTGTTTGTTCTAATTTATTTTAGGCTAGGTAAGTCTGAGGGGTGTGGGGCCATGGTCCCCTCGGCCTCTATGGGGGAGGGAAGAAGGGAGAGTTCTTTTTTTATGTTGACTTTTTTTTCTAGTGTTTTCCCTTTTCCTTCTGCTCCATTTGGGGCCGCTGGGGGTTTCAGTCATCTCCCCATTTGGTGCCCTGGATTGTCTTTCTTTGTCTGTTGATTCTAACTTGTAAATAAAGGAAATATTATTCAAAAACTTAGGGTATTTGCATGAACTTAGGGTAGGTGCATTATCACAACTGATGCCTGGGCAAGCTGTAACCATAATACAGACCCCCTTGGAAAACTAAGAATTAAAACAAGAATGTTTATAATTAATACCAGAAGGTGTTATCATGAGAAATCTTTCTAATACTTATAAACATTGACAATCAAACTTGAGAGGTAACTGAGTTCCTGCCATAGAGTTTGGCCAAAGCAGACACTCAATAAATCTGTTCACTAATAAGTGTTTAGGTAAATGAATTTAATAAAATAATACTAAAGGGAAATCACATCATTCCTACAAGATCTTATTTCTTCATATGTAAATTAAGAATGATAATACCTTACCTATCTCACAAGGCTGCTATAAATATCTGAAGAAATATCAGATGAGAAAACAATCTAAAACTGAGATAGAAATATAAACGAATCCTTGTGAAGCTAATAGGAAAAAGCCATATTTTTGACTACTTACAATGAGTCAATAGCAACTTCATTTAGTAGAAATATCAAGAGGTCCAGAGGAAATTGGTGTTTGTAAAAAGTTCTTACTTTGTAGAACTGAATGAGTTTCTCAACTCTAGGAAACAAACTGAGGATCCCTGGAAGGGTAGGTGGCTGTGGCGATGGGGTAATTGGGTGGTGGGCATTAGGAGGGCACGTGATGTGATGAGCATGGAGTGTTACATGAAACTGATGAATTATTGAACTCTACATCTGAAACTAATAATGTACTATATGTTGGTTAATTGATTTTAAATTTAAAAATACTTAAACAACAAAAAAAGAACGTAATGAATACACTTCTAGGAGTATGACCTTCACACAGACCTTTGTTCTCAACCTCACAGAATAGTGACAAAAGTTCCTTTTTTCTTAGATTTATTCCACCGACTTAAACAGGGTTGTTTTCTGCATCTGGAGAAGGAAGGGATTCTGCAAGAATTATGTTTTAACCAAATGATAGAATGATCCTTGGTGTTTTTATCCAAACAAACAAAAAACCCAAAGCAATTGTGAAAGGAAACCAAAGAAAATAGCTCCTCTATTATCTTTATTTTCGGGCAAGCTATTTGGAAGCAAGTCCCTGCATTTTGGCTCAAGTCTAGTAATATCGCCCACTGAGTTTACCAGAATGGGAAATGCTAAGGTTTGCATTCTAAATATCCACATTTGCTTTTCCTTTATATGACCAATGATCCCTGACCTAGACCATAATCTGGTAGTAAAAGGGATGGAAATGAGCCTGGTTCACAAATCGACTGATACCAGTGAAGTGACTAATACATTATTGATGTCAGCTTCTCAAAATCCTGGAGATTCTTAAATGAAAAAAATTTTAATTTCTGTTACTTATATTATTAAATTTTTTCTGGAACAAACAGAGTAGTAGTGTTTTTACCTAAATAAAGAGAACCATTTTCCAAGTACAACAGACTCAGATTTTTCCTGAGTTGTATGTATCCCTTCGTTGGTCAGAAGAAATTTAATCCAAGGGCTGCCTCACCAATTCTGTATTAACCAAGAATACTATAAAACTCTCTTTTCTCTGTGTTCCCCACCAATTCAGCACTGAGCATATTAAAGTATACTATACAAATGCAATTAGAACAGTGGCTAATAGGCATGTGCATGATAGGGACTCAAAATTATTAATTGAATGAATGCATGAGTGAATGAGTAATCTTAGAAGGAAATTCTAAAACAAATACTATAGTCTTTTTTTCCCCAGAATATATTTAATCTCCAGTGAATCTAACTTTGTTACTTTTGTTGATTGCCTTTCTCAGCATTGCAAAGCACACATCTTGAATTTTGCACTTGCAAACACATCTTTGTCATTTTGCTTCTGTCTTTGCATTTCTTTCCATTTAGGTTTATCAGTAGTTTTTAAATTATCCCCCAAAAGTTAAAAAAAAAAACAAAAAACTTGTGTTTATATTTTTGTGTTTTTTGTGTGTTTTTATTATGTTTATTTCTTCTTTTCTAATTTACTATTCCTTGTATAAAAGGAACTATTAATTTTCATACACTGGTATTTGATATAATCACAAGACAATATTCTTTTTAAGTTTTGAGAGCCTCTTTATAAAAACTTAGGCTTATCCATACAATTAATCATATGCTAACAGTTTTTTCCTTCTTCTTCAATTTTTATTCTTCGCATTTCAGTATTTGTCTATGCTTTCCAGTATAGTGTTGAAGTATCAAAATGTTTTTGTCTTCCCTAATATTAATGAAATGTTACACTACCATATGTATTATTTCCTGCTGAATTTTTTATAAAAACTCCTAATCAGGTTTAGGAATTTATTTTTTGCTTTATGTTGTTGGCTTATTTTTTTAAGGACTGAATGCTAAATTTCATTAAATACTTCTATATCTATTAAGACAATATTCTTTTTCTAATTTAATCAGGTGGTGCATTTCATTGTTAGATATTTTTTATTTTGGAAACCATTTTCCTCTGCCCCTCCCTGACTGTGCTCTCCCTCTAATAAATAAATAAAACCTTTAAAAAGAATAAATTAAATTAAATTAAATATGAGCATATAGAATTCAGCAATACAACAATAACAAAAGTATTAGATACCATGGCCAAATGGGAATTATTCCAGGCATGTGAGATTGGTTGAATATTTGAAAAGCAATAATTATTATCCACCATAGTAATAGGCTAAATAGAAAAGTCATGTAATCATTTCAACTGATGAGTCAACAGCATTTGACAAAATTTAACACCTATTCACATAAAAACTCTCAGAAAAATAGAAATAGATTGGGGACTTCCTCAACTTGGTAGAGATCATCTAGAAAAACCTACAACTAACATACTTATGGGTGAAAAATTGAATGCTTTTACCCAAAGATTGGGAAAATGCAAGGATTTCTGGTCTCACCACCTTTAATCAATGCAGTGTACTGGAAATTTTACCCAATGCAATAATGCAGGAAGAAATAAAAGGCACAGAGTTTGAAAAGTAAGATAAAAAACTGTCTCTATTTGGAAATGACATGATTTTCTATAATGAAAATCTCAAAGAATCTACGAAAAAAATCTTTGATAATAAGTTCAGGAAGGTCACAGGACACAAGGTAAACATACAAAAATCAATTTTATTTCTATATACTACCAATGAGCATGTGGACATCAGAATTTAAAATACAATATCATTTGTAATGAAATACTTAAGTGCAAATCAATAAAACATGCATAAAACTTGTATGCTGAGAACTACAAAATGCTGATAAAAGAAATCAAAATTCTAAGTAAGTGCGGAGAGATACTGTATACATGAATTAAAAGACAGCATAGTAAAGATCCCAATTATCCTTAAATAAATATTTCAGTTTAATATAGTTCCTGTGAAAAACCCAGGAAGATTTGTGGTAGCTAGATCATTTAGAGCAAGCAAGTTTATTCTAAAATTTCTATGGAAGACAAAGGAACTAGGATTATTATTAGGTGAATCTCCAGAGAATTACAAGAGGAAAAACCCCAAACTATGCCAAATGGTAACAAACCATATGATTCTATTTATCTAACTTCTTAAAATGACACAATTATGGAAATGTAGAACATATTAGTGGTTCGTAGGAGTTAAGATGGGGAGGGGAGCGAGGTCGATGTGGCTATAAAAGAGTAATATGAGACAAGTGATGAGTGGTCTTTATGGTAATGACAACGGTCTGTATCTTGACTGTAGGAAAGCCAATAAAATAGTTGTGATATTGAACTATATTTTGTAAGATGGTACCAGTGGGAAAACTGCATAAATAGTTCATGGGATCTCTGTATATCATTTACAACTTCATGTGAACCTATAATTACCTCAAAAATTAAAAGTATATATATATATATATATATATATATATATATATACTACAAAAGTACAATACAAAAGTCTACTACAAAAGAAGAAAACAGATACAGATTATTCCATTCAAGGGTCCTACTTCATCTTTTTTTTCCCAAACATTTTATTTATTTTTTCATGAAAGACACAGAGAGAGAGGCAGAGACACAGGCAGAGGGAGAAGCAGGCTCCCTGCAAGGAACCCGATGTGGGACCCGATCTTAGAATCCTGGGATTATGCCCTGAGCCAAAGGCCGACCCTCAACCACTGAGCCACCCAGGCACTCCCTACCTCATCTTATAAGTAGAAATAATCCTTATATTTGTGCTATTTAAATTTTTCTTCTGAATCATAGAGTTAAATGGAGAGTTCCAATTCATTTTTTGAAGCTAGCATAAACTTGCTGCCAAAACCTGAGAGAGATCACAGAGAAAAAAGAAAACCAAAGAACATTATCACTTATAAATAATACCAAGATCTTGAATAAAATATCAGGAAGTAATTATTTTTAACTATTTCCAAGAATGCTAAGATGATTTAACATTACAGAATTGATTCATTAAATTTCTCCTATTAATAGATCAAAGAAGAAGAAAAATGGTCATCTTCATTAACCAGAAAAAGGAATTCCTTGTAAAAATTCATAGTAAAATGTGAGCAAATACTCTTTATTAGTACATTAAACAATATCTTCCTGAAACCAAGGGCCAACATCACATTGTATAGTAAAATGCCAGAAATACTTATATTCAGGCAAAATAACCACTTTTGCTATTATTGCAACCATATTATCCTTCATAATTTCAATTAAAAAATCAAAATTCCTCAAATATACTTGAAGAACATGAAAACTAGCACTGTGAAATATAAAAGGTATATATAAATGGAAAGGTATTTTTTGTTGTTTGAATGCAAAGCTCACTGTAGTAAATATGTGTTTTTTTACCAAATGGATCTAAGCAAGTAAAATAATTCCAGTAAGAATCCTGATTTTTAATAAATTTAATCAAATATTTCCAAAAGAATTTTCCTTTGCTTGTTATTAGGACCCAATTATTCATTTACTTACTAAAATATTTATTACGCATCTACTATAGGCCATGGATTGTGCTAGGTAAAGGAATTGCCACATTACATAATGTCTATTTGGATCCCATTTTTATCAAGCATACATTCATATACAAGTAGCATTAGATCACCTAATTGTTAGGAGTCTAGCCATCTGAGGGTGCTAGGAATTGTAGTAGTACTTTCCTCAGTATTGCTTATCTGTAATTTCCTTTTTTAAGCTGAAAAAATTACCTATGGAATTTTTCTTAACAAAGCAAGTAAACACTTAAGAAAGTAAAGATACTCACCATTTTTATATAACCTAGATAATTTATTATACGAATACTAGGTATAAGAAAGATATGAAAAGCAAGATATGAAAATTACTAAAATTCCATTTACAATTTGCATTGTCTATGGCGTTTAATGCAAATATTCTTTTTTTTGTATCTTCTTGCCACAAAGGTATTCTTAAAAAAGGGAGCACAGATACCCATGCAACAAACATAGCAGAAATATTTGTCAGTATGTATAAAAAGGATCAAACATGAGTTTTCTTCTTTCCTAGATTTGTAACACATGTAAATTGCAAGTCTCAAGGCACTAAATTTTTTTAACAATATTAATTTGTTTTAAAATGTAATTAATAGTTCTTTATCACATTAATGCTTTTTTTGTTTGTTTGTTTTCTGTCTTAGCTCTTCTTTTGGTTGCTTAGTTTCCTTAAAGGCTGTAATTTCCCTCTCCAATTAGTATAATTTAGGCCAAGTATTAGTATTGCTCCCTTTTACCAAATAAGAAAATTAAAACTCAGAAAGTTCATTCAATTTTCCCAAGACCACACAACTAGTAAGTTTTAGAGTTGAGATTTGAACTCAAATATTCTGATTCCAGAATTCAGTTGATAACCATCACTTAGTTTTCTTGAGTCTCTGATTATCAAGCATTATGATAGATAATTATTATGTTAGCTACTTACTGATTATATTAGTCATATTACACAAAAGAGAAAGCTATTTCCCATATGGCCTATGGCCATATTCAGGATGACCTGGAGACTCAAAATAAATATTTTAAATAATCCAAGTTAGAAAAAAAAGGGAAGGAAGAAAGACATAAAGTGAGAAGGTCAATCAGATTTATACTGGAAAGATTATTCATTGAAGGGAAAAAACGTAGTTTGGAGAAACAATGACTCATGATGTCCATGATGTAGGTAGGAAATAGACCAGGAAATAAATCACAGTACTGAAATGAGAAACTTTTGAGATTACTATAAAGTTTTCTCAACATAAGTCCCACATTTTCTATGTAACGTACTTATATTTATTAATTGAAAACTCCTTATTTTGTGGGTAAAAGACACTTCTGAAAATGAAAAATCATTGACTGGTAATAAAAGTGAATCTAATGATAAAATCTAAACCCTTCAAGGATAATTTCAATTCCTCTTTTCTAATTTGATTCAATTGTGTGCTGTTCTTCTCATTAAGAGTTTATATTGTTCTTGTCATTTTGTTTAATTTAATGAGGTCTTTCCCTCTAATTGTATGTGTATACTTTGTATAGTGTGTTTAAGTTAATTTTGGCCCTTAGCCAAGTATTAAACTCAACTTCCGTTTGAATTTAGTTAAATGTAATCTGTGATATTTTTACTAATCGGTTAGCTCTTCTGATAGTTTAGGTGGATAAACTACAAAGTAATTGTATTATGAAATAAAATTGACTGCATTAAGACTTGATTATCCTACTTTATTTTTTTTTTTTTTTTTTTTTTTATTTATTTATGATAGTCACAGAGAGAGAGAGAGAGGCAGAGACACAGGCAGAGGGAGAAGCAGGCTCCATGCACCAGGAGCCCGATGTGGGATTCGATCCCGGGTCTCCAGGATCACGCCCTGAGCCAAAGGCAGGCGCCAAACCGCTGCGCCACCCAGGGATCCCGATTATCCTACTTTAAAAGAGAGAAGTAATGCATAAAACTGAGTATTTGGGGACAATAGAAATTGAAAACATTTTGTTCAGTGTATTGTCCACCTCCACAAATCCTACAGATATCATTTATTAATCCTAACAGTTTTTTTTTTTTAAGTAGGCCAGTGAGTGATTGATTGTAAAGATGGACAGCCTAGTCGCAAAAAACTGGAAAATACTTTTAAAAAATGTTTTCTTGTCCATGAGTAGATATTGGAATCTAATAATAATACTCTAGTTTCCTGATGTAAGCTTAATTGTTTTTTTCCTGTGGATCCCTTTAGAAGAAACTACATTATGTTTGCTCATACTTTTGAAAGAGGGAAAGAGGCATGGTGTCACTAAGTCCTCAAAATATCTTTTCATTGGATATGAGGGCAGAAGATCATTTGTTAGTCCCTAAAGGATGGTACAAAAACATTTGGTTCACAGTGAGAGTTAAACTGTGTCTGGCTCCTATCAGTAAAGGAAATTGAGTGAGAAATAGGTGCATACCTGTGCTAGTCACTAACAGTCCTAAGGTTTGTGTAAGAGTGCCAGTTTGCCTTACAAAATACTTCATAATTGTATCACATCATGTATTTCCAGGTGCCAAGCAACTGTTGCTGGTTTTATTATAGATTCACTCTCTGCCAGTTTATTGTGTTTTAAACAATAGGTGTTGCAGACCATGGGAACCTCAGTGAAAATGTATTCCCTAACAGTGTCCGGATGTCATACATATATTTCTTGTGGGAAAACAAGGTAGATAAAGTCATGTCATTGACCACAACAAATAATATTTAAAGTTGCTTAATTAGCATGAGGAAGTTCATGCTAAATTAGGAAGCATGTTTATTTAGAGTAGGAAATGCTCTATATTTTCAACATGGAAAAAAAAAATTCTTGTCTGGAAATTTAATAAACAAAATGCTTCTTCAGTTCTCCAGGTGTTTGTCGGAGTTAAACTCATTTTCCACTTAGTTTCCATCCCTTTATTCTAATAGTACTCATTTACTTTGTCTCATTCTAAAGGATGAGACTATAAAACTTTTTTTTTTTGATTCTCCCTCCAAAAAATCTTCATTTTTAAATTTAACTTTCTGACAGTACTTGTGCCTTCAAATCTTTCACAGCAATTTTCTGCTCGTCAATGAGGAAAGCACTCTTGACCTTGGCACAGACACATTTAGCACACATGGAACCACCAAGCGCCCTGCTGACGTGTTTTTTCAGACAACCTCAGGAGACCTTTAGATCTCACAGCATGAACTCCACTAAGTTGGCCTGGGCACAGGCCACATGAGGATTTTGATGCCTTCAGAACCTTCTTGGTATAAAGGTAAATAATTCTATTCCTAGGGATTCAAGACAGCCTGCTTTGTTTTGTTTTGTTTTTCTTACAGAAAGAACAAGAATTTTCTATTTTCCTCCCATAAATCCAAAACTAACAAAAAATCCAACACTTAGACTCTAAATTCTAGTGGAAGATGACCTCTGACTGCAACATTAAGTTCTCCTTGAAATCATCTTTCTCAGCTGTCCACTGCCTTGTGCTGTCTGCCCACACTTGTCCTGAGGCCAGCTGGCCAGAGCATCCCAGCTGATGTCAAATGACAGTGAAAGCACTGCAGTGCCCCAGGGGGCAGCCAGTCTGCTGGGGCCACACAGGCAGAGGGATGACCTGCTTGAAAAAGCAGCAGCAACCAAAGGCTGTGGTCTTCCTGACCTGGAACATCATGGGAAGTTTGCTGGCAAAGGTTTTGGTTGATATTGGGGAACAAGAAGGCTGGTTTTGGCAAGCCGTTTCCCAGGTGTTCTGGGCACACAGGGGTGTATCAGGGACCCTGACACCCTGCCCTATAGGTGCCACAATGTACACTCAGACACTCTGGAGAAGCCAGTCCACCCCTGTTCCCATTGGACTCCACAGATGTTGCTGAGGAATCTTATTTGTGAGAACACCTTGTCATGTTCCTCAGAACCATCTTCTACCAACACCTTGGAAAACACAGCAGCCTAGGAACCAAATTCTCCAGAAAGGCCCTTGGCTGAGCATAGATGGCAGTGATGGGAGTGTGGACAGGGACCTGGCACTCAGCCCTAGGGACACCATGACTGGCCCTGGTCCTGACAGCCTGGTTTTGTTAGACTATGTTGTAGGACAGTCTGTGATGGTATGTCAAACACTGGACTATTCTGAATGCCTCTAGACACCATCCATGGAAGAAAAAAATATATATTTTTTAAAAAATTTTATGTATTTACTCATGAGAGACATAGAGAGAGAGGCAGAGACACAGGCAATGGGAGAAGCAGGCTCCCTGCAGGGAGTTCGAGGTGGGACTTGATTCCAGAACCCTGGGATCATGACCTGAACCAAAGGCAGATGCTCAACCACAAGTCGTCCAGGTATACCCCCTCTTTTTTTAAAAAAAATTTTTTTTAATGAACAGTTTTTTTTAATGTTACAGGAGGTGCTGGCTAAACTTACCTATATTTTTACCCCACAATATCTTTCAAAGACACACCGAAGTAAGTTTTAGTCCAAACCTATTAAATCTTGTGAAATACCAAAAGGGAGGACTTTCCAAATGGACCGTCAAATTTATCAAGAGTAAATACATCTAATTTTTCAGTTTGATAGTTATTGTTACAGAAAGAATACTGGGCAGGTGTACTTGGCTAACATAATTCAAGGAATTAAAATTCCCATTTAGATTTAAGGAAAAAGGTAAACAATTTCATGTCAGATTAAAATGTCTATATAAAAGGTGACTAAAGTAAGTATTTTCATAATTTATTCATGCAAGGAAAACCTTCATGAGGTAACATTTAGCTTTAAGAGTATTGTGTGCTTCTTAAGATGACCACTCTTTTTTTATATATATATATCGCTTGTTGCCTCAATTCCTCATGACAGATAAAACTATATCCACTTTACATCGGTCACTTTATACCAGTATACTCTGTATATTCAAAATAAATGCATGCCAACTGGACTGAGTCACATGGTCACTTTGCTGAATGTTGAGAAAACAGCTACTTAATCCACATTGAGCAAACCAAATGAAAGATCACTCAGTCTCCAGTAGGTCATATCACCTTTTGTTTCTTTTTTTTTTTTTTTTTTTTTTTTTTTTACGTTTTCCATTAGGTTAGACAGGCTTGATTATATGATAGAGGCAGAGGTCCCTAAAGATGAGGCAGGGTGGCATCTCTGCCGCATTCTATTTGGTTTTGCAGGTATGGATCCTGCTTAAGATTCTCTCTCTCTCCCACTCCCTTGCACTCTCTCTCTCTTAAAAAAAAAAAAAAGTCAGAAAACTGTTCTCAATGTTGGTCTCCATTATAAGCTACATGACTTTATGCATAAAGTTAATTTGTGAGAGCCTCAGTTTCCTCACTTATAATATTGAAATAGTGATACCTGCCCTGCCTTCCTAACTGGGTTTTGCAAAACTCAGAGCAGATGATGTGGTGGGTGGTGTTTTGTAAACTGTAAAGCACTAGACAGATGTCAGGAATGACTGATAATGGCAATGTGACATGTGTTGCACTGACCACGAGTTAAGGAAGTTTATAAATAGTCCTTCAAAATGTGCGCTCAATCTGTTTCTTATTTAGACGATGCTCTATCATTTATATGTTAATAAGGTAGAGGAATAGATCAAAACATTTATATTATTAGAAGTTAATAAAAAAATAAAGCTCCCATCTGTCTGGGGCGGTGCTATACAAATGGAACAGTTTTGAATGATGATAAGTAAAAAAAAAAATTGTAAGAATAACTGCCAATTTTTCTATCCTTCTGCAACAATTCAAGGATGAAACATCATGGCAGATTTTATGATCTTCTAAGCAAGGTAGGAAGGACATCAGCAATTTGATTCAAGAAAAGCAGGGAATGCAACTTAAGCCTGGGAGGAACAGTCCCATCTATAGTTTCAGAGATCTCACTCAGTAGATGGGAATTTGAGTTTTAGCTAAGAAAAAGTAGTCTATCACACATGATATATCACTAGTGGCTATTGTGTATTGAGCATTTTCACTGTATCACTTCTTTACATATACTGTCTTGTTTTTGCTTAACATCAGCATGGAGTATAAGAAAACCAGCTTACAAAAAAAAAAAACAACAACTTACAAAGATGATATATTCTAACCAATGCCACATGACTATTCAGCAGCAGGCTCAGTCCTCAAACCCCTAGTTATTGCACGGGAGAGTGAGAAAACATCTGAGGTTCTGGTCACATTGCTTTTTTGGAACCTTCTTATATATTTATTTTTTTAACAAATTCACCCTGATGTTACAAAGACCTATATTACACATAGGTCAGTGAGAAGAAAGCCTTACTCTGCTTAGAGAAGTTAATTACTTGTGAGCAGAATAAAAAATGTAAAGTGTTGGGACGCCTGGGTGGCTCAGTGGTTGAGTGTCTGCCTTCAGCTTCAGATCCCCAGTATCACAGAATCAAGTCCCACATCGGGCTCCTGGCTCCATGAGAGCCTGCTTCTCCCTCTGCCTATGTCTCTGCCTCTCTCTCTGTGTTTCTCGTGAATAAATAAATAAAATCTTTAAACAAAAGTAAAGTGTTGAGGGCTGTTTCATAACCTTGTTCAGTTTGCACAGAATTGGCAATACATTCAAAGATGTGCTTAAGCCCCTGGCAGTTCCTTCACTAGGTACTATGGAGAATAGAAAAATTAATGGTACGAATTACCAGTTCCGGAGGAACTTATAGCTTCTTGGCAAGAAGATGGACAATAATAACAATGCAAAAATTAATAAATATTTTTAAAATAACAATTTTAAATAGAAAATAACTTTAAAATAGTAGCAATAACAAAATATTTGATTTAATAAAAGTCAAGGAAAAGGGGCACATGGGAAGCTCAGTCAGTTAAGCATCCAACTTTTGATTTTGGTTCAGGTCAGGATGTCAGGGTCATGAGATCTAGCTCCCAGGGCTCCGTGCTCAGTAAGGAGTCTAATTCTCTCCTCTTCGCTCTTCCTCTGCCCCTTTCCCTGCTTGTACTCTCTCTCTCTCTCAAATAAATAAATCTTTTTAAAAAAAAAAGTCAAGAAAAAGAAAAGACACATCCTGGGAGATAGGTGGTGAAGAAGAGATTCTGAAGGTTGGGATGCTTTAGCAACTTTATAATGAATAATGAATAATGGGAGATTATTCCAGGTGTAAGGATTTGTATGGACTGGGGAGGCACTGAATAGTGAAGTATCCTCACTCCTCAGGTTGAGGAATAGCAAGCAGTAAGCTGAAAAGGTAGTAAAGGTGATTAAAGGTTGTGCTAGAAAATTGTGATTGTATTCATTTACAATGGTAGAGTTTGAATGAAGGTCTGAAAAGTACAGAGCTATGCTTTAACAAGATTGACCTATCCATGTCCATGAAAAATGAGAGACTAGACATAAGGGGCCTAGGGAAGAAATTCTTGCAAGAAATCGGTCAAGTGGTAATTAAGATTTGTTGCAGAATTGTAGGAAAGGAATAGAAAGAAAAGCCTGAATGTGTAGTACAGAAAATTTGCTGATTGAATGGATGTTGGCTTCAAAAGAATAAGCAGTCTAACTAAATACTAACTCCAAGTTGTCCGGTCTAAGAAGGAAGTTCTTATTTAGGGTGAAAGAAAATGGGATCTGTTAAAGTTGAACTAATGAGGAGGCTTTTAAATGGAGATGTTAAGCAGGTGTTAAATGTTTGGATTTGGCTCTCTGCATAGTAATTGGAGCTGATGAACACGGATTTTGAAGTTAAGTTACACTTGAAGTTGACTTTTGAGGTCTTGGAAGCAGATAATGAGCAAAAAAGAAAAGGAAATAAAGATTAAGGACAGAACAGTGTGAAATGCCTGCATTTGGGGTCTGAGAAAAAAAAGCAAAGCCAAGGATTCTGCATTCTAATTGTTAGAGTGAAAGATTGCATTGAGAAATAAAGGCACTGTTGCAAAGCCCAGTAGAAGTGGTATAAAAAATAAAATTAGAGACTGAATTCCACGTTTAGAATTGGTAATCTTGCATATAGAGTGTAGTATCAGAACAAAATTCATATTTTTAGATATTCAAGAGTGAATAAAGAGATAAAAGATAAACTCTACCTGGAAGAGCCATTCCAGATAATTTGGCCCACTAATTCAACATATTTGGAAAGTTTGAACTATTAGGCCAGATTTTCACTTTGATAAAATCAAATGAACTCTTCCCAAGACTTTTTTTCCCTTTAAACAGCCTAAGACTTCAAGCCTGGCACAAGACAATCAGATTTGAAATAACAAAAGTGCTTATTCTGTGAAAAACTAGATGCAAACTCTCAGTCTTTCAAAATAAAAACAGAATGAAAAATAACTCAAAGTGTTCCTAAAATTGACCTGTTAAAATGGTGTACCACAGGGAAAGAACAAAACAAAGAGCCAGCCTTCTAAAGGAGAAATAAATGTGGAAGAGAACTTGCCTGGTAGGGGAGGATGTCATAGGAAATCCAACATAGGTATGGTAGGATTTATTGCAGGAGATGATAGATTATAACTTAGAGTTTATTATGTAATATAAGTATAGCATTCATCTAAAATAATTTTTGAAGAAATTCCTCATTGCTCATTTGAAGTGCAAAGGCCAGAGGAAATTATAGAAAATTGAGGAAATTGCAGGCAGCTGCCATCTGTAGTCTTTAGCAGACATTGTTGACCCTCTATTAAGGAGTACCCAAATGTGAACAAAGAAAAGAAATATGCCAATATTTCTTTTTAAAAGGTTAAAAACATCCAGGGAGTTTTTGAGCACCATGCCTTAAGCCTCTAAAATAGTCTTTTCACGGTATCCAAGAAATTCACAGCATAAAGCAGTTAAGTGTGGCATCCGAAAAAAAAAAAAAAAAAAAAGAAAAGAAAAGAAAGCATTGACCTCCAAAATGGCATTTCCCCTCTGGTCTAAAGTTGAGATTGGAACGAAGTGTTACAAGGTTCACACCCCAGCCCAGCGTGACTCTGTTTGTGCTTCCCAATCACACAGAATCACCCCACTGACTGAAAACACATACACTAAACTTTGTGATAAATTTCTCTGATGGTCCGATATGTATATAAATAAAGAAAATTATTCTCTTTGGTAAATGAGCATTCACTTCTTTATCAGTTGAGTAACATTTCTTTGGCTGTGTTATTACCAAGTGACAGAAACTCTAAAGTAAATAGAACTTAAATGTAAATTAAATCTACTCATTGATAATTAAAAGGTCCATATAAACATTTAATTTCCGATGAGTTTTTCCCCTCCCCCGGGGCTCAAATGGCATGACCAAAGGCCTACTCTTCTCCATCTCTCTGTTCTGCCTTCCATGGTAGTAACTTTATCCTGAGGTTTCAAAATTGGTTCTTTTGGCAGTTTTAGGTTCTCCCCTTACGGTAGATAGCATGGCTTCTACAGATTTTGACTTCACTTCCTCACATCATGCCCCTCAGGGTGAAAAAAAAAAAGCCATCTTCCTCCCACCAGCCTCAGCAAATGTTTTCTCCCTCCCATAAAGGATGACTGGATTATTCTTCAATCATTGTGGCTGAACATCAGGAAAAGCCAATGACTTAACCAAGTCCTACTCCTAAAATATAGAATTGAGTGAAGAAGTGTAGAGTCAATCTCTCCACTGTCACTTATGGAGATAATAGAAAGAATGATTCCCTAGAACAATGTTGTAGTGCTATCTTGCTCCTCTCCCTTCCAGATAAAAAGAAAAAAGGGGGGGATGAGAAATAATGCTGAGTGACAAAAAAACAGGTGTTCATTAAAATCTCTCCTAGACTCATTAGTTGAGAGGTCTAAAGAGGACAGATTATCCCTGAGCAGAAACTATTAATAGCTCCATCATATTGTACAAAGTAGAGATCAGAGCCAACTGCAGATTCATTTAATCTACCAATCAAATATAAATACTAAATAAGAAGAAAAAGAGACAATTTGGAAAACAGAGAACTATTTATTTTTGTTGGTATTCACCTAAAAAGAAATTCCTACCAGCCATGATAAGGCTGTACTATGCTTATCTCTAGGCAGACATATTTTCTCTAATTCTATTTACTTCCCAGAACATCTGCATCAGTATATTTAGTACCTCGGTACATTTTTCAAGTTCTGTTGAATCTTCATTTTTCCAAGATAGAAAATCTTTCCTAATAGAAAGAAAGAATTTTTTTTTTCAACATGGGTTGTTCCCTGGAATAAGTCAGTCTCTGGAAAGGCTGACTGGCATAGGTTTTCACAGACCAAATCATCCTTAATCAATAAGTAAACAGAAGGTATTACTAAATACTTGCTATGGCTTTAGCTGCCGATCAGATTTTGAGATGTGTACGGCTGAGAGGCCAAACTCTTATGGAAACATGAGGAAACATGAGGCCTTTTCTTACTTTTAATCTGTATGCAGCACTCCCACAAGAGGTTTTCCACCTCTACAACAAGAAATATGACAGGAATTTCAGGAAACAGAAGAGCTTACATTTCTAAGCCAAATTTTTTTACCCACTTGTGAATTCGACAAATACTCATGAAGAGAAGGAAAGGATATTTGATGAGAAAAATAACATCATTCCAAAGTAAAAGAAATCTTTAAATATTGATTTTAATTTTAAATATTGCTGGAGGAAGACTGGGGAGGGGAAACATCTTTCTACTATTATGATAACCTGAGCAGAACATTTTACTTTGAAAACCTGGTAATGTAAATGTTGAGTCTCATTAAATCTTGGTTCTAGAGTCCATGGAGAATTACAGAGATGTTTTATGCTTTCATTGGTTGAAAAAATTATTTATAATTCTAATACCGGTTACCTTCCTTTGATGATGCTATAGTAATAAAAAAAAGTACTGATAGATGTATAAAATTTAACTGCTATAACCACTTTTAAATTTAGGGTTTTTAAATTATTATTATATAAGTTCTTTGTATTTTCTGGTTACCAGTGCCTTATTAGATATATGATTTATAGGGGCACTCAGGTGGCTCAGTTGGTTAAGCATTTGCATAAATATATATGCATATATATATATAGAGAGAGAGAGAATAATAATGATTAATGATATTCCAAGGTAATTTTTTAAGATTTCAAAGAAATATTAATAATTTTAGGGTCTATTGTTTCCAACTTAGGTAGTATTTAATATAGTACTAATGAAAGATGAGAGAGTGTTGGCTATATTTTGATAAAGTCTTTGTAGAAAAGACCTTGACAAAAAAAAAATATATTTTTCTATCATGACAAAAAAGAAAGGGTCATATATAATTGACCAAATTCCCATGTTTTAGTAACAGTGATTTTATTTTTTGTTTTGTTTATAAAACTTGTTTATTAACCATAATTCCCATTATTTTTTTATTTTATTTAAATTCAATTAATTAACATGTAATGTATTACTGGTTTCAGAGGTAGAGAACAGTGTTTTATCAGTCTTATGTAACACCCAATGCCTATTACATCACATGCCCTCCTTAATGTTCATCACTCAATTATTTTTAACTGTCTACTCCATATATTTCCAGGATATGCTTCATTTTAAATTAATTTTAACATCCTTCCCAAATCATGGTCTTATTTCTCCCATACTTTATGAATAATGACATCATATAGAATCTCACCCACATTTTATTTTTTCCCTTGATCTGTATAAAATTGTTTTAATTTTTAAAAATCTACTTAAAAGTAAATGTTCCCATATCATGTTTTTCTTTTAGAATAAAACTTCATTGCAGCAAAGGATAGAATGTCCTCTTCGGTCTGAAGATGGAATAAAAAGTAAAGAATAGGGATGCCTGGGTGGCTCAGTGGTTGAGCGTCTGCCTTCCATTCAAGGCGTGATTCCAGGATCCTGGGAACGAGTCCTGCATCCTGCTCCCTATGAAGAGCCTGCTTCTTCCTTTGCCTGTGTCTCTGCCTCTCTCTCTGTGTCTCTCATGAATAAATAAATAAAATCTTGAAACAATAAAAAATAAACTCTAGAATAAAATTGAAATAATGGGAATTTTATATATCTTTTATCTACCTATCATCTTTCTATCATCAATCTATTTATGTATCCAGAGAGAGAGAGATTGAGAGAATTTATATTCCTTATCATAAGACTTGGACATTTTCAATATAACTAAATGCAAACACAAAATGAGCAATAAGTTTAAAGTATGGGCACGCATAAGAAATCCTGTTAGACTTTTGAAATGTTGAATATTGTTTCACCAGATCTCTCTAGATTTCTCTTATTTGTATCTCCTAGTGAAAATATTTGCATTTCCCTAATGAGTAATGTTAAATGTCTTTTCATCTGTGCATGTTTTATGGGGCAAATGTCTATTCAAATCCTTTGCCAATTTTTTAAATTGAGCTTTTTAAAATTATTATTATATAAGTTCTTTGTATATTCTGGTTACCAGTGCCTTATTAGATATATGATTTATAGGGGCACTCAGGTGGCTTATTTGGTTAAGCATTTGTCTTTGGCTCAGGTCAAGATTCCAGGGTCTTAGGAGCAGCCCCACCCAGGAGAGTCTGCTCCTTCTCCTCCTGCCCCTTCCCTCAACTCATGCGCTCTCTCTCTTCCTCTGTTCTTTCTCTCAAATAAATAAATAAAATCTTTTTTTAAAGATATATGATTTATAAATATTGTCTCCCATTCTGTCTGTTTTCTTCATTTCCTTGATGGTATCATCTTTAGCACAAAGTTCTTAATTTTTATGTAGTCCAATTTATTTATGATTTTCTTTTGTGACCACACTTTTGTTGTCTTATCTAAGAAACCACTGCCTAAACCAAGTTAATGAAGATTTACTCCTAAGTTTTCTTTAAGAGTTTTACGGTTTGAGTTCTTACATTTTGGTCTATGATTGATTTTTAGTTAATTTTTTTGTGTTCTGTAAGGAAGGAGGTCCAACCTCATTCTTTTCTGTGTGGATATTCAGTTGTCCCAGCACCATTTGTTATAAAGACTGATCTTCCCCCAGTCAAATGTCTTGATAACTTTGTTGAAAATAAATTAACCATAAATTTAAGAGTTTATGGCTGGACTCTCAATTATATTCTATTTATTTATAAGTCTATCCCTAATGCTAGTATTACCTCATCTTGATTACTGCAGCTATGTATTAAGTTTAGAAATTGGCAAATGTGAGTCTTCCAACTTTGTTCTTTTTCAAAATTGTTTTGGCTATTCTGGGTCTCTTGTATTTCAATATGAATTTTAGGATCATCTTGTCAGTTTCTGCAAAGAAGCTGGTATTGAGCTAGAGATTGTGTTGTATCTGTCCATCCATTTTGGCAGTATTGCCATGTTAATAATATGTCCTCTAACCCATAAATGTGGGATGCCTTTCCATTTATTTAGGTTTTGTTTTTCTTTTAACAATATTGTATAGTTTTTGATCGTGTAAGTGTTGTACTTCATTGTTTATTATTATTAAGAATTTTATACTTTTTGATGCTAATGTGAGTGAAATTACATTCAAATTAGCTAAATTCATTTATTGATTCCAATGGTTTTTAGTAGATTCAATTTTTCATAGACAAGATCAAATCTATACAGATAGTTTTACTATACAGATAGTTTTAACTTTCTTTTCCAATCTGGGTGTGTTTTACTTATTTATCTATTTATTTATTTGTTTGTTTGTTTGTTTTTCACTGCCTAACTCACCTGGTTAGTACAATGTTAAATAGAAACCATGAGGGAATACATCATACCTGTTTCTTACCTTTGGAGAAAAGCACTCAATCTTTTATCACTAAATAGCTTAGCTGTGCATTCTTTGCACAAGATATCCTTTATCAGGGATCCCTGGGTGGCTCAGCGGTGTAGCACTGCCTTCAGTCCAGGCCATGATCCTGGAGACCTGGGATCAAGTCCCACATCAGGCTCCCTGCATGGAGCCGGCTTCTCCCTCTGCCTGTGTCTCTGCCTCTCTCTCTCTCTCTCTCTCTCTCTCTGTCTCTCCTGAATAAATAAATAAAATCTTAAAAAAAAAAAAAAAGATATCCTTTATCAGATCAAGGAAGTTTCCTTCTATTCCTAGTTTATTGAGTGTGTATTATCACAAAAGAGTGTTAGATTTTGTCAAATGTCTTTTCTGTATCTATGGAGATGATCGTGTGCTTTTTGCCCTTTATTCTAATTTCAATATGGTATAGTACAGTTATTGATTTCCATAATGATAAACTAAGTCTGTATTTACTCCTCTGCCTAGTTCTATTATATGAAGTCTGCATATAATGGAAGTCTGCAACTGTTATTTTTGAATTGTCTGTTTCTTCCTTCAATTTTATCACTTTGTTTTATGTATTTGGGGCTTCTGTTTTTATTTGTGTATGTATTTATAATTGTTGCATATTCCATTTCCTGTAGATTTAATCTTTTATCATTAAGAAATACCACCCTTTCTCTAGTAACATTATTTGTTTTAAGGTTTATTTTGTCTGGGATGCCTGAGTGGCTGAGCGGTTGAATGTCTGCCTGTGGCTCAGGGTGTGATCCCAGGGTCCAGGATCAAGTCCCGCATGGGTCTCCCTGAGAGGAGCCTGCTTCTCCTTCTGCCTATGTCTCTGCCTCTTTCTGTGTGTCTGTCATAAATAAATAAATAAATAAATAAATAAATAAATAAATAAATAAAATCTTTTTAAAAAAATAAAGTTTGTCTGATATAGCCACTCCAGCTCCTTTATGGTTGCTCTTTACATGGTATATCTTTTTCTATTCTGTTATTTTCACCAATCTATATCTTTGAAGTAAAGTATGTTCCCTGTAGACAGCATATATTTGGATCTTGTTTTTTCATCCAATCTCTCATCCCTTTCTTTTCATTGGGTTGTTTAAATCACTTACATTTTTTCTGTGTTGGTGGTTTTTTGCTTAGCATTTCTAATATGCCATCCTCTGAGCTCATTCCTATGTTGTTTCTGATGAGACGCCATCTATTAACCTTACTGGGGTTTTCTTTTACTTGGCAAGATTTTTTTCTTTTGCTGCTTTCAAGGAAGGTTCTCTTTGTCTTTAAATATTTTGTGTATGATTAGTACTAGTATGGATATCTTTGCCTTTATTCCATTTGAAATTGTTAGATGTATAGATTAATGCTTTCCATCAAATTTAAGAAGTTCTCAACCTTCTTTTATTTCATGATTTCATTTATTATTTCTGCCCTTTTCTCTTTTCTCCTTCTGATAATCTCATTATGCATACGGTGTCCTTAATGGTAGTTAACATTTCTCTGGATTGTTCCTTTTTCTTCATCTTTTTTTCTCTTTGCATTCGAATTCCACAATGTCTAATGATTTGTCTTCAAATTTGCTATTTTTTTTCCTTGTCATCTCAAATCTATTGTTGAGCACCTCTAGTGAATTTTTATTTTGGTCATTTTAATTTTCAACTATAGAATTTCCATTTGGCTTTTTAAAAATAATGTCTGTCTCTTTATTGCTATTTTCTATATGATCAGACATTGTTCTCACACCTTCCTTTAATTATTTATGCATGATTTCCTCTTGCTCTTTGCATATCCTTACACAGACTGCTTTGAGGTCTTTGCTAAGTTCCGCATCTGGGCTCTTTCAAAAACAGTTCAGTGTTGCCTGCTTTTGTTTGTTTGTTTGTTTGTTTTCCTTGTGTATGGGTCACCCTTTCCTATTTTTTTTTTTTGCATGTCTCATAATTTTTGACTAAAAATTAAAAAGTTAAATAATATAGCAACTTCTGGAGACTGATGCCCTCCCTCATGGGTTGATGTTGCAGCTGTTTGCTTAGCCATTTATTTATTTGTTTAGTGCATTGACTGATCTGATTCTGTGAGGTCTACTTCCCCTTGATATGCAGCCTCTGGGGTTCCTGTCAGATATTCTTTCTTTTTTTTGTCTTTTAGCCTGTCTACCTCCACATTTCCTCTGGGACTGCATAGGCCACTTATTGTTCAAAGGTTATACTTAAGTCTTGTTTAGTCACTTAGATTTTTATACTTTATCATTGCATGTATGAGTAGCTTAAAGGCTATTACCACAGTTTAAGAAATTTATGTTTTTACCCAATGCTCAACCAGGGACTAGTAGCTTCTATTTTGCCTCTCAGATAACTTCTGAAAAGGCACAGTCTTGAGCATGCATAGTCTGTCAAACATCATATGCCAAGAATGCATATGATTTTATTTTTAAGACTCGCTTCTTAGGAGTTGCACTTTGGTAAGAGTAGTTTATTATTCAGTCAATGATTGGTGAGAACCTGTGCTTGTGGTCCTGATGCCAGTGAACCTTCTGGTCTTTGTTGATTGATCTGCATGCGGCTTAGGGAATATCAAATTTATTCCACTCCCTGCTCTGATTACTCCTGAGTGATGCCTAGAGCTTATACTCAGTACTTCTTACCTGCAGGGCTAAATGTGATACCAGAAAATTCTTTTTGGCTATCCCTTTTTTGATTCTATTAAACTTCTAATACCTGTGTCATTTTGCTTATTTTGGCTTGTATCATAGAGTTATGAGAGCCCTTTTAATTACTTTACACCAAAATCTTCCTTCTTTTTAGCAATGCCATTAGGCATAAAATTCTCCACATTCTGTTCCATACAGAGTTGTTTCCTCAGGGAAAGCTATGGGGCCCTTTAAGACTTGTTTCTCCCCCAGGGTAGAGCTTTTGTGACATCACACTAGAGCTGGAGGTAGAGATAGTGACCTAGTTCTCATGGAGTAGCACTGTTTGACGAGGGCTCACTGGGAACATGATATGGTGGTCCCTAGTTTTCCTGGTTTGCCTTCCCCAAAGTAAAATCTCTGCCTTATGAATGAGCTGAACAGGATCAACTGGGGCCCTGCTTTGGATCAGCCTTACATGCCTGGGGAGAGTTTCTAATATGAATGAGGCTCCTTGGGGAAGAGAGACCTGATCTCTCTGCTCCTCTTGCCTGGAATAAAGCTCCTACAACAAGGGACTGAGAGATGAGAAAAACCTGACAGCATGCTCTTCACAAGTTGGAAATGTAGCCCTACACTGATGCTATAAGGAAAGGGAGCCTCCATCTTCATCACTGTACTTACCAGAATGAGAGTTCCTGGAACATTTTCATAAGAAGTGATGTGGGGGAAGAAAAAGGACAGGAGTGAGTTGTGGCTCAAATGCTTCAGATTTTCACTGTTCCTACTGAGATTTAGTAGATTTTCTTGAATGAATGTTTCTCCATTTTCTGTATGCCCTTAGGGCAGTTTCCAGATTCTTTAAATGATTGTTTTAATACCTTTTTCCAGGAAAATGGTTGTTTCTTTTGGGCAAAGAATCTTCCATGCTACTCAGTCCTCAATTCTGAACAGGGCTCAAAAAGCACTCAACTTTTAAAGTCAAGAACATTAATATCCTAGTAAAAATATTTTAAAAATACATTGCTGAAACCCATTGGAATAATAATTTATCATAAGCCATAAACCAGAGTTAATTCTAGATGTCTGAGCAGAGTTGTGTCCTGTTTTTGAGTAGCATATGAAATGCTTCTAAAGGGTGCTTTTGGTCACTGAGTCAAGAGGAGAAGGGAATCAGGTAAATTTCACTTTTCCTGACATTACTGCTCTGTTCAGCACAGTGATTTTAGAGGCCTAGAAGCAGTCTTACATCCCATTTCATCTGTAAGGAAGGATGCCATCTAGACTTGGTGAGGCTAGACATAGACTGCCATGTGACAAGGGTCTACTGAGTGTAAAAACACTCAAGCACTCTGAAAAAGCCCTGCTCACTCTCTGTGTACTTGCCGTTTCAAAAACAGGTAACCAGATGTCATCCAATCTGGAAATTTGGCCTCTATTTCAATGATATCAGGAATTAAACTATTCAGGTGATTGGCTGAGGACCGGTTGGAAAGATCAATATCATATACAGTTAGTGGTTCAGAGATAGATGGGAGTTCTGTGGGACACTAAGACCATGGCATGAGTTCTGATCTGCTCACCTCCCTGGGTCTTGTCTCATTTCTTTGCAACAGGTCTGGCTTAAGATGAGATTATCAATTCTATACATTACTCAGTGCTCATCATGACAAGTGTACTACTTAATCCCTATCACCTATTTCACCCATCTCTCAATCTTCCTCCCCCTTAGTAATCATCAGTTTGTTCTCTATAGTTAAGAGTCTATTTCTTGGTTTTTCTCTCTCTCCCTTTCTTTTTTTCCTTTGCTCATTTGTTCTATTTCTTAAATCCCACATATGAGTGAAATAATATGGTATTTGTGTTTCTCTGACTTATTTCACTAAGCATTATACTCTCTAGCTCCATCCATGTTGTTGCAAATGGCAAGATTTCATTCTTTTGTATTGTATATATAAAATTAATATAATACTGTATGTTAACTACCCTGGAATTAAAATTTAAAAATGTTTTTAAAAATGAGATTGTCCCCCAAATCTCCCCCAAGTCCAAAGAACATTAAAACTGAAAATGACTGTAAAGGAGATGGTAGACAAAATAATGACCTTCAAAAGATGTGCATGTTTTAATCCCCAAACTTTATATATGTTATGTTACTGGCAAAGAAAAATGAAGGTTGTAGATTAATTAATATGATACTCATCTAATCTTAAAATAAGGCACTTATAAGGATTATCCAAGGGGGCTCCTGAGTGGCTCAGTTGGTTAAGCATTGTACTCTTGGTTTCAGCTCAGGTCATGATCTCATGGGTTATGAGATGGAGCCCCGCATTGGGCTCTGTACTCAGTAGGGGGTCTGCTTGAAGATTCTCTCCCTCTGCCCCTCCCCGACTCATGCACACATGCACGCACTCTCATGCACTTTCTCTGAAATAGATAGATAAATCTTTAAAAAATAAGGATTATCCAGGTATGTCCACTGTAATCATAATGGTTCTTAAATGGGGAAGAGAAGGCAGGAAAGTGAGTGTCAGACTGGTGTGACATAAAAAGACTTGACTCCTCATTGCTGGCCTTGAAGATGGAAGGTAACCAAGAGCCAAGCAATGTGGGTGGCCTCTAAAAGCTGGAAAAAAACAAGAAAAGTGATTCTTCCCTAGAACTTCCAGAAGAAACCAGCTCTGCTGACACCTTGACTTAACCCAATGAGTTCTATTTTAGACTTCTGCCCCCTAGAACTGTAAGATAATCAATTTATGTTGTTTTAAACCACTGTTTGTTTTTTGTTGTTGTTGCTATAGCAGCAATAGAAAACAAAAACAAAGGCACTGGGCTTTACACTCTGATTTTATAAATGAGATATTAAGGCTCAGAGATGTCAGGTGATTAGCTGCAAATCGCACAGGTAGTAGAAGCAGAGCTTGCTGATTCTAATTCAGTAGACAACTCAGACACCAACCCACACATTCATCTCTCATTGATAAAATGGGAATGATAACTCATAGCTTCCAGGGTAAACTGTGGGTTAAAAGATCTAGTCCCATGACTAGCAAAGACCTCATCATCATCAAATGCTAGCCTGAGCATCCACTGCCCTCATCTCTCCTTTTCTACCAGTACTGTTCTAATAAAACACTTCCTTACATCAAACCATGTCACCCATAGTTTGTACCCATTATTCTTAACTCTACCCTTCACGTCATAAAGGAAATCTCTATACCTGAAAATATTTGATACTGAAAATAATCCTCCAGAATCCCCTTCTTCAGGCTAAGTATCCTGGATTTTATTCTTCATCTTGCATGGATCAGAACTCTTGCCTCCTTGTTCCTGTTCCACATGTAATGAGCACTACTTCACTCAGAGGTAGTGAAAGTGGCATCTAGGTTTATATGAAACATCTATTTACTGCCCTACTGACAGGGGCAGAGCTGAATAGGGCAATTTTCTACACAGTTCTATTAATGGTTTCTAGATCTCACACTGAGCTGCATCTCCCATGAAATAACTATATATTTGGCTTGGGGCCCTCAATTCCTCAAAACATCATTAGCACTCGCTTATATTTAAAAGGCATAAAGTGTGACCCATCTTTCCAAATTATTAAGTCTTTTGCAGATGCTCATTTTGTCATGCTATGGATCTCCGTCTACCTACCATCTTAGATGTAACACAGTCACATCCAAACACATGAAAATGAGAGAAAAATGAGCATTAGGAATTTTAAAGAGCCCCAAATCAGTGGCTCCCAGAATTTTATATTTCTTGGATCAAGCAAAATTTAAAATAAAATTTGGGGGACTGACTAGAAGTAATGGTCTTTTATCTTAACAAAAGAGATCTTCAAGAAAATAGAAAAACATTAACATATGCTATTACTATATCATAATTTTAATATTCAAAAAGTAGAAAAACAGAAATCTCAAAATGAAAATTAGTATCTTTTTTTTAAAAAAGGACAAAAGAGAAAAAATTAAAAAGGACAAAAGACATCTATGTGCACACACACACACATACACAAATAAATATATATACTCCATACACTATAATTGTATTTCATTTACCCATAGATCAGTGGTCTTCAAGGCTGGCACATGTCCTTGGAACTACCTAGTAATCACTCTCTAATTTGTCTAATTATATCTAGGATTCCAAACATACTTATTTCATTCATTCACCTATTCAAATATTTATTAAGTAATGTGATGGGTTTTTAATGTTTTCTCCATATTCTGGGATGTGATATGGACAAGTAGGAGAACTGGAAATTTTGTAGGGCCAATATTTCTGTATAGTTTTCATCTATATTGCACTTCAATTTTCTCTTTCTAATATCTATTGTATCCTATTTAATGCAAAAGTTTTTTAATTGATTGAGAAAGTGTAGGCAAAATACTACCAAGTGGACGGACACCTCTCTTATATATCACCTGCATGTCTATAAAGTATACAGGCCTTTAATTCAGTAAAATAATATACAAGAGAGGAAGAACATATTGATCTATTATATAAGAGCACTACTTGAAATTGAAAAATAAAGCATTCGGCTTTTGCCCTTGAATATCTTACAGATTGTGCCCATAAAAACACTTAAAATTTAAGTAATTTCACATTATACAGCTCCTTTTTAGAATGTGGAAGATCTATTATCACTAGGACTCAGTCAACAACAATTAAGTAGAGCTAAGTGACTGCCACACCCTCAGATGGGGCAAACTTTCTTCATTTTGTTCCAGTCCCTGCCATTCCTGATGGTTAACTGTACAATGAGGTTAAGTGCTTGTTGCATCACTCATGCAGTGCACCCATGTCTTTAACAGAAGTGGGGGAAAAAAATACTGACTGTTGTTAAAGTGAAGTGGCCTCACTTCACTCACTTATATTATTAGTCTAGAGGGTAAACAGACAAGCCAAAAGGAGATTACAGTATTAGGACAATATGTGCAGTAATCAAAGTAAGCATCACACCATATATATGATAGGCACCAAACAAAAGCAACCACATCTTATAATCTAGTTAGTGTAGCTACAGTGCAGAGTTCAAACAATGCTGTGAATTGTAAAGTCCTGGTAAACTGTTTCTTGGTCATGGCTACAGTGCCAGCTAAACTGTGGCCCTTCCCTGGCACAAACTCCATGAAACAGGGTTTATTCTGTCCCACTCAGGAACTGAAGATTTTCATGGTCATGGATTTGCTTCTCACAGGTGCTAGTTTCAGGCCCAGTGGTGTGTGTCATATTCTGGCAGGAGGCGCTGCGTGAAAATTTTCAAGGCTGAAAATAAAGCCTAGAAAAACATGCAAACAATGTGCTGTTGTGGATTTGGATTCCTTCTTCTTCTGGAAAGAATCCTAACATTTCTACCATGTTCCCAGCAGGAAAGACTTTTTTTGTCGTTCTTTCTACTTACTAACGTGGAATGTCAAGCATGTAGGGGAACTAATTGTATCAGTCTGCCAACCTCAGAACCATAGTAATTTGTAGTTTCCCTGGTTAGTAAAGCGAGATTGACTAGTATTGGCAAAAGAGAAAATAATTCTCTTAGGAGTTTTTATTTTTTCAATGTGCTTTAAGAAAGCACAGGTGCAGAGCTTTTGCAGTCAAGAAAAACAACAAAATTTATACATACTTGAAGCTAATACCAACTTCTAATGAAGTAAGATAATCTTATCTGCAGTAAAAATGAATTTGTATGCTGTTAAAACAAATCTGAGATCCTTGTAACTTTTGTGATTCATAGCTGTCAAATGTTGTCTTTCAGTCCCAACCTTTCCCTAAATTCTGTGCTGATAACTGAAATATTCAATACCTAGGAAATGTCTCTAAATATATGCCCACCAAGTAAGCAGAAGAGAGGGTCTCTCTCCTCTTTGCAGCTCTCTGTTTGGAAAGTTTAGATCTTTTATTCAAATGAAACTGACAATTTAATAAGATAACCAGACATGTGGAAAGACTGAGTTTGATCAATCTTGGATTTTTCTACTAATCTCCACTTTAGCACAATGTACTCTCTGTTTCTTTCCAGGTTCTAGTTTTGAATGATCACACACCAACTCTGATCTGCTCATCTAGATTAAGAATGATCAAGTAAGTGTGTCCCAGACTACAGTTAAGAGGTTAATATTTTATTCTCTTCTGGCCATCCTTACTGGATAGAGATGTAGGTTTCCAAAATCATCTCATTTTCATCAAAATGTCAGTTGCACTCGTTTTCTTAGGACATCTGGACCTATTCTTCCAGCATGGTCTTTAATCTCTATACCTCATACCCGACCTAACTGTGCTACCTCAAATTGGATAGCAACACACACTGCAGAGTTTTCTATTTCTCTCTCTTTCTTCCTCAAAACAAGCTGCAAATCTGTAAAATCTTCTTCTAAGTTTTAATATTCAGTAATTTCTCATCCAATTTCAATTGACCTACGTATGTTGAATAGCAAGTGTAGCAAAACCAAGAACTCATTTGCTGAAGATTTACTAGCTTCACATTGGATAGAACCTTGCATAAGGAGAATTTCATAAAATTACACTAGTTTTAACCACTTTTTACTAAGTTTCTGAACACTGATGTTACTTTCTGATTTACTTTTAAATCCAGTTGTCTTTTAATAATTGTACAGCAGACAAGACATATGTATGACTACTGAATCAAGTACCTGGAGAGAGAAAAGAAATCATTAAAAGGAGAGGTGACATCAGCAAGACAGCGAAACGAAAGCTTTAAGCCTTCCTTGCCTCACAGACACACATTTCCACAGTTCATGGACCAAATGCATCTGTGAGAAATCCAGAAGCCAGTTGAGAAGCAACCACATCCCAGGTGCATGCAAAACCAGACACACTGAAGCCAGTAGGAAAATCTGAGATACCTTTTCACCATAATCCCTTCCCCGGTATCGCACCATATGATTGGGAGGAAACCTCCAGCTCCCACCTTCTCTGTGGGGACAGAAAGAAAGAACTGGACCATACAATCAACATTCTGATTTTCCTGGGGGCCACCTAAGGGACTGATTTCTATCTTGCCTAAATTTGAGTGCTAACACAAAAGGATTCAAGATTGGGAGCCAATGAGAACAAAAATGGCAATTTAGCATACAAACCTTTGCCATAGTCCTTCCCCTAGCTTAGAGCAGAATGAGCATGTAAAGATCTTCAAATTCCAAGCCTCTCCTGGAGAAGGAAAGATTTGGACCACGCCTCCAGTGTCTCAACTTTTCTGGGAGCTCCCAAAGGATTAACATCTGTCTCTCATGTCTCAGAGGGTTGATGGTCCCAGGAATACTCTAGATCTACTAGATGTCTGAAGAAGGCTTAGACTAGCACATCTTACCCATCAGAGTTCATCCCCCAACTCTGTGCAACACAATGGGCAAGATTCCAGTACCTGGCTTATCTCTGGGAAAGGAAAGAGAAGACTGAAACATACGACTTTAGAGGAACATATGTTCCTCTAAGATCAGCAACAGGGCAGGGATAAGCACTCTCTACTTCCATTCAATATAGTATTGGAAGCCCTAGCCAGAGAAATTGGACAATAAGAAGAAATAAAAGGCATCCAAATTAGAAAGGAAGAAGCAAAATGATCTCCGTTTGCAGATAACTTGATCTTATTACGTAGGGAACCCTAAAGACTCCATACACACAAACACAAAAAAAGCCTGTTAGTACAAATAAATTCAGTAAAAGTGTGGGATACAAACTCAACATCAGTTATATTTCTATACACTAATAATAAATTATCTGAAAGAAAATGAAGAAAACAATCCCATTTAAAATTGCATCAAAAAGAATAAAATATTTAGGAATAAATAAGCAAGGAAGTGAAACAACTATACACTGAAAACTACAAAAACTTTCTTGAAAGAAATTAAAGAAGACACAAATAAATGGAGAGATATCCTATGTTCATGAGTTGAGAAAATTAATATTATTAAGATGTCCATACTACTCAAAGTGACTTACAAATTTAATGCAATCGCTTTCAAAATTTCAGTGGCATTTTTAAAAACAATCCTAAAATTCATATGAAAGCCAAAGGACTCCAAATAGCCAAAACAATATAGTGAAAGAAGAATGAAGCGAGGATCATCATAAGTCTTCACTTAAAAATATAACGCAAAGTTGCAGTAATTAAAACAGTATGGTACTGGCATAAAGACAGACATCTAGACCAATGGAAGAGAATAGAAAGGGCAGAAATAAACCTATGCACATGCAGTAAGCTGGTCCTTAACTAGGTTGCCAAGAATACACAATGAGGAAACTGGAAATCTACACACAAAAGAATGAAATTGGAACTTTATCTTACACCATACAGAAAAATCTACTCAGAACAGATTAAAGACATAAGCATAAGATCTGAAATTGTAAACCCCTAAAAGAAAATGTAGGGGGAAAACTTCTTGATATTTACTTTGGCTATAAGTATAGGAAACAAAAGCAAAAACAAACAAGTAGGCTACATCAAACTAAAAAGCTTATGCACAGCAAAGGAAACAATCAATAGGGTAAAAAGACAACCTAAACTATGTGAAAAATATATATACAAAACATATATCTGATAGAGGTTTATATTCAAAATACATAAGGAACTCTTACAAGGAAAAAAGAAAGAGAAGGAAGAAAAGAAAGAAAGAAAAAGAAGAAAGAAAGAAAGAAAGAAGAAAGAAAGAAAGAAAGAAAGAAAGAAAGAAAGAAAGAAAGAAAGAAAGAAAGAAAGAAAAAAAAAAAAAAAAAAAAAGACAAAACCCCAAAACACCACCAGCAGCAACAATAACAAAAAAATCTCGATTTAAAAATTGGCAAAGAACTGGGATGGATATTTCTCTAAAGTAGACATGCAAAGAGCCAACAGGTATGTAAAAAAAGATGCTCAACATCACTATTCATTTAAAAAATATAAAATCAGGGATCCCTGGGTGGCGCAGCGGTTTAGAGCCTGCCTTTGGCCCAGGGCGTGATCCTGGAGACCTGGGATTGAATCCCACGTCGGGCTCCCGGTGCATGGAGCCTGCTTCTCCCTCTGCCTGTGTCTCTGCCTCTCTCTCTCTGTGTGTGTGACTATCATAAATAAATAAAAATTTTAAAAAATAAATAAATAAAATTAAAATAAATAAATAAATAAATAATATAAAATCAAAACCGCAATGATACACATCACACCTATTGGTGTGGCTATTATAAGAAAATATAAAAAATAACAAGTGGTGGCAAGGATCTAGAGAAAGTGGAACCTTTATGCACTCTTGGTGTAAAATGATGCAGCTGCTATGGAAAACAGTAGAGAGATTCCTGGAGAGATTAAAAATATAACTACTAAATAATCTAGCAATCTCACTTTGGATATTTATCCAAAAGAATTGACAACAGGACCCCCAAAGGATATTTTCATTCTGATGTTCATTGCAGCATTAGTCACAACAGCCAAGAGGCAGAAACAACCTAAATGTCCATTGACAGTTAAGTGGATAGAGAAATTACAGTATATGCATTTAATGGAATATTAAACAGCCTTAAAAAAGAAGGAAATCCTGCCATAGGTGAGAGCATGATTAAACCTTGAGAACATTGTGTTAAGTGAAATAAGCCAATCACAGAAGGACAAGTACTGCATGATTCTACTTATGTGAGGTATCTAAATAATCAAGTAAAAGCAGAGTTTCATGGTTGTTGCCAGAGGCTGCAACAGAGAAAGTTGGAGTTGTTGTTCAAAAAGCATAAAGTTTCCATTATGCAAGATGAGTAAGTTCGATAATCTACTCTACAGCAATTGTACCTATACTTAACAATACTGCACTGTACATTTAAAATTTGTTAAGAGGGTACATCTCATGTTAAGCAGTTTTTAAAAGAAATAAAGTGTATGGAACTCAATTTTGAACTAAAAAATTGGTTAGCATAAGCCTGTAAGATAACATAATGTACGTTATTTTCATGCAAACTGTATTTATAATTTTGGACTATTCTCCCTGAGAGATTTTGTAGAGATATTAAACAAAAGTGTAAACATCTCTCCTGCACAGTAGGTATTATAATTTGCACATATACATTGATAGGATACAGGAATGGATATAAAGATAAAAAGAAAATTTGTCAACAGCGCTAATCATCAGGGAAATGCAAATCAAAACCACAATGAGATGTCACCTTCCACCTGTTAGAATGACTAAACCAAAACACAAGAAACAACAAGAGTTGACAAGGATGCCAAGAAAAAGGAACCCTTGTGCACTGTTGGCAAAAATGAAAACTGGCACAGCCACTGTGGAAAACAGTATGGAGTTTCCTCAAAAAATTAAAAATAGAATTACCATATGATACAGTAATTCCACTACTGGGTATTTACTGAAAAAAAAAAAAAACAACCCACTCATTCAGAAGATATGCACACCCCTATGTTATTGTAGCATTGTTTATAATATCCAAGATATGGAAGGACCCAAATGCCCACCTGTAGATGAATGGATAAAAAAGACACATAGATACGTATAATGAAATATGGTATCTGTATAAATATATAGATATAGATGGATATATATATAAATATGGATTATATACAATGGAACAATATAAAAGAATATAAAACAATATAAATAATATAAAAGAATGAGATCTTGCCATTTGCAACAACATGGAAAAACCTAGAGGGTATAATGCTAAGAGAAATAAGTCAGTCAGAGAAGGATGAATAACATACGATTTTATTCATATGTGGAATTTAAGAAACAAAGCAAATGAACAAAGAAAAGGAGACAAAAATCCAGACTCTTAAGTACAGAGAAAAATTGGTTGTTGCCAGAGGGAAAGTGGAGGGATGGGTGAAATACATGAAGACATTTGAGTAAACTTATTGTGATGGGCGCTGCGTAATGTATAAAATGGTTGAGTCGTTACATTGTACACCTGAAACTAATATAACACTGTATGTCAATTATACTTCAGATAGATCTATTTATTTATCTATCAGAAATTTTATAAATTTCTGACACGAAGAAACAACTGGAAGGGAGTGCAGGATGCCAAGAAGTATGGAAATAATTTTCTCTTGCACTTTCTTTGTATCAAGGACTGTCCCAGTTATATGACCCCTATAATAAAGGTGAGGAACCCAACAGAAAATTTTCATCAAATTAAACTAAAAGAGTTTAATTCACTACTCTTGGTGTTTTGAAAAAGTGAAGTAAACATTTATGGACATGAAAACTATTCTTTAAGAGAAGAAACATTAACTAAAGTAAGCAGCAGTCTGTTTCCTCTCTCTTTTCTTCTCCCTCTACCCTGCCCCTTCTTTCCTACCCACCCTAACACACACACACACACACACACACACACACACACACACACACACATCTAACTATGTGTGGAATGGCTGTTTAGAGTTCTTTGCCTCAAAACATTATGCAATCTCAGGCTAGGGTCTTAAAAATATCAAAAGTTGTTGTCTTATTTCTCGTAGCTTTGCAATTGGATTCTTTGCAGCTTATCTTAAGAATTCTAAGACCTTGATAAAATTTAGAATAAAGAATGATGTTGCCTAGGGAATGTCCATGAGCAAGCTAGGTATCTCATTTCAGCTACTTTGATAACAAAGTAAACAGTATGGAATGTGGATTATGATTTGGTCTGTTTTCATTCTCTTCTCTCTGTGATAATGGCAATCTGCTATGCATATACACAAAGCAGCATTTTTCTTTCTTTGTTTTTTTTTGTTTGTTTTTGTTTTTAAACAAAAGCAATAAGGTCCATCTTAAGGTGTAGAGTGCATGCACTTTTGGAGTTCTTTAGATACTCAACCAAATTTTGAATATTCTTTATGTGGCATAAGGAATAATACTGTATCACATTTGTGGGCACTTTAAGGCAAATACAGAGACAGAACTATTTATTTTGTTTTCAATAGATGACTACAACATTTAGAATGAAATGCTTGGAATATGTACTAATTTTTCTGTGTAGGGTTTTTCACACTCAAGTTACTAACCTTCAGTCGCAGGACTGCAAATGTAACCATCCCTTACACCACAAAATGTAATTCTATGTGTTTTGGGTTTTTTTACTACTTGAATATTCTAATCTAAATTTGAGATTATCCTTCCTAGTCCATATTTCTGCAGCTCTTAGTGTATAGAAAGGCACGAATACTGAGTTCAATGATCTTTTATTCTGATGATAAAGTTGTTAAAGCCTTATGTATTATGCCCTTTCCTTTTTTACTTTCTGCTCATGGCTCAGATATCCACAATCATATGCTCTAGATATTTGCACTCACGTGAAGATGGTCTGTGGAATGTGAAATCATCTTCTACCCAAATCTGAAACTTCTTTACCTTGCTCTATCAAGAGTTATCTTTAATTTAACCTGAGACTGGGATTATTTTTCCTCTTCAAGGAATACGTGAGAATCACAAAAAAAAAAAAAAAAAAAAAAAAAACCACTTAGTTGATTCACTCCTGTTTATCTTGCCAAACAAAGGTTCCTTATCAGCTCCACAGGAATGACTACCCTGGCATCATAACCTGACGCAGACAGTCATTAATACCCTCAGAAAGCATTTGATGAAAAAGCCATCCTTCCTCCCTGGTACCTGTTTTTCCTCTAGGTCAGCTTCCTAGGAGCCCTAGAGCCATTTTCTATCCATTGTTTAGAGTTCCTATCAATCATTACAAAATAATTTTAAATTTAAGTCCAGATTACTCATGTTTTTGTGTAAGACATTTAAACAACCTTGAGTTAACATATAGGAAAACAAACTATTTTTTTAATCTGCTCCTGTCAGCAGAAGGCTTAGTATCATCAACCATAATATACTGACACTTTCCACAATTAGGGAACAGAGAATACTAAGAAATATAAGACATGGTCACAATGGAAACCAAAGACCTAGTTTAGTAGGAAAAACACAGATTTTTGTGTCTGTACTATAAAAGTTGAGGAAAGAGCGGGATTACAGGCTCTTGGGGCGACAGTAACAGGATTGACAGTAGCACCAGTAAATCTCACACTAAGCTCGAGATAAATTGGTTCTGCCACTATTTGAATTTTATTTACACATTACATCCAATTTTGGTTATTTCCAATGAATCCTGATATAATTTTGTTCCAATTTAAAAAAAATCTTCCTAGACATATTTAGCAGAAGGAAACTGTAATTGTAAATATCCCGGCTCAGGAATTGTTAAACAATTTGTGCAAAAAGAGACAAAATCAAAATCAATGACAAAACAGGAAATATATATTATATATATATATAACTTAGGAAGAAATAAAATACTATAGGACTTACAATAAGTGTCTGCTTTCACTGTCTTTTGGGTGAAAATAAATGTTTCCAGAAGAAAAATGAGTCCAGTGGGAATGTGTCAAACGTTTTAATCAATAGCCTAAATCTTTGGAGGAGAAATGATAAGCTCTTCTCAGGCAAATTCAATTTTGAACTCTCATACATAGTTTTAAAGACCTAATTTTGTTTTTTCACAACACATTGCAAATCTCGTAGATATTCATTGGCTGGATTAAAGCACAAAACAAAACAAAAATGTGTAAAATGTGCTTTGAAATAGTAGCATCAAAGAAAAAAGTTCTCTTCCTGTTGGCTCGCCTCCCCCACACATTTTCATCTGTCATACTGAAATAAATAAGAGGGCCAAGGGTTTCTTTCTCCCACGGTGCTGTTTGTGGTTAAGGAAACAATAAAGGATATTGTTACAAATAGGTAGGCAATATAATGAGAGAAAGAAATGGCCTGTGGTCATAGTTGCAGCTGTGCAGGCAAGACGTAAAGTTTTCAAGGGTGTAAGAAAGCAGCTAGAAACACCCATTAAAGAATAAAGAGGTTTTTGACTGCTGTGTACAATAAGATTATTTGGAACACATTAGCTACTACTGAGCTTAAAATTCTAGTCATAGACTTTAAAGTTTATGAGTGACTTTTTTATTTACCTTTTCTGGAGTGTTCTTGCTTTACTATGTTTCCTTTCTCTGAATATGTTTTTTTCAGTTATTTTCAGAAACTATGTTTTTTTTATAAATAGTTTGACACAGGAGGCACAGAAGTGTGATCCTTAGACTGACTTGCCCCACACGGATGGATGGGTGGTGGTGGAACATGAACCAGTCCAGGGAGCTAGGACAATGGCTTTCCTCACAAATCCCAGATGACCACAGAGTTCAACATTTCAGTGTGGGATTAATGAATTTAAGGCATAACCATGAAAACCAGTTAAAATGCACCCAATTTGGAATTTGCAGTCTTGGTAGTGGGTAGTGGTGGATTGTGCAGCTTCTGAAATCAGGAAATGACCAGCACCAGAAGATTATCAATTGAACTGTGGTTTACATCCACTACTGACTTCTTGATCGCTTGAATCTTGAGATAAGGAAAAGTATATGGGATAAGAGGATACAACCTAGAGTGAGATGCCCATATTTGACTCCTGGTAGCAGCTATTGACCCTGTAGAAATAACCTCTCTGAATTTCAGATTCTTACTTCTAAAATGAGGTTAGTTACAGTACATGTATCATAGGCTTATTTTAAGGATTAAAACATATCTAATACATATTTTTAAATAAATTGTGTATTTTGGAATAATTTTGGGTATACAGAAAAGTAAAGATGGGACACTTGTGTGGCTCAGTTGGTTAAGCATCTGCCTTCAGCTCAGGTTATGATCCCAGGGTCCTGGGGATCAAGCCCTGCAATGGGCTCCATGCTCGGAGAAGAGTCCACTGCTCCCTCTCCCTCCCTCCCACCTTGCTCATTTTCTCTGTCTCTCAAATAAATAAATAAAATTTTTTTAAAAAAAGGGAGAAAGAGAAAAGATAGTACAGAAAGTTCCTGTAAAACCTCACCCAGTTTCCTCTAGAGTTATTTTCTTACATTCCCACAGTACATTTGTCAAAACCTAAGAAACCAACATTGGTACATTGCAATTAACCAAACTCCAAACTTTATTCAGATTTCACCAGTTTTTCCACTAATGTCTTTTTTCCATTCCAAGATTCAATCCAGGATACCACATTACACTGAGGAAAATACATATTTTATATTTTCAAAACATTTAGAGTAGCGTCTGGCACATAGTAAGCACCTGCTTAATGTTATTTAGTCCTATTAGATGGTTGCCATGTAGGTAAGATGGAATGTTTCAGCACTATTATACATTAACAAGACTTTACTCCCAATTTCATATACTACAAGTTCATGAAGAGAAATAAATAGAATTATTTCACCAGGATATTGCAAAGAAGCTATTAATACAAAACAAAGGGTAATTTGTGTTTGTACTAAAAACTGTAGGTTAATTGCTCTCAAAAGGTGGTAGGGTATCTTCTAAAGGTCAGAAAAACAAATCATGTCTCAGTCATGTCACTCCATTAACTGACTCATTCATTCAACAAATGTTTTTTGAGTGTCTACAGTACACAAAGCAGGGTGCCATGGCCTGAGGCACAGTGATAAATAAATCAGACTCAACCACTTTTTCATATGAAGCTTACGTTTTATGAAACTAACATACCATAGCCTTGAATAAGCAATTGATAGGGAATCTGATTCACCCCACAATGAAATGGAAAGGCATTAGAGTCCCCCATCTAAACACAACCAATGAATATTTACTCGATGTGGTGATAGGTAGGCCAAAGAGGGAAATGGGCACAGTTCACATTAGTTCCAGTTACCCAGACATGGCAGGATCCAAGAGGGACTTAGACAAAGATATGAGTGCAAGGAAAATCTGGAATGGACCCCAGATGTGTCCATTCCAACCACTCTGGTGTGCTTCCTGAAAGGTGCAGCCTTGCTTGTGACTGATAATAATATTAGCTAAATGCTATCAAGCGCTTACTCTATGCCAGACATAGTTCCTGGTGTTTTACATGGATCAATTCAAGTAAATCTCACAACCACCATATGAAGTAGACATTATCATTCCCTAATTTATAGATGAGAAAATGAGGCAAAGCAATCTAATTCAAGAAATATATAAAGGAAAACCAGAAAAATCTTGTATTTTCACAACTTTCTGAATACAAAAGCATAAATTGCCCCAGGCATAAATAGTAAAATCAGCTTTATTTGCTCTTTATTAAAATAAAAATTGAAATGAATGATCTGGACTTGTAGATTCTGAAAGACAATATTCCTTAGAGTAGTAAAATCTTAGAATGTTTCTCAAGATGTCTCAAATAGCTGCCGCGCAAACTCACACATAAATATGCAGTGTACTAAATGCCATTTGTGTCTTCTTTTCACAATTCAGTAAATCCAGTAGTAATTAAAGCCTCTACTACCGCCTAGGACCTGCTGTGTGCTCTAGCAAAGACAAATATGAATAAAGCACCCTCTTTCCACAGAGACTTTACACTGTAATGGATGCATTTTATTTTATTTCACATATGAGTGACCAAAAAAATGCATTAAGCTGAAATAAACATATCCTGAAATAGCTAACGGGTAAAGTAGAGTAAGATTGGACCCAGTAGAATGGCACAAACACAATGCAACGTGAGGGGAAAAGAGAGCAGAAACAGAAGGACTTGCACTTGGCTAGAGGACATGACTAGAACATGTGAAGACTAAGTGGGATTTTAACAAGTGGACACACATGACAAGGTAAGATAGTCTTCATGAAAAGAAGAACATTGATGAAGGCAAAAAGGTGGAGAACCACAGTTGTCCCAGGACTACTACCCACCCCTGTTTGGCTGAGGCGCAGATGGCAGTGAGAGGGAAGAGTGGGTAGGACCGTGCTTGCATGGACTTGAGTGGCGGAATGAAGGTTTTGTACCTGATAGAGCAGAAAATGGTCAGCTCTTAAGGATTTTTGGTAGAGCATTGACATAATTGAAACTGTACTTCAGGAAGATGAATCTCTAAGTGTATAGACTGGATGGATTTCAGACTGGAGAGAGACAGGAGCCAGAGGTACCAATTACATTTTGTTGTTCTGTCCAGGGGAGAACTAATGACTACCTGAAACCAGGGTAGGGCAGAAAAAATAAGAGAGGGTGGACATGGCAGTAGGGTGACTGATGTAGAAACTTAAAGAAAATAAGAGACATCTGAGATGCTCGCAGAGACCGGATGACTGAGGAAATGGAGCTGTTCTGAACGATCTGGAAAGTCACCAGGAAAGGTCAGGATGCTTTTAAAGAAAATGTGATGAGTTTGTTTTTTGAACATCTTAGGTTTATGGTACTTGTGGAAGAGCTAAATGAAGAGTTTTAAGCAAACGGGAAGAAATTAAAAAGAGACTGGAACTAGACACATAAGCTCTGAAGTCATCTCAGTAAAGATGGTAATTGAAGATGTTGGAGTGAAGAGAGACTGAAAACAGAGAATTGGTGCTGGGAGAACACCTGGAGAAATTAGGAAGAGGATGGGGGCAAAAGAGAGAGAAAGAAAAAAAAAAAGATGCAGAGCAGAGGTAGCAGGAGAATCAAGGAAATGCTGTTTGGTGCTGTACTGTGGAAAATTAATTGTGAAGAAATTTCCAGAAAAAGAAATTAATCTATACTATGGGAAACTTCATGAATACAAAAGCCAGTTTCCTTATTTAAAATATCAATTTATTTTATTCTCCAGCGCTTCATGGGTACTGGTTCATCTAAAGAATTTTCAAACAAGAACTTCAGAAAAAAAATTCACTCCTGAAAATCTAAAATATTCATTAAAAGACTTTTAGTAAATCTGCAAAATCTATTAAGCAGCAATTAGATAAAGACACATAGGTCACACATGCATTTGAAAGCTTCTGCTCATGATCAGATATTCTGTTGGAAAAGCCACTTAGTCTTTTCAGGTTTTGGAGAAAATATGTTTGCAATTATTGCATTGCAATGCCTAACTGCAATTTGTCTTCATCCTAGGGGCTGGAAAGAATAATTTTTGAATTAGAACTTAGTTCATTTTCAGTATGGTTCTTTGTTTGGTAGCTTTCTATCCATTTCCCCCCTTTTAAATTTTTTTAAATGGAAGAGGTTGCCAAATACATCTTAGGCCTTCTTGAAACCAAAACTATAAGAGTCAAAAGAAATTTAAATTACTCCGAGGGTGAACTGACATTTCTTTGAATGATTCACAATCTAAATACAAACAATATAAAGTTCAAAAAATAAATGGATGGATGGTGGATGGATGGCAAGAGATTGAGAATAATCAACTTAAATTTTTTTATATTGTCTTACAGTTTACTTGCGAATGCCAGTCATTCCAATTTAGAATACCTAAGGAGGAATTTGGCTGGCAATTTCCTTTTTGTTATGCACATAGAAATGGCACACACACACAGGAATTTCTTCATCCTCAGTGTTTGCCGACTTCCACCCCTCCCGAACTTTTGAGTTGTTGATACCACAGTCATAAGAGAATAAACAAAACCATCTTCCTACGTCTTAAGTTGAAACCAGGAATGCATTTTTCATAAAGCAGCTGTTGGTCAAAGAGCATTATTAATATTCTTCTTCATGGGCATTTTAGATCAAGTAAGATTCAGGTGTACTAATATTTGAGTCAACTAGCAATCATAAAATTTCATCTATGGAAAAATACATCCTAAACTCGAAATGATAAATCTATAGGAACCCTTCTAAAATACACCATGTTCATTCATAAAGGAAATTGGACATTTACAAACATATATAGGTATGCATCTGAAGATATGTAAAATTGATGGTTGTATTTATAATATAAAATTAGCATACTTCGATCTTTTGTATATAACTATTGAAGTTAGTATTTATTAAAAATACACTTTTGTGAAATTGACATCATATAATAAATTTTCTGAAGACTAATCTATAGTATCCAAAACTCTGAAGAAGTTAGGCATACTGTGTTTTGGAAGACTCTACATCCTGAAACACAATGTAGCCACTAAGGCAAATCCAGTAAATGCCTTTTTGTTTTACTGTCATTGAAACCAAGGAACAGGGCAAATTTAGTTTTATTTTGACAGTAACTTTAAAAACTTTTATTTATACAGTAACTTAAAAAAAAAAAAAAAGAAAGAAACTTTTCCAACAGCCTGAAGCTTGCTATTTTCTGATATTTATGCCTCAGTGTTCCTTAAACCTATTTGACCCATGTTTTTGTCTAGTTACTATACTGATTCCCTTGGAGCTTTAAGTCTACGCCTTTTTACTCAGACATTTTCCTGACTATGCCTAGCACTGATACGTTTTTATAAGAGAAAGTGCAAATGAGAAATGGAGAACCAGGTGCTTTCCGCACACTTCCTTGACATTTCGTGCTATTGTGATAGAACAAAAGACTACATGTAGTAAAGCAGGTCTCATAAAGACTGCAATCATACTGAAAGTGTTCTATAGAAACAATTATTTCCATATAGCACAACCAAAACCCTTATTCAGTGACCAACAAAGATTTAACTATAAACATTTATTTTAATGGCTTCCTGTTATTATTTACTACTCTAGCATTAAAGACAAGCAATACAGAGATTCTGATCAGAGACCAGTAATGCAATACAGCTAAAGCAGGTAGTTACCACAATCAGGGTATTTCCTTGATAGGGAGGGATGGAATTCATTTGTAAGGGTTTTCTCAGATCACATAAATCATACTTCCTCAAACCACATGCCCTCAGACACCAAACACAAGCACACACACACACACACACACACACACACACACAATTTTACTAAATAGCAGTGGTCTGTTTAAAATGAACTACAATTTAAAGCTGCATTATGTAATCTATGCATTTATTTCACATGTTTTGACCATGCCCCCTGGTCTGTGATCCAAAGCAGGAGGGTGGCTGATGACTATGGAACCCATTAGCCTTTCTGATTCCATGTGCATACATTGCAGATTAGCTATGGTTCTAACTTCCAGGGTTAATGGAAACCACTGGGTGGTTCGGTTGTGCAGTACATGCGTGCATATGTGCATGTGTGTATGTATGGTACTACAGAAAAGTTCACCAATGCTTATAAGTTGATTAACAACAACAGTACTTTTCCATTTTTCTCTTTGTTCTTTATATTTTCCCATATTACAATCCCTCCTTCACTGCTGCTGGCCATTGCTCTTCCCCCATGACCTCTCTTACCGAGACCTCCCATTCATGTACCCTTGGAAATTTAAGAAAGTTCTTCCTTTTATTCAGTTCCTCTGGTAACTTGTATTAAATAAAAAAGGAGATCAATTTAGGGGAATTAATCTGTACTACAGAGTGGTTTCTTTTTTTATCATTGCCTAATTTTAATTAAAAAAAAAGGGAAGGGAAGTTTGTGACCAATAACCATTAAACAGAGCTTCTAAGATTCACCTTTATTTCCCTAAATTATGTCTTCCCTAATTAAAAGGAGAACACGTTGGCCCATGGTACATCTTTCCATAGGCTCTGATCCAAAATCAGTTCTAAAGTTGATTCAAGGTACTTTGAAGGGTAAGAGTGTAGTAAATTTATAAGCAATATATTACAATTTGTCTTATCTTCCTTCAAGTGCTCATCTTTACAGTGATTTGTGAGAGGGCTTAATAGTACACATTTCAGAGTAGATTTTCCCTGAGATGATGTTCTAATCGCCAAAGATTCAAGCTCCATTTTCCACCAAGTGGTTTGTCACCTTTGCAGTGAATCTATAATAAGAAATCTCCTGTTTTGGAAACCTATCCATATTCTCTTCCCAAAATTTAAACATATTCATCTTCATTTTAAGAATCAAGAAATATTTTATTTTTGAACACCCTTTGGACTTCCTAAAATGTAAGCTCCTCCCCATCACTGGGTGCATTTCACTGTGAAATCCATCTTCCACACAGACTATATAGTTAAGTCCTGCATCCCGTCCATCACAGCAAAAGGATTGGACTTACACGAAATGCGGTTTTGTCAGAAGAGTAGATGGACAGATTGACACGAAAGTAATCAGTAAAAGTGTTAGTCCTCCTGTTTAAAAATGAAAGCCATAACATTTTACTTTGCAGTTTTGTACATTTGCCACATCAGCTATAAAGTAGAGGTGGAGCTGTTGGATTTAACTTATTGAAAAGGAAACTAGGGATCCCTGGGTAGCGCAGCGGTTTGGCGCCTGCCTTTGGCCCAGGGCGCGATCCTGGAGACCCGGGATCGAATCCCACGTCGGGCTCCCGGTGCGTGGAGCCTGCTTTTCCCTCTGCCTGTGTCTCTGCCTCTCTCTCTCTCTCTGTGACTATCATAAATAAATAAAAATAAAAATAAAAGGAAACTAGACTAGGTGGGGTGTGTGGGTGGTGAGGAGGGCCGGAAAGGAATTATTCCTAGGGGGAATAACTTTCAAAAATCCTCTAAGACTGAAGTTTACGCGAAATCAATGATGTAAATTAAGAAACACGTTATGGTTTTATTTGTTCTGCAACTGTGTAAACCTCACAAATTTTCAAGTGGGTTTCCAAACAGTTTACACTTGAACCTTTCTTCTCTGCAAAAAAAAGTTTCCCCAGAAGTATAAAAACCAGAATGAATTACTACAGATAGGGCTGACTTCACACACCTAAATATGCTCTTGACTTGTGTCAGCCCCCACAGGCTTCCTCAGACTCATAACTTTTGCTAGGAACATGGTGTCAATTCTGCTAAGATTCAAAGTAAAATCAGAGCAAGCCCTAGCTCTAGAAATCTAGTTCAGTGAAGCATGACATATCAATTGCACCATTTCAGAAGAACCCAATTACACCCCGGTGACTAACTTCACCCTAATATTTTAGCCATATCAAGACTGGGAACAAACACCCAAGGATGCAGGGTGCTCACTAATTTGCACAATATTAACTCAATATTAAAAATAATATTTATTTAGCATTTACTTAGAGGAGAAGCTGTGAGCCACATGGCTTAAAGTTAAAGTCAGTGATGGGGCATAGCTCAGTTCTACACAACCTACACAACAAATTAAAGCTCCCTTTTAAATTGAACCAACCCTCCCAGGGAGTCAGTTTAATGACCATCTGTTTTTACTCAAAATACTCCTTGGGGGAAGGAGGCATCTCACCTCACACTCCATGCAGCTTATCAAAGTATTTCCTCCCAACCACAGACAAGTATGTTCTCTGAGAAGAAAGCTAGTAAATATTTTTTTTTCCTCCATCTAGTTAAAAGTCCTGGGATGATTAGGCAACCTAATAATGTTTAATCATTCCTTATGGACCCTTCCCTCAGACCCAGCCTTGATCAAGATCTTGGGGAAGAGTACAGAGTTTTCTGATTAATGTTTCTGCAATACTTGAATTATTTAAACCTGAGGCTATTCTGCAAGAGAAATCATTCACCCTTTTCACAGATGAGAAAACTGGGTTTCAGAAGTTAAGATACCTAATTATAAAGTCTGGATTCAAAACCAGTATTCTGCGGGAAATAATGTACCAGACGATACAAGTCCCTGATTCAAATACATAAGAAACAAAGCCAGGGATTTGGTTTGTGTGGACAGAAGGACTTTACTTGGTTTGCTTCTCCTACAGGAGCAAGGGTGTATTGTGAAGAGCAAAGGAAGATGAAAACGGAGAGGAGAGAAATTAAAATGAGAGGATTTACTTTGGTTTTTGGAGAATTGAATAAATAAACACTTATTTTATTATTGTGACCTAACATATACTAAGCACTTACCACATACCCTACGAGCTGCCATGATTTTTGTCACCACTTCTAGGGCAACTGGAACTTTACATCAAGCATTCTTCCCTTGGATTCTCTAGACAAGTGAAAAGGAGCTTCAGCGGGGAGTGGAGGCGGTCCATGAATATGGAGATTATATCCAGAGTTTTACCTGTAAATGAATTTCCCTGAGAAGAGGATCAATAGTTCTATCAGATTATTAAGAGGTTATTACTAATGGTTAAGGAAAACAAAACTATAACTTCACATGGTACCCCTGAGGAATTTCATCTATTTTCATGGTTTCGATGACTCAATACACTGTTCAACCTCAAGACTGTTCTCTTTTTAGAACTGCAGAGATAAATATTGAATCTCCTACCGAATATCAGCCTCCTCAAGCTTGTTCCATAGCAAATCAAATTCAGCATGCCCGGATGCACGCACACACATTCTCCTCCTGCACCTCACATCTCATGTGGTGACAACACCACCCTCCTGTCACCCATCCTAGAAAGCTGCTAGTCATCCTATTATTCTCTCTGTTTTTTTCAATCAAGCACCAAAGCCTGGTAATTATACCTCATAAGGAACTACTGAGTCCATTCTCTATTTTATAGCCCTACCACATCTTATGTGTGCTTTACAACATATCTGGTGTCTTTAAACTATCCACGTTACTTTCAGTAGCTCATTAAACATGTTAAGACTTTGCGTGACACACAAGGTCTACAACAAATTGGCCTACAGCTTTCCCTCTTTCCCATCATTATTCCTGCATGTCCACATTGTCTATGCCGTCTTCAGAACGACACCTTTGATGGAGTAAGTGCCTCTATACTTTTTCTTAAACTGTTCACTCTGTTGAACGCTCACGCCAAGTTCTTCCCCTGATGTATTTCTATCCAAGGTCATGACTCGTCATTCCAGCAGCCTTTGCCAATTGCAAGGGTGAATTAAATGCCCCTCCTCTGTGCTTCAGAGTCTAGAGCAGTGGTTCTCGAACTCCAGCATGTATGGGAATCACCCGCAGTGCTTGTTAACACACATATTGCTGATTCAGTCTCTGACTTAGCAGGTCAGAGGTGGGGCTGACAGGGTTGACCGGGTCAGAGAGTCACCACCAAGGATTTGCCCCATACCTACTGAACCAGCTCAACTTCTGGGACACTTCTAAGCGCAAGTAAGACACCTGCCACACTTATGGGTAAGCATGCTACCAAGGAGCTGTCTACACGTAATGTCGTCCTGCATTAGCCACTCTTCTCAGAAGGGCTTGTGGCACTGGCAGGCACGTGGAGGCTCTTTCTGTTGAGAAATCAGCATTTCACATCTTGCAGCTAAGGTCGCTGCTAATCACATAAACAATTTTACTGACTTGGTCTTCAAAATTTTCAACTGACTCACTCTTAGGAAACAATTATCAAGGTTATTAGAGTTATGACATCTTAGAACCGAAATGAACTTGAACCTTCCATTTCCCAATCTAAGAAGCAGTACAGAATCAAATGGTGTCATTCTGCATATAATGATGAGTGGCAGCAGTGGAAAAGTAGGTTTAGGGGCGCCTGGGACGCTCAGTCAGTTAAGCACCTCCCTTCAGCTCAGGTCATGACCCCAGGCCCCTGGGGTCGAGCCCCGCAGCAGGCTCCCTGCTCAGCAGGGGTTTGCTTCTCCCCCACCTTGTGCTCTCTTTCTCTCTTGCTCTCAAACAATCTTTTAAAAAAGGCATTTTAGAGTTATTTGCAAAACTATTACCTTTGCAAAGATAGAACAATCCTTTCAGTCAGCTTAAAAACATCTCTCTACAAAAAGAAATGATTCAAGATTTTCTTCCTCCATCATGGAATAAGTGTATCCAAGAACAGTCTGACAATTTACCTATTTGAAAGATAAATATGCAAGCAGGTTTCTTAACAAGGACCTCTTCTCTGGAGTGGTCTTTATGAGGGTCATAATGCAAGTTATGCTATAAAGCTGGATGCAAACAGCCACAGGAAGCCGCTTTATTTTAGTACCTAATTCTCTACTTTGAGACTCCCTGAAGATCATTTTACATCTCAGTTGAAGAAGTCACAGGAAAAAGTTACATTGCATGCCTTCAAAAGATTACTTTTGTGTGACCCTGGAGAAACATAGGAACACAAAGAAACTTCTATCTTCTTTCTGGCCCCTCCCCCATTTAACGATGCTCCTTTTTTGGTTGACATTTATTAAATTGGACGGTCTTTTTGAAACTGTCTTCAACATGTTTCAAATTATGTAGCCTGTTTAAGACATTACTTACTCCATTCACGTGGATAAATCTACTTCTTGTACATGATCTGTTCAGTATCTGGCGCCTAATGAATGTTAAACACCCTGGACTCTGCTTCTCCCATCGTGTCAAAGGAGGTGCCTGTCATCTGCCCTCTCAGACATGGATTAGAAAAGAGCCCCAACTGCTCTTCCCCAGCAGTTGTTTCTGCCAGAACGCTTTTGTTTGGCACCAGAGTCCCTAACTGGCAGCCATTCTGGACACCTGTAGTTCTCCTCACTTTAAAGGGTATGGGTCACGAACTTCCTGGGTCCCCTTCACACCCTTCACACCCTAGGCGCACCCGAACTGGTAGACTTTTGGGAACTTACTACATTTATCAATGTCTTTATAAAAACAGTCCAGAATTATATACAGGTAGCAGGATATTTTTGTTTAGTTTTTTGGGTTTTGTTTTTGATTTTTCTGTACAGTGCCACACACAGATGTTTACTCAATGCTTTCTAATGATCAGAACCCACCTGGTAATTAATTTATAGTTTTTCAAACTATATTCATGCCAGCACAAATGATTTTAATGCTTTTTTTTCATCTACTGGGATACTAACCCAGAATTCCCAACAGATTATCTTTTTCCTCTTTTTTTAAGATTTTATTTATTTATTCATGAGAGACACAGAGACAGAGGGGGGCAGAGCCACAGGCAGAGGGAGAAGCAGGCTCCATACAGGGAGCCTGAGGTGGGACTCGATCCTGGGTCTCCAGGATCACGCCCTGGGCTGAAGGTGATGCTAAACTGCTGAGCCACCCGGGCTGCCCCAGCTTATCTTTTTTAAATAAATTCTTCCCATCACATCCGTGCCCCACCTTCCTTTCCATGGTAGGATAGAACACAGCATCTTATTGCAATAATCAAGAGAGGAGGAGTGAAGAAAAAGTCTAATATCCCAGGGTAGGATACGTCCTTGGTTTCAACCCAGTTTCATCCTATGATTCTAATTATCAGGAGACTGATAATTAGTGGCAAGAACTTTAGCTTTTCACGTGTGATGAAAAAAGGAAATTTTCTCTCTCCTTTATGCACTGTTAAGGTATTTGTTGCCGGCAAACACTCATCTTTATATTGATAATTCAGAGTCTAAAATGATCTATATTTACTATGTTTTCTTTATAAATAAAATCCCTCATTTTCTTTCTCACATTAATTTCTCTTTAATCATAATTTCCCCCTCAAAATTCATCTATTTTCAATTGTAAGGACTCTTAAATTAAAAGCAGGATCTGGGATCCCTGGGTGGCGCAGCGGTTTGGCGCCTGCCTTTGGCCCAGGGCACGATCCTGGAGACCCGGGATCGAATCCCACGTCGGGCTCCCGGTGCATGGAGCCTGCTTCTCCCTCTGCCTGTGTTTCTGCCTCTCTCTCTTTCTCTCTGTGTGACTATCATAAATAAATAAAAATTTAAAAAAAATAAAAGCAGGATCTAGGGGAACCAGGGTGGCTCAATGGTTGAGCGTCTGCCTTTGGCTCAGGTTGTGATCATGGGCTCCTGAGATCAAGTCTTACATCAGGCTCCCTGCAGGGAACCTGCTTCTCCCTCTGCCTATGTCTCTACCTCTTCTTTGTGTCTCTCATGAATAAATAAATAAAATCTTTAAAAAGAATCAGGATCTAGGGTTATCTCCCAGATAAGTAAAGAAAGATACCTTATGGAAAGTTATTAAAGAGATCTGACTATGTGATTTGAACATAATGGAGATAAAGCATTAAATGTTTCTACTAAATTATATCCTTGACAATCTGATGAATTAGAAACAAGGCAAGGCAAGGCAAGGCAACAGGACATTAGGCCTTTACGAGTCATTTTCTAACACTTAGGGGCATTTTCTAACGCTTAGGGGCATTGCCTACTACATCTCAAACAATATGCTTAATATTTTGATAATTAGTTTTTTAAGATTTTATTTATTTATTTGAGAGAGAGGGAAAGAGAGCATGTTCAGGGAGAGGGGCAGAGGAGAGGGAGAAGCAGACTCCCCACTGAGCTGGGAGTCCAATGTAGGGCTCAATCTCAGGACCTTGAGGTCATGACCTGAGCCAAAGACAGATGCTTAACTGACTGAGCCACCCTGGTGCCCCTAATAATTATTATTTTATTTAATATCCACAATAACACTGAAATAGATCTAACTAATCCCAAGTTTCAGATACAAAACTAATGCTCAGAAATGTTGAGAGTATCTAAGGCTTCACAATAACCTTGCAAATAAGACGGATCACATAGGAATTAATTTCATAATAGTGATACTGTTGACATGAAATATTCTAGAAGGTGAGTTACATGTATTATGCTAATGCATGTAGGAACCTGAAAATAGGTTATTTTTATAATTAAATTTCTTATCTTCCTCTCTCTGCCTTCATAAATGTAAGGTCATCCTCCAAGCACTCATTTACTGGAGTCAAAAGTTTGACTCTTGGTAACACAAAGGAGCCAGTTTTTCTAAGTATGAATTTCCCATTGATATCTGTGCATAAGAAAAGAAGAGCACTGTTAGCGTTTAAGGGATATTTTTGAAAAGAAAAAAAAAAAAAAAGATTATTCTTCACAGACCAGAGCATAGCAGACATAGTGTTTGAGACCATCATAAATTACCTCCTAGCAAGGAAGCACTTCCACCTTGTTCTTTCTGTGTTCTTTTTTTTTTTTTTTTTTGTATAGTAAAAATATAAATGTAAGCCCTGCTGAGTTATTTCATAAAGTTCTCTCATACCCTAGTATTGACCACTGTAAAAATAATAGCGACTCCCAGCTGCTTTTTGTTGAGTATTTCTATGTGCCAGGTTTTTGTCTATTTAGCTGTTTGTGTAAGATGCTCTGCTTCTCAGAAAACTCTCATGAGGCAGGCATTATTAGCCACCCATTCCCAAAGCAATAATAATTAATGAGGTAACTGAAATGTGGAGAAATCCCCAGGAAGGGAGAAAGCTGAGATTTGAGCCCAAATTCAAAACCCATGATTTCCACTTTGCAATGGGAAATCTCAAAGTCTCCACCAGCTGACAGAACAGAAGACTTTCGTGCTATTATTTCACGTGCTTCAAGGCTTGAAAAGAAAAGAAAACCCTTGGCAATGTTATCAAGAGTGGATTAGTTAGAAGTCATGGCCATTGGTTTGTAAGTCTTCACTTAAGCAGTTAGCGGCTGGATGTGTGTGTTGTTGACACCAACTCAGATTTCATACACCCACCCTTACCATCCAGCACATTTTTTTCACACTCCTATTCACATTTTTTCCTCATTAGCCTAGAACTTCACATGTCACCTATTCATTTTCCTCCAATTGTTGATTATGCTTTACCTTTTTTCTCCTGTCATAAAATAGACTTTTCTGTAGGTAGGCATATATTCACATGTATTCACAAATGAGTGAACGTGAGTTTAGATTGTGTCCAAGAGGGTGTGACACGTTATTTTTGTTTTGCTTTGCTTGTTTTCAAAAGTAAAATGCTAGAAGGACACCTAGATGGCTCAGTCAGTTAAGGCACTGCCTTCAGCTTAGGTCATGATCTTGGAGTTCCCAGATCGAGCCCCATATCAGCGGGAAGTCTGCTTCTCCCTCTGGCCCTCCTCCCTTCTCCTGCTCTCTGTCTCTCTCTCTCAAATAAATAAGTAAAATCTTTTTTTAAAAAAATAAAATGCCAGAATGGGTTGCCTTCCTTGTTATAGATGATGGAAAAAGACCTCTTTTATGCAGCCTTAAGGAGAGCACAAGTAGTGACTGAATGACGAAGAGGGAAGGAGAGAAATGGAGTAGTCAGCAGGAGTAAAGTTTTAATAGGGGAGACCTCAAGAATCTAAAGTAGAAAAAGAGCAAGAGTGGAATCAGATTTTTCTGTAAACCACAACAAGTGTTTGACACCACCATGCATATTCAGTATGATTGGACTCCTTTTTAAAAATTTCCTTCGGAGCTCGCTTCTGTCATTTTATTGGAGAGACCATCTTCTCACTGATGGCTGATGCTTACACGTGCATTTTCTAGTGGGGAATCTTGCTGTTTCCATTGCTATTCTTTACACTACTTTCATTCTTCCCTTCAGGAAATCTACCATGATGCCTATACTAGTAGAGGAGCAATCACTCTCCCTCTCAACAGAGCTAGCATTCTTTCAGATTGTCCCTTCTGTGCTCCAAGTTCAGAACACTTTTTATTGATGTAGTATCTTTCAAATTCAACTGAAATGGAAAAATAGAATCACAATGAGATTTTACTATGTTGAAAAAAGGTAAACTTACAAATCTCATTGTAAACATTCTATGTAAAACTGTGAAAAGAACGTCAACTTCTGAATCACCCAAGTGACCCTGGATTTGAATCCCACCAGGGAAACCAGAAAAAGCCATTGAATCTTCCTGACCTCATTTTGTTCAAAGGTAAAATGATGGTAGCAACAACTCCCCCAGGCTCTAAGGATTCAAGATAAATTGCTGAATACTCTACCAGGCACAGATTACTGGCTTAATAGATAAAGACTATCATTATCGTATTACTTGAATCATACAGCAGTAGTATAAAGGGAAAAAAAAACAAGTTTTTATTTTTTTAATTTTCTCTCATTAGGCACCTAACTCTCCTCCTCAAAGTTCGATGGAATTAAGCCCTCTTACCCTACCCTTTATTGCATTTATGACCTTGCATTGAAATTTTGTGTTTACATGCTTGGCTCTCTTTTCTAGACTACAAACTTTTCAAGGACAAAGCACACGTTGTTAGCATAGCATTTCCGATGACTAATGCTGTGCTAGACATATTTTTGGTGGTTAATGTCAACTTGACAGTGTCACAGCGTATGCCGCCATTTGGCCGCCATTATTCTGTGTATGTCCTGTGAGCGTGTTTCTGGATAACATTAATATCTGAATCCATAAACTGAATAAAGCAGATTGCCCTCCCTAATGTAGGTCTCATCTCATCAGTTGAAGACATGACCAGGATAAAAATGTTCACTAGAAGGGTCTCATCCTGTCTGACCATTTGAGCTGGGGCATTGGGCTTTATCAGCCTTCAGCCTTGACTGAAACATCAGCTCTACATGTGAGCCTGGAACTACACCATCAGCTCACGTGGTTCTCAGGCCTTCAGACTCAGATTGGAGCTACAGATTGGCTTTCCTGAGTCCCCAGCTTGTGAACTGCATATCCTGGGACTTCTTAGCCTCCCTAATTGTGTGAGCCAATTGCTTCTGATAAATTTATTTATATATAATCACACATAACCTATTGGTTTTGTTTCTCTGGAGAAAACATAGTATACCGCTTAATTAATATTTGGTGAACTGACCTGATCGCTCAGAATGGAAAATTCTTATAACAACACCAGTTTTTCCTTGACCCTATTACCTTTTGAAAAACAGAAGATTTTTGACATTTCAAATGTCCCCAAATAAAAGTCCCAGATCCTATTGTTGAGCACTTAAAATGAGCAAAATCTGTCCCTAGCTTATGAATTCTCTGAGGGACAACTTTTTTGATGGATTTTAAACGTTCACCTCAGAAGAACAGGTTTAGAGTTTCAAATTGAATTCCAGTCTTTGATGCTGAAATCAATTTCTGATGGAGAAGTGCAGCTCTGGTTTTGACTGGAGGAAGCAAAAATATCAAAATGGCTTTTTTGACATTAAACAGCTGTTTTTTAAAATTCCATGATTTCATTGTAAGTGAATAAGACACATGTGGATTAAATTTCCTTAAAATATACAAGGTTTGAAAAATTAAGGGAACCTGGTTTGGGTTTGATTGACTGAAAAGCATTTGCAACCCAACGCTTATCTCCTCCTTCCATGTCTCTGCCTGAGAGTTTTCTTCTTGCAAACTGCTTTGAATTCAACATATAGAAGAGTGATCTAAGGAATTTGAAAGATGTTGAAAATCAGCCCTGGGAGTTGTTTCTGGAATTTAATGAACCCAAACCAGTCACTATGCACAACTCCTGAAAGTCTCCTTCTGAGAACCTCATTCCACCAGAAAAATATTAAGCTATTTTCAAATTATGTTAAAATTGCATTTTAAACATTATATCATTGCAGTTTGGATCTTTATTCCTAATCTAATATTATTTCTAGACTTATGAATTATTTCCTTTATTTTTGAGGGTAGTTATTTCACAGTTAAAAAGAAATTTAGCAGTTTTCTTTCAAGCATAAGATATTTTCTAAGAGACAAAAACACAGTTGTTAAGTTTCAGATAAAGTTGTGAATGAGCATTCAAATGGCCTACTCCGAAATACTTACATTACTGAGAGAATTGTAAACTCTGGTTTTCAAAACAAACGGTTCACTTGGTCTCCAGTTCCGAGCCAAGATTCACCCTGCAAGCATAGTGCACACTTTTTCTCGTTGCTATTTACATTTTTTAATTGGATGTCTCTATAAGACTGTAATTGTTAAATAAGCAGGGGGTGCTGGGGGATGTCTATTGCATTCCTTTTAAAGGCTCAGAAACTAGTAAAAGCAAAGATTTTGCTTCACTGCTGATGAAGTGAGCAATGAGTTGGTGAAAGGTCACATGGGGTAAATGGTATATCTAGAGGGTCCCGGGGTACACATGTCCATGCAAGCTCACCCACCAGACCACTGTGGTCTTCTCTCTGCCCAGACATCCTGTGGTTTGGTGAATCAATAATTGAGTTCCCAAAGCTTCTTCTCTAAAAAAGTAGTATAAGCCTTAATAAAGTTCTATTGACTTTCTTGTATAGAGAGTGAGACAGAAAAAGAGAATAAATGAAAGAATCCATTGTTAGATTTATTATGGCATTGCCATCAACAACAAACAATTATGAAATACCTGCTATGTATAAGGCAGTACACTGACCCCTTTGGAGGCAGAGTATAAGATATAAGCCATACCTGTACAGAATTTACAATTTAGTTTAGGAGATGGTAATATGTAGTCTTTCTATTGACACACACACACACACACACACACACACACAAATATACGTGGGTATATAAAAACACATACATATTAAAAACTCGACAAATTAAGGCAGCCTGTAAGAAACATCCGGAAGGTGGTACAATGACAACCATTCCAGAATTTTAGAGAGAAATAGGTCTGTGTATGATTTTCTGGTTTGTTTTTGTTTTGTTTTTCAGAGTGGATACAGAAGAGATATAGAAGATGTGAGGAGGAAGAAGGAAAGGAAGAATTTCCCCAGGAGCATATGTTTTTACTGATGTCCATGTTGTGGGTGATTGGAGTTTGAACCACAGTGGTGACTATAAGCATCAGCATAGAAAGACACGAATTTTGGAGACATTTGGGAAGTCGGAAGGCTGCAGTTCTTAGCCTTTTATTATTCTTCCCTAAAGAGCTTTCTCTGACTATACCCATCTATAGGAATGCTTCTTAAGGGGCAAGGACTAGATTTACATTTTTTCCCAATCCACCTTGTACTAATACTTTTGTAAAAAGCAATAAAAATAAATTAGTAGAAAAATGAAATAGAAAATAAACACTCTCAAAATAAAGTCTTAGTATTTTATTATGAAATCCACCAAACATAAGATTACATTTTAGTTAACTTCGTAAGAACCAATCTAATGTAGAAAAATAACAAAATAAAATTAAAACTGTAAATGTTCATTAAAGATGTACAGATAGTCAATATATACAGAAAATTGCTACTATACTCATAATTTTTTATAGACTTACAATTATGACTAAAAAGAATTATTAGTGAAATAGTGACTCCCCACAATAAAAGCCTATTTGCATACTTTAAAAATAGTATGTATCAATATCTAAAGTTTTTAACATGGTGATTGAGGTTGTTTATTGCTCATTAATTTATTTAATCTAGGTTGAATTGATGACAGTTCAACTTGCAGAAGATAATAGATAAATTTAAACCTCTTCTATATTTTGTTTTAGTTATATTCACAGTAGAGACAACATCTCAGAGATATGCTGACAGGAATGAAAATAGCCATTTAGCACGTGCAAAAAAACTCCATATTTAATTAATCCAAAATGAAACAAAGAGTATTGTAGTTTTAAAATTCATAATTATTCCTTCATCAGTAACCAGTTCCAATCATTGATCCTATAAAGTTCAATTTAAAATACCTTTCAATGAAAGAAATGACTTCTGGATTTTATACACATTTGAGTTGCAGTTGAAAAACTTGCCTTAAAATATCACAAGCTATAACTTGGTTTTATTGTACATAGGACTTCCACAGACCTCACACTACTTATGACATGAGTGTGATGGTCTCTGTTTAAATAATCACTACTCAATCCATGTGATTATTGCAGCCATGTCAGGTTGCTATAAAAGTTTCTACACATTCTGAATGTCTGTACTTCTTGTCACAGACAGGGAGTGGGCAATTCTACTATTTTACTACAAATCTACAATTTTACTATTCTACAGGTCACAGTGCAAGTAGCCCTGATAGAGAGTGCCCTCATCCGCAGCTCCAGTTCTCTATTTCAGCTTCCTATGTATTTCCTGCATGATCCTTACCATCATTTACCTGGTGATAATTATTTGTTTGTTTGCTTTTTTTCACATCAGTTTTCTCCATTAAAATGTACCTCCATTAGAGCAAGGACAATCTCTATCTTGTCACAATTGTGCTGACAACACTTTGTATAGCACAGGAGGGGATACATGAATATTTATTAAATGAGCTCATTAAGAATCAGTTTAAAGGCAACAAAGGATGATGATGGTGTGAGAGAAAGGGCAAAGGAAGGAAACTGACATTTATGCAGCCTTTATCATGTTCTAAGCCTTACACAGGGCACATTACTTCTTTCATTTCATTCCACCCTCACGCTAAACCTGTGAAACAGATGTTATCATTCTTGCTTTAAAAAGAAGGGGATTGAGGTTCAGAGAGGTTAGGAAACTTGCACAGGGTCACATAGCTAGTAAATGATAGAGGTGGGATTTGAAGAATTTGGCTCCAACACTGACAGGATTTGTTGAGTGATTACATGTGTGCAAGAGTCTGGGAAAGGAGGTAACTGATCATACACTAACACAAAGGAATACAAGCATAAAGGAGAAACATTCTGGGATTGGAGGAGTAAATACAAGTTCAGTTTAGGCAAGTTGTGTTTTTTTTTTTTTTAATTTTATTTATTTATTCATCATAGTCACAGACTGAGAGAGAGAGAGAGGCAGAGACACAGGCAGAGGGAGAAGCAGGCTCCATGCAGGGAGCCCGACGTGGGATTCGATCCCGGGTCTCCAGGATCGTGCCCTGGGCCAAAGGCAGGCACCAAACCGCTGCGCCACCCAGGGATCCCAACAAGTTGTGTTTTTGATGTAATTATTTGCATATGAGCCTAGGATTGACATGAAGATAGAGACCTGAGACTGGGGTTGCTGTGATATCCATAATTGACTGTGAAACACTTCCACAGGTACAGTGTGATACTCTATGTAGGGTACTTAGGCCACACTATAGGCCAGGTTCTGCTGAATAATCCAAGAGAAACAGCTGATCCTCTACTCAAGAACTCTAACACACTAAGAGAAATAAGCCAGAGAAAGACAGTGTATGATCTCACTTAGATGTCAAAACTAAAAAAGTCAAACTCATAGAAACAGAGAGTAGCACTGTGGTTGTCAGGATTTGGGGAGTGGGGGCAATGGGGAGATATTGATCAGATAGGGCTTTCACCTATAAGTGGAATAAGTTCTGAGGATCCAATATACAGCATGGTAACTGTAGTTGCTAACACTGTATTGTCTACTCGAAAGTGTTAAGAGAATAGATCTTAAGTGTTCTCACCACATACACACAAGATAACAACTATTATAACTACGTAAGATAATGGATGTGTTCATTAACTTGATTGCAGTAATCATTTGATGACGTATATGAAATTAACATCTTGTACCATTTAAATATATGCAATTTTATTTATCAACTATAGCTCAATAAAGCCGGGGTTGGGGGTAGAACTCCATACTCCGGAGGCCTTTCCTATGAGAACACTCACTTCAGCCATCTGGATCTCTATCAAAACCAATGCTTTCCTTTCTCACAGAGCAATTGTCAGAAATGAGTTTGTATTGGTGAAATGAATGACTTTTAAATTTTTTCAATGAAAAGTGTTTTCAGTGAAAGTATTAATAATATGTGGATCAGATAAAATATTTTAGAAGTACATCTTACCCAGCCTGATGCATGCAGAAACAGAGAATTAGAAACCAGAAAAGCCAGTAGGTGAATGCCATAGGTGATGCCATAGGTGAATGTCAGCGATGCCATAGGTGAATGTCAGCGATGAACTCGGGAGGACTCAGATTATCAGACGCTGATAATAAAGGAGAATAGAATCTTGACATCCCCTCAGGTTTGCAGAACAGATTACACACAATTATTTCTTCGGTGATTACTTTCTGGTAAATACTTAGATAATAAATGTTTTATATATGTAGCAGAATGTGCTCTGAGACTTGTTTTCATTATGATCAGGTAATGATAGTGGAATAGAACTAGCTCTCACCCTCCCTAAATTTTTTTTTCTGTGGCTACTGTTATCTACCAAAAAAAGAACCTAAAAGTTGTGTTCAGGTCAGCCTGCAATAAGAGTTGTCCATGTACAGTTGGTAGTTCAGATCATCCAGGAGGAGTATGAAAAATGAGAAGACCACAGGATAGATACCTGATGATTTTCAGTATTTAGAAATGCCAGAAAAAGGAAAGTCCATAAAGAGATTGAAAAGTAACCAAAGTAAAGGGAGGAGAAGAGCCAAAACTAAGTTGTCATCTAAACCAGAAGATTTAAAAGTTTTCAGGAAAGAGTGTTGAGCAGTTTCAAAGACTTTTAAAACATCTAATAATATCCAACCTGGGAAAAAAAGTGCTGATTTTAACTATTAGTACTTTACTGATGACCTCAGTGGGAGCTGAACAAAGGTAAGAGCAGATGTGAGGACTGAAGTCAAATTTCAGTACACTGAGTGGTGAATGGGCAGTAAGGAAGTAGAAACAATAACGTAACTTGAGAAGTTTGGCTATGAAATGAAGAAGAAGGAGTCAAGTGGATGGAGTATGCAAAATAGAAGTGGCTGTTACTTGTATTTTTCTTTTCAGATTAGAGAATCTTGGATACAAGTAGAAGATGCATTTAAATGAGCTGCTGATATATGGAGCAGGAACAAAAAAACAGAAGATTGACCAAGAGGACAAGGTGGGGGAATCAAATGAAAATACGAATGGAGTTGTAGGTAAGATTGGGCTGGGTGAAGTTCTTTCTGATTTCAGTTTCACTATGAGGAGGCAAGGAGAGGTATGTGTGTAATTTGGCAGAGCTGCAGGAAGTTTGCTGTGGCAAAATACAGAGACGGAAGGAGGAAGCCTAAGGATAGTAATAATGATTCGGGGAGTTGGATGGGAGAAAGCATTTCTTTGGAAGGTTGGATTTCTTACTACTTTGCTTAGATTTATCACCCTATTTCTGCCTTTAAAAAGAATTTAGAGAGGGACACTAAGTGGTTGAGTGGGTTAAGCATCAGACTCTTGGCTTCAGCTCAGGTCATGATCTCATGGGTTGTGAGATCCAGCCCTGCTTCAGACTCTGCACTCAGTGGGGAATCTGCTTGAGTCTCTCCCTCTACTCCTTCCCATGCATGCACATGGGCACTCTCTCTCTCTCTCTCTCTAGTAAATAAATTAATCTTTTAGAAAATTTTAAAGAAGAATTAAGAGAGACCACAATCGAGTACTAGCTATTAATAAGGATCTCCGAGAGACAACTCCTAAGAATACGTGTAAAGCCTAGAATGCCTTCCCTTGGCTTTCCCAGGCAGCAAGTCCCAACTAAAGACAATTTATTAATGGGTTGCTTACTTGCACCTTTCCAAAAGTGATGGAAAGGTCAATAATTATGAGCTCAATGGTGAGAGCTATAGAAACCCTACTGAATAATAAATGCTTGTGTCCTGCCATAATGATAAAACTGTAAAATTTCGGTAAAGTTAAAGCACAGATAAACTTTGTCTTTAAATCAGCCAAAAAGCTGTTTCTGTATACTGTATAGAATCGTTAAACTCTTACTATCTTTGCCCTGAAGGGAATTCAGGAATAACCAGATCAGACCTCTCTTTATGTTTTGTTTTTTATTATCATAAAATGAAGTGCTCCTTCAAAAAAAAAAAAAAAAAAAAGACTTACATAACTTACATGTGTGCTATGCTTGGAATATTTGAAGGCCATTCTACAATTTTCTTAATGTCTATGGTCTAAAACAGGATTTTGTATTTGGGACATATGCGGAGTATATACAGAATATTCGGTAAATGATTTGAATGTATTCTTTATAGTTACTCCAGCGGCACTAAGATCTTGCAAACTTTTCTCTCTCCACAGAGAGAGGCACTGCGTCCATAGCTGTTAGTGAGCATCCTGTTTACAGCTGATATCCTTACAGACCTGAAGGCATTGTACTTCCCACATCACAGCAGCAGACGTGTGCATGCACTAACATCCTGTGTGGAAAGCATTTGAGTTTCTAACATCACAACACTGTGTTCTATGAATAATTGGGAGAATTCCTTCACAGGAGCTCAAACAATTGGCCATCACACCTTTTTGAAGTCCTGGTTTTCAAAGGCTTTCCCAATCAAGGAACAATAGAGGCTAGAATTTTCACACAATCATTTAATGCTACGATGTGGACAAGCACAATAGCTGTTTTGTGGCAAATTAACATCCGCACCATGTAAGAGCCTTTGGTGGAGATCTGAAGGGAATGGAAAAAGAAGGAGAGGCAGTGATCTAACTTTACCGCTCCTCATTTTTTTCCAAACCTAGTGGTAGAAATCCCTACGTTCTTGTAGCAGGAGAACAAGAGTAAAGGAGATGCATATGAATGTCTTTGAAATTGTTTTTCTAGGGTTTCCCCAGGTGGCTCAGTCAGTTGAGGGCCTGCCTTCGGCTCAGGTCATGATCCCAGGGTCCTGGGATCGAGCCCTACGTCAGGCTCCCTGCTCAGTGACAAGTCTGCTTCTCCCTCTCCCTCTGTGATCTCTCTCACTCTCTCTCAAATAAATAAATAAAATAAAAATCTTAAAAAAAAAAAAAAAGAAGAAGAAGAGGGATGCCTGGGTTGCTCAGTGGTTGGGCATCAACCTTTGGCTCAGGTTGTGACCCAGGGTCCTGGGATAGAGTCCCACATCGGGTTCCTTGCAGTGACCCTGCTTCTCCCTCTGCTTGTATCTCTGCCTCTGTGTGTGTGTGTGTCTCTCAATAATAAATAAATAAATAAATAAATAAATAAATAAATAAATAAATAAGTAATATTTTTTTAAAAAGAAAATGTTTTTCTAGTACAAATTTCAGAAATATCACCAACTGCTACCTCACTAGATACACAAACTTTCTCAGATTCTTTAAACTGACTTAAATGGGGACACCTAGGTGGCTCAGCAGTTAAGAGTCTGCCTTCAGCCCAGGATATGATCCTGGGATCCCAGGATCAAGTCCCCCATCAGGCTTCCTGCATGGACCTTCTCCCTCTGCCTAGTCTCTGCCTCTCCTCTCTCTCTCTCTCTCTCTCTCTCTCTCTCTGTGCCTCTCATAAATAAACGAATAAAATCTTTAAAAAAAATCTTTACTCAAAAAAAAAATAAAATAAAAATAAAAATAAACTGACTTAAATGGAAGAATCAGTTATTCCCAAAGCATACTTTTGGCACACAAATAAAGCAACGAATTCCTTCAGTCAATTGCCACCTCACTAGAAAAAAGTTGGGGCTCCATTAGCCTGGAGACAAGGTGAGGTTCTGACTCAGATGAAAAGTATTACTGAATATCTTTCCTAGCCTGTTCAAAGCTCAGTTGTAATGCCTTTCCGCCCAGCACTGGTCCTCGAGAAAAGAAACCAGGGACCTGCCTTGAGAGGAAATAAGTCATCGTTACGCTATCTAAAATTAAAGTACCTATTCCTGCTTTACAGTTTATCAGATGTTTGGTCCGGATGCTGATTGTTTTAAAAGTCTGTCTAAACATAGTATATTTCCTAAAGGAATGTTAGCAAACTAAACACTTACTTCTAGTGACAACATCCTAAATTTTATTAACATAACCAAGATAAATGAGTAAACAGACACAGTGCTAGTAAGTATGTGTATTTCCCAGGAAAGCTAAACTCCTGACACAATATGATTTATGCTTTTTACTGTAAATTATTAATTATCAGCCTTAACAAAGATTTACCTAGTGCTAAATTCTTAGAAGTGAGAAACACCAACCTTCCCATTGTGAATGTGAAGTCATTAACTGCCTTTGTTCCTAGTTCCTGATAAAGTTATTTATGTAGCAGTAAACAAAAGCCAATGAATTTGATAGAACAAACAAATATCAGAGCTCTATTCCCTATCACATCTTACACATATTTGCGGTTTGGGTTTTTTTAGCGAAAAACAACTTTTAGTGATGGAAACTTGTGTAAGCCACGATGTTTATTTTCTCAAGGTTGTTTTTTTGCTGTAAATTGAAAAGGAATCCACTTTTCTGGATTGAAGTTTTTGCCGTTGGGGATTACAACAGCTTTGCTTAATTTTTCCCCCTTTATTTTTAAGTTCACCACACTTTCAACCTCTTCCTGAATGAAGAATAATTATTTGGCTGAAATTCATTTTCAGCACATGACTAAAAAAAAATCTTTTGAAGAAGCTCAAAATAACACAGGAAATACTGAAGGGTTAATGGCTCTGACTCCTCCCTAGTTAGACCTACAAAAAAATTAAATAGATCAATGTGTGTGGTGTGGTAAGAGCTCTTAAGACATTTTCAATGAAATAAAAAGTAGTCTATCCAGCAGGTAAACACACCATTCTGGAGTGTATTTGGGGAAACTGGGGAAGAATTATAATAACGTAGATCAGCAAAGCACCATTTAGTACTTTGGAGTTGTCTTAAGGAACTGAGTTTCTCAAAGCACTGTTGTGTAATACCGCTGAGTCACTTAGGAAATTATGAGCCTGAGTCCTGTAAGATGCCACCGGGTCCAACAAATATTATGCTTTTCTTCTTCCATCTCTTTCAACACATCTGCATAGTCTTCTTGGTCTGAAGGTCATCCAGCTGCCATGTGAGTAACCATAGCTATCTTTCCTGTAACTGATTTTAGTTTTCCGCTTTTCACTTAATTAATAATCCATGCAGAATTTTGGTCTTTTGTTTATTCTATGATCTGATGAGGCAACAATCACACAACTTACAATTGAAGAGAGTTGCCTTTCATTCAATTAGCCTGGCTTCTAACATAAGCTACAAGTAGCGAAGAGTCACTGTAGTCAAAGACTCTTTTTCCTAGAAGGGTACTAAAGCATTTATGATATGACCTTCCAAGTGTTATTATAGTTGACAAGAGCCATATAAATGGCATTATATACAAAAGCCAGAAGTTTTTCAGATATTTAAAAATAATTAGGACTAATGTTCTAATGTAAGAAAAAGAGCCCAAAATATTAGGCCAAAAAAAAAAAAAAGGGGAGTAAAATATCCATAGAAATGTTAATATATAACCCTTAAAACCCTAGGAAAATGCATGTGAGTAGTAGGCTATGTCTGAATAGTCTTTTTTTAAAATAACTAGATTTTAGGTTAAAAAAAAACCTCAAGAAGATCAGTTCTTAATATTCCTATTTACTTTGATTTATTGATAATATTGGTATTTGATACTGGTTCCTAAAGCCTTCATCTAGCCTTCAGAAATATTGTTAACAGGCAAAAGGTAGAGTCTGACACATGACATTAGGTCATCCACTCAGCAACCAATTATTACATACTTGTTGCATACACTGCCTTGGAAATTTGGTACGGAAGAAATAAAAGAAACACTGTTCTTAGAGGAATTTTTTTAAAAGATGTTTTTATTTATTTATTTGAGAGAGAGCAAGGGGAAGGAGCAGAGGGAGAGGGAGAGAGAGAGAATTTCAAGCATTCTCATCCCAGATGAGCAAAATGCCCAACAACTCAGGGCTTAATCTTACAACCCTGAGATCATGACCCAAACTGAAATCAAGAGTAGGATACTTAAATAGCTGAGTCACCCGGATGCCCCTCTCTTAGAAGAATTTTTAAATTCTTCGGCATAAAAAAGAATGAGTAACTTTCATTGCCTTTTCCTCCTCTGACCATTTCCTAAATTCTGCTCACACTTTCTTCTCTTTTGCTTATAATCTTCCATGGACATCAGTAACCTTTCCCACAAATTCCAGGGCCCACTCTCCAACTTAACACCCATTAGGTAATGTGTCCAACATCTCTATTTTTTTTTATCCCAAACTCTTGCTTAAGCTTCAGAGTTGTGTTTTTCTTTGCCTTCTGGATAGATCCATGTATGTGTCCCACAAGATCTTTAAAAATTGCAAGTTGATGTATATTCTCTATGTCCTCTGACTTGTTTCTCCTACTTTCCCTAGGTCTTAGTAGCTCACAAAATCAGGAATCCTTCACACTCATATCTCATCACTAAGATCATCTAGAGATTGAGCTGAGCTTCTTGAAGGGAGAAGATTTTATCATTTACCCTTTTATCTCAAGTCCCAAACATGGTAACAGGAAAATGGTTGCAACTTCATTAAATATTTGTACAGTTTAATTGAAAGGAAGGACACTGCATCAATTATAGTTTTGAGAGTTGAAGTGACATAGAATTAAAGCACAATCAGGGAGGAAATAATTCAGGAAAGACAAGAAATGCTAATGTGTTTGAAAAGTTGAGTTTGGATCCAAGTCTTAAAGGAAATGGTGTCAACTGACATGGAGGAAATCTCTGTTCCACAGATACAGATAATCTTTTCTGACTTTGTGTAGTTATCTCACAAATAAAAGATTTTGATCATAAAAGAGAACCTGAAAGATAAAGAAGTCTCAATTTCTGTCACCACTATTGAAAAGTTATTCAATATGATGCCACAAAGATAAAGAAATAGGGGCCCCTGGTTGGCTTAGTGGTTGAGCTTCTGCCTTTGACTCAGGTCATGATCCTGGGGTCCTGGGATCAAGTTCTGTGTCGAGCTCCTTGCATGGAGCCTGTTTCTCTCTCTGCCTATGTCTCTGCCTCTCTTTGTGTCTCTCATGAATGAATTAATAAAATTTTTAAAAAAAGAAAAAAGAGAAAATAATGAACATCCTCATGGAGGAGAGGTGGCAACATTTTCAGAATATTTTGTACCAGACATACATAGAGCATAATCTCAAATTAAAATATATGATTAATTTTGGTTTTGTTTCCTTAACTGAGTTCTTTATGATATATATAACGTTTACTTTCTTATATATATATAAGTTTACTTTCTTTTGGTATTGTAGATTTTGCCGTGAACTGAGAGGATCTAGCTGTGGTCCTGTCTGCAGAAAGCTGGAAAAATCTGTTATCACCGTCCTGAGTCTTGTTTACTTCTTCTTTAAAATACAAAAGTTAAATTAAGATGTGTAGTTTATAAACTATGCTAGTAATAAAACCATTTTTACACTTTAATTTTTTATGGTTCATACTGTCAAGATTCAAAACACAAAGACAGAAGTGAAAAGTCCTGTCAATAATCCATTACCCAGACTGATGACACTAAGCCTCCTGCTTCTTGTGTATCTTTTCTGGGATATTTTAGGTATAATTATGAAATGTATTTACAAAATATATATGGATATATGTTACACGAAACAAATAGAAAATATACTTATATTTTCTTTTTTTTAAGATTTTATTTATTTATTCATGAGAGATACAGAGAGAGAGGCAGAGACACAAGCAGAGAGAGAGGCAGAGGGAGAAGCAGGCTCCATGCTGGGAACCTGACATGGGACTCGATCCTGGGTCTCCAGGATCACTCCCTGGTCCAAAGCCAGGCGCCAAACTGATGAGCCACCCAGGTGTCCCTATATTTTCTTTTTTTTTTTTTTATCAAAATGGGGCATATATTATTCATTTCATCTGAGCCCTGAATTTTACACTTAATCGTGTATCTTGGAAATCCTATAAGTATATAGATTACCCATCTTCTTTCACAGCTGCATGATAGTCCATTGTATGAATGTATAATCATTTATTTGACCACTCCCTATTAGACGACATTTAGGTTGTTTCAATCTTTTACAATTACAGAAAATACTTCAATGAATAAATTTGTATATAAATCATTTACACAGTGTATTTGTAAAATACAGTCCCAGAAGTAGAAATGCTGGATCAAAGAATATGTGCATTTGTAATTTTTATAGATCTTGCCAAATGGAACCCCTGAAAATTTACATTCTCATTGACAATGTGTTAAAAAAAGTATGAGAGCTAATGTTTCTCCACCTTTATGCCCACAGAGTATATCACGAAAGATTTTATATTTAACATTTGATAAATAAAACATGAGATCTTAGTGTCATTTTAATTTTCATTCCACTTATAATAAACAAGTCTTTACATAAACACATATTAAACATTTTTTTATAAAGATTTTATTTATTTGAGAGAGAGCATGAGGGAGAAAGAGAGATCACAGCAGGGGGGAAGGGTAGAGGGAGAAACGGACTCTCCACTGAAATCCCTACTTGGGACTCAATCCTGGGACCATGGGATCATGACCTGAGCTGAAGGCAGATGCTTAACTGAGCCACCCAGGCACCCCATTTTGAACATTTTGTTGTTTTCTGTAAACCTTGTGTTCCTATCCTATGACTATACTTCTGTCAGGATATTGTTGACTTTTCAATTATTTTAGGTACTATTATATATATATATCTCTATACTGTCTTGGCTTTGGTTTGTCATCTTCTGATGGCAGTAGTTCTTGTCAGTTACTAAATATATATATATATATATATATATATATATAGAGAGAGAGAGAGACACTATAGATAGATATATACACATATATATATATATATATATATATATATATATATATATATTTAGTAACTGTATATAGCAACTATATATAGCAAGCAAATACCAGGCAACTCTGTGGAAGTATTCTCTGTTCCTATTCTCCCCAGAGGGAGCACACAAAGTGGGTGCCAACTATTCTCCAAAATGCTGGGATTGCTGCCACCAGCCATAGACCAAGAGTCTTCCCCATCATTATTTAAGCAGACATGAACTACTGCCATCAGAAGATGACAAACCATAGCCAAGACAGTATAGACAGCATACTAGTTATTACAGAAGTTTCGGCCCACTGGTTTTGTAGGCTTATTGCTGGTTAGGTCACTTCATTAATCTCATAGTAATATATATTAATCCCACATGTTAAATAACTGAATTTTGATATATCACTTGTTTTATGGTGGGATCTTATTGTAGCATGTTATGATTTTTTTTTTAACATTTCAAGCTATGAAACATCAGTAATTCATTTTAATGTAAAGAATGAAGTCTGCATAAATTTCCAGTGTCACTTAAACTTCAAAAATAGTGTTTCCATTCTGATACAAAATGTCACTTTTATGGCATACTATGTACTATATGTGATGTAAAAAAATGATAGATTTTTTTTTCTAGATTTGCTGTTCTCTTCATTGAAATGTCTAGTAAAGGGACTGTTATATTATTTTAGTTCTTATACTTTTATAACATGTTCTTGTAGAATTAGAATTATTAACCCCCACCACTTCACTTTTCTCTTACTGTTTTCTGACTATTCTTACATATTTTCAGTGAACTTGAGAATCATCTTGCCTACTTTCAGCTATTTTTTTATTTGAATAACACTAAATTTATGGATTATACCTTAGTGAGAAGTGACATGTTTGATGTTAAGTTTTATTATCTAAGTATGAGATACGGTTTTCCTATTTTTTCATGTCTTTTTGGAGGGCATCCCTCAATATTGATTTAAAGTTTTCTTTGTATTGATCTTGTACCTATCACTTAAAGTTTATTCTAAGTATTTAATTATTTTGATGGCATGGAGATAGAGTCTTCCTCAAATATTTTCTGATTGTTGCCTGAATGACAGTGACTGATTTTGTTCCAGAAAAATTAGTGAGTTGCCTTACTGTTTTTAAATTTGGAGTTTATTTGGTTTTATTTTTTTTTAAGATTATTTATTTATTTATTCATGAGAGACACAGAGAGAGACGCAGAGACATAGGCAGAAGGAGAAGCAGTCTCCCTGCAGGGAGCCTGATGCAGGATTCCATCTGGACCCCAGGATCACAACCTGAGCCAAAGGCAGACGTTCAACCACTGAGCCACCCAGGCATCCGTTTGTTTTTATTTTTAACAATTTTCTTGGGTTGTCCAGCTAGACAATCAAAATATCTACAAATATTGGTAACTTTATCTCTTCCTTTCTATTTGTAAGTCTAATTTCTTCCTTTTATCTTCTCATGAGATTAGGCATCCAGTTGAATATTAAATGTTAAAAACTACAGTGGTCATTCCTGACTGTAATGCAACTTCTTCTAGTGTTTCACCCCTTTTTTTTTTTTTTTTTTAATTTATTCATGAGAGACACAGAGCATGAGAGAGAGAGGCAGAGACAGGCAGAAGGAGAAGCAGGCTACAAGCAGGGAGCCCGACGTGGGACTCAATCCCGGGGTCTCCAGGATCACAACCTGGACTGAAGGCAGGGGCTACACTGCTGAGCCACCCGGGCTGCCCTAGTGTTTCACCCTTAAGCCTAATCCTAGCACTGGTGTTGAAACATATATTTTATTATATCACAAAAGCATCTATCCCTATTTTAAACTTTTATCAAGAATTGAATTTGCAAATTACAAAATATTTTTTAATTTTGTTTGAAACTATTGAAAATGTTTCTAACTCTTCTACAATCCGTTTTAGTAAATTACATTTTCCCCCAGAATTATCCCTTTAAATTTAGATTTCCATATGTTTGTGTTTTTTCACATGGAATTGAGAAATAAAGTAATCTCATAGAATTCCTTTCATTTCCTTTTTTATTTGTGATCATTCCTACATACATATTTGCAGCTTAAGCATACCCCTTCTTGATTGAATTAGATACAAGTATATTGTTACCTTGTTCTTGTTTTTCTCCCAAAGAACTAGTCAATTGATTTATCAGTTCTACCATTTTCTGATTTCCAATCACAAATCAACCCTTCTCTTCTTACTTGCTTTTTACACTAACTTCTTCCTTATGCTTTCCATGGATTTAATTTTCTACTTTCCTTAGCCTATAATGTCCCTTTGTCTCTGATAAAATTCTACTCATACTTCTCTAGCTAGGCTCAGATCATTCCTTCTCTAACCCTTTCATCAGAAGTAGTCATGCCTCATCTTTCTTACATGGCATCTGTACACATTTAATTTGTCATATCTTTTATATTTTATCTTAATTTTGTCTATAGCTACTTGAGGCCAGGGACTATATCTTAGTTCTCTAATACACTGCTTATAATGTAATAGACGTCAAGTAATGTTCAATAATAAATTCATAATACAGTGATTCAGTGGGCTTGCATGATGCTTACCTTTCTTATCCATCATCTTCAGCCACGTGTAGAATCTTTATTTGTTTAGCTTAAAATTCAGTGAAATGTATCAAAGCCAACAGATAGTGAAAATAATTGTTCACAGAGAAGTTCTTCAGGTTATGGATCAGTGACTTCCCAATGGATCTTCATACTTTTGGGAAAAAAATGGAACTAAATGTGTTCAATTTTATAAGGAAAGATGTCAAACCATGCACCTGCTTATTCAAAGTGGACTGAATGTTATCAGACTATTTCTCAACAAATGAAGTACTTAGAATTATGAACTTTCTTTGCACTAATCTTCTTCAAAGATCTTTTTATATATAAGGTAATCCTTAGCCATAAGTGAAACAGAATCACCTTACCACACACAAACACACACACACATACACACAGAGTCTGATTTTAGATGTATCATAAAAATTTCTCTTTCCTTAGAATAACATTTTCATTCAGCTCATTGAAACCTCAAAACCTGATTTGAAATATGTTCCTTTGCCTAAAGATTACTTTCTTCTCTCAAAGTGGAAAGCTTTTAGAAGATAACACATATTATCAAATAATCGACAAAGTTATAGGTCATCTATTTTATGCAAATTCTTTAAAGATTAAATTTGTTGAACTCTACCCATGGAGTATGCCACTGTCTGGGTCTTAAGCAATGAAAATGAGCAGCATATTCAGTGAAAGGCATTGAGAAAAGACTGGAAACATGAACTTTTTTTACCCTACATATTTGCTCATAGTCATCATCTTTATAGCCCCATGTGCCACACGCCCTGTATTAATGTATGTTTAAGATTATGTTGTTAAAAGGTCAAAAACCAATATGGCATCTACTTATTCAAGTTAACAAATATTAAATGCCTACTGTGTGCCGAGTACTTTTTTAGGTGTGTGGGAGATAGCAATGAATGAAACAGATAAAAATTGCTTTCATATTGGAGCTTAGATACTACTGGGAAAAATTGAATAATAAACAATAATTGTAATAAATAAACAAATTAAGTAGTTTTTTTTTTTTTTTTAAGAGAATGATGAATGCAGTGGAAGGATAGAGCAGTTTGAGCAGTTTAAAGGGAAGAATAGGATGCCAGAGGTGAGGCAGTTTGCAGTTTTAAATAAGATGATCAGGGTAAAGCACACTGAGTTTGTAATATAACACACCTCAAAAGTTTAAGTGTAAAGAAAGTCAGTCATGAGAATATCTGGAGAAAAGAATGCTTTTAGAAGCAACCAGTGCAAAGGCATAAGACGGGGACATGCTTGGCATGTTCAAGTAACACTGGGAGGCTAATGTGATGAAAATGAGAGATCAAGGCAGGGATTAGAGAAAGAAATGAAGTCAAAGAAATACTAGGGTGAGGGGTGGGGTTGTCCTTGTAGGAGTTGGATTTACTCTGCATGAGATGTGAAGCCATTGGAAGGCTTTAAGCAGAGGACTGACGTGATATGACTTAGAGACTACTCTGACTCTGTATGAAGATGAAACTGCAGTGGGACAAAGGTAGTAGCAGGGAGACTCGCAGGGAAGCTATTGCAATAATCTAGGTGAAGATCATGGGTTTTGGACCAGGGTAGGACCACAGGTAGTGTTAAGAATTGATCAGGTGTATTTTGAAGGTAGATCCAACAGCATTAGCTAATGGATTAAATGTGGGTTATGAGAGAAAGAGCAAGGAAAAGATTACTCCAGAACCATGGGGCTGGAATCATCATCAAATGACAGGGCAAGAGATGACAGGCAGAAGAGATTGGAGAAGACCAGAAGTTTCATTTTGGACATGTTAATTTTGAGATCTTCATTAGCCATTCAAATAGAGGTTTTCAGCAGGCAGTTTGATGTACAGGAGAGAGGTCTGGGCTAAAGATATAAATTTGGGAGTCTATGGCACATACACAGAATTTAAATCGGCAAAATGGATTAGACGGCTAAGGGAGGGGATGTATATGGAGAAGAAAAGGAACTAAACTCTGAGGCACTTCAACATTTTTGGCCGGGGTGTGGGTGGGGGGGACCAGTAAGATGAAAGCAAGAAGTAGCAACCAGTGGCAGAGGTGGAAAAACCAGGAAACTAAGATATCTTCAAAACTAAGGAAAAAATATATATCTAGAAGGAAAGATACTTTAACTCTGCCAAATGCAGCTGATACGTTAAGTAAGATGAGTCCTGAGAACTGGCCCTACGTGCAGTTAGCACCATGGATGTTACTGGAGACCGCAACAAGAGTGGATGGCATGATGGGGGCAAGCCCTTGATTGTGGGGAGTTTAGGAGTTAGGATAGAAATAGACAACTATTTAAAATAAGTAGATACAATTATTAAGTCTGTTTTGCAGAGGCCCAAAGAGTGTTTGCACTTGTCCAAGTTCATGTAACGGTGACCAGTAGCTGGGACCTGAAACCAAGTTTGCTGGAATTCAAACTCTGCTCTCTTCACCACTACGTTTTCTTGCCCGGGATCTGCCTTATTCACAGATATAGCAATTAAGCAAAGGAAGAAACATAGATTAGAAGTTCCTAATTATCTCTTATCTTTTGTGTTTTTCCACCAAGAATTCAGACCCACATTCCTACAATGTCCCACAGCATAAATTCCCTTGTCCCCTCTCAGTGTCATCCTCTGTGTGGCCTTCTTATTTTTTGTTTGTTTATACATCTTAATCCCTTTCACCTATTTTGCCCATCCCCCACCCCCTCCTCTAGCAACCACCAGTCTTTTCTCTGTATTTATAAACCTGTTTCTGTTTTTGTTTGTTTGTTTGTTCCCTATGTGGCCTTCTTATTAAGTCACTTTTATAACCACTTATCCTCACTCATCTTAAAAAAAAAAAATTCTTGTTTACCTGTATGTCCAATTACTGTAATCAACTGTTTCCAGATCTCTGAACTCATACTTTATTTCCCATTTACCTAGGAACCCTATCCTTTGGTCCATTTCCTCTACCCAGTAGACTCTATCTATAAGATCTATTTAAAAAATCCACCACAAAAAATAATAATAAATAAAATAAAATAAATAAATAAAAAATAAAAAATCCACCACTGATACTGGCTGAGAGGTTATCATAGCTCATGTAGTCAGAAAATAAAGAATCTTTGGGCACATGTATGTGGTTGAAGGGGGAGGAAATAGCAGATAAGCAACAAACCAAATTGGAGCTAAAACTCCAGAGTAAGTTAGATTTCTAGTAACATCCCTAGTAGTGTTGGCAAAAATGGACCCAAGGATGGCAAAAAGCAATACAGGTCCATGGCATGATAAAGGGAGGAATTGGAAAATACAGTTTCATGCCAAAAGGCTGGCAAGGGAAGATAGAGAATGAGTCTGATATCCATAGACCTGGGCCAATCAGATGGCAGGCTAGATCGTCAAAGTAAGCCCATGAGCATGTAGATGACTTAGCATGAGTGTCTTGCTTTCACTTCTCTCCTCATCGCATGTCTTCAAGTGGCTGTGGCTTATTTGTTCCATAAAGTACTACCCAAACTCCTTCTCATGCTGGAAATTCATAGTCATAGTGACAAGTTCAGTATAAATAAGCTTCTATTTTACAATACACTCTATTTTAGATTGCTTGAAATACTGATTTCTTCAGAGGTACAGCTAACCCTTATTGACATGACAGTCCTAATCATAATATGCATTTTTGCAACACTGTGATCTATCCATGGTGGATTTACGCATTTTTCAGCCTGTTTTTGCATACACTAAGTTGTTCCATGTGTATGGCCGGCCCTATCTCAGTGAAAGCCCATGACTCATGATCTGGAGCTCTGAGTCACGCTCTGAAGTTATGTGAATTAGTTTTAATTTGGTGCTTTCCAGCTATCAGTATAAGCCTTGCCTGCTGAGAGCTTTGTTTTGTTTTCCTTCCTAGCACTTGGAACTTGTTTAATTGGTAGTTGATAACTTCCACAGTGTGCATTTGACATGATGGAGTGAAAGTTGGCTCAATGGCAAGCAAAAAGAACAAAACAAGCTGGCACTGAAGAGAAATTGTATTGTAAAAGACATTAGTGTTGAGAAAAGCAGAGATTTGGGAGATAAAAAGTTTCTTGTTTGCTTCACTGTAAAGCAATTCACTTCATCCTCTAGTTGCAGATCACAAATGAGCATGATAACCCTGGAGACTAGATAACGGAGCAGGAGATAGGAGGAGGAAGACTTGTCTGTTCATGTAACTATACATGTGTCTCTGAGATTAAGTTACTGTACCAGAAAGGGAAAATTGGATTAAATAAGAGGATAACATGCAAGCACCCAGTGCTTCTACCATAGCCTAATGCCTCAGGGGAAAAAAAAAAAGAAATCTGAAGTTGTAACATCATTTTATGCCCTGACACAGTCTGTTATTTGAAATGCTTTATGAGGGATCCCTGGGTCGCGCAGCGGTTTGGCGCCTGCCTTTGGCCCAGGGCGCGATCCTGGAGACCCGGGATCGAATCCCACATCGGGCTCCCGGTGCATGGAGCCTGCTTCTCCCTCTGCCTGTGTCTCTGCCTCTCTCTCTCTCTCTGTGACAATCATAAATAAATAAAAATTAAAAAAAATATATTGAAATGCTTTATGAACTAGCAACTGAGAAATGTGCCTAGGATTGAACTATCTGGTTTAGGAAACATGTAGGTGATGATCTGAGTAATTTACTTATATGTTAGAACAGAGAGGGAGGAAAACTTATCTAGTTGTTAAGATGTTTAGAAAGAGGATCTTCAAAGTGTGTCTATCATTTCCTTTTTTTTTCTTAATTTCTCTACTATTTAATCTTCACTGGTTTTCTTTGGTCATTTTTTCAGTAAAAACGTTTACTTTTTACTAATGCTTCACATAGATTACCAGACTTTTAAGTAAGGAATACTTTACATTCTGAGAATTCTACAGTCTCTTATTCATAATAGTTTTATACACAATCAACACTTTATTATTCACTCCCAGTGGATAATACAGAATTTTTATTTCATGCTGAAACATATAATGTTTCTTTTCCAGAAAATTCATCGACTTTTGGTGTTTAATGAGATATTAATAAAACAAGGCCAAATGTCATTTCACATCTAGGATAAAGCAGTCTATGATTCCACACTTTTTGTGTATTACAGATATGACTAATTCAGAAGCAGATTGATCTTGAATAGATATACATTGCATTCCACTTTTACAAAAATAGATCAGTTTCTTTTTCCTTTTTTCTTTTTTCCTTATTTTTTCCTTTGAAAAATATTCATGGAGTCCCAGGTATTGCATGGGTATTATGATAGATGTCATAGATAAGGAGGTAAACAAGAAGAGCAGACACATTCCTTGTTCTCATGGACCATAACATCTAGAGACATGGCTAGTTAGTAAAGAAATCCCAATTGTCAACATAATATAAAAAAGTATAAGGAATAATATATTAATCTATGAGTCTGGCTTTCTGAGGAAATGATAGCCCTGGGACCTAAAATATAATAAGGATAAAGCCAGATGTCAAGGAGATTTGGGGAAATGAGTACATTCCAAGCTGAAATTTGGTGTAGTGGTCAGGGTCAGATCATGAACAGTCATGGACTGTTTGGTCCTTCCCCTGAACCCAAATCTGTAGATGCCACAAAGTTAAAAAAGGAATTTGATGGATCCCAAAATCTAAATCAAAGACTATAAAAAGCCTTCGGAGAACCAGAACATAGGTCAGTTCCCACAGAACCTACAGGAAAGCTTTCTAGCTCTGTACTTTTCACGTTATGTTGGCCAACTAAGTGCCTACTCTTCCCTACCAGGTTCAAGAAGTGGACAGAAAATGAAAGCTCCCATCCAGGGCCTGCCACAAGTGGCAGTTCATCTGGACCTTGCTGGTGCCAGGTGGGTAGGAAGTAGAGAATAACCACCCAGTGCTGAAAAACTAAGTAGCTTCCCATCATTGAATTCCCACTGGATAACTACAAGAAGAGGCAGCCCCCAGAAAAAAAAAAAAAAAAAACAGTGCTTGGTATAGGTTGAGGTAAGGACAGGTTGCAAAGTACAATATCAGAAATTCTTTATCCCTTTGTGGCTATTCATTTTCACCAAAAGGTGTGTCAGCTGCAATCTAAGTCGACATCCCTCCCTTCAGGTACACATCACCAACGAGAAAGATGCTGGTCCCACCATTCTGAACATGCAGGAAAAAACAAAAACAAAAAAACCAGACATCTGAGGAGTGCATACAAGCTCTATGAAAGAAAAACTCTATACATAAGAAAGCAAAATTAATGGACCAGATTAAAATGTACAAAATATCTTTATCGAGAATAAAGAAACAATATTATAAACATCAAGCACTTAAGGTCATTAGAGATACTAAGCATGAAAAATATAATATTGAAATAAAGGACCTAATTTCTTAGACAGATTGAGAAAACAAAACATCAAAAATAATTTCAGAAAAGTTCACAACTGACTCCTTTGATTAATACTGAGATTCCTATACAAAGTGAAACAATTTTTCCTCTCTAATCATTGAATATATATTTTAAAATTCCTCATAGCTTTCTTTATTACTTGTCCTTTAGCAGAAGTAAAACAATCAGGTAATTCTCTGTAAAAAAAAAAAAAATCACTTTTTCACAAATAACACAGATATTATATAAATACGTAACTATTGCATAAACTTGAGGACAGAGTACCGAGAAGAAAAAGTGAACATCTCTTCAACATCACTCTCACCACAGTTTGCTTTTCTTTCTCTTGAACAGAAATAGGATATCATGTTATTCTATAACAGGCTTTTTCATATAAAATATATTTTTTGAATAATGTAATATGTGCATATATATATGTAATATGTAATATGTGCATATATATATATATATATAACCATGACCTTATTTATAACTCATCTACTCTTTTTTAGTCAAGTCTTTTTTAGTCAAGTTTTGTCTTGATCTTCTACTTTATTTCAAAAGTATACATAGTTACATGCTCATAAAAAAATCAAACAACACACAAGTGTATATAGAGCAAAGCCAAAAGCCCCTTTACCCTTTTATCCATTTATACATACACACATGAAAAAATATTTTATGTATTCCCAATGCTGTGGATTCAAAGCCTGGGGGAAAAAAAGATAGAAAAAGAGGCTTCTACTCAGATAGGTAATGAGAGAGGAACTACATTCGGTTTCCATTCCACACTGGTGTATAGATTTAAACTCTTGTGTTGTAGTTTAAACACAAATGGAATCAGACTATATGACACCACAGTTTATGTTTTCACCAGATAATCTTTCTTGGCAACCATCTCAAGTTAGCATATGGAACTAACTTATAGTATTGATGAATGAGAACTCTCAGTATTACCATTGCAGCCTAGATAGCATCTAGGTCTTTTACCAGGACTATTTGGAATTCTATTAGGTTGAACCTTACTCCAAAGATAAAACCACATGTTCGCCATCAAGAGTTTTCAGAATAAACAGTGGTAATACACAAACGTCTGTCTGGGACAAACAGTAGCAAACTATAGACAGTGTTTGAGTTTTCCTTTCATTGCAGTTTATGCAGTTTAGTAATATTGCATATGCATCCCATCTTCTGGGCGGCTCTGTGTCTTTCCAAAAATTGCACTTTAAAAACTAGAATGAACTGTGATAAACATCAAGTAATTATTAGAAAATAATTTCTACAAAAAAATTAGAAGAACATACTTAGGGAGTTTTCACAAACACAAGGGACACATAGTTATAGTTACAACTTAATTTTATAGTCACTGCAATTCAGAAGTAGTCTCTTTCTTCACATTGTGTTCATTAAAATAGCCCAACTTTTCTTTTGTGGTTATGTCACTAGTTTAGTTTAACTATATTAATAATAATTTATTGGTTAGTAGTAAAAATAAAATACTATCTTTTTCAGAATTTTTACTATTATACTCATTGTACAATGATGACATTATGTTCATGACATTTTATAGAATTACTGGGAAAATTAGAGATATAAAGTTACTTGGTTCTCCAAACAGGTCTGTATTCTCCTTTTTAATACTGGATACTAAGTAAGCTAACATTTGTATTAGGCTTATTCAATATCATCTTGTTTAAAAAATCAAAAATTTTACAGAATCTTTTTCAATTATTATTTTTCTTCAATTACTTTATATTTGAAGAAATGAGAACAAAGAGAAGAAGAGCAAAAAAATACAAAGTTAGCAATAGGGAGTTTTACATATAGTTTAGTGAATAAAGTATGGTAAAAAATAAGAGTGCTAACAACTCACAAATGATTAAATAAACAGCAGTTAAATTAATCAAAGCTTCATGTTGCCCTTATTTAAAACAAAATAATTTTTCCTCCCTCCAGTTCCAATTGTACACTTTTGTGTTGTCTCTGCTGTTAAATCTGGATCCTTATGGAGAGAGTGACCTTAGCTCTTTGTCTCCCCACAAAAGGACACACAGGATACCTCTGTAAGTGTTCAACACATTACTTGTTGAATTAATGGAATAAGACATTCACAATTTTTCATGACCACTATCTTCAGGCTGGAACAAGAGAACAATCACAATTTTATTTTGCAACATTCCTCTCCAGGGCTAGTAAAAATTTCCTTTAATCTTTTGTGCATATCATGGCCCAGCTGACTTAAATTCATCCTCATCCTATCATTTGGAGCACCAATGTCTCTGTTTTAAGATCTCAGAAAACACACACACACACACTAATTCTAACTTGACTCCTTTAAGTCAAGCTTGCCTTCAGAATATTTTGTAGTTATAGTAATACCCTAAAAAAATATCATTTTTGGTTTTGAAGATGGTGCCCAGGAATAAAATCCAAGTGGAAGTGGAAAGGTGATGAAGAAGAGTGTTGGCAAGAAGTTGCCTCTGGTGACAGTTGTCTCTTCAAATCCTCATGAAACTCTCCCCTTCACGTGATTCAGTAATGTGATCCAATAAATGCCTCTTTGTCAAAGCTAGTTTGTATGGGACTTAGGTCACTTGGATTCAAAGAGGTCTTGAGTAATAAAGCAGTGCCTTAGGTGATCTTCTCTGCTCCTGTATAATATCCCATTACCCACTCACCTCTCAGCTCCTAAGAAAGTACTCTGTGATGAGGACTGGTTTCCTGACTCCACCCTCACCTCTGGGAATGGGCCCAGAATATTAAGCTGATCAGTACATCCCACCCCCTTGACTATGGTGATTGGTTCAGAGATAAGCTTATGATCCTGAGTTGATATGAGTCAGACTCAGGACTTTTGCTCAACTTTGGGAGCAATAAGATTTCCGATGATGTGACTTGACCTCTGATCAAGCCAGTCTGAAGCCCGGTCCACTATCTAGGTTAGAATCCCAATCCTGCTACTCAACGTTACTGTGCCTCAGTTTCTGCTTCTCTAAAATGGAGACATAGCAGTCTTCAGAAAAGTTTTGCAAGGATTAATGAATTAGTACATGCAAAGCAATTAGACCAGTGCCTGACATGTACTTAATGTCCAATAAATGCTACCTATTTACTATTATTAATCCTTAGATGGTCAAATAAATACTCTTATTTGAGCCAGTTTGTGTTGGAATTCCTGTCTCACATAATCAATCAAACAAACAAACAAACAAAAACCCTAAATTGTATGGATCACACAGAGAAGATTTCTTCTTCCATCTAAGACTGCAAGCATATATCCATCATGTCATGCTACCCAGAGGAAGGGCATGGCTCAGTTAAGAAAGAAGCAGAGTACAGCCATGTGTAATACATCTATCATGTTCTGCATGGAGCTCTACTCCCTCCCCACATAACGGTCAGAGCTGTTCATTGGTCAGTGGCTCTCAAATTGCCCAGAGGTCCTGTTAAAATACAGTGACCTTGCACTCTGGAGCATTGATTCAGCAAGTCTACCAATATTTTTGCATTTCTAACAAGTTCACAGGTGATGCAGAAGCTGTTAGCACCCAGAACACACTTTAAGAACCACTGTTCTAAACATGGAATCCAACCTGGGGAGTATGATAGGGGCATAAAGATGCCTGCTTCCTCTGGCTTTCTAGGTAAACCATAGAGTAGCTTCCTGAGGATGAAAAGATTGGCTGAATTAATAGCCCTTCCAGATCCTCATGTATCAGATTTGCTCTGTTAGCATTTTGTTAAACCATTTTTTCTGGTTCTTCCTACTCATTTATGTCTTCCTTAAAGCAAATATTAAATCACTAAAACAAGTACATCTGCCCTTATAGTCCATGGAGTGAGTAGAGGTCCTGAAAGCTGTTAAGGTAGAGTAGGAAAATGATTGGGTAAAACAAGTTATATACTTGGATGGAAATGCACCATAACAAAGTCAAAATCGATCTATGTATATATACCAAACATGGAAGAAAGCTATTAAGTATGTTAAGATTTAGTTTCTGGCTTTTGTGAGTGACATTTATTTCCTTGCCAATTACTGCATAAGTGATATTTACAAAAGTTATACAAGTTATTCAGATATTTTAAGGGAGTGCTAGTGAGAGAATGTTTTGAAAACTTTTATAAAAATGAGCAGCAGTTTATAAATCATAGAAAAATGTACATAATGTTTCAAACACATTAATTTGAGATACTTGTGTTACTTAAATATCCTCATATTTTCTAACATTCCCTTTAGGATGCGTAAATTGGAAATCCACAGACCCGTTGCAAAATTTTAAAAATAATGAAAGGCACCAGTTTGTAGAAATCACACTGACTTAATAAACATCTTCTATTGATCTTCTCCCAAAACATTTAAGTAGAAATCATTTTCAGTTTTAGCTATTCATTTTTTTAATTATTAGAATGCAAAGAATCACTAAAACCAAGCCATCTCTTTATCATCTTATTTATTTGTTTTGGGTGATCTTCAGGATTACCCAGTCTTCAGACTTCAGGATATCCAGACAAATTCTCTTTAACTTAATTGAAAGAAGGAAAGAAGGAAGGAAGGGACAGAGACAGAGAGAGAGGAGGAGAGAGATAGGGAGGGAGGACGAGATGCCATGCTAAAACCTTGAGACATGATTTATCCTCATAGAAAAATTTCATTAATGGCTTAGTGAATCTACCCTAAATTTATGAGTTCATTTAAATATAGAATAAGGCTAAGTGGAGTGGTACGAAAAGCACCATTATGACAAATAACAGAAAACTTATCTTGATATTATGCCCAACACATACTCATTCAGATTGAGAGCTCTTATAAAAGCAAAATGGATCCAGAGAGAGAAGCTTGAATAAAGGAGTAGAAAACTAGATGTTGGCATTTTCCCAGAATTCTTATTCCCATGCATTGGCTGCTGCCATCACTACATAGAAGTGAGAATATAACACTCTAAGAGCTTTCTTTTTCTTGCTAAAACCAAAATAAGATTTCAAACTATATGATAAAGGAGTTTTGGGGTTTGAGGAAAAGTTTGATTGTCTTAGTGCATTCATTCTATGTGCATGTTGCAAAAGACTTAGCCTAAATAATATTTTGAAGTATCATCAGACAATAACTTGTCTGGAATAAAACTCAATAGGTTTTGTATATTCCTGTAAAAACTAACAGAATACTTATGTGAAATAAAAACAGACTTATTCACAATAACTCCAAGAATAATGTAATACACAACCAAAGAAAAGGTGAGGTTGAAGGAACACATAGGGTCCAGAACATGAAGGACTTTACCTTCAGGCACTTGGAAGCTATGCCAGGGCTTAAATGGGGACATATCCCAGTTTGTGTTTTTTAAAAATCTACTTTGGCTGCTGAACAGAGAATGCCTTTTTTTGGAGCAAAAGTAGATAGGAAACCAGCTCTATGGGGGGGGGGAGTGACTGGGTGGCGGGGAATGAGGTGGGCACTTGACGGGATGAGCACTGGGTGTTATTCTGTATGTTGACAAATTGAACACCAATAAAAAATAAATTTATTTAAAAAAAACAGCTCTAATCTAGGTGAGAGGAGATGGGGAATTGGATGTATGTAAAGTGCTTAGCACAGGTTCTTGTGCAAATGCTCATTAAAATGGTTAACACAATCCCATATTTATATTTAAATGTTTCATAATTTTCCTTTGAATCCTGTCTCTCCTATATGTCAAATCCAGATATAGCCAGTTATCACTTCAAATCTGATATAAGCTAGTTAAAGGCCATCTGCTATTTAGGTTTACTTTATTTTTCCCAATTCGAAGAAAAAGTCATTACAGGACTTTGTGATTAAGCAGAGAAAGTAGAAGCCATCAGGCCATAAATTCCTTGCCTTTCAAACACCAAATCTTCACATTTGCTTCACATCCACATTAATTCTTTCCTTCTGGCAAACTCGCAGGAGGCATTTCTCCTGCCCAAGGGTAAACATTACCTCAACTCTAGATTCATCCCCTCCAGCCTTCCTGAACCACCTACTTCTCCATTTCCATTGATCACCGCTCAACCATTGTTTTTCTACCTACCCCTCTCCCAGCACCCAGGAGTCTGAAAAGAATTCCCAACTTTCTTCTTCACTTCAAAGTTTCAGAAGCTCTGAAATTTGTGGTCTTCTTTTCCTTACACTTGGGGTCTCCATTCCCTTACGTCCCCCTCTTTCTTCAACCTCAGAGAATTTAACTTTTGGCAGGAACTATTCTTGCCAAGATCACCAATAACCTTTTTGCTACCCAAGAAAATGGGTTCTTCTCAGTCCTTCTTTTACTTGGGTTCCCAGATGCCTTTACTGCTATGGAGCAATCTTCCACCCTTCAAATGCTCTGCTTGAATTCCATGAAATTTCTCTGTTCATTCCCACAGGAAAGTTCTTCCTGACCTCATGAACTATGTTAGGCCCCTTAAATTCTTCCAGGAAAGGATGTAAAATGAGAGTTTTAGCCAAATCCCTAAAAAGATTCCAAAGTGAGGTGTCAAACCAAGACAGAAACTTTCAGAGAAAAATATCAAAATCAGTTCAATGACTCTTCAACCTCCTATTCATATAGAAAGAATGAATTTTTAAGGATTATTTCCTGAGAATAGCTGGGTTGTGAGCTCAATGTCCACCAGCAGAGAAGGGCTCTCCATCTGCACCTCAAGCCTACTGAAAGGGACTTCAAAGGGACCTTTAAAAGGGCTCACCACTTGTCACCTCCAGTTAGGGAAGCATAAGAAACTGGCATCTGGCATGCTGTCCAAAAAATTGAAGAAGGATGAGAGATGGTCCCCCTATTAAGAGATGAGCTGAAGGAGAGAGAGCTGCTTGAAATCAGCCCACACTCCTAGAATCCATAAAGGTAAAGGCTGTGTAAGGGTCCTCAAATCCAGTTGTGGGTCGTGCATAACAGAAAGCAGATGTGGAGTTGATTTAGGTCCTGCCTAATAGAGTCATCTTGAGGAGGGGTTTAGGAGTAGGGGACTGGGAAGAGGTTCTTAGTGGAGATAAGCTAAAGGTATCCCAAGATTCTTCGGGCATGAGGAAGCTACATACAACCTGCAAGAGAATATAGGTAAGAAACCCTAGTAAGGACACACAGAGCACCCTCAAAAGAGTTAGAGATGTGCCTTAGAGATGGACCAGGCAGGCCCAAAGACAAGTCACTTTAGGATAACCCTAGTCAAATAAAAAATTTTATTTTCCCCTTCCCTCCCCTGCTGCCTTATGCCTCCATCCTTCCCCCTCAGAAGAGTCAGAAAGAGCAACTAGCAAAAGGGTAAGGAGATGAATGACAGAGAAAAAGGCAACTACACCTCTCCCCCTGTAGAAGCCTAAACAGAAGAAGGGGATAGCTTGTACATTGAATGGACTTGGACATTCTGACTATTACAAAGGACAAGCACTGTCATTTCTGATTTAGAAAGTACTTGCAATTTAAAGCCACCATAAGAGAAAAATGACACTACTAGAGTTTTCATAGCAGCAGAAGATCACCAAATTTTAAAGGGGTCATGAGAAATGCCATAAAGGTATGCTGTCTCTATACTCATTTTCCCAATGTGCTTAACGTGCCAATTGCACTCCTATAAAACTTTATATTTGTACATTTCATCACAGTTATAACTACTTATTGACGTCATTATTCCATGACTGCTATCTTGTAGTTCTATACCTAAACTGAGAATTCAGGATACCATTTTCTGTTAGTCTACCAATTTCATACTATTTTCCAGACATGTCATAGCCAGTATCTTCTCTCAACTTCTGCTCCTCCTAGTGTTCCCATCTGTAACATCTCTACTTCTTTAATTCACTAGGCTAAAAAACTTAAATTCTACCCAGCTTTAAAGTCCGTATCATATCCTTCTTTCTCCATGAATTCTCTCTCATAGTTTCATGCCCCACTGGCTTCTTGAAATTTCTCTAATATTTTCATGTTCACCTTTCACATTTGTGAATATTGATTTATCTTCCCAAAAGTATTATACTATATTTTTGAGTACAGGCCAACTGTTAAATTATTTTCACCATCTAGTGCAGGTAAGAACATCATTGGTTTCAGGGCAGCTGGGTGATGCAGTAGGTTAAGCAGCCTACTCTTGGTTTTCGCTCAAGTCATCATCTCAGGGTCATGAGATGGAGCCTCCCGATGGGCTCTGTGCTTAGTGCAGAGTCTGCTTAAGATCCTCTTTCCCTCTCCCTCGGCCCCTCTCCCTACCCTGCTCACTCTCTATCTCTCTCTCAAATAAATAAATAAACCTTTAAAAAATCATTTTTCCCCAAAAGAATATTTTTAAGAGTCTACCAAAGTAGCACTAAACATGGATTTAAAAATATGTATGGATTTTGACAAATCTGCACAGTATCTTATAGATAGGATAGAACCAGTCAATGGTGTTACAAATGTGCATTTTAGGGCAGCCCAGGTGGCTCAGCAGTTTAGCGCCGCCTTCAGCCCGGGCATGATCCTGGAGACCCAGGATCGAGTCCCACGATGGGCTCCCTGCATGGAGCCTGCTTCTCCCTCTGCCTGTGTCTCTGCCTCTCTCTCTCTCTCTGTGTCTCTCATGAATAAATAAAATCTTTTTAAAAAATGTGCATTTTAGTTTATGAGGCTTATTTTATTTTATTTTATTTCATTTTATTCTATTTTTTTTAAGATTGTATTTAAATCTTTTTTAAATGAGCCAAAGGCAGATGCTCAACCACTGAGCTACCCAGGTGTCCCTATTCTATTCTATTCTATTCTATTCTATTCTATTCTATTCTATATTCTATTCTATTCTATTCTATTCTATTGGAAAAGAAGTCCAAATAACAGTGTGCAGCACTTAAATTCTGTAGATTTATTGTCCAGTTGTTTCATAGCTTCTGGGTCCATGAGTTCATTCAGTTTTCAAACTCTCATTAGAAAGCAAAGTTCATGGGGCTCCTGGATAGCTCAGCTGGTTAAGCATCTGACTCTTGATTTCAGCTCAGATCATGATCTCAGGGTCATGTTCTCAGGATTGTGAGATGGAGCCTTGCATCAGGCTCTGCATTCAGCAGGAAGTCGGCTTGAGACTCTCTCCCTCTCCCTTTGCCCCTCCCCCTGCTCACTCTCTCACTCTCTAAAATAAATAAATAAATCTTAAAAAAAAAAAAAGAAAGGAAAAAAGTATTTAGAAAGTACTTGGAACAAAATTTTTTACTTACCTTTCCTGACAATTTTTCATGCTGTCTTCCTCCATTTTTCTTCTCTTTGTTATTTATCATAGTTAAAAGTTGTTGTTTTTAACCAACAGTAGTTTTACATATGTAACACCAACAATAAATGTATAAAAAGAATGGTTTGAAGAAAATGTGCTGAAATGCTAAGAATGGTTGTGTGGCTGTATATTGCAACTAGGAGCATTTTGTTCTTTTTGTTTATTCTTGGTAAATATTCATTAATGAGCATATATACATGTATAATAAGATAATCATTAGGAGTCAACTTTATGAAGTGTATACTATTCCCTTTCCTTTTACTGGACTTTAAACCTAAACAAATCCTAGCCTTCTTTTTATTTTACTATTATTGTGAATGTACATAAAAGTATGTCAAAGGGGACCTGGGAAACATTATTTCAGGACATAGCTAATTGTATTCATGGTATTTAAAAAGATTATTTTTGAAAATTTCCAGTAATGTTTTATTCCTTTGATGAGCAAAACAGAGCTGAGCCAAACCATTTTTTAATCAAGCATGTTCAAGAGACAACCTGCCCACATGGTGATAACATCAAAAGTAAGTATTTCAGTTGTTTAAATGCATTTAAAAATCTTTTTGGACATCTCTAAAACTATTTCCATCAGTGAAAATACAAAAGTATTGTATCTGGCCCATGTCCATAGTTGTTTATTTTAAGTTTGGTGTATTGTATTGTGTTTTCATCTCAACTTAAAAGCTCAGATAAATATTAAATTATTTATACTGTTAAAGAGATATAAAACTAACTTTGTTTTTTGATACAATCACAAAGCATTAACATAACATGAGTAGTTGAATATCTGATGCTTCTTTCCAATGTGTTACTGTTGTATTATTTTATTGACTTTCAAAGTTTTCCAGGTAAAATTTCTAAAAGCTAATCCTACATTTTTGGCTATGTCTTTTGCCTCTCTCTGTTTTGTTTTTATTTCTTTTTTTTTTTTTTTTTTTTTTTGTCTCCATTAAATTTCTATCTCTTTGAAGCCACTACCTACTTTGAAGTTTAGCCTGGGGTAGCATTTTGTTTTGTAAGCCAAGAACTAATCTGGGAGAGATAATCACAATTATATGAGAATGTGAAGGATTCTTCATTCTAGCAGAAATATTCCATGCATAGAAATCTTACCACTCACAGTTTTTTTGTTTATCTAAGTATGGAAAAATATATTCTAACTCCTGCCTCCTTTCTCTCACGAAGCTCTTCACAGTGAGGAGAAAAGCATGCACTATACATAAATTCTAAAAATGCACTAGAATTAGGACCTAAAAAGCAAAATTTTTGAAGATTAAAACACTTGGGCTAACAAAACTGCAATGAGAATTACAAAGAAAAGTAACAGAATATTCAAAGGCATTCTTTGAAATATTTAAGAAGTCACATTTTCACTAATTGCAGTAAAAGGATAATTAGTGGTGAGATACAATCTTTAAAATGTTTAGTGTTCACTTTTTTCCTATAACGATAACATAATAACAATAGTAAGGCCATTGAACTAAAATATTTTACCATCTTACGCTAATGAAAATTATCTATGCATTTTAACATTCATTAATTTAACAAATATTTCCCAAGTGCCTCCTATATCTGAGGTTACTGAGCTGAGCACTGAGGATACAGTAATGACTGAGATGTGGCCTCTCCTCTTGGTAAAATTTCAGGAAGACAAGCAAACCAGTAATTTCAATGTAATATGGTAAATGTTGTAGTGGTATTAAAGTTATATATGGCAATGAAACCTTTCCTGGTTTTAAAGGTTTGGGAAAGGTGTTTAGGAGAAAGTAGCAGACAAACTGAGACCACCTTTCTGTAAAAAAAAAAAAAAAAAAAAGAAAGCATTTATTTAGCAGTAAGCAGTAATCCTATATTGAGACAATATTTATTTTGTCAACAAATAGATGAAATAGGTATAAATAATGTAGCATTTAAGGTATGTAAAGAGAAAAGACTAGGAAACAGACAATATTAAGAGGGAATTGAAAAAGATGAAAAAAAAAGAAAAGTATTTAAAATTGGATGGTTAAGTAAAGAAAACTCCTCTTAGTTGTTCTTTTAACAAAACCTTCCAATAATCAAAGAGGACGAGAAACAGAAGCGCAAATTCCATCTTCACTGAAAGAAAGAAACAGAAGACATCTGCAACCTCATCCATAACAGATTATAAACTTAGAAAGCAGATGAAGAAATTGAATATAACTTAGCAGAAGGGAAAGAGTTCAAATCCATATACTTATAACAAGGAATCCTGTTGCGAAATAATCTGGTTTGTTGTTCAGATCCCCTGAAAGTCTCAGTAATTGGAGATGCCAGGTATCTTTGAAGGTGGGCATGTCAAGGCCTTTAAATCTCCAAAAGAAGCAATAAGACTCTCAGTTTGTCCCTCTCTTTGCTTTTAAGCAACCACCCTTCAAGTACACTGAAGGAAATGAATTTTTTTCCCCAAGAGAAATTGAACCTGAATTGTTTCAGACTTGGAATACAAGACCCAGAGTAAATCTGGAATACGGTATTAGACTTAATTTCTGGGTGATGATATGGAGAGGGTAGGATAGAATTTAGCAAAAATATCCATACTCAGTTGTGAGCTAAACAGCTCCTGCATCTATCCAGCCCCCAAATGCCAGCTATTAGACTTACAACTTCAGAGCAGGAGCCTAGAAGATCTTCCTCTAAAAACACTGAACCCCCAACAAAAATGACATAGGTCCACCAGTCCAATGGACAAATATGCCCCAATACAAAAAGCTTCCAACCCCTCTATTAATGCTTCATTTTGAATATATCTTGATCTGCAGAGAATGTTAAGGAACAGTCTGAAACATGAAAGACAATAACCAAAGAAACTATAAAATATACTTCAGAGAATCCTAACATGATACAGAAAAAAAAATATGTTGAAGGAACTATGATTCATACTCTCAAAAGATGAGATGATTTTACTTCTGAGAAATAATGTTAAGATTCTATAAAAATAGGAATAATCAGAAAACAAAAGAAAAGAATGTTCTTGAAATTTTAAAATAATATCCAAACAAAATATTCAATAAATGGTTTAGAACATAAAGTCAAGAAAATCTCCTAGGAAATAGAATTTAAAAGCCAAAAATAATAGTAAATAGAAAAACAGAAAAAGAATATTGGCAAATTGATCCAAGATGTCCTACATTCGACAAATACCTATTCCAAAAAGAATTAATAAAGAAGAAAATGAGGAGAAAACTTTCCCCCCTGAAAAGTAAAAGATGAAGAGGAATATTTCCCAGAATGAGGAAAATAATATCTATCTAGCCAATTGAGTATTCAATAAATTAACAAGGGCAGAGGGACTTATACCAGCTCGTTTTATTATGAAATCTCAAAAAAAAAAAAAAAAAAAAAAGGTTGAAGAAAAAAATCCTAACAGCTTCCAGATTTTTCAAAAATAAAATTACATAAAAACACTGGGAATGGACTTCTCAACTACAAAATTAAATGCTAGAAGACAAAGACCATGCCTTTAAGATTCTTTGTGAAAAGTATTCTTAATACTAAATTCCATAGCCAACCAAAATATCAGTCAAGTAAAATAAGGTTAAAAAAAAAGAGAAACTTTACAAATATTCAAAGACTCAAAAAAATACTTCTTTTTTAATGCTTTTTCAAGAAGTTATTGGAGAAATTTCTCTTCTAAAATGTGTGATTATGCAAAGAAGAAAAAAATCATGAGTCCTGAGAAATTGAGGTCAAACAGAAATATTAGAAATACATTCCATAGTCAAGGGCAAGCCTAGATAGCAATTGATTCAGATTAGAGGAGGATGGATGGTTTCAAGAGAAAAATCTCCCATTAAAAAAGTAAATGAAAGATTATTTGATAGATTTTAAATTGTAGAAAAACTATTGAGAAACTTTGCAGAACTACTGGAAAGGGTAGAAAACTTAACTCCTGGTTCAAAGAAACCAAATAAATGAAAAATATAAAGCAATGATTAACTCCAGGAAAAATTTTAAAGTGCAGATAAAGAGCCTATATCCATGCCATTTAGCTTAGCAATGAAAAAGTTTTGCCTAGTCATATTAATAATTTGAATTATGGATTTTAAAAATTGAGTTATAACTATACTGGATTGATATGGGGATGATAAGGGGAATGTAAAAGAATTAAAAGTTCTATCTACTTTAAGAGAAAGAACATATAAAATCTCTAAAACAAATGCATCAAGAACCGTCAATGCTTTGACAGTATTTAGGAATATGTAAGCAAACACCACAAAATAGTTTAAAAGTTCAAAATAGTTGCCTTTAAGTAGTAGTAAGAGTAAGGAAACTATGAAAGGAAGGGATGTCTGGTTTTGTTTGTTAAAACTTTAAAAAACTATGTGAATGTGTTACTTGGATAATATAAAAAAATGTTCCATATAATAAAAATGTTAAAAGATATTTAATATGGTTGACCATATAGCTCTACACAGAAAACAGAAAACAACACAGCTAACCTTCCTATTTCCTAGGTCCCTGCACTGCACTGCTGGCCTTTCAACCAGCACATCATCTGTTGGTGAATCACCTGCAACTTAATTTCATAAACACATTTTCTCATTGAGTCTCCAATCTCAACACAGGCATAAATCCAAATTGTTTAACAGTCTCATTCTGGGAAATGTTGACAGAAGTCTCAGGATATTTCTATAAGATATTTACAAGTAAAACAAGGAGGAAACATATGTCCAATTCATTGGAGGGTATTACATAACACGTGCCTTTCTGGTATATTTATAAATGATGAACCATCTATAAGACTGTTCATCTTATCAGAGATATTCCTACACTGCGAAGGGATCTCCTGATCAACCTGACGAACAAAATACTCCAAATATTTTGTATTTATTTCCAGTTAAGTAGACTTTTAAAAGTTAGTATGTGCCCAGATGCCTGGGTGGCTCAGTCAGTTAAGTGTCTGATTTCTACTCAGGTCATGATCTCAGGGTCATGGGATCAAGCCACACATAGGCTCTGCACTTAGTAGGGAGGTTCTCTCTCTCTCCCTCTCCCTCTGCATTCCCCCCACTCTGGCTCATGCAGTCTCCAAAATAATAAATAAATCTTTTTTTTTTAAGTTTCTTTTAATTAAAAAAAAAAAAGTAATGTGCCAAAACTCCAGTAAATTGATTACACATATTATTTCCTTTAATCACTATAATCTTGTGAGATAAACTTTCTATCAACACCAGAGGCTCAAAGGTTGTATGAACATCCATGGTCACACAGTGAGCATGGAACACAGCCTGGTCATTCTGCACTTACTCAGAAAATGAGAGAAATTTGTTTCTAGTCAATATTTAATGTTATAAGGTCTCCAAATATTTGTTGAGTAATCTAGATCTGTGCTTTAATGTCAACAGAGATTAAATGTTCCTTTTACTCGGAAAATTTATTAAATCCGATTTGATGCATTTAATCTGTTTATGCCTCTGCTTACCAACACAAATCTAAAGATGCAAGAAAATGGCTAAAGGAATATGCACTTTAATAGAGTTCAAAACTAGTTTCTATATGCTAAAGTATGTAGAGGAACATAGAGTGACATCTGCAACTTACTCTGAAATGCATCCAAAAAATCAGATGGATTTGTGAAAAATACAAAAAAAAAAAAAAAAAAAGACAGATGGCTAAATACATGAAAAACAAGGATAGTAAAATGCTGGTTGTAGAAGATATATGTTTGCTGTAAAATTGTTTCAGCTTTTCTATTTTCTATTTGAAAACTGTCATGATAAAACATTAGAGGAAAACAACTAAATCATTTGGATCACACTAATAGAAATGTAATGAGAGCTACAAATCGGAGTCAGAAATGTGATTTCACATTTCCTGTAGCCACACTAAAAAATGAGAAAAAGAAACAGGTAAAATTAAGGTTAATGATATATTTTATTTAACTCAATGCATTCAAATATTATTTTCAAAATGTAATCAATAAAACATTATTAATGAGAAAATTTATATATGTATTTCATAATAAGACTTCAAAATCTAGTGTATATTTTCCACTTAAAGCACATCTGAAGTCTGGCTAACCACATTTCACATGCTAAATAGCTACATGTGACTGCTGGCTACTTTATTGCTAGTGCTTATCTCCATATAAATATACTTGCTACCATGTTCATAAATTTAGGTGAAACAGCCACATAAAGCGAATATAGTAAAAGAAAAATAATTTCAAAGAGCATTATAATGTAATAAATTATGACCACTTTACAGGAAATCTCTTGGCTAAAAAAATATTTACCTAAAAGTTTTATATATTTCAAAATATATATTCTAATAAGATTCTTCTGCTTATTCTTGAGAGTATGATATAATCTGTTTGACAAGTGACTATGGAATAAGGACTTTTTAAAGATTTTATTTATTTATTTGACAGAGAGATAGTGAGAGAGAGAGAGAGAGAGAGAGAGCACAGCAGGGGAGCAAGGGAGAAGCAGGTGCTGAAGGCAGACGCTTAATTCACTGAGCCACCCAAGTGCCCCGGGAATAAGGACTTTTAAATCACAATTTTAAAAACTACAGTTCTTGCCTCCCTCTACTCATCTTTACTCTTCCACAGTTGCATACATAATAGTACATACCAGAAACAAAACCAAAAAAACACCTTTTTTTCAAACCTTAAAGATTTGTGGCCATTTTCTCAGCATTTTCTTGGTTTTTCTCTTTTAAACCTCTGCTATGATAATATACTTATTTTTTATGATAATATACTTCTTAATGCTAATTAATATTCAGTACACCTTGGAAATAAAAGTAGAAAGACAAATACTGACATCGTATTAATGATACCCTTTTCTCTATCGTTTTAAGACCAGTAGTCTTCAGGCAAAGTTGGAATTTCTAAGCTTAGAAATAACCGAATCATTGATCTTTCTCTAGAGATTGAGACTAGTATCCGAAATCTTAAAGACCATAAAAATAAAGTATCTTCTGAAACATACCTAGTGGGAAAATTTTAATGAAGAGTTTTTGTCCTTTAATTCCCTAGTGGCTTAAAGCAAATATGACTATAATTCCCAAATGTCTCCACCAACTGAGAAGACAAATATCAACCTTGAAACAGATCAGATCAATATGATGTACTAAGATTAATATGATTTAACCAATTAAATGAGCTTTATAGATAGAAATACATTAGGGGACCAAGTATATCCCTGTTAAATTTAAAGCTAAAGGCAGCCTGCACCCACAGGCCTGGCATGCGGGACAACTTTGAGGGGCCATCTCAGCTCCAGAGCTCCCTAAAACATCAATTGGTCTCTGTTTCAACTGCAGCACAGTGCAGGCTCTTGCTCTATCCAAACCTGCTTTCTTCACTCTCTTGCAGGTATTTCTGAGAGCGCTTTCCAATAAACTTACAACATACACACGTCCCTCTCAGACTAATTTTGCCCAGTGGGCTGTGAGCTTCGGTGAGAAGTCATTCCCACCCTAGCCATTGAATTGTATGTGTGAGTTCTTCACGGTCTCTTTTCTCTTTCTGCCAACACCTCACATGTCACCTGTTCCAAGTGATACAGCTACAAGTGGTGAGACCTAGTTCACTGGTGACTATACAGGAAAGAACTCTCATCCTTGCCTCCAACTGACCTACATTATAGAAGTAGTGGCGAGAGACTAGCAAACCTTTATGTTACTCTGCAAAGCCTCGCCTCTCTTGGCTAATATAGTATCCATAAGCATATCTTTCTCTTTTGGCTGGTATATTTTCTTGGGAATAAGTGAAGGTCAGTTGCCTGGGTTGCATTTCCCCACACAAAATGAACCCAGAAATCTTGTGATATTCATTTTGGTGACTAAGAAAACATTTCCCCTCAGCCATGCTTATATTTCTTTTCTTACCTTTCGGTTCTTAAAATATTATAGTGAAAAATGTTTGGAGATTTTTTTTTTCTGTAAATTTGGCAACTCCAGAGTTTATATCCTTCAGGGGGAAAAAATGAAGATGACACCACCTTAGAGAGTGATTATGAGAATGAGATAATGCATTTGAAAACCTCTAGCATATTGTAGACCATAAACGCGAGTTTTCTTTTTGCCTTCCTTTCCTGCAATAAAAAATGTCAGTTAAATACAGCATCACTTTAGTCTTACCAACTTGATAGGGTGTTTCCACATGGATAATATCAAAAGAAAGATCCTCTGAAATTCATAGTAAATAAAGCAATTAGTCCCAGGCATCAAGGGTATGGTTTATTTCACAAGTGAATAAACAGTGTCCGCAGGGTTTTGCTATTTATAAGTAGAAGTTCAGACTGAGATTTATAAGTAAAATTACTAGTAACTTTTCAGTTATTTCCTCCTCATTTTTTTTTCTCTTATTGTAAAGTAATTCAGGTTCTTTACCTTTTACCCTGTTGTAGTATACTTCTGCATGTAGGACAGGACGTTGATGGTTTAGAATTGGTTTTGAGCAGGAGTTGCAAACTGAAAAGCAAATGAGGGCCAGAAAGGCATGGTAACTAAGTAAAGTGAACCAGGCTTAACAAAAAAAAGAAAGTCAACACACAGTTCTCTAAGCTATCTTTAACTTTCTCAATTTGATAGAGCATGGCTCCCAATAGCCAGGTTGTTGTCTTTACTTTTTATTTTTTTTTATTTATTTATTCATGAGAGACAGAGAGAGAGAGAGAGAGGCAGAGACACAGGCAGAGGGAGAAGCAGGCACCATGCAGGGAGCCTGATGCAGGACTCGATCCCAGGACTCCAGGGTCATCCTCTGGGCTGAAGGTAGGCACTAAACCGCTAAGCCACCCTGGTGTCCCAGGTTGTGGTCTTTAAATACCAGTCAGTTCTCACTCAAAGGAGCCAGGATTCCTGAAATAGTAGATTCTATGTCTGGGCTCAAAATGTACAAGATGAGATCAGGACAGTTTGTCCAAAAGGTAACAAAGGGATTGTCAAAGTTCATGAGGATGAAGTCAAATTAAGCAGAAGATAGAAAAATATAAGCATCAGTAAAGACAATACCTGCTATGAATTAAAACATAAGAAATATGTTTAAGTACATGAGCTCATACTAAAAAATACAAATTAGTCTCAAATGGAGGGTGCTAATTATTTTTAAGAAATTCATAAACAGAGGAAAAAAACATTTGCTCAGCTTTTTCTATAAGAACTATACCACTATGTAAACAAATAACAGACAAGACGATGTTTTTCTTAATAGGGGCAGCTCAGTTATTAAATAAAGACAGGATAGTTTAAAAAAAGACAAGATAGTTTAATTAGATTATAACATTTTGCAACCTTTAGTGAATTGATGGATCTAGGCATTGAACACAGATTAATGAGAGAAAAAGAGATAAACCCTGAGATTATGGGCCTTCTGATAGAATACACCACTGCCAATGAAATATTATTCTCAAAAAATTCAAGCAAGTTTACAAGAAATATAGACAATAGAAGAACATGCTAAATTTTACTATGGTAAATCAGAAAATTTGTGACTGTGAGAAATTCTACAAAAACAATGAGCCAGGTTTATTAAACAATTTATAGCCAAAAGAAAGATATACAAAGAGAGGGAGAGGGATTAAGAGAGAGAGAGAAAGACAGATACAGAGATGGAGAGAAGTTATAAATTAGAAGATACTTTAAAGACATCAATCAATTACCTCCTGTAGCCCTTATTTTAATCCTGACTTTTTTTTTTAAGATTTTATTTATTGATTCATGAGAGACATACAGAGAGAGGCAGAGACACAGGCAGAGGGAGAAGCAGGCTCCATGCAGGGAGCCCAATGCGAGACTCGATCCCAGGACCCTGGGATCATGACCTGAACCAAAGGCAGATGCTGAACCACTGAGCCACCCAGGCATCCCTAATCCTGATTCAAACAAAGTGTAACATATATTTATGAAACAATTGGAAATTTTAACAAACTGGATAATTTATATATAAATGCTTTCTGCTAATGTTTTTCGGTGTGACTATACCATGAATATGTGACTGTTTTATTATATAAGTGTTCTTATCTTTTATTGTTACATACTGAAATACTTACAGGGAAAACCATAGGATGTCAGGGATTTTCTTTTAAATGATACAGTGAAGGGAAGGGAGTGGGGATATAGATGAAACAAGACTGGACTTAAGTAATCACAGTTAAAGCCATGAAATATGGTCATGGGGGATTATTTAGTTTTACTGTCTATTTTCCTACATGTTTGAAATATTTTAAAATTGAAGCCTTTTAAAATTGAAAAAAATTCTAAAATAAAGAACTGCAAAATGGATTTAAGAAATATCTCCTTTTTGCCTCTAATTCTACTATAAGCAAAACACAAAATGAGTATGATGGCAAAAGGCAACTGTCTCCCGTCCACAGGGGCAGGACAGTGGGGACTGGTGTGGACTGTGGCAGATGGAAGAGAGCACGCTCATTGCAAGAGGAGTGGTCCAGCACAAGGTTTATCCATACTACATATGGCAGCAAGGTTGATAATACCAGATTTCTGATGTGTTCAGAAAAGCTGTAAGTTGACATATATAGATAAAATTATCTTTAGTGTTAAGTGTTGGCAACTAATGTAAATTTATTTTATATCCCTAACTCTGGGAAATGAACTAGGGGTGGTGGAAGGGGAGGAGGGCGGGGGGTGGGGGTGAATGGGTGACAGGGCACTGAGGGAGGCACTTGACGGGATGAGCACTGGGTGTTATTCTGTATGTTGGCAAATTGAACACCAATAAAAAATAAATTTATTATAAAATAAATAAATAAATAATGCTAGTTCATCGGTTAAAAAATTATTTTACATCATTCTGTGGGTAAGCACTAAATGGATCAAACAAAACATGACATTTTGCAACCTCTGATTTATAAGGAGCTGTCACAGTACCGTATGACTGGCTTCCCCATCACCAAAAGGGAGTCACAAGCTATAGAACACCAGCACCTAAGTCTCATGGAATATTGCCAGAAACCCATTGTTTGATCTGCCTTCCTTTCAGTCACCCCACTGTGCCATGTCCACTTTCTATTTCTGTGCCCAGTCTCTCCAGATTGAGCCTTTGGCTGGAAGGACTGCTTGACTTTTGACTCCAGACCCCCTCCTGCATACAGGATTAGATCTTCAGAGTCTCAGGATGCAATCCAGCACTACTTTCAGCAAAACTTCCATAAATCCTCATCTCTGTCCAGTATCACAAGCACCCTGCCTGTCCAGAAGGCCTGTTTGGTAAGAGGTTAGTTTATAGTTATCCTAAATATTAATTAATGTGACTTTACTAAATTCAAAACATGTTTTCCTCATTCACATTCAAGGCTAGCTTTCTCCTGGCCTTCACTAAACACTGACCCCCGCCCCGCCTTTAGATAGTTACATGCTATTTGTTTACAATCCATTCAGTTGGAAAATCACTATCTGGCTGAGTATAAACACATCTAATAATTGACCATCAAAATGACCTAGACACTTCCTCTGCGCCTGCATGTATGAATAGTGATGTAATAAGCTCTCAAATATCTTCTCATTAGTACTTACAACTCGTTTGCTGTTCTTGAGACTGGATACAGTCATATAAATGTTGATTTTAGTTAGATTTAATTTGTCTAAATGTTGGTCTTTGTAATAAAACTCAGTGTACAGATGTTAGATGCTTAAAATGTCACTAAGAAAAATAGATAAATTCGTAGTGGTAGAGATATTTACTAACAGGATTTTCTAAAATATAGAACAGTTTGTTTATGCAAAATTTGATAGAACTACTTTCCTTCTTCCCTACAAGCTGCTTTTCCACCATTCCCCATTCTTCACCCTTGCCATGTGTAGATCAAACACAAACTCACAATTTTATGTATTGGAGTAGTTGGGGAAAAAAAAAAAAGAGAGAGAGAGAGAGAGAGAAAGATAATGAGTTTGATCAACATCTTTAGCATTTTAAATATTTTAATATCTAAATATATGTATAAATAAAATGAGTTGGAACATTGTATGTAAAATATCCTCTGCTTATGTTAAGAGGGGATTTAAATTATCTATTCTTGCCTCAATAGTAAAAGAAAATGTTTAAAATTGCTTAAATCATAAATTACTTATTTATTAGTGGTCATTCTTCCCAATCTCCAGAGCCCAGCCGTGAGGCCTTGGTGCTCTCATACTGCCTGATGTTGAAGCAGATATGGCAGGTTCCAGCACACCCTAATCAAGAGTCTTAGTGCATGTCTCATTTAGAATTGGTTTTCAGAGGCCATTTTTTCTCTCCATTAAATGCTTTTTTTTTTAACACTGTAGAAAGAAATAAATAGGTATTCTCATATAAGAGATTCTTAAAACAACTACAGGACAAGATCAGTGGAAGATCCATTAACAAAAGTTTTGGATGTGTGGAGGGGTACGTGTGTGTGTGTGTGTGTGTGTGTGTGTGTGTGTGTGTGTGTGTTCTGGTATAATTATTTTGTAGTTGTGTTCTTTGTTTCCCTTTTTTTTTTTTATTCATTCGTTTGATTTTTTTTTAATATACATATATATTTTATTGGAGTTCGATTTGCCAACATATAGTATAACATCCAGTGCTCATCCAGTCAAGTGCCCATCACCCAGTCACCCCATCCCCTTGCCCACATCCCCTTCTACTACCCCTTGTTTGTTTCCTGGAGTTAGGAGTCTCTCATGTTTTGTCACCCTCTCTGATTTTTCCCATTCATTTTCTCTCCTTTCCCCTATAATCCCTCCCACTATTTTTTATATTCCCTGTACGAGTGAAACCATACAATGATTGTCCTTCTCCGATTGACTTACTTCACTCAGCATAATGCCCTCCAGTTCCATCCACGTCTAAGCAAATGGTGGGTATTCATCATTTCTAATGGCTGAGTAATATTCCATGGTATACATAGATCACATCTTCTTTATCCATTCATCTTTCGATGGGCACCAAGGCTTCTTCCACAGTTTGGCAGAAATGGGCCCTCAACTCTACAGTCAACTAATATTCGACAAAGGAGGAAAGATTATCCACTGAAAAAAGGACAGTTTCCTGTTTTTCTGAAAAAAAATTCAGTTTCTCCTTATTTTGTTAGCTAAAGCTAGAAAAGTCTCTATTTAACAAAATCTCCAGAACTGTAGCAATTTAATTGTCCTTACAATTAAATTAAGCATTTATTGAATCATACACTCTAATTAGTAAAAAAAAAAAAAAAAAAAAAATGAGGGACAGAGTCATAATACAAAATAGAATGTGTTAGAAAAAAAAGATTTTAGACCCTATCAGGGAGTTCTAAAAAGATAGAGACTTAGTTATTTTCTATGTATTAAAAAGACTGAAATACCTGTTGATTTATGATGGGAGTAGTTTAGGTAAGCTAATATGCTTCTTTTGGCAGGAGTCTCATACTTTATTATGAAAGCATGATTTATCTCATGCTGATTGAAAGTTATAAATGCCTTTAAGTAATTAATAAAAGGAAAATACATCATATTACCTACATTTTACAACTTAACCAATTGACAAAACTTTTAGAGACTAGGTTTAGCAGTCAAATTGTTAAGCATTACAGATAAAATCTAAAGGTCTTTTTTTTTAATTATTATTTTATAGATGAAAACTATGTTTGAGAGGCTTGGTGACTTATTCAAGATATCACAGATGTTTTTCTTGTAGCCAAACTGATATTAAAACCCAGCTTTTGTAAATCATGCTACAGTAGCACACAAACTCCCTTACATCTCTGGATTATACCAACAAAGGTTTATTTCTCATTCAATTTGGATGGCTGCTGTTTTACAATCTGTGTTTGCTCATTCTGAGACCAAGGTTGAAAAAGCCTTATTTGGACCATGCCATCTTTCAGGCAGAGATTAAAAAAGAGGTTTTACAGAACTATATAATGCCTCTGAAGGCTTTTGCTCAGATGAGACATATGTCATTTACACTCACATTCTATTACTATATACTTTGCAACTTACCTGACAAAACCTGACTCAGTGGGTTAGAGGTTTAGTCTTCTTACAAAGAACTTAGCTGAGAAGTGGAAATAATTACATAGTTTACTACAATAGATCCTCAATCCCCAGAACTATATACACTCTCTCTCAATAAGCAGTGGGCTTCTCTGTTTCTTGGAGTCACGAATGCAGTGGCTCCTGAGGGCTCACTGGCTACCATGTCAGATCTGACTTCTAATTTTTCAGACAGAGATTTTATTGTAACCATTAAGACTGAATACCATATCCTCTGGAGGCTAAAAAACTAAAATTACCAATAGAAGTAAATTAACTCTCAACTAGTGCTTCTCTTCTATAAACTGACTCCTAAGGAAGAAGTTGCTTTTTTTAATGAAGATCCTTCATAGGTTAAAAATTAGTCTTTTTAGATTTCTATGACCTGAGTCACATTTTTAGTAAATATGTTTTATTAACTCCCTAGCATCCATTTCAACTCCTATCCATTGAGTAACAGTCATTCAGTGTGGGAAATTATTCTCAATTTCAAGAGATGGGTCTGCTCCAGTGAGAATAATCCCATCCACTTCCCTTGCCAAGTGACTATTTCAGAATGATCTGATTCCTGCGATTCAGGTATGTGGAGAAGGTCACCAGACAGTTCTGGAAAATATCCTTTTTACTCTTAAAAGCAGTATAGTGAAAAACTGCTCTCTCTACCTTTCACAGAATGTGAACATGAAGCACCTTGTCCTAATGGCTATTAGTGTCCATCGTGAAAGCATGACAACTTGAGGACAAATCTGACATCAACAATGCTGAGAGAAAAGCAGAGAAATATTGCTAGAACCCTAATTAAACTATGCCTAAATCCTATCTCTGGATTTTTAGTTATGTAAGCCAATAAAATCATTTATTGGTTAGTCAGATTAAATTGATATTCACATACTTCAACCAAAAGTATCCTAAGAAGGCGTCAGTTCTTCTCTCCTTCTTTATTTTACCCATACCCCACCAATAACCAAAGCTGCAAGATTAGTTTTGGTAGGAGTTACAAGCAAATATCTATCTCTCCTCTTGAGTTCTACAATGAAAACTGTTCTCTTTTTTATTTTGTTAAAAATATCTTCTCAAATATAAGTATAGCTAACTACAAGGCATGAGACATCTTTTATATGTTATCTACTCAAATAGGAATTTTAAGCAAATAGCAATATGTATTCTACTAGAAAAGAAGGAACAACTAAAGATGACCAAACAGACCTTAAATAAGACATTTATAAAATGATCTTATCCTCAGTAGATTACCCATGGCCTATTATTGTCTTAGCAGTGGACATTGAAATCAATAGATACTCAGAAGACCCAGGAAGTTGTTGAATAAACAGAAGCATGAGAGATTCTCACTAATAGTTCTCAGTGGGGCACTAAAAGAACATGGGTGGTATTAAAAACCACTACGTAGTTCTCTACTTCTCTTATTTTAACTGCCAAAATAATATGCCTTCCTCTTTCTACACAAATATGCCAAAACAATAAGATGGTACTGTTCCTATAAAATATTAGTCATACTAAATGTCACTCTTGACCACTCTCTATTTGTATCTCTCTTACGATGTGAGGGAATTAACCCATGGAAAGGATTAATTCCATTAAATTCCTGCTATGAGTTTAATCTGGCATTCAGAACATCTCTCCAAGCAACATCAATCTTTTGTTCCTAGCTTATAGTTTTATTTTTTTTATTTTTTTTTTTAATTTTAAGATTTTATTTTTTTATGAGAGAAAGAGAGAGAGAGAGACAGAGACAGAGAGAGGCAGAGCCACCGGCAGAGGGAGAAGCAGGCTCCATGCAGGGAGCCTGACGTGGGACTCGATCCCGGGTCTCCAGGATCACACCCTGGGCCGAAGGCGGCGCTAAACCGCTGAGCCACCCGGGCTGCCCTAGCTTATAGTTTTAAACTGCATATCTGCAAATATCCCAGAGGAGCAGAACTGAGAGAACACAGTAACAGAGAAGTTTCAGTCTTAACAAGTTGCAAATTTTTATGTATGCTCTAAGCCAGCAAAATAAGATTTCAATATCAACGGCTTGTCAAAAATGTATCATCTGGGCTAGGGAAATATATATATATATATATAGGCATTAGAAAAGTCATAAGCAAAGTTTTCCAAAGTTTTTCAGAAATCAGAAACACTCCCAAAAGTAATATAATGATATTTATGAATTAAGAACAAATACAATAAGTTTCTGAAAAATAATGTCAAACGTTGAAATTTAAGAGGAAAAAAACTGAGACACCTGGGTGGCTCAGTGGTTGAGCATCTGCCTTCAGCTCAGAGCGTGATCCCAGGGTCCTGGGATTGACTTCTGCATCAAATCCCACATCGGGTTCCCACAGGGAGCCTGCTTCTCCCTCTGCCTGTGTCTCTGCCTCTCTCTCCATGTCTCTCATGAATAAATAAACAAAATCTTAAAAAAAAAAAAAAAAAAGGAAAAGAGGTAAGAAACTCAAAACAAAATGCAGAAGATGCACTTGGCACCCCAGAAACACCAACATTTCGTGTGTTAGCAGGTACCTCGAGGGAAGTCACTTTGTGAAGGTGTAGCAGGAGCCTAAAGGTTTCCAGAAGTGTCACTAACAGCAGCAGATGGTAAGGAGACATGCAGAAACTCCAGGGGAGTGTGACTTAGAGAATGGATATGAAATGTGGTACAAAGGGGAGGCGGCTACCGGCACTAAAGGGTGTGCAGACTATGCCACTACACAGTTGCATCTTCGATTCAGGAAGGCTAGGGACACAAAATTCAAAGAAGAACTGGAAATGAAAATTTTTCAATATGCAAGATAGAAGAAGGAACTTCAGGTAAGTGTCTGGTGGATCAAGATATCACCCAGTTTCCTAGGTGAGTCTAACTTTTCTCACAAACCACTCTAAAGATTTTATTTATTGATCTGTCTGTCTATCTATCGAGAAAATGAGTGGAGTGAGAGGCAAAGAGAGAGGGAGAGAGAGAATCCCAAACAGACTGCACTGAACACAGAGCCCAACTCAGGCTTGCTCCCACCACCCTGAGCTCATGACCTGAGCTGAAGTCCAAGAGTCAGAGGCTTAACCAACTAAAGCCACCCCGGTGCTCCTTCTCAGAGACCACTTCTAAAAAAGATGGCGGTTGGGTCAGGGGATTGTTTCCTCATGACAAACAGAATGCCATACTAAACATCTTCTTGGGAAGTGTTTCCCTATCAAATTTCAAGTCACAGGTGGATGATTTTGAACAACTGGCATAAACTAACCAGGAATGAAAGTTAAGAAGGAAATCAAAAGGATTTTCCAATTTGTGATAGACTTGCTTTCACTTAGAAACTAGCAATTGTACCCACTGGGAATCCTTGAGTGTCTATAATGACATAACTATTTTACCAGTTATTGGATACCAGAGATTTGCTGATGTGTATGGGTGTTGGGCTGCAACTGTGATAGGCTAATGGGCCCTATTCACTGTTCAGACTCTTTACAAAGAGAACACCTAGAAGTGTAAGCTAGATTGATGCAACTAATTTCAGCTAATGTACAGAACTATATACTTAGTGAAGGATGCTTGAGGTTTCAGCTATAAAAGGAACTCCAAGCATACATGTGCATCTGACTGAGACTTCTCTGGCTGAGACAGAGCAAAAAATAACCATGACCTTTAATTTCTGAAAGTTTGACTATAAATGATTAAAGGATTTAATTTGGGGTTTCAGTTTCTCCCTGAAAATACAATAATAGGAGGAGTTATATTGTTCAAACTCAAAGCAGATGTATATTGCTGGCATTGTCTTACTTATATAAATTTTATTCTATCTCGGATAAATTATACTGGACAGCATGACTAGGCAAAGTTTAAGAAATCAAATAAATGGTAAGTGAATTCTTCAGCCTAGGGAGGGCAGGATTTCTCATCAGTACTATTGACATTTTGAGCAGATAATTCATTTGCGGGGAATGTCCCATGCATTGTAAAATGCTTAGCAGGACCCCTGGCCTGTAGCCACTAGATTATCTGTAGCTCTGTCTTCCCCCTCTCCCCTAGCTGTGACTACTAAAAATGTCTCTACACATTGCTTAATATCCCCTAGAGAACAAAATCCCTCTGATGGAGAACCTCTGGCCTGAAATATAGCATGGCCTTTAGGTTAATTCAATTAATGCCAGGTTTTTACTCATTTCAGAGCCTTTTAACAAAAAGCTGAACCGTTTACCAATCTATACAAGAAAAGTGGTGCTTTTCAGGAAGTAGCCTCATGCAGATGCCAGATTGCCCTGAAATTTTATATTCTCCTTTTCCCAGGAAAACTACCACATGCATACTTAACCACAGGGGGAGTGATAAACCTAACAAGTCATGGGAACCAAACCAAGGACCATTTTTTGCTCCTCCCCCTAAAATTTCTGCCCAGGATCCTGTAGAATAGGAACCAAGAAAAAAGTGAGTGCCTCATTGCATTGGTGAAATCGGAACCAAGTAATGCCATTCCCTCCATCACCAGATTATATAGGGTCAAGAGCCAATAAGTGGGAGTGGGAGGGACCCCTCTCACTATTACACTTAATAACCCACCTAAGGAATTTTTGGTATCTGTCCCCACCACCTTGGACTGGGTGATTTGAAGGCCCTAGTTACCAAGGGATAAATGCTTCCAATGAGGAAGATAGTCATGTTCCATGTCATTGGAAGCTGAGATAACGCTCTCCCAACTAAGACTTTTCCTGTCACTGAACCAAGAAGTAGAGATGGAGGTTACTCTATTCATCAGGGATATTCATTCCTATTATCACGAGGATCAGAGTAATAATTCTCCTATTCTCTCACAAATTTGGAGCAAAGTTCTTGGCCATAACTGCATTCATGATTCCCTATGACTATAGCTCCTACCAGGCAGTTACTCTTCGATGGGCTCCAGTAATACTGTTTCATCCCTTCACCTTTTCAATTTTAGCTTTCCACAATTGCTAGTCTCTTCTGTTCTAAAGTTTCTAGAGTAAAAACCAAGGCTGTTGCAATAAGCTGCAAGGACCTACTCGGCCTATCTGAACTCTCTATTTGCCCTATTATGTTTCTGATTCCATCCCCTACCAACTGCCCCCATTCCCTCCGTTCTACCTACATAGACCTCTGCAGTATTGCTCAAACATTCCAGGCACCCTCTGCCCTGGGGTTTTGTCCTTACTCTTCTCTCTACCTAAAATGCTGTTTCCTGATGACTGGGATTGGCATCCGTATCATCCAGTGGAGAAGGGAAGATGAGAACGTAGGCATTGAGCAAGTGGAACAGACGAAGGAAGATTGGCTGTGTGGTGATCTTAACTGAGTCTGAGGATGTGCAGGTGAGATATACTACACTCTCTACTGTCGAATGTTTGGAATTTTCCATAATAAAAAGTTAAAAAGAACCTCTGGGATAGATTCTGAGGAGTGTGCATTTTAGCAGGCTACCTGTGTGGTATTCATGTTCCCTCCATCACCCCATGTATGAGGTTGTTCGGGAACCCTTGTTCCAGTGCCTGTGACTCTTCTTTCTGTTCCGTCAAGTGGGAGGTTTCCACAGAGCTTTGGTTGCAGTTTCTCCTCACTCTTCTTGGTAATGTTCTGCTCACCAGCCTCTCCTGACAAGTCCCTGTCACATTCTTAGAATCTTTTCCTTTCTGATGTTCACCTTGGATGTCGGTCCAACATGCCAGCTCTTTATCCTTTTATTAAAGCCTGATAGTTTTCCTCAAACCCTTTTGCCAGAAGATCAGTGGACATTCTGCTCTCACATAATTACAGGGTGCCTCGGGCAACAAGATAAACACAGAACATGCCCTTCGGGTCACTGGAAACACTCCCTCCGTGTTTATAGTTCTGAGTTTACAGATGATCTATAGCTTTTGAGCTGCCTCCTGCTAAATTGTCATAACAAAATGCCCGTTTGCCCTGAAATTTTTCTCTTAAACTTGCTGACACCTAGGAAGTTAGAAACTCCTGGGACCAAGAGGCTATAAACCTGTTGTACGTAGCAAACAGCTGTTAGTTTTCAAAGGGGTGGGTGATGAGCAATTTATATCAGCTAAGTGTCAGACAGGACACTTCATGGGCACCGTAAACACACAGAGGCTCTGGAGCCAAATTTTCCAAACTCTGGCACCTCTTCATGCCTGACTTCTCTGATGGGCTCCCCCTTTTTTTTTTTTATGGGCTCCTTTTTTAAATCAATTAATTAATTTATTAACTTATTATTTCTTAGGCACTATTACAGTGTAGTGGGCTGGAGTTGAAGAAAGACCAGCCAATAACCATAAATTCTTCTTAAATGTCAATTCCTTTCTCTATGAGATGAGGAGATCTGATGAGGCTTGATCTCTGAAGCCTTACTACTCACAGTATGCTCCCCAGTCCAGACACGCTGACATCCCCTGGGAACTGGTCGGTAATCAGATTCTTAGGCCCCATCCCAGACCTACTGAATTGGTCTTCTAGACCTTCACCCTGGTACTTTTTTGGTTGTAACAAAGTACCATAAACTTAGTGACTTAAAACAGATGTATTAGGTTACAGTCCTGTGGGTCAGAAGTGTGATGCAGGTCTCACTGGGCTAAAATCAGGATGTTGACAAGGCTGGGTTCCTTCTCAAGGTTCTAGGAGAGAATCTATTTCTTTGCCTCTTCCAGCTTCTAAAAGTGCATTCCTTGGCTCCTGGCTTTCTTTCTTTGTCTCCAAAACCAATGGTGTTGTATCTCTGACCTTTCTTCCAGAATCACATGTCCCTCTAACCCTAAACTCAGTGGGGAAAAGTTCTCCACTTTTAAGGGCCAATGTCATTAGATTAGGCCCATTCAGATTATCTAGGATGTTCCTGCTATCTCAGAGTCCCTAACTAAATCACATCTGAAAATCCTTTTTGTCATATAAAGTGAAGTATTTCCATTTCCAGGTATTATGATGTAGGCACCTTTGTGAGCCATCACTTTGCTTACCACACTAAATTCTGAGAGGTTCTACTTGTTACAACATATTCAACTATAAGAAAATAAGTAGAATTCCTTTGTCTGTTGTTGACTACATTATTCCTGTTATAGGCTGAATTGTATCACTCTACTCCTCTTCCCTGCCCCAAAATTCATATGTTGAAGTCATAACCCCTAGTACCTCTGAATATCACTTTTCTTGGAGTTGGGGCCTTTAAAGAGATAATTAGGGTAAAAAGAGGTTATGGGGGGTGGCACTAATGCAAAATGACTGGTGTCTTCATTAGAAGAGTGGATTAGGATGCAGACGAGCATAGAGGAAAAAAATCATATGACAACGGAGAAGACAACCACCTATAATGCAAGGAGCAAGACCTCAGAAGAAACCAAACCTAGCAACACCTTAATATAGGACTTCTGGCCTCCAGGCTGTGAGAAGATAAACATCTGTTGGTTAAATCCTCCAGTCCATGGTGTTTTGTCATGGCAGCCCCAGCAAATTAATATATTCCCTGGTGCAATTTCAAAATATTTTAAGACAACTGTAACTACACTGTCATCTTTGCTGCTTTATTATTGAGGTACAGAAGTCCTCCTGAACTGAGTTTAACCACTTTTGTCATTATCTGGTACTAACTTGATCTCTACCTCAGTGTTACACAGATTCATAACCCAGCCTATTTGCTTTCCCTGCTGACTCCATTTGTGGAAAATATGTGCATCCTTCTTAACAAACTGCATAAACTCAGCTCAGTTCCTCATAAAACCCTGGCTGCTTTATCCAAGATCATGTGTTTCTAATTATTCCCTCTCTTCCCAGGATTATCTGTACTCTGCCAGTGAATCTTCTCTAACTACAAAAACACTTGGTTCCACCTGTTCAAAAGAACCGCCACCCCTCTAGTCCTGTGAAAGTTCTACTGGAAAAAGTAATCTGTACTCAATGTCTGCATTCTGATCACCAAGCCACTGGTCACACCTCACAATCTGACTTCTACCCAAACATTTGGCCAGAACTGCCACCTCTGGTATCACTCGTGACCATTTTTATGACTGCCAAATCTAGTAGTCTCTTCTCCCTTCTATTCTCTTTGATCTGTCTGTAATTTTGACAGTGTGGGCAGCACTCTTTTAGAATGCGTTACTATTTCTTTTCTCTTTTCCTTCTTCTCTAACCCCTCCTTCTTTGCCTCTTGTACTAATTCCATTTCTAAAATTATTCAGTGAGCCCTCATTATGTTTCAGAGCAGGCCTGATTCCTACCCTTAAAGAATTTGCTCTTTCTCTTCCCTACCTAAAATGGGCTTTTCCGATGTTTAAATGGAATTGTTTTCCAAAGATCAACCCTTGAAAATCTCTTTTTTCTTTTCTTTTCTCCCCCCCCCCCCCCCCACTTTTTTTTATCTTTCTCGTAGTAATGTCACTCCTAATGATTTTAACTAGGGTCTCAGGGCAAATGATTCCTAAAACTTCATTTCTTTTCTATCACTTTCACTAAACTTTTCTATCATCATGTTGCTCTACTATTTTATATTCAACAAATTAGCCAAAATTGTACTTACTGAAATTGTGCATTGAAAAAGATAAAATATACACTATTAAATACCTTGACAGACTTTAGCATTAGGTTGATACTAATAATATAAGTTACAATGTAACTACAAATATTACCCACACAGGTACAAAGATGAGAGACTCTTATAAAAGGATCTGTAAAAGGAGGCATGAGACTACATTAGAAAGCTAGTAAATCTTAGACTGCATTTAGAGACCATAGTTACTAGAACAAGAAGGAAGGGCATTCCATTGTTGTTTGGGCAGATAATACTAGAATCAAACTTTTGAAATAGTTGCTGGAACTTACCAATGGATAGCTAGCCAAAGAGCATGAGTAAAAACAATCAGAGGGAGGGAAACTGAAAATTGTTTCTATGACAAAACATTAAAAAACAAAAAGAAAATAATTTGGATTTTGGATTGGATTAAATCACTAGCTTCCTGAAGCAAAAAGAAGCTGAAAATCTACAAAACAAAGAGATGAAAAAATATGCTGAAGACAGCATTGTTTAAAGCAACAAAATGAAGTAGAAATACTTAGAGCACAACTGGCAGAGATAGTAACCTTTAAAAATGGTGAGTAGAATGGGATCAACCTGTTGCAGCTTTAGAGATACAGGTGAAGTATGATCTCCAGTGACATACAGAAAAATAATGACATTGAACAATTAAAAAAGATCACCCTGGAAGCTTCTGAAACAGAAGAGCAAACTGTAGATATCAAGTCTTGACATATGAATTCAATGAAGCCTGTCAGAGTTGAAACTGAACCTCAAACAAGTACTGAAATTCTAAAAAATGAAGTAGAGGGTGGCTCTGTAGTCCTTGACTCTTGAGAAGTGTCAACAGAAAATAATCAAACCACACAATTTCCAAAACCTGAGTTAGAGATTCATTTTACACCTTTATAGCCAAACAAAATGGCAGTGAAACACCTTGCTCGTATTTCACCAGTGATGGGCCCTTAAGATTTCCAACTCCCAAAAGAGGAAGAATAATGAAATGGAGTAAAAGTGATATATTTCCAAAATGGTGGAAAAGTAGAAATTGTATTAACCATACTCCTGAGGCTCTCTGTCAAGACTGGGTGAAATGTGAAAATAAGAAGAATGCTATTCCCAGAACTCATTTAAAGTCCCCTTTTTCTGAACATAGGAATTATTCTGTCAAAAAGAAACAAAAGGCCTTCACACATTCGTCATCTAAGAAGCATACTCTTTATGGAGTCAAGCATCCATAGTTAGTATAAACTTGGCCTCTAAATAAAAAGAAAGAAAGAAACAGAAATGTGGAGACTTCTTACAACATTCTCCAACAATTCTTCAATCAAAAGCAAAGAAGATAATTGAAACAATGAGCTCTTCAGTGCTCTCAAATATAGAAGTTAAGAAAATGTGTCTCAACCAAAATGGGCCAAATGGAAATTATACACAAATGAAATTTCATCTCCTATTACATATATCTGGCCAACTGATTTTGATTTGATGGACCATAAACTGAAGGAGAGTAATCATCAGATTCTCAATGACTTTGAACTAAAACAGCCAAATAAATCACTTTATGGAGAATGTTTTAATATAAATTTTATGTTTATAATCATTGTAACTTGCATTCTGACTTTTCAAAGATAATTATATATATTATGATTCATTAAATCCCTCTGTATATACACATTGCTATTTTATACAGGGCATAATTTAATTCAAAGAAAATAAGTCAACAATACCAAAAACATGGCTAGCTTCAAGTGTTTGAAGAACTGACATGTGAGAATGTAGCTATAAAGGGCAAAACATGATAAAATCTGACTCATTATGGAAGACCTTTCTAACAAAGATGTTAAAAATTATATACAGTTGCCATATAATGGCCTCTACATCACCACAAATGTCCAAAAATTTAGGAACTGGGTCAAAGAAAAGCCATCTAACCTGATAGGAAAAAAAAAATGGACTTTGGAGTCAAAAAGTATTAAATCCAAATGTTGCCTCAGTGACTTCCACCAGGTCATCCTGGAGAAGTTATTTGCCTCTCTGAGCCACATCTACTCATATAAAATGGAATAATATTAACTTGGAATATTGAAAAGATTATACCTAGTATGTGCGAATCATTTGACCTTTATTATTATAATTTTTAACAATGTATAGGTGGAAATTTTGACTGAATTAGACCTAAGTTCTTTCCGAGTCTAAGATCTATGATTCCAGATTTGCTGAGAGTGCAGTTGAGATAACATAACATTGTCTAAATACAACTGACCTTTGAACATCATGGTTTTCAACTGCTAGGGTCCACATATATGTGGATTTTTTTTCTATAAATACAATAGAGTAACTTTAAATGTATTTTCTCTTCATTATTATTTTAATACTATTTTCTTTTCTCTAGCCTATTTTGCTGTAAGAATACAGTCTATGATACATATAACATACAAAATATGTGTTCATCAACTATTTATGTTACCGGTAAGGCTTCCAGTCAACAGTAGGCTGTTAGTAGTTAGGTTCAGGGTCATGGTACAGCTGTTTTTCTACATTACAAAAGAGTTATTTTATCCCTATCCAGAGGTCTCCAGGGAAACAGGATTATGAATATATATGGATAGATACAGATGATAGGGAGATGGAGATAGAGATTTTAAGAAATTGGCTCACACAATCACAGAGGCTGGCAAGTGCAAAATTGGTAGGGTAGGCTGGCAGGCTGGGGACCCAGGGAAGAGGTGATGCTGCAGTCACCTCTGCCTTTGAATTGCCTGCCACCTGAAATGCCTCTGAAGGCAATTTAGGGGCAGAATGCTTTCTTTCTCAGGATTATCCCAGTCTTTCTAATGAGGACTTCAACTGGTTGGATGAGACCTGTCCACACTATGGAGGATAATCAGCTTTATTCAAGATTTACTGATTTAAATGTTAATCACATTTGGGGAAAAAAAAAAAAAAAAAAAAGCCTTCACAGCATCTAGACCAGTGTTTGATCAAACATCCCAGTGCCATAGCCAGGCCAAGCTGAGAGCTAAAATTAATAATTAAAATCTCCGTTGTACCCCGAAGTGAGTGGCACTGTGTCAGATGATGGTGTCTTCCCATTAGGGAGAAATAATCTCCCTGACTGCACAGGACAGCCTCAAAGGTTTCCTTTCAGGGTATCTCATCATTGCTTCACTGACCAAATAGATCTACAACGTCTCTGACTATATAAATGTATTCCTATTCTGTCCTACTGTCCTAAAATGATCATTTGATTCAGGAGTCTGATTTGGAAGGATTATGGCTTTGTTAGAGTTTGTTGCCAACGGTGACTTCCCCTTATTGTCCACAGACCCTCTGATGTCAGTTCCCAGTGCTGTGAGTCACCATTCACCCCTCCAACACAGGTGTGAATGTTCAATATGCTTGATCTCAGAAAAGCAAAATCATACACAAACTCCTTTAAAAAAATAAAAAAAGATTTCATGTATTTATCCATAAGAGAGACAGAAAGATGCAGAGAGAGGCAGAGACACAGGCAGAGGGAGAAGCAGGCTCCATGCAGGGAGCCCGACGTGGGACTCAATCCTGGGTCTCCAGGATCAGGCCCTGGGCCGAAGGCAGTGCTAAACTGCTGAGCCACCGGGATACCCACAAACTCTCATTTTTGACTCTTCAATAACCTCAGTCATATACCTGGAGCCCTTAACAAGGCAGAAAACAAAATGACTGTCCTACTGGAGTGACAGGGATTTGTTTCTCTCTTGCAATGACACTGAGCCTAGGGAAAGAGCTGAGAGAATTGGGTTATTTCAGGATCATGTTTTTCTCTAAATTATAGATATTATTTTTCCCTGCCAAAAGAAGTGTCTCAAGTAAAGACACTTCAAATATTTCTACTTAAATTGTTTTTAAAGTTTCCAGTATGATAATGGTGTTTTTTTTTTTTTCATCTGTATTTCAGAGCTACAGATCGAAATATCTACTGAGAAAATGGTAAAGTGTCTGACATAATGGTTGAAGCTGGGTGATGAGTACATGGGGATTCCTTACACTATGCTATTTTATGGGTTTGAAATTTTCATAAGAAAAAGTCATAAAAAATGTCTATGGCATCCTGGCATTTTACTAGTATTATTTAAATGAGACAGGCCAATGTTTTACTGAATACCTCTTCTTTAAAGCTACAATCAGTACACGTCAGTTTATATTTTTAAACTACATGACTATAATCACTAATCTTGCATTTGTCCCTATACTTGTACCTAGTTCTACAAGTTCCCAAACTGCTCCCTCTGGGGAAGAGGGCAGCTATTTTCAATAGAAGCACAATTCTTAGCCTTTGGGGCTCAACAAGTTAGTATAAAAAAACGTTCAAAGAAGCATCTGGTATAAATAATTTTCAACACTCCTTAGAGGTTTCCTATGAGGATTACTGAAAGGCTGGCATGTAGTGGGAGACATTCTGGTATTTGGAAAGGATTGCTATTCACTATAACTACCATTTTTTTAGTAGTTGCCTCTACTACCCATCTCTGGCCTCACTTGTTCTCCACTGTGATCTCAGGAAACCTTAACTTGTATATAACAGTGTACAAGGAAGCCTTGTATACTGTAGAAAGTATACAAAAGAATAAAAAAGTCTTTGTCTTTTCTCTCCATAATTAAATCAGAAGGTTAAGGAAGGGTGAACTCCCTTTAGTGACTCCCTCTATGAACAATGACTTGAGGCAGAAGTCATAGGTTTCTTCATGTAGACTAGTATGTAAGGAGCCTGACTTCTTAGAAATAGATTTGTCAACATAAAAGATAAATATAATGGGTTGCTTTCTCAGAATTCAAACTGAAGTCTTCACACTGCAGCTCACTCAAATTGCCTTGTTCTATTTGACATAGGTGACAAATCATATACCTACCGGATCCCTGCAGAAAAATTCTCATCTATAGCATTAAAATTTTTCAAATAACACTTTTTTTCAATAATAGTTTTCTTAAGCAAGCTAGATTTTTAATGTCATCTGTTGTATTTATGCAACTTCAGATCTTCTCTCCCAAATATACAGCTCCTGCTGAGCTAATAGTTTTCTATTTTCATCTTGCTATTTATAATACACTGATGTTTCTTACCAAGAATCTTTGGTTTAATCCACAAAACTCAAATCGACCATCAGAGCCCATTGCCAGTGCTGAAGTATTACTGTTTTAATGTCATTAGTCAATCATAGAAATGCTTTCTATGCACACATTCATTTCAAAATTATGTAAAATAAAATCCTCCATGGCTTTCAGATTGCAGCCCATAATCATTTTTTTGTACTTTAAAATACTCCAGACATATTGCTGAAGGAGTACACTATTTACAAAAATTATTCTTGGCTTCAGTTTTTTTTCAATGAGTTTAGAAAGCATAATTTAGAAATTTATTACATTTGTTTTTCCTCCTTTACTGTGTCATCAACACGGGCTGCACATTCTTTGAATTGCAGTAAAGAATTTGGCTGTCTAGACACAACAAAATAAGAACACAAGGCTTACTTCAAGTAAATCACTAACTTGTGTTAGCCAACAATGAGCAGAAAGATTTTCCCAACACTTTTGCTCTGTTTCATTGGAGGAATCTAGGATCTAAGGATCATATTCATTTTACATTTTCTCTTCTATCTTTTTTATTCTATAAATAAAAATTTTTTAAAAGAGAAACTACCAAAAAATGCAGAGCGTGGCTGGAGTTGTTCAATATTGATACATCCTTACTGAATAAATTTATGCCCAGTATACAATGTAAACTTTGTTGTACAAATCTAGAAGCAGGAGATGTGTTCTCTTTCCCTACATTTGGAAAATCTCAGTCCTGACCCTTGTTTATTACAATAATATCACAGCCTATTTAAGGAAGAAAGCATTTGGAGATTTGTGCATTGCCCCTTTCTTTTACAGAAACCAAGGACTTATCAAAGGAGAAGTTTTCCAGGATCACTCATACAGAAGTGTTCTCTGGACTCTACCAAACTCTCACAGACTTCTTCCTTAAAAAAATTGAGTGGAAAAAAAAAAAATTGAGTGGACCTGTAAAGCCTTCTGTCCTAGAGTTGAAAGAGCAGCTAAATTCACAGTAAGCTAATTGTATATGAAGAAAAATGATTACTTTTATTATATGTGTATCCAAATCATTTGTCTAGTAAGGACTCCTTAAAAAACAAAGCCCTCAAAATTTAGGTCTCCATCTGTTCCTTTTGGTAAAAATTAAGAAACACATGCAGCCTTTGTAGTGGTTACCCATGACAGAAAACATAGAAGCATGCCTTATAGCTCCTCTAAGGGGATTTTTAAATCCTTATGGACATTCCTTAAGCAGAATTACTCATGCTAATTTTGTGATGCTCTATTGGTTTTACTTGTTTGTTAATACAATAACATTCAAAGCCTATTGTCTTAAATCTGGACTTACCAAGAGAGATTTCTAGCTCCATGTGGGACAGATTACTCCCATATTCCCATTACAAGCAATTCAATAAGTAAGGCAATGAAGCATCTATCTACGCACTAGCTGCTACTCTAAGAAACTTGATCTTCCTGTATTAAAACTGTTATGTCTTGATATTTGAAAACCCAGAATTCAGAAGTAAACTGGATTGTTTACTACTAGCCCTGGTATATTAAACTTTGAGGAAATTTCACATTTTCTTTAATGTGGTGTGGTCTGTTTATTGTTTGTTGGCTTTTGTGTCAAAAATTTTTCCTGTAGAATCTTCATAAACAAATCTTCCTTAACACGTATGCCACACACTTACATGCTACATGCCTACAATTCTTTAGATTTAACACCTGAAGTTCAGTATCTCAAATAGAAGAGTGAAAGGCATATCCCCAGGGTTATAAAAATTTAGCAGAGACTGGCCCATGCCATCATGAAATTTCTTTGAGGTTTCATGTTTTAAAATCTTATATTTTAATTTTTTTAAATTACCACCAGTTTTGCATTTGGCTGAATATGTCTCTGATTTAACATAAATATTATGTCTCAAAAAAATTACATGAGTGGGGGCATCTGCATGGCTCAATGGTTGAGCATCAGCCTTTGGCTCAGGTCATGATCTGAGGTCCAGGGATTCACTCCTAAATCAGGCTCCCACAGGGAGCCTTCTCCCTCTGCCTATGTCTCTGCCTCTCTCTGTGTCTCTCATGAATAAATAAATAAAACCTTTATTAAAAAAAAAAAAAAAGAGCTACATGAGCAGAAGAGAGATTTAAACTGCAGATTTTCAGAGGTAGTCTTCAAAATATAAATAATGACAGAACCTATGACAGGGCATGAGGATTACTTAGGAACAATGGGTAGACTATGGAATGAAGGAAGCCAAGCCATAGTTCTTAGGGAAACCAGCTTCTCTGTGGTTGCATAGAAGAAGAAAGCCAACAAAGAAGACTGAAGAAAAGGGACACCTGGGTGGCTCAGCTGGTTAAGTGTCTGCTTTCAGTTTAGATCTTGACCCTGGAGTCCACAGATCTAGCCCTGAATAGAGCACCCTTCTCAGCAAGGAGCCTGCTTCTCCCTCTCCCTCTGCTGCTCTCTCTCTCTCTCTCTCAAATAAATAAATTAAAATTTAAAAAGGCTGAAGAAAAGTGGCTTGAGAACTAAGAGAAAGACCACAATAATGCATTTTCTTAGAAACCAGTAAAAGAGTTTTTCAGAAAGAAGGAGTGATCAAATGTGTTGAATTCTTTTAAGGAATCAAACGAGTCAAGGGCCAATCTAAGGATGTGGATATTGTTTATGATGTTGATGAATACAGTTTCTGGGGCAGTCATAGAGAAGCAGTGATAAGAAGCAGATTGTGGGGCTTTAAGAGACCAGCAGGAGGTTAGGAAGCAAAGACAAAAGCCATGGGTAACTTGTTTAAGCATTTGGTCAGTAAAAAGCAAAAGCGAGGTCAGTTGCCAAAAAGAGATGTGAGATCCAAGGAGAAGAACCATTTATTTGTTATTCTTGCCTTCTTCCTTTCCTTCCTTTTCTTTCTTTCTTTCTTTCTTTCTTTCTTTCTTTCTTTCTTTCTTTCTTTCTTTCTTCTTCTTCTTCCTTCTTCCTTCCTTCCTTCCTTCTTTAACATCATGTATTTGCATCCAGTCAGTGAGAAAGAGCAAGAAAGTGGGAGAAGTGGGAGACTGAAAAGAAAAAAAAATAATTTTCAGGTCATATGCTGGGATAGGAGAGATCCTCAGAGAGGAAGAGGCAGATCTTTTCCATTATGACTGGAGGAAAGGGAGAAAGGAAGGTGGGAGGAGCCTAGCAGTATATAGATGTGATGCTGGAACATTTTTTTTTTTTGAGGTTTTATTTTTTTTTTTAATAATAAATTTATTTTTTATTGGTGTTCAATTTGCCAACATACAGAATAACACCCAGTGCTCATCCTGTCAAGTGCCCCCTCAGTGCCCGTCACCCATTCACCCCTACCCCCTGCCCTCCTCCCCTTCCACCACTCCTAGTTCTTTTCCCAGAGTTAGGAGTCTTTATGTTCTGTCTCCCTTTCTGATGATGCTGGAACATTGAGACAGTTTTTATCTGATAGCTTCTATTTTCTCTATCATGATCCTCTGCAGAAAATGAGGTGAAAAGTGGAGGGAAATAGTTGAAGGTCAACGTTTGAAGGGATTAATTAGATTTGAAATCACTATAATGAAGAACAAGAGGACAAACTTGCTTCAGGAAATAGACAATATTGCCTTTCAGTGTTCATGGCCAAGCAGAAGTGATTAACTATGAGGGTGCCTGAGTGGCTCAGTGGGTTAAGCATTGGGCTCTTGATTTTGGCCTAGGTCATGATCTCAGGGTCATATCCATAGGGGCTCAGCACTCAGCACAGAGTCTACCTCAGATTCTCTTTCTTCCTCTCCCTCTGCCCCTCCCCCTCTGAATAAGTAAATAAATTCATTTTTTAAAAGAAATTATTAATTATGAAATTAATGAGGATTAGTCATCCTGGGGTTTTTCGTTTTGTTTTGTTTTAATTTCTATAGCAGTGCACAGAGGCTCAGAAAGAAATGTGAAGAATGTAAGTTCATTACTTTCTCCACCCTGAGACCTAGATGTGAAAAGGTAATGTCTGGCTTATTTCAACAAGCCCAATTCTAAAGCCATCCTCATGAGTAACGTGATTTATTCCAACGGGGTACATTTTTGTTATTTTTAAGAACCCTTCTCGATTTCATCAAGTTGCTTCTCCCTAAAGGAAAGATCAGATCAGAGAGATGAAGGAGGTGGTCTCAGCTATTGAATCGAGTAAATGAACAAAACCTGATTGACCAAGTTACACAATATTAGGGGAACTGAGACACAACAGTGTGCACAGAGTTCACTAAGTGATGCTCTTAGAAGGAATTTGTTCTTAAGAATGATTATCTACTTAATATGTTGTACAAAATCGGAGAACAAAGAGCTAGGCTAACTTGATATATCATTGGCCAAGTTCTCCTAAATTCTTACTACTTAAGGAAAAGTCTGAGAGGTCGAGTTGAATTCACAGGAATTAAATGGCCTCAATTGTGTGGATTGAAGGGTTGCAGAGTCAGGCAGATTACATAATAAGGCTTTGTAATCTTAGAAGATCTCCTTCCCCACCCTCTATTCCCTAATCATATACTCGGAGCATTTGTGTGGTATCACCAAAATGATGGGTGCTGTAACTACTACATGGGAATTGAGAGGATATGCTGTGATTGTGAGCAAATATATCATAATGAAATGAAGAAAGAGGAACACAGAAGAATGACAATAGAACCAGAGTGAAAGAGAGGGTCAGAAGTTCAAGAAATATCAAAGGAACATTTCATATGTGAATAAAAACTGAGTGAAAGGGCAGAAGGATATAGAAATGCTAGGAGCCCTTCTTACTCTCTTCAAATATAAGGCAACAGAGGTATGTACACTATAAGAGGGTGAAAAATAAAAAGAAAGTGTAAGCGATGAGAGTCCAACACAACATCTTCAGGGAAGCAATCACAGAACCTATGGGATGCACTGCAGTGAAGCCATGTAAGCTTCTGGGAAACCAGTAGGAATCTACTAGATAGGGAAGCACAATAACAACAGGCTGAGATCTAGAGTTCTTAAATACTGTATGTCTTGCTACTGCTCTTAAAAATGTTTTCAAAAATTGCTCAAACTGAGATTTCTCATAACAATCCAATGAAAATAAAAGAATCATATATAATTTAAGAATAAGAAAAATTATGTACTTTTTAATATGGTTGGCACAATGACTGTTTTGCTGCGGCTTTTATTTAGTAATGTTGAGAAACGCAAAGCTGTGAATATACATGTCATCGAATATATTTATATGCCTCTTGAACTTTTGATACTTTGGTTATAAGAGTAATAAAACCACTATCTCACACATAAATATGATTCCATCTCCTACATTGCCCTAAACCCTTTGGAAAGCATGCTGCTTATGCAACTCAAAAATTTTCAAACTTCATTGCCTCAAATTATATTTGGATTAATAAATAAAATACTAAAAATTATTGTTTTTTTCCCCATGGCTCAGCGTACCTTTATTGCCTCTTCTGAAGTCAGCCATCCTGTGCTAATCAGAGCTTTAGTTTTTAATCTTTATTCTGCTTTCTGATGAAGTGGTTTAGGACCTTCCAGTGAAGAATCTTTGAGGTAGACAAAGAGCTATTGCTGAAGCAGCCTGGGAATCTGGAGTGTTGTTGGGAAGCTCTGACCCAGCTGATGGGGCATGTGGGGTGCCATATGAGATGAGGCACCAGCATTGAGAATAATGGTGACAGTAGCCAGCATTTACGGAGCACCTTCTGTGCCCCAGGCCTGCTGCCAGGGTCCTTGCCACTCTTACTCCATTCCATCTGCATAGTATGTCCAGGATATAAGACTTAGCATAGTTGTTTTGCCAATGGGTAAACTGAGTCACAAGGAGATCGATTGAGGTCCCCACGTCCCACGGAATTTTTTGTAAAAACCCAGACAGTAAATATTTTAGGCTTAGTGGCCCGAAAGGACCTATTACAACCAAACTCCATAGTTTATAGCTCAAAAACAGTAGTAGACAATATGTAAACAAATGGGTGTGGCTGTATTCCAATAAAACTGTATTTACTAAAACAAGTAGAAGGTCAGATTGTCCGTGGGCTGTAATTTGCAGAAGCTAATTAGATTATCTTCATGTAAATAGTATAGTTTATGTAATCTAGATTTATTATTTGTTAAGTATTTCTAGAACAGGGCTCAAACTATATTTTACTTAGGTCTTTATCTATTGTTTAAAAAAAAGATGAAGACGACAATTTAGGTGATACAAAAAAGTTTTATTAAACACTTCATGAAACAGACTTCTTTTGCAGAACTGCAAAATGGGGCAGAAGACAGAAAGCTTCTATAAGATAAAGAAGAGAAAACAAAGAAGAGAACACAAGAAATTGTCTGATTGGCTAGAGCCACACAGTCAACTTGGTTGGGAATGAGAAGGCACAAGGGAAAAAGTATAGAGTTGACTTGGTTCTCGAGGACTGGCTAGCTTGGTGTTTAACGACTGGCGTCCACTGAGCATTCACAGAGACACAAAATCTATCTGAGTTTTGATTTGCTGATTCGGCACCCTGCACAGGAGCTGCTCCATTTGGGGCTTGAAAATTTATTTCGACACTACTAACCCATTGAAACGTAAGTTTTATGAGGACAAAGGCTTTTTCTCCACTCATTGTTAACAACACTAGTACATAGTAATATACATAGTTAATAAATAAGCTAATAAATGAATTTGTTGTGTAAATCAGCTATACTTGCACAAAATAAAACTCAAAACTTCTTTACCTGGGAGTCTATATTTGAAACAGAACTTTCCTAAAGAAGTCTCTGGAAGTTACCATGTCTGTTCTATGTACATATTTAAATAAATGTCCTACCCAAATATATTTGCCAAAAGATAAGTTATCCATACTGTAAGTCACTGATTAAGTTGCTGGGGTGCCTGGCTGGCTCAGTCAGTGGAGCATCCGACTCTTGGTTTTGGTTCAGGTCATCATCTCAGAAGGTCAGATTGTGGGATGTGGGATCAAACCCCAGGTAGGGGCTCCTCGCTCTGGGGTGGGAAGGTTGGAGGAGTGGTGGGGGTTCCGTTTAAAAGCTTCTCTCCTTCTGCTCCTTCCTCAGCTCATGCATGCTCTGTCTCTAAAACAATAAATAAATATTAAATAAACAAAGAAATAAATTGCTAATTTGTTACTCTTCAAAAGCAATATTTATTTCTCTTTGCATTTCCTACTCTGACAATCCTCTTTTCAATCCTACATGAATAACTCTGCTTATTAGAGAAAGGGTCAAAAGGAAAATTGTAATATTTTCGTAATTCATAAGATTTTTTAAAATTCCTTTTTTACATTCATAATTACCTTTAAAATAGAATAAACATCTGGCAATCAGGTAGCCAAGGGCTCTACCTTAATGAAGTATAACCAGGCTGTTCGCCCTGATGTCCAGCTTCTTTTTAACATTAGGCCTGAATCCTTTCTTTCCAGACATCCAATGCCCCAACTTGCCCCCATCTCTTTGTTTGCAGAGTGCGAAGAGTAGTATTTTATAGGTCCTTGCGGGGATATGCTCATGGTTATGTGGAGGAAGGGGTTGCTCAGCAAAATTTCAGAGCATACATGCCTGTCCTTCTACTTGGTGATCCCCCACCCCCCACCCCAGGCAGTAGGCAGCTTGGCTGGAAAACGAGTTGCACGTTCCCACAGACACTGACTTGCACATGTCCTGCCAATGGCCACAAGTTACTCAGCCTCTCTACGCACTGCCTCTATTGAAACTTCCACTTCTCCACAGGCACAGGACCTGGCTCCACTTACCCTGCTCACCTCCCCTTCCCCACAGGGACAATCTATAAGGTCACGCCCCGCCACCTTCCTCCTTCTGGAGTCACCCAGCCCCTCCTGAGGTAGGGCAGGAACAGAGGGTCCGCAGTGTCTTTCTCTTTGTAGGCCTATTAAGAGCATAATCAGTGCTCTATAACCCTCAGGGGCTTTCCGTTTGATACCCAAGAGTCTCTCTGCAAGTGAAAAAAAAAAAAAAAACCCTCAAAAATAACTTTCTTTCTCTTTGCATTCCTGCTTTATTGCCAGCTTGGAACATCTCTTACCTCCAAAAATAAATCAGGTACCGGGATAGATAAATACTACATACATGCATCCTATTGTCATCTCGTTGCATTCCTACTATAACAATCCAATCCTTTTTAAGGGTACATGAATAGTACTGCTATCAGAGAACAGGCCAAAAAGAAATGGAAAAATTTAGTATTTTCAAATGCATAATAAAAGCCAAAGTCTTTTCTATGGTCCGAGGGCCATCAATGATCGGTCTTTTCTTATCTCTCTGACCTCATTAACTGTTACTCTGCCTTCTGCTCCCTACACTAGAGCCACACCGCCTTCTTCCTTTTTCTCAAAATTGCCAACCACATCCCCATCTCAGAACCTTTGCGTCCTGTTGTGACCTCTTCTTGGAATTCCTTTTCCACAGACATATGCTAGCTCTTTTACTCCTTCATTCACATCTTTACTCAAACCTCATTTTCTCAGGGAAAGTTCCCTTTGTCATTTTATCCAAAATTACAACACCCTCTCCCAACATTGCATTCTTCTTCCTTTTTTTCTAACTGCTCCTTATCTTATTTATTTTATTTTATTTTATTTTATTTTATTTTATTTTTATTTTTATTTTTATTTATTGCTATCATTAGTCTGCTCTTGCCAAAATGTAGTTTCCATGAGGGCCAGGTTTGCCCTGTTCTCAGGTTGCGTCACCAGTGCCTAGAAGAGTGCCTCCCAGGTGGTAGCTCTAAATAAATATTTGTTAAATGAATGAATACTTGATTTATCTTAATGGAAAAGACAATGTGCTCAGTATTACTTTTCACTGAAAGCAAGGAAGACGTAGTAGTTGAAAGCATAGCCTTGGATGAAGTTTCCTGTTCTCTCTGCAATGAACACCCTTCTGTTTGGCAGGCAATTTCAGAGTGGCAAGTGCACAATGTGGCAGCAGTGGTGGTCATGAAAACACAAAAATGTATCTCTTTGTTACACAGCCTTTTTTTTTCTTCCTGCCTTTTTTTTTCCTCCCTAGCACAGAAGGGGCCCCATCACTACAGATGAATCTACAGCACATATAACAGACATTATCTTACACCTTGAAATGAAACTGACAAGACTGAACACGCAGAAAATGTAATTCTTTGAACAAGAATCCTGCCCCGATTACTTTCTATTTTATCTGCTACACAAACACTAAAATCTGACTACCTGAATGCCGACTGAGGTGTTTTCGAAGAATATTCCCTCTAAAAAGATTAACACAGTATCTTCTACAATTTGTTTAAGATACCCTGGCTCATCTCATGACTTCTAAACAGACCAAAACATTTAACAAATTGGTCTCATAAAGCTTCTATTGTGCATGATTTTTGCCATTCCAATGCCTGAAGTCTCACTAATTAACTAGCAACTGTGTTAGGCTTTTAACACAGAAATATGGAATGTAGTGGGTTTTGTGACAACTTCTTAAGAGACATGAAGCCAAATATCCTTGGGTTTTGCTCAGATCAAACTGTGCCCAAGTTATCAAGGTCAGGTCCATCTGCACCACTGCTTCAAGGGCTTAGATAGCGTTTGAAAATAGTTGCACAGTATACATTGTGACTATTTGATTTCTGCTATCTGTCCTTCCAGTGAAACTGAGATTAACACAGGGGACCTTCAATTGGAGCTTCTTCAGCATGGAAAAAAAAAAAAAAAGGCAGATTTTATTGTGGTAGTGAGTTAGAAACACACCTGGAGACAGACCAAATTCACGTAGAGCCATGAGGCTGCCATATTGCATTAGCTGCATCAACAAATATACCCATTCCCTTCAATTACAGACTGATGTAGGCCACTCCCCACTGCTCACATTGCTGCCACATAGAAGTTTTCAGGCACACGCAGCTCACCAAAGTATATAACTCTCCCAGTGGTCATAGTGAATTCTCCACTAGCTAGCAAGAGAATATTGTGCAATCTGAGTTGACCAAAGGTGACCGGGGTACATTCGCGAGTTGGCCCTGGTGAATTTACTATGTCTATATGTAATTCACATAAAGAATATTTTACTTAAAGTGTTATTTTAAAATAGCACCCTTATAGCTCTCATCTTCTTAGGCATTGTGTATCCATCTCTGGTCCTCTCAACAACCCTAGAAGATAGAATTTTTATCCCTTTTCTCACAAATGAATAAACTTAAACTCAGAGATAGCAAGTGACATGTCCGAGACCACATGGCTAATAACTGCTAGAGAAGATTTATTCCAAGTCGACCTGGATTTCTCAGAGAGGAGACTGGACTGAAGTCAATGAAAGAAATCACGGGCAAGATCATATTGTTGAAAGATTAGGGATCATTCTTCCTATTCCCAGATACTATGAAAGAAGTATTTACTCCCCGTGGTTCCATTAGTACAGCTTTTTATTTTATTTTTTTTTTCACAATTATGGAGAAACTCTCACTAGTCCTCAATCTTCATTATTTTTCTGCCCTTCCTCCTGTCCTCCTAAGTCTGAATTGTAAATGCATTTCCATCAGACCTGACCAGTAATAACAAACCTTCTTCTCCAGTTTGGAGCAGTGTTTCTCAATACTTTTTTCACTATCTCCTAAGCAAACTTGTAAGTCCCTTTTTCCCCAAAATTGTCCCTGCCATGAAATTCTAATTCCACAGATACATTGCATATCTGCTTTTGTGCTGTGACCCTTTGGAGGGCCATGAGCCATTGTTATAACTAAAATATGCCCTCACAACATATTTTTGCTTCCTTGGGGGCAATATCATCCTTGGTGAGAATGCATGGTTTAGAGCAGTGTTTCTCAACCTCAGCATTATTGACATTTTTGGCCATATAATCTTTGTTGTGGGGTATTGTCTTGTGCATTTTGGAATATGTAGCAGCATTCCTGTTTCTACCCAATAGATGCTACTAGCAATCCCAGTTATGACAACTAAAAATATCTCTAGACATTGCCAAATGTCTCCAAGGGGGTAAAATTACCTTTGATTAGAAACCCTAGTTTAGAGAGAAGGAGAGCTGAAGGTCCAAATGGCCAAGTGTAGAGAGAAAACACTTTGAATATTTACAACATAAAAATCTGCAACCTGGAAGAAGACTTTTACTTGAACCCAACCGTGCTGGCATCCTGCTCTTGGATTTCCAGAACCATAAGCAATAAATGTCTGCGGTTTATAAGCCACCCAGTCTGTGGTATTTAGTTATAGCAGCCCAAATGGACTGAGATTTAGGGCAACTAATGCCAACTGGAGAAGCCCAGAGGCTCCAGGTCAGAGGTCTTAGAGATGAGAGTGATGAATGATCTTAGGAATCTGAACACCTTAGACAACTCACAGAGACTCTTAGTATTGATTAATGGTAAAGACATGGAAAACCAAGTAAACAAACAAATAATAAGACAATTATTAACTCTTGAAAGGAAGTTGTAGGCAGCACTTAAACTGTCATAATAGCATAAACAATGATCTAACAAATTTTCATTGAAATGAAAGTATCATATAATTAAATAGGGTGAAGGAACAGGACGAGTGCACACATGAGTGTTGCCATAAGGAAAACCATCAGGTGGTAAAAGAGAGTTCAATCTTTACCTTGATAAAAGTTAAGAGTAATGCCTAAAACTGACATAATCAGGAAGAAGCAAATTAAGAATGTAATTTAGAGACCTGGAAGCCAACCGGCAAAGAATCAGATAAACAAACTAAAAACTTCTTTTCCAGGGCAGCCTGGTGGCTCAGCGGTTTAGTGCCTCCTTCAGCCCAAGGCATGATCCTGGAGACCCAGGATGGAGTCCCACGTCAGGCTCCCTGCATGGAGCCTGCTTCTCCTTCTGCCTGTGTCTCTGCCTCTGTGTGTGTGTGTGTGTGTCTCTCATGAATACATAAATAAAATCTTTAAAAAAATTAAAAATTAAAATTTCTTTTCCAGAGTGGAGAAAAATGAGGAGGAAGGAGAGAAGTAGATACTAATATTTAAATAGCTTTATGAAACTATGACTTTTCAAACAATCTGCATGTGTAAAAAAAAATTATTCTTAAAAAATAAGGGAAGGAGGAAAGAAAGAAAAAATACAAGTAAAAGATGGTATGAGATTGTATGAGTTTTTAAAATCTTTTTATAAAAGATTGTAAAAATGAAATTTTTAAGTATTTTTTGGTTTTAATATTTAAAGTTATCATCTATTCTCAACTCAATGACTTTAAAAAAAATCAAACACACTGACTTCAATTTAGGAAATATTCAGGCAGGAGGTGTTATTACTTAATAATTAAATGATACATGGAGATATATCTTAGTTATATGGAAAATATGATGCAATCTGAAATTTTTTACAGTTAAATTATAAGAGATTCTAGAAGTTGATGGTGACAGTTGATGATATAGTTTTTTAATGTTCCTGGATCCCCTCTCACAGACAGAGCAATTATATAGCAAAACCAAAAACCCACAGAAAACATTTGATATAAAACTATGTGACAAGGTATTCCCACAAACTAAGAACAAGAGGACAAAAAGCCAATAGCCACAAGACCTGAATGCTGTTGGCATCTGGGAGAGAGAAAGAAAATGGCCAAAATAGCCAATAGGTATTCATTGGAAAATGTTGCATGCCCATTAGAGGCAAATAGTTAAAACTGGAAATTTTGAACAATCCAAAAGCAAATGAGTGGAGACATCTGAGTGGCTCAGTCAGTTAAGCATCCAACTCTTGGTTTCAGCTCAGGTCACGATCTCATGGGTCATGAGATCCAGCCCCACCTCAGGTTTCATGCTTTGAACTCATTCAGGAGTCTGCCTAAAGATTCTCTCCCTCTGCCCCTTCCCCCCACTTACCCCCGCCCCCCCCCCCGGGAAAGTGCCACCTGCTCTTTCTCTCTCTCTCTCAAATAAAGAAATGTATCTTTTAAAAAACCAAGTGAGTATAAGAGATTCACAGTGAGGCCTGACAAGGCTGTAGCAGGCCAGCTCCATGAACTCTCAAAATCGAGTAGCCAAGGCTCAATCAAAATTGAACAAAATATAAAAGGAAAGATCAAAATAAAAGTCAGGTAATCTCAGAAATTAAACTGCTTTATCTGCGAACACTTACATATACATGCACATACACCCAACAGAAACAGGAGTTCTGTGCAGTTAGAAAAGCCACTCTTACTTCTAAAATTTCTGGAAAAGGAATTTCACATTAAAAAAGGCCAACAAGAAAGCATTCTACTTTCTTCCCAGGACTCCTCTAACAAATCACCAGAAACTTGATGATTTAAAAAGAAATTTATTCTCTCACAGTTTGGGACACCAGAATTCTAAAACTAAAATGTCAATAGGATTGGTTCATTTTTTGGAGGCTTTGGGGGAGAAACAATTCTTTGCCTTTCTCCTAGCTTTTGGAAGTTGCTAGCAGACCTTCATGTTTCTCAGCTTGTAGACACATCACTCCAATCTGTCTCCATCTTCACACTGCTTTCTTCTTTTTGTGTTTCCTTCTTTATCTTATTCTCTTATGAGATTCCAGTCCCTAAATCCAGGATGATTTCATCTTGAAGTCCTTCACTAATTACAAACTAATTACATCTGCAGAGACTCCATTTTTAAAGAAGGTTGTACCCAAGGGTTCCATATGGACATAAATTTTGGGGAGACACTATTCAACCTACCACAATGATCAAAGTGAAATTCCATTTAAAACTAATATGTGAAAAAAAGAGGAAAAGGGGCAGAATAATGTCTACAGAAAATGAAAGCACCCAGATTGAGACATGCCCATAAAATATACCAAAACTATAGCTTTCTACTTCGAAACAAACTAAAAGATTTTAAGCCACTACTATAAGACTTGGAAGAACAACATTCTGATTTGAATTAGAAACACCCAGGAGTGATATGGCAAAGCCCAGGAAAGAATTAAAAATTAAATAAATAGTTTCAGAAATAAAGGCTAACCTAATACAGTGTAAAAGCAATTTTTAAAAAGTGATTGAATATAAGCAAGTGAATAAAAGAAATAGAAGTTTAAAAAAAGAGAAAAATATTAGAAATAAAAAATAAAAGAAGGGAGCAGATTTAAGATAAAGTGATATATATGGAAGATAGAGAAAGGTCTAACATATAGATCACAGGGGTCTCTAGATAGGAAATCAAAGCAAGAAAAGGGAAAAAATGAAACTATAATTTAAAAACACTTTCCTAGAAAAAAATGAAATGTTGAATTTAAAAAGCATATTTCATAAATAAGAATATCTACCTAGAAAAACCAACACTAAGATTTTATCTAGTCATATACTGCATTTAAAAACTTTTGTGCATCTAGACAAAAGTAACAAGGGATTTATAAGGAAAAGAAATGTAGACTTTCATCAGACTGTGCAGCTGACATTAATGCTGGAAGAAGTAAAGTACGTATTTAAAATAGTCATGGAAAACAAGCGGGAGTCAAGGATTTTATATCCTGCAAAACTGACTTCCAAGTCCCATGCAAGCTGTGGTCGCCATGCAAGATCTCAGAGAACAGTGTTCCCACACTTGCTGAAAAATCTATTAGACAATGAGTTTCAGGTAACCACATGACTAAAGAGACGTTGACACCTTAAAACTAAGGAATAAAAAACTAAGAGAATACACTTAGTATTGACTTATATGTGCTAGCAATGTACATGTACTACACATATTTTTTAAACCGTGGTGGGGATAGAAGATGAAAATAATCCAATGTTCCAACTGTAACTAGAGGTGATAGGAATTCTAACAAATCTCTGATATGGATTTTCCCTGATTGTTCTTTGTTTAGGATTCCAAAAATACAGGAACATCTTAATTCTTCATGGAAATAAACAGTAAGAGATTATCAGATATGTGACATACTGAAATTCTCCTATACATAAAATTTCCCAAACATGTCAGACCTGGCTCCTGAGCAACCGAACATAAAAAGAGGTCTGCATTAAAGATCATGGAATCATTGATTTCGAATGAAATTATTGAAAAGAATGTTTTTCATTAAAATGCAGGCTTCTACAATGGCTTAAATTAAGTTTTAATAAGCATCAAAGATAGTTTTATATCAAAACAGAATCCAATAAAATTTCTGAAGAATGCTTTCATAAAACAGCACTTTGGTTCTGTTAGCAATATTGACAAATAAGGAGCTGCTTAAATTGTTGGCATACTAACCATTTATTTCTTTGTTTTATTACAGCTGTTAATTTCCTTACTAATACATTATAATAGTCCCTAGTGTACATAAAACAAATGAGTTAGAATCTATCCCAACACTGTTCCATATGCTTCTCTGAGTCAGTTTTGTCTAAGGCAAGCTGACCCACTAGGACTTTGTTGATATGTGCATCAAGACACGTTCACAGCCTACTTGGAGTTGCTCAGAGTACATGATTCACACTATATTTAAATTTTTGGCTCTTTAAATCTTGTCGAGCTTGTTTTTTTGTTGATTCCAAATTTCCCCTCCCACATAGATATTAAATAGGTGGAAAGGAGCGCTTTTGCCCAGTACAGCATTTGAATGAAATTCTGAGCCAAAGCTGTGTGTCATTCTAACTTCCAATATCAACCATTTTAGTCGACTTCTTATTTCCACACGTCCCAATTTGACATTCATCTACAGATATTTCTAAATGGCCTCAAGGGACAAACATGCATTTCTCCAATACTTTTGCATGTTAGAAGATCTCTGCTTCCTCCAGAAGGGAAAGTCCCTCAGTGAGATACTTGCTCTTCATTGCACTGCTTCTTGTGTTAAAAATTTGAAAAATTATGTAAGGCTGTCAGGTTGACAGTCTGAAGATTATCTCCTATAGCTTCTTATGGAGGCATGAAAAGTGGTATTCATTAGAGACAGAATTTATGGGTGTGCAGTATTCCTAAGATTATTGGAAATCTGTCTTGACAATTTACAAGTAGTTATTCTATGGAGAAAAAGGAATCTATCCTAATTGGTTAAAAATAAAGAGCTAATAATTGTGCCCAGAATTATGATAGCCAAATTTCTCAACCCAACCTTGTATGATCAAAATATAAGAAATTAAAAAGTATATAAAAGAAAACCTGATAAGAAATGAACTATACATCAAAAACTCAAGGACATGTGAATAAGGAAAAGACTCCCTCCTGAGCAAGTTAAGAACTGAAACAGATGATGCATTGTAACCAAGTTACAGGAAATATCTCTCTTGAACAATATAAAAAAGAAATATTTAATGTCAAGTGATGCAAAGAGTTAGAAAAAATAGTACTTTCTTTTTTAAATTTATTTAAAGAAATATAAAAACAGATCCTTATAGGTTAAATATAGCAGATTTATAGAGCAAGGTAAGATTTAGCTAACATAGCAATTTAACTCACTCTGCTCTCTTTAAATGTTATAATTTTCAGGAGTTAAAAGCCAAAAAAGCTTTCCTATTTTTAGCGTTAGTGTTCCACATGAAAATATTTTCTGTGTTTTTGGAAAGGAATTTGGGTCTGATACTGCAGTCACCTGCAAATTAAGAGTCTTAAGAAACAAGAAAGGTATTCCCTATGGTGATGGAAAAGATATCTCTAGGAATACTTTGCAATATGGAATTCCCAAATTCACGTAAGTGATGGAGTTTTTAATATTTACTACAAATGATTCATCTAAGAAGGTCTGTGTAAATTTTACAATATGCCATTATTTTTCCAATTTTAGAAACTTACAAAATCAGGCTTCGTTTGAACATATTCTAAGTATTTTGGCATTTGTTTGGGCCAGATTTTAAGGGGAAACAGTGAGGTTTCCTCCATGACACATTTGAATGGCCACTCCCAAGTAATTCCAGCTTTCAAAAACTGTAGGATTTCCAGCCACAGAGAGCAAATGGGTTTCATTCACGGATGTTATTCACAACTATGAGTGGTTTAAAAAATTGACAGCAGTAACTAGAACTAACAGAGCTGTATTTTGCCAGGACTTTTTTTTTTAAGGGATTGTAAAGTTTCTTTAAAGTGAAGGTTAGTGAAGAAAATCAGTATGTACCACTTAAAGAATCTCCCGTGATGGTCTTATAATGGCTATTCTGAGAAAAGGCTTCACAAAAGTTGAATTTTCTCATTCAGTTTAAATGGAAATTGATATTTGCATAAACATTTGACATTAGGGCATCAACTATTCCATAATTTAAAAATAAACATTAATATTAAAACAGATGACATTTGTTGTTAGTGCAATGGTATCTCACCTATATCTCTCCCTTACTGGCCCTCAGTCCCAAATTCCTTGCCATTTTACCCATGCTCCACACAACTGGAAGGGTTTTCTTTATAGAATGGAATCCCTAAAGTATGCCACAGGAAAGAGAAGGCAAAAGGTAAAAAAAAAAAAAAAAAAAAAAAAAAAAGAGTCCTGGGATCATTCAAGTTGAGGAGACAGCAGGTTAAAAAACATTAACAGGCCTAATGCAGTTTTTCTAAGCCTTTAATCCGTTAATCTGCACAGTGAATCTCCAAAGAGGAAATCAGGAGAGCTGCCGACTCTGTATTCGTTTAACCACAAGTCTTAACTTGTGGGATTAGTCTCCCTCTAAGTCTAGAAGCAATTTTCAAATTGGTATTCTAAAATAAAGACGCAAACCTTCTCAAAGACTTATATGGTCCCATTTCATACTGAATAAAGTCCCCACTCTTTAGTATGACACTCTGTATTATTTATAATGTGCCCCAGTCTACTTTTTATACATCTTTGGTGAAATCACCCCACTTTCCCACATGTCTTTACCATTTTGACCCGTTTGAAATTCTAGTAGTTTCACATCTCTGCCTTCCATCATTGACTCCCTTTCCACCTAAAATTTGATACTTTTCTTCAGCCTTTAAAGTCTTGCACCAGTTTTATTTCCTTCATAAATCCCTACTACCCTTTTCCCATCTATGCTCCTAGAGCACCTTAGTCTCACCTCTCCTGGAGAATTTAACAAAAACTGTTACTATGGAGCTGTGTTTTTGCCCTTCTAGATTGTAAGGGTAGCCTGGAGGCAGACTAAGCAGTTACTTATATTTATACTACCAACACCAAGTACAATGCCTGAAACGTGATCGTTGATTTATTCAATTGTAGCTGAGAACAGACAAATATATATACATATTTTTTTTCTTTTAATGAAGTCTCTAGTACTATTTTAGTCTTTAAAAATAGAGAATTGAGCCTAGTTCTAGGCAATTAACATCCAACTACTAATTTCTTAAGTATCCGATGATTTGGATTTTGGTATAAACTCAGTCAGAAATAGATAGTAGTATTAATCCATCACTGAGTTTTAGCATGTTAAAAAAAAAAAAAAAAAAAAAAAAAAAAAAAACAACCTCATGCCCAAACACCAATTAAGATCTTTAATTGCTAAAATTCTCATTAGTACCATCAAAAACAAGTTTACCTTATAGAGAAAAATACTCTAGTAAAGTTTTAATCCTTAACACAAATGACTCATAGCTTAGTTAATTCTTCAAGCACATCATGGCTTCAAGAGGATCAAGTAGCATGCCGTGATCTAGGTGAAGAAATTTCAATTTTTTTGTTGTTGCTGTTAACTTCTTAGAAAAAGAACTTTCTAAAGTGAGGATGCCATATACATCCAGGAGCATTGTAATTCTTTAATTGAGAAGTTACATCATCTGTTGGATGCCCACCCAAGATACCTCTGAGGATAGTGTAATAACATACCAGGCTAGTGAGAATATTCTACTAATGAGGACAGTTACAAGTATGAATTTAGTCTGATAAAAATAACTAGTGCTGTCATGATTTAAACACAAATTTTGTTTGTGTGTGTGTGTTTTTAACTTTGGACATTAATTAATCGTTTAATAGGCCACAGATGTGTCAAATAGCTATTTTCTGAAAATTAACTTTCCTTTTTGAATTAGCAAAGTGAATTAAAAAAGCAACTATGTTTAAAAGAAAACTCTGGGTACTGAAATGATTTAATTTTATGTTTCTATATTCTGCATAGAACTTGATTTAGGACTCTGTTATCTTGTTCTTGTACAGAGGATTTTTACAAGGCTATTTGAGTAGATAAAGTATTCTAACACTCTGCTAAATATGCTATGCTCTGAGCTAACCTAAGAGAAAAGTCAAAGAATCAGATGTGAGCTGGACTGAATCAAAAGCTACTCTTTAGAAATGGTGGGCAAAAAAACAAAATTGTTCATTTCTCCCCAAATCTCTTTTTCTCTAAATTTCTAAAGTCAGTTACTTGAGTGGCATAGAAAATGCTTTTAGAAAAGTTGAGGGTTGTTTCAATGATATCCTTGTTCAAACTATCAGAGTATGGTCTAGTGAAAGAGGGGAAAAAGAAAGAAACCAGATTAGAAGTTTGGTCAGGAGGTGAGTAAACTCAAGATGTGACATAATGTAGTAGAAAAAAGTGGGCACAGATGAATTTTTATCAACATTAGGAAAGGGACATGTAATTTTAAAAGCAGGAAACTATTGAGGGGGGAAAAGCTGCCTGGTGCTTATGTGTGTGAATCTACATGTCAGTAAATCAGCCTATTCAGCAGAATCTATCAATGATTTTTTTTGCCTATAATATTATTCCTACTGGGCATCCCGGGTAGCTCAGCAGTTTAGTGCCACCTTCAGCCCAGGGTGTGATCCTGGAGACTCGGGATCGAGTCCCACGTCGGGCTCCCTGCATGGAGCCTGCTTCTCCCTCTGCCTCTCTTTCTCTCTCTCTATGTGTCTCTCATGAATAAATAAATAAAATTTAAAAATATGTATTATTCCTACTATGATGGCTATGCCTCCTTCACTAAAGAGAACTACAGGGGGAAGTAGAGAACCTACCATGAAGTGAAATACTGCCAACATGTAGACACAAGGCTGTATATATTTTATTCCATGCATTCCATGCTTTTAAATTTCATGCCAAACAAGTTTACTTGGGATTTTTTTTTTTAATGACCAGAGAATACCTAAATTAGGTAAAAACGAATAGATTGGAATATTAGCTAGCTGAATCATTTCCATTTGCTGATTCTTTGACTCAACACATTTAAATAATAATGAAAAGTCAACTGGCCTTGCTGGATTACACATTGGGCTATCAGGAACACCACTATCCATTGTCAGTTTGCTTGCCATGGTTGCAATAGGTGGAACAATAAGCATTTAAAACACACACACATACACACATTGAACTTGACAGTAATCATAATCACATGAAAATAGCTGTTGCTACTAATAACATCTTCTCCCAAAGTGTCATGACAGTTACATAAAGCACTCTCAATGTCAGAACCTTTATTTTTATTTTTTTTTTAGATTTTATTTATTTATTCATGAAAGACATAGAGAGAGGCAGAGACATAGGCAGAGGGAGAAGCAGGCTCCCTGCAAGGAGCCGGATGTGGGACTTGAATCCGGATCCCAGGATCACCCGGATCCTAGGATCACACTCTGGACCAAAGGCAGACACTCAACCACTGAGCCACCCAGGCGCCCCAGTGTCAGAACCTGTAGAAAAATAAAGCAGATTATTTTCTTGACACCAATCCTACATTATTTAAATTCCTTTCTTAAAGATGTGTCCAAGAGAAGAAACCTGATATTCGGAGTGAGGTACGATAATTAATTTTCCAAGTATCTTTTTTCCTATGAATTAACCATGCCAACCTTTGCCATACAGTATGTTAGAGGCCATGTAGGACTTACAGTCTAACGATGTGTTTGTTTTGTTTTCCTGGCTCTGCACGGGCAACTAGAAATTCTTCATAACAAAAGACATTGGACTAAATATACCTTCCAATTCTAAAATTCTGTGTTGGAATTATTGTTACATGAGTCTTCTTTTGCTATTTAAGCTCCAAATACCAAAAGCATTTAGATTATCTGGCACCTTCTGAAATCTAGCATCACAGTAAATCATTGACTAAACAACACAGCCACAATCTAAAATACTTCATTTCTGTTTTGAATTTGTAAAAATACATCTAGTTTTTCATACTCTTTTGCAGCCATATCCCAAATGTCCTTAATAGAGAGCTATTTTTAAATTTGCAATTGGTAAAATATCACACAGTATAATATTCAAAAGGAACAAAAAGTTGTACCAAAAAAGAAAAAAAGTTGTACGAAGAAAAGTACTCACTTTCTCACTCTGCCACTCAGCTCCGCTCCCCAAATACAATGATTTTTAACCAGTTTTTTGTGTATATTCTTTTAAAGATAACCTGTGTTTACAAGACAGAGACATACACAAATGCTGTGGAGATGTGTACGTAGAAAAGTCAGTGTGGCAGTGCAATGCAACATTCTCCTTCCTAAAACAACAAACAAAAAAACAACACAGCCCAACACACATATGAGCTAAAAATAGGTAAAAGGTGATATGAAAAACTTAACAATTGATGAAGCTGTCAGAACAGAAAACAAAAAGATAAAGATTGTTGAGGTTGATTTTATGTGGAGCATGAGGCTTAGAAGAAAGCTTGCTTTGCCTTCGTGATGTGGTGTAGACATAATACTGACTTCATTGTCAGACAGATCTGGGTTTAAATCCTGTTTGCCCCTTAATAGCTATATGGCCTTGGGCAAAATAATTAGTTCTCCGGGCCCATTTCCAACTTCTAAAATCTGATGATGAGTTACAGCTCATAATCTAATACTGAAGATCTTATAAAATAGTGTTTACATGAGATTTTGGATATAGAATTCTATTTTTCACTGCTTTGAAAATCATGAACTTAAACATCTATCACATGCTTTTTAAAAAAAGAAAAATGAGGGGCATCTGGGCGGCTCAGTCAGTTAAGTTTCTGCCTTTGGCTCAGGTCATGATCCCAGGGTCCTGGGATCAAACCCCACATGGGGGTCCCTGCTCAGTGGGGACCTGCTTCACTCTTTCCCTCTTCCCTTGCTTGTGTGTGCTCGCTCACTCTTTCTCTCTCTCTCAATAAAAGAAATTAATACCACTACAACAAAAACCTAGTACATAGACTAAAACTGCATAATAACACTCCCTAACAGTCCGGTAAAATCCTCTTTTAAAAACAATAGGAATAAATAAATAAATAAATAAATACATACATACATACATACATACATACATACATACATACATACAAACAATAGGATGTCATCTCCTAGGCTCCCAGAACTCCTGGCACCCAGCCCACTGCCCAGGCTCACCACTGTCATCCCAGCAGCCTCACAATAACCTGGGTCTTTCTTTTCCTGATTGATTTTTTTTAACCTCGCTTATTATTTACCTAATGGGGCTCTCCTATACAAGAAAATCAAGATAATTTTTCTTTTATGAATAGAATCATTCCATATCTTCAATAAAAAATTAAATCACCTTCAATGATGGGGGAACAGGGCTAGCAGAGGACAAAGCACAGCTGATATCCTGGAAAAACAACCCCACCCAGGGTGGGATTTGTGTGGCATTCCTCAGGAGGCTTCCAGTTGTCTCAATGTTAATACCTTGCTGGAGGGGAAAACAATCTTGACAATGGCAAGGACTCCGGTGTCTTATAGGTCCTCCTTAGCATATGAAAATCCTTTGGGAAGCTTCCTTTTGTTTACCTCCCCCAACTCCTGGGTATATAACCAGCCACTCCTTACAGGCCCAGGACAGCAGCTCTTCCTGCCCACGGGTCCTGTCCTTGTGCTTTTAATAAAACCACCATTTTGCACCAAAGACGTCTCAAGAATTCTTTCTTGGTCGTCAACTCCAGATCTCACCTATATTCCAAAAATTCATCATTCAATATATTCTGTTTACCAATGCAGATGCCCTGAAAATATATTTTAGAACGTACCTTCCGAAACAAAAACTTTGTAATGGCTAACTTAGAAATACCCAGAAGAAAACAGCTATCCGGAATAATACAATACCAATTTTACCAGAAGACTGCAGGTTTAGCATATAAATGTAAGGAAGTCCAACGGGAAAAGTGGGCTGTTTGTAGACATGTGTATCTGAATTAGCCTTGCCTTAATCAGTTTTTTGACCTAGAAGCCCATTGGACTTGCTCATCAAGGACTACACCCTTATTCGTAATCTACTCTAATAATTTTATCTCATTGAAATGTATTACATCATTCCCCTGATACAGATTTTTAAGGGATCTTTAGTCCTCTCAACATACGCTATTAAATCAAAAAGAAATGAACAAAAATCAAACAAATACAGAGAAATCTCCAGTGTTGTGGGTAACAAGAATTTATTAAAAGTTGTTCTTCTTTGTCTCACTGGAAACACCAGAAGAAAAGCAGGGAAAGATCCATGACAAGCTCAGGCCTTGGATTAAGCTGCACACCCTCTCCCAGATACCCTTGAAATAAGTATAAATATGAGTGATTCTAGCAAGGCCCCTTGAATATATCAGTTAGATAACTGTTTTCATAAATTCCACAAATCTGTGGCAGTAAACAACATTAATGTAGAAACAAGGGCAAAGAAAGTATCATTTTTATGAAACCATAAATACTAAGTGTTGTAAATAAGGTCACGATAAACTGTGCTTAATCAGAATTAAACACGGAGGTCTGGTTCAGGGTCAAAGAAGCATAAGCATTCTGCAGAACACAGTCTGTCATTTTCTGTGACTTTGTTCACTGCTAGAAATATACCCTTGAATCACCTCTGGGACATACATACTTAGAAATCAGAAGGAAACTTGAGTTAAGGGATTTCTGTAAAGGTAAGATTTTTTTAAGAGACGTTTTAAAATCTTGAATAATTACCACATTTTTAAAATGGCATGAATTTTCAATAGCATAGATGAGTGTGTATGGTGTTTAATAATTTTCAGAATAATTAATATGAGCACAGGCCCTATGAAGGATTAATAACAAAGATAGCATTAACAAGAAGATTAGTCATCAATGGCATAAAAAATAAATACAACTCTTTGTATCTAGGCTCCACTCTATCCTCAATTTTTTTTTTTTTTTTATTCTCTCTAGATGTCCCTCTCACTCCAACAATATTGCTTGCATTTCCTTACAAGTTTAGCTAAGGAGAAGAGTAATTTCTATAAGATATCAAATACCTCACTTAAAACAATTAGGACTTTAGTTTTTTTTTTTCTTTTAGTTATGTTTACACTCTCCTCTGCCTCAAAGTAATGGCCAATCATGTTTTGTTCATTAACAAAATTGGGAAAATAAAATTTCTGATAATCTAACCCACATACAACTAAACATACTTTAACAAAGAGTTTGTCTTAAAGGAGACCAAAAATTAACTAAAAGGCATTTTACCGGCAGTGTTTTTTTTTTTTTTTTTAAGATTTTATTTATTTATTCATGAGAGACACAGAGGGAGGCAGAAACACAGGCACAGGGAGAAGCAGGCTCCCTGTGGGGAGCCCGATATGGGACTCCATCCCAGGACCCCAGGTTCACAACCTGAGCTGAAGGCAGACGCTCAACCACTGAGCCACCCAGGTACCCCATCCAGCATTTTAAATATTGTTTGAAATGTTACATGTTTAATTATGTCCTAAATTTTGACAATAACAAAATAAAATAAAATAAAACCTAATGGTAGCTATTATTACAAATAATAAAAAGAAAAAAAAAGATTTAAATTAGGCAAAATTATTTATAATTACAATAATTGTAAATTAGACAAAATCATATTGTTATAATTTAAAAAACTAAAGAATATTTAAACTGAAATTTGAGGATGGGACTGTTTTTTACAAGTAAATTTTATAGGAAATATATCTATTTTAAGGAATGCCGTGTGTTTTCAAGAGATATTGAATATCATTCCTTGGGAGATATCTGTCACCTGATGTCTAAGAACAGAGCTTCCATATGTCTGCTCCTTCATGAGCAACAAGTGAGGCCCAGAGACCTTTTCCCACCGAGAGACAGAAGCTGCTCTTTCTTCCAAATTTTGGTCACTGTCACTCTTCTCTGTTGACAGGTGTTGCTTGTTTTGTATCATCTCTACCATTGCCTGCTTCTGCTCAGCACTACACCCCGCTTTTAATCTCCATCACATACTTTCTCTGCTTTTCCATTTTCCTTTGTTCTTCTATTTTCAATCGTCTTGCCTGCTCTTCATGGCTTTCACCCCACAAGTGTAATGTTTTGTGAACTTCACCCCAGCTTCCCATAGGAAATCTTTCTTTTTCATTGATGAAGCAGGTAGGAAGAAATTCTTATGTGAGCTTTCTACTCTGCAGATATCTTCATTGTTTTAGAGATGTAGAGGAAGTCTCTTACTCTCAAAGTTTTTAGTTGTATCTTCACTTGAGATCAAAGCTATTCTGCTGTGATGAGTTTTTGTTGTATAAATTTAGCTAAACTGGAACTACACTTCCCAGAGTTTCCTCCCCTGTGTATTCTCACCAGGGTCCACAGGAAACATTTCCACAGAAAGTCAGAAGTGAAAAACGGACCATATTCCTTTATATTTAGGAGTCAACCCAGGGTCTCAGGCATATCCGGGCTTATCTTAGATATATCTGTGTCTATCTGCCTGTTTGCAGGGTGTCAACCTTCAATGGGGCAGCAACTGAGCCAATAGCCTGCTGAATTTCCTACTAAAGCTCTTCTGAATCCTAGGCCAGGTACATATCAAAGGGCACCAGCTTCCCCTGCAGGATGCCCTATTAATGAAAGCTGGAAGTCTGGAGGTAATTACAGGATCATTAATACACCGCCACTGTCTTAACTCAGGGCTATAGCAGCTCCTCAGCCATATGCCAGGTACCTTTATCACCTCTCATTTCACTCTGGTGCATTTCATTGATGGTATCACACTGACAGGATCAAGTGAGCAGGAAGTAGTGATGATCCCAGGCACATGGGTAAGACAATTGTATGCCAGCAGGTGAGAAATAAATCCTACACAAAATCAGCAAAATTTCTGTGAGTCAATTGTCTGGGGCATATTCCTTCCAGAATGAATTACACGTTGCTGTATCTGGCTCCCCTGACTATTAAGAAAGAGACATAATGCTACCAGACCTCTTCAAATTTTGAACACAACATCTACTTCATTTGAGGGTGCCATTACAACCCATTTACAGAACTACCTGGAAAGCTGCCAGTCTTTAGTGGGGCCCAGAACATAAGAAAGCTTTGCAACAGGTAATCTTCAATGTCACTGGGACTGTGTGACCTTACAGATCTGAAGGTGCATAGTATGGGGCCTTCGATGGTCCCTTGGAGGTGAATTACAGCACAAACCATCAGGATTTTGGAACAAAGCTATACCTTCTTCAGTAGAAAACTACTCTTATAGTAGTTTAACTCTTGAAAATCAGATTTTCATTTGCTTCTAACCCTTAACAGGGACTGAACCCTCAAACATGGGCCACCAAGTTACCATGAGACTTGAGTGCTTATCAGTGCTTTTATGCTCTACTAAACCATAAAGCTGGGCACACACAGCAGTGCTTCATCGTTATATGAAAGTTGTATGTACAAGATCTGACTTGATTATGTCCTGAAAACAAAGAAGTTGCATAAGTAAGTGGCATGAACACTCATGACCCAGATTGCTGCCACATAGCCTCCTCCCTTTCAACCTGCACCTATGACCTAAAGGGGAGTTTCCTAGTATTAGCTAGTTGGAGAAGGAAATATTAGGGGTTGGTTGCAGATGGTTCTGCATAATAGATGGGCTTTTCCTGAAAGTGGACAACGATAGCCTTCCAGATCTAATCTGAAGTACCTTGAAAGACAGTGGTGAAGAAAAATCCTCCCTGTGGGTAGAACTTTGAGTAATACACCTGGTTGTTCATTTTCCCTAGAAAAGGAGAATTGCCTTATATATGGACCTATCCTACCTCAGCAGAAACAGCTGATGAGCTTGTTTGAATCGCCAGGCAGCTGGAAAGAACTCAGTTGAAGACTTAGCAATATGGAGGCCTGAGGAAGAGATAGGTGTTTAGACCTCTCTAGATGTGCACAGGATTTGAAGATATGTACGTGTGTGCTCACCAAAGAGTAACTTCAGTGGAGGAGGATCTTAATAAGCAGTAGACAAGATGACCCATTATATGTACAACAGACACTTGCCCCAACCATCCTCATACTTGACTAATGAGCTCACAAAAAAGTATTTATGGCACCAGAGATAAAGGTTATACATGGCATCAGCAGCATAGATTTCCACTTACTACAGCTGATCTGACTATAGCTACTGCCAAATGCTCAATTTGACAGCAGCACAGACCAACACTGAGTCTCCAATATGGCACCATTCACTGGGGAGGAGGGAAATCAGCCAGCCATCTAGTGGCAGATTAATTGCATAGAACTACTTCTATCACGGAAGTGGTAGTGCATTGTTCTCACTGGTATAATATGCTGTATGTGAATTTGCTTTCCTTCCCCACAATGTTTCTGTCAAAACTATCATCCTTAGGTATACAAACTGCCTTATTCTCAGCATTAGTTCTGACTTAGAAATTCACTTTTTAGTTTATGATATGTGGTGATGGGCTTAGGCTCACTGACTTCACTGGTTTTACCATCTTCTCTGTCACCCTGAAGTTATTGGCTAGACAAATAGTGGAAGGGACTTTTGAAAACCTGCTGATGGCACCAGCTAGGTGCCAATGGCTTCTTGAATGGAATATATACCCTTGTTCAGAGACTAATATATGATACTTTCCCTCCCCTACCCAAGATTTAGGGCTCTGAGAATCAAGGGGCATACAACGGTATAGCTGCTCTAAGAATTATATCTAGTGATCCACTAATGAAATTTTTGCTTCCCATCCTTGCACTTTGAACTCCTTTGATCTAGGGGTCTTAGTTACCAAAGAAAGAAAGCTTCTACCAATGAGACACAGCAATGGTTCTATTTAAACTAGAAAATGAGACTTTTACTGTTTCTTTATACTTCTTACCTGAAAGAATCAACAAGTACCATATGGGATATTTGTTCCTAAAACCTAGAGAAAATTGAATCACTATTATACAATGAGGGGAAAGAGTAGTATTTCTGGAATGTAGAAGATCTCCTGGGATGCTCTATCTCCTGCTTCCAAGGAAATTTTTAAAAACCCCAATAATCCTTAGGGCCTGGAACCTTTGGGGATGAATGGTAGTTAACACTATAGCTTAATATTGAAGCTACTTCATATGAAAAGGGAAACGTGATTCAGTTAGAAAAGAAAAATCACTGAAAGATAAAGGATTTTATATCTCTGTTAGAGGGGAGCATTAATGTTTCCAGTTATATAAGAGATACTTGTGTTAACTTAGGTGGAGGTAAGATTTTCTCATGGTCTTTTTTTTTTTTTTTTTTTGGAAGTTAAGTGTAGTTAAAAGAGGCATATTTGGATGCTGAGTTAACTAAGGTTAAACTATAATAGATTTGTATTATGCTAATTTAATTAAGTTAGAACTTCAGTTCTTAAAACTCCCTTCCCTGCATAGCACATAGTTAACATGGGCCACAAGGAATGTCTTACAAAAGATTTGGAAGGTGGAAATCAAAGAGCAAACATATTACTCAAGAAGCTGGTGCAGGGAACAAGGCACTGTTGCATTTCACACACATGGCCACTTAACTGCTGACTTACGTGGCTGGCAGGAGACAAGCACCTGGACCTTCAACACTTCCAGCTCCTTCTGGATCTTTTCATTCAGTTTCTCTCACTTCTGGGCCAAGTGCCTGTTCAGCTCCCACACAAAGGGCTCCAGTTTTTCTTTTAAAATGGCCCCATCCTGGAAGTTGGAAGTTTGGAGACAGAGGGAGATTGACAAGAGTTCCAGTCCTTCCTTGTGGTTTCTGGTTTAGCTTCACAGGCTCAAGGTTTTCTTTGCTTTTCCAATTTCTTGTTCATCCATCCCTCCTGACTGCCTGCCATGTGAACTTCAGACTCCAGTACCAGACACAGAAACAACAGCAACCACAATTATTTTATAAGATCAAATCCCTACCATAAATCATTTATTTTATGTGTTTATATTTCCTAGCGGTTTTGCTTCTATGATTGATGCTCCTGACTGTCTGAAGCCTGGTTGCCAGATAATCTGGGTGTTTCCTTACATGGACTGCACTTTGAAAGGCTTAAGAAAGATGGAGGGAAATGGGAGATAAGGTCCTTCCTCTCAAAGACATGACAAATTAATCTAGAGACAAACTTTTCGGGGCACCTGGGTGGCTCAGTTGGTTAAGCGGCTGCCTTCAGCCCAGGTCATGATCCAGGGTCCTAGGACCTGTGATCAAGCCCTGCATCAGTCTCCCTGCTCAGTGGAGAGCCTGCTTGCTTCTGTCTCCCTCTCCCTCTGTTTCTCCCCCTGCTTGTGTTCTCTCACACTCTCTCTGTCATATAAATAAATAAATCTTTTTTAAAAAGTAAAGGCAATTTTTTCTTAATAATTCTTCATTTTAAACTATGTCTTCTTGCCAAATATCAATAATCTCTTGCAATAATTTTAATCCAATTGAATGAGGTGGATTGAATCTGTAAGTGACCCAAAATATGCCTCGGAAATTACTTCTTCATGAATATTCACCACCTGAGATTGCATTGTCATTATATGCTTTTCTTCTTTTTAAAAATGAAGTGCAGAAAAATAAAATCAAGCACTTTCATCCCATGATATACCTTTACACCTAGTCCAGAAATTGAACACTTTAAAGTAATTAAAAATTAGTTGAATACTAGACTCCAAGATATGTTCAGGCCAATAAAAAGACAAGTTGGGGAGAATTAGGCAACAGTTCCATGGAAGGAGAGTATTTCTTCACTAAAAAATGGATCTCCTTGTCTGCAATGCCAGCACCTATTTTCATATGCGGTTGGACAACATTTCCCAGACTTTTTCATCATACACTACTGGCTATTATGGTGGTTATGTTTCATCCAAAGAAAACTGCATCAAAGACTGTCTGTCTTATTTGGCACTTACACATGTCTTCTAGCTAATTATCATTTTATAATCTTAAAAGAAAAGTCCAAATGAATTCTGTGTGTACATTCATTATTCAGTGCATTTATGTGCCAGACCTAAATGTACCTAAATTTAATATGTATTTCCCTTAATATAATGCCAATCTTCCCCCAAATTTAGGTAGATCAATATCCTAATTCAAATTTTTCACCAAGAGCAAAGACTCAAAGGTTTTAGATGATTATAAACTCATCATAATAATAAAAAGTACCACAAGTTTTAGTTATTGAAGGCAAAAGAAAAATTAGTAACGATTTACCACTCATATTTTTATTTGTATTCTCTCCAGGAATGAAAAGTTGTCCTCAGCAAATTAAGATTTCTGGTTATTGCAATCAGTTCTCTCTATTTCCAAGGCTTATTTGATAACTTCGAATTATCCAAAGATGCTTCTTCAACGTGTACTCATAGTCACGGTAACTGATACTTTGCCAAAAGGTTTTACATGCCAGAAGTATGGTATGGCTGGCAGCTCATAGTGATGTACAAGCCAGGTATAGAGGCCATTCTCCTCAGGAACATACCTTACTATCAGGCAGGTTGTCTTAGTCCATTCAAGCTGCTGTAACAGAATACCACAGACTGGGTGGCTTATAAACAACAGAAATTTATTTCTCAGAGTTCGGGAGGCTGGAAGTCTGAGATCAACGTACCAACAGATCCAGCGTCTGGTGAGGAGTCCCTCTCTGTTCATAGACAGCTCTCTGCTGTGTCCTCAGAAGACCACAGTGAGGGTAGGGAGTTCACCAAAGTCTTTTATAAGGGCGCTAATCCTATTCATGAGCACTCCATCCTCATGACCCAATCACCTTCCAGTCCCCATCTCCTAATACCATCACATTGAAGGTTAGGCTTCAATGTATGGATCTGGGGGTGGTGGGGTGAGGGTGACACAAGTAACCTGTGCTATAAAGCACAGTTTAACAGGAAGAAGAGAAAGAAGAAGGAGGAAGAAGAGGAAGAGGAGAAGAAGGAGAAGAAGGTGAAGAAAGAAAAGGAAAAAAGGAAGAGAAGGGCGAGGGAAGAGAAGGAGGAGGAAGAGTAGGAAAGAGTGGAGAAAGGAAGGAGGAAGAGGGCAGTGGGGAAGAAGAGACTGCAGTTAGAGCTAGATTATGGCTGAGGCCCAGGAAAGAGAAAGGAAAGTGTAATATCACAGTCATCTCCTTACCCTTATTTTTCCCAAATGAGGGTCACGATCACATTTAGCTCAGCTTTCCAATAACACACGTCCACCTAGTATATAAACACTCTGTGGGTCTATACCTGAGAAATCGTCAGGAAAACACTTCTCTATCTCCCACACAATTACATTTTGATTGTTTATGAGCAGTCTTTTCCAGACCAGGAGCTTCCACGTGTTCCCCATAAGACTTCTCTCTGTTTAACAAGTCTTTAAAAATTATAGACTCCCTAAACAAAGTCTTAAATAAGTTGCTTCTGGCTGCGTTCATTATTCATGTGTCATTATTATAACTGTATAGCAAAGTATTGTTTATAAGTTACTTGTACATGCATTATCTTCCTTGGTATATTCAATGATCCTTTAGGGTAGCCAGAGACATTTTTATTTTCCCTATTTTTAGATGCCAAAACAAGCCAGGTACTGCTAAAAGTCACAATTAAAGCATAGCCAGATCAAATTCCTGCTCCAGGGTCCTTCCTGATACCATGTTGGCCTTAACAGAGGGATACTCTTAAACTATCTTCCATAAATGACAATCAAACAGGAGTTTTCATGGGCACAAAACAGATACTGACCATGGTTTGGATCTGCTGCACTGGGAAATTTTCACAACCTATTCAAATGTAAAACCTCCAAGCGTTTTACAAACAGTAAATTTCTATCCTATGGAAACAAAATAAGCCAAAGCTTTAATTGGTGTCCTAAGTTCCAGGAAATCAAACAGTAAAGAAATAAGCCCAATAATTCTTCTTCATCCAGGACTGTCATTAGATTAAGGTTAAGCGAGAGACTGTTCATGAAGCACCTGTATCAGAACAACCGGGATATGTGTGAAAAGCTCCAGTTCCTCGGTCCCAACACAGTATTGAATTGTGTATAGAAAGGCCCTGGAATCTGCATTTTGACACATTCCTCAGGCAATTCTCATGAACGCTACTATTTGAGAATCACTGCGCTGGCCAAGTTTTACCCCCATGAGACAAAAAAGAGCTACTAAAGAGATACCAAAAGTATGAAAGACTCAGAAATCTGTCCAGAAACACAAAAACTATTAGGATATACTGTGAATCACACACACACCTCCAAGGAGGTCAATTAGAAGCAAAGTAGTTTATGCCACCGAAGTAGTTGTGTTCAGATGATACCATTGACTTAGTACTATCTTGTTTTATTCATCTATAAAATGCAAATGATACTTGAGTGTTCTTGAAATGCAAGGATTACCTCAGTGACAGTAATAAATGTGTTGATAGATGCAACTAGATGATAATAAAAGAAAGGATTATAGGAGAAAGCTCATGAATATCATTTCCCATCCCTGAGAATGTTGTGGCCTGTGTTTCAATTCACAGCATTTATTCAAAGAGAGAAATAATAGCACTGACTCCCAAAACTGGCAGCAGTTAGAATAGCTCAGCATATTTAATGATAAATAGGTCACACTGTCTACAAAACTCTGACTTCGACTTGGAATCCTGCAACAGGAGCCGCTTCAACCTGCCTGGCTCTGTAAGTCTTTATCCCAGTGATTAGATAATTAGCGAGAACATTGCAACTGTGTGAGAACCACGGTTTCACCAGCTGATCTTAGCAGGAGAAAACATATATTATTACCTTTCTTTTAATAGTAGCTGTGATTAACCATAATAAAATATATGCCTAGCAATTTCAACAGTACACGAATCCCTGAAATTATTTCTTGTGAGAACTAAAAGGATTGTAGATTAAGAGCTCTTAATTCAAACTTGTAATTTGGGTTTAAACTATTCATTATAAAAATCAAGCCAAAGCTGAGAGAAATTATCCAGGGTCTAGGGAAAACAGATCCCTCTTTCATGATCAAACCCTTTTTCCCCCCTTCAAGTGAAAAACCACGTGAGTCCCTACACTTTCGCTTTTTTGCTCTCTACTTCCAGATCTATGAAAACAAACACCTCTATCTTGCTGTCGACAGTAATTTTGAAAAGCAGCTGTGTTTTGTGAGATACATATTGAACAGTCAGAAAGGACTTTTTGAAGTTGAAAAATTCCTTTTGAAGGGAGCAGAATTATTTTCCTGGTTTTCTTTCTTTCTTTCTTTCTTTCTTTCTTTTTTTTTTTTTGGTATGCCATTACATTAAATGATGAGGAGTCAGATTACTCGTCTAACGTGGTTACGTTATCTGAATTCTATGCAGGTTTCTTTTTACTCAATACTAAGGAACTAAGCTAGTAAATCCTTTCTCTTAGAACAAGTCCTCTGGTTTGCTGTCCTTTCTAGAAGTCCAGCTGCTGCCACAGAAAGGAGGTGACACTGGAGCATGGCTTTGGTTTTTGAGTTCTACTAATCTGATGAGTTCTCCTGCTACCCAAGGAATAGACATCAGTTATTCTAGTAGTTTATGTAGGAAAAACTGTCATTTGCTATTAGAATCTTCAGTTACAGAAGGACTGGGAAGATCAAGTCATGCTACACATTCATTCTTTTGCGAAAGTTTCTAGTAAGATAGCAACACGTGTCTTTGGGGAAGAAATCACAGATCTCAGCCTGTTTTCTTCTACAGAGTTACTTTGTGGAATATACAGTAATAAATGTGTTTAGCATCAACCAGCCTTATCTGTTCTTATTATTATACTTTGTAGTAACACGATAAATATTTCGAGAAGAAAAAAACTTGCAATAGATATAACTGGAAACTGGCACAGATTCTGGTTTTTACAAAAGCACATGATCTACCTGGATGATCTGATGAATCAAGAAAACCCTGTTTGTTGGGTACTTCAAACAAGGGCTTTAACAAAAAGAGCACTGATATGCAGCTGCTTTTTGACAACAGCCATGAATCACTGATAGAAAAGCATGAGAACAGTCAGCAGACTTAATTATATATCATTACCCAAAATAATGGCAACATTTTAGGTATGAATTAAACCTTTAGTGGTGGAGACTTGCATCATTTGGGAATGTCAGTGAATCCAGTGATTTTAAAAATCCATAGACAAAACAGTCAAGGTTCATTGTCCATTTAGGAGGAGTTGCAAAGTTTCTTTGTATTCAGTTTTTGAGGCTTTGTGGGGGAGCTAAGAGCAATTCTTTTTTGAAGGCAGAGGAGAAGGTTTTTTAAGGGTAGGAGAGAATGAATACTTATAATGACAGAAAATAAGACACATCATCAGAAACAGCTCAGAACCATGCAATCATAGCTTGGAATGGAATCCCAAAAGCCACTAACCCAACCTCCTGAATGCAGTCAGGACTTTCTCCAGGGATTTTTCTAAGGTAGAACCAAATTTACTCCCTGAGGTTAGGACCCCAGCTGCTCAACCTCCCCACAGAATTTCTGTTCTGATGCCACAGCACGATGCACCTGTGAAAGAAAACCAGCTCAGCTCTAAGGAAGCTGGTCCCGACCTTCTCTTCCTCTTCTCCAACAGAGTTCAATCATGAGAGGGATAAAACCTGGTGCTGAGGACCTGTGAAGATTCAGAAGACTTTGGAAGAGTCATTGACTATGGAAACGTATTTGACCGCAAAGCCCTAGGAGGGGTCATGTACTCAATCCTCCTCCTTCAAAACAGAAATGAGTCTGAACCAGAAATCACACATGCGTACCCTCACAAACCAGACTCAGCCACAGCAAGCATCTTTAGCTTGCCCCACACTGTGTTTTTTTTTTTTTTTTTTTTTAAATTTCAGTTTGAAATGTTTTCAAGTCAGCTTTCAAATAGAAATTCAGATTTTCAGGTTTCAAGTTCACTCTTCTGCTCAACCATGGCCAAGCCTCCTTGGTCTGCCTCATCCCTTGGGGGTCTGCTAGAAACCACAGAACCACGTGGACAGAACCATAACTTCATCCTCCCTGGAGACACATTGACTGTCTCTCACTAAACCTCAAATGAGACAGCTCTCCTTAGCTCCCACTCCCACATTTCTGTCCTTGGGAAAAATATGGAACCTGGAATCTTAAAGTCATTCCATCTAGATGGAATACATGTAGACTCAGGCTAGAATTGTTTCATTGTCATTTGGATCATGACCGTGTTGTCATTGGGGGGAGGAGGGGTCCAATGAGCCGTCCTCGAGTCTCCAGGCATGAGAACTAAAGTGTAGCTTTTGCTCATACAGATGAAACAGTACTGTTATTTCAGTCTTTTCTCCCAGAACTATTTCTCAACTTGAATTTTTCTTAGCTCTCACTCTCAGAACACTAGTCCTAATGATGAGTATTGACGTCTCCTGCGTGCATCTAAAAAGGTTTCTTCTCTGCTCTGATTATATTACAGAGAACAAATTTTTTTCATATATTTTTAAGTTACAAGTATTCATTGCCTCATCCCTTTTCTAATATGAATATTTTCAATTTACATAAGCATTCCTGACCACACAGACTTTCTCATATTTGGATGTACCTATATATTTTTTTCTGTATGTCTCATTCAAAATTCTCTAAATCTCCCCAAACTGGGCTATCATGAATGCATAATAAAGGACTTCCTACATTAAACATGTTGAAGACTATATCCCATGGAGCGATTTCCCCATGGTTTCTAATTGTTCTATTTCCATTTATATTCCTGAACTGTAACTCTTCTTTTTATCATCATGGTATATTATTATTTCAGGCTTGATTTGTGACACACTATAACTTTTGGATTTTCATCATATACAGTCTATCTCCTTGTATCTTGCAATGTAATCTCGAGCATTATGTCTCAACTAGTTGTGCACATGTATAAGTTGTCCGTTAGCCTTATGTCCCCAACAACTCCCTTTATTAATGTGTGTGTGTGATTTCTGTATCATAGTGCAGTCATTTATTTATCATTTTTGTTCCCACTCCTACACCCCTCCTCCTAGATTGAGCGCCACAAGTGTGAAGTCTGTCATATTGATTTGGTATCTCCAATCACAAGTATAAGCTTGGTGAGAGAAAATGTGATATAGGGAATGCAATATGGATGCTTGTCTATTGAGTAAATGACAAGCTAACTACATCTTCTTAGGTTAGGACCTTAGAATTTAACAGAATGGTATCAGACTTAAAATTGTGCTAAAAACAAAAACAAAAAAAACTTATAAAGCAATTCTTTTAAAGTAACAATATTTTATATATATATATGGTAGTATATATATAAATATATATTTTATAAATACAAAATAGTATAAATAGGGTGAATTTTGCAAGGCACCCCAATTCAAACAGATACTACATTTTGTTCCATCTATCACTAGGTTAGTGTAGTTCAATTCTTGAGAATTATTTTTATTCTAAGATACTACCTATGTCTCACATTTATTTATCTACAAGAAAAACACAAACATAGTGAGAAGGAAAAGTAAGAGTAAAATTGAGTGAAAAGGGGCAATTAAAAAAACAAGGAAATCATGGTGATAATGAGGTTTATAATTCCACCAAGTGTTGGAAAATGTTTATAGGAGATACTACACATGAGAAATGTGTTTATGATTTTATACAGAAAAACAGTGGTGCAAACTGAGGCTAATAGTATACCAAGTTAAGTCTTAGCAGACTAAAGCAATCTTTTGAATGAGATTTTACTTACAGCACTTAAAATATTTCTCTAGACTTGTCAGCTTATTGATAATTGTGCCTTGAAGACTCAATTGCAGATGGTTATCAGTCTTTTTTCTATTTCTTTCATAAAGGGAAACAATTAATTTGTCCTGATAAGTAGTGTTGTTACAAACTTGTAACACTTATTGCTTACTGCTCTATTTTCAAGTGATTGCAAATTAATAAAACTGTGTACTACAAGTTTATCTTGCTGTACTAAAATACAATCTTACAAAACAGGTTTTTAGGGCCACCTGGGTGGCTCAGTCGGTTAAGTGTCTGCCTTTGACTCAGGTCATCATCCCAGGGTCCTGGAAGGGAGCCCCACATCAGAGCCTGCTCCTCTCTCTCCCTCTGCCTGCTGCTTACCTTGCTTGTGCTCTCTCTGTGTCAAATAAATAAAATCTTTAGAAAACAAAACAAAACAGGTATCTCAAAAGATGATTTTTTACCAGAGTATTGACACATTTTTCCTCCAAGTAGGAAGCTCATTAGAAATATTTAAATTATGATTTTAGTTATAAAATGGAAGATTTATTAGACAGTGTTCAGGAAAATCTATATAGTAAAGTTGACTTTTTTATCTCTTTATCACAGATAAAAGGGCTCCATGATTTCTAATAAATTCTGAAAGACTGACCTTTATTTTATGACTAGCTTGCAGAAAGCACCACAAAATTCACTGGAATTTTAAAACTTACTTATTTTAATATAATTCCTTTAAATGGAAATATTTACTTCTTTAGACTGAGAAGTAATCTTAAACTACTCTTTTATTTTATTTTTAAAGACATTTAATCGGGTGGAGACAATCTAAGTCAGATGTATGTTAAAGTATAAAATATGATAGATGGCATTGGAAATAGATCACAGAAGTTGTTCATAAAATGACTCTTATATACCCAGGGACATTAAATCAGCTGTAGAACAAAGACATGTAAAGTGATCGCTCTTTTGTGTTGGGGTTCTGTTTTATTAATTTCCAGATTTATGTAGCGACTGTTAGGTATAAACGTCCAATGAAGCTAACAATAAAATAATAATGATTGAATAAAGAACTAATTCTCAGTAGACACTGGCACTTGACTACATCTCCCCAAACATACCTTTATGAAATCTTCCATTCATAAGCATCAGGGTGTTAACTGCAAGCCATTAAAAATGATATTATGGGATTCAGGTTGGCCAGTGAAGAGAGGACTTTCCTAAGATTAGGTATGGTTTGCTAAAGACAAGATAACCTTAAATATTCTTCAGGCTGGTTAGGCTTCAAGGAGCAACTAAATGTACTTTGATTTTTTAAAACCTAGGAATTACAATGTAGTAATAGTACCCTGGCTGAAAGAGTTTACGTTTCACCTAAATCTGATGAATATGACCAATGAGGGGTGGAGGGGGAGGCATTAAATCACTTAAGCATGAACAACAATTTAAAGGTACTTTAGATATACTCCAGAAATTTCATTTGAGGTCTTGCCCGCTACAAGGCTTGCTTTATAAAATATTTCTCCATATCTGCCAAACCTTAGAGTAACCCTTGCAAAAACCATAAATATGGTGCAGATAAACAGTGGCAGTCTTACATAATGAGGCATCTTTGCCAAATGGGAGTAGAAGACAAAAAGTCTGCCTCCCACTAAGCAACATGTTCCAGGCCTCACAAACCTGAAACACCATCATTCATGGAGTGGCCTGGCTCCCAGGAGAAGTGAAGGTTCTCACTGGTCTTCTGAAGGAGAGAGCCCTGTAGGCCTTCACAGCAAGGGGGCATCAATCTATCTTGCTTCCTTGTGCTAATATCTTCTATTAATATGTGCTAGCAGTATGTGCTTGGCTTCTGTTATAAATTCCATGCTTATCACAGTGCATCTCATCTAATGGGTACTTGATAAACATTTGTTGAGTTGAATTACTTTTTAACCTCCAGACAAGTCTATTAAGAAGCTATTTGTTCCATGAACAGGATAGACACTGCATAGGGCAAGTTACAAGAAATAGCCCTTTCTCCTAGGACGTATCAATCTGACTCGGTTGATATACATCAACGAAAGACAAAGAACAAAACAGTTGGATCAAAAGTTAAAGTATTTCTAACAAGTGTATTTGTGTGGGCTAGGAAAGGGTAAGTATTTAAGTGGACAGACAACATGATGAGTTAGAGAAACCATCAGCTTCTGTTTAGCATACCACTTGAAGGAGATAAACTTCATAGGAAAAAGCACAGCTACTAAGGATGCCTTGTCTTCCAGCTCCATTTTTCATGAGATGTGTAACCTTGGATAAATTATGTAATCTCTCTATGCTTCAGTATCTTCTCAAATTGAGATAATGGTATTATCTATCTTGTAGGGTTGTTGTTGATATTAAGTTAATTTTCTAAAATGTTTAGAACAGTGCCTAGCACTCTTAGGAACCATATAGTGTTTGTTAAATAACTAAATTAAGCCCTAAGCCTGGGAATAAAACAGTAGCAAATGATACCAGAAAAAGAGAGTAGGGAATGGAGTGAGATCCATAAAAATAAGAGATATCTACTCTGACCTTTATAAAGCTATTTATTTTTTTCTTAAAAATTTAAGTTGTCTGGACACCTGGGTGGCTCAGTGGTTAAGCATCTGTCTTCACCTCAGGGTGTGATCCTGGAGTCCCGGGATCTAGTCCCACATCAGGCTCCCTGCATGGAGGCTGCTTCTCCCTCTGCCTATATCTCTGCCTCTCTCTCTCTGTGTGTCTCTCATAAATAAATAAATAAAATCTTTAAAAAAAATGTAATTTGTCTGCATTGGCATTGACAATATTTAATTACTATTTTGAAATTCATATTCAGCCTGTTGTATCTTATCTTTTTGCATCCACTTGTCAAAAGAATTATTAAGGAGGCCAGTGAAAGTTTTTCAGAAAACAAGATTAGAAAAAAAATAATAAAGAAATAAAAGCCATCCATTAATCTTGTCCCTTTGACCATCTTTTGTTCCAACTTAATTGGGCCCAAATTGGCTAGAAATTCTCTGAGAACTTAGCCCTTTGAGCTGGTTGTAGCCCACACTCCTCTGAAGAGTTAAAAGTAAGTGGCACTCTTATACTCTTTATTCTACTATTGTGTGTGCTGAGCATCAGTTATCAATGAAATACTGCTCAGGTAGCAGAGCTGCTACTTAAGGTTTATAGAATGTGAGATCCCAGACAGTTAAAGGCACTCCGGCAAATCCCAATTCTTGGGCTTGTGTATACACCATTGAGAAGGACTTCAGGATCCTGTTTCTTTTTTTTTTTTTTTTTTTTTTTTTTAAATTTTTATTTATTTATGATAGTCACACAGAGAGAGAGAGAGGCAGAGACACAGGCAGAGGGAGAAGCAGGCTCCATGCACCGGGAGCCCGACGTGGGATTCGATCCCGGGTCTCCAGGATCACGCCCTGGGCCAAAGGCAGGCGCCAAACCGCTGCGCCACCCAGGGATCCCCAGGATCCTGTTTCTGATAGACTTTTGATCCTTCTGTCACTGACCTTCTTTGAAACATTTATTTTTCCCTTTTGTGTTTTAGTTCCTATCACTAAGCCTGAGGGGAACAAAGTCTATTTTTTATTACAGAGATGAAGTGAAACCAGACAAGATATCCAAGTTAGGTATTAGAGAAGACATACTGTATAAACCCAAGCGATTATGATTTTTAAAATATTTTAGATGGTTTAGTGCTAAGTTAGGTAATAAAATTCAATATAAAAATTCAATTTGAAACTATTTATTAAGCAAGAATTGGGTGCGCAACAAGAATAGAGAGAGAGAAGAGTAAGGTAAGTCCTCCACCCTCAAAGAGTATTTTATAGTCTGATGGGAGAAAATAACAGACAAGCATCTGACTATAAAACAAGTTGAACAAGTGCCGTCACAGAGGCACAGCAGAAGGCCAAGAAGTGCAGAGAAGGGAGTTACCAAAGCAAGATGAGAAGACAGGGGGCCACATGAAGGAAGAGCGATCACTGGTTCTGGCCTTGGAACAGAAGAGTAAAATTCCTATTTGTTTTATAGTTGACCCTTTAGTAGCATGGGGGTTAGAGGTGCCAATGCCCCTATGGTCGAAAATCCACATAAAACTTTTGACTCCCCAAAAACTTAACTATGAAGAGCCTACTGTTGACCTGAAGCCTTACTGATACCATAAGCAGTTGATTAACCCACATTTTGTATGCTGAATGTATCTAATCTCTATTCTTACAATAAAGTAAGCTAGAGAAAAGAAAATGTTATTAGGAAAATCATAAGGAAGGGGAAATACGCTTGCAGCACTGTACTATATTTACAGAAAAAAAATCCATGTAAGTGGATCTACACAGTTCAAATCATGTCACTCACGGGTCAGCTGTGTCTTCCTATAACTCACAGAGACAGGAAAGGTCCAGGATATCCTAGAGGACTAAATATTAATAGGTGTGTTTGGTTTTAAACTAGAGCACCACACTCCTTCCTACCAGCAAGTGCCATTCAGAGCAATCTGTATATATCAGTTCTCATCACAGTTGGTATTAGGTCTCTCATATTGATCATGTTGATGGAGATCTCCGTTGAAACATTTTTCAGAGCTCTTCCATTTCTAGATTGTCAAATATGGCCTAAAATATTAGCCTCCATCTTCCCAAATTAACGAAAACGTGAAAAATGATACCCTCTTTTAGTGCACTGTTTGTCTTCTTTTATTTCTTCCCGCCCATGCCACCGGGATGTTTCTCGCACAAATTGTTCAAGCTTTCATTTAACTGAGTAAAGCCTTAGTCTAGAAAATGGATAGACAGCTCGATCCCGTGTAATCCGTTGAAAACTTGCCAGCTCTGCTACATCTGGACATAGCAACTTCTGGGCAAAATCAGGCAGTGGTGTGTCTTCAGTGTTCCACCACCGTCCTTCTACTCATCTGTCATTTGGGGAGCATGGCTTTGTTTCCTTCTTACAGACCTATTTTCAAGTGGCATTCAAATTCCTCCTAAGAGGTGCTCCCCCCCTCAACTCTCCAGAGCCTTATGTATTTTAGTTTATGACTAGAACAAGCCAAAATGCCTTCAAGAAACACTAAATTAAATCTCTGATTTGGGGTCAGTGTGGAAAATAGTCGTCAGCAAGGACTTGCTGGCATCCTTCGATGAACACAGCTGACATTCCATGAGACTAGATATTGGTGGAAGCAGGAGTTCCATTCCTGTGGGTTTGGTTCCCTCTCTCTCTTTCTTAGAGCTTCGCTGTTGGCCCTCATAGACGATTAACACAGTGTGATTTTACCCGCAAGTGGGCATGGGCTGTGGCAGAGGCAATAGCAGCTCGTTCTACATTCTACTATGTGTTCACTGCCTGCCGCTGTGAAAATTAGGCTTCCTCACCAAGGCTTCCTCCAGGGGACCTTCTACTCTGACTCCACTGGGCATCTTTGAAAGGAAAGACAGGAATACCAAGCCTCAAAGCCAAATATTTGCTAACGAAGAGAAATATTTTTCAGGAATATTTTTCAGTTGCCTCATAAATCTTTACATCAACTTCTCGAAATAACAACTAAAAGGGGAGCTTAAGAAACCCCTTGGGAGAAGGCACGCTGACATTGGGTGTGTAGCTTGGGAGGGAAAATCATGATGTGACAAGTCCGATCCTCAGATTTCATAAGCCTGTAGCATACCGTACTGGCTCAGACCTGCTTGCTTCTGACATCTTTTTGGTTGTTAATTTAGGAAAATATTATAGATTACAAGGGAACACTCCCATCGTCTTCTACAGTAACCTCAGCCATCTTTCTTCTGGAGACCAGCAATTTCTTTTTTAAATCATTGTTGGATATTGTAGCAAGGGAAATGTTAACAGTGCCTGTGATTTACTTAATGGATAATTTTACTCACTGCAGTCTGGGTAAATGACATTTATGTGAGATCTGGTCTATGTTGCTTGGAAAATGCCTTATTCAGAAAGAAGCCAAGCTAAATGTGCAACTTTTTCAGACTCTAAGATTTTCACTTTGTTTCTGACTGAAATGTAATTCATTTCACATTCACGTATGGATCAGGGGGCTGCAAAGGGAAGTGAGGCCAAGAAGCGTATTTGGTTCAGACCATGTGGCCCTGCATCCTTTGTGTGTCGATGGTGGCAGAAATTTTCACACTCCCAGAAATATCTCTGTGTCCAAACAGCTACAAACTGTCCAGTCTATTGGAGACAAACCCATGATGTTATAAGACAAAGTTTTTCTTAAACTAGACTGTATAGAGCTCCCCAGGCTGTTTGATGTCCATGTTGCAAATAAACAGCAAACAGTCTAAAGGAAAACCCAACCGTTCCAACAGATCAAGTCAGAAGGCTGTCTCGGAAAGAAGTCTTCCTAAAACTGGGTGCACTTTTCAGAATTGATAGCTCTCCTCAGGGAGGAGATTTCGGCACCAAAAGGCTGTAATTCCTGAGCAGCGCTCCAAACAGATCAACTTTCCTTTTATTACTTTGTTTTGAATTTTCCTGGGGTGGCACTGCAAACGTTTTGAGCATCTCCCTGTCCCTGTCAGGGTTTTCTCTGTCTTCTTCTGTGTTAACCTGAGACAGTGCTGCTGAATTTTGGTTGCCCCGTGCATTAACCCAGACTGGATCAACAATTTCCCCCCTCCCCCTCCCCCCAACCCCCGGCCTCTCAGAGAATCCGGCGCTCACATGTTTCCATGTGGCAAGGCAACCAGACTGCCAGCTTTCAGTGATGATTCATCTGCACCGGTTTGCAGCATCGAGGCAGACAAGTGCCCTGATGAAGTTGGGGCAGGGAGCTCTTTGTTTAATCCCGGTTTTGTCAAAGCTCCACTGCTACCTTAGAAAGGACATTAGGGTTTCTCATCTGTTTCTTCATCAGCAAAATAGGAATCACCCTAGTATTATGGTACTTAATTTTGTTTTCTTTTATGAAGTGCTTTGAAGATGAGAAGAGTTGCATTTATTTTGGTTAGCAATTTAAATTAATGGGGTTAGAAATATGACACATCCTGTGTTTGGTGGCACTTCTTTGATTTTCTTGCTCCTCCTACTCCTTTGCTTACACATGCAAATTCGTCCCACCTTGCCACTGATGACTATCTCCAGTTGAATTTGCTTTTGGTATTTTAACTCAAAATTGTATTATTGAAATCAGCAGGATGGACTTTAAGAAGTATTGAAATCTGCCACTAGGTAGATAGTTGTTTCAGTCATTCAGGAAGGCTGATTACATGCCTAATAAGTCCATCCAACGATTAGAAATCAAATAAGAAAGCTTCATAAATAAGTGATTTAAAAAATCAGAGAATCAAAATAGCAAAGCCAACTTTTTAGGATTACTTAGAAGGGTCATTAGAATTCAGCTAACTCCTAGGATGTCCCTCCTCTTTAATCAAGGATTGAGATAATAACATGCCAATGAAATAAAGCATGAAAGTGCTTGCTCTTATTCCCAATGGTCGCTGAATTCTGTTTCAGACACAATAAATGTTATATATATATTGAAAGATACATGTGCTATATTTAGTTCAAAATGTTTTAGTTCGAGTGTGATGAACATATTAAATATGTGAAATTAAATGGTGTGGTTTATCTTTGCATATTTTTATTCATTTTTAAGAGTCAGAACAAAGAATTTTATCCATAAAATGCACCAGAGGGGCACCTGGGTGATGCAGTTGGTTAAGCACCTGACTGACTCTTCGTTTCAGCTCAGGTCATGATCTCAGTTTCATGAGATCCAGCCCCCACATCTGGCTTGGTGCTCATTGTGGAATGTGCCGGAGTTTCTTTCTACCTCTCCCTCTGTCCCTTGCCCCTGCTCCAATCTCTCTCTCGTTCTAAAACAAATAAATAAATCTTTTTTTTAAATGCACTAGAAAAAAAATATGAAAAAATTATCATAAGTAGCCTCAAAGACAAGTCTAAGAAATTATCCAAAAATGGAATTCAGGGCAGCCCTGGTGGCTCAGAGGTTTAGTGCCACCTTCAGCCCAGGTTGTGATCCTGGAGACTCAGGATCGAGTCCAGCTTCGGGCTCCCTGCATGGACCCTGCTTCTCCCTCTGCCTGTCTCTGCCTCTGTGTGTGTGTGTGTCTCTCACGAATAAAAAAAATAAAATCTTTAAAAAATAAATGGAATTCAAAGGAGTAGGGTAATAGAGTTTATGTTAATTTTTTGGCCTGAGTCCTGTGATCTCAGAACATTGGCCAATATCATACTGATTTTTGATGGACTTAAAAATCATTTACAATTACGGCTTTTTTTTTTCATTTTCTTTGTAAAATATATTTTGTTTACTAAATTTTACAGTCTAAATGTTCTTTCAATTATTGTAAGTGAATATCCCAATATGGTGGTTAATTTTATGTGTCACCTTAAGTAGCCCTGACACCCAGGTGTTTGATTGAACACCAATCTAGATGTTGGAGTGAAGATACTTTTTAGTTGTGATTAACATCTAAATCAGCAGATTTTGAAGACAGCACACTGTCTTCCATAACATGGGGGGCTTCATTCAATCAGTTGGAGACATTAAGAGGAAAAGACCGAGGTCCTCCGAGGAAGAAGGAAGTGTCTCCAGACTGCCTTTGGACTCTTAATTGCCACATCAACTCTTTTTAGATCCCCAGCCTGTCAGCCTGACCTGCATATTACAAACTTGCCTGCCCATATGGTAGCATGAATCAACTTCTTTTTTTTTTATTATTTTTTTTTTATGATAGTCACAGAGAGAAAGAGAGAGAGAGAGGCAGAGACATAGGCAGAGGGAGAAGCAGGCTCCATGCACTGGGAGCCCGATGTGGGATTCGATCCCGGGTCTCCAGGATCGCGCCCTGGGCCAAAGGCAGGTGCCAAACCGCTGCGCCACCCAGGGATCCCAGCATGAATCAACTTCTTAAACTCTCTTTCTCCCTTTTGATAGATGATAGATAGATAGATAGATAGATAGATAGATAGATAGATAAGAGAGAGATGTACGTTATGTGTGTTGGGGGGATGTTTTTTTGTTTTGTTTTGTTTTTTAGAGAATTGATTTGTTACAGCTCATTTAAGTTTTTTTTTTTTAAGATTTTATTTATTTATTCATGACAGACACAGAGAGGGAGAGGGAGAGGGACACAGGCAGAGGGAGAAGCAGGTTCCACACAGGGAGCCTGATGTGGGACTCGATCCCAGGTCTGAAGGATCCGGCCTTGGGCTGAAGGCGGCGCTAAACCGCTGAGCCACCCGGGCTGCCCCCCCCCCCCTTTTATTTTTATTTTTTTGTAGAAACATTTAATTCATGGGGAATGATGGTCTTTTCAATAAACAGTGTCTGGTCAACTCAGTATTCATACGGAAAAAACAAATCTTGACTCTTACCACACCGTTCACAAAAACCAGTTTGAGATCGATTTTAGACATAAAAGTGAAAGATCCTGGAGAGGGGAGATTTCTTTTTCTTTCTTTCTTTTTTTTTTTTTTTTTTTTTGAGATTTCTTAAACAGAGCACACACAAACACTAATCTAAAGGGGAAAATGATAAATTAGAATATATTACAATTTACAACTTTTGTTCATACAAACACATCATTAACATAGAGAAAAGCAACTCAGAAAGGGAGAAGATACTTGCAAGACATCTATCTGAAAGAAGATTTGTATATAGCAGGTACAAAGGATTCCTACAAATCAGTATGAAAAAATACAGAATTCTCAATAGAAAAATGGGGAGAAGCCTCTTGATTCTGGAAAACCCTGACTAATATACCTACTTTTTTCTTTTTCTTTTTCTTTTTAACTTGACCTTTTCCTTGGCCTTTTACTTCATGAATCCCTCTACATACCTCCTTGGGTGATGCTGACTGAATCCATCAGTAGTCAAGGAATGCAGACACAGGACAATGAGGGAATAGCAAAACAAAGAGTTGAGGAAATGAAGTAGAACTGTGCTCATGCCCTGGCTGTGTTTATGCAAGGGCATTCCGCACATTGCCATCCAAAAAGGAAAGGAAAAAGTGAATTTGACATACTCAGGCAGTGAGGTCTGTGCAATTAAAAACAAAGTTGAATTGAATGCTGAGAAGAAGCCGTTGACACTCCTGGAATCATGTTTTTTAATTTTGGTAGTCACAAACTTTATGTAAGTTACAATGTGATCCTGAATCACAAATGTCATTTATTTCCTGATTAGGCAATGCCAACTGAGCTTTGGGCCTCCTTGCAAGGAGGCCTGTATACCAGCCGTCTCCCTCCCTCAAGCTGACAGTCGAGCTGTGTCAGCTTGACATAAGCCAATTCCTGTTGTACTGACAATGCTTCTCTCTGGATAACTGATGCAAAAAGTGTCACATTAAGAAGTTCAAAGTGTCAGAAGGCCAGAGGCTCACTGCTGACCTTGGTGAAAAACTGTCCAAGAAAACTGTTCCTGCTGCATAAACATTCTTTTATGGTTACTCAGACAGCCACTCAGAGACTTAATTTTATAGAAAGCAGCACAGGACCATGGATGAACTGGAGGCTGGAGATCAAAAATCTAAAAATATGCTGTCTTTATAAGCCTCAGAGAAGCCCAGAGAATGATTACCATGTCTTGACATTGCAAAAATTCCCTCCGTTACACAGTTGATTTGAACCTTGTACAGCAGACAAACTAAGGCTCAGCCAATGCCATCCAAATTGAGTAGCAAAGTTTGCCTAAGCACACATTTGGTAAACTTTAAAGCTAAACCCAACCCTGCTTCTTGGCATAAGAGGACAGTGATATTTCGCTTAGGCTGGATGGGAAATGTTAGCGACAGAGTCAGTAATCCTGCTCCCAGCCATACTCAATATTCATTTTGAAAACATATTTTAAATACAAAGGAAAAGTCTTTAATTCATGCTATCAAATTCTCATTCAGATATGTCATAGGTGAGTCTCTAGGAATGTCAAAATAAAGAGTTTGGCCCTTTGGAGAACCCAAAATGGAAAGAAAAGAAAGCCTACATCATTCTAAGAGGAGGGAAAGAGAGAGCAACTAGCATATTTGAGTCCATATTACATATTTTTATCACTTTATATTATCTGTTTATTCTCACAACTTTTTGCTGAATTGATATTATCTGCATGTTAAGAGTCACCAATCTGAAGCCCAAGAGTTTTAGCAGTTTGTCTGTTCTACACAGTACACAAGTTGACAGTGGCAAGAAGCTTCTTTCTACAAATCCAAAAGGAAAAAGATGAAACCCTTTTTCTGCATCCTGGACTTTTTGATAAATAATTTATGTATCATTTATATATCACATTACGGCTCACAAAAAGCAAAACATGTTGACTTCAATTGAGTATTTTTTTCTTCCAGCAAAAATAGAATATATTCTTACATATTATGAATAAAATTGAAATGAGCATGACAGTATTTGGTTTAAATAAAATATAACATATTTTTAAAAGAGTGCACATTTGTTCCAAATGTTTTCTGAGGAGCGTTGCTCTGTTAACTGCTTCACATGATGACAGGAGCACCATTTGGAGGAAATGATTTATTAGCACACTGTAGTCATATGTATGTATGAGCATTTCATCCATCAGATTCTGACCCACTGTCAGCAGCATGAGTGCTCCGAGCTGTTTCTACAGAAATGGAGATGTGTTGCCTTGAATCAGCTAAATTTCCACTCAGTTCTATGATCAATAGAAAATATTTCAAATATGCATAGATAGGATTAATTTTCTCTAACCAACCCTAACAAGTTCCTATGGGGATTGTTTGTTGTCTCACATCATAAACAATATTTGTAACAATAATAATGATGATGATGATGATTAACAGTAATGGCTAATTAGCAAGGATCGCACAGCTAGTTAAATAGTAGAAAATAGATTTTAAGTCAGTCTATCATGCCAGAACCTAGGCTCTTGACTGCCAGGATACTATCCTCAGATTTATACATATATATTTTTTAGATTTATCACTTCTAAAGTGAACAGGCTCCTTTCACAACAGTTAAGTCTAAAATGACACATATGTAAATTAAATGAAGGTGACAATGTAATCCTCCACATCCTGTCAATTAAAATAAGATGAACTTTTTTTCAGATGTTAATGTCTCTGGAATCAGGATGCATCTTAGCTTTGCGTCCTAATTTAGTTGACAATGTCTTTTTCTCTTATAGTGAGGACTAAAAGAATGATGTGACTTAAAATCTATGGCATCTTAGATTTCATTAAATATTATATATTAATTCCCAATTGTGTTTATTTCACAGACTTATAATAAGGCTAATATGTTTAACACATTTCATCACTCTTAACATTGTGGATAATATATATGATCATATGTATTCTCAGGTACATTAATGTATGTTACCACATATATTTTCATACCTATCTATCTAGCCAACTATCCTGGTAAAAATATCCTGTGCCTTAAATGATACTGGTATTATGACTCCAATTTCATAAATGAAGAAACTGAGGCTCAGAGAGGCTCAGTCATCAGCCCAAGATTTTACGATTACTAATTGTGGTGCTAAGTGGGGATCAAAATCAATTTTTGACTCCAAGCTCTGCAATTTTCTCACAAGTAAACCATTGTGTGTTTATAATCTATTAGATAATTTTGACCTTACATATTCATAAGAAGCTTTTAAAGGAATTGATAGATGCTACATTTTAAGCTCAAAGCTCCACCATGCCATTGTTAAAATCTTCAAGAGAAGTGCAACGGTGCCTTGGCCCAGTTAGGAGCTATGCTGGTAGTTGTAACCAGGAAGCAGGGAAGTTTACGATTTTTAAAAAATATTTTATTTATCTGACAGAGGGAGAAAGAGAGAGTGGGGAGAGGGGGAGCAGAGGAAGAGGGACAAGCAGCCTCTGTGCTGAGTTTGGAGCCTGATGTGGGGTTTGATTCCACGACCCTAAAATCATGACCTGAGCCAAAATCGAGAGTTGGGCACTTAACCAATTGTGCCACTCAGGTGCCAAATATGAACCAAAAGAAAAGAACCTTGAGTAAAGAAAGTATTTAAAATGCCTTCTTTTCATCCTTCAGGATCAGTGAAACTGGCCACTAATAGTGTTGATTCCTTCCTAAATATGTCTGGCTGCTGTGATTAGAAAAGTAGAAAAAGAAGTGTGCAAGCTGATGGAGAGAGGACTGGTTTCTTACCTTGAGTCCCTGTCCAACTTAGTCTTGAACTTAAGAATCAAAATTCTTGTGTTTATAAACATGGAAAAATTATATTTACCTGCTTTCTCCTACCCAAGTAATTTTTGAAAGAAAACGAGATGACATGTATCAAGTGCTTTTATATACTTAGAATGTCACAAGAATAAATCCCTTCTCCAATTCTCTCTACCATTTCTAGAATAAAGCTACTAATACTTTCCAAAGGCCAGTCATTGTAAATCTAACATTATTCCTTATTTGCTCCAGGAACACACATCCTAAATTGTCTGTGTATGATTGCACCAATTTTTTTTTCCTGTTGGTTATTATTTCCCATCCACTAGAGCTTGCTTTTTTATTTTCTCAAAGCCAAATTCTGCCAAATAATTCTACCAAGTTCTGCCAAGACCTGACATTGTGTTTAAGGCCTGTTATAGCTCGAAAGCTAAATCCCAATGAGATTCTTTTAATTTAATTAAAAAAAAAAAAAAGGAAGTCAAGCTTACATCAGAATAAAGGTGGAGACAGAGCCCACTCACCGTCTGGCACCTTGACATAAACATACACAGGAAGTTGCACCAACAGCCCAATTAGTTGTATTGGATCTCATAGCTCAATAGATAAATCTAAGAACCAGAGATAATCTGGTTAATCTCTGGTTAATCTCTTCAGTGAGCTATAAAAGATAATGATATTCAATAGAAATAAAAATCTTGGATTTAGAAATTTGACAGTGTAGCACATCATCTCATGTTGTCATGATAATGGTCCATTGTACAGATAAAGAAGTTATGGCTCAGGATGGCTCTACCGCTCATAAGCAGACAACAGACAAGTCAGTATGCAAATTCAGGACACCACCAACACATTCTCCCATCCCATCCCATTCTATCTCTGCTTGACTAGCCTTCCTTTTGATTTAAGAGATTACTCCTTTTTTTTCTTTCTTTCTTTTAAAGATAGCTCCTTTACAAAAACACAACACACTTTCTATCCAGTATTTCCTCCTCATATCACATTATACCTGAAGGACAAAACTGAGCCATGCAGTTTAGCTTGCCTCCTTGAGGAAAGGTGAACTGTGTCAAGGCAGGGTTTATAATCCATTTGGTTCTCTGATGTATCCCCATATGTTTAGAGCAGTGCTAGACACTTAGAAGGTACTTTATGTTGCTTATTATCTTTTATTGCCTTTGTTTTCTCATCAAAATCAAGATCTCCTGAGGACACAGATGCCTACAGGTTTGATATATTTCTTCAAATAGCATGATGCAAACAGTCCCCTAAGTATCTTTCTGAACATTTCTTTTCATCTGCATACAAATAAAAAGGTTATTAAATTATTTTAAATTAAACATTATTTTTTCCCTTAAAAAAAGTACACACCTCAGTACCTCAATTCTGAGAAAATGCTGCTGAAGGAGAAACTAAGAGGTTCTGGTTTTCTCTACTTAAAAATTAGGGAACGTTGAATAGAATGCAACTTCTACATGGGTTAATCACAAAATTAAATTTGTACCCCAGATTATATGTATACTTAATCTTCTTTCCAATAACCTTTCTGTGATTGTTTTTATATATTTATAAATAGTCCATGTCTCATATATAATGAAGCTGTATATTTGTAATTTTGTTAGATCAAAAACCTCTGGGAGAAAATTTGAGGGTGTGATCGTGATTTATATAAAGTAATTCTGCATGTGACCCTATTCCACTGAGGAAAAAGCATTCCTTATATAGTCCCCTTGTTTATTTTTATTTTATTTGTTGTTGTTTATTTTTCATTTCATAATCATAAACTTAACTCTGCAATCTGGCTAGACTTGGAGGGAAGCAGGAAAATACGGAGCCCATAGAATTGCAGCAACAGTTCAAAGATGACAGGATATTTTGGACAGATGGGGGTGAAGATCTGCTCTCCTGAGCTACAGAGAGAATGGTCTGGTAGCTAAGATTTAAAACACAAGTCAAATTTCTTAGATTTGTCCACAGTCAGCAATGGTGATCTTGCTGGCCTTGCCTTTCCTGGACCCAAAGGGCTCCACGGCTTCCACAATACTCCTGCCCTCTTTCTCCTTGCCAGAAACCACATGCTTGCCATCCAACCACTCAGTGTTGGCAGTGCAGAGGAAACACAGGGAACCATTTGTGTCAGGTCCAGCATTAGCCATAGACAACATGCCAGGTCCTCTCTGCTTCAGGATGATATTTTCATCATCAAACTTCTTCCCATAGGTGGACTCACCCCCAGTGCCATTACGGCTCATGAAGTCACCACCCTGGCGCAGAAATCCTGGAATACTGCCTTTATAACCAAGTCCTTTCTCCCCAGAGCTCAGGGCATAAACATTCTCTTCTGTCCTTGGAATTTTGTCTGCAAACAGTTCAAAGGAGACTTTGAGGGCTACCAGTCTAGGAGAATGTCCAAGAATAAGGTGGGGTTGACCATGCTGGGCAGCGCAGGCAACTCCAGGGTGGTAGTGTGTGCAAGGCCATAGTCCCCTTGTTTAATTTTACTCCTTTCCCAGGTATTTATTAGATACCTGTTCCTTAGGGTGCCAGTGTTTAATCAGTCTGGTGTTTACTGGGTTTTGAGCATTCTGGAGATTTTTTGTTGTTAATTATTAGATGTAGCTTCAATGTTCTGAAAACAGTATAATTACTATTTTAGGACTAGACTTATGAACAAGCAAAGCAACTTAATGCAAAATGTAAACTGTAGCGTATATTGTTGTCAATATTTCTATGGGCCATCTCTGCAGCCAATTAGGTCTTTCACTGTTCCTAAGTGAGCTCTTATTTGTTTGCAGTTGGGGAGAGTAAGCAATCACACTCTTATTTATTTATTTATTTTTTGAATTTTTTAAAAAATTTTTATTTACTTATGATAGTCACAGAGAGAGAGAGAGGCAGAGACACAGGCAGAGGGAGAAGCAGGCTCCATGCACCGGGAGCCCGACGTGGGACTCGATCCCGGGTCTCCAGGATCGCGCCCTGGGCCAAAGGCAGGCGCCAAACCATGGCGCAACCCAGAGATCCCACAATCACACTTTTAGATGGAGCCTTGGTGTTCTGACAAGACACTCTTCAGTGTAAGGTTTTCCTAAATCCTTTAATTCAGTTTATCTTAATTCAGTCATTTTGCAATCTGACCGTGGAGGACTGAATCTCATTAGCTAATTAGACTGAATCTCATTAGTAACTCCTTATTTTACTTATTTTCTGTGTAATTAATTGACTTTACTTTTTAAGTACCATTTTAGATTAACGGAAAAATCGAGCAGAAGAGTTAAATATACCCACCCTCTACCTCCTCCAGGCACAGAGATTTCCCTATTGTCAACATCTTGCATTAGTGTGGTACATTTGTTACACGAGTGAACTGATATTGACACATTATTGACTAAAATTTACAGGGTTTTTTTTGTTATTCTAACAAATTTTATCACTTATGTTCAGTTTGATGAGCCTATTTTTTTGGCAGCTCTTTTTATTGTGCATCAGCCATTATGGTAGATGCTGAGAATAAAATGGTGATAAAACATCTCTCTTTGTCCCTTAGAGTCTAGCCAAAGAGATAGATATTCCTAGGTAAACACAAGTGTACCCAGCATTTATTAAGATCCAGGCCCAGTTCTAAGCACCGAATGCTAATTCATTTACTCCTCAGATTAACCCTGCTTTACAGGTGCTTTTGTTTTCCTTGTTTTTGTTTTTGTTTTAATTAGGAAACTGAGGCACAGAGAGGTTAAGCACCTTGACCAGAGTCACACAACTGGGAAAGGGCTGAGCTGTGACCAGGGCCAGGCTTCTAGAACACATGCTGTCAATCACTTCCCCATGCTGCCTTCTGCGGTAACAAGACCTACAGATGAGAAACGCCGGCGTGGCAAAGAATACAAACTATAGTCATTGAGCTTTTTATTTAACTCATATTTTATAGCTTTATTTGTAGCAACATAAGGAATCACTGTTAGAGCAAAACACTGAGTCCCCTCAAAAAACATCTAAATGCATAGCACTGTTTTTGGAAAACAGGATATTTGAATTAGTCAATGTTTAGTTCTGTTTTTCATTGTTGTTTGACTCTGCTACTTTTAGAGTCAATATTCAGAAAGAAGCCAGCCCTGGATGTATTTATTATATATTTATTATATACTCATTATACTCATTATATACTATATTGAGTAATGAGTATGTATTATACTCATTATATATATATAATATATATAAATTATATAATATATACTCAATACTCAGTGAGAGACTCAGAGGTTCAAGTGTGATAGGGATCTGACCATTTCCACAGTCACGCTGGATTAAAGCACAGGTAACAGAGGATGCCTAAGACCACACCTGCGGCCTCCACTCATTTTCCTCCCATGCTGCTCCAGTGGCCGGGTAGCTAAGGAGCCACTTCATTTGGTGTGACCTGAGTCACAAAGAATCTTTCTTTATCAAAGTCACTATGCAAAAGATAAGTGCAATGGATACTTTTATCTGTGATATCTCCAAAGCAATTTCTCCATTCCGTAAGCTTTTATGCTATCCAATTGATATGCCCCCACCCCAAGGGAAGTGGTGGAGACCCCTTTATTTAAGTCATTAAAATCTTGATAGACAAAACAAATCAAATCACATTGGGAGGAATGAGCACGACGCTTTCACTGTTCGTGTCTCTTTCAACAAACTGCTAGGCTCAAAAATGCATTTGGGAAAGGCAACAGAACAGCATTCACCCTGACCAATTCTAGAATAAGGGTGTGGTATATTTTAGACATATCAGCCCACAAAAGTACTTTCCTACATTCGTTAAGTTAATGTACTTACTTATACCCTCACCACAGTGGTAACTCAAAAGAAAACTTATAAGCATCTAAAAACCAGAGTTGCACTGCTCAGTAATTCACTCAAACACACATTTGAAAGCAAACTTTATCTCTTTTCTTCCTCATTCTTTACAGATGCCTATTGTTACTGAGCAATTTTAAGAACTTGTTAACTCTGAATAAATGGATATTTTATTGATCGCTGCATCGGTGCCAGGGTATCAAGTAGATCCTTTCTCTTTAATTTCACAGAGAAAAAAAAATCTTACATTATAGAAAAAGAAGCTGATGCTTAGAAAAGCAAAATACTTTAATCCAGTAAATGATATAAACTGGATCTGAACTCAGATTTCCTGACATCCCACCTTCTCTTAACATTTCTGTTCTCTCCCAGGTGCCTCAATTGCTTTGTATTAATTTATCTAGCATACATATCATAGAAACAGAAATAATAGGGGGCACCTGGATGGCACAGTGGTTGAGCATCTGCTTGTGGCTCAAGGCGTGATCCCGGAGTCCTGGGATCGAGTACCGCATCGGGCTCCCTGCATGGAGCCTGCTTCTACCTCTGCCTGTGTCTCTGCCTGTGTCTCTCATGAATTAATAAATAAAATCTTTTTTAAAAAAAAAGAAATAGAAATAATAGAAAATAGTAGAGGGCCCCTGGGTGGCACAGTCAGTTGAGACTCTGCCTTCTGCACGGGTCATGATCTCAAGGTCCTGGGATGGAGCCCCATGTCGGGCTCCCTGCTTAGTGGGGAGCCTGCTACCCTGCCCTCTCCTTCTGCCCCTCCCCTGCTCATGTTTTCTCTCTAAATAAATAAAATCTTAAAAAAAGAAAGAAAGAGAAGAAGGAAGGAAGGAGAAAGAAAGAAAGAAAGAAAGAAAGAAAGAAAGAAAGAAAGAAAGAAAGAAAGAAAGAAAGAAAGAAAGAAGAAAGAAAGAAAGAAAGAAAGAAAGAAAGAAAGAAAGAAAGAAAGAAAGAAAGAAAGAAAGAAAGAAAGAAAGAAAGAAAGAAAGAAAGAAAAATAGTACACTTCTGCTTAGAAGCCTCTCAGTGGCAGGATCACTCCTCAGTTCCACCGGCAACCTCTAGCCTCACTGCTTCCTTTCTGTTGCTCTGATTGTCAACTTCAAGGCCCTTCAGGGTTTCTTTCTCAGATGCAGGCTGTGGCAGGAAACCATCCGGCCTACCACCACCACCACCTCAGGTCCAGGTAGGGATAGCAGCCTTTGAAGACAAACACAAAGGCCCTTTTTATTTAAAAGTGTCATTGTTAATCACTGTGGGAAAACTGAAACGAGATTTGAACATTGGCGAGTTACAAAGTTTATAAACTTCTAACAAGAACCTCCCAGCTTTCACAGACTCACTTCAGATTGGAGTTGGTTTTGTTTAAGGCGGAGTTCCCTTATCACTTCCTCGCCCTCAAGACGCCCTGTAGCTGTTTTCCCTGTGAAGGAATGAACAAATCAGGATGAAAAATTGCATCAGGGGAAATCCATAGGCAGCTTCTATCTCCAGGTAGACAATTTATACTTTTAAGAACCTTCCACTGCATTCTATTTGAAAGGCCTGTGCCCTGCCCAGCAATGATCTGCTCTGGGTATTCCCTCACAATTCAAAAAAGAAGAAAAAAATTCAACAAACAGTGGAAAGTAAAGTTACTTCTATTCAACAGACAAGAAATATTCCTTGCATGTAGAGAAACGAATTTTCTGTTCATCCATTTAAAAAGCTCTTTAATTCTCCCTTGGGAAGCTGACTCTCATTGAGCATTAGTAGGTTCACTTCTGAACACAAACAGGGGAAAAAATAAAAGCAATTCTCCAAAGTAAAACATGCAAACCTTTTTGCCTGAAACAATAAAGTCAAGTTGAGTGGGTTTAAGTTTACAAATTATGACTAGTTTAACTAGCAAAAAATTCAAGACCACATTGTTTTATCTATCATTATCTTCATAAAAGGTCAACCACAGATTATATCCTGACTTTTTAATGGTAGTGATTTGGGGCCACTTCATGGTAAGATACCCAGTAAATCTATGAGAATGAACTCCATGGAGCAATAAATAAGTAGATTTCCTTTCTATGGCTTAGCCCTCAGAGGTCTCCCACATTGCTCATTTAATTATACTGCTGCCCTTCATCTTTATCAAGTTTCAAAGTCCTCTAGCATATAAGTATATAATAAAAGGAAATGCTAAGGAGAGTGTAGAAATGTGTAGTAAGTAGAGTATATGGCTATGCAAAGCTGTATGATAAGTTCCTCAAAAGTTGAAGTACCTAATACTTGACACGGTAAATTTAGAAATCATTTTCAAGGTACAAACTACTTTTCAGTTTTGTCAACCAAAAACCTAGAGGGCTGGACCAAATGATCAGTAATGTCCTGTGTGCTATAATCTTTTTATTTGACAGTAATTAGGTTCAATTCTTGGATTTGGAATTGGGTGTGAATTAGTTGCTGCTTTACTAGATCAGATTTAATTTTCATTCAGGCACAGTGTTGAAGCAGGCATGATATTTTGATTATGAAAGGAAAAAAACATTTAGTAATTTGAGTTATCTAAGTTGGTTCTCTTTATCGATTGCACTGCTCTCCTGTTGGTCATGTAGTCATAGGCTTTAAAGTACAGCTTTACTCCCAGTTATGTCATTGACTTACCTATTAGACTATCATTAAATTTTCCATTAATTCCTTTCCAATACAGATATTGTTTTCAATCTACTAATAAATCACTATGAACTTTTATTTTGTTGATGTCATTATTAATACAACATAACCTGGGCAATGATAATCAAAATAAAATTAATGTCACAACTACTTACACACACAAAACCCCTAAAGATTAGCCTAGTTAATGTGTTGTGTATCTATTGCTTTGTGTTGGAGAGATTTCTTTTTTTTTTTAATCAATAGTTACCATTAAAACACAGTCAACTTAAATACAAGGCCAAATGATATGAAACAGGGAATAATAACCATTTCAGCTTTGTCTTCCATTCAGGTTTTTTTTTACCTACACACTTGATTTTGATTCTAAGGAAAGTAAATAATCACATACATGTAGTCTACCTACTTGTGCTAGGCATTGGGCTTGCTGCTTTCATACAGTCTCTTTTCATTATATGCAACCAACCTTTCCCAATTTTGGTGAAAACTATTAATCATCATCTTTAGAGGAATCAATGATGATATTTTTGGTCTCTTTAAGCCACTTTATTACCATAAATCTGATTGATTTTGAAAGTGGCAGAAATAAGAGGAATTAAAAATAAAAGAAGCCAGGAAGGGCCAATTTCAGGTGCTATAGAGCTCACAAAGTCACAGGTTGAGGAAAGTAGAGACAACGCACCTGGCATTCTATGGCCAGGAAGAGGAAGGCCATAGAAAGAAACCCTGAGGCAGGGCACAGAGTCAATGGGTAGGAGTAACTCATTAAGCCACATTCTCCGTAAAGATCTCCAGAGCCAGTCACCAATGTCCCAGCAAATGTTTGCATTTTTGTATCAACACTGAGACTCTGAGTAATTAATGGGACTCAGAACTTTCCAGATCTCTTCCAGAAAGTTTTACCTGCTTTCTGGATTTACCTGCAGGATATGTTACCTGTCCTGGAAGACCTGCCTCTCTTCAAGTCCTCTGAAATTAAATTAGAACCCACTACTATGATACATTCAAAAAGAATCACTTTTATATACAAAGTTAACTGCTTTATTTGTCTTTTCAGACTTGTTTGTAAGGTCAATTTTCTCTTTACGCAAATGTTGCTTCAATTCCTCCCTCATATTTATGGCTCATCTTTAAAAAATGCACTTCACAAAGGAGAAGACAAGGATTTTTAATATTGTTTGTAAACCACTGGTCTTAATTTTTATGATTCATTTCAAAATACTATTTTACATCTTATACTTACTTCTTATGATGTCCATTATTTTGCTACCAATACAAGTTAATCTTAAAGGTCAGTTAGCTAGGGATGCCTGGGTGGCTCAGCAGTTGAACATCTGCCTTCGGCTCAGGTCATGATCCTGGGGTCCTGGGATCAAGTCCTGTATTGGGCTCCCCACGGGAAGCCTGCTTCTCCCTCTGCCTATGTCTCTGCCTCTCTCTGTGTGTAACTCATGAATAAATAAATAAAATCTTAATTAGAAAAAAAAGTCAGTTAGCTTGGGCATATATTCCCACCATACAAATTTCTCATCCTTTTGTTTTTCACTGACACACATTAAAGCATGAGAAGTTAACTAGTGGCATCAAACAACATATATGATCGTATCACTTTCCAATATACTTAACTCTCAATTTGCAAACTACCAAAGGGTTAGTACTTTTATACTTTTAGTCCATTCCTGTGTCTTGTCAATGTTTCTGTGACCCAATGCCTCCTGCTGGACTTGAATGAATGGAAAGTTGCTCACCATCTACCATGAGCTGGGCCACAATGCTACTCTAGCCACTTTTTTTTTCTCTCTTTATCATTTGCTCTTCTGATTTAAAGTCTTACATTTGCTGTTCTGATTTAAAGTCTTACGTCTCAAGAGGTCAAAAGGCTGAATGTTTGAGAGCATCTCTTTATAAGTTTCTGTTACCTTTTTATTTCTGTCAACATGGTAATAATGATGTGTCATTTCAGAAACACTCACTTTCTTGCTTAAATGGTTAGGGTTTTTTCCCTAGTGTGGAAGTGTGAATAGTGGGCAGGGCCAACTTTATTATCATTGGTTCCAAGAAGCTGCTTTGAGGTCAAGTCACTGAAGAACAGCTGCCCTTGGAATAGAGGAGTCTGTACCTGAGAGTATAAGGCCAAAATCTGTCCATTCTTCCAAATTACCACAACATTTAAAAGATAATCATTTAGGGGGATGCCTGGGTGACACAATTAAGTGTCCAGCTTTTGATTTTGGCTGAGGTCATGATATCAGAATGACACTTTGTTGGACTCCATACTCAGCATGGAGTCTACTTGAGATTCCACACCCTCCCACCCCTTTCTCAAGTGAATAAATAAATCTTTTTTATTTACTTAAGATCATTTTTTAGGTGTTTTTGGCCTTTTAATTGTTGAAATGAAGGTGGTTGGATAGTTTAGTCAAAAAAAGGAGGGGAGACATTTATATAATGAACTACATAGAAACAAATGAACTGGCATTTAACAAAAGATTTTAATGATATGGGAATACTTTTATGATATAAGAAGCAAAAAAATAGAGATATATTAAGTATGATCTTAACTAGCTAAAGTAAAAAATTCATACAAAAAAATGATTCATGATATGAATCTGTCAAATTGTTAGCCTCTTAGTATAGTGGATAATTTGTTTTTCCCCTTTTTGAGGCTTCTAAGTATATGATGAGCATGTATTCTTTTGGTTGTGAGAGGAAAAAACTTTATAAGAAAAAAATTAGCTATGAGAATTAATGATCATCATCATAATTCATATTTCAAATACTTATGTCTCATTCAATTTACCTGTATTGTCATGAATCCTTATAACAAATATTGTAAGGGAAGCATCATCTCCATATTACAGAAGGTAAAACTGAGATTTGGAAAGATTAAAGAACTTTCCAAGGCAACACAGGAGGAAATCAGCAAAACAGATTCAAATACAAGTTTGTCCTTTTTCAAGGACTCTTCTCTTTCCGTTATACAATTAAGAGCAAGAATAACCCATGTAGTTTCCACTTTCATGATACATTTTAAAGAAATACAGAGGAAGAAAAATAGGAACCAGTCCGTTTAAAGATGAAAAGGGGTAGCATGGATACAGTTTGGAATGGATCCAAAGTCTCATGAGGCCAATATGTAATAAGAAACTTGATTCTGGGAAAAAAAAAATTATAGGATTTGCCTTAGGCAACCCGTCATGATTTATTATTAAATTACTTTTTTTTAACTGTAAGGGAACAAAAATGAACCTTATTTTTAAAAACCCATTATTCTGCATGAACTGATTTAGCATATTACTACAGATAGATATATTTATTTCAAAAAAAATTTCCTCTGACAGTTCCAAAATCAGGGCATTTCTGGAAAAAATCAAGTCTGTTTCTTCAATTGAAAAAAAAAATACTTTGTCAGGGACTGAGTAGAGAAACTTATTTGTCATTGATTTGTGATGTACTGAGTAAATTTCAGCTTCAAGTTATTATTCTTTCTAAAGTAGTCTGGTCTTTATCAGTGGTTTGAGACTTCCCAGATATAGGGCATACTAGTTTTGCAAGAAACTGCACTTTCTTCAAACTCTGTTATTTTAGTATTACTAAGGCAGTGTATGCATAATCTATTCTTAATATGAATTTATAGCTCCTTATATATTAATGAGGGTTTTTCAGGCTTTAACCTTGATGTATCCAAAGCAATTAGAATATAGTGACTAAAAAAGAGAATTGTCAAAATTATCGAGCTTGTACATGAACAAGAATGAAATGAAAGATAGCACAAAATTTAATCTATTTTCTTACAGCTACCCAGATTTCAGTATTCTGGACCATTAGGCAAGAAGTAGGACTAAAAATAGGAAAATTTGAAATCGATTATTGGAGAAACAATTGGTGTTACAGCTCTAAACTCTCTTGTATTTCATTTCTAGTGTTCAGAATAAAAGATTTATTCATCGCAAAAACCCATTTGCTAAGTCACTCAGTCAGCACATACTGAATGCCTGCATGTCCCAGCAGGGCTTCATGGCCAGGAAGGTCCAGTGCTTGTTTTAATGTTGTGCTAGCATTGTCTTGAATTTCTTAGTAATGTTTGAGCAAGGGATCCCACATTTCAATTTTGCCCTGGATCCCATAAATTTTGTGCTAGGTACTAGGTATGTATGAAACAACTTCCTCACATCATTTCTAGAAATAATAAAACCATTATACATTCAACTGACAGTATGTTATTAGTTATATGATAAGGAAAGCACAGAGTGAATGTTGTGAATATTGGCAGTTCGGAAGATCTATTACGCTCTTTAGAAAAAAAAAAGTGAAACACAAAATCCACTATCAAAATGATAATGGACATATACTTCTATTTTTTCCCACTGCTTCAGTCTTCCACAATGAAAGCTGAAATCCAGTAATTTTGTGGTTCATCTCTTTAATTCTGCTGACCTTTATCTTGCAATAGTTAATATGCTTAAGGGAAATCTAGGACATCACAAGCCAGAACCATATCTGTGGCTTCTTCAGTCCTCGCCTCTGCAATTCTTATTCATAGTGCTTGATCTTGTGGTAAAATAAGGTTGTAATCTGGGGTTGCAGTGTTGGTAATGTTCAAAAGATGAGTCAAAATGAGTACTGTCGTTAGCCCTTGTCATGTGAAGCTAAAAAATACCTTGTCCTGTCATAGCTCAGAGGAAAGTCTGAGCATACCTACATTTAGCATTAAAGCAGTCTGATTTTTAATACTGTGCTGGGTCTTTTCAGGTTGTTAAGGAAAAAGAGATACTCTCAACATGACGGAAGCCATACTATTTGCTGCAGGAATAAACAAGAAAGGAAGTCCAAGAAATCTTAACAAAAACCTTGGCTTCCTGGTGCCCTGGAACAGCACTGAAGATAGTATCCTATTGAGGGAATGCTGGTGTCAGGAGTCAACTCTCTGTATCACTTGCTAAAGCTACTTCACTCCATTTAGGGTGCCAACCTATTGCTAGCCCCTGATGACATTCTTTGTCTTTGAGTACAATTCTGCTCTCTGTGAGGATTTTTGCATATACTATACTCATACTCACCAGGAGATAACAAATCTGATTAGAAAAGACTCACCAGGAAGGAAAAATCTCCTTTGATTTCTGGCATGAATATAGCTTCTAGAAAAAAATCCCATATCAGACCATCTCGTAGGCTGCTGGCCATTACACAGAAAGCTGCCCTTGATGCAAATTCCAATCTCTGATTCAAGCTAGGGTTTCAGGATCAACCGGCCACAATGTGACAATCTCTACTCCTTGCTCAAAAAAGTCTTGGGTGTAATAATCCTCAGAATGTAGTTGATGCCAAAAAAAAAAAAAAAAAAAGAAAGAAAGAAAGAAAAGAAAGTGAAGAAAAGGAAAAAGAAAGAATTAACCTGATTATTCCATGTGAGTTTTGGGGAGAGCAAAAAACACTTCTCTGCATATTTTTAAAGTTCCATACTAGAGAAAAAGACCATCTCTCACTACTGTTCAGCATGTAATATGCTTGCACATTTATAAACATGTGAGTGTATAATCGGGATGCAGGGAGTTTGAAGAGGGGGTTGAAGGACATTGAATGCCATGGGAAGGAAAAACCAAAATATTATTTCAAACCTCCACATTCCCATAGTATTTCTCATTTTTTCCTATATATACTTGAATCTTCTGATTTTCTGACTTGAGACTCAAACTCTTCGCACCATAACATGAATTTTCACATTTGAAAATAAATAGATCAGTAACAGAGAAGAAAACATATAAACAAATCCCAAGGATCAATGATGAGCTGTATACTTATGAAGAAGGAATTTGGGGCACTGTTATGGTCCAACTAAAATAGTGATATCTGTGCCTGTGGTATTCAATAAAGATGCACCAAATATGGGAAAAAAAATTAAGTGTTTCTCATTATTGAAGGCTTAAAGGCCAGGATATAGTTGGAATCTCCAGTCAGATCTAGATTCTTGAGGTCAAAGGAAGTCATATGTGAAATATTTAACTCCCTCTGACCATCCCTTCATAGGTATTCCTTAGCCTCTGACTTCTGTGTCCACCACAGCTCCAGCTACTTTTTAATATGTTTTTCTTTCTATTGACTTAACACGGCCTTAGATGGTTAGTTTTCATTCTCCTCCATGATTCAGAAACCAGATGTGACCTAAAAGGTAAAAGGAAGAAATGTCTATCTGACATGGTTACACATTTGGCTCCTTTTCCAAACCAGCTTCTGAAGCATATATTTGCAGCCCAGGTGCATCTACAACGTCAGCTTAAGATCACAATGGACAAACAGGATATGGAGGAGGAGGGTTCTTGATTTTGAAGGCCAGAGAAGCAATACGATTTAGGTAGGCTTCTGGATGCATACTTTGTTGAAAACAGTAAATCCATTGAGAATCAGAGAAATTCTAAAAGAGTGAGACTTAAAAACCATCTATGGGGATTATCAGAAATTTGTTATCTGTCTTCAAAGACATCTAAATTACACCACTGTATCTAAAAAAAAAAAGTTGCAAACCATTATTCAATGGTACAAAACAAAGGATTTAAGCTAAATCTTTGAACTTTTACGGTGACATTATTTAGCCTTTCTGCACTTTTTTTCCTCATTTACAAAATGTTTTGAACTAGATTTCAAAAGTTCCTTTCAACTCAATGATTCTCCATCTTTCTCTATAAAAAACATACAATATCTTAATTCTAGTATCAAATTTGCCTCCCAACAGGATTCATTGACAAAGTTTCTAGAAGCCAATTGAAACTCTCAAATTTTATTTGTGACCTTTTGTATTTTCTGGTTGGAAATTCCAATTATACGTCCAGAAATAGAATCCATAAATGCCTCATGTTCTTTAAGAGACACTAGGAAGAGTAAGTAAAGCAAATATTAAAGATTGGACTTTTGAACTCCACAAGGATATCTGCTAAGACATGACCTAAACCATTGTATTTGCATGTCCTCTTAAGTGGTACCAACATCACTTCCTCCTTTTCCACCACCATGTTCTGTGAATCATTTCCAAGGCAATAGGCCAGCTTTGTATTTAGCAATCGAATACTCTGTTTCTGGAAGTAGAATTTTCACCAGAGGAAAGATAGAAAAGTGAAGTGGTCTGTCCCCACAGCTTTCCTAAAATCTGAAGATGTAAATAAAAGAAGAATATTTCTAATTCAATGGATGGAAAATGAACCATCACTTAAATACTTCTATGCAAAAACTTAAGGATATATCATCTGTCTACGTGATCCAAACATAGTAAGGTAAAGAGCTGAGGCAATATTTGAGTCATTCAGGTTATCAAGTACTAGATTTTTCCTCCAAGCACATTGCTTATAAAAAAGATCTTGTTATTTTTTAACTGTCCTGATCTTTCATTCTCTCCCCACCTCACTTGATATTGTAACCTTCACTCTTAGTTCTCTCAGAGCTTGTCTTATTTCTTCCAGACAAGATCATCATCAAAGTTTAGAAGAAAACTTCTGGCAAACACCCTAAAGTTTTAACCACATAGATAGCATTTGCACCTCAACCATAACTTTATTGGTTAAATTCAAATATGGTGACAATTCTATTTAAATAAAAGCTCCAGAGTTTCATCTCAAGTGTCAACAATTCTAACATCAGGTTACAACGATATCCTATGTCATCAGATTTTGTCTCTGTTACATAAATATGACTCTTCAGATCTAAATAGACAGTTGACGCAGAAGAAATACAGCATTAGTGGAAGAACATATTTTTCATCCACCCTGATCTTCTAGGCTTTAGAGAAAACCGTGTACTATACCACCCATCCATTTTCTCTACTGTCTACTCGTTGCCCTACTACTAGACTCACTCCCATGATACTAAGTCCCATGCTTCTCTCTAAAGTATGCATGCACCTTTGGTATGGGGGTATAGAATTGTACAGACGGAGAAAACTGATCTGACTGCACAGTTGTGATTAGGAGCAGGTTAAATGTCTGACACACCCCGACACAACTGAAACTTTTGGATACCCTTAGTTGACCATTTTCAATGTTGAAAGGAATATGCTTAACAGCCACTGTTAGCTCTTGATGAGGGAGACCTCTGACTGTGAATCAGAAATTTTCCACTTGATCGGAGTATAATTGTGGCAAGAGCCAAATTCCAGGAATAATTTGGAATACGAAGGAGCATTTTCTCTGTTTATAGTTACGCAAATTTCATTGTTTTACATTATCAAATCCTGAGGACAATCAGGTAAACATCTCTAAAGTCAAGCACAGAGGCTGGAAGGCACTTTTTCAGAGTTTGAGGAAATGCCAAAGTTAAGATTAGTAGTGCTTCTGTAACTTACTGTCTTTTTTTTTTTTTTTTTTTTGTAACTTACTGTCTTAAGGTCTGTGTTTTAAATGACAATTTGTGTGTTAAGTTGTAAGTGTATACCAAAGGTTTACTATGTGGCTAGTAAAATTAACTTTATTTTTAATATCTATATGTTTATTTTTTAAAATGCTAACATATACCCATGAATCAAAATTCAAAAGGTGAAGAAGATAAAAGTAACATCTTCTTCCTTCACTTATACCCCAACCACTCAGTTCTCAATCCTCCTCCATTTCCTTCCCCCATCAACAGTCAATACTGTCTCCTTCTTGTCTGTACTTTCCCAAGGTCTTGGGTGCAAATCCACTCATACAGTATTTTCTTCCTTCTCTGAATGAATAATAGCACCTCATATAAAGTATTCTGTCCTTTGCATTTTCTTCTTAATATAGCTGAGAGGATTTATATATGTATACACACTGTATATAGAGATGTTCCTCATTATTTTTATGGCTACATAGAATTCCATTGGAGGGAAATATTCTATATTTCATGAATTCTGTTTTGAATATTTAGATGATTTCTAATCTTTTGCTACTATGTTAAATTATGTGAAATGCTACAATTGATAGCCTTGTATGTGTTATCATATCCCAGATGTACAAGTATATATGTAGGATGAGCTTCTAGAACTTGAATTGTTAGTCCAAGGAATATGTGTATTTGTAATTTTGATGGTTAGATCTTGATAATTTATACATCAACAAGTCTGGTCAACTATGTCCTCTAATTTGTTGATCTCTATAAATTGGATAGGTTAAATATATAACCTAAATATATACATATCACTGTTATAGTATGTGATATATATTTATATATCAGTATAATTTTATCTGCATTTATCTTATTGTGACTGAGTTTGAGCATCTTTTCTTATGCATGAGGTATTTTTTTCTTTTATTTGTTCATATTATGACTGATTCTAGAGTGTCCACATTTTAGCTTAGTTTTATATTTTCTAAACAAACAAGATTTCTTTAAAAAGGCTTTATCAAGATATGCAATGTTTAATATAATTATGCACCTAATTATCTCAAGATTGGCATTAAGATTTTCCATTAACTATTTAAGACATTTTTTTTAATTTTTATTTATTTATGATAGTCACACAGAAAGAGAGAGAGAGGCAGAGACATAGGCAGAGGGAGAAGCAGGCTCCATGCACCGGGAGCCCGACGTGGGATTCGATCCTGGGTCTCCAGGATCGCGCCCTGGGCCAAAGGCAGGCGCCAAACCGCTGCGCCACCCAGGGATCCCTCCATTAACTCTTTAAAGAGAGTCTCAAGAAATGGTCATTTTCTCTGTCATATTATGATTTTTATCATACATGATAAAATTAAATTAATAAGTTATAAGAGTCTATATGATTAATTTCTATAATCTTAGATTCTATCATATCGAACATTTGTTTTTAATTTTCTTTTCTATTTTTCTTTCTTCTATGAAATAATAATGTTTCAATTCCATTGCCACATGTTTTCCTTATTTGCTAGAAATATTGCATTACAATTGTCTAATTTCTCTCAAACTGTCAGGAATTATGTTTTCTTATTTCTGAGGTTTTTTTAGCCCTAAATTATAATAAATCTACAAGATGCTCATAAACTTTTTGGACCCGAAGCAAGGTTGGTACTCCATGAGTTAGGTGAGAAAAGGGAATCTGAGTGGATCCTAATGCCATTGTTGAAATCAAAGGGCACTTTCAACATTTCTGCCTGACAGTGAAGTTGCAAACCTACTGGAGGAATGTGTGGGAAGGTATGGAGCTGGGGAATATGGGCAAAGGGTAACTGGAAGAATGGAACCAAAAAAGAGGTATGAAGAAAAGCATTGGGTGGTTTTCTTCACTCATTCATGGTGTGTTTGTGGTAGTTAATTTCCGTGGTAGAATCAGTATGGCTATAAATTTAAACTTTATGAAAGTTACTGAGAGTGTTTAACTTTACCATTCTTACTTCTACTTCAGTTCCAAAATAAATTGTCAGTGTGTTTTGTTAGTAAACCAATTGGTAAAGTTAGTGAAATTATAAGATAATACTTGTTGAGTGCCCACTCTGGCACTCTCTGGTTGTAGACGCTAGATAAACATCATTGAATAAGAGAGATTTTCTGCCTCAAGACATTGACATTCTTGTGGGACCAGACAGATAATAAACATGAAAACAAAAAGCAAAGAATATGAGAAATAGAGACAAAATTGAAGATAGGTCTTATAGTTAATAATTGACAAAACAAAGCATTCCATGTTTACTCTTGTTTCCTAAGGCTCATTGAGCTTATTTTCAAAACAACCTTTCTATGTATCCCAAATGAGTTTGTTAGTTATGTTATGAGTAAAATAAATCACTCAGTTGGAAACAGCCTACAAAGTACAGTCTACTAAGTTCCTGATCCTTTGTAGTAGCGTGTCAACAATTTGCTAGAGTTCTACCCTAACATATAGCTCTAAAATGCAATAAAAAATATACATGAAAATGTTTGATAAGCATTCTTGATCAAGAAATGAGTTGGGGCACCTGGGTAGGTCAGTTGGTTAAGCATCTGCCTTCGGCTCAGGTCATGATCCCAGGGTCCTGGGATTAAGCCCCACATCAGGCTCTCTGCTCAAAGGGGAGCCTGCTTCTCCCTCTCCCTCTGTCCCCTCCTTCTACCCACCGTCCAGCTTGCTCTGTTTCTCTGCTCTGTCTCTCGTGCTCTCTCTCTCTCTCTTAAATTAAAAGAAGAAAGAAAGAAAGAAAGAAAGAAAGAAAGAAAGAAAGAAAGAAAGAAAGAAAGAAAGAAAGAAAGAAAGAAAGAAATGGGTTAAATAATCTGGCAAAAATATGTTTTTGCTAACTTGAACAATGGTTCAAATTAAACTAAAAGGGGAAAAGAAATATTAAATAGAAACTTCAAAAAGGGCAAAAATAAAATTTAAATAATTATGAAATGAGAACAGAAAGGGGGGAAAGGCTTAGAAAAACTTTCAAGGGCATGAATTTGGCAATGCTTTAATTGTAAAATATGATTAATGAATATGACAGAATTTGGAGAACTTAAAAGTACAAATTGTTTACAGTCCTAGTCCAGGCATAACTGCTGGCTAAATCTGTAACTGTTGAAGATTTCTCCACTGTTTTCTTACTTAATCTTCAGCCAAGTATCCATTTCCTTTTGCTCTTAAAGCCAGATTAATGACATTTTAATTTTTACATTATCTCTTTTCTCTCCTACCTACAGTTTTAGGAGCAGTTTTATCTAGCCAACAAATTAGAATTGAAAGTAGTCCAGGGAAAAACAGCGATAAACCGAGGAAGATGATTGTCAATATTACTTCAGATGACCGTACTGTGTATCTGAAGTACTCTTGCTCATCAATATGTGTGCTTATTTCTTCTTTTTCTCTCCTACTAGAATGTAAGTTCCAGAGAGCCATGTCCTCTATTTTGTTCAACACCTTATCCCCCAGGACCTTTCAGAATGCAGAGTATACAGCTAATATTCAAGAAATATTTGTTCAACAAACAAATCCAAAAATGAAATAGTTTAAAAAATACACTTAAATTCTAACTTAAATTCCTTCTCTGCTACAGCTTAAAATTATTTTCTCTGGTTTAGCCTCTACTGGAGAAAGACACATCAGTTTAGCATAATAAAAGAAATGATTCTTTAATATTTTGATAATGGACTTAAAACCCACATTGAAGATATGGGTCGGTACATGTTTGTTTGTATGTTAATGTTAACATTATCTCATAACCTAGAGATTTTTGGTAACCAAATCTTTTTTGAGGATGTTATAGGTCATAGAAGACTGGGGTCCATGTTTGTTGTATTATATTTTTTATTCATTTCCTCCACATGCTTTAAAAAGATTTCAGACAGCTTTATGGATCCACTGGCATGTTTATTCTTCTTATTTTTAAATCTCAAATTACTACACCTGTTGCTAGGCCCATCATAGTGCCTCAGTACATCAATGAGATTAGACTGTTTACTCAGAAAAATTTCTAACCTGCTTAATGACACTCATGAAAAATGATGAAAACAACTTCTAGGGTTTGGCTGTGGTGCTTATATTGACTTTATACCTTCTAAACTCTCTCACACACACGTCACTCTTTAATCATCATTAACTATCTGTGGGGTCCAGTCCTACCTATTGCTTAATTCTGGCAAACTCAGACACTGAGGGAGATAAATTCATCCTTCTAAAATGTTGCATTATTTCTAAAGCTCTAAAAGAAACATAACAGTTTGTCAAGCACAAAATGTCCAACTAGGGAATGACTTGGTCATTTTGAGCCCACCAAGTATCTCCTATGTAGGATTTGAGGTTACATTGTTTGCAAAACCAGACCTGAACTTCAGAGCTTTCATGAATCTCCCATTGTCAATATTGCAATTTTTCCTGCTTCTGTTATGTTCAACAACTTACAAACAAATATTCTATGCATAATGATGATACATGGAAATCAACATGACCTTTAACTACACAGACTGGTCTCTAGGTGAAAATCTGTAGAAATCATAATGATTTAGAACATTATAGAGAATAATAGTTCTAAAACAGAACACTTACATGGCAGTTGTGAAAAAGAACTAGGAACTTTTTCATTCCAGAGTCTGTATTTTAAAGATGTCGACAGCCAGGATATCAAAACAAACCATTTGTGTTATGTCTCCTGTGTCTATTCAAAATGAAAAGTTCAAGGAAATTTGCCAGGTATTTTAAATAAACACTGCTGGTTAATGTCCCTATACCAGAACAAGCAAAAGCTCGAGACTCTATTTCTGGTAGGTAGAAAATGCTTTTCATATCCAAAAAGGTAAATTCACTTACATAAATTACACATTTTCTTATTAAAATGCTTGAATTAAAAAATCCTCCAGAAGAATATGAGTGACCATCTAGGAGACCAAAACAAAACAAAACAAAACAAAACAAAACCCTGTTTTTTTTTGTTTGTGCTAGACACCACCAGTTATATAATCTCCAAAAGAAAAACAAGATCTTAAAAGTATGAAGCCACAGTGTACCAGGCCCTGTAGCTCTGCTATAGAAGTGAACAGGAAGAGTGTCTCTGATAAATGTATCAGGTCTTAACTGAACCCCGAGCACCAACATGTGAAGTGTCATATGAATATTATTTTATTTAAACATTATCACAGCCACCTGAGGATCATTCCCATTTTATAGATCAAGACACTGAGGCTTGAAGAAGTCAGTCATGTAGCTAGTAAGAAGTGATATTTAAGAATTGATTCTACTGCTACCTCACCCCTCTGGTCCTCTTTACTTCCTTCCCCTTTCCAAAGTTATATGCGGTTAATTACTGGGTTACCTTATAGACGCATTTCTTATTGCACTTTTTAGTGCTACACTGTTCATCATTATTCACCCCTTAATCTGCTCTCCTAAAATTTGGATTTCCTAAGACGAGTTCTGCATCTCATTTATCTCCATGGTCCTGGTACAACCCGTAGCCTTGTCCCTCTCGAAGCAGAAACTCAGCTGAAATAACCTAAAAGAATCTATTGCTCTCAGGGCCTATAATAGTTCCCTAAATTCAAAAGCAGATCCAGGTAATACTTTGTTAAATAACTTTATGTAACTTCCACATGATAGTCTTCACAACTAAGCAAAACAATTAACTTTTCAAGAACTGCAAAATAATGAAAAAAGGACAAGTGAAGAATCTATACACTCATACACATATGCACACACACCCCCTCCTCCATGAGAGGAATCTTTTCTTTTTTGATAACAAAGGAATATCTCTCATTTGGTTGATAATTTCATAGCATTATTTTCCTTAAAAGGTACATTTAAAGCTCCTTGAAGAATAACACAATATTTTGATAGATATATAGCCATGCAACCAAGTGTGCAAAGCTATACTTCATTTCTAGTAAGCTGTTGCTCTCAAGTACAAAACATGAGGGAGACTGGCTATTATTCAGAAATTAATTTTGCCACTCCTGCTGCTGCTTAAGCCAGATGTCTTTTTTGAAGCAGTAATTTTCCTTCAAGAGGAGAACATTCTCTGAAATTTAAACAGTATTTCGTAAGTGTGGCCCTTGTCATTACTTGGCTTGCTTGTTAAATAGGACAATTCTTGGGCTCCTCCTCGAGCCTGGTGAATCAGAACCGTAAGTCATGCTCAGAAATCTATCTGACAAGTTCCCTCAGTGATCCTGATGCCCAGGACATTGGAGAACCACTCCAGTCTAACTGATGAGATCTCCTCCTTCAAGGGTTTTCCTGTTCCCTGGGGTCTGCAGGCTCCAGTCTTGGGGCGGAAGGTCTCAACTTTAACAACCTAAATGTAGTCTCAAGTTACAGCCAAAGGAGGGGGCTTTCAAATTATTGCCATTGGAATGTTTGAATCCATGGAGCAAGTTAATTCCATCTCCAGATACTTGAATGAAATTTTTACAGAAAAAATTTTCCACTGACACTGTCTCTGGGACCCTGAATAAATCCTGCCAATATCTACCTTATCAGACCCCTGACACTACCTAGGTATTCAGCTGTATTCCCTCTGAACTGAGGCTGCTGGACCCCACCATTTTGTTTTTCTCTGTTATTCTGTGTCACCAAATGATCCTGACATCATGGTATCATTTCTTGTGCACTTGCTTCACTGCTAATGTCCATTCTGCTGATGTTTTATCCATAGATCCCTTGGACCCCCTTCCTGCCCTCACTGAAATGTTTCTCCCCTGATGACGTCTCTTCACAGACTACCGAGAGCAGAGGCAGCTCATCCTACTACATCACACTTGAGACTCTAAGATCCTGTCAGCCGTCCCCTCTCCTCTCTATCCTCAGAGGTTCATGTTATCTAGCTCAGGAATATTTTTCTCCTCAAATGCCTCTTGACAAATAAGTGTCCTCATTCCTACGAATCATTAATTTATTCATTCATTCAGTAACGTTTATGGAGTGTTTAATATGTGCCAGGTGCAAGAAATAAAAAGATAAATGATAGACTGGTAAGGGAGACATATTGTAAGAAAATGCTTAGATTGTGTTATGATGTTATTGTAATAATAGGGACTATATTGAAGAAATGATCACATCCAGGAATTCAACTAGCCCCTTAGAATTCCAAATCTTAACCTCCAGTTCGATGTCTCTTTCGACTTTCTAACAGCAATTGCCAACTCTGATGAAACATCTAAAACCCAAGTTGTGAATACCTTCCCCTAAGCTTCTTCCCCTGGATTCCATCTTCCTCATCGTCACAAGTCACGTGGATCCCTCCATTAGAAACCGTAGTGCAAGGAGAGAAAAGTCAAATGGTTACAGAAGAAAAAGAGAACCCATAAATGAGTGAAGTAGGACAGTGGTAAATAACTGGAAATGATAGAAACTGGCAAACCGAAAACGGTCTCGTTTTTAGGAGATAGTCATTGCTCCCTTTCTAACAATTACTATGATTTAGGAATAAAGGCCCCAATGTTGCTACATCTTCCAATTTTCTTTTTAAAGATTTTATTTTTTATTTATTCATGAGAGACATAGAGAGACAGAGACACAGGTAGAGGGAGAAGCAGGCTCCACGCAGGGAGCCCGACGTGGGACTCGATCCGGGGACTCCAGGATCACGCCCTGGGCCAAAGGCAGATGCTCAACCGCTGAGCCACCCAGGCGTCCCCATCTTCCAATTTTTAACAAGAATCTGGAAATCCAGGTTTTTGTGAGCAGTTTCATACGTTTTCTGATATCGTTCAGGCAGCTAAGGATCACCAATGTATGCTAAAAGCTCTGGGTGAAAGGTTGTTAGGAAGCAGTATAGACATAATATTTTAAAGTTACCTACCCCAGGGACTGCTTATTAATTATAAAAAGGAAAAGGCATCTTCACAATGGAGGCTGACGGAGGCCACCTTCAGCAAGTGATCAAACTTAACACCACCAATAACAGTGAGAGGACAAACTGAAATTACCTGCCCCTCTTACAATTCAGTGGGACATATACTACTGTCTCAGAAAGGTTTTACCTGAGGAAGCAATCAGACAGATTAAGACTGAGGGACGACTCTAAAACAACTGACTGGACTTCATCATAAATACCACATAATGTCACAGAAGATGGAGCTGAGACATTTTCACATTATAGGAGAGGAAAGAGTCATGGCAGCTAAATGCAATGTGTGATCATTACATGGATCTTGGATTTAAAACACATGGACACAACATTGTTGGGGCCGTTGGGAAATTCGAATATGGACAGTAGAGAAGCTAATGTTATTGTATCATATTAAATTCCCTGAGTTGGATAATAATTTGGAGATTTTTCTGGGAAAATATCCTTTTTCTTAGAACACATATGCTGGAGTTATTTAGGAGTAAGGTGGCCTGTTTTCAGTTTACTCAGAAAAAAAAAAGTGAAGATTAAATGTAGCAAACCTAAAAAAATAAATAAATAAATGTAGCAAACCTAACAGTTGATGAGTATGGGTTATTTATGAGTGTCCTTGAACAACTGTGTGTTTGTACAATTTTCTTTCAAAATAGTACCTAGAATCAAAACTAACAAACAAAAAGCCCATTTTGCTGGACCCCTTGTCCCCATCCTGAAAAATCTCCAAATTTATAAGCCTGTGACTGAGAGGCAAGTAGCCTACAGACCAACAGTAGTCTGCATTGGTTTACAAGACCTCCCTTCTGCTTTCGCATTTAATTTCCGGTCCCATTCTCATGCTGAAACTTCTCCATCACCTGCTCACCTGCTCGCTGCTCCCAGCCCTGTAATCCCCACTTTCCATCCCTGGTCCCCATGCTGACAATCTCTAACCTGCTCTACCACAGCCCCCGCATCTCCTACCAATCCACGTTCTAAAAAGCAATCTACCTAATAATCTCTTGCTCTCCATAATCAGAAGAAGTCTAAATTTACCAGCGTGTGAGTAAAATGACCTTCACAGTGTCTCCAGACTGCATGCCTTCTCCCTTCTTTTCCAAAATATTCTCTACCCATGACCCCAAACTGCTTACAAGTCCCCAGTACACCACACAATCATATTCCTTTGTTCAGGTTGTTCCCCTCCCTACAGTGACCCACCTTCCCTTATCAGTCTAGCAAATTCCTGTTCAGCTTTCAAGACTCCAGTTAAAAATCAACTTCCCTGAATATCACCCCTCTCTGAAAGAATGAAGAGGCTCTTCCTTTGTTCCTGTCCATGTATCTCTTGCCCTACGGTCTCTACTGTGTCTCTGTCTTCCCCTTCAAATCATATGTTTGTTGAGAACATACCAGGCCTAGAATAATGCCTAGTGCTTGGGAAACTGTGCAAACATCTGATGATCTGATTGACTTTTTCAAATTGCTATATTCAGCCTGTTTCGATTCCAGTACTTTCTCTGAAAAAGCTTACCTATTCAGAAAAGGTCAAAGCTGAGTACGCTATCAGAAGTAACTAAGCATCAGGAGGAAGGTAATCGAAAACTAATTGACAAATGTTACATGGAGAATTACTGGCTTCAAAAGCAAAATTAAGTTTCTGGGCCTCTTTTAGAGGAGAAGAAGATAAATCACAGCACCAAGGCCTTCAAAGCATGACAGAGAGTTTTGCTGCTGTGAGGTGTTAAAGGCTTAGCTTCTCTGCTTCCAAATGTCTGTGCTCTCGAGAACTCTGTTTCTTGGGAAATTCTAAACATATTACCATAGCCTTTTCAATGCGAGGGTCTGTTTCCTGTAACTCTGTGCCTCCTTTCAATTAAGATCAAACGGAATTTAACATTAAGCGGAGCCACCACTCTTTCTCAAGTTAATGTTAATTATAACTTCAGTGGATGCCTCGCAGCTTATTCTCAGCCTATCTGATTTTATGAACAGACAGGGGCAAAGCTTCAAGGAGACTGAGCGCTCTGCCTCTATTATTATCGTGTTTGCCTGTAACAATGCATAGGAATTTTTTCTTCCCAGGAAACCTTCATATAACTATTTCTTATATTTATTTATTTTTTATTATTATTTTTTTATTTCTTATATTTAAAACAGTAATCTATTCTTGAAGCTAGGATTTTTCCCCTTTATTCACTTCTACTATGTTCTTTAGGTAACTTGGAAAAAAACCTTGGATATTCTTTTTTGACATATCTAATGTGATATTCACCTAAATATCACCTCATATCTAATGTGATATTCTTTTTTGACATATCTAATTCTTAAAAATAGAATATTGAAAGAATTTACTATGTGTAAAAGGAGAATAACCATCTCTGGATCAACCTTCAGAATAATATATGATATACTAAATGAAGGTCATGGGTAAGCCTCAGAGGTGAATACACAAAAAAGTCAACATCCCTATTGTTTCCTTAAACTAGAGTTTGCAAAAGGATGGGTGACTGATGTTAGATTTGCCTGATGAAATACAGATAAATGGATAAACAAATTCAAATGTAACTGAAGGTTCCTTCATTTTTATTTGCTAAACCTGGCAACTCTAAGGATAGGCTGGTTTTATTTAATAAATGTATTGTCTTTAAAAATACAGATATCAATTAAAAATATATAAAAGATATAGCACAGTGGATTCACATTCTTGCATTACATCAGCTGGAGCTGAGTATGTATTGCCCATTTTATTGATGATCATTTGCTCTCTAGTTCAATGCAGTCGCCACCTGCCCAATTCCTGGATCCTGAAGGCATGAGTTTTCAACCCTCAATCCACTCTTTATGTTTACAAACTGTGTGTTTACATACATCCACCAACAGTGACATCTGCACATGACGGGCATTTGACCATGTCCAAATTCCAATTGAGAAGGAGGAAATTTTATTAGAATGGTGTGCATCTGTCCTGACTATACACTGTTGTAGCCCATCGCTTATACCTTAAAAATGCATGTGATTTTTCACATACTTTATAGCTCTTGCTTTTTTTCCAGAACCTCCAATCAGTTGAGCCTCAGCTCTAAGCACTTTAGGTGAGCTAATATGCCACAATGGAAAAAGTAGTGGGTTTTAAATGAGAATGTTGAGCATTTTAGTCCCCACTCAATACCTAAAACAATTGTATATGACTTTGGAAGGTTATTTAAACTCTCAACATCTCAGTCTTTCCATCTGAAAAATACAGACGTTGGACAAAATAATAATGGCTTTAAGTCTCTATTACTGTTAAAAATGGATGATTCCATGAAGTTAGTTTATGGGCGAGTCTTTCTAAAACTCTAAAATCAGGACATTACCTTCTGAAGTAAACAGTTAAGTAACTTTCCTGTATTACTGTAAAATTTTATGACATTGGAAAACATTTATCTATTGTCAGACTTGCATAGCATCACTGCAGATTGCTAGGAGACAGTAAATGTTTTTACAAGCAAAAAGCCTTCACTTTTTCCAACTGCAATCTACTGCAAAAAAAAAAAAAAAAAGTTGGCACAGCTACTGGTCCATATTTCTTTTATTGACTCAGAGCAATAGATATACCTTTTAAAGATCTAAGTTGAAGAAAAGGATGAAACTTATCATCATTTAATTCCTTTAGCAGAACGGAAAGTGGCTGTGTAGACCAAGTTCAAAATAAAATAGTGTCATTGAAGAGCTATCCCAAGCAGAGGTTTGGTTGACTTAGATCTACTTAAAACTGTGGGTTTTCAGAAGCAGGAAGGTGAAACTGTCCTCCACACTATAGAGACAAGACCACACCTGAATACACCCACTCTCTCTGAAAGCATTAAACACTTACCTCATTATAAAAACTTCCCTTTATGCAAACTAACCAAATTGCCTCAATCTTAGAGGAACACAATTAACACTTTCTCAACAGATGCACTTATCTCCTGTCACTGCTTTTTTCTCAGTTCCTATAATCATAGATCATTGCTTCTTAAAAAAGGCAACATTAATCCTACCCTCATTCCCACAATTAACTTCCACAGTTAAATTATTCTGTTGTAAAAACTAAAGAATGAGCCAGACAAGTGGTATCCTGGAGAGAGAATTGTTAGCCATGGGACCAGGAAAATACTTGTAGTTTATTAGATTGTTGTCTTTAAAAGAAAAATTATAATAATCCACTGTTATACTTGGTAATTATATAGAATTAAGAGGCACCAAAGCAATTAAGGTGAAATGGGAAAGCACAATAGAAGATGTGATCAAAATTTACAAAAAAAATTCAAGTCTTTGCAATGACTTTGTTCTGCCTATTATTTTGTTTAAAAGAATATCACAGAAAATATAAACTATCCCAACTATTTAGTCCTTAAAATATATTATATGTTCAACCTTACTTATTATTTAGATCTTCAAAAGTTGCATAGATAAAAATTTAGTTATATTATTTTAAAACTAATAAAGGCCTTAATGCAGTTATACCATGTAAATATGTAAAATTATCCAAAAACAAAGGAGCATTCTAAACTTAATCTCAATCTACTTCATCTCTGTTTAAGACACGTTTGACGGCTTGTCAATGAAATATAATAAGCAAATAAAAAACCTGTCATCTCAATAGAATAAAGATGCCATGTCAATGCACTGTCATTCCATCATTAGCGTATAAATAAGTCAGTAAATATTAACTTTATATTGTATTTGCATATTTGGTAATAGACCATAACATGCTTACAAAAATAACAAAAATTCTAATTAATAAAGGTTAGGGGGAAAAAAGGTTGGAGCCCATTAGAGCAACTCAATTAAGAGACTTATTTAACAAAGATTCTAAAAGTTCTATTTACCATATTTGCTATGGTGGTATAGCTTCTCAAAAGGCAGTACTAAAGAAAATGACTTTGTGTCATGCTTTCCAGAGAAACTTTCTGACCCTTTCTTTTTCTGAAAAGAAAAAAAAACAATAAGATTTATGATTGCTTTGAGATAAAGTATAAAAAAGTATATACATACACACAGACTCTTAAGAACATTGCTTGGCATGGCAAAAATAAATTAGGGGTACCTGGCAGGTTCAGTCAATAGGCATGAAACTCTTGATCTTGGAGTCATGAGGTTATGAGTTGGAGCCCTACATTGGGTGTAGAGATTACTTAAAAAAAACTTTTTAAAAAAGATTTTATTTATTTATTCATGAGAGACAGAGAGAGAAGCAGAGACATAGGCAGAAGGAGAAGCAGGCTCCCTGCAGGGAGCCTGATGTGGGACTTGATTCTGGAACTCCAGGATCATGCCCTAGGCCCAAGGCTCAACCACTGAGCCACTCAGACTTCCCTCCCAAAAACTTTTTTTTAAATAACACCAGTAATTATTACAATTTTGGTTTGTAGGAAGACATAGCAGGAGGAAAAAGGCATATGAGAAAATATTTTTCCATAAAAATTTCTTTCATGAAAGCAGAAATAAATGTTCCAGATAATATTGAAATATATTGTCTTTTGAGCTACCTAAATAACAATCCAAATTCTGACCTTTTTAAATTTGATAGAGAAAATAAGACATGAGACATCAGTAGAGCACAGGAGGGTGGATGTAGAGCACAAGAAATATAAAATGGCAAAATTATCAGCTTTTCAAGAGGTTTTATAGTCCTTATCTTCACAAGACTATATCACAAAACCCATACTATTTTTTGTTAAATGTGAGTAGAAAAAATTCTAAAAATAGATATACTTAGTTGTGGAGCCCATTCTTATACAATTGTCTACTTTGTAACACCTTTAAAGTCACATAATCACACATTTCAAATACATCTAGAAAGTAAAACATAGCTTTGTCAACTTTTTGTTATTACATTCATGTGAGAAAATGAAGGGGTTTATCCAAGACTGAAAATATTTACCATTGGTTCCCACTTTGTTCTAAATAGTGTGTGAAAAAAAAAATAGTGTGTGAAGCACTGAAAATTCAAAGATACAAGCAGAGTACTTGTCCTCAATTTAATCTCTTAATTTATAGGGAAAACAACTTCTTTTATGAATCAAAGAGTGGTAGAAATTTCATTTTCAGCAACCAGGGTAACATTCACATTGAATATTGGACATAACTTGGAAGAGAAGGCAAAGGAAACTATTTAGAAAAAAAAATTAAAACTAGAGAGAAAATATAGGAAAGGACAAAAAGAGAATCCCAGCTAATAGATAGTTGAGAGTTGTGATTTTCATAATATAAGGGTTTTGCTAATTATGCTTATTAAAGGTTAATATGATTTTGAAAAATCAAAATCTCAGTTTTCTAGCTTTGGAAATGTAATGATAATAAATACAAGATGAGATGTCTAGAAAAGTCAAGAGATTAGAATCAGACCAGAGGATGGGTTCTGTCATGGCAGGTCTAGGCCTCCTTCTCACCCTGTAATTCTTTTTGAAGAGTGAGTGAAGTGAGATCATCTTGGTAATTCACAATGATGGGGCAAGAAGAATTGACATAGTTCCCATATGAGTAACAAATGTTAAGTGTGAGAATATAGTTACCAGTCTGTGGTCTGTGAATAGTAAGAAAATCTTTAAATTTAAAGTTAATACAAGTTAAAAATGAAAGGCGGTTCTTATGGAAATGGCAAAGGAAAAGTCAATTACCATTTAATTGCATATATTTGTTTCTACAGTTTCAACAGCAAAACATTGGTCAAGTTTGATCCCAACATATAAATATTTCTCAAGTAAGAGTCTCCATGAAAGAGGGGAAGGGGCATTACTTTAATTAGGTCTTTATATTCTAAAGCCTGACCCTAGAAATCATAGGTGAATTTGAAATTGAGAAGTCATAGATCATTGGGTTAGCTAACTCGAAACAGACTGTGTTATAACGGTAGGGATAATGGATTTGTGTATTTGTTTATATTTTGGGACATAAATTCATGCGGCATAGCTATATTCTTTTCATGTAGGCTGGTCTCCATGGAAAGTCAATTTATGATAGAATCATTGAGTATGAAAGAGGAATCAGTTATATGATTGAAATATTTAATGGCGCTAGATTCTGAGTCCTACATCTGTACTAAAGGGGTTAGATATTTGATTCAGAACTTTCACCGTATTAACCCATGTCAGTATCTGACTCATTGTAATTATGTTTTCTGTTTCTTTTTTTTTTTTCTGTTTTCTTGTTAAGTATCTCTTTTCAATTTGAACTTTCTATACATTTTGCATTTGATCGAATTTGAGTTTTCTAAACATCCAAGTGAGATTACACCCAGAATGATTTGTTGGGGTTCCAGGTGTTTACAATGTTTTTAGTTAGAAATTTAAACCATCTCTTTTCCTCCTACAAATAAGTAATCTTATTGAATAATTGTGGATTTTACTAGTTTAACTCTCAGAGGCCATTTTCTTTCCCTAATTTCCAAGTGCTTGGAATAGCACAACTTGTTTCTAGGTTCCACTTACAAACTTTATTTTTGGTCACCCATAAACTTCACAAGTAGAATTTGATTAGGGAAGAAAAGTATACATTTTCTCTCATTTAATTAACAAAAATATGCATTTTTTTGCATCATACTACACAAAATATCCGTGTATTCCCAAAACCAATATATCTGTATAACATGAAGCAATGAAAATGTAAATATTAATAACTGAAAGTATATCAAGCCATAGAGCAAATAGTGGTACCATTTGTGACCTATGGAACTCAAGCTAAGAAGTAGATTTGGGGGAAATATGATTAATTTTGTCTGGTACATGTTCTGTTTTGCATTCCTTTGAAATATCCAAGTACTTTCCAGAGATAGTTCTGAATCCAAAGAAAGGAGTTATTGATAGTGGCATATATGTCACAAGGATCAAGCAAGAATAGAAAACTGTTTCTTTAGTATAACACTAAATGTCACTGGGGCGCCTGGGTGGCTCAGTGATTGAGCATCTGCCTTTGGCTCAGGTCGTGATCTGGGATCCTGGGATCAAGTCCACATCAGGCTCCCTGAGGGAAGAATGATTCTACCTCTGCCTATGTCTCTGCCTCTCTCTCTATGTCTCTCATGAATTAAAAAATAAAATCTTTAAAAACAAAAACAAAACAGTTTATGTTACTGATGACTACATGAGAATGGATTCTCTTGGACATGCCACAGAAACAAGATTTCAGTGGGTGGAAGAGTAAAGTGGGACATGTTTAAGCAGATATAGAGGAGATTCTTTCAAGAAGTTTGTTTGTGAGGGGAGGAAAGAGAGAACCAGATTGTTGCTAGACAGAAGCTGAGGTAAGAGAGGTTACTTTTGGTTATGTTTATTTTGTGCTTTTATGGGAGAGACTTGGGCATATTCAAATGATGAATGAAAGCCTAAAGAAAAGAAGAGGTTGATACTGCAGGCAGTATCTTACCATATTAACATTACAAATATTTACACAGATTAAACAAGTTGATGTCATTTTATTCATAAGCCAAATCTAAAAACTGTGATATTTTCTGAGGGTTAGTTTAAAAAGGAAAGACAAAAACCAAAAAAACAGCAATCAGTGTGATAAACTCAGGAGGGTCACATACAGGGGCTTAAGAGTCATACCTGGAGTTATATTAATTGTGCCAGCAGCAGAACACTGTTTCATCTGCAGATGCAATTGAATGCTTCTCCCAACTTGTGGAGCTCGGTGAGAACCCAGGGAAAGTCAGGAGGAGCTTTATGCTGGTTTTGGAAGTGTTCTTTCCTTTCAGTTTGCTCTCTGTACCAAGATGATTTTTATCCACCTTGTGAAGTTATCCATAAAAGACTTCAACTTCATACCTTTGTTTTCTAAAGAACAGCTACCCATATTTAAAGCTCCAAACCCAAATATATGAAGATGCTTAAAGGAAACAGAATTCAAGAACAGCTAGCTCCAAGTCAGACTACAACTTTGGAAAAAGAAGTCTTGCAAAAACTTTGAAAAGAAAGTGTTAAAAGAGAGGGGGGAGTAAATAATGTGTCAAAAATGAAAAGCTCTTGCTCAGTTCATAACATTTTTGTATTTGAAAGCTTCTGAAAAGCTAAGGATGGTTCATCATAGGTGAAGCTGTGACTGTAAGTGAAAACTGAAAAAAATCTGTCTAGTCTTAAAAATATGTATATATTGAACTTGTTAAAGATAATCACATTTGTTATAATAAATAAAATCTTAGGAGAAATAGTTGAAGTTGGATGTGTTAGAAAAGAAATAATAGATCCAAAATGGAGTCACCTGCGCTAAGTCCCATCTCAGCCAACCAATACTTAACCTAATTGTAGTTTCAGCCTCATCCCAGGAGTGGAATGTTAAGTTAATCAATCTGGAATGGTCTGATCACCACTAATAGAGGTAATCCACATGATAGACCCTTTCCCTTCCCCACTCCCAAACCCAAAAGGTGACCTTGCCTGAAATAATCATTTCTTTCATTTATGGCTCCCCTGCTCCTACCCACTTTAACTTGTAAGAGGCTTCCATTTTATACAACTCCTTAGAGTTCTTTTCTGCTTCCTGGATGGGATACCAGCTATAAAATTAGGACAAAATTGGTAAGTAATTTATATTCAATTATTCAACTCCTTTTCTTCACCCCATGAACTTCAGCCAATGTAATACATTTTGTATCAATATCCTGCTTTGGGAAACACGGATATAAGTACATGCTAAATTTATTTTGAGTTTAGGAGCTACTGAAGATCAAAATCACCTAAGCAAATACAACATGGATTATTTTTACCTTACACAGTTCAGACTGTGAACTTCATTTTTACTGGATGATATGAAAAAAATCATTCTTATTTCTTTATATTATTGAGGCAGGAGTTTCCTTTTCCAAATTGACTCAAATTATAGGCATACCTCAGAGATATTGTGGGTTTGGTTCCAGAATACTGCAATAAAGTGAAAATTGCAATAATGTAAGTCAAATGAATTTTTTGGTTTTCTGGTACATATAAAAGTCATGTTTACATTATACTGTAGTTTATTAAGTATGCAACAGCATTATGTCTAGAGAAACAATGTACATTTCTTAATTAAAAATATTTTATTGCTACAAAATATTAACCATTATCTGATCTTTCAGCGAGTCATCATCACTTATTGCAGATCACCATAACAAATATAATATTAATGAAAAAGTTTGAAAAAAAGAAAAAAGAAAAAGTTTGAAATACTGCAAGAATTATCAGAATGTGACACAAAGACATGAAATGAGCAAATGCAGTTGGAAAAATGGTGCCAATAGATGAGCTTCATGCATGGTTGCCACCAACCTCCAATTTATAAAAACTTCAGTATCTACAGAGTGTAATAAAGTAGAGCACAATGAAACAATGTATGACTTTATAGAAACTACAGTGTTCTATGATTGTATATTTTTTCTAAAAACATCCAGGACTCATCTAGAAATATTCTCCTTCCTACAGAAAATTTCATGTTGTTATCCAGAAATGATGGTTTTACATGTAAGTAATTCCTAGTATTAGTTGCAACATTTTATAAAAGGAACTAAGAGATTCATAAACATGTTTTCATTGCCTTTTCTTTTTCTAAAGTAAAATTTAAAAATTATGTAGCAATTGTAATCTTTGCTTTAAACAGAAACAAATAAATCTGCCCTAATATGCCCTTAATCCATTCCTCTTCTAGTGTAATGAAACAAACTGATAGAGAATATTTCTAGTATATATTTTTTTTATTTCTAGTATATTTTAAATGAACAGTTTACGTATAACATTTTGAGTCCTATAGGGTACATTTTGCTTATTGACTATGATTGACTTGACAAATCAGAGATGATGTATGTTTCTTACATAAGATTAGATGTTTTTCATAGATAAGATTATCTATTAAGGAAAAGAAATGTTTAAAAAGCAATTGCAAATTCCCAAATATCTTAGGGGATCTTCCCTTTCATCAAGTCAGGTAGCAAAATATTAAAATATAGTAAAAAGATATTAAAGCATAAAAATTATTCCATAAAATTATCTTGCTTATCTCATAAAATTGCCTATGTTTATTCAATTTCAGTGTTGATTCATTAACTCTGTAATCATCATAAACCAATGTTAACATCCACCCCAAATTTTCACCTTATTCAAATACCTGAGAGGTTAGAGTCACCAGATATGTGTACAAGTTTTCATATTATATTTAGTGTCTAAGTTTATATGGCAGAAAAAAATACTATATTTCAATGATAGTTTTAATTTCATATTATAAGGTATGGTTGCAATCTAATTATATTTCCACAAGAATCTAATCATATCAGTTATTAAACAGAAGGTTTAAATATTTACTCCATAGTGAAATACTAGAGTGATGATATTAAAATGTGTCTTCAGTTTTCAAATTGGTAGTGGGAAAATTTACCTCAGACAATAGTTTCAGAATTTTACTGGGTTTTCAAGATTGACATCACCAATTGCCTAATTCAAATGTCTATGAAATAAAGAGTGAGAGGACATTTTCCTCCCTTTTCCCAATTTTTCTATTTGTCATTTGCAAACAGCTTATCTATGTTGGGAGAAAGTTATTGATGAGGCCATTTGAACCTGATGTAAGGTACCATAATTATTTGGAAAACCCCCAATTATAAAATTAGAATATCTATTTGGGGTAACATTCATTCCTTAAGTTAAAATTTTCAATAGGCCGAAAGTATTGCATTTTGTGACATTGTGTATAAAATTCCTGGAATTATAGATGTTCCAAAGCTTCCATTCTAAGTAGATTTTTTTAATGAAATGGATTTTTCCATGCAATGCTGTAATAACTTATTTTTTAAGGAAGTTAAAAAATGTAAACAACAATACTGTTTCAGTGCCATCAATAAAAAGACCAAAGGATTGGAAAGAAAATTATTAATTCATTCTGAATAGCAGTTTTGGAAGTTAAAATGTTTCACTAGAAAATGATAAAGAAGGAGTGTCTGTGAAGGATATGGTGTTACATTCCCAAGCACATTAGCAGCTAATTCCTGTGGTTCTCCCTCTATGATTTTAAATTTGAATAAACGATTAGATACACACACACACATACACATAAAGTGGATGTCTATTTACAGGCATACTTCATAAAGGTAATATGTCACTGAGGTTTTGATTTCTATTTCTCTAATGCTGAGTAATGTTGAGTAAGTTTTCATGTGTCTATTTGCTGTCTGCATGTCTTCTTTGGATAAAGATCTATTTAGATCCTCACTCCATTTTTTTTAACCAAAATTGTTTTTTGGTATTGAGTTGTAGAAGTTCTTTATATAGCTTGAATATTAACCCCTTACTGGATATATCATTTTTGAATATTGTGATCAGTGATCTTTAATGGTACTATTGTCATTGTTTTGGAGTGTCATGAACTGCACCCATATAAGATGGAAAACAATCAATAAATGTTGTGTGGGTTCTTCTTGCTACACTGACCAACCACTCCCCTATCTTTGCCTCACCTTGAACCTTCCTACTCCCTGAGACACAACAACATTAAAATTAGGCCATTTAAAAACCCTGCCATGGCCTTCAAGTGTTCAAGTGAAAGGAAGAGTCACACATCTCTAGCACTTTAAATCCAGTGCTAGAAATGACTAAGATGAGTGAGGAGGGCATGACAAGAGCCAAGAGAGGCCAAGGGTCACATGAGTGGCTCAGTTGATTAAGCATCAGACTCTTGGTTTTTGGCTCAGGTCATGATCTCAGAATTGTGAAATCCAGCCCAGTGTTGGGCTCTCTTCCTCTCCCTATGTCCCTTCCACTTGCTCCCTTTCTTAAGGAAAGAAAAAAAGAAGAAGAAAGAAGAAGAAGAAGAAGAAGAAGAAGAAGAAGAAGAAGAAGAAGAAGAAGAAGAAGAAGAAGAAAGAAGAAGAAGAAGCCAAGAGAAGCCAAAAAGTAGGGCTCTAATGCCAAGTACCCAAATTGTGATTGCAAAGGAAAAGTTCTTGAAGGAAATGAAAAAGGCTACTCTGGTGAACTTACAAATGATAAGAAAGCAAAACAGACAAAAACAGCCTTATTGCTGATATGGAGAAAGTTTCAGTGATCTGGATAGAAGATCAAACCAGCCACAACATTCCTTAAACCAAAGCTTAGTTCCAGAGCAAGGCCCTCCATCTTTTCAATTCTATGAAGGCTAAGAGAGGTGAGAAAATTGTAGGAAAAAAGTTCAAAGCTAGCAGAGGATGGTTCAGGAGGGTTAAGGAATGAAGCTATCTCTGTAACATGAAAGTACAAGGTAAAACAAGTGCTGATATAGAAGCTGCAGCAAGATATTCAGAACATCTAGCTAAGATCATTAACGAAGGTGGCTACACTACATAACAGATTTTCAATGTAGACAAAATAGTCTTATATTAGAAGATGCCATCTAGGGCTGTCAGAGCTAGAAAGGAGAAGTCTGTGCCTGGCTTCAAAACTTCAAAGGACAGGGCTGATTCTCATGAGGGGCTAATGCAGATGGTGACTTTATTTATTTATTTATTTATTTATTTGATTTTATTTATTTATTCATATGAGAGAGAGAGAGAGAGAGAGGCAGAGACACAGGCAAAGGAGAAGCAGGCGCCTGCCTGCAGGGAGCCTGACGTGGGACTTGATCCTGGGACTCCAGGATCATGCCCTGGGCCAAAGGCAGGTACTGAACCGCTGAGCCACCCAGGGATCCCCAGCTCGTGACTTTAAAGCTGAAGCCAATGCTCATTTACCATTCCCCAATTTAAAACCCTTTTTACCCTGCTGTGCTCTATAAATTGAACAAAAATGCCCAGATGACAGTAAATCTATTTACAACATGGTTTACTGAATATTTCAAGCCCACCATTGAGACCTACTGCTCGGAAGAAAAAGGTTCCTTTCAAATTATTACTGCTCATTAACAATGTATCTGGTCACCCAAGTACTCTGATGGAGATGTACAACAAGATTAATGTTGTTTCATGCCACAGTATCCATTCTATAGTGCTCTACTTCTATAGAGGAGTAGTTTCAACTTTCAAGTTTTATTATTTAAGGGCTATAGCCTATTATATAGGTGTATAGCTACCATACATAGTGATTCCTCCAATCCGGTCAAAGTATATAGAAAGCCTATGGGAAAAAAATTCACCATTCTGAATGCCATTAAGAACATTAGAACAATTCATAGGAAGAGGTCAAAGTTCTTGAAGATGGGATTGAATTGGTGCAATCTCGTGATGAAACTCAGAATAGATGAGGAGGTGCTTCCTATGGATGAGCAAAGAAAGTGGCTTCTTGAGATGGAAACGTCTCCTTGGGAAAACACTATGAAAACTGTTGAAAATGGCAACAAGGATTTAGAATATTACATAAATTTAGTTGATAAAGCAGCATCAGGATTTGAGGTTTCGGCTCCAATTTTGTTTTGTGTTGTTTTGTTTTGTTTTTTAATTAATTAATTTAAGTAATCTCTATACCTAACATGGGACTCGAACCCATAACCCTAAGATCAAGAGTCACATGCTCCACCAACTCAGCCAGACAGGTGCCCCTGCTCCAATTCTGAATGAAGTTCTACTATGCATGAAAAACTATCAAACAACATCACATGCTCCAGAGAAATCATTCATGAAAGGATAACTCAAGCAATGTGGCAAACTTCCTTGTCTTATTTTAAGAAATTGCCCCCACCTTCAGGACCCACTACCTCGATCAGTCAACAGCCATCAATAGTGAGGCAAAACCCTCCACCAGCGAAAGATTAATGACTCTGAAAGCTCAAATGGTAATTAGCAAGTTTTAGCAATAAGCTATTTTTAATTAAGGTATGCATATTGATTTTTTAGACACAATGCTATTGTATACTTAATAGGTTACAATATAGTGTAAACTTAATTTTATATGCACCGGGAAAACAAAAAATTCACTTGATTTGCTTTACTGCAATATTTGCTCTATTGCAGTGGTCTGGAACTGAACTTGTCCTATCTCTACAGTATACCTGTATAGATGCATTTATCTTTGCTGAATCTGTCCATTAAAAGAGACTAAAGCAGTGATATTAGTTATCCAGAATAACCTGAAGAAACAGCTGATTCTGGGCCTGGGGTAGGCAGAGTTAAATATGAGCCTTGTGGTGCCAGAAAGTAAAAAATTGCTCAGAAAATGATAGAGATATATAAGAGAGACCCAGCTTGAAGTGGTATTATAGGCCAAATTTGGGATGAATTGATTATCAAAATTCAGACTGTGACAAATCTAATTGTATTGCAAATGTAGGACATAACCTCTCTAAAGTAGGTGCAGAAAAAATTTGCTGACCTAAGTAACTTTGGAAAACAGTATTTCGATTGGAGACCATCAGGCTAAAGACAAAAGAAGTAGGCATATATAGTGTACTCTAGTTTATAAACTTGTTCTTCACTGGAGTACAGTTTAACAATTCTGAAAGTATGTTACATCTATCCTTGGATTAAACAAATAAACAAATTAGTGTTAGATCATGGGAGCCAGGTTTCTCACTGTAACATGTAACAGAAAGAAATTACAATCAAGTGAAGAAATCTAGAACGAACTATGTGGAACTAAATTAGAGTTGAATCTTTAGATTTGCTTGATGTTATTAAGGTTGCCTCAAAGTTTTAAACAAATTGATTGAATAAACTGAAAGTATTTTTCAAAAGTATCAAAATACTTATCTTTAATTTGTCTGCATTGATGCAGGGTCATCTTAAATGTCCAATATAGACAAGAATTCTCTTACAATAACCTTGAATAATTACAATGACTGCCCTCTAATTTGTATGTATTTTGTCTTTTCTGCTCTCCTATGACAGTGAAGTGGCTAATTGCTCTTTGAAATAGCCAATTAAATCCACAGTTAATTAACTGCATTAATTATAAGACTTCTTGTACAATAGAAAGTTTCAGGTATTACAAATAAAATTAGCTTCATTTCTTAAAGTATGCAGGTACATTATATTCAGTAAATATGCACTATTGCTTATGGTAAAAAAAATAAATAAATTAGAGTTGAGACATCAGAATGAACACATGTTTAGTTTTATAGATATGTGGGTAATAAATAAATAGATATATAGATGATGATAGGTGATGATTGATAGATAATAGATGATAGAGATAGATAATAGATGATAGATATTTGATAGAGAATTTTAGGTATATGCATATACATTGATTAATATGCATTCAAGTATCCCATAGCACTTTTCACTAGAAGCAATGATACCCCAATAGCAATGGGGAAAGCTGGACCCAAGACTTGGTTTTTAATGCCATTCTCAATTGAAAGAGAAATGGTTTTTCTAGGACTGGGGCAGAGAAAATAGAATATGAGTCTGGAGCATCTTTTAGTACAAGAAAGTAAGTAATTGCTCAAAAAAAAACAAAGAATACAGGCATATCAAAGATACATGTGAAAGATCTCCCACTGGCCAAAGCTGACAATTTGAGAAACATAATAAATACCATACAATTGGATTATAATCCAAAGTATAAAATAAATATACAAGAGTTCATAATAATATAAATAAATAATTGAATGAAGAAAGAAGAAGGAAAGGAGGGAGTAGATAAATTCTCCTTATAGAAGAATTATAAACAATAGATGTAGATATTTCCCTCCTGGAAATGCAGATTAATCCCCTCTCTCCTTCAGTGTGGGCTGGATTTAATGATATCTCCAAAGAATAGAGCATGGAAAGGGAAAACCAGCAAAGACTATATTAATGAGGTGATCAAGGCTAACAGCACCAGTGATAAATTATGTTGATATCGTATACTCCCTGATTTAATGTGATACTGTTCCTATGTAAGAAATATTCTTTTCTTAGGAAATGCACACTAATAATTCAGTGTTTAAGGGGCATGATGTTAACTTACTATTACATGGATCAGAAAAAATACACACACAACACATAATATGTGTATATGTATGTATGTATACACACAGAGAAAATGACAAAGAAAACATGGCAATTATTAACAGTTGGTGAATTGAGGTGTCAGGTCTATTGTAATTCATTGTACTATTCTTGCAATGTTTCTGAAATTTTTAATTTTTCTTCTCTTTTATAAGATTTTATTTATTTATTTGATAGAACACAAATGAGGGGAGTAGCATGCAGAGGGAGAAGCAGGCTCCCCACTGAGCAGGGAGCCCAATAGGGGGACAGACTCCAGGACTCTGGGTTCATGACTGGAGCTGAAGGCAGGGGCTTAGCTGACTGAGCCACCCAGGTATCCCTGAAATTTTAACTTTTTCAAATAAAAAGTTAACAAAATTTTAAAAGTAACAATTTTTCTCATTTTCTTAAAACTTTTCCTATTTCTTACTACGGATCAATACATGGTCATTGTGAAATAATTTTTAAGAAACAAAACCAAAAATTTTTAAATCAATAATAACAATAGATTATGAATATTTGATATTTTCAAAATGCATTTATATTTTCTAAAGAAGCCATATTAGACAAATTGATTTTTAATCTTTTTTTTCCTATATTGTGAATGTTTTGTCATATCATTATAATTATACTATCATAATGGGTGAGTAAAATTTCATTATAGGATTATTTCCCTGATTCCTAATGCTGCTTATTCAAATTGTTGACATTTCAGTATAATAACCAACACTGACATGAAACATATTCATAGCTATATCTTTTCCCACATGCCTAAATATTTTCTGAGTATAATTTTCTAGCAGCTATCAATTTTTCATTACATAATAACATTATTTTATATATATGTGTGTATATATATATATATATATATATACACACACACACATATATAAACATAGGAAAAAATTTCAACAACACCTAGGGAATCCACAAACCCCAGCACCCTAATTCCATTCTGCAGATGTCATGACCGCAAATGTACTGTTTTCAGTTCTGGTGATTCCATTATAACTTTAGATCACAGAACCCTGTTTCTTTATCTGTTTACTTCCAGATATGAAAAGTGAGGGAATTAGTGCACTTAACTCAACATCCACCTTTCTTTCCCCTCTCAACCTTCTAAATTATATTATAATCTTAGATTTATTATCAGTCAGCATGAACCATGTGCCAGGAACTACATAAAAGAGGAAGAGTGTCAGAAAGAATAAAGATAAAATAAAAATATTTTATTTTTCTTAATTGATCTATAGATAGCTATTTGTTCAAAGTAATAACAGCAACAATGTATTGGGGGATTATTCTTTATTAAAAAGTGAAATAAGTGATATCAATGTTATAAGAAGAGGAGAGGAAAATTGAGATCACTCTTATAAGATATCAGCACTATCCATGAAGCATTACAGTGTTACTTGAAGATGGACTTAGTTTGCTGTAAATGTATATTGCAAAATCTAGAGCAACCACTAAAAAGGTTTTAAGACGTATAATTGATATGCTAAGAGAACAGAGAAATGGAATTGTGTTAAATGCCCAGTTAATGGTGGAGAAGGCAGGACAAAAATGGAAGATAGAAAAGAGAAAAAGAGTAAGAAAGCAGTTACAAATATGGTAGATATTTTTCTCCCATGTGCTCAGAAACAGAGTTATTCTGCTGTAGGGTGGTGGCAACAATTGCCTTCTCTTCTCTTGGATCACTTTGGTCCCCAGCTGCCAAGGATTCTGATACTTAGAAGCTGTGCCTGCTGCCACTAGTGATCAGAAGAGTAGAAAGAATGTGTTATATTGAGGCATGTGTATCTTAAAGCAGTGCTGCAGTGAGCTAGCATCTTGTAGAAGTTTTAGTGAAACACTCTTTTCAGTGTTTTTCTCCCCACGCTTTTTTCCTAGGAAAAAGGCAAAAATTCATGGGCACTGGGCCAAATGATTGTCTGGATGACAGAGACATTGCTTTACTCAGAATCAGTCTCTTCTTTCTCTTTCTGAGATATTGTCCTTAAATCAAGCTCTATTTATTTATTCTGAGGAGTTATAATACATAGTGGGAGGCACTGGCGACCAACATGAGTATAACCCAGTTCCTGATCTCAATAACTTCACATTCTGGGAAGGAAGGTGGAGAACGGAAATAGGATTACATGATAGTGCAACAAGTGCTATGACAGAGAGAAGCATACTATAGAAGCACAGAGTAGAAGTAGCCTAGACTGGGCGGGGGGGGGGGGGGGAGGGTATCCAGAAAAGATAAGATGACCAAGATAAGCTTTGAAAGGTGGGGAAGGGCAAGTTTGGTGAAGAAATATGTGGTAGATGATGTGAGCAACTTATGCAGGGACAAGGATATGCGTGAGAGCCTGACATTTTCAGAGCTGTGTTAGCACTCTTAGGATAATTTCTCTTTCAAAAGGTTCTTTGGTTCCTTTCACAACATGACTGGTGTCTCGGCCTGCACCTCAACTTATCAGACATCTAGGGACATTTCTTAAAGCAAAGGTTAGCAGTTAAAGTGCAAAGTGGAATCATAACTGAGGAAAAGTCATTGTTAAATCATAGCTAAAAAGAGAGTACAAGAAGCAAAATAAGGAGAAAGACAACACCTAACTCCTCTCCTCATCAAATGTCAGAAGGTACCATACTTGAGGGGTTTGGTTCTGAGTTAAGAAGTGGCCTTGGGAGATGATAGACAATCAGACATGTGGTGCAGAAGTTATTTGCACTAGCATATTTGTGACCTGAGAGATGCCAATACCTGGCAACTTAAAATAGAAGAAAATATAAGACTTTGTCAGAAACTATTTCAATGACAGTTGCTAGCTTTCCTACTATGACCTTATCGGGTGAGTTCTCATCCTTTGCCGTGAGAACAACTCCAGAATTTATCTAATGATCTGACATCCTGTGTTAACCTTGGTTTTTTGGCTGATATAACCTTCAGGATGTTTGGCAGTAAGAAAAGAGTCAGTTGTGTTTTTAAGGTCCATACTTTGTGGTCCTACATTTCAGCATCCACAGAAAATCTAGCTAATTTTTCTTTAATTTCCTTTTCACCTTAATGCATAGTGTCCTACCTGGAGTTGAGAAATCAGCCAGTTATCCCTAAGCAGACTTAGATGTCAAAATATATCATACTTCATCTTACAAACAAGTCAAACAAGTTGCAAAAGCTTGAAATGTCATCCTCACAATATGTACCAATATGTACCATGCGAATTTAGCGTGTCAAGAACACATCAAGGTAGAGCCTAATGTAATTGGCCATCTAAAGTTCTCTCTATAATCAGCCTGGATCTCATAGGAAAGGACTTTTTAGAGCATGAGTGAAAATGCATACACTTAACTCTTTGTCTTTTCTTTCTACTCTGCTCATTCTTGATCAAGATTACTAAATCAACTAAGTAGTTTTGAACTCTTACCTTGATTTCACAAACGTTATTATCTCTAGCTTCTCATCTTCTTACTTTTCCCCTGGATTCAATTCAGAAGTTAGCACAGTGTCCTCATTGGCTGCGTAAGCCACCACAATTCTCCTTCATGGCAATTCTCTTTTGCATTAATGTCCAGACAATTCAGTAAAATAATTTATTTCCTCACATTAACTTTTGAACTAAATGAAAGTATTAGGTAGATTTGGTTTCTAAATATGTTTTCTGAAAGTTTTTACATGAAAAAAATGAAATAATATGCTAATCCAGAAATTATTGGCTTATATAAATCTTTTATGTATGGTAAGAACCTGAGACCTAACCAAGCCTTTGGATTTAGATACACTTGTTTTGTTTTTAAAAAGTTATAAGGATCAAAGGAAGCATCTGGAAAAATAAATAGATAAGAGAAGTTAATAAAAATAGATTTCAAAATCATAGCCTGAGCTCTAAAATGCCCTTCTAGATAATAGAATCTACTCTGAAATTAGCATAACTTTTATGAGGCCGTTATAACAAAATACTAGACACAGTTTTCAATAAAACAGATTTCATGGACCAGAACTGACTCTATTATATATAAATTATAATATGATATAAGAAGCATCACAAATCAATGAGAAACAGATGGAGAATGTAAAAAAATCCCATTACCCCAAAATTCAATGTCATAGAAAGGGTGGAAAGAGACAATTAGAGACACAACAAAAATGCAACATAGGGACTTTGGTCTCAGATGCAAAGAAATCAATTATAAATAGACATTTCTGGAGTTTCAGGTAAATCTGTATATGGACTGCATATTAGTTGATATTAAGGAATTATTATTAATTTTGTTACATGAGATAAAGACATAGTAATTATTTATTTTAAAAAGAAATGTCTTTCTCGGTTAGAGAAACATGCTAGATTATTTACAATGAAAGGACCAGATCTCTAGGATTTGTTTTAAAATAGTCAAGATTAGAGAACAAACAAAAGTGGGGAGGAAAGAAAGAGATAAGTACAAAATGATCATTGGTGAAGTATGGGAATTCATTACATTATTCTTGCTACTTCCCTGTACTTTTGAAAATTTCTATAACACAAAATTATTTTTAAAAACACTGGAATCAGTTCTTCAAATAAAATCTCACATCGTAATAGGAAAAAAGGGCAAAGTATTTTCCTGGAAAAAGAGAAAAGAGAGAGCTACAAAACCCTAGTTTTTCACCCTTTCCCAAGAGAGCCCCTGAAATGTCTCCATGGAACATGGTTTTAAAACTGCTGCATCTGATTCAACTCCCAAAGCTAACAGCAGAGGCTCTCTCCAAGCACAATAGTTTCAGAGTTGCCCATCCCACAACTAACCTGTTCGTAGGAGCACATAGTACTCACCTCCCAGTACAACTATCTCCACCCACCTCCCCAGGTAGTGATCTTTGTATTCACACTGACATCACTGCTTTCTTTGTTTTTGATGTCTAAGAACTTGGTAAATATGTTCCTCATCTTTTGATTTGTTGTCCACACAAGGACTAACCATAATTTTCATATTAATAAAGGACTAATATATTGGAAAGAAAATACTGTTCAGGCAATTGGTCAACGATTCAGAAAAAAATTTAGTATATGCCTTAACATACATTCACCAAAATTTCAAAAACTATTAAGAGTCATGTAAAATAAAAGTAAAAGCATAAAATGAAGAGCTAAGATAAAAATCGTAGTTGAATATCAAATCTACATGAGACATAGGATTTTGTAATCTTGAAAGTCAAGATCAAAATTTTAGTATATGTGCTGCCGCAGCAAGCACAAGATCAAAAGTTTGTACTATATGGAGTCTAAGAAATTTCATACATACCAATGTTTTAAAGTTTAAAATCACATAATAAGCTATAAAAAGCACCACGGGGGGGAAAGAAAAAAGACATATCATTGTTTTAAAGTTAAAATCATACTATAAGTTAGAAAAAAATTCACACCAAAAAAAGGACAAGTGGTTTAGCTTTTTACTATAAAAAGAGCTCTTAAAAAACACTAAGAACAACAACAAAAAAAAGAGCAAATGGCAAGTGTCATAAACAGTCATTTCATATGAGAAAAATACCATAGGCATATCTATACAAATACAGATAGTATTATTAATGTCTCTATTAATTTAAAAATGTAAAATAAAATCAGAGTTTTATCTATTAAAACAGTAATAAAATGCATCAAATATAATTCTTGCTAGGTTCAAAAAAGCCTTTAAAACATTCAAGCCTTAGACTCTATTTTTTAATACATTTTTTTAAAGATTTGTTTGTTTATTTTAAAGAGAGAAAGAGCACACAAGCTGAGGGAAAGGTAGAAGAAGAGAGAGAAGGAGAGAGAATCTCAAGTGACTCCATGATGAGCACCAAGCCCCTGAAACAGAGCTTGATCTCACAATGCTCACATAATTGACCTGAGCCAAAATCAAGAATCAGATGCTCAAACCAACTAAGCCACCCAGGCGCCCCAAAACCTTTGACTCTAATTCTTAAAACTAATCCTAAAGAAACAAATCTTAAATTTTAAAAAGTGAGCAAGGTTGCTCATTAAACATTACTTATAATAGCGAAAAATTGAAAAAAAATTAAACAATAGAAGATTAAGTAAATAACAGCTCAAATGCTCAATGACATTTGAAAAGATTGTTATGAAAAAACAATCTACCAAATGGGAGAAGATATTCACAAATGATATATTTGATAAGGGGTTAATATCCAAAATATATGAAGAACTTATACACATATAAACCAAATAATCCAATTAAAACATGGGCTGAATAGACATTTTTCCGAAGAAGACATACAGATGGCAAACAGATACATGGAAGGTGCTTGACATCACTAATCATCATGGATATGCAAATCTAAATCACAATGAGATATCAGCCCATAGTTGCTACCAAAGCTTGTGTTGGTAAGGATGTGGAGTAAAGGGAAGTCTCATGCACTATTGGTGGAAATGTCAATTGATGCAGCCACTGTGGAGAAGAGTATGGAGTTTAATTGTAAACAATTAAGAATAGAATACCATATGATCCAGTAATTCCACTACTGGGTACTTACCTAAAGAAAATGAAAACACTAATTCAGAAAGATATATGTATTCCTATGTATTCTTATGTTTTTGCAGCATTATTTAGAATAGCGGAGTATTAGAAGCAACCCAAGCATCCAACGATAGATGAATGGATAAGGAAGTTTTATATATAGAGAGAGAGAATGTTACTTAGCCATGAAGTAGAATAAGATCTTGATATTTGTGACAATGGGAGGGACCTAGAGGGTATTATGTTAAGTGAAATAAGTCAGAAAAGACAAATACCAAATAATTTCACTTATATGTAGAATCTAAAAAACAAAGCAAGAGAGTAAACAAACCAACAAAAACCAGTAACAGACCTATAAACACAGAAACTATACTGATGGTTGCCAGATGAGGCAAGGGTGGGTGGAGGGATGGACAAAATGGGTGGAAGGGATTGGGAAATACAGGCTTCCAGTTATGGAATGAGGAAGTCATAGGCATAAAAGGCATAGACAGGGAATATAGTCAATGACAGTGTAGCAGCATTAAATGGTGACAGCGGTAGCTACACTTGTAGTGAGCCTAGCATAATGAATAGACTTGTTGAATCATTATGCTATACACTGAAATATGTATTCCAATAATAAAAAAAATTAAAAATTAAAAGATTATGTTAAGTCAAAAATGCTTATATTTTATAGTTAAGTCTAAAGAAACTGGGGGCACCTGGGTGGTTCAGTTGTTTAAGCATCTGCCTTCAGCTCAGGTCATAATCTAGGGGTCCTGGGATGGAGCTCCATCTCTGGCTCCCTGCTCAGTGGGGAGTCTGCTTCTCCCTCTTCCTGTGTTCCTCTTCCACTCATGCTCTCTCTCACCCTCACTCTCTATCTCAAATAAATGAATAAAATATTTTTAAAAAATTTGAAGGATGTAGGTTTCCATATAAAAACTATCACTAATATTTTCAAAATAAAGGCAGACCTATTTATAGATTCAAAAATAATAAAACAAAATCTCTATATTGAGTCATTCTTTTCTTTGGATACTGAGATTAAGTGAGGTTTTTTTTTTCTTATTTCCTGTTAAGTTTTGCATTTCTTTCAAATTTTCTCCAATAAATTTTCATTGCTTTTATAATTTCATTAAATATTTTTGGGAAGGATATATGCTGTACTTAGAGTGCAAACAACTAGTGTTTATTAGGAAAAAATGACAAAGAAATTGGGCAATCTAAACTGTTCCTTGATCTTCATAGTGATACAGTATGCTGTAATGAAGCTTATCTTGTCCTTTAATTATAGATCTTTGTATCAAGCTGCTAACTAGGCAGAAAGTGAAAAGGAATTGCTGAGTGCACATGAAATAGAAATCTCTTTCAGAGCTCTTCAGCTTCCCTTCACCGAATTCTTAGAGATTATGAAAGATAATGCCTCATATTATTCTGAATCAAAGACTTTTTACATCATAAGCCAAACATGACGTCAATCACATTAAGAACCATATGCAGATTATGGAGAATGGTGAAATATTTGAGATATATCATTTAGGGGGGAAATGTCAGTTCAGCTGACATATCTTCTTTTAATTTTAAATACATGGGGCACCTGGGTGGCTAAGCAGCTCAGAGTGTGCCTTTAGGTCAGGTCATGATCCCAGGGTCCTGGGATTGAGTCCCGCACTGGCCTCCTGCTCTGCAGGGAGCCTGCTTCTTCCTCTGCCTCCCTCTGTTTCTCTCATTAATAAATAAATAAATAATCTTAAAAAACATTTTAAATACATGGCTAGAATATGTGTATAAGAATTGTAGTACTCTTTGAGATAAAAACATATTGGCAAAAAATTGAAATGCCCAATAACAGAAGAATAATTAAATATCATACAGTATATTCATTCTGTGGAATGTTATATAGCCATTAAAAATGAGATAGGTCTGGGGCACCTGGGTGGCTTAGTGTGTTAAGCATCAGACTCTTGATTTCAACTTCTGATCTCAGGGCCATGAGATCAAGTCCCACTTTGGGCTCTGTGCTCCATGCTCAGTGCAGAGTCTCCTTGAGATCTCTTTCCTCTCCATCTGCTCCTCCCCACACTCATGCTCTATAAATAAATACATAAATAAATAAAGTATTTTTAAAAAAAGGTGGTAAATCCATATAGTTTGACATGAAAATTTACTATAAAGAATAAATGATTCATAAGCAGTATATATATGTGAATAGTTTGGTAATCTTTAGGGGGTAGATAATAAGGAACCTTCCTTTTATATATATATTTCTCCTTCTGTTTGCATTTTTGTGATGAAATGGCATTGCTTTTATAACTACAGGAAAAGAAGAAGAAGAGGAAGAGGAAAAAGGAGGAGGGGCAGGGAGGAGGAGGAATCAACAGTAACTGTACCACCAGCAGCAGCCCAGCAAGGAAAAAAGGAAGGAAGAAGGCAGGAAGGAAAAAAGGAAAGAGAATTTGCAGCTGCAGCCACCAGATCCATTCTCTAGAGGTGGCCTTGATTATCCAGAGAGGGTTCTCACTCTAACATTATCTTAGTGAGATCACTGTAGGCCAGGGTATGGTTCTAAAATTTTTCAGCTTGAATGTCCATTTACCAAGAGCTGATCTATTTGTGAAAGGTGAGCCTAAAATTCTCTCCAAATATGAAGCAGTTATAAAAACTGGGAAACCACCTTGTACATTTATAATAGAAAATAGATACAAATATTGCACCAGAGCCTTATATTATCTGATGAGCCTAGTCCCCTCTACAAGGCCATTTGGGACAGCAGAGTAGTTAAAAAGATGCAGATGTGGTTTCAGATCTTGACTGGGCCACTTAATACTATTGACTCCGGTCAAGTTACTGAACCTCAGTTTACTCATTTGTGAAGATACTAATAATGATCTCTCAGGTTTGCTGTGCAAAAAAGGGAGTATTGGTATACTGAGGAGGTAATTTAGTGAGCATAGAAAAAGAAGGAAGAGATTTGATGTGAATGGTTAGCTTCAACTTATGCATATTTCCCTAGTGGAGATATGTCTGGTGTAGAACTAGAGAGTCGTGTGTCCTACAACTGCACTTACAAGGTAACAGTCAGGAATTGTGAGGTGTTGCTGTTATTACTATGGCAGATGCTGGTGGTAACAGCAGAGAAAAAGACAGAAGAGGCTCCTCTTTTCATAGTGAGTACAGTATATGCAGGAAGTCAAACACGGAATCATTAAGCCTATGTTGTTATAAGAAGAGAGCAAGGTGCCATAGGAGTGTAAAATGAGTATAAAAAGAGAAAGGTTCCAGGAGGAAGCAAGATTTCAGCTGAGAACTGAAGGATGAGTAGGAGTTGGCCGTGTGAAAGGGGAAGAGGAATGAGATTTGGGCAGAAGGAACTGTCTGTGCAAGAACCACTGGTGGGAAGAAACTGAGAGCTTTGGAGGTATTGAGAAAAGTCTAGAACAGCTATGGCTCAGAGAGCTATGAACAGCAATGAGACAAGAGCCCAGGTCCAGCTGATGTAATGTCTGAGAGGCAACCGAAGGATTGCAGTCATTATTTCCATAAAGACAAAGGGAGCCAGTAAATATTGCTTAACTGGAAATCTATCCTTCCTTCCCTCTATTCTTTCTTTCTTTCTTTTTTTTTTTTTTTATGTTAATATGCTCTAGACTTCTAGCCACTCTATGATGGGACACATTCTGACTCATCCTTACAGGTTTATATGTATCAACTTCTCAGAGTTCTGAAGTTTACTTGCAATGTGTGCCTATCTACTACAGGAACTGAGTTGAATTTACTTAAAGTGCTTCTCACCTTGTTTTCTTTTCATATTTATACCGTTCTTATTTTCTAGTCCTTGTCTACATTTTTGAATATGGTGTAGGACCCTAAAGTTTGTTTCCCAGTGGCCTTGTGATACACGAATTGACATACCACTGTTTCATTTATTACAATTTCTACAGAAGTATTAAACACACACACAAAAGAAAAAGAAAACACAGACGTAGTGTTTTGACACTCCGAATTTGACTGTACTGGATTTTTTGCCCCAGCATCACCACCTTTCCCTTTGTTCATTTCCCTTGAAAGAAATTGTAACCATTAGTTACTGCTTTCCATTTATCAAGGACTTATGGAGTGTCCCATATACTTTATTCATATCTCATTTAATCATCACAACAACCTTGCAGAAATGATTTTTTATTTTTGTTTATAGCTGAGAGACTGAAGCCCAGTGGTTAAATATATCTTGTTCAAATTCACACAGTGAACAAATGGCAAACATTAACCCGAGTAGTTTGTTTCAGTTTACCTGTGCGTCTGCCAGCTTCAAAAATTCTGAGAACCAGAAATTTAAGTTAAATTTAAATTTTAAAAACAAGTATTTCTAGATAGACTCTCAAAAAATTCATGTTTGAAATTATGGGCATGGAAAAGTGTGAGAAGAAAAGTATTCTACTCTTCAAACCTCTGGCCTGCAAAAAAAAATATGCAAAATCTGATCATTGATGAAAAATACATGTTACTTGCTATAAATGGAAATGAATGGCAAAAATAAAAGTACACCATGTCCAAACCATCAATACAGCTTTACCCTGACATATGGTTGTATTTATGGTTTGGGGAGATACTAAAAATAACAAGAAAGGGCACCAGACTTGTTTTAGCACCATCTTTTGAAAATATGTAGTGTATAAGGATAAATACAAGATGAAATCTTATTTAATGCAGCAAGAACTTTTTTTCAGACACTTTTTTTCTTCAAATTTCCTAATTTCACTTATGTCATTTTTTCTTGACATATCACTTCCCCACACAGCGCACTTGTATTGATTATCTGGCGTTTGTGAACACTTTTCAAGAAGTAACATCATTTATGTTCTACAAATATTGGAAATTCCCCAGAAGTCCTGGGATTTTTGGAAAATCTTAAGACATTCATGCTTCTAATTCTTGAAACCATTCATAGCCTTAATGTAATGTGGCTTTTAAAAACAGTGCCTGCATTTTAAAGGTCATCCTGAATTTAGCCACAGATTGAGAGGATTGTTAAAAATAGTCTTTAAATGAGAAACAAAATCCAGTCTAAATACCTGATCCAATCATCAGGTTATCTTTGTCACTACAAACTACAGATCTTCCTTGACTTAGGAGGGGGTGAGCTCCCAATAAAACTCTCTGAAGTTGTAAAGATCATTAAGTCGAAAATGCATTTAGTACATCTAAACTAGGGCACACGATAGCTTAGACTACCTTACATGAGCTCAGAACACTTACATTAGCAACAGTTAGGCAAAATGTCTAACACAAAACCTGTCTTATAATAAAGCATTAACTCTTTCATGTAATTTATCTAATACTGTACTGAAAGTGAAAAACAGAATGACTGTATGGGTACAGAATGGTTGAGTGTTTACCTTCCTGATCACATGGCTGTCTGGGAGGTGCAGCTCCCTGCCTCTACCCAGTATCACAAGAGAGGATCTTACTACATATTGCTAGGCCAAGAAAAGATCCAAATTCAAAATCTGAAGTACAGTTTCTACTGGATATTATCACTTTTGCACCATCATAAAGTAAAAAAAAAAAAAAAAAAAAAAATCCTGTGTCAAACCATCATAAATCAGAAATTGTCTGTATGGGCTTTGCACTGTGTTAGACTGGTTTATGACAAATTGAAAGAGTGAAGTGGTTTTTTGTCTTAATGATTTTTTTCCAAAGCTAAGGTGCTACTGTAAACCTATGGAAGCTGTAAATTCTTCTGTAAACTAGATAGCCACAATTTTTTTTTCTATCAGAGCTATTCTTTTTTGCCTCACGGTGTCAGTGTATTTTATGTGAACGGATTCCCACATTGAAATTTTTCTCTGATTTGGTGTTAGTTGGAAATACGTTATAGCTTCTTTAGCTCTTTTTTTCACTGACACCTAATAGCTAATTATCATGGAGAATCATCAGTTCAGAGGCAGAGCTTGGCTATAATGCTGACTAAAAATGACTGGTCAAATGCCAAGACACTCTAGTTCCCACATTTGCCACGTTTGGAGTTTGAGATAACCATCACCTACGGTTCTCATACTCTTTAATTATAAATGCGGCAAGTCCTCCAAACAAGTGAGAACCAGAGTAAAGATGAAAATCAAACGAATATTTTGATGGTTTTCAATGATAGTCTTTAATTACAGATGTTAAACATCTGCTAGATTATTCCAGAGTTACTATTGAAATGTTTAACTTGGCACTTGTTTGTTAAAAAATAAATATTTACGGGAGCAAGGAAAAGGTATACAGGACGAAAGGAAGTGTTTGGTACCACAAATTAATAAACACCTAACAATAATCTAACAACAAAACTATTCTACATGTGGATAAGAAATAGAAGGGAAGGAGTCTGATGGAAGCTTTATGTCATTTCATCCTTTTGGTCTTTAATTGCAGATTCATTGTGGAAAAAATTACACAACTGAAACTTGCTATGAGCAAAACCTGAAAGTCTATATAATATAAATATAAATATATTTATATAGAAAGCTATGACAAACCAGAAAACTCTGATAAAAGGTTAGACCGAAGAAACAAAGAATGTGAAAGTGGAGAAGAAATGTGATTTTAAGTTCTACACTGTAATCCCCTCAATCACAATCTAATTCATTGTATCTGCTGTCATTTTTTTGTTTTTAAAATTATGAGTTACAAAATTATAAATTATGATATATATATACACACATATATATATCTCAAGTATACAGAAAATAAAATAACAGGCAAATCTCTGCTATAGTTTTAACTTACATTGAATTATAGATGGCAGGATGCTGAATATAATTACATTTAATTTTCAAATTATTTTGATCTCACTGAAATTTGAAACTCTTGAATCCAAAGTGGTTCCTCCCAGATATTTTTTAATTATCCGCCCCCAAAACATCATTGACAAGCTTGGCCACCATATGGAGTTTTCTCAGAACAAATGTTGTCTTTAACTAATTCTCCTGTTGTTCTATCTTTGAATAAATCTTTATATAGTGAGTAGCTTGGATGATTAGAAATTAAAAAGTAGAGCACTATAAGAGCCAATGTAATTCCAGTTGCTCTGAGTTGAGGAAAACTTGAGCTAGAGCCACGATGACATCAAAGTCTTCAAGGGCAATGACCAATTCAACTTTGGGACTCTGGCTGGGGTTGAGGCTTCAACCTCTTTTTATGAACCTCAATATTTTCCCCTTTATTCCCTGGAGTTGTTTGAGTTAACCTCAATTTTGGTCATTTTCATAGAGTTTAGGCTTAAGGTTAGTTTACATTTTAAGTAAAGAAGCTTTTCTAAATTAATTGTGTTGAGAATTAATAAATATGCCTGAAAATATAAAATATAAACTCCATCCCAAGTTTTTCAAAGCAGAAGAAAGTCTTACACTTTTCTACACTTACTTTTAAAATAAACTTCCTGGTTTCTGTTACCATAGCAACTAAAAACTATCTTGACGTCTGTACTAATTCTGATTAAGTTTTGTAAAGAGTAACTGACTGACAAGAGATTCCAGAACAAATACTCGACTAGGCTCTAGTTCCATGTTGCACAGAGGCAGATGGCTCATTGCATTAAATAAGACTTGGGCCCAGGCTTTGCTTTCAGAGTGGGTGCCTCTTGAGACAGTTTTTTTATTTATACAGGAAAAGTGTGTGGGCATTGAAATGACTCTACACGTCATAGACCAAATAAGCATTTGTTTGAAAGAAACATCCGGACACCAGAAGAAATAATCTGACTTGAAATTTCAACACTTTTGAAGACCAGGCAACGAATGCAAAATTTTTCCTCCAAATTAGCTTTCTTCTTTACACGATACTCTTTATTCTTGTTGAAGCACTGTCTCTGTGGTGTTTGTTCCATGCCTGCTCTTGAGTTCTGAAAATTGCCAGCTGCGAATTCTGACATGCCAAGGGCTCAGCTATATTTGCCCAACCAAGAAAAGGTAAAAACAGAATCTCCGAGCCAGTAAAGATTATAAACATGTTTCTACACTGTTGGTGTACTGTTTATAAAAAGAACTCACTTTAAGACTTTAATAAGCCCCCAAACTTCATTATTTTACTCTCCCTCCAAGTACAAAGCACAGATGTTTTGGCATGTTGGAATCTGAAGTTTGGAATTTTTAGGAGAGGCAGTGTGTGGGCAGAAAACTAGCATCCTGGGCAGGTTGAGGTTCAGCAATTTTCTCAAAATAAGGTAAAAGAACAGCCCATGGCCTGAAAATTTAATAGAGATTCACAGGGGCTAGGGTGTTAATGCACTGAACCAAATAAAGACGCTGGACTTCTTCCCAATATTTGAAGATATTAGATGATTATACCACTTTTAAAAACAGGCAGCATAGGCTTGTGTATAAAATTCTGAAGTAAAACAATGGTAACATAAAATATATGATTATCTAACAAAAGATTGGAGATTTCACATAAAAGCAGAGACTTTGTTTAAAATAAGTTTCCTAGTGTTTATAGAATAAGAAATACTGGGATCCCTGGGTGGCGCAGCGGTTTGGCGCCTGCCTTTGGCCCAGGGCGCGATCCTGGAGACCCGGGATCGGATCCCACGTCGGGCTCCCGGTGCATGGAGCCTGCTTCTCCCTCTGCCTGTGTCTCTGCCTCTCTCTCTCTCACTGTGTGCCTATCATGAATAAATAAAAAAATAAAAAAAAATAAAAAAATAAAAAGAATAAGAAATACTGTTGTAAGACTACGAAAAGTACCTTGAGTTTCTCCTCATTTCTATTCTAACATGACCGTCCTCTCCCCCATTTCAACTCAATGTTAAACTTCTTTTTCCCAGCAGACTCTAGAGCTGCCCTGCTCGATATGATACCCACTAGCACATGTGGCTATTTAATTAAAAATTGAAATTCATTTCTTTGGATTCACTAGCCACATTTCAAGTGCTCAATAGATGCATGTGGTTAGGCTATGGTAGTGGAGAATAAAACATTTCCACCACCACAGAAAGTTCTACTACTTCTAGAAGATTCAAGATTTTCTGATTTTTTTAAAGATGAATTTTTTTGCAAAAAAAAAGAAAAAAATGAGCATCTTAATATTTGTGGAGTAAAATAACAGTTTTCTCATAATTTTTAAACAGAACTCAATTTAATTTTTAGCTGTGGAAGGCAGGCAGCCAGTTAAGCAAAATGAAGAATGGAACATCTTTTTTAAACTTCTGGAGGGGTTCACTTCATAAGCTTCCTTGGGTGGGAATTGTGGGGCCATTCTAAAAATTGCCACTCCTTAACACAGTACCTGATATATGGTTGGTGACTGACTTTTAACAGTGATTTCCTCTGGGAATTAGAATTTCTCCCACATAGGTATACATTTACAAAACTATATATTTATAATATGCCTAATTATTTTTAATATATTGTGAAAATTTCAAAGTTGGGAAATATTTAGAGCAAACTATTTCTGAAAGATGTAACTTGCCCTCCCACCTCCACACACCTATATCGGAAACCTATTTCATACCTCCACTATGCTACTCCACCACTCAGTGGCCTAATCATTTGTGCATCCATATCCTGTGAACCCTACATGTGTAGTATGCAGAAACCTATGTATTCAAAGAAAATTGCTAGTTTCTCTCTTCCCCAGAGTAAATGCAAACACATATGCAGAGAAAACTTGCCTCTCCCATTGGTTTCTCAGCCAGCCAAATGATGATACCTAAAGAAATGTTGACATTACCAACAAAAGAAAGAAAGAAAGAAAGAAAGAAAGAGAGAGAGAAGAGAGAGAGAAGAAAGAAAGAAAGAAAGAAAGAAAGAAAGAAAGAAAGAAAGAAAGAAAGAAAGAAAGAAAGAATGTTGACATTACCAATCCTAATTGGGAAACTGGTGATTTGATAATCCTTTGATTTTAGGCAGATCTCTTAACTGTTGCTCATAAAAAAGCAAAGAAACTGAACTAGATTATTTCTAGATTAGTAATCTTATGCTCTAGTAATTGTGGTGTGTATGTAGAGGACTCTTAAAAATTTTACTCTTAAAATGTGACTTAGAAACATACTTAATATATTTTATGCTAAACTTATAGCAGTATTATACATTGCCCAAAACTGTTCTGCTCCCTCTGAAGGATTCAGTTGTGGGGGTGAGAGAGTGTTAGGAATTTCTAAAACCTATTTTCTGTATTTGCACAATGTCTTGGAATAATAGACTCATGGATCTATTTCATTCTTTTGTCACAGAGCATAACCATACTTATAATAACTTTGTTCTTATTCTTTTATCTCCAGGAGGCTCCACAGCTTTAAAATGTCATCAGCCGTATCTTTTTATGCTTACTTCTGTCATGTAAGACCTGCTGAATTACTTAACCTTACCTTAAGTTTTATCACACATCTCATTAATCTTATATTCCAAATTCAACACTTGGGTATTTATCTTCTTCTCAGTTGAATACCCAAAAACGTTATCAATATAGCACTAAACCAAAAAAAAAAAAAAAAAAAAAAAAAAAAAAAAATATATATATATATATATATATATATAGCACTAAGCCTACCTAATGGCTGTTATTTTTAAAGACTCCTGAAACTTGTCTTACTTGCCTAAATCATCGTAACAATGAAATGTCTTTGTTAATCATGAATAGATGTAATACAAGTTAAAAAAAAAAATCACACAGGATATAGAGGCTATCCTTATACTAAATTAAAACTTTATTGAATAAAGAACACTCTCCAGAACACATGATCTGATGGACTAGGTCTACATTACATGCAATGAAGCTGAACATGACAGTAGTTTAACATGGAATGTCAAACAAATTAGTATTTTTCATTGTACAAAACTGTTTATGTAGCTGACATGCAAGAAGAAAAGTATGATACTCCGCATTTTTACTAATCATCTCTGATGAGTTTTAAAAAGGCATTTGAAGAAACTGGTAGATTTCTTTAGGGTACATTTCAAATAAATTAGTTACATGGTAGATTTCTTTAGGGTACATTTCAAATAAATTAGTTACATGTGTACTACTGAAACCTCTTTCAACCTCTCTTGCATTCCAAATAAAATCTTAGTGCAAACATCAAAGTTGCTGGTCATTCCAAAAGACAATCTAACTCTTAACAGTATACAAGTTCTGAATTAATGTGTATTAAGTAGGACAAAACCAAGAATACCAGTTACTGCAAAATTCATTTAGGCACACTTAAAAGCCCACTCTAAGCATTTCTTCTAAGTGTCTCACATTAATTACTAAAGCCTGTTTACAGTACTAAAATTCTATCATTCAAGCATCCATGATTACATTTCAGAAAAAGAAAATCATCCATTTCAGCAATAGCATTACTGCTATATTCTAAAAAAGAGAAAAAAGGGAAAAAATCATAATTAACAAAACCAGTATCCACAATAGGATACATGGGAAAAAAACACTTAGGGAAAGAAAAAAAAAGTGTGCTTTACTTGCACAGCAGGAATTATATAATGTAAACACCATATTGGCCCACACCACAAAATCCATGAGAAAGGCTCAAATTTGAACACTATGTGTGCATTATTTTCAAATCTGTGTTTGTGAGTTTATACTGCTCTGCTTGTACCAATACATGACAAATAAAACACACTCTTCCACACACATACACATAGAAGTGATTGTTAAATATTGAGCATGGCTTGATTCCCTGACTCTAATTCAAAAAATGTTAAGTGATATCCCCACGGTTTTAAAAATCTTTACAGAAACCATTAAATGAATGTGAACAGTTGTTGAGGAATGATGAAAAAGTGATGGCATTAATAGGATGCAAGTAGATGTTAAAAAAAAATAATGTACATATGACTGGCTGAGATTTGAAAATGCATGGAAAGTCTTTTTTCTGTGGGCCCTATCTGAACTTTTAACTGATACCAAGAATAGAAAATATAGTATCACAAGTCCACAGACACCTGGAGGGTCCCACCTAGGACGCTTACCTTCAAAGTGCAAATTTTAACAATGGAATGTTTTTTAGCAGGGACATAAGGACAATCCTCCAACTTCTTCTTGATAAAAGGAAACAAGATGTCCAGGAAGTATTTTTCTTTTTTCCCGGCCAAAGTTATCTCAGTTTCATGGTAAAACAAAAAAGTACTTAACCAAATATATCACCCACTCTTTCACATATACAGCACTATTCTTAGGGTGTGTGGGGGGGAGAAAAAGCCCTTACCTATGTATCACCTAATGCAACTTATATTTAGAACTAAAGTTCTTTGAATAAACTACATTAAATACCAACTTGTACCTCCCGGTTCCCCTCCCTCTCCACCCGCCTATCCCAAACACCCCCAGTGAACCCAGGTATTCTAATGTCTTTGTGTTTTCTAAGCCTCACGATGAAGGCTGTTGAGTACCACCTCCACTGAAACAAAATGAACGCCTAAGGTGCGCTTTCTACAGCACCTTTTCTCTTCTCCACACTGAGTGGAATCAATGCTCTCAAGCCTGGATCTAGATCTCCAGGTCGTCAGGCCGAGGTCGGCTGCTGGCACGGCTGCTGGCTCTGCTGGAAGGCCGCTGGTCCACAATGGCTAGTGGCTGCAGTTCATGCCCAGCGGCTAGTTTTTTAGAATTCTGGTTGTCATCAGGGAAATCAAAAGGCTGTGCATGGGAGTTGGAGATGGTGCTTCCTGCCTGGCCCATTCGATTTTGTTCTGCACTGTAGTTAGCCCAGTTTTGCTCACTTGCTTGTTTGTTGTAATTGCGGCAGGAAGAATTATTTCTGTCTCCAGTAACCAGCTTGTACCCAGGAGGAGACATGGGGGAGAGGGGAGCCGTGGGTGAGGAGCAGCCATTGAAATATGCATATTTCGGAGATCCACAGTCTTTGGAGGGGCTCAGTGGGCCAGTGGTAGCATGGTAAGGATCGCTCTTGCCTTTCACGCGATCCTTAACACCCTTGAAGAAGACATAGAAGAGTTCGATGATGTTCAAGGCAAGAGACACCAAGGACACGACCAGCATGAAGATGATGAAGATGGTTTTCTCCGTGGGGCGAGAGAGGAAGCAGTCTACCTGATGAGGGCAGGGTTCTCTTTTGCAAGTGTAAACGGCACTCAAGCTGAATCCATAGATGTACCACTGGATCAGCAAGAAGGCCACCTCGAAAACAGACTTGAACAGGATGCTGATGATGTAGGTTCGCAGCAGGCCCCCTCGCATTTTCACCTTGCCGTGCTCTTCAATTCCATACTTGAACTTCTTTATTTCAATCTGCTTCAAGTGCATGTCCACGTTGGCACCATCGGTTTGGGCAACTTTGAGCTCCTCCTCTTTCTTGTTCAGTTTCTCTTCCTTGCGCATCACGTAGAACACATGAGCCAGGTACAAGAGTGTGGGGACAGACACAAATATGATCTGCAGGACCCAGAAGCGTACATGAGAGATTGGGAAGGATTTGTCATAGCAGACATTTTCACAACCAGGCTGTTGAGTGTTACAACGAAAGGCAGACTGCTCATCACCCCAGGCCGACTCAACCGCTGTCCCCAGTAGCAGAATTCGGAAAATGAAAAGGACAGACAGCCACACCTTCCCTCCAGCGGTGGAATAGGCTTGAACCTTGTCAAGGAGTTTGCCTAAGGCACTCCAGTCACCCATGTTGCCGGGGCACCACCTGAAAAGAAACGAAAGACAACTAAATGATCACAGACTGTAAAGTATGAGTTAAAATGTATAGTTGTCTCCAGTTGAGAGTCAAAATAAGATAAAAGGTCTCCTATCTTTCTAGCACTCTTCCAAATTAAAAAAAAAAAAAAAAATAAGTTCAAACTCTTCCTGTCCCATTTCCCCCTGCAAACAAGTCTCACAATTTTCTTGAGATATGGTAAATCTTAGAAGCAATAGAGCCGATGTCCCCAGTAAATGGCAATCTTAACTTGCAAAGGACAGGTTAACTTGCTCAACCACTGCCCCACCATGTGACTCGAAAAACTGTCTATGCTAAGTGCCTCTGCTTATTTTATCCGTCTGATAAATGAGGGCAATTCTTGCCGGGTAGGCCTGTGTCTGGATGCATGCCTAAGCAAAATGCTGAAAGGACGGTTTTCAAAAAGTACAGGTGTTTAAGAACTGAAGTAAGAACGCCCCTGAACACACACACACACACACACAAACACACACACACACAACCTTGTTTCCAAACCTCCATCCTATTATATAGAATTTTATCCCTAATTGTACTCTGAACTGTTTCACCTTGCTCGTTCAAGTGTAATTAGTGCATATTTTATAATAGGGTCATTTATACTTCTCTGTTTCTTCTTAAGCAGTGACTTAGGTGGTTCAGAAGTCTGTCTTCTGCCCAGAGAAAAATATGTTGTACTAAAATACGCCATTTTGACACGATGTGTCATTATGTGCAGGAAACTACTTTCAAAAAAGCAAAGTCTAAATGCACATCACATTTTTTTAAAGATTTATTTTATTTTAGAGAGAGAAAGAGAGAGAGTGCATGAGCAAATAAGCATGAGTGGGGGTGGAGAAGACTCCCTCCTGAGTGCAGAGCCCCACATGGGGGCTCGATCTCAAGACCCATGAGATCATGATGGGAGCCAGAGCGAGCCGGAGACCTGACCCACTGAGCCACCCCGGTGCTCCTGCGCATCACATTTCAAGTAAAAGTTCAATTTGTCTCAATACTAATTATAGCTTAAGAAATTTTTTTAAATTACCATCTTAAAGTGTTATCTCTAGCAAAAATGATTGGTTTTCATCTTTAAATTACTATATACCTTCAAGTTCCCTTATCAGGCTTTGCACCCTCATCCTATACACTAGATTTAACTTTCTATCAATACCTAGATATCTTAAGCCTAGGACTTCCCCATTGTTGGGAGTGTGAAATGGACTCAATTCTGTAGAGATGACATGGATGTCAAAAGTTACTTGGCTAATTTAATTTATACTTCTAATTGCCCATAGTTCATTTAACTGATGAAAGTTGAGCTCTTAAAGGTATAGGAAATATTCAGCTACCAGTAGAGCTACAAGACTAATGATCCCAAGACTAAGGACTTCCAATGCACCACACACTGGTTTTAAAATCATAGTGAAGCTGGATTAAGGCCAGAAATGCTTTCATGCTTTGATACAATCTTAGCAAGGCCTGAGAGCTGGGAAGAAATGAGTGACATTACATATGACAGGCATAGAGAATATAGTTTAATTTTCAGCAGAGTTGTAAGTAGAGAGTAAAAAAAAAGGATGAAGTGGTCAAAGATTACTCAATAATCAAAAACAAGCAAAGCAAAGACTTTCCAGGAGCTTAGTAACGAATTTCAGATAGTGCAAGTGAAAGTAGGATTACATAGGCTTCCTGGAAATACATTCATTATCTGAATATAAAAGTTTCTCATCTGGTATTGAATTACGAGCCACCTTCTTGTAGAAAATAAATGAAATCCAAGGCAGTCTCCTCCCCCCAACATGCAACATTATGTTGCCGTTTAATGCCTCCATCTCTGGGATATCTGGCCTACGATTTCCTGGATGGAACAAAGAAGAGATGCTGATCCATAAAGTGAAACTATGTACCAGCTATCTAAATTAGCAGTTGATGGGTATCTTTGATGGCAACCCAAAGACTGGTGCCAAAGAATGCTGAGGGAAGAGTGGGAGGTGGGTGGGCAGTTCCAGAAATAATGCTTTTCCAATGGTCATAAAAAAGGGAGCTTCCCTTCTACTTTGGGAAGGGCCATTTTAGATTCTGGAGTGACAGGTTAGACAGTGAAACTGATGTATGAAAAGAGCAGTCAAAAAAGAACAAAGGGAAAAAAGAACAAAGGCTTATAAGGTTGACAAAGAGTTAAAGAGTCAAGCAAAGTCTCAAAGTGATAGGGAGTAATTTAGCTTTGATGGACAGTTTGATGGTGAGAGAACGTAAAAGAAAAAAACCTACAATTTAGCAGAAAATACTATCCTGGGAATGAAGAAGTACAGTCCATGAGGGTCAAACAAACATAGCAGAATTTTTGGAGCCATATCAGTAGATAGTTTCTATGTGATGATGTGTAAATTGGCCTTAATTCTGTTTGCAGAGAATTACAATATTTTGCCAGTGTCATCTGCTTTTGCTCAATACTCCAATTGCCAGGAGGGAAGAGAGAACCACAAAAACAATCAACTATAAAATGATAAACTGTCTGCATACATCTCATCATATTCACTCAATGATCGAGCTCAAGGCAAACCTAACATGTTTAGATGTATTATTGGGCAGACTAAGAAGAAGTCATTTTGGTCAGTGTTTCATCATTATTCAAGGTTCAACGTCAAAATATGATTATGTAGATGCTTGTGGCAATTAATTACTAAACCTCGGTACATTCTATGGAAAAAAAAAAAAAAACCTGACTTTCATGTAGATTCCCCAAAACACCCCACAGTGCCACCGTATGTGAATTGGGTCACTGGGCAGTTCACTGGGTAGTAGTTCTTTATTAATATACCAGCAACTTAATTGCAAAGTTGTCTTTTCTTTAAGCACCCACACAGTTGTCATTTGCATTAATGAGTTATACTCTTTCATCTGAATGAGATGAATTATCCAATTGGACACCTAGGATCCTATACCCTGTCATTACCACTATCACGGAGACATCAGATTATGTTTAATGTGATGGTTTATAACGCTTGTGATTTTCAAGGAGAAGTAACAAAAATAGTTACCTTTTCTGGTAGTTGTTCCCTTTGTTGTGAGTCAAAAGTTCTATTAACTAGTTGACCACCCCCCCATTAGTATTTTCATTTTTCCAAATCTTAGTAAAAAAATTAATGTCATTTTATAAATAATAGGCAGAATCCCTGGCGTTGACTTACAGACTGTATACCTCATTCATATTCACCAGCATAATGACAGGTATATTTCTTATGTGATACATGAGAAAAGCACAGCAGTGGAGTACACATCATGCATATTCATGCCTTCACCTCTAGGTTCCCAAGTTGGAACTTTATAGGTAGAATAAGGTCCTGGCTAAGGAGTTATGCAAAGTTCTCATTAGAAGCAAATGCTTGACAGCAGCTGGATCATCCTCCTGTGTCTTCTGTGTACCACATTAGGTCACATTTTCCATTGCCCTCCATGGCCCTCTAGACTGGAAGCCAAAAACCACAGGCATGACCTATCCGGGGCCCCTCTGGACCCTCTGTGATGGTTCCTGAGCTGCCCTGCAATCATTTGGTAGCATTTGTTAAAAACACACATTGTTGGTACTCACCAGTCTGACTGAATCTGATTCTTGGGGGCAGAGGTGCTGGGAAATTAATTTGTCTTTTTTTTTTCTGTTTTTTAAACAAATGCACCCAGGTGATCCTGAAGTTTCAGGCCAGGAGGCAAGCAATGGTTCCTTGACATTTCCGGTGCTCTGTTATTCAAAATATTTAGGATTGGGGAAATGTCAGAAGAGCAAAAAGGGACAGAGAGTACCTAAGAAGGCTGAAAGGGTAGAGCAGAGGCTGTCTGGGCACCTGGGAATTAAGCTCACCCTTCCCTGCACCACCTTGTGTCATCCTACTTCCATCTGATGTTCCCCAAGAGCACAGAGATTCAAACACTTTATTTAGGATGAAAATAAGGCTTTAGTTTTAAATTACTTTTGACTGTCCCTTTTGCCAGAGCAAATCACCGTGCCAAAGCTGTAGTCAAGTCGTTCCATGTCATTAGTGTACTAATAATTGTCAGGAAAACTAGAACACATTTTAATTTCAGTTTTAAAGGATTTCCCAAGTGACAGCTGTAATGAGCTTAGAGTAGGGACTTAAATAATGGTAGATAGGATTGCTAAAAACATAAGTGAGACTTTACACCTATCACCTTTTAATGATTGAAAGTAAGCACTTAGAGAAGATGAATGAAAAATAAAGTTATGAGGGCTAAAAATACGTAAGAAAATGACTATATAAGTTCCTCAGAAAAATCATTAAACAGATCTATTTGGGAGGTTAAAGGGCAATGCCGTGTGCGTGTGTTTAATACACTAAAACCAAAAAAACTTTAAGCCCCTGAGCCAAAAATGGAAACCCTCCTCATGTTTTTCTTTAGCTTTTATAAGAACTCCTGTCCCTTGCAGTAAATGTCTTTGAGTGGGCTCAGTCATGACCGTTCCTCTACGGTTACAACAGCCAGATGTTCTTTGGTAATATTCATCTCCACACATAATTAACATAACCCACATTCATACTGTCAGCAAATACTATAGGCTTTATCTTCCCCAAAAACCCAGACGGGCCGAATCTCACCACCACCCCTGCTCTTAGCCTGATCTCAGCCATCATCACCTCCTCGAGTTTCAGGTCACCAGCCTAGTCACCCTGCTTGCCAAACTATTCTCCTCCAACAGCCAATCTTGAAAACTAACAAGTTGATCCGCCTTGCTCAGCTCTGCTCTGTCCACGCGGTTCACGTCCTCACCCCTGTGGGTCTCCACTCCGGTCTCACTTCATCAACCAGCCCTCCAGGTCCTGTCACTTCCTATTCCCTTGGTCTTGATGGTCTTTAATTTATCTGTTTGTTGTTGGTCCCCCTCCGTGACAAGGACTTATTTCTATCTGCTTTCCTCAACTAGAATGTGAGCTCCACTAGGGCGTTTCCTACTGTCCACTGCTGTCTCCGCAGTGGAGTCAGAGGTACTAAATAAATATCCATTAAATGAATTAAAGGAGGCCTGTAAAAACAAAACAAAACGAAAAAAGACACCAGGTTTCATTCGCCAGTGTTGTTTACCACCTCTTTGGGGTTCTCTCATATATATCCCACACTTCTGAAGTTTCAAATTAATTAAAAACGGGACTTTTGTAGTAAAAATAAATAAATAAATAAAGGTACTGTTATTTAAATAAATAAAGGTTGAAATTTTCAAGTGATAACTGCTGAAACTGAGAACTGTTGAAACGACATGCTTCAAATAATTCCTGAGCAGGCAAGAAGAACTGATGTAGGAAAAAAAGGCTCCTTAACAAAGAGCTTCTTGAATTTATTACATGACATCATAGTAATTTGGGATTCTCGCAGCACTGCGTCAGGTATCATAGATGTTTACTCAGTCTCACTATTATGCTGTGACAGGTTAAGGTCTTAAAACAACAACAACAAACTTGTGCTGTCACTCCCCAATTCTGCAGTATTGTCTGTCCTACGTGACGTCATCGTTGCCAAGAATAAGTAACACCACAGTGTCTTGCAACAGAAGAAACAGCCTGTTTAAACCTGTTTTTTATTTCAAGAGTGACAAATGTGGAGGTAGGCCTAGGGCTCTGAAGGGGAAGAGCAACGCTGATAGCAACCCTGGGTGATGGAACCTCTGGGTGTAGCCGACTCTGCAGGCAGTTTAATGATCTGAATTGGGGACCAGGGCAAATATTCCCAGTTCATCAAATAACAAACACACCACCATTGCTTCCTTATACCTGGACGGTAAGACTAACTCTGTGGTGTATCAAACCCCTTCCATTTAAACGTCTATTCTATTTACAATTCTGCCTCATGGCTCCCCGGTTATCCTTAGATTCCTCTGGAAAGAATGATACCATTTTACCTCCTTAGGTATAGGATGCGATGCGTGGCATAGAATGGCCTGTTTGTTTGTTTCCAGGGGTGGGAGGGGTTGGGAGCCGAACCTTTCTTTCCTTGGTTCTTACCCCTGTCCATCACAGAGTTAACCTACCTCAACCTCCACAGAACAGTGATATGAGATGGAGGGTAAGGTAAGGGACTCCAAGGACAGTACCATGCCTACCGAATAAAGACAACACCCCCACCCCCAGTTCAGCAGCTACCACTCAACATACCCCCCCCCCCCAAGAAGTGGCTCATGGCCACTTCAGGGGTGCTAGAAGAAATGCCCTAAGCCAGAAGCTGCAGGCAAAGAGCCGTGTTCTTCTATTGTGATCTGATGGACTTAAAAAAACATAATCCAGGGGATCCCTGGGAGGCGCAGCGGTTTAGCGCCTGCCTTTGGCCCAGGGTACGATCCTGGAGACCCAGGATCAAATCCCACGTTGGGCTCCCGGTGCATGGAGCCTGCTTCTCCCTCTGCCTATGTCTCTGCCTCTCTCTCTCTCTCTCTCTCTCTCTCTCTCTCTCTGTGACTATCATAAATAAATAAAAATAATAAAAAAAAAACATAATCTGTCAGTTCTTGGTGTTCCCCCACTCACCTCCAAACAGACTATTTTCATGAACAACCTAGTTATTTTGTCATCATGTAAACACACCATTAGAGTACCCATAAGTGCACGGATTAAGAACAGTCAATTTTCGGGGCGCCTGGGTGGCTCAGTGGTTGAGCATCTGTCCTTGGTTCAGGTCGTGATCCCGGGGTCTTTGGATCAAGTCCCGCATCGGGCTCCCCGCAGGGAGCCCTGCTTCTCCCTCTGCCTCTCTCTGTGTGTCTCTCATGAGTAAGTAAATAAATAATCTTTAAAAAAGAAAAGAACAGTCTATTTTCTTCAGTGAGCACTTGAGTAAGATAACAGGCGCTCGAAGCTCTTAGAAGAGCTTAATAAAGTTTAGCTATTATTCTTTAAAAGATCTTTAGATACAGATATAGCTTATTTATTTTCTTATCTTGTAATATTTTCTTTAGCAAAACAGCACTAGGAAATGATTAACATTTTCCTAATGGTGATCAAAATTAGTTTTCAAGATGCTCTTGTAATAAGTACAATGACGCTGTTTTAGCAGGTCCATACAGACCTGTGAGAAGAATGTACCCTTTATCAGTTGATAGGGAGAAAAAAACCATGAAGCTGTCTGCCTGTCTTTGTTTCTATTTGAAGGCATCTTCCCCAAATCATCAAGAGTCATATCCTATAGAACGTATCTGGCTCACAGAAATTGCTAAAAACAAAACAGACAAACAAAAAAGCCCACCACTCCATTTCTATAGTATTCTGAAGGTTAAGCATTCCATAAAACATATTTTCTAGAAATTACTTAAAAAGCTAGGGAAACTTAGATATGAAGATTATGGGAAATCTATCTAAGGATAAAGCCATTGATACACATCTCACCAGGCTTTATGTTTTCACTTTGGAAAAAAACAATATGTACACACATAGTCAAATGGTGAATTTAGACAGGCAAAGCGAAGAATTTAGGTAGTTATCCCAAAGATCAAAAAATATATATAATTAATTAACCACCCATGAAGGAGAAACTTGGGATTTTTTTTTTAAACTTGACTTAACCATATTGCATACTGACCTTAATGAAAAACACTAGATAACTACTTTTCCCTGGTGAAAAGACACCAGAGCTGAACTGGTGTCTGTGGATAAGCTTCAACAATCTATTTAAACAACCAAGAATCTTGGAGGGAAGTCAGCACAACAGGAAAGGTGGAGTAGAAGGTATTAATCACTGGTGACTTTCCTATCATTCCCTTCCCTCCGGTATCATATATAAAGGGCTCTTCGGCTTCATACCAAGCTACACCTCTGGATATTATAAAAGAAAGGAAGGAATGCACTGTATCATGAGTTTCCATCCTTCTCTATGCAGGAATTGGAAACATCTAAGTAAGAAAACAACTCTGAATATCTGAAAACACACCCTTTCAGATGCTTGCTACTGAGTTTCTTTGAAATCTTGTTTCCCAGAGAGGGTCAGCAAGGTAGGAATCAACACAGGAAAGAGTGAGAAACCCCACTACAACCGGGGCAGCTGTGGCCATTAGCTCTAAAAGGCATCAGAAAAATGTGGAACCTGTTTGAACAGTGAAGAAAGGAGCACAACACTACCACTGTCATTTTTCCATGCAAAGGACAGGTGACCGGCTCTACGCTGACTGTGGGAAGTAGAAGCACCACACACACACACACACACACACACACACACACACTGCCAGGACAGAACCGATTCCTGCCACCGGTATCCTCTTCATGCCATCTGGGCCTACCTAGAAAAATTAATTAGCCTTCCCCAGAGGTATTTGCTACCTAACCAGTTTATTTCACTCTTTGAGATGGGCGTTAATTTGAGCTCTCTGCATCACTACAGCCTTTTATTTCCAAAAATCCTTGTACACAAGTGAAAAGTAGGCTTCCTTAAGAAACCCCCATCTACTGCCCACATTGCAAAGGGGCCCTTTGTGATCAAATGTGCCCAATTTTCAGAGGCTGAGAGTAAGCCCATCTTTTCACTACTGACTTGGTTGGAGGAACAGAACTCAGACCCCAATCTCCTTTCCCCAGGAGGTTACACACATAGCTCTCCTCTTCCCACCCCCACCCTGCACTCCTAAAGAGAAACACAGGGTGAGGATGAGTAGGAGGCCGGTCCAGGGGAGATTATGAAAAGTTTCATCAGAGACGCTTAGTAAACTCCTGGATGCGTATGAGGATGGAGTGGGCAACCCGCTGCTCGGAACTGCGACGTCTGAGTTTCCGAATCCTGCTAAGGATTGGCCTCTGGACACGTCATTAGCCCTTTCCTCATTGCATTAGGGGCCACCTCCCCACCCTCATTCTTGGGAAGTTTCGAGAACTTCCAAGAGGTACAAGTGCAACATAAGCACGGTAATTCCCAAGGTCCTCGGATTGCCTTAGCCATGTTTACACAGTGGGATTCAACACGTTTAAGAGGAGGGGAAAAAATTAAAAAAGGAGGGAGGAAGGCAGGCAAATTAGATTGACACGTTTAATTAAATTAATCGCTGGCTGCGGGCTGGACCCCTCGGCGTCCCCGCTCCTCTCCCCCTCCCCTGCTTGGGAGGGGCCGCAGCCCTGCGCTCGGTCCGACTGGCCTGGATTCGGGGGGGGGGGCACCCTGCAAACCTCGACAGCCCCCGGGGTGGGGGTGGGGGCCCTGCCGGATGCGGAGACGCCCCGCTGCACCCCCTCCCCTCCCCGCTGCACCAGCTTTCATTTTTCATCTGCTTTCAGCCTTCGCCGGTGCAAATACTTCCAACTGTAGGGTCGCACCCAAGAATCTAAGCTAATTACTTGGGCCCGGGACCCTGGCGGGCGCGATGATGCACGATTGCATTCCTGGCTCGCAGAGGGTGTGCGGCCCCGGCCCGCCCGAGGCCCTTCCAGCGCCCGAAGCCTGTGCGGGAGCAGCTCCGCGCGGCCGCCGCCTCCCGGCAGCCCGCCGGCAGGCGCCGCCGGCTCGGCAGCGGGTCCCGGGGGCGCAGCAGCGCGGGAGCCCGGCTCCCCTGCGGCGCCCGCTTCCCGGAGCTCAGTCTCGGTTCCCAGGAGCTCGGGGCTCAGGCAGACCGGGTGGGGATGCGCCCCCGGGCAGTCACTTTTGTTCTCAAAGTCTCTTCCACCATGTCTGAGGCTCTGTGCACGACCACCACCCACCACCCACCACCCACCACCCATCCAAGGGGTTCCCTCTGCTGAGCTGCCAACGTGGTCCAGGAAACAAGGTGGCCCTCCTGAGGGTCTCCTTTTTTAAAAAACAACAATAACAACAACAAAAAACACAAACAGATAGTAACTGTTGCTTTTAAAAAAACCTTCACTATTACAACTCGGATTCTCACATCTTTTTGTCCGCTGGGGTAAATCCCAGGAAGGGACCACGTGGAAGTCAAGCAACCGCAAAGTCTTTAACAAAGCATTTTGTTAACAAGTCCGGCTTCGCCCGGCTACAGAACAGCAACCAAGATTTACATATGAAAAGCACAAAGTGTCGAAAATCTAGAGTAAGCAGGCTGAGCAAATTTGCACTTTGATTTCTGTGATGTTGTCAGTCAAATCCCCAACCCAGGCCCCAAACACCACCACCACCATCCCCACCACCACCACCGCCGCCGCCACCCGTTACAAAACACCTAGACTATTACCGATTACCAAAAAAAGTAAAATTACACTCTAACACGAAGAGCCAAACACCCAGCAAACTAGTGCTTCATTCTAAAGGTCTGAACCTTATTTTACCTGTTGCATTACTGCTAGAAAACTTTTCAGCCGTCAAGAAAATAAATACTGAACGTTCAATTTTAAATCTAAAAACTACAGAACACATTTTCAAGCTCATCTTCCCACTTACAGTATCATATCAAAGCTACATTTAGCACATTTTCAAACTTTAGAAAACTTTTACTTGTAGAAAAAGAAACGAATAGGTAAAGCTTTTTTTGTTGGTTTGGTTTGGTTTGGTTTTTTTTTTTTTTTTTTAACTTACTCTTTCTCTTAAAAGAAGTAGGCACGCCAAGTGATTGAACTCCTTGGAGGATGAAGTAAAATGAAAAAGCAAGTTCAGGCACTCAGACCTGTCTATTTAAAGTTTAAAAGTCTGCTGCTGTTTGGTACTTTCTTCACTCCTTCCCCTAATGAAAGAAAAGTGCTGATACCTCGTAAAAGCTTTTTTCTAATTGGAGCACAGAGCTTTTAAAAGTTTCAAGCCACTGACTCAACGAGGAGGAGGGGCTGAAGAAGGGGAGGGGCAGAGGAAAGGCGGGGAGGAGAGTGGAGCCCAGGCCGGTGAACGTGGAAGGGGGGGCGGGGGGAGACCCAGAGGAAGAGCCCAGGTTGAGATCAAGCTGTAGTTTAAATTTGCTGACGAGTAAAATGGAATAGCATTAGAGACGGGAATGCCACTGCCTGTAGTTACTCTTTATAGATAGCAATTACTGCCGTAAGTTAGTGCTTGTTTCACCAAAAGTCCAGGGATAATAAAAAGTTCTGTATTTTATAATATCACACTCTTTTCTAAAATTATATAGAGTGCATGTTTCATGTTGCAGTAAATGAAAATGGTGGAACAGAGTGTAGCCAGTGCAGACTTGTTTCGTATTGGCCAAGGTGTGTGAAGTTAAAGGTGGGTGTGAGTTATTTGATGATCTAATTCCTTTCCTCTTAAGCTAAGGAGGGACAATTAACAAAGGAAATGGTGGGATGGGGAGAGAGACATTGCAAAAATGAACACAGGGGGTGGGATGCCCATCCCACATCTACCTTCCAACCCCCCACCCCCACCCTGCTGTGAATTTTTACTCTTTTCTTCAGTTTAGCAGAAACTAATGTTTATATTCACAACTGTATTATATATATATAAAACATTTTGACTGTGAGATGGTGGTATTTGACCTCCACCAGATCTTAGAGGAACTGAAAATTTATAGTATCTCAGCCCCGCTCATGTCATTGCGTTAAAAAATTGTGTGTTTGTAGTGAGATGTCAGGATTTTCTTTTTAAATGAAATAGCTGCATGTAAGTTGGCATTAAGTGGGTCCAAAAACTATTGACCTCTTGGTGACCGTCTCCTTCTCCAAAACCCACTGTAGAGTTTTCTGCCCAACGACAGTAGAACTGTGCATATAATTTTTATGTGATTTTCCTCCATTTACATGGCCTTCCCTCTTCAGCACTCTGCATGAGGGTTTATAATAACCTGAGTCATGTTGCCTCATTCTTAGAGTTGGTAGCTCCTTTGAGGACTCCCCAGATGCCATACCAGAGGGCTGTGGTAGGACAATTCCCCATAAACAGGCTTCAGTGATGCTCCTCAAGTTGGGCAGAGAAATCTCTTGGCCATTATTTTCTGGAAACAAAGCAAACTCATCAGCGTTAATATTCCTTACTCTTTTACTCACTAATATAAATACCAAGGAAAAGGAGATGGCAAATATTTCCTGACAGATACCTTCCCCTAAATGCACTTTCATTAAAATGATTATAAAACACCTTTTGAAATGTAGTTTTAAGATGCAATTTTTGCTCTCGTTTGGTGGGCTCAACTATTTCCAAGGGTACATTTTTCTTTAAGTTAAAGAAGGTGAATAAAGAAATAGAAATCGTAATCTGACTTTCATGTCTCCAAGTTCAGCAACACATGAATATTGTTTTGGTCTTGTATATATAATTTGTCTTGTCCTTCAAACGAGTCTATTGTGTGGTTCTAGCTAAAAATTATTGTATTCAATTCAGAACACATTCATGAAAATGTGATTTGTTCTCCTTTTATAAGAAAATCTACTCCCCCCCTTTAAAAAAGAAGTCTGTGCTTCATTTAGTTTACACAACTGTGTTTTACTTGAGTAGAATTATCAAGTACAATTATTGTTGAATTTATCCATTTTGTTTTTTAAATTTCCTAAGATGCTAATTCAGAATTAGTTGCATGATTAGAAAAGTTGAGATTATTTTATAACAAGGTTTTTAAAACAAAATATTGTGTTTATTTTCAGCTATGTTTTGTCAAGTGTATAAAAGGATACTGATGTTTAAGTATTCTGCTATCTTTTCTTTTTAGTTTGTGCCTATATGACCAACTTGAAATAAAACTAAAGAAATTCTTTATACCAAGTTAAGTTATTCAGATACCACTTCAACCATTTCCTGAACCAAAGGATTAGTCAAAGCATGAGCCAGTAATTAAATGTTCTCTTAACATATGGAATATACCATCCTTTTATTTCTAAAACAATTTTCACAGAAAGACACTAGGTGACTTTTTTCTCTTCTTCTGGAATAATTCTACCAAAATGCGACCCTATAAGTAATAATGCTCGAGGAGAGCTGGGTTATGATGAATAGCTTCCCTGTTACAACACTGACCACCCAACTTCTCTCGTGAACACCTACCAGCTTTTCCAAATGCCTGGTAGAAACTCCTGTTATACTTCTTACTCGAGCAGTGCTCGGATGAGTTACATTTTGCCCGTAATGTGCTTTTAGAGAGAATCTCAGTTGCTTGACCTTAGAAGCTTATCTCAATTGAAATGTTTTGTAAATATTGTGGGACTGACTTTTTAAATGTTTTTCTCATATTCCCAGAAATACTAATACCATTTCATCAATATAAACGCTGACTTCCTAGAACTATATATCTTCTCTGATTGCTAAGTCTTGTCTATGCAGAAGAAATGGATGCGGTCTGATTTGCTAGTGGAATAATACTGCTTTTGAGGGATGAGGGACATTCACAGTTGCCATCCTCTACATGGCTTCTTTCAGCACCACCATTGGCCAGGCTTAGAGTCTGCTTTATCCTTATTGTTCTGTGAGTTGAAAAATGCACATTATTGGCACAGTAATGAGTACTCTTTTTTCAGAACTGTGAGGATTTCTTAAAATGAGAACTAACTGCATTCTTGGAGTTTTACCTTTATTCCAAAATACCAATTTCTGGAATTTTTAAAGAGATAAATGGATGGATTCATTTTTAAGGACTTTAAATGCCTATCTCACACAAACTGTGGTAGATTCCTCTCATTTCAATGAGCATAAACATTCCAAGATAATTGGTGGCTGTGAATTATAGATTAGTAAGGAGAACATTATTGTACTGGTAGAGGAGTGAGTTATAAGAACTTGAACTAGGGTACTAGGAGTAAGAAAGATAAAGGAAAATAGAATTGTCAGAACTTGATGACAGATTGAATGAGGAGGACAAGGGAGAGAAGGTGTGGAAGCAAAGTTTGGAGTTTTGATTGGGAAAATGTTACTAACGCAAAAAAGGACATCTGGAGGAGGAACTGATTTGCTGAAAGAGATATAATGATTTCAATTTGGAATATTCCTATTAGTATGAAGAAGTGAAACATGTAGGTAAACATATCTCACTGGAAATTTAAAATGAGGGCTGTCGAGTTCAGGTTAAAATCGTTATAAGATTTGGGATTATATTCATAGAACCTAGGTTTGAAACAACAGGTACAGATGAGATTACTAAGAGAGATGATGATTTAGGCTATATGCCAAAAAGACAGCACACACACAGCCTGAGTGGATTTCCTCATTTAATATAAGCAAATAAAAAGAATGAAAAAAGAGGCAAGATAGAATCTGGGAATGAGAAGAGTATTTAAAATGACCACAAGGGCTTATTTGTAAGGGTATTTCATCACCTGAGTACTGGGGAAGTCTCAACTTTGAAAAAAGGGACAGTGTTTCCTTTACAACAAGAGTGAATGCAGAGCATAAAGGAAAAAAAAATGTTTTGAGGTGGAGAGTAGGAGCATTAGGAAGCTAGAGTTTGAGGATAGCTTCTCAAAGTGGTGAGGTTATCAGCTGACTACAAATGAAGAGTGATTTGAGCAGAGTTAAGTTTGCAGTACCTCGAGGGGACTCCAAAGACAGCTGTAGATGAATAAAAGGATTACCCGAAACTGGGAGGGTCTAGGATAATTGTGTCTTGAAGTAAGATGACATTATTTTATAGATTTCCTGTCATTAACATCAGAATAATTCTTTATGCATCAGATTTCCATTTTATCTAATATTTATCTGACAGTAAGGAAGCAGAAGAGTTAATTTGGACCTCAGTAGTATGCAAACTCAAAAATATTCTACCTAAATTGGTAAAAACAGCCATAAAATGTGTTCTTAATGGGACTGTTGATCATATTTCCTTCAGAGTAGATTTCCCAACATATTACTGATTTGTGCTAGAATCATTTTTCAATATATTTCTGGGGTCTGACAATTTGCTTCATAATTCCAGAGAATTCACTTCATTGAGACTTGCTTCCCATTTATTTAGCATTCTATCATCCTTGAGAGAGATTTAAGAATCAGTTTGTCTCAATCTGGATAAAATCTGAACTTCTCCTGATAGATAACCCACCTCAGTCTTTAAGTGAATCTTACTATAAGGATAAATACAAATAAATAAATAAATAAATAAATAAATAAACAAACAAACAAATAAATAAATAAAAGATTTGTCAAGGGAAGAAATGTTTTGTTTTGGTCTGTTTTGTTTTGTTTAATGGGAGAGTCCCAGCCGGTAGATACATATGTCTCTGGCTCCACCTTCTGTACAAAGTGAAAATGAACATTATCAGAAGTAACGTAAATCATTTGATATTTTCACTTTAAAAAATTCCACCTTTTTAAAATTAAGCTTGGTTAATTTTTATGATCATTTGTGATTGTTTATATTCCTTCATGCAACAAATATTTCCTATGTCTGAGGTACTATCCGAGGGAGGATTTTCTTAGTTATGCAGTGAAAACAAAAACAGTATTAGGTTGAAATTCATTCAGTTTTAGGGTTTGATTTTTATTTAACTGAATTTTAACAAAGCAACCAAATAATTGTTGGAAAAATAGTAGTTTTTTTTTTTTTTAAGTAACATGTTCTTTTTTCTGCAGTTCTACAGGGGATTGCTATTTTTAAGCATCCTATTAGTGGTATGCCCCCTTAAAAAATTGCCAGAAGCAAAGCTAGAAGTTTTGGATCTGAAACTATTGATTTTACACATATATTAATTTACATTAAGGACACACAATAAGGCATTTGAAAGCACTGACAGTTGGCTATTTCCTCTAATAACTTAAGTCAGCTGAAGATCATCTAACAAATGAAAAGATATTGTAGTATTTTAGGGCAAAGGAAATGAATATGATGTAATTAAATAAAAATCATTCAATGAAGTAGTTATCTCGTCAACATAATCATCCACCATCATTTAATATTTGGCATTGCACTAAATGCAGTGGGAATTTGGAGAACATAGAGCATATTTTCTAAGTGCAGGGGATTCCTTTATATGCAAAATGTTTGCAGACAATCAATGTGAACAAACATATAGTTATAATAACAAATGCATGGACAAAATCATTCACAAAAGTGTTGAGTTGATGCCAAAGAAAAGGAAAAGACTCAGCATTGCTTCAGAAGTCAGCTGAGATAAAAATTCCCAAATGAAATATTTATATGCTTGGTTATAGTATACCACTTACTAAAGTCGTTAAAATGCCTTTCTGTTGTATGTCTAAGTTGGCTTTGGTGCACAGGGAAAGGTACCTATGGGCAGCTTTACACAGTACATGTCCTTTATGGACATCACCAAATTTAATAGTTTTCACTTAGGATAGCATGAAACAGCACAATTATCTATAAGAAATTATGTTGCATAATAACTATAAATTCTATCTGTAGTAAAAATATTACAGACCACATACCTCTAAGAATGACAAAATTAACAAACTCTGTTAAACCTTAAGAGAGTCTCCAGTTTTCTTATTACTTAATTATTTGCTACTGGAAATGAGTACTTTAGTGTCCGGTGGTTACTGATATAAAAACAAGGTCCAAAAATGTTGTAATATGTTTGGAAGGTGTAGGTGACTTTTTAAACTCTTGAAGATTCATGTAGTCACCTACAATAAAACACTAGAGGTCAGAGCCAGCCCAATATAAAGTCAGAATATTACCACCCAGTGAAGTATAGGACATTCAAAGCTCTTTCAGACCAAAACCATCTTCCCTAGTCATTCACTAATCGAGGGTAGATTTTCCACCATTAAAGTCCTACCTGTGGATTAAGACATTGGAGTCCTTAAGAAGGTGGCAAGGTACCTACGGGCAATTTAACAAAAATTAATTTACCATTGTAACTTATAAAGATAGCTTTAAAAATCTGGGGATATAAATTTGGGAATGCAAATGGGAATAAGCAGTCAAGGGATCTGCAAACCGCACAACTTTTATGTTCTTTTTGGCATATAATTAGTGACCATCACAAAAGATTGAGGTGTATTAAGGCTACTCCCCCTGACATTAGTGCCATATTAAAATATACTAAAATACAAGCTTTTAGACCAAATTCAGCCTCACATTTAGGTACTCATTTAATAAGCACTTAGTAATAAGGAGGCACTAAACATTTTGTATAAATTGCTTTGTATTCTCTACGAAGTCCCAACTTTGTTCTTTGTAGGTGCTGAGACCCCCCACTCCACATGAAAAGAAATGACAATATTCCAGAAACAGCACTCATATTGTAATAGAAAGACTTGCCCACCAGATATCCTCCAAACCAATGACTAGACACAGAACAAAGGGTCAAGTAACTAGTTTCTTATATCCTGTTCATGCAAAATTATAGCCATATGTCGAATGTAGCCATGTACATATGCTGAATACCACTAATTTCACCAAGAAGAGCCTATTTCTAACATTAATTTTGCTGATTAACAAACCACTAATTTTGCTATTGAAAATCCGTATCTGACATTTGGGATGCTAATTAACAAATGTCTGGTATGTTTCAAGGACATGGGTACAGAAGCACTAGAAGTTATCTCTGAGGTGGCCTTTCTGACGTGTATTTGCCACCCACCCTTAGACCCTGAATTCTTGATTAAGTATCCAGATTCTACATGTAACTTTGACCAACCAACGCACACATTTATAGCACTGTGTCTTTGCTGAAGTTTCAAAAAGTGAATCATGAAACAGGGAAAGTATGCATTCCCTATCCAGAACAATTTAGTATACTAGCAAATGGAATTAGCTTTTGGATTCCTGGTGGTAACAGGGTAAGAGAAAGCCGGGAGTTGAAAGGAGATACCAGAAGAACTAGAGGATATTAAGAACACATAGGGATATTGTAACAATTTTACATTTGAATGGCCCAATCTCAAGAAGTTATATATTTACTTCCAAAAAAAGCATGGACATTTTAAATGCTTTTAGCTTAAAGTTAACGTGTTCTTAATACTCTGTAATACTTGTATTTGCTTTCATAAGTAACTTGAATCCTATATCACGTAAGGTCTAGATTTACTCCTTCATGTTTCCCACTGACCTTCTCTATCCCACACACCTGCCATTTTCTTGACTCTGGATCACTCATTTTGAAATATTAGTAGGCAGGTTGTTATTACCTGACTTATGATCTTGCAAACAGCAGAGACAGCTGATATTTTGATATTCCTGACAGTCTTGTTTTACAAAATTGCTAGTCAAAATAGTAGACTTGATATATTTGGAAGGTTCAGGTGATTTTTTAATCTATTATAAATTCATGCAGTATTAAGTGGAATTCATTTCAGTATCAATTTCCCTTCCATAATTTTAGTAATTCTTTTCATTCTTGAATAAAACACCAATGGTTTTTAAAAATTGAAATTTAAAATATTAAGGCATGGAAAATGGAAGAAATCAAGTTATAATTATTCTGGGTAATGGAGCAATTTTAAAAACATTCTGAAGCTTTAAGAGAGGGAATAGATGTACTTCAGTGATGTAATTCCTGTTCCAAGGATTTATATATAAAGATTTTCAGTGATTGGCTTCTTTGAAATAGTTAGCCAGTAGGAAAAAGACTACAGAGTTGTGAATCAGACCTTTTGATTATACTCATCCATAAAAAGATAGCATATTGTGTGTTTAGACTAAATGCTAAAATATAGCCAGCTTTAACAGATATTTTTAATGAATTGACCACTAAACCAAGTAAGACATAAAATCAATCTTTATTTGAGACCTTAATTAGGCAATGAAAACTGCAATTTTGGATTGAGATTCAAGAAACAGTTATAGAAAACCTATTATGTTCAGTATTTTTGTAGTTTTATCTGAAAGCAATCCTGATAAGTCAGATGCATTTAGAAGGGCTTCCAATATACTTAACTATGAAGACATGCTTAAGCCAGATTATAAAATGCTTAGTATAGTTTAATATTTAAATTAACTAGTTAATAATTTTAATATAAAACTCCACAAAGCTATATAATTTGCCATTCATATCACAAATTGCGGGATATATTTAAAACAATAGAAAATTGTCTAATGTCAGGTTATCTAACTATATGTATAATCTTATTTGGAAATGATATCAAAACTCCACAGTTGAGGCCTTTCCTGAAGAGAAGGCCCAGACCAAATGGCCCTTCTGATAATGGCCTTTCTGGGTAACCCCTATTCTGTGCTCTGGCCTCTTAGTAAAAGGATCTGTATTCCAGGCTGGAAGTTGGAGTTTCTCCTTTGCCATTTTATTTGCTGGTCACTTTTGCTTTCAATAATTCCCTGACTCTTTTCTACCAACTTTTGGATGTGTAACATACCTACAGAAGAGTGAACATATCCTAAATGTATCATTTGAAGGACTTTTACAAATCAGATACATCTGTTTAAACAGCAATCCTACCAAGAAATGGAAAATTACATCAGCATCAACCCCGTAACTTTCATTGAAACTCCTTTCTTTGATTACTTCCCCCAAAAGGGTAATCACTGTCCTATTTTCCTATTTTTCCCCCTTCTCTTTAATTAAGTGGAGTCTTAAAGAATGTGCTTTTTTGTTGTCTGGATTCTTCCAGTATCATCTATATTGCTGTAGACAGTTACAGGTCATTTATTATTATTGATCAGTAATATAGTCTTGTATGAAATACCACAGTTTGTTTTTTCTGCCTTTAATGGACTTTTGGGTAATTTCCGATTTTTGGATTTTACAAATAAAAATCCTCTGAACATATCTTTCAGGTTTTATGTCATTTTTTACTTATTTGTAGGAGTCCTTTATTTATTTAATTAATCTGTTATCGGTAAGTATATTGTGAAAATCTTTTCTTCCTCTGGTTGCCTTTTTACTTTCTTTATGGTTTCTCTTGATTAAAAAAAAAATCTAGATTTAATATACTGTAAATTTTTTCTTTACATTTAGGATCTTTTGTAATCTTTTAAAGAAATCTTTTCCTATACCAACTAAAATCAAGAAGATATTCTCCTATGTTTCCTTTTAAAAGTTTCATTGTTTTACCTTTCCCCTTTAGATCTGCAATACCTGTGAAATTGACTTTGTGCATGGCATAAAGTAGGGGTCAAATTACATTTTTGTCCATATAGAAATTTAGTTTATGCAGCATCATTTATTAAAAAGACCATCTTTTTGGGTGCCTGAATGGCTCAGTTAGTTAAGCATCTGCCTTTGGGTCAGCTCATGATCTCAGGGTCCTGGGATTGAAACCTGCCAAGCAAGGAGCCTGCTTCTCCCTCTCCCTCTGCCCTTCTCCCTGCTTATGTTCTCTCTCAACCTCTCTCAAATAAATAAATAAATAAATAAATAAAATCTTAAGGAAAAAAAAGACCATCCTTTTTCCATTATACTGTAGTGTTCTCTCAGTTGTAAATCAGCTGACTATATATGGTTTGGGTCTATTTCTGAAAACCCTTCATTCTGTTCTATTGGTCAGTTTGTCTATCTTTGTACCAATAACATGTTCTCCTAGTAACTAAACTTCTATGAACGATCTTGATATATGGTAGTATAAGTACTGCAGCTTCATTCTACTTTTTCAGATGGTGTTGGCTGTACTTGGCCTGCATTTTCATATGATTTTTTAAAAATCATCTTAGTTTTCACATACATACCAAAGAAAAGGTAAATAAGAAAAAAATATTTTGGGATTTTTATTGTGAGGCATTAGGATGATTCCATGGATTTTTTATTCTTTATTTTGCCTTCATTTTCAATATTTTCACGGGATATAGAATTTGGGATTGATAGGGTTTTCTTGGTAAGCGCTTACATGCATCATGTTCCACTCTTTCCTAGCCTCATAGTATCTGAGAAATGAGCTATTAAATAGATTGTTATTATTCTTGTTTATGTAAAGTCATTTTTTTCTTGATCCTCACAGATTTGCTCTTTGTCTTTGGTTTTCAACTGCACAACTATTGTTAACTGAAAATTTCTGTCTTTCATCAGATTTGGAAATTGGGAGCCATTACATCTTTAATTGAAAAAAAAAGTGTTTTTTCTGCTACATTCTCATTCTCATGTTTGTTTTGGACAATGATGTATATAGAAATAAGTACTATCATCTAACAGGTCCCTGAGGCTTTGTTCATTTTTTTCTCCTTATTTTCATAATAGGTCATTTCTTTTTATCTATCTTTAAGTTCATTTGCTTTTTTGCTTGTCATCTCCATTCTGCTGAGTCTACCCACTGATTATTCTTTAGTTTATGTTATATATATTTTTGGTTCTAAAATTTCCATTTGTTTTTTCTTTTATCATTTTTATTCTTCTGCTGAGATTTCATGTGTTTCTATTCAGTTGTGAACATATTTTATTTTACTTCACTGAAGTTAATTAAAATAGCCACTTAAAAGCTCTTAACTTCTAGTGCTAACACTTGGGACATCTTTGGGCTGCTCTTAGTTGATTTTCTTCTCTATTGCAGTATGTTCCATTTATTTGGTTTTTCATGTCAGGCAATTTTAAATTATACCCTAGAAATGATAAATGTTAACTTGTTGAGATTCTGGATTTTGTTATTTTTCTCTGTTGTGTGTTATTTCTTTTGTTTTAGCCAGCAGTTATCTTATTGGAATTTTTGTAGGATAAAATTATTTTACAGCTTAACTGGGACAGCTCTATGTTTATCTTTGGGACATTTGGAAATCTCACCTAATCTTGGCCAAGAAAATCAGTCAGCTAACTAATGATTTATAATACATTGTTTTAAGTTCAAAACTCCACTGGAGGCACCCGAGATTGGCTTGTTTGTGGATGAATTATACCTGGCATGACCAGTTAAATTTTTGGGCTTGGCTCTCATACCTAGAAGAACATTAAAGGGCTCACTGAAAATTTTTGGGCAGGTCTCCTAAAACCAAAACTTATGAGAGAAATCTTGGCAATTAAATCCCAAGGTGAAACACATACTCATTTTGTGAGATGACAGTGTGGGGAGCTGTGCCTGGAGGTTTCAGACATCCTTAGTGCTTTTTGGGTGGGGGTTGGATTTTTTTGTTTTATTTTGTTTTTGGCTTCCTGCCGCCTCCCTTCTTTTGTGCCATATCCTTTGCGTTCAATAAATGTCTTACATGAGGGTTCTCTGTGGAGTCTTGTAAATCCTTTCAGTTATCTAATCTATCGTAATCCATCCAAAATTGCACAGCTAACTGTTTCTTGGGTGGCAGCATTCAATTACTATTGGCCAAGATCCTTCCAACTATTCCACACATGTGTGATTAGATGTCAAAGATATGGGCAGGATGAATTTGAGCAACCCTTTCTGATTCTTTTCCTTCCAAAATTTATCTTCTCTCTTTAGTGGTCAGTTTTCTGAGCTTCAGTTTTATGGCTCACCAGGCCATTTTCCTCACAGCCCCAGTGCTTCCAGCATCATCTGTACTTGGCCTCCAGCTGAAAGCTGCAAAAAAATGGGAACTCATTTCATGGGACTCCATTTTTCTAGACAAGTACATAGTTGATCTTATTCTGTTTACTTTCCAGTGCTATAAGTAGTTGCTATTTGTATTAAGTCCAGATTTTATGGTTGTTTTCTGGGAAGGATTCAAACTGGTTTGATCTTACTCTATCATTATTGGAAGTGGAACTGTTTTTATGAGATTTTTAAACTATTGCCTTTAAAAAAAAAAGTTGTTTTAAGATGGAAAAAAAAGTGCTACATTTAATTTGTTTGATGTACAAATTTTACTGCAAACCTTTGAGCAGATGGAATGTTTAGAATCAGAGCATAAAAGGAGAGGCTGTCTTATCTATGCTAAGAATAATTATGAATCCATTTTGTCAGAAAAAATATTTTTACCAAAAAATAAAAGTTTCATCAGTTGTCTGCTAATTCTAAGTGTTCTAATGATGTGTTTGATTTACTACAGTTAGCATTATTGGATAATGACTCATAAATGCCAGTAATATCTAGGGGAAAAAAGTTTGTTATATATAATACATGAATATAATCCCTTCTTCTTTCTCACAATGTTAATATACAATTTCATCTTAATCCATGTTAATATACAATTTCATCTTAATCCAGTGAGGTGGGTATTATATACCTATTTAATAGATGATCAAACAGATGTTCTGAGAAATTAAGTAACCTGTCCAAAGTCACTGTGCTAAATAATAAGGCCTGTTTTTTTTTTATTTCTACGTCTGAGATCTTAGTTATATATAACACATGATTACCTACTGTGAGTCAATTTGTATTTATAAGGATGTGTGTGTGTGTGTGTGTGTGTGTGTGTGCCTAAGTATGCTTTCAGTATAATTTTAGTAAGTGATATTCCTGGCAGAGGGAAAAAGAGCATTACTGAAGGAAAGTACACAAATGCTAACTTTATAAATTTCTTGTGCATAATGATATTACATTTATCAGCAAATGAATATGGTTTTTATGAGGCATATAAACAAGTCTATATTAAACCATAATTATTCAGTTTTCTTTAGTATATTTAAAATAATTATGTCCTACAGTTAATATCTCTGGAAGCACAAATATATTTCATAATATTGTAGGAAGATCTATAAGGCTGATTGGCAAACTGTGATCCGTGGGCCAAGCCCTGCTCACCATTTATTTTTGCAAGTAAAATTTTATGTTGTTATTTTATTGGAATATAATCATGATTATGTTTGTACTTATGGTCTATGCCTTCTTTTGAGCTATAATGGTGGAAGTGAGTAGTTGTAGCCAATACACTATGACCCCGAAACCTAAAATATTCACTCTCTGACTTTTAAAAAAAAATGTTTATTTATTTATTCATGAGAGACACAGAGAGAGACAGAGACTTAGGCAGACGGAGAAGCAGGCTCCCTGTGGGGAGTCTGATGAAGAACTTGATCCCAGGACTCCGGGGTCACGACCTGAGCCTAAGGCAGATGCTCAACCACTGAGTCACCCAAGGTGCCCCCACTCTCTGACTCTTAACAGAGACAATTTACCAACCTCTATTCTTAAAGTATCCTTGGGGTTCTCTAATTTTTCTTTCTCTCTCATAATCCACCTTCCCATTTTATTCATAAGGTATTTGAGATCCAAAGAGGCCTAGTAAACAAATTAGCTGTATGTATATCTAGGACTAGAACTCAGGTCTCTTATTTCCCAATTTGGAACTTTGAATTAAGTCTTTCCCTCCTTTTTTTTTTTTTTTTTTTAGGTTCATGTTTATAGAAAGACATGGTTCTCTGATCTCTGAGTGGATTTTTTTCCGGCCTTTCTCTAAATTATTTCCCACATGATGAATTAGGTTTATAAGCTAGGGAGGTATTTCCTTCAGGTTCACAAACACAGAATAAAATCAAAGAACAACCTGTTTTAAAAGGCTATATTTTTACACAAACAGTACATGATTTGGCAGACTAATATTTAGAAGACCAATGTCAGTGGGTAGAAACAGTTTGTTCACTTTATAACCTGCTTTTCTTAATTTACCTAACCTTCATATTTGCTGAAATTTTCAGATGTGAATTGACCTATCTAAAGGCAGTTGCTGGTTATCATGCTAATTTCTGAAGCCTTAAGACAGATAGTAAAATATTTCAGAAAGTTGACAATCATAGACTTAAGAAGAAAAATACTGCTACAACAGGTGTCATTCTAATGTAGTATGTGCATGCATTTGCCCTTTTGGTTTCCAAAGTGTAAAGTCTTACTCTTAACATTGATTCCTTCTAAAAAACCAGATGAAGATTTGGACAGAAGACTTCCAGCCCACAAGTTTATTTGTGTATATATGCTAAACCCTCCATCTTTAAGCACAGATCATGATAATGGGACAGCAGATGCTGCTGCACAATGAAAAGCATTTTTATCATTAAAATCTTCTAAACATTATTCACAAAGCTTTTACTTATATCATTGGAACCCCTCTAACTTTAAATAGGTTCTAGAATAGTGGTGCAACATTTGTAGAATATGATATTTAGGTGGTAAACTTTATTAAATGCAAATGATTGGCATCCACCAGAGCTATAGTGACTCTGAACCTTTGGGTGGGAGAAGTTAAGGATGTATGTTTTTAAAGATGTTATTTTATTTGTTTATTCATGAGAGACACACAGAGGGAAGCAGAGACATAGGCAGAGGGAGAAGCAGGGTCTCCCCAGGGAGCCTAATGCAGGACTTGATCCCAGGACCCTGGGATCATGACCTGAGCCAAAGGCGTCCCATGGGATGTATGTTTTTAAAAAGATCAGGGGATCCCTGGGTGGCTCAGGGGTTTGGCGCCTGCCTTTGGCACAAAGGGCACAATCCTGGAGTCCCGGGATGGAGTCCTGCGTCAGGCTCCCGGCATGGAGCCTGCTTCTCCCTCCTCCTGTGTCTCTGCCTCTCTCTCTCTCTCATAAATAAATAAATAAATAAATAAATATATATATATATATATATATTTTTTTTTTTTTTTAAAGATCTGCATATGACTCTGAAGCACAGCAGTCCCTCTGGTAATGAGGAAACTGTTTTTATCTGATAATCTAGGAAACTGGGGTCTAATCCTGGCTATCCTGTTAAATTATAATGTGGCCTTGGACAAGTCACTTAAGTAGCAAACAAATAAACAGGGAGGAAGAGCTCCTTTTGAGAGTTCTTGCCTTTCTTGTAGTTGTTCAGTTTTCTTGTCTGTGAGATCAGGATTCATCTTGGAATTCTTATAAGAATTAAGATGATGCAGATCAAGTATTTAATGTAGTGCCTGGCACATAATAAGAGCTCAGTAAAAGTTAATTCATTAGACTTATTATGATCATTATTAGTACTGATATCAAAATCACTTAGAACTATGATTTAGTATAACAGACATACTATTTGACCCCTACAAAACCAAGGAAGAGCTGGCCCTGTTGACTTGCTCATTTATTCATCCATTTATCACAACAAATAATCATTGTGGCCTTCCAGGGTACAGGCACTGCACTACTCACTACCCTGCATGCACTGAGGATATGATGTTAAATATTATGGAGTCTCTGATGTCAAGAGATTTATATCCTAGTGGAAGATACAGACCAAAAGACCAACTCAATATTCCTATATTTTTCCATTTGAAGTACAATCATTTCACTGAAAAAATAAAATGACAATACTGTGGGGCATCTCTAGGATTCTGTTCTTTCCTAATGAAACACACAGTGCATTGCTCATGCTTAAATACTCAACAAGTGAGAGAGATAATGGCTCTTTTCAACAATTTGCAGTGTCATTTTGGCATTATCATAGAATTTATATCTGCCTTGTTAAAAGACATTAGTCAAGAAACAAGCTGCTGCTTTTATTAAAAAAAAAAAAAAAAGGCCTAAACACTTGGTAAAAAGCTATTTCATCCACTTCCAGAAAGACAATAATAATTTCCATTAGATAGCTTCATCTCTCTTGTTGAGTAGTGTGGTATATACATATTAAACAAGTCTGCATTTTTGAAGAATTTGTTGCTATGAGAGTAGTTTAGATAAAATGAGCTAAAAGCATTCAGTCAAGCTCCCCTCGGTCTGAAGGCACTCACTGTCTTTGACATCTAGAAGAGGTTTTATAATCTTTGTTTGCTATAATTTTAAAGACTTAATAAAATTGGTAGTAATAGCCTTTTCATCATTTAAACTGTATTCCCTTGAGTATTCCATTATTGCTTCTGATAAATTCCTTATAAGAGTTGGAGAATTGGGAAAGAGGATAGGAAATGTTTAGATGATCATGAACATATACAATACCAAAGTTTACTTTATTAGAAATAACACTAAGAATATTGAAAAAGAGCCAGTAAAGAGATGCTATGCTTATTGTTCTATAAACTAAAACTTGTGTGTGTGTGTGTGTGTGTGTGTGTGTGTGTGTGTGTGTTTAAGAGTTTGTTTATTTACAAGAAACACACAGAGAGAGACAGAGACATAGGTGGAGGGAGAAGCAGGTTCCCTGCTGGGATCCCAATGTGGGACTCGATCCCAGGACCCCAGGATCATGCCCTAAGTCAAAGGCAGACACTCAACTGCTGAGCCACCCAGGGATCCCTAAAACTTATGTTTTCTACTAGGTAAGTTAAGTGAGACTATAGATTGAACATGCTTGCTTTTCCTATCAGATCTCTCTTCCTCAAGTTTGAATTAGAGAAATTTCCCTAGGGGAAAAAAATAGATCCTACACACATAAAAGTGAAGCAATAGATTAAAAAATATATTTGTAACACACATAGAAATAAAAGTTAGAAAAACCTAAAAAAAGACTAATTTGGATTGCATAAAACAACATCTATAGGAGTAATAGATACATAGGTAAAGTTATTAACTGAGAAGTCACAATGGTTAACACATAAAAAAAAATTACCACCACTAGTATTTTAAGAAATATAGATTAAAATAAACTAGTATTTTCTCTACAGAATTAGTAAAGATAAAAAAAAGAATTAGTAAAGACTATAAAATAGCAATATGAAACACTGATAACAGGATGTAATGACACCACTATTCAATGCTACCATGTGCATAACTTAACAATTTTTAAAAAGTAATTTAGGGGCATCTTGGTGGCTCTGTCGGTTGAGCAACTGACTCTTGATTTTGGCTTAGGTCATGATCTCAGGGTCATGAGATGGAAGCTCTGCCCTGGGCTCTGTGCTCAGCATGGAGTCTGCTGAGCGGGGAGTCTGCTTGAGGTTCTTTCCTTCTGCCCCTCCCCCAACTCTAATGCACACTATCTCTGTCTCTCCCTCTCTTTCAAATAAAAAAAAAGCTTTAAAAAAAGGTAATTTAGCAATAAAACAGCAGTCTTAAGCATGTTATGCTTTTGTATTAGTCTGGTCTTTGAAGATTGCAAGCTATAGAAACCCCCACATGATACTTGCTTAGGCCAACAGAGAAATCACATCCTAGTTTCAGGATGGAATCTGCTATTGAAATTATGTTATTAGGAATCTCTAATCTCTTAAAACTAATTTCTGGCTTCTCTCTTTCTTCTGAGTTTCATACCAAGGCAAGCTCTCTCCAGTGGCTAATAGAAAATTGGGCTTATCTCACACCTGGTTAGCAATCCCTAATGAAAGGGAATGACTTTTCCACAGTCAATCCTGGAAGAACCCAAGACTGAGTCTCTGTTGTCTGACTTGGGCCTCACTGCTGAGCCTGTCACTGCAGCCAGGGGAATAGACGCCCTAATTCCCAGGCTTGGGTCCTGCACCTTTGGAGCTAGAAATGGAGTTGGCTTTAACCCAAACCTCTTTGGATACAGTTATTCTCCAAGGGGAAGGGCTGTCACCAAAAGGAGAGGAAATTAAGGCCAGTCAGGAAAAATAAATAGTTACTCCAGTACAGTTTCACCCTTTAATAACACTCCTGTGAATCAATGCTGAGAAATAATAGATGTAGATTTACATTTATTGCAGCTTAAGTTATAAAGCTTTAGCAAAAACAGAAAACAACAACAACAGAAAATCTTGAGCAATCCTGTTGCCCAACAAGAGAGGATTGGTAAATTAAGAAATACAAAATGTTTTAGAGAGTCATTAAAATTATATTTTCAAATGGTTTTTAGTGCTTATGCGGAAATGACTTTTTATAATAAAAAGCCATAAAGGCAGAATATAAGATAAAACATACAGTACAATTCCCCTTTGTAAAAAGTGCACAGGGAAAAAACTTTGGAAAACCTATTAAATAATAATGAGCTAAAAAAACTGTTAGAATTAACTTATTCATAAAACAAATATTTTTGAAATGCATATTTTATGACAGGAATTATTATTCTGAATATTATTGCCTGTATAATTTTCATATTTTTACATATGTTACAGTAAGCAACTGAGAGGTACACCGCATGTAAACTGAAATTCTAATACCCCTACTTAAATTCTTATGATGTTCCAAACATCATTGTATGGTGCTCTCAGGTACACTGTCTCATTCAATGTGTCTCTTATGAAATCAGTTGTCAGTTCTATTTGCTCCATGTGAGTATTGTTCTTCTGCAGAAGCCATAAATAAAATTTGTTGATTGACAGAGTGATTCATTTGTTCATTCATCCAACCACCTATGAATTGTTGGCGGGATTAAAAAATAACCCCTAAAGGAATTTCCTAAAATTGAGTAGGTAAGAAAGCTTTTAAATTATCATGGGTCAGTGAACAGGTTTTCTCCATGATTACAGTATGTTAATTATACTTCGCTTTAAGTAAATGAAGAGCTAAATGAATGTCAGCAATTCTCTCAAAGCCATTGTATGTGAAGAGGTTATGCTCATATACAGTAGCATTCAACTGCAATCATAAAAATAATTTATGTAAATTGTCATTCTGAACAATTTTGGAATGACTGTATCTTATTGTGGATGTTTAAAAATATTACTGGCGTTAAATATACTATAGGCACTTTACATATATTCAGAGTTCATTTATTTTCTGCACATTCATTTATGAATAATTTTTATTCATTCTGCTGGCTTAGGTGGAATAAACAGTTACAAAGTTTTCTGCCAAGGGATTTTCTGGCAAGAATTTGTGGCTGCCATCCCCTGAAACTTCAGCTCATGAGAGAACATTACTGGGGGAGGTCATGCCTCCAAGACTCAGAGGTGATTGCTGTGGCCAACTTTCATGAGAAAACAAAAATGTAAGGCAGTTGTTTCCAAAGAAAATTCTCCTAGGAGAGAATGCAGAATGGCCTTCAAAGTCAGCTGGAGGCAGTAATCTTGACTGTATAAGGCTGACTGGGTCAGTATGTAAGGGTACCACGTGATGGTAAAGAGATTCAACAGACACAAGAGAAGTTTTCTCTCATTTTTACTCTAACTCTATCCTTTTTTTTTAAATTAGTATTTACTATTTTATTTATTATTAACTTGGAATATTTATTTTATATTTATTGGAATAATTACTTTAGAGTTAATACATATTTTTATCATATGTCACTCCTAGGCATGTCCCAAAGGAAATATAAACAAAATATGCTGATTAAAATATTATTAAAAACTCATATTCAGTGTCCAACTCTTTTTTTTTTAAGATTTTATTTATTTATCTGAGAGAGAGAGAAATGGAGATAGTGACAGAGATAGTAAGAGAGAGCAGGAACAAGGAGGAAGGGAGAAGCAGGCTCCCCAATAAGCAGAAAGCCTGATGCGGGACTTGGTCCCAGGACTCCAGGATCATGACCTGAGCCAAAGGCAGGTGCTTAACCTACCAAGCCACCCAGGTGTCCCAAGAGTCCAACTCTTTTGAGGGATTCAGAGTCACTGATACCCAGTTTTTCCTTACAATATCACTCTGTGCCATTAGAATATTTGTGAATTAGCATATTTAACTTTTAATTGTGAAGTATAACATACCTAGAGAGATTATAACATTTATCAGTATAGTTCAACAAACAATTAAAAAATGACTTCCTATGTCAAAGGAATGAGTATCCAAGAAGCTTAGCATGCACTCTCTCTTACTCCTTTAGAGTAACTATAATCTGTTTTGATGATAAACATTTACTTGCTTTTCTTACAACTTTTACCAACTGCATTTGCATCTGCAGCTCCTACCCCTACCCATCCCCACCCCGCCCCCAACCTTTCTGAATTAGATCTCAAGTACCTGGATGTCTCCTTGAGTGATATAGAGGGAGGAGGAGCAGTTACTGGTAGATGGTCCCAGTGAAGTCAAACCTATCCAGAGCTGCTGGGGTGGGGGTGGGGGGTTATGGTTCCTTCTAGGTCACTGGTTTATGTGATGGGCTCTTCCTAGACTTGAGATCAAGAGCTAGTCAGTCCATTCAATCTCCTGGTTAGGAGTCAGAATGGTCTATAAAGGGTCACAAAGCAGGCAGATTTGTGCTGCAAAGTCGTGGGGTAGTTTTTGAACAAGTCAGAGGAGAGGCATTGTGCACTTCTTACTTTGGACACTTAATGTAAAGCCAGGAAAGTGACAGAAGGCTCCTTGCCTAAACCCAGAGCTTAGTGTGTCCAGATAACATAATAGTCATATCTGCCATTTATTGAATGCCAAACACCATTCTTCGTGATTTAAACACAACAGTTTGCTCCCCACTAAACCCCATAGGATAGGTACTATTAAACAGATGAAGGAACTTTTATTTTATTTTTATTTTAGCATATGAAGGAACTAAGGCTTCGAAAATTTAGTTGTACAAGATCACACAGTTAGTAAATATCTGAGCTCAAATTCATGTTTAGACTCTCCAGAGTGGCTCCTAAAATGCTGAAGGAACATAGATAAACTACACTTGATAGTGGTAGGTTTTCATTTCCATCTTCAGGAAAAGCATGTAATTTTCACACTGTAACTGAATAAATAAAATCCCTTTCAAGATGACCTCATGTATTTTCCAAAATTTCTATTATGGTTCCAAGATATGTTTGATTTTAGAGGTTAGGTGGATAGGGGATTGATAATCTGTTGAATACTGTACTCTAGTTCCCATTAACCACCATCCTTCTGTTGCAGAATGGGGAGCTCAGTCCTTGAGGCTGCGTTTGCTATGTTTCCCACTAGAGGGAGGAATCAGACCATGGAGAGCAGCAGCAAGTCGGCTAAGGACCACCTTGGCCACTTCATTGTTGCTGCCACTCATCGGCAGCTAGAAGTAGAATGAGCATGAAATTGGAGAGGCATTTGTTAATAAGAACAGATGTATTCTTGTTATCTGGAGGAGATGATTTCGCAAGCCCAGTAAAGAGAAGAGTCAATTTGTGGAGTCTCAAAGTGAGAAAGGCTAACATGCTTAGTATTCTAGATTTGAGGATCCCCAGTACTACTCTAGACACCAGTAGCACTCTTCCCCCCAAACTGTGACAATCAAAAATGTCTCCAGAAATTGTCAAATGTTCCCAGGGACAAAACAGCACCTGATTGAGAACCACTATCTTAGAGATCCAAAATGTCCTGAAGACTTGAGGCCAAAAGGATAATAAAAGATCCTCCCTTCCTGGTGAGTGAGGAATCTGGGGCTCTTCTTCGTCTGGGGTTTCACAATTCAAGATTATGAATAGAAAGAATAAGGCTAGTCCTAGTTCATAGAAGAAGTATGGACAAAGGACAACATATCACAATGTCAGGGAAAGTGGCTAAGAAAGCAAGAAACAGCTTGCGATTTTTCAATTATAGGAGGAAAAGAGTAAGAACTGACACTAAAGGAATGAACTAGAGATGATGTTAGACGAGAAGGAATTATCAAGCTTAAGAAACAAAACCTTCCACAAGAGGAGACCTCTTATGAGATATCTGCATGGACGGGGAAAGAGTTGTTAAATTCTTAGGCCCAGTTCTAATATTTGTCTTCCAAGCCTCCTCTTTGAATATTTTCTTTCTTGCTTACTGGTACTTTCATCCCTTATTCAATCATGCCAGAAACTTTGGAGTTATCCTTTGATTTAAATATGAATTTTCCCATCTATGAGAGACATCCGTGACCCCTAAGACCTAGGTTACATTGAGGGTTGTAGTGTACACTCTCCACATATCCCATCAGGCTGACAACAACTTCTTATTTCATACATGGTGACCACAAACAACCCAAAAGACATTTAATGAAAAGGAAAGAATCAAACTCATCATATACAACTTACAGAGCACATGAATTCAATGTGCTATGTGTTCTGTAATGCCATAGAGAGGTTCTTACACTGCCAAGACCTATGTTTTTGACAAAAGTAATATCCATGGCTCCTGGATCTTGACACTAACAGGTTACTGGTTGGTGGTTCTGGTAGGTTCAGGTCTACCCTCTGGTACATGTAGCTCAGTCAAATCTATCCATTCACTTCTTCAGAGGTCTTTTGCGTAAAGGATGGTATATGGATCCATCCTACCTCATGATGCACTCTTCTGTTGAAAAGTGTGGTGTCTTACACTAAACTAATAAAAACCATTAGACTTACATTCAAGGGCATCTGACTTGAACACAGATGCACGTTTGCTGGAGTGGGTCCTTTTAAGCAGGACTCAAGAAATGTTATTAATTGAGTATATGAAGAAATAAATGAATAAATGCATGGCTCCACTCACAACTCAGAATATTCTACTATTTAAACTTTTCCTCAAACATGGAAATACTTCTACTTTTTTGGTATTTGCTTCTGCTCTGGGAAGCAAAGGGATTTTAATCAGAGAATGGTGTTGGTACCTGCTTAGATTCATTTTATTAGCTGAAGCACCCATCCTACCACGGGCTCTGAGTATTGACTACTAACAACTCAAAGCTTCCCTTTTCTCTTTCCAGAGACTTGCCTTAGGTCAAGCAGTAGCCAGGAACCACTTTATCCATCTGGGAGCTTATGCCCTCCCAACCTTGGCCAATGACAAAGGAATCCAAAGGTCAGCCCTCTTGCCGCCAGGTGAGTCCAATTTGTAGTGTAATTCACGTTCCAGAGCTTCTCCGTGGGATCAGACTGAAACTGTTGTTCAACATCTCTGCTGAGCTTCATTTTCCTTGCCTTATTCTTCTGCTTTCACTTTGCTTCTCCTGAGGACACTCCCCCAATAAATCATTTGAATAGGAATTTCCCCTTCTGGCTCTCCTTCTATGGACCCTGAGCTAAAGCATTCATGTATGGTATACCAAGACCACATGCCAACATTGGTGTCTTTCCCAAACTTTTCAGAAAAAAAATGGAATGGCACAGCATCCTATTCCACATATAATTCTCCAGTTGTTTGAAGTCACCACCCTCATCTTTAAACTTTCATTTAAACTCAGTGTTGTTAGTGCAAGTCCTTAGGTGAAAGTACTGTAATGGTGAGATCTCAGGATTGGTATTTGTAGAATGGTAGACTATTACAAGCTGAAAAAGAAATCAAGTAGCTTAAGTTCTTATTTTACAAATGGGTTCATTGCAGCCCAAAGACATGATTTTCTTAAGGTGATGCAGTCAATGAGTAGCAAAGCTGGGACAGAATCAGATTTCCAATCTCCCATTTTAGTGCTTTCTCCAAACATCTCTTCTTGTTAGTCACTGTGCTTACATGAGGGAATCTTATAAGTTGGGTGCTATGCAGGCAAATTGGAAGAAATGCTGTAAGCTCTCAATATCCTTGAAATATTATTTTAAATAAATATTAAGAACAATATGACTGTAGGATAATTACTGCATAGTTGTTTTTTTTTTTTTAAGAATTTCTTTATTTATTCACGAGAGACACACAGAGAGAGGCAGAGACATAGGCAGAGGGAGAAGCAGGCTCCATGCAAAGAGCCCAATGGAGGACTCTATCCCGGGACTCTGGGATGACACCCTGAGCCAAAGGCAGATGCTCAATTACTGAGCCACCCAGGCGTCCCACTACATACATATTTATACTTTTAATCTTCTATAAATATTTAATGAATTTTCTTGCTAGGGCTAAATAAGTTAGTAAGACAGATTTCATCTTCAAGAAGTTTTGTAGGGGAGACTGTCAAATGAACATGGGGGCTACACTAGTGTTACAAGCAAGCTGTGGAGCCAGAGAGGCAGTAATTAATCTCATCTGGCAGAAGAAAGGAAAGGCCTTCCAGAGGAGATAATATTTGAGATGGTTTGTGAAGAGTGAAGGAACTTTGCTAGGTAAAGAAGAGAAGGGGGCATATAGATAAAAACAACGGAATCTGCAACAGCACAGATAGGAAAGTTTGGGCCATGGAAAGCCTTCCTATGCGGCTGAAGTAGGTACTTCTTGGGACGAGAGGCTAAGAGTTTGGCTGTGTGCGTGGAATTACTGTGAAGAGTCTGGGATGCCACACATAATATTTTATCTCCTAATTATAATGCCTCTCCACTCCTTCCCCAAATTTTCACCTCCATAAATTGTTTTATTTTTCTTTAGTTCTCATGGGGTATGGCACCATGATGAATGCTTCCTGGTATGCCCTTATATTAAATTAGAGAAGGGAAGAGGAGAGGAAGTCTGCAGTTTTCATCTTCATCTTTTTTCTTGGGCATTAATGAAGAGAAATAAGATATACAATTGGGAGATAAAACGGTAGCTTCAGCAGCAAGATTAAACTGTCAATCCCTTAACTAATCAAGAAAAGAAACTAACATACTGAGCATCTAGGACGACTACTAAATTTGTTAAGCACTTTAGAATTGCCTAATTTAATTCCAACAAATTACTGCATCGGATCTATAGCTGTAATTATCTCAAGTATAAAGATAAGAAACCTCAGGCATAGGCTTAGTCACATGGCCAAGGTCACAAACTACCTTGAGTGGAAATGCTCTGTCTGGATAGTTTCATCTGTGTCACAGGCTTCCTGGGGGTGCACACAAGTGGTTGGAAGTACAGCATCTGAGTGCCAGCCCCTGGAATCCTGAGGGTTCCTTCTGTAAGAGAAATAATTGAGAAGTTAAAAGGAAAAGAGGAAGGCAAGACAGAAAGACGAATAGAGCTAGGAAAGGGAGAAAGAAAAAGGAACAATGAAGATATGCTTTAAAAACATTGGGTTGATTATACTTCTCTACCAAGATATTAAGTATACAACTGCATCACATTTTTCAATATATAGTGAGGAAAAAATCCTAGGGAAACATTTGGTAGTTTAAAATATAGATATACATATATGTGTATACCTATTTTGCTATTTGTTTTACATAGTCTTAAATTATGAACTAAAGCTCAACAAAAATAAGATCTTGAAAGGAATGATCATAACCTTTGGTAATGACGTAAGTGCCTTTTAAAAATTCACCATCTGGGCAGCCCTGGTGGCTCAGGGGTTTAGTGCCGCCTGCAACCCATGGCAGGATCCTGGAGATCCAGGATCAAGTCCCACATCGGGCTCCCTGCATGGAGCCTGCTTCTCCCTCTGCCTCCCTTCTCCCTCTCCCTCCCTGCCTCTCTCTATGTCTCTCATGAATAAATAAATAAAAATCTTTAAAGAAAAATTCACCATATAAAATGCTTTAAAGATATTCCCCCTAAAATATCATTTACATTTCAGATCTATTAAAATCCTTTATTTTTCTTAAAAAAATATATTGAGTTATTTTGAAATGCTCTCATCCATATGTATAATAATGATAAATAATTTATTTCTTAAAACATTAGTTTTTTCCCTGTGGATTAGCATTGCTAAGTTCAACTTGGCTCTGGAATGCAATAGGAAATATTAGATTTCAGACACTCAGAGGAAATTTTCTGCCCATGCATGGTGGATAAACACACATTATACTATTTACATATATTGTATTTCTTCTCTCTCCCACTTGGGAAAACAAAGCCTATAAATTGTATTTATATTGTTAGCAATAGAGTCTTTGTTTAGTGAACCTTATAGAGCATCAGGTGTTTTTCTCCTTGGGTCCTTAAACTGAAACTTAATTGTCCCATGTCACATCTGTTCACATCAATCACATTACATTATTTTCTTTACAATGTGTTCTTCGAGGTAATATGATTGATGTGACTAAATGTGATGGATCAAAAAGGTCTGTTAGGCACTACAAAAAAATTTCAAAATCTTAAGCCTGCAGGCCAAGGAATCTCACTCTATGCCTAATTTGGTATAGAGTCAAATTTGGAAGGCAATACAGTTCATCAGATTAAAAATTTTTGACAGTGATTCTTGACAAACTACTTTTTGATGATAAAGAAAAGTATGAATAATTTGCTAGGGCAGAGTCAAGGTTAGGGAGTCATTACCTTGCTGTAAATCACATAAATTCAGGAATGAATCCATGTGGAAAAGGATTTGCAGTTAGAAGCCTCTGTTTTGAATCCCAGCTCCTCGTGTTCCAGCTATGGGACCTTGGAGAAATCACTTAATTCTCTGAACCACAGTTTCTCATCTGTATCATCTGTCACAGAGAGTATTGTGAGAATAACAGGAAAGAATGTATCTAACAGAAGGCTATAAGTTATTCAGTATCATCTCAAAGACTGCCCAGTTTTGTTCAGGGCTGCATTGAGTAGGAATCAAATTATTTTAAAACACAGAAAGAGCAACAGTTAAAGTAATTAGGTCTTTGATGCCCAGAAGCACCTCTGAAGAGGTGGAAGGAGAAGGGAATGTCTTATGTTCAGAATCCTCATATGTCTAATAATACTTTTCTGTTTTGACCACCCATACATTGAGGCAGTTGTTAAAAGTCTGAGAGATCATTCTTGGTGGAAATAGGAAATATTCTCTTGTCAGCTGATATATTCTCCACTTATATTTTCACCAGAGTTGTACTGTCATCATAAACCTTAAGCTAATAAACTGTGTCCTATTAATACAATTCTTCCAAGTGGGATTGTAGCTTGGAGTTTTCTTTCCTACATTCCATTCTTGCCAGAGACATCTGATCAGAATCTGTGACTGTGGGTTCCTCCTTGACTTGCTTTCACAGGTGGCCTGCTATAAAATAATCTTTTAGCTATCTGTAACTGTAATGTTTTATTATTTTTTTAACAGATTATTTATTTATTTATTTATCTGAGAGTATGGGGAGGGCAGGAGACAGGCAGAGGGAGAAGAAGAAGCAGACTCCCAGCTGAGCAGGGAGCCTGATGTGGGGCTTGATCCCAGGACCCCAGGACCAAGACCTGAGCTGGAGGAGACACTTAATGGATTGAACCACCCAGGAGCTCCATGTAACCGTAATTTTTTAAAGTAAACATATTCGTAATAAACGTCAGACACATGGACCTGAAAAAAATCCACATGTTGGAATTGTCAAAACTTTTATTTGGGTTGACTATCTTTCCAGTAGCTTCCTGAAAGGATGAGTGAGTTAAATTCTTTCTTGGCCAGGTATAAAAGTTTACCTTCCTACTTGAATAGGCATAGAATTGCATATGAGAACGGATTTTCCTTTAAAATGTAAAGAAATTGCTCCATTCTTGATGTTTAGAAGTCTGAATCTATTCTTACTTTTTGTGCTTTGTATGTGAACATGTTTTATTCTTAAGAAGCTGTTAGGATCACTTGATAGGATGAGCACCAGGTGTTATAGTATATGTTGGCAAATTGAATTTAAATTTAAAAAAAAAAAAAAAAAGAAGAAGAAGCTGTTAGGATCTTCTCTTTTCTCCAGCACTGTGGAATTTCAAGGGATGTACTTTGGTGTGGTGCCCTCATCAATTCCATTGGCCAGTGTATGAGCCTTTTTAATCTAGAAACTCTTCAGTTCTGGGGGATTTTTCTTGAATTATTTTTTATTTCTTCCTTTCTGCTTCTTTTTTCAGTTTTCTAAACTCCCTGTTTTCAGATACTGGATTCTCTGGATTAGATTTCTATTTTTTTAAAATATTTTCTTCATCAATTAATTTTTTTGTTGTTGTACCTTATAAGAATGGCTTCAATATTATTTTTCAGTTCTGATGAGATTTTTAAAAAATTAACTCTTATATTTCTAATTCCCAGAGCTCTTTTTGCTGTCTGAATATTTGTTTAAAATGGAATCCTGTCATGTTTTGTGTCTGCAATATAATATCTTCTCCCAAAGGAGATTTATGATAGTATTTGGAGGAAGGAAGTTTTTTTCTCTCCGTTTGCTATAAACTGTTTTTTTTTTTTTTTTTCCTGTTTGTTTTAGGCCTTTCCTATCGGAAGCCTTTCCTATTAGAGGTGTTTCCCAGATCCTTGATCAGGCAGATAAGTGCAGGAGATTAGAAAGCTGACTGGAAACTAAGTACATGAACTCTGGAGGCTTATGAACTCTGGAGGTCTATAAACGTTGAGAGATTTGTTGTAGGCATTTGACCTAAATAATTGTGGGAGGAGCTACAGAAGTAGACTATAAGAGGATCTTGGCAGTGAAGGACTGGAAGATCAATGAAGTCACTAGGAAGTTCTATTTACGTCACTGAGAAACATAAATAAGTGGGAATTTGTAGGGGAATCTAGGAAACCAGGCATGTCTAGCCATCAGAATGGGACTACAGACAAGAGCTCAAGAAGAACCCGTGGGAAACTAATATCTCTGGACTGTTTCTGTAGGTTTGTTGCCAGGTGTCTGGTAGTAAGCCTGGGAATGCTGTTTGTTACCAGGACCTACAGTTGGGAAGAAGTGCTAGACATGGGGTTAAGTAGAGTAGGAGACAAGCTGGAACCTGTAGAGGATGTCTTCAGGCAACAGGCTTCAGCAATGGAAACTTGAGCAAGGCAAAAGAGCCCACAGTGATCACCAAGCTGAATGCAAACAAGCTCATTAAGCAACCCACCTGGAAATAGCCATAGGCCCTAAATGATCAAAGACTATCTGGCACAGGTAATCTTAGGAACTACCAAACAAAGGAAAACTGCATACATTCCCATCCTCCCTCATTCTGTCCTATAACTGTGGTTGCCTCCTGGCAGTCTCTCCTTTGCTGTCCTGCCTGCTGACCCCTTGTGATATAGTCAATAAACATCTATCTCTTTTGTTCTGCTTTGGGTGAATTCTTTAACTGCCCATGCTACCAGCCCGCCCCCACCCAATCGGGATGCTCCACATTTGGTGCCCCCCCCCCCATCAGATCAGAGTCCCACAGAACCTATCAGGTTCTTTTCGCTTTCTGACATAATATGTAGCTGTGATTATTTAGAGAGTTATGACCACTGCTTAATTTTTGTCCTCAAATTTCATGCACATTTTCTTCTGGCCAGTTCTAACTGAGAACCATACAGGGAAGGGGAAATGTAACTCCCAACTTAGCCAAGCTGGCAATAGAGCAACATAGCATAAGGGCAGTGAATTTAATTATAGGATCTGTCTGAGAAGCTTGATCTCTCTTTTGGGGCTGGTCCAGTTCATAGAGAAGACTATCCATTTTTGGCAAAAAGGGTGATTTCCTAGGTGTCTGTATCTGGTTGCTAGGGGAGGAGGAAGCTAAAGGAATGACCTTAGTCTTGAGTATGCAAGTATTTATGTAACATATTTGTTTTGAGTATGTTTTCCTGCCTCAATATTGGTTTCCAAGTCTAGAGTCCTTTGTTTATTTCTTCAGAGAATATACTCCCATGTTATAGCTGGGACCATCTCCATTTTTGGTGTTATCTGTATTTGCTGATTTGTGAACTTTGGGGTGATTCTGTAACTTAAACCAGGTTATCCTCTCGGCTCTTTGCTTCCTCTCCTGCTAGTTTAAGATTAATTTTCTCAGGTCTGCTGACTCATTTCCTGCTTAACTATTTGCTTTCTAGGTTATAAAATTATAGAGCTGTTATTTTTCATCTATTTTCCTTTTTGCAAATTTATACTTTTAAAAATTCTTTATCATTTTAGTACAGTTTTAAAAGGAACAGAAATAGGGATCCCTGGGTGTCCTAGCGGTTTGGCGCCTGCCTTTGGCCCAGGGCACGATCCTGGAGACCCGGAATCGAATCCCACGTCGGGCTCCCGGTGCATGGAGCCTGCTTCTCCCTCTGCCTGTGTCTCTGCCTCTCTCTCTCTCTCTGTGACTATCATAAATAAATTAAAAAAAAAAAAAGAGTCTCTTATAAAAAAAAATAAATAAAAGGAACAGAAATAGAATCATGTCTTTAGTTTGTAATCTTTGACTAGGAGTTCACACAAATTTATTTTATCTATTTGTAAGTAAAAGTGATTGTATTAATAAAAAAATTCATATGTTCCATGGTGGGAGTATTCAGATACAAAGTGAAAGTAGCTTGAGCACATATTCTCAAATTTTTTCTTACTACCTACTCTGCCTGTGAAATAGTAAAACAACCAGATCTGTGAATTGACTTAGTCAACAAGATCTATCTGAGACCACTGTCTGTACCAGAATCTCATTTATCTCTCTATTAAACAACATGTATATTTTAAGCAACTATAATATTTCAGGCACCGTTTTAGGTGATGAGGATATAGCAATATATATGCTCAATATCCAATATCCAATATCCAATATCCTCAATATCCAATGAGGATATAGGAAAAACAGGAAAATTCTTACTCTTCTTTGGTTTATATTCTAGTGAGTAGAGATAGATAATAAGAAAAGTAAGTGATTCCTACAAGAAAAACAAAGCAGGTTAAGAGGACAGACGAGTGGGTTTTTGCTATTTTACATAGAGTGAACAGGGATGACCCCTCTGGGAGATCACATTTGATCAGAAAGCTGAAGAAAGTAAGAGAAGTGGGGAAAGAGAATTCCAGGCAGATGCATCAGGGGTGTAGAACACAAAGATGTTAGATTGGTCTAAATTCTCGCAGATAAATTACATTGGTGAGGTTGTGATTGTTGGTAGGTTTGAGGGGGTTGGTTTCTTAATAGGATCACTTGTTGGTTCCTTCTTCAGTCACCTCTATGCCCTCATAGGTGCACGACTGCCCAGAGCATGAGAGTTTAGGTGAAGAATTCATCCTCCTTGGTGTCAGGCAAGAGCTGAGTGAGGAAGCTATAGCAAAAGAGATGGCCCATGTTTCTTCAGGGCTTGGTGTGAAATCCAATATTTCAAGCAAATTTTTGAGTTCTTTTGAGGAGCACTATGTTTCCAATGGCCTATGGACCTAGAAGGAAACAAGCTGAACCCAGCAATCCTGGAACCAAACCACTGGGCCAATTTGTTCACTGTCCCATGGTTGAAAGAGACCAGAGGGCAACGGTGCCATTTCTTCTGCCTCAAAAGAGAGGAAATATTAAAACAAACAAACACAAAATCTGGCTTATCAGAAAAGATGAAGAAACCAACAAACTTCTCTACTTTTATCAATTACTTGTGTTTTCCTATTTGAAGGAGCCTAACAGAGGGCCAAATAGCCCGGGAAGATCAAACGTGAGCAAAGGGGAAGTGCTAATCATGAAAGTAGATTCAGTCACCACAGAAGTGAAGACCAAGCTAAAACTTGATGGCTCTCATTGGATTAAAAGTAATGCAAATGGCACAATTAACCTTTATTTTTAAAAAAATTTAACATATTTTTCCAATTTTCCATAGTTTCCAAGTTAACATATAGATTATTATTAAGTTTCAGAGGTAGAATTCAGTGACTCATCAGTCAGTCTTCTATAACAGTGCTCATTCCATCACATGCCCATCCCCCAGTTACCCTGTCCCCTCACCTCCCTCCCTGCCAGCAACCTTCAGTTTCTTTCCTATGATTAAGATACTCTTACGGTTTAAGAAACAAAACAGAGAATCATAGGGAAAGGGAGGGAAAAATAAAACAAGACAAAATCAGAGAGGGAGACAAACCAGAATTAACCTTTAAAAAGAAAGCAAAGGCTTCCAGGTACAAAATGATAGCACATACACAAAAAACTTTCTAGAATTATGAATCTTGATTTTTAAAAAAGTCTCACTAGGCTAACTGAAAAAAAAAAAGCATGCTTTCTGCTGATAAATAAATTAGTAGTTTGGGAGATTAAATAAAACAATATTAAAAAACAAAATCACAACACACAAAAAATCCGTAACAGGAAAAAAACAAAATCAAAACCACGGAGATAGAAATCATGAGGGAAAGAGAAAAAGGCTTGTAGGATAGTTTCTGGAGTCAGAACATAATAAAATTGGAGTTCCAGGAAAAGAAAAAAGAATAAATGCAGAAGTAATAAACAGAGTTTCTTTGCTGATGAAAGACTATATAGTAGGCTCACTGTGTCTCAGAATTCATTAAAAAGAGCATGGCATGATGATATTTCTGCATTACAAGGATAAAGGAAGCCCTTTCCAGAAAGAAAAAAACAAATTAACAATAAATTAACAATTAGTATCAGACTTCTCATCTGTAATATTAGAAAGTAGCATATAGCACAATAATGACAACAATCTATTGAGAAGGGAAAAAAAATACCATTAAGGAAGTCATTCTCCAGTTTAGCCATTCACCTGCGGGAGCAAATGAAGGGCGTTTTGAGCTGGTAAGAATTCAGAAAGCATAACAGTTATACAATCCTGTCTAACAAAAATACTTTAGGAAGTACTCTAGCAAGTAAAAATTAAATTACAAGAGAGCTTTCAAAGTAGGGGAAGAGAAAGAAAAAAATAAGTCGAGAGTGATGAATCTTATATAGAGTTACAAATCTTAAGGAATTAGTAATATTGCTTAGGAATTTGTAATAGAATCATGAAGTAAGAACTTTTGAAACAGAAGAGACAGATTGCAAAAGAAACTCCAGTTATAGCCAGCAACTCAGAAGGTTAAATTACAGAAGAACAAAGTTGTGAATGGAGTAGGGAAACTGGAGGAGTAAAATGTGCTAAAGGTTTTATTAGGAGCAATGGCTAAACGGAGTGAATATAAAATAATTTTTAGATTTTCATCTTGTTATGGAGGACATTGCCAAGTAAGGTGAAAGAGATAATTTATTTTAATATGGTAATAGAGGTATTTGGTTTAATTATGTTTTTTAGGAGCAGCAAGGTTAAAAGCAGTAGAATTGGTAAGTATCGCAGACTTTATTTGTTAAGAAAGAAGAAAAAAAGGAATGAAACGCTAACTGCTCATGTCAGTTAAAGGAAAGGAAAGGAAATCAGGGGAAAAATAGTTAAATAGCGAACATAAAATAAGGCAAAGAAATATAAAAAATGACCTGCTTATGTAAACTACTGACTTTCACAATCAAAAGACAGGGAATTGCCAGATTGAGTGGAAAAATATATATATATATATTAAAGCAGATAAAGCTGCCAATGCTTGCAAAATAAATTCAACTAGACACACACAGTGAGATGTGTACTTTTTTCCCTAATAAACTTCATTTTTTAAGGAGACTGTTAGATTTACAGAAAAATTGCAAAGTTAGTACAGAGAATTACAATACTTTTTCACCCAGTTTCCCCTATTATCAACATCTTAAATCAGTATGGTATACTTATTACAGTTAATGAACAAATATTGATACATTACTATCAACTAAACTCTATAAAATGAACAAATTCTTCATTTAGATTTTCTTAGTATTTACCAAATGTCCTTTAACTATTCCAGGGTCTCATTAAGAATATCACTTTATATTTTGCTGTGAATGTCTTGAAGAGTATTGGTTAGGTATTTTGTAGGAGCCTCTCAGTTGTGTTTTTTTGATATTTTTCTCACCTTTTAGAATGGCAATATGGGTTTTAAGAGGAAAGCTACAGAGGGAAAGTGTTGTTTTCATTGCCTCATATCAAGGGAACATACTGTCAACATGACTTAAACTATTGATGTTAAACTTGATTGCCTGGCTGAGGTATTTTTTTGTCAAGCTTCTCATAAAGTTAGTCTTTTTTTTCTTTCTTTCCACAGTGTAATTTGTGAAAGGAAGTCACTATGCACAGCCTACACTTACGGAGGGGGACTTATATGCCATCTCCTTAAAGGGAGAGTATCAACATAGATTATTTGTAATTCTTCTGTATGAGAGATTTGTCTCTTCTCCCCCATTTATTTATTCAGTCATTAGTTTATATTAGTATGGACTCATGGGCATTTACTTCATACTGGGTTTTAATTTAATGCTACTCTTTTTTGTTTGAAATGTGTCAGTTTTGCTCATTGGGAGATCTTTCAGTTGGCTTCCATGTTTCCTTGACATATCCCTATCACTGTGAATTGTTTTGAGTACTTCCTTACTTTCTGACACTACAAGATGATCCAGTTCATGTTGTTTATTGCCTGTCCTAGAATCAGCTATTTATCCAAGGATTCCTTCTTCTTCTTTTTTTTTTTTTTTCTTTTTCTTTTTTTACTGGAAAATGATCTTCTTAGAAACCAGATCTATGTGCTCTTTGCTTTGGAAGTGTCATTGCTTCTAGGCCCTCTCAGCTGATAGAACAAGGAAACATATGTATATACTAACCTGTGTACATACACATATCTATAAATATTTCCATATGTAACCATCTAGATCTATATGAAACTAAACATGAATTCATACTGATGTCTCCAACTTTAACCCTCTACCACATGGATCCTTCTAGCTTCCGCTACTTGTTTGTATGTAAACCTCGCTTTAACAGTAAGACACCTGGCTTCTACCATCAGCCATTTTATTTTTTTCAAGTCCAACATACATGGATAGCAGTATTAGAATTATACTTCTGCATAGAAAAAAAAAATCAACTAGAGTATTGTGCTTATGTACAGTTTCTTTTGCCTCTAGTCTGATACACTGCAGATAGTTCTGGAGTTATTAGGTCAACACATTTTCACCTCATCCTCTACACTTGTTTTTTAATTTGTTAACTTTTTAAAATTTGTTTATTATATTACTTTATATCTACATTTGCATGGGGTCAACATTTGAAAAATTTCACTTAGAAGTTGGGTGGTTTCTGTACAGTTCTGGGGCTTGTCAAAAATAGAGATACTTCTCATTTTGGGGTTGGTCTGCTTGTTTAGACTGTTATATCAAAGAGAAAAATAATAAGTCTTCAAAATACAGGCCTCAGGCAAAAAGTTTCATTGTTCCTCTTTTCTGTCTCAGACATAGTGACAAGCAGTATCCAGATATTACCAGCACTGTTCCTGCCCTCTGCTTGAAGGTGGGATTATTTATCTTCCATAGTTTGGAGTTCCAGAGATAGGAGTGAATGACAAAAGGCTTTCTCACACCAATTGCAGAGTCTCTACCAGCAGGTTTAGGTTAATGTCAGAAAGGGTAAAGGTGTTCCAACCTCTTTAATTACCTTCCCCCGAGAAGAAAGCATGGGCCCATGGTGAGACCTTCTCATAATCCTCATCCCTCATTTGGGGGCACTGAAGCTAAGCTTCTCCTTATCCTTCATAGAATCAGAAAAAACTGAACTGATGCCTAAAGAAAGTTGCTTTGAGCTGAAGCATATAGCAATAAACTTCCCCAGCAGAGTTAGTGCCTTATTTTCTAGGAAGGAGCTGTGGATCTTGACTATCCTTTGAGTAAGAACAACAGACAAAAATCATAGTCCATTAATGTCACCTGTATCTTATATGGAGGGAAAAAATCATTACATGGTGATGGCAGATATTTTGAGTTCCCCAAATGAGATTTTTCTGAAGGTCTCTCATAAGGCATTCATCTCTCCACACTAAAAAGTTCATTTCCTGAAAAACGCTACAAATTATTATCAGAATCACAAACAGGTTTGTAGACGAACTCATCCACATGTTGAAAAGTTCCTGGATTTTAAATTCCACATTTAGGGAGTCCCGTAGAACTGCACAATAGGGTAGTTTGGAAATCAGCCTAGCCTATCTAGGTAATTCTGGGAATACTGTGTTAGAATGGTTACTAATGCTCACATCATTCTCAAAATAGTCCTGTAAGTACCATATTTTGCAATGACTTAGACCCTTCCATGGGAAAGTCATTTTCTAGGCAATTCCCCCATGGAAGTGGTAATTTTATTTCAACACCTACAGAGATAATCTTGGTAAAGCCTCAGTATAGGTCATCCCCAGGAGAATTATTTTTCCAGATAATGAATGAAAGATTAGTCCATGTGTGACCCATCAGGGTTGTTACCATGGTGATCATTGGATATATTTGTTCACAGACTGACCCTATTAGTGCCCTACTGTGACCATGTCCACATTTCTGTGGCATGCATGTCTCTTTAGGATGACCATGAATTTTAACTGATAGTCTGTACTTCTAGGGTCTACATCCATCACTCTATTATGCCCCAAAAGCAGCAATGAAGAAATATGATATAACTTTCTCAGAAAGCATCCAAGATTTAACAGTAGGGTTTGTATTTATCAGTTTTGTCAAATGTATATGTGTTAAGTAATAAATTACAATATATAATACATAATTTATCATCTCTCTTTGCAAATAGATTCCATCCTTTTGTACTGTACATGGGCAGACACTACATGCTCCTAGAAGCCCTTAGTCAAATTTTCCCCTTATAAATCTGAAACAACCTGACACAGTATTTTTTCTCTCACTTAAGAAAAACATGTAGAAAAAAGTGACTTACTTTTTTTTTTCTTAAGTAAGTCACACCAGGATTTATGTGTGCATTAGTCGGTAGTGGTAACAATGACAGCTCTAGCCAGAAAGCTAGGGAAGTACATGGTTTAGGGTATAACATAAGCAAAATACAGTACAAAGTATATTATTTCTATTATTGAGAATAAGACTGTTTTAAAATTCATAGTGTGAAAATTGATTTCTTTATATATCTTTATTATTAATTATGAAATGTATTTATATTCCATTTTTTCCTATCTGGGTGATTACCAGAAATATAATGTTTTACAGTTTATAGATTAAATATGAGCCTTGATTAAAGAGATACTATAATACAGAGGTTAAGAAGGCAAGTTCTGGAACCAGACTGGTTTTGAACCCAGCTCCACTACCCACCAGCTGGTGTTGTGTGACTTTGAGCATGTTATTTATCTTTTTCCTGCCTTAGTTTCTTCTTTGGAAAAATAGGGGAAAAGCTAGTTCTATATCATAGAGCTGTAGTGAGTATATCAAATCAACTAATGCATGTCAGGTGCTTAGAACAAAACCTGGCACAGAGTAAGCATTTAATAAATGTTAGTTATGCATTATTGTGGCTTTATCATACCACAATCTGTTTTGTTTATGTGATTTTAAATATTTACTCATAAACTATCCGGTACTTGTAACCGAATAGGAACTACAGAATATATCTCAGCTTCCTAATCATCTGGTTTAATATGTTACAGTTCATTGCAAAACTTGGGAGAAATGAAAAAATGAGACTAATTTTCTTCGAAATCACAGATTAAATATCCACCACTAGTGGAGCAATAATGCATAATCTATATCATAATTCATTTAAAGCTGGACCTGATTGTTCTCACTCTGAAACTAACCTAAACATGGTATATAATTAGATAACAAACACACAGATAAAAAACATAATACAGCATCCCGAAGAACTCAGAAAGTTACTTAATTGTCTTCCCCCAAAACACCAAAGTTTCAGCAATAATGATACATAACAGAATTTTTTTTGAAGATTTTATTTATTTATTCATGAGACACACACACACACACACACACACACACACACAGAGGCAGAGACACAGGCAGAGGGAGAAGCAGGCTCCTTGCAGGGAGCCTGATGTGGGACCCCAGGATCATGCCCTGAGCCAAAGGCAGATGCTAAACCCCTGAGCCACCCAGGCATCCCCCACAACAGAATTTCTTTAAATCCTTTCCACTTACCTTCTTAGAGTCCTGAACCACAAGGTAGAGCAGATCACCCTAACCTGTGATCCTCAGAGTCCTCCAGATATCCCCTAAAGCCAGATGGACTGATCTTTAACTTTTTTACCCTTCTTTTCTTTATTTTTCGTTCCTTGCCATATTTTTCTTCTTTAAGCAACTGTGTCATTTCCAATTTAAAGCCATCTAACTAGCTCAAACTCCTTTCAGTTCTAGTAGCCTGACAGACTACTATCTACACAACAAACACCCAGGAATTTAAGAGGTAAAAGAAAATTACTCATAGTGGGGCAAGGAAAGAAAGAGGATACGAAAATATTTTAATATTTTTTCTGCAACAAAAGTAGTTCTAAAACAGGAAAATATTAGAATATAGGACAATTAATACATACATTTATATACATCTTTAGAATTTATTTTTCAGCCTTTGCTTATGTTTACTATCCATCTGGCAAAGAAAATATGAAAAAATTGCTATGAGTATAAATCATGCTTTAGACATATGGGTAGCTTTGTAAGACTTAAAGTCTATTTTTAGAAAAAATGAAGATCAATTGATTTTAGTTAAAAGGTAGTAATTTGGGATGCCTGGGTGGCTCAGTGATTGAGTGTCTGCCTTCAGTTCAGGGCGTGATGCTGGGGTCCCGGGATCGAGTCCCACATCGGGCTCCCTGCATGGAGCCTGCTTCTCCCTCTGTCTGTGTCTCTGCTTCTCTCTGTGTGTCTCTCATGAATAAATAAAATGTTTTTAAAAAATTTAAAAAATAAAAAGTAATATTTCATTATTACACCTTAAAGGAGGTATATATTAGTGGTGGTATAATTAAACATGCATTTTGTATAGTGTCCTTTGTTTCCAAAAGTTAACAAAAATAATAAATAAAATTGTTTCATCAGAATACTTAGTTGAGTTACTCTTTATCAATCTTTGATAAAAATTTATCAATTTTTATCAATCACTTTTTGAATCTCTGATCATTTTATATCTCATTTTGTTTAATCAAAAATAAAAGAATGGGGAACTTAATGCCTTGTCAATTGATTTTTTAAATCCAGTAAAGAAAAATTTCTGCTAATTTGAAACATTCTATTGGAACATGGAAGAGAAAAGGAGATCAGAATAGCGACACTGAATATTACTCAGTTCATTAAATCTTATTTATTTTCCAGTTTCTCTGATCTAGCTTATTGCTGATATGTCCTTTCATCATGACAAAGTAGAATCAGAAGTGGATAATTCATACATTAAGTTATAACCAAGTGATACAATCTTTGATTGCTTTATACTAGTTACTACATAAATTCCCCCCCCCCAAATCAGTTATTTTTAAGATTCTATTTATTTATTTGAGAGAGACAGAGAGGGTACAAAAAGGGGGAGGGGAAGAGGAAAGAGGGACAAGCAGACTCCCTGTTGAGTGGGAAGACTGATGTGGGACTTGATCCCAGAGCCCTGAGATCATGACCTGAGCTGAAATTAGAGACTTAACTGACTGAGCCATCCAAGCATCTCCCCCAAATCAGTTTTTAGATTAGGAATAGTTTTTGAAATATTATGTTACAGATGTTTTAATCATTTGAAAAATGTTTGAAGTTCAAATGAAATTAAAACAATAGTTGAAAAATATGCTTTGTGTAAAAAATCTAGGGATTTCATCCTAGGAATGAAACTGACACTTCATTTGGTTCATATTTACAAGAAATTTAGTGAAGAATCAAGTACAATTCTCTCGAAGCATTCATTTGGATATTTAGAATTCTGAAAGTAATGAGCTGTGTTGTTATTCCCTACCACAAGGAGGCATTTTCCTGAAATACATTGATCTTTTGAAATAAAACAGTACACAGTCACCAACAGACACATGAAAAGATGCTCATTATCATGTATCAGGGAAATACAAATCAAAACTACAATGAGATATCACCTTACACCTGTCAGACTGGCTAAAATCAACAATACAAGAAACAACAGGTTTTGATGAGGATATGGGGGAAGGGAAGCCCTCTTGCACTGTTGGTAGGGATGCAAACTGTTACAGCCATTGTGGAAAACAGTATGGAGTTTCCTCAAAAAGTTAAAAATAGAACTATCCGATGATCCAGCAATTAAACTACTGAGTATTTACCCAAAGAATGCAAGAACACCAATTCAGGGGGATATATGCACCTCTATATTTATGGCAGCATTATTTACAATAGCCAAGATATGGAAGCAGCACAAGTATCCATCAAATGATGAATGGATAAAGATGGTGTGTGTTTGTGTGTGTGTGTGTGTGTGTGTGTGTATGTGTGTGTAGGAATATTACTCAGCCATAAAAAAAGAATGAAATTTTGCCATTTGCAATGACATGTATGGAACTGGAGAGTATAATGCTAAGCAAAATAAGTCAGAGAAACAGAAATATCATATGATTTCACTCATATGTGGAATTTAAGAAATAAAACAAACAAAGGGGAAAAATTAAGAGAGAGAGACAAATCCAGAAACAGACTCCTAATTATAGAGAACAAACTGATGGTTACCAGAGGAGAGCAGGGTGGGAGTATGGGTTATATAAGTAATGGGGATGAAAGAGTGCACTTGTGATAAGCACCAGGTGATGTACAGAAGGGTTGAATCACCATCTTGTACACCTGAAACTAATGCTGTACATTTAACTGTAATTAAAAATAAAAACTTAAACAATAAAACATGATATAATTAATAGCAAGAATTTTTTAACTTTAGCCTCATATCTGACTTTTTGCTGATTATCACACTTTATTCAAAGCTGTAGCAGCTAGGTATCAAAAAGAATTATTTGTCTTGGCTTTTTAAAAAAAGATTGATTAACCGATTGATTGATTGATTTGAGAGAGAGCATGCACATGAGTGGGAGGGACAGAGGAAGAAAGAATTTTTTTAAATTTTATTTTTAAAGATTTTATTTATTTATTCATGAGAGACACACACACACACAGAGGCAGAGACATAGGCAGAGGGAGAAGCAGGCTCCATGCAGGGAGCCTGACGTGGGACTCGATCCTCCCGGGTCTCCAGGATCACACCCTAGGTCCAAGGCAGCGCTAAACCACTGAGCCACCGGGGCTGCCCAGGAACAAAGAATCTTAAGCAGACTCCACATTGAGGGTGGAACCTGAAGTGAATCTCTATTTGAGGACCCTGAGGCCACAATATGAGCAGAAACCAAGAGTCAGATGCTTACTAGTCTATACCACCCAAGAGCCCCTTGTCTTGGCTTTTTACTATATAAAACAATTTAAGGTATATGTAAGAATTAGACCTTTGGGACAATAGTAATCATTTAATTTTTCACTGAATAACATTATTCCCATAATAATTGCATATTATTAACTTTTCTTCCTTTTTATTTTTTTCAGAGAGGGAGAGGATGGGAAGGGATCAGAGGGAAAGTGAGAGAGAGAATCCTAAGCAGGCTCCATGTCCAGTGTGGAGCCCAACACGGGGCTCAGCCTCACAACCCTGAGATCATGACTTGAGTCAAAATCGAGAGTTGGATGCTTCACTGAGCCACACAGTTGCCCCTATTAATAATTTTTCATAATGAGTATAAGTAATGCTTTATGTTTTTTTTTTTTTTAAATTTTTTAATTTATTTATGATAGTCACAGAGAGAGAGAGAGAGGCAGAGACATAGGCAGAGGGAGAAGCAGGCTCCACGCACCGGGAGCCCGACGTGGGACTTGATCCCGGGTCTCCAGGATCGCACCCTGGGGCAAAGGCAGGCGCCAAACCGCTGCGCCACCCAGGGATCCCCAGTAATGCTTTATGTTTAATTGTGAAGTTGGCCCAGCAAAAAATTAATGTTTTTGATTGAGAAGATAAGTTCTCATTTAAGCACTATTATAAAATCTAAGTGATTTAGAGAAAATTCTGTTACCCTTAGCCTGGTTACAAGATAATATTAAGACACATTCCACAGGGCTATCCTTAATTCTTGTTAGTGACATTTAGCAACTTCTGAAGACATGCAGAATATAAATTGTGCCATATTATGGTCCTTACCACAGAAGTGTACATATGATACAAGTAAAAATTCTTCTATTGGCTATTTTTGGCACCCATGTGATATTATTCTTCAGTAATATTTAAGGCAAAGGGAAACAAAGAGTTCAACATAAGGTGACGAGAAGCAATTATAAGTTCTCAACTTCCAAGATTAATTATGTGTTTTGTTTCTGCAAACAATTATTTTTTTAAAAAGATTTTATTTGTTTCAGAGAGAGAGAGAGAGAGAGCAAGCATGAGCAGAGAGAGGGGCAGAGGGCCCTCACTCCCCGCTGAGCAGGACTCAATCCTAGGACCCTGAGATCGTGACCTGAGCAGAAGGCAGACGCTTAACCAACTGAGCCACTCAGACACCCACTGCAGAAAATTAAACAACAAGATAGGAAGTAAGAGGAGACTGGATCTTGGTTGCCATTTACTGTTTACCCACAGGTCCTTGAGATTGCCTTGTTCTGAACTATGTAGTGAAGTAGCTGATTATGGACTGTTTTCTTCATTGGGATCAACCTAATCCTTCCTTTAGGTCTATCTAATATTGCTGGAGAAGAAATCACTAGCCTTAAAATATTTACCCTGAATAAGCACTACCTATGGGGATATCAAAAAATAGGACCACACTTTTGGTACACATAGGCTAACTAACAAGCAACAGAAGAACATATCAAATATGTCTTTTTTCATTGGTTTGCTAACTTGGAAAGTAAAATATTTCCAGATGACTGGTTATTGGAGAAGGTAGAGAATTTTAAATATCTTATTGAATATATTATGAATTATTAACATTCTTCCTTAACCTGTCTAGCTAAGAAACACTAATGAAGTATTGGTAGAATAATTTTGCAACAATAGGTGGGACAATTTGAGGGAACTAATTTTATTTCACTTTTTCCTTTTCTTTCTTTCTTTCTTTCTTTCTTTCTTTCTTTCTTTCTTTCTTTCTGTCTTTCTTTCTTTCTTTCTTTAACATTTACAAATAGTGAGTTCAGTTATTTTTTTAAGTGCTTTTATGGGAGCTCTTGAATTTTTTACTTAGTAAGTGGTTAATACTGTATTTTTGTCTCTTAAATATCCTTTCTTTCTATCCACATGCATGCCTTGTAAGCTTTCTTTAATGCAAACACTTATAATACCATGCTATCATTTTTTTCTCTATGTCCACTGCAGGCAGTCGAAGTTATGGTGAGAATCAATGAACATCACTGATGTATTCTACGTCTTGACATTTGAAGTAAAGTCTAAACACAATTCAGAGAAAACTAAACAGGAAGCCAGTATGACACTTATGGCATATTAAAGGTACTGAAATTTTGGATTCTATAACTATCTTTATAGTTCATAAAATCCCAAAGTACTAGGTTTATCATAATTTTACTCAAAATACTTCCAAGTCCTTCCTACCATTACTGGACTAAAAAAAAAAAAAGGTTGAGGAACAAAGACTCAATGACAACATTTCATATTTTACTGCTAATTAAAATTTTCAGGGTTTATATAGTTTTCTTTCCAAAGGAAAATATTACAGTAGCCTTTTTATTAAAGATATTTTGTTTGGATAAACAAATCCATAAATATTATTGACTCAAGGAAGGTTAGTTAAAGCTGCCCTACTGCCAAGAAACTCATAAGACAGCACTACCTTGAACATTTACTGCAGTCTAACTTTAGGGTGTGACACAGTATTTCGGGCTTTAAAATTTTTAAAAATATTTTTGTCAATGTGCCACAACTAAAAAACCAGAATTGACTCAAAGTGGATCAGGTAAAAATGTAAATATATCTACAGACTACAGGGGTATCTCATGGGAAGACTTTTGTGATGAGGAGCCAACCTCAAGAATGGAAAGTCAAGTAATTTTCTAGTTCTCTTTCTTTGTCCATACTTCTCATTGTGTATTTAAAAATTTTTCCTCTTTGTAGACCTAGGCTGTTTAACTTTTCTCCCTTTGTTTAATTTTTTTTTTTTTATTAATGATAGTGAGAGAGAGAGAGAGAGAGAGGCAGAGACACAGGCAGAGGGAGAAGCAGGCTCCATGCACCGGGAGCCCGACGTGGGATTCGATCCCGGGTCTCCAGGATCGTGCCCTGGGCCAAAGGCAGGCGCCAAACCGCTGCGCCACCCAGGGATCCCCTCTCCCTTTGTTTATATTGTTGAAGTCAACTTATTAATTTACAAAGAGAAATACAAGTCCCAAAGTTCAGTGTCTTGGTTTCCCCAGTAGGCAAATTTCAGGTAAATCAAATTATTTAAAGATAGTTTGGTAAGCATGGAATCAGATTGGGTGAATAGGTATGTCTACGTAACTTTCCAATAGCAGCCCCTTCTTTGAAATTTTATTCCTCTCAGAGCTCTTGTTGAGGTGATGGGCCTGGGTGATCATGCTTGTGTTGTGATCCCTTGATGGGTAGACAATCTGTACATTGACCTACTCATTCAGTCTCAACATCTAAAATTGGAACCAAGGGACACAGGCACAAACAGTGTTTTGTAAAATGTGTCTCATGGATTCTTCTTGAGAAGTCTGTGCCAGAACTGGCTCCTTGGAGAGCCTGAACAGCCAGCAAGCAGAAGTTTTAAGGGAAGAAGAGAGGATGTTAGGAAGAAGAGAAGATATTAAGATCAGTCTGCAAGGAGGAAAATGAAGCAAATACATAAATCTAAGGAGACACAAGGATCTTTGTGGTCCTAAAGAGAAAAATTTACAGTCATGGCCAAATTTTGAAATCTGGCTCTGGGTCCTAAATTTGTTTGCTTGAAATTTCCCCATTGCCTATGTGTGGTGTTTTCATTTGATCTACTTTGGGTTAATTTATGTACTTGTAGCAAATATGGCATACACACGTGTATTTTTTATGTTTCAAAGGGAAACACATATACAATTTAAAAGCCATATAGTAATACAGACTTTCTAATGAAAAGAATGAAAAGTAGCAAGTAGGTTACCTCTTCATTTTCTCCTCACTTCCAAATAACTTCTCTCCTGAACAAGCCACTTGCAACTCTTAGTTTCTTTTAGAATTTACTTCTATAGTTCTAAGACTTTTGTTCAAATTCCTATTTCTCATTCTATAAATTTTAGCATTGTAAATTGATTTTCTACTGTGAAAGCAGAGGGATTAACTGCCTTTTACTAATTGCCATCCATTCATCCAGTATATTTACATTATAATTTTTGGTGAAATCAACTTTTAGTTTTACATAATTTTGACTATAGTTATGTATTATTACTGTGTACATATTGCTCACTGCTGAGACATAAATTGTACAATAGTTACATTTCCTTTTGGAGTTAATAACTGCCTCATTTTGTGGAAGCTTAGATTTTTATGTAACTGTCATTAATGCTTCCCCAAACTCTATAACAAAAATCCCCAAAAAGCTAAAAGAAAGTTTTGATATAGTTTTAAAAGTCAGGAAATCTGTCACATTCCTTTAGATCTTAGAAATTACTGTATTTTTTTCCGACATCATTTTTTGAAGAGACCTTTTTTTCCCCCATTAGTGTTCTTGGTTCCTTTGCCAAATACTAGTTGACTGCATTGTAAGGGCTTATTTCCAGGCTTTTGATTCGGCTTCACTGGTCTATGTTGCCTATTTTTATGCCAGTACCATATTATTTTGATTACTATATCTCTGTAACATAATTTGAAATCAGGAAGTATTATGCCTTCAGCTTTGTTCTTCTTTTATGAGTCCTTTGGCCATTCTTCTGATCCATGAACATGGAATATCTTTCCATTTGCTTGTATCTTCTTCAACTTTTTTTCAATAAAGTCTTAAAGTTTTCATGAACAGATCTTTTACATCTTTGCTTAAATTTATCCCTATTTGTTTTTGATGATATTGTAAAAGTGGGATTTTTAAATTTCTTTTTCAGATGTTTTATTGTAAGCATACAGAAACACAACTGACTTCTATATACTGATTTTGTAGCTTGCAACTTTATTAGTTCGAATAGTTTTTTTTTTTTTTGGTGGAGTCTTTAGAGTTTTCTATATATAAAAGATCATATCATCACCAAAAAAGACAATTTTACTTCTTTCTTTCCAATTTGGATGCCTTCTATTTCTTTTTGCCTGATTGCTCCAGTTAGAATTTCCAGTAGTATACTGAATAAGAGCGGTGAGAGTAGGCATTGAAGCACAGTGATGCAGGCCAGTGAGAGAAGACAGGGCTTGATCTGGGCCCAGAAGCAGTGGTGGGAACCCTGACTGTTGGAATGCTCTCTCATGTCCATACAGTCTCCTCGGGGCATGTGCACTATAGTGTATGCAAATGACAGGTGTCAGGTTGGTAATGTGCAAGTACACAGCTGCATGGGCTAGCCACAAAAGTGTATATATGATGGTAGGAGTCAGCTGCAGCAGTCTGGGCTGTCATCGTGCAGTAGGGCAGCTATAGAGGCCGCAGTTGGCTGTCAGTGTGGTTCCCAGGCTCTAGTTCCAGGCTTGACATCTGTGAATACAAATGCCTGTGGGACAAAAGCTAATAAAAACCGCAGAGTTTCTCCATGAGAGCAGTGCTATTAGTTTCTTCAGTAGTGAAATCTGCTGTTAGTTTGCAGAGCAGGTCACTGTGAACCACATTCTCTCCCAATATGTGGCTGCTGTTGGTAACACTGCTTTTTTTTCTTGTCACTAGATGTGTCTATTGTTCCTATACATCTCAGCTTTGTGAGTCTGGGAGAGGTGAAACCTAAATAGGACATTGGTGTTCCCAGAGGCTGAGGAAGTTAGATGCTTACTTTTACTTTCCTGGTAAGGGGAACTCTTACTAGCTGGGAAATTGCCTCTTAGCACTGAGAAATGCTAGCTTGCGGGGATGAGATGATGCTGGCCAAATGAGGCTGTCTTCCTTCTCTTCTAGTGCAGTTATTCTCAGGGTTTTTGCTTTGTTTTGCTTTGTTCCACTATGTTGCTAAAGTGGGCGCCAGAACTCTCCTACAGCCAGCTGTTCTTGTTTGTGGATATCTAATTGTTGATCTCTTGAAGGATGGAGGTTGGGATCTCACTCTGGTCTATCAGTTCTGCCATTCTGATATTTCTTTTTTTACCATTATTCAGATTATTCCCTCATCTTCCTTCTGTGTTCATTCATTCATTTATCCATTGAACAAATATTCTAGAAAGCTACGTGCCAGGCAGTATTATGGATACTGCAGTTCTATCTATGAAAAAGATGAAGTCTTTGCCTCAATAAGAGCTAATGTTCTAGTGAGAGAAACATAAGAAAAAATGTAGTAGGATGTTAAACTGGAAGTTTTTATTGAGGTACCTATGTATAATAGATATGACATTCCAAAGTGAAGAAAAAAAAATAAAAAAGTTTTTAGAGAATTTAAAAGTTTTTAAAAATTCTATGTATTTGAGAGAGAGAATGCACAAGAGAGAGCAGGAGCAGGAGAAGGGAGGTGGAGGGGAGGGAAAGAGGCAGAGGGAGAAGCAGGGTCCTGGCCAAGCAGGGAGCCTCATGTGGGGTTTGATTCCAGAACCCCTAGAATCATGAACTAAGCCAAAGGCAGACGCTCAACCAACCGAGCCACCCAGACACCCCAAGAGTTGAAAAACTTTTGTATGATCCTTCACTGCTCAGGAAATAATGAGGCTGTGTGAAGACTAGAGAGAACTTTGTGAAAAATGATTGTGAAAGGGCATTAAATTTATTTTTGAAATATAAGGTAGGCAGTAAAAGATCTCTCTTTACTGATCTCTATTTGTTTTATTGATATTTGGGCAGAGAGCTAAAAGAAGTGAAAGAATCAGCTACATGTGTATTTGAAAGGAAGAGACCCTTCACAATGGTCTAAAGATAAGAGAATGCTTAGTATGCCTTTTTTAAATTTAAAAATGTTCATTTTATTTAAATTCTATTAACATGTTATGTATTATTGGTTGCAGAGGTAGATGTCAGTGATTCATCAGTCTTATATAACACCCAGTACTCATTACATTATGTGCCCTCTTTAATGTCCATCACTCAGTTACCCCATCCCCTGAGCCCCCTCCCTAGTAGCAACCCTCAATTTGTTTCCTATGATTACTGTGTTTTAAGAATAGCAAGGAAGCCTGTAAGTATCAGAGTGAGTAGGGGAGGGTGGAGGAAGACTACTAGATGGAGATGAAATCAGAGAGGGAATTGATGGTGTCTTGACCTGGGGTGGTGTCACTGGATGTGGTAAGAAATGGACAGATGCTGGATATGCTTGATAGTGTAGTGGGCAAAATTTCCTGATAGTCTGGGTATGGAATATAACGTAAGAAAGAAATTTTGCAAGGATGATTGCAAAATTTTAGGCTGAGCAATTGGAAATGTAGGTGGGTCATTCACTCGGATGGGATAGAGATTCAGGAAGTAAGAGGAGGCAAGCATTTTGAAAAGTTGGCTTTGGAAACATTAAATCGTGAGAGTCCTATCATCTATCCAAATAGAAATGTTCACAGGCAGTTGTGTTTAAGTCTTACAGTACAAGTGAAATGTTAGGGCTGAAGATAAAAGCTAGAGTCATCACAGTATATTTGCTATTTTAAAATCACAGATCATTAAGTCTTTATGGGGTGTAGCTGCCTGAGTTTGCTAAGCTCTGTCTTCTCACTCACTTCACTCTTCTAAAACAAATAGGGATTCTCTCTCTCTAGTCAGTTTGCCCTTGACATCTCAGTAAACTCATGCTTATATTCCTTGTACATAAAGACTTTTCCTCTGAGTATATCAGCTTGTGTCTGATGAGGTCTGATTTCAGGATAAATCCTTATAGAGGACACAGAAACTTTTCTCCTGTCTCTTGGTGTATAATGAAGCTTGACTTATCAACAAACCCATATCAGTAAACTCACTGAGAACACACATAAGGTCTTCACCCAACTCTGTCTTCTTTTTGATATAGCTTGACTTCTGGAAAATTATTATCTACAGGAACCATAGTATTCTTTCTAAAATATGCATGGGATGAGGTTAGATTTCAAGCTAAATCTGCACCCACAACTGGTAACAAGTCTTTCCAGAACTGTTAGCCCATCTAAGTAGGTAAACCCTCACCTATAGTCTCCACATTTGAAAGCAACAAATTCTGTTACTTCCTCTTAACATTCTCTTTGTCCTTGTGGGTTTATGGCTCTTGTATTTCATCATCATTTTAGTAGGGTTTCTGGATAGAGTAGAAATAAACACATGTGTTCAAGTTGCCATATTTAACAGGTCAAATAATTTTACCTAATAAAAATTCATAATTTTTTCCATAAAATGTTTCTTATAGGATGTTTCCAGTTATAGCAGATGTATATCATCCAGGTGACCTGGCTTAATAGCAAAATAAGTTTCCTGAAATGATGAGAAAAAGGCATTAAAAATTACTCAGTGCTTACTGTTGGTCATCCAACAGTACCTTGACATTTTATTATAGTTTTGTAATTCACTAGAATATCGTGAGTATTATTGGGTTATATTAGCACTTTTTTATATGTGTATTAGAAAAAAAGATTACTAAACTTTCACAGAAAACCTCAAGTTGCCAAATTCTATTAAATAGAGTATTTCTTGGGGAGCCTGGGTAGCTCAGTTGGTTAAACATCTGCCTTCAGCTCAGGTCATGGTCTCTGGGTCCTGGGATTGAGGTCCATATCAGGCTCCCTGCTCAGTGGGGAGTCTGCTGCTCTCTCTCCCTCTTTCCCTCCCCCTTGCTTGTGCTCTCTTGTCTCTCTCTCTCAAAAAAAATAAATAAAATCTTAAAAAAAAAAGTTTACAACTTCTAATTCAAATGTTATTTTAGGGCCTTGATATCTTTAAACACATTATCCTAATGCCTATATTTAGCATCAACAGGAAAACACCTGGGAAATGAAAGAATATGATTAATTTTATTGCTGAGAGACTTATATCAATAAATTTGAAAACTGCCACTAAAATATTAAATATTATAGAACATAAAGGCTATTCAAATCTATGTACAAAGAAACTGGCCTGGAAAACATATTTCAAAAGTAGTAAAAGGATTAAAAATAGTAATAGAGGGATAAATACAGGTATCTGAAGAATTTAAATTAGACTATTACAACTGGGATCCCTGGTGGTGTAGCGGTTTAGCGCCTGCCTTTGGCCCAGGGTGCGATCCTGGAGACCCGGGATCGAATCCCACGTCGGGCTCCTGGTGCATGGAGCCTGCTTCTCCCTCTGCCTATGTCTCTGCCTCTCTCTCTCACTGTGTGCCTATCATGAATAAATAAAAACAAAAAAAAAATAAAGTTGTTAGACTATTACAACTTTACTTACATAATGCAAGTATTATATGCCAAGATTAAAGGAAAATCAACAAAACTACTGTCTTTATATGGATAAATAATTGATGAACAGAAAGATCTCAAACACAGATTTTTAGAACTGGAAAGAATCATTAAAGGTAATATGTAGTAGTACTTTGTCAATTATTTGTATACATGTCTCCCTTACATGCTACGTGTCTCTCACCAGATTATCAGGATTAGGAGTTTGTCTCACCAATTTTATTGTTCACTAGTTTTAGCATAGCATGTAGCAAAGTACTTCGCACATGGCAGATATATATGTTTGATTAGTGGATGGCTAGTGAGTGATTTTCAGAAATGATCAGTGACTCTAAAAGAAGGAATCAAGTGCATTTCCTCAATTCCCTCCTCCTTTTGATTTGTAGTCTTAGCCTATGTGTAGGATGCATGCACTCTTCTCTCTGCTTTCCTCCATGGGGGTGGCCTGCTATTTTATAGCTATGCAAGTGATTGGGTAGGTAAAGGAAAATTTAGTGATGAAATATTAGCAAGTCTGTTTTGACACATACGTGAGTTACATCTTCAATTAATATTTTTTCCTTAAAGATTTTAAGTAATCTCTACACCCAGCATGGGGCTTGAACTCACAACCCAGAGACCAGAGTCACATGTTCCACCAACTAAGCCAGCTAGATGCCCCCTGCTTCTCCCTCTGCCTATGTCTCTGCCTCTCTGTCTCTCATGAATAAATAAAATCTTAAAAAAAAAAGGATACAAATAACCTGTCTGTAAATATACTTATAATAAATCAATAAACTGTGTCTCTGATCCTTGGAGTAAATTTCTAGAAATGGAATTATTGAATCAAAAGTTCTCGATACATACTGCCAATCTCCTTTCCAAGATTTTGCCTATTTATACCTCTAATAAAAGAGATTACTATAAAGGATTACTATAAAAGAGTATTTGTTTTGTTACATACTATTCAGTGCTAAATACGTACATGCTCTAAAACTATGCTAATTTTGTAAATTTAAAATGGTTACCTTGTTTTAGCTTGCATTTATTTTGTTTTTGATTACCAGTGTGTGTGGCTGAAGATTACTTCTTGTGGCCTATTATTCATTATTACATAGCATTTTAATTTCTTCAGTTTAATATTTCACTATATCACTAATTTGAATTTTTTAATATTCAGAGAAGTACTTTATACATTACTTCTGGGGTAACATTATTGGTTATTCTTTACACTTAAAAAAAATTCCACAGGAAATAATGTTAAGGATTAAAAATCTTATTAAAAGTTTACAGTGATATAAAATTTAGCTGCGTGGTTAGTTATATTTATTTTGCATTTCATTATACACTGTGGGTCATGGAATTTCAATAAAACTTTTGTTATTGAAATTTGTGCAGTAGTCATTGCATATTACTGCCATCTTCAGGTGAGATGGTTATTGTAAGTTAGAAGGCCATTGGCAATGTTTATTGTACTTAATGTATTTGATGCTTTATGATCATTGTTTAAATCTCCATCTTTCCCATGGTTTTCTCATTTACTTTTTGTCATTTGAGTGGTGTGGTTTGTGATATGTGTATTTTGCATAATTTGAAAAAAAAATCCCTGTAGTAACCTATGATTAGGAGAGGTAAGCAGAGAAGATAGCATTCCTTTCCACTGTATTACCAACAAAATGCACACGTGGTAGCAATGATTAGCTCAGGCAGTGTCACCTGCCTATGTCTTGTTTGTCTGGGATTGAGAGAAATTGCATCTTTCTAATATGGATTCAGAAATGAGAGTCACCTAAAATGAATAAAGTATTACGTGCCAATTATACATCAATTTAAAAAGAGGAAAACAATTTTAAAAATGAGGCTATTTCCCGCAAATCGGTGACAGTATAGAGGGTCATAGACAGTAAAAAAAAAAAAAAAAAAAAGTAATGACTTTATTTTTGCTAAAAAAGTTTCAATAGAGCCATTGTCTGCATGATAAAGTCTAACTTTTGTGATATACTACATAGTCTTGGTCTCTAATAATCTAGATGACCAATGTTTTTGAGAATTACTACACAAAGATTCCTCGAACTTGTTTCCCAACTGAGCACTAGTATACTTGGGCCAATCAGGAAATGCATGCACCTTGAAATTAATTACTAGTTCAAGTTGGGCATCAATTAACACCATTTTTCTCCTGGTGGGGTGAAGGGAATCCTGGACCAATTATCATTTTATAACTCTTCTGGTTTGAGCTTTCAGTTACACTATATAAACACACCAATTAAATATTGTTTGAATGATTTAAAATCATTTTTAGTTTGGTATAACACAAAGCACCTTAGAAATATGTAATAGCTCTTCATTATTATCATTATATAAAGCCATAAATAGTACTATGTAGTAATAAGTCACATTTCATTTTTTAAGACTTTTATTTATATGTTCATGAGAGACACACACACACACACACACACAGGCAGAGACACAGGCAGAGGGAGAAGCAGGCTCCATGCAGGGAGCCCGACCTGGGACTTGATCCCAGGTCTCCAGGATCACACCCTGGGCTGAAGGTGGCATTAAACCGCTGGGCCATTGGGGCTGCCCTTAATTTGGTTTTGAATATCATTCTTTCTCTTGGGATTATCTGTTTACTTAAAAGAAACGCTTTTATTGACAGAATGGTATCAGTCAGAACTGGCTGACTTGATTTTCATTCCATTAGCTTATTTTTTCTTAGTTTTAAACATGTCTAGAAATATGAAAGCATATGCTGAGCTCTAAAACCAATAAAAGCAAAGGAATATTATGCAAAAATTATGAATGATATGATTTACTATGTTTAGCATACTCAATTTTTAAAATAGGTAGTTATAGGTATGTAGAAGATGAGAGATCATGTCAAAGGTGAAAGCTATGACTAATAGGTAGAATCTGACTAGTTGAAGAAGTACAAACATATTCAGTCAGTTGTAGGAGTTTAAATTGGGTTCTTGCAGAGCAGTGTTCATGGATGATCAATTTCTTTTCCAGAATATATGGTGCTATTTGCCACAGTGTTGAATACTGTAGATTGACTTGCTCATCTTCAAATCCACACTCCTGCTGTGCCTTTCTATTTTATAAAAGCTGTTAGACTATCAATGGGATTTTTAGACTTCTTTGCAGCTTGTTCTGGATATGCATTAGTTTCTGCAAATTAAGTACACTTGCACAATTTGGAATGTAACCTAAATGTTTTATGTCTTTTCTTGGTTGTGTATATGTTGGTAAACACAATCATGAAAATGTGACATTTTCTGTAGTAGCATTTCATAACCCTATCTCCAGCTTCCTATGGTGTTTGAAACAATTTCAGCGGAGATGGTGGCCATACTTCAGTGCCCAGTAAATGGCTCTGCGGTATTTGATGGGCATTTGTGCTGATCATAGAGGCTTCCAGATCCAGGTATCTTCCAGATCCCTGAAGTTGGCTGTTGCTCTGTGTTCACAAATTCAAAAGTTTCATGGTAGGACAGAAATACTATTTCTACTGCAGGGTAAGTTCTGTAGTGCTCTAAGAATAATTTCTGGAGCCTTCCTCTCTTGCCTTCCTAGTAATTTTCTTGACTCCTAAATATCTGTACATCTTAAAATACCTAGAGTGGTTTTTGTTTCCTGACCTGAACTGCGACTGATTTAGTCCTTTACTAAAAATGTATACGACTGGCAAAGTCAGGATGGTATTACCACAGGGATATGTGGCAGAGACCAATATCCATTCTTCTTTCTCTTAGTAACTGAAGATCCTAGTGTTTCTTAGCCAGGCTAAGACTTCACTTCTTAGTTCTGCTGCAGCTACCAGTGCTCATATAACTACATCTTAGCTAATGAGATGTAAACAGAACTGATGTATGTCACTTTCTGGTGATGTCCTTGCCTGTTTCTCTTCTCTATTGACTGAGAAACAGATGTAGTCATGGAAAGTGGAGAAGTCACCTTGGGCCCAAAGATGAAAAATTCTTGTTGATGATGGCAAAGCTACCCTGCCAGCCTGAGATTTACTATATTTGGATGGCAACATTGAGATATAAAATAAGCATCTTTCTGCCTTAAACAACCATATTTTTGCTCCTCCTCCCCCCTTTCTTTTACAGTGGCTTATACTGTGACCTAAACTAATACAAGATATACATGAACTCTGAAGTTTAAGGTCAAGTCAGAAAATGACTGCATGTTACTCTATTAACAGGTACTCTTCCTATAAACATATACCATATATTTATAGGAATGACTTAGAGTAGCTTATCTACAATTCTTATATTAAGAGTTGAGTAAAGTACTTAAAAACTGCAGTAAGTCAAATATTCAAAAACAAAGTTCAGTTATACTTTAGAATGAATGTATTAAAACCTTGCTTTCAAAGAGTGAGCTTCTTGTCTTACTTGCCTACTGTTAGAAGAATCGATAGACAAGATAGGACTGTAGCTCAGAGGCTAATTCAGAATATTCTTTAGGCTAAGTTAGGTGAGATCACTACATGAACTCTGTACATAAAGAAAAACAGACATCAATACTAATTCAAATTCTTTATCCAGGACATTGGAGCATGCTGAACACTAATATTCTAGGTAAATGGTCAAAGCTATGTGAGACTTTTAGAAGAATTTTTCATCAGAAAGATTTTGGTTTTCATACCAAATGACAATATCCCTCTGGGAAAAAGCAAAGTCCACTCTGAATAGGAAATCTTAGATATAAAGAAGGTTTTAATATCAATGTTTGAGGTTTATATTCTCATTTCACTCTGATTTATTGTATATTAAAAAAGAACCAGTTTCAAAACTTTGAAAATTTGAAATGCTTTACTACTCTCTTATTAGATTTTGTAAGTCAGACTTGACCAAGTTCTATTAAATATTCAATTCAAAGCTGTAGAAATGAGCAACAACTTCCCCAAATTTAAGGCCTTTGTTAGTCTTTTACATGCATTATCTCATCACAAGTTAATGAGTCCCAAGCACCTTTTATGCCCACAGTCTAGTTTCTGTTTTTAGTCAAAGCAAACATATAAAAACCATGTTTTAGGTAACTGACCTTGCTACTGCAGCCATGTATGTTTGGAACAAAAATCAGTTCCTTGGCAAAAGTCCACGGACATAAGGGAAGACCAGCAGTTTATGCCATCATCAGAAACTCATCCTATTAGGAACAATATGTATCGGATAATGGGATGATATCTAACTGATCCAGAGTCTGTAGCAGATAGCATTCCTTTGGAAACAGACTCCAAGAATCTGAGATTTGTATGCAGACTTAGTGTGTGTTCTTGGAGACAGTATCTGGTAGACCTTTGGGAAGTAAAATTAGGAATAAGAAGTTCAGCTGTAATGCCCTTGCAGCAGAGGCTTCAGGAAACACATGAGGAGTTCTGAAACTGCGATGCTTTAGAATTGTTCCAACCGAGACACAAAAGATGGTCTATTAGATACCGATTACATTTATTCATTATTAAATTATTTTTTAAAAGACTTATTTACTTGAGAGAGAGTGCATGCACATGTGTGCACATGCAAGCAGGGTAAGGGGCAGAGGGAGAGAAACTCAAGCAAACTTCCTTTAGCAGGGAGCCCACTGCTCATTCCCACTGCTCAATCCCACAGATCATGACCTGAGCCAAAACCAAGAGTTGAACACTTAACTGAGCCACCCAGGCATCCCTATAGTTGGTTATTTTAATATCCAGTCTGATAATTCTTATAGGAGGATGACTGAATTTATTTATATTTATCAGTATTTTAGACTTTTTCTATCATGTATCTTTGTATATTTCAATTTTTCCTATTTTTCTTATGCTTCTGTTTTGTTTTTTCTTAAAATATTATTTATTTATTTGAGAGAGTGAGAGAGAGCGCCAAGTGGAAGAGTGCACACAAGCAGTAGGAGGGAAGCAGAATGAGAGGCAGAAGCAGATTTCCTGCTGAGCAGGGAGCCTGACATGGGGCTTGATCCCAGGACCCCGGGATCCTGACCTGAGCTGAAAGTAGATGCTTAACCAACCAAGCCACCCAGGCATCCCTCTTCCCTTACTTTTTAAAAAAATGATTGGGACTTTTTGCTTTTCTCTCATTTCATTTTTGCTTCCGTTTTTTGAATCTAAATTCTCTAATTTTGTAATGGTTATATTTGAAATTTTACTATGCCTACCTAACCAATATCTTAAAACTTCATTTGGAAAAATACAAGAATTGAATACTTCAACCTATTATTAGGCTTCCTACTTACACATGATTATTCATTGTATTTTAGTGTTATGCATTTTTACCTTCACAAATTAGAATATCATAGGTTATTATTATTTTATACAGACAATATTCATTAAGATTTACTTAAATGCATTACCACCCTCACTTGCTGTTCAACTATCTTCCCTTCTTGTGTCTCAGGCACTCTATTAAGTTTGTTTTTCTTTTTCCTAAGTTATATCCTTTAGAACGATGGTTCTCAATCTGTGCAGTTCAAATCATCCATGCTTCCCAAGATGATATTTTATAAATACGTGGGGGACATTTTGTTAGCACAATGAACAGATGGCAGTTACCGGCATTTATAGTGTGACCTAGGGATGTTGAACATCTTGAATCACACACCCGACAATCTCCCACACAAAAGAATTGTTTTGGTTCCTACACGACTCCCAATGATTCTGTTGGACACATTCAAGTAGGTAAAAATGTCTTGATAAGTGTTTGAGTATAGGAATGCGTTCCACCTTATATTTGGCACAGTTTTAACACACTGAATTTTCCAGGAATGCAAACACTACATAAATCAAGGAAAGACTGATTTTATTTTGTTCTGGATTTTCACCATAATGGCTTGCTAATTCAGAAAAATCACATCACTCATAGCTATGTTCATCTTGGATGTCTGAGGTGCCAACATAACTCCTCTGTCTTAATCTACACATGTAGCTGTCATATGCTGGGGATTCTATGCACGTGCACACACACGCTTACATACTGAGTTTTATACAAATGAAGTTACAAGTGTGCCTACCCGGGTAGTATGTTTTTTCTTAATGTAGTAGTGAGACCATCAAGATTAAGCATACATTTTTTTTTTTTTTTTTTTACCAAGAAACATGCTGCCACAGTTGGCAAGGACATAGTATACTTTTACCCTTGAAGTAACAGCACAGGTATCAAGGGAATCGCTGATCCTGGCTAACACGTGAAGCGTACCAGCTGTTATTGACGGAGAAGTATACACTGCGAGCTAGGTAAAGGAGAATTCATTGGCATTAAACCACTCTTCAGCGGCTCGGGACTATTCATTCCATGGACACCAGGATCGGATCCCAATGTTACCTTGGACATGACCAGGGTCTGGGGATTTATCTAGATAGGGGGCTGGATGAAGGTCTATCGGTATCCACTGCAGCTTCTTGCACAGGCTCCCCACAGCGTCACTAGGGAATCCACTTGTGAGTCCATGCAAGCTTCATCTCTAACTCGTAAACGTGCCAAATGCGGCCCTTTCGGTTGTGGCCTATTTGCTTCTGCAGCCTCCTCAGCTCCTCTAACTGTACTGGCTCCAGGACCGGCATAGGTGATGCTTCTCTCCTCGCTTCTTTCCTGGACTCCTTCACTGGGTTAAAAGAGGGCTCTGCATTTCCGCAACACACCTACCTGGCGCATTTCTTTCTCTAACACCACACTGAACTGCGCTGTGGTGAAAACGCGGACATCTTTTTGTGCCTGACTACGAGCGCGTCTTCTCCACAGCTCCTGGCAAGGCGATCGGTAAGGGGAACGGATCACTAGATGTTGGCTGTGAAAAGAAAAACGACAGCAACGTCACATTTCGATACCGCTCACGTGATTAAAACGTTTCAGCTCCTCTTCCGTTTCCCAACTCTTTCTCTTCGTTCTCTGTGCCCTCCCACCTACGAACCCGAGGCCAAGGACAGGCAAGCGCACCTGACGCCTCCTTCAGGAGCCCGGCAGCTCTCCCAAGCGGCACTCCCTCCCGCCTAGGAAGCCACGTCAACGCGCTGACGTCACGCGCGCCGCTGGCGTCCCGCCGTCAGGCCCGCCCATCAAAGCCTACCGGGATCTCTCTCTCTCTCTCTTTTTTTTTTTCTTGCGGTCAGCGGGGACAGCTTGAACTGCGGTCGCACGGAAGGCCGGCAACGACGAGTTCCAAAGGCGGCGGGTCCTTGCGGACTCCTGCTTCCTCAGAGTAAGACGGCTTGTTTCCCAGAGAGACGCACGGGCGGCCGAGGGCCCGCCCCCAAGCGCCGGCCGCGGTCTCCCGGGGAACGACGCGGCGCGCGGGCCGGGGCTGGGTGGGGGCGCGCGTGCGCATGCGCGTGCGCAGTGCCGCGGCTTTTGCGCCGACCGGGAGGGACGGGCGTGTGCGCTGCTTTCTTGCAGGGAGGATGGCCCAGTCCTCGGGCGAGGACGCCGTGGTGCTGCAGGCGATGCTGAGGCAGCTGTTCCAGAGCGTGAAGGAGAAGATCACGGGGGCTCCCTCCCTCGAGTGCGCCGAGGAAATCCTCGTACATCTGGAGGAAACTGATGAAAACTTTCACAAGTAAAAAAAGCTTTTTGCTGTCTTCAGCAGACAAACCTTCCCCGCCCGATCCAGAGAAGGGCCAAGTGTAGTTAGAGGATGTTCGATTATTGTCGTTAAAATAGCGCCCGAGCCGGAGGTTCTTTTTGGTTCGTTTACACAAATGCCGAATTTAATGTTTTATTTATTCTTTACCTACTCTTCCAAAGCTGCCGCCGCCCCAGTGCCACAGCCCGCCTGTCCTAATTCTTCATTTTTCCTCATGGGCAGTTCAGTAGCGCTCGTGGCGAAGCGTTCACGTTCTTCCAAGAGCATTCAGTCAGTCCCCGAGATCTCGCTTGCTGTGCCCTGAGGTCTTCCAGGGGCTGCACCGGTTGACCATTCTGAGCACGGCAGGGAATACTGAAGTGAGATTTTTTTTTTTTTTTTTAGAAAAAGATTTTATTTATTTATTCATGAGAGTCACTGAGAGCAGCAGAGACATAGGCGGAGGGAGAAGCAGGCTCCTCACGGGAAGCCCCATGCGGGACTCGATCCCAGGACCCCGGGGTCAGGCCCTGAGCGGAAGGCAGACAGACGCTCAACCGCTGAGCCCTCCAGGCGCCCCTGAGGTGATGTAATTTCTTTCCTGTGGAAAAGCTTGAGTTCTTAAAAAGGGAGAAGCCACATACTCAAGTGTCCTGGTACAGGCAGAAATACAAGTGCTGCAGAAGGGCTACAGAGTGCTCGATGTGGGAGCAGTAGAGTTTTAAGTTTGAAGGAGAGAGGTGCCCTTTTGAGATTATCCTGGAAGGTTATGTTTCTTTAGAGACGTTTTTTCCCTTTGTTTTGGTTTAATTTAAGTTAATCATCTCCTTTTGAAAAGGCTTGTTGCAGGTACCTCAATTAATTATTACTGGCAGAAGTATTTTAAATTCAGTGTTTGTATTTCATTTTGATCTCACGGAGATAAAATTTGAAATAATGAAATTTTCGTGATGAAAATTTTTCTCATGTTACCTTTTTATTTTTTTAAGATTTTATTTATTCGTGAGAGACACAGCGAGAGAGAGAGAAAAAGAAAGAAAAAGAAAGAAAGAAAGAAAAAAAGAAAGAAAAAGAAAAAAAAGAAAAGTAGGTTCCATGCAGGGAGCCCAATATGGGAATCGATCCCGGGTCTTCAGGATCACGCCCTGGGCTGAAGGCAGGCACCCAACTGCTGAGCCACCCAGGCGTCCCTTTTATTTTTATCTTTATTTTTATTTTCTTCTTCTTATTTTTTTTCATGTTTCCTTTAAACTGACTCTTGGGTGCCCTGAGGTTGTATTTATGGGGAACTCCTACCCATTTCTTACATGGGCATAAAGGGATCCTTGAGCCCTTTAATGTAAAAGTCTGTTTGTACTTGCAGTTTTATAGGTTGTATTTATGGTTGTCACCAGATTCTCAAGGGAGTTTTCAAAAGTGTGGAATTCTTGTTAATATAGAGTTCCTAATTTCATTAATATTTCTGGTGATGCATATAGTCTCTTTGTATTTCCATGATTTTCTTGTTTATTTCTTCATTAAATCCTCTAAGAGCTGTACAGCAGACTATAGAATAATTGCAACTTCCTCAAGTTAAGGTTTAACAATGTTTTGTAAACTCATATAATACGAATTTATTTCACACAGAATCCACTTAAACATCAAGTTTGGGGTTTCATTTCTGGTTTTTATTTCATATGCAAGCAGTTTAAATGATTTGTAAATTAGTATGTCACTTTTTGCTAGATTCATATTTTGAGCATTTTTTTATTTCATCTAGATTTTCAAGTTTATTGCTATAAAGTTTTTCATTAATATCCTGTTACCTTTTTAATATTTTTTAGTATCTATATTTATATGTCCCCTCCTTTTTTAAAAAGATTGTATTTATTTATTTATTTATTAATGTGAGACATACAGAGAGGCAGAGACACAGGCAGAGGGAGAAGCAGGCTCCATGCAGGGATCCCGATGTGAGACTCGATCCCAGGTCTCCAGGATCACACCCTGGGCTGAAGACAGCACTAAACCGCTGAGCCACCTGAGCCGCCCCTATTTCCCTCTTTTCTTTTCTTTTCTTTTCTTTTCTTTTCTTTTCTTTTCTTTTCTTTTCTTTTCTTTTCTTTTCTTTTCTTTTCTTTTTTCTTTTCTTTTCTTTTCTTTCTTTCTTTCTTTCTTTCTTTCTTTCTTTCTTTCTTTCTTTCTTTCTTTCTTTCTTTCTTTCTAATTATTTGTGCCTTCCCTCTTCTGTTCTGCTAGGGGTTTATTTTGTTAGTCTTTTAAAAGAATCATCTCTTGGCTTAGTTTTTCCTTTCTCTTAGGTGTATATTTTATGGTTTTTACGTTTCTGCTCTTTATTTTTTTTTCTTCTTGGAAAATTTTAAAACTTTTGTGATTAGTGGTTAGCTCATTAATTTGCAGCTTTTCTTTTTAGTGTGTTTAAGGCTACATACAACCCTGTATTGTTTTCGCTGCTCCAATTTTAAAATGTTTTTCAAATTAAAGTTAGGTCATTGTTGTTCCTCTCAGCAGTCTAATGACTGTTGTAATAAAGTAATTTACTCTTCAACAGTGCATTAGATTAAGTGCCTGCTGATTAGCATAGTTAATGTTCACTGTTTACTGCAGAGATGCTTTTGGCCTGCCTAAAAAATCCAGACACTCTCAAGTTAGAACTACTTTGTAGTGTTTAAGATTTATGATCCTAAAGTATTTTAAGTGGTTTGTAATCTTAAAAGCATAGATGGTAAAATTTACATATTGGTTCACTAAGCTGAGATCTGTGTCTTAGGAGGAAGAAACTCTTTGTATAGGAGAGGAAAAGAGAAGATGCTTGTCTTTGGTGTTTTTGTAGACTCTTAGAATTCAGAGTTGGATGATATATTAAAGGCCACTTAAGTCCAGGTCCTCATATTTTGTCTTTGTTTTCATTGACCTAACTCTTCTTGAACATTGTGTGTTCTTGGGTCACTTAAAGTATATATGGCTTCCCAAAGTGTTTTCTACTTCAGAATTATCTATCTTCCCATCTCCACTATCAGAACATTGGTTTTTTAAATCCACTCAATGTTGTCCTGGTATTGGCAAGAACAATTTTATTAAACAGACTTATAGTGGAAACTGGTGTCTTTAGACTACTGTATTTTTGTAAGAAGATGGTTAGGACAATTGAATCCATACATGATGGGATTTCAGGTAGTATAATAAACTAAAGTGGGGGAAAATGCAGTCATATTTGGGGAGAAACCGTAGTGTAGGTAGTAGTAGCCCTACATGGGGCTTTGGCCCAATGGGTAGTTTACCTGAACTATCTCTGCTTTCCAGAGCCTCTTCTATTTTTTTTTTGCCTTGAACTGTACATATTCTCTAAAAGATCCAAGCTTTCCTCTTTGTCTCTGAAAGTGGCAGCTGGGATTTGGGACTTGTGGAAAGGGAGAGAAGAAGGGATGAGGACATTGCTTTCATTATGTGCATATGTGTCGTGTAGATTTTGACACCTAAACTGGCCCCCAGAAAACGACTGGCCCTGGTTTTCAGTGCTGGCTACACCAGAATCTGTTTGTCCCCATGTATAAAAATACTGATGCTTGGGCCTCTTCATAAATGAATCAGAATTTCCTGGGGGGCTTAGGAGAGGGTGCATCGTAGGGGTTGGGCCTTGTTTTTGAAAAAACTCTCTAGGTGATTCTAACATGTAGCCAGGGTTGAGAACCACATAGAACATATTTGCTTAGATTTATGCAAGAATCTCATGTGTGTATTTTAGTAGTTATCAATCCTGATGATTGTAAAAGTCTCTAATGCAGATGTTCATGTTTGTAGCCCTCACATCCAATATACTTTTGGTTTGATACAGATGGAACACAATATTTATTGATTTGGGTTTATCTTTTGTTTTGCAGAAGAATCTACCAGTGATTTTTTAAATTAGTGAACTCTAGGGTGTTTAAGTGGTAACTTCAAGAAAACATCCATTGTGTAAAGTGATATCCATGTATAGTAAATTACTAAGAATTATATATGTGCTTCCATAATTAATGAATGTATTTTTAATAATTGTTTATTATGATCCAGAAGTCTGTTCTTTGACCTCAAAGGTTGTGGGTAATGTTAAATACCCATTCTTTCTATTACATAACCTTTTTTTATATGCTAATATGATATATAAAGTTAGGTTGGTCATATAATAAGTCTTTTGATTCTGAAATAAGAATTCCAAATATCAGCATTATAATTCATGACTTACTCTAATAAAGTCTCTTTTTAAAGAGTATCATTGCTGATAATTTTTTTCTATATATGATTGAAAAATTTGTTTAAATAGCTAACAGAATGATTTCTTGAAACAAACTTGTACTAGATTTTTTATGTTTTTCTGTCATTAATAGTATTCTGTATCAGTGCATATTTTGGTATATTTTGAACATGTCATAAGTTCATGAAAAATCAATTTTCTTGGAAAAGATCTAGGTAATAAAGCTGGAGAAAAAAATTGAAAAAAGTGAATGTTCTTTTACTCAACTTTGTAAAATTTTCCTATGTAAATGTGAAAAATTCCATATTCATCAGTAGTAAAGCCAAGTAGATGAGGCACATTGTGCCAGTATTTCATTTGAGCTGCTTCTGAAATGTGGTGAGGTGAACATTTTTCCTTAGTAGCAAACAACTATACTTTTGGGTTTTAATGTTCCTCTTTGAGGAATATTTAGAAAAAGATATTTCGCATTCATTTGGTAATAGTGTATTTGAAACCAAATTTTTGCTTTTTCTCATTAAATTACTTTTTTTTCATTAAGTTAATTTTGAGGTACCGTAAGGTTAGTTAAATATATGTATAATGTATTTGGTTTGGGAAGTGTCAAAGTATAGCTATGTGTAGTAACAGTTTTTGCATTAGGATTACCATTATTGTTACAACTGGAATTTAGTAAGGTCAGGTATTTTGTCTAAGGTTACAAGATTGACCAGTGTAAGATTTAGAACTTAAACCTGAAGCAGAGAGATTCATAGATTTCTAAAGGTATAACATTTATTCATTATGTAGATCATGTTCTTTAAAAAATAAGAAACTTTGTTATTAGAAAATTTTAAGATGAACAAGGAAGAAATATTAATAGAGTTCAGTTAAAATACAAAAGAATGGAAGTTGTATTTATTGTAATCAATGGCAAGGATGTATTATTCCCTATATTTCCAGTGCAGTTAGAGTATGTTAATCTGAAAATGTTAACACAGGGGCATCTGCTAAAAATAAATCTGAAAGGTATCTACATTGTAGCAGAACTAACTTCATTAAGCCTATGAAGGATTGTCTATAATAACTTATTAATAATGTAAATTTTTTTGAGGAAAGTTTTACATTTCTTAAATTTTAAGCATAGAGGTGATCCGCCAATATCTTTAGTGGTCAGGGTTTTTTTTTTTTTATTTTTTAAAGGTTTTATTTATTTATTCATGATAGACACAGAGAGAGAGAGAGAGGCAGAGACACAGGCAGAGGGAGAAGCAGGCTCCATGCAGGGAGCCCAACACAGGACTCAATCCCAGGACTCCAGGATCATGCCCTGGGCCAAAGGCAGGTGCCAAACCCTGAGCCACCCAGGGATCCCTAGTGGTCAAGGTTTTATAATGCTTGGAGTAAGTGGATGTTGAAAGGTCAAACTGGCATTCTGCAGGCCATATTTGGTCTGTGGTTGTGTGTGTGTGTTTTTTTAAAGCAACATTTAAAAATTGGGAGATAGCACATAAAATAGTTTTCTAGTTTTTCTTAAAACATTGAAAAATCAACAGTAGGCTAATATTCCTAAATGGCAACAAGTGGCTAAAGCCATGTAGAAGCTCTTCTTTTAACGAGATACCCTTTTATTTCACTACTGCCTCTTCCTTTTCTCTTTTACTTGTGGATGGCTTTACCTGTCTACCCCGGTAACATCTGAGTTTGCAAACCCTGGAATAAGTATGGGACCATTTGAAAGTCTTTTTTATGCATCAAGGGCTCTTTTATAAAATAAGAATATTACCATACCTCCAGAATAATTTCTAAAAATGATGCAATGAGTTCATTTAAAAAAGCTGTGGTTATCATCAGTCTTTTGGATTAGTTGTAGACTGATAAGATCAGTACTATGAGGATTACAATGAAGGGAATAGGATACATAATTTTCTAGAAGTGTTTCTCCCAGCCTATAGCAACAGTAATTTTCTAACCGGGGCACCACTATAGAAAACAGCATTCCTTGTAGGATTTTATGGGGTATTGCCATGAATTCAGATGGTAAAAGAACCGACACAAAATGAATTGTCAGATGAGAATATGAAGCCTTGGATTTTTCTGACCCAAAGAGAAGAGTCCACTTGCAGAAATGAATGTTTACTAATTTGAGTCTTCCAATGATCAGTGAGTCAGTAGAGCATCCAAAGGACCTTTGGCAGCCTGGTAATCCTCACAGTGATAGAGGGCTTTATCCTCCCTGGAGATCTTTTTTTCTTAAAAGAGCAGTAACTTATTAGGCAGTATTCAATTTTGGGGGTCTTGGGTTCTTTTAATTTGGAAGATAAACCAAAACCTTGAAGTATTTTGACTGGGGTCTTCTGGAGATATTACTATGGTCATAGATAAAAATGGTATCATTACAAAAAAGTATATGGTTATTCAAGTTTCCAAAGAGGAGGTTTGAACTTTTTCTCAGCATATTTTTTTTGTTTGCTATTTATAAATGAAGCTAAATAGTGGGGAGGTTTTTTTTATGTGTCTTTTATTTTATAATGATATTCTATTAACTTTCTTGAATACATTTTGTTAATGGACTTCCGTTATATTTCCTCACTGCCTTAGTTATGAAAATATCATTTCTGTTGCTTACAGTTTGGGTTTTAAACAAAGCAAACACAAAAGTATTTTTCAGTTAAATATTTATTTCTCCTAATTGCTTGATTTGTGGCACAGAAATGGGGCTGATAAAACCAAGGAATAATTCGCCTTTCCGTTGTTGATGATGAGATTTAGAATTCATCTTTAGAGTGGCTTCCCTTTAGTTTCAGAGAATTAACATAGGCTTGCCCATGTTTTGTTTCCCACTGAGTATCTCAGAGAGGTGAAGGAAAATTGGTGTGTCTGTTTGACTAGCCTAGGGCAGGATTGTGGGGAGGATTGAGATTGTTTTTAGGGACTTTTCATCTCTTTGCACTTTCTTCCAATCACACTTTTTCCCTTTTCCAGTGGTGTGATGCTGGCTGTGAGGTCTTACTGATTGGGCTGAAAGGGTATCTATTCCTGGATCCTTTTTCATTTACAAGGACATTTTAAAGAAAGCAGTGATACATTTATGGTATTGGAATTTCAGATATTTTGATTCTTTAGAGGGTTTCTGGTTTTGGTGGGATAATTGTGGGGAACACACATTTTTTGGAGTCTTCAGACCTCATCACACATATCTGCCAGCTCTAATCTCAGAGCCAGCTGTGTCTTGATGAAGGTAGTATAGGGACTGTCAAATGTTAAAAAATTAACATCTTTAAAAGATTCTCTTGAAACCTTAACCTTTGAATTACTCTTGCCTGTGTAAGTTTTTGCCATTTTGTATGGAATATGCGAAGATTTGGTTTGTAATTACAAATATACAAACTAAAAAATAAGTTAACATTTAAAATGGATGGAAGTTATGCTTGTATAAGGGAAGATCTTCAAGTAATATAAGGCAATGATGAATCACCAGAAGAAGCAAAAACTGCAAAACTGCTTGAATGATGGTTAGAGGCTTTTTTCTATGATATATGATTCAGGAGGTTTTGAGTTTTGTTTTTCTTGGAGTATTTCTGAAAATTAGCGTTCATCGTTTTGATCTAATATTGCAGGTCATTAAGTTTACAAAATAATGTTTTATATTTCTGCCTTTAGTAGATAGCTATTTTCTTAAAGCTTAGAAGTTACTAGCTAAATGTTGAATATAAATATTAAACATTTAAAAGTAAATTCAATGAATAGCTCAAAACAAAATTTTAAGTAAATTATACTTTTAAATTTAATGTGCCAGTTATAATTTTGAAAAAATAAGATGTAATAGACATACTTCCCTAAATGCAAGAAATTTAAATAATGCGCAGTTGGTAAAAATGAGTATTACATTTATTTATTTCCCTTTTCAATCTCTGTTGAGCATTACAGAACATCTTACTTTATTTCTTGAACGTTTTTGGAGAGTGTGGGGTTGTGGGAATAATGAGTTTTGGATTAAGGTAGACCTGAATTAATAGCTTGTGAATTTTTTAAAAAAGATTTATTTATTTGAGAGAGAGAGAGAGAGAGAGAGAGAGATAGCACAGCTGCTGGTGGAAGGGGAGAGGGAGAGAGAGAAAGAATCCTGTAGAGCAGACTCCCCACTGAGTACAGACCCTGACCCTGATGCTTGGCTTAATCCCAAGACCCTGAGATCACGACCTGAAGCAGAAATCACCAGTGGGCCACTTAACAGCCTGAGCCACCCAATCTCCCCTGAATTGATAGCTTGTGAAATTGAGGAGGCTTTTTAACTTTTCAATTTGTGTCCTCATCTATTTTACCTATTTCATGTGGTAAGACAATAAAGTGCTTGGTGCAGTGTCTAATATGTAGTAATCACTTCAGAGTCCCTCCTTGTTTATATGCAAATCAACATGTTTGGTTGTTTGTGGAGAAAGTCGAGGTGGCCTCATCTAAGTGGAGATGCAGTAATGAAGGGGCTTGGTTGATTAGGTATTTAAATGCCAAGCCAAGGAAGTTGTATTTAAAAGATAATAGCCAATAATTAGTTTTAACTACAACAAATATTTATCGAGACATTATGTATGTGATGTGTTGTGAGGTATTGGTATGAATAAAATGGCTCTAACTCAGAAATAATGAAGTCCATGATTTTTGAGGACCAGGGTGACTACAGTGTTCAGGATAACTATGAGAGGGAAGAGGGGGTGAAAGAAGATGAGCAAGAAGGCTGCAGTAATAATTTCTGTGTGAGGTGATATGGTTTTGCACTGACCAATAGAAATGGAGAAAAAGGAGGAAGTAATGAAGCCAAGGGATGTGTAGACAATGTTAACAGATGTTGATGACTAGGTGAATTGATGGAGTGAGTGGGCATGGGATGCGGAAAATGCTAATGTCCCAGAAAAAAACAATAAAATTCTAGATTAGCTTGGTGATTTGGAACGAAAAATTTAATCCTAGTTTAAGGTAAGAAACCTGAGTATTTTATAAATCTTTCTGTGCTAATATTTTTTTTCTGGGTATGGTTAATAAGTGAGTTCTTGATATTTACTGCATTTGTTTTTTAAATATTTGTTTTAGCTATGAATTTGTGAAATATCTTCGACAGCATATATGTAACACTTTGGGGTCTATGATTGAAGAAGAAATGGAAAAATGGACATCTGATCAGAATCAGGCTGAGGAATCTGGCTATGACACAGTTGTACAGCATGTTACTAAAAGAACTCAGGAATCTAAAGAGTGAGTATGTCCACAATAATATTTTAAAGGAATTTTCTCTCAGCAGGGCTTCTTGAAGGCACCCCTACCATGTCCCTTATAGATGGTGAGGATGATTTTTTATTTTTTTAAAGATTTTATTTATTTATTCATAGAGACAAAGGCAGAGGGAGAAGCAGGCTCCATGCAGGGGACCCGATGTGGGACTCCATCCTGGGTCTCCAGGATCACACCCTGGGCTGCAGGTGGTGCTAAACCACTGCACCACTAGGGCTGCCCAGGATGCTTCTTTCAAACAATGAGTCAGATTGTGCTACTTGAGTCCACTTAACACTGTGAAAGCTGCTCATCTCATTCAGAGTAAAATTCAGAGTAGCTTCTGTAACCTAGAAGGCCCACCGTGAGCCTTCTGTGCCCTCTCCTCCCTCATTTCTTAGCATATTTCCTTTCATACTGCTCCAGCCACACTGGTCTTGTTCTTTCTCAAACAGGCAAGCAAAGCCCTCCCTTAGGGATTTGCAACATATTACTTCTGCTGCCTTAGAATGCCCTTTCCCTAAATATTTGCATGACTTACTCCTTCATTTTTTTTTAATAGACTTTATTTTTTTAGAGCAGTTTTGGGTTGCACATCAGAATTGAGCAGAGTGTACAGAAATTTCTTTCCCACATATCCCTTGTTCCTACATATGCATAGACTTCCCCATTCTCAACATTCTCCACCAGACTGGTACATTTGCTTCAACTGAGGAACCTGTGGTTACACGTCATTATTACAGAGAGTCCATAGTTTACATAGGGCTTACTCTTAGTGTTGTGCATTCTGTGGAATTGTATGAATGCACAAATGTATAATGACATGTATCCACAATGATAGTATTACACAAAGTAGTTTTAATGCTCTAAAAATCCTCTGTGCTCTGCGCATTCATTCCTCCCTGTCTAAATCTCTGGTAACCACTAATTCTTTTATTGTCTGTATAGTTTTGCCTTTTCCAGAATATTATATAGTTCGAACCACACAATATGTAACCTTTCACATTGTTTTTTTTGCTTAATAATATGCATTTAAGTTTCCTTCTTGTCTTTTTATGACTTGATAACTCATTTCTTTCTAGTACTAAGTAATAGTCCATTGTCTGGATGTGTCACACATCTTGGTTGCTTCCAAATGGTGGCAGTTATGAATAAAGCTGCCACAAGCATTGTGGGCAGGTTTTTGTGTGGACATATGTTTTCAACTCCTTTGGTAAATAGCAAGGAGCATGATTACTGGATCATATGGTAAGTTTAGTTTTGTAAGAAACTACCAAATTGTCTTCCAAATTTGCCGTACCATTTTGTATTCCCACCAATATTGTATGAGGTTGCTCTACTTACTTACCAGCATTTGATGTCAGTATTCCAGATTTTGGTTGTTGTGTTAGTAGTAATATCTAATAGTAGTGTAGTGATATCTCATTGTTGTTTCAGTTTGTATTTCCCTGATGACATGATGTGGAGCTTCTTTTCATATGCTTATTTGTCATCTTTATATCTTCTTTGGTGAAATATCTGTTAAGATCTTTGGCCCATTTTTTAATCAGGTTGTTTTCTTATTGTTGAGTTTTAATAGTGTGTGTATTTTGGATAATAGTCCTTTATCAGATAAGTCTTTTGCAAATATTTTTTCCTTTTCTCCCAGTCTATGGCTTATCTTTGTATTCTCTTGACAGTGTCTTTTGCAGAGCAGAAATTAATTTTCATTTTAATTAAGTCTAGCTTATCAATTACTTATTTCATGAATCGTGCTCTGATGACATATCTAAAATGCCATCACCCAAACCAGGGTCATCGAGATTTCCTCCTATGTTATCTTCTAAGAACTTTATAGTTTTGCATTATATTCATAGTTAAGTTTGTGATTCATTTGAGTTAATTTTTATGTTGAGTTTAAAGCACATGTCTAAATTGGTTTTTTGGCATGTGGATATCCAGTTGTTCAGCACTATTTATTAAAAAGACCATCTTTATTTTACTGTGTTGCTTTTGCTCCTTTGTTCCACATATTTGTCTATCCTTTTGTGAATATTTCACAATTTAGCTATAAAGCTAAAACTTTAGCTTTATAGTTTCGAAGTCAAGTTTTGCTGTTGAGGAATGTTATTAGTTCTCCAGCTTCATTCTTCTTAAATATTGTGCTAGCTTTTCTTTTTTCTTTTTTTTTTTTTTTTTGCCTCTTTGTATACGCTTTGGAATCAGCTAGTTTATATTCACAAAATAATTTCCTGGGATTTTATTTGGGATTGCATTGGATTCACAGATGAAGTTGAGAAGAGTTTACATCTGGACAATATTGAGTATTCTTAATCCATGAACATGGAATGGAATATTTTTCCATTTATTTAGTTCTGTTTTGATTTCCTTCAGTTGAGTTTTACAGTTTTGTTTATACTGATCTCTCTCTCTTTTTGTTTAACATTTTATTTATGTATTCATGAGAGACATGGAGAGAGAGGCAGAGACATAGGAGAGGGAGAAGCAGGCTCCGTGGGGAGCCCAATGCGGGACTTGATCCCAGGACCCCAGGATCATGACCTGAGCCAAAGGCAGATGCTCAACTACTGAGCCACCCAGGTGCTCCTGTACTGATCTTATATGTATTTTGTTGGATTTATACCGAAGTGTCTCATTTTTGCTAATGTAAATAGTATTATGGCTTTAATTCCCAATTCTAAGTAGAATTCTAAGTTCATTGCTGGTATATAGGAAAGTGATTGATTTTTGTGTATTAAACTTGTATCCTGCAACTTTGCTGTAATTGCTTGTTAATTCTAGGAGTTTTATTATCATTTTTGTTTTCAGATTTTTAGCATAGACGATGTCATTTATTAACAAGGACTTGCTTTTTCCTATCCAATTTGCTTGCTTTTTACTTCCTTTTCTTGTCTTATTACATCAGTTAGGACTTCCAGTAGGATGTTGAAAATCAGTGGTAGGAGGGAATGTCCTTGAGTTGTTCCTGGTGTTCCTTTACTTTTTCTAGGTCTCAGTTCAATGTCACCTTATCAGAGAGACCTTCTCTGACCTTTGTATGTAGAACAGTAGCCTGTCCCTTTTACTTTTTCTCCTTTTTCCTTGGTTTATTTTTCCTTTTCATGTTTTGTTATTGATTAATATGAGATGATATATGTATTTGCTTATTTTCTGCTTATTTTCTTTATTTCCCCACTAGAATGTAAGCTCTATAAAAGTAGATAATTTTATTTTTTCCATTTCTGTGCCCTTAATGGCTTGAAAAATGCCTGGCACATTTTAGGTACTTAATAGGTATTTGTTGGATGCATTAATGATACTGTCTCTTGCCAGTATAATCAAATTTATTTTACTGATGTTTGACATGATTTCGACTTTAGCAATAAATAGTTTTTTCTTTTCCCTCATTGTATAGTAATCACCTATTTAATAGAAACTACTATATGTTAGGTTTTAGGTCTTGGGGCTCTAATGTTAAATAAGATGCTTCCTACCCTTGAATAATCTAATCCATAGTGTTTTTAGGAGTTTGACATTACACTGAAAAATAAATTCAAAATAGATAACTTCAATATAGTATAAATGTCATGATATATGCAAAAGATCACATGGAAATATACAGGAAGATGTTAGAATATATACTAAACAGCTATAACAAAGAAACAACAAAATGTAGTGGCTCAAAGAAAGCACATTTTTTTCCCTCCTTATACAATACTTCAGAAGTACGTGAGTGCAGGATAGGTAGGTGGATCTGTCCAGTGAATTTATCTAGGGACCCCAGGTTCTTTGTACTTCATTGTTCCATTGTATCCTGGGGCAGAAGCTAGTCAACTTTTTCTTTAAAGCGCTATGTAATAAATATTTTAGGCTTTGCAAGCTGTTGTAGTAATAATACAGCCATACACAATATGTGAGTGAGAATGTACCTGTGTTCTGATTAACCTTTACAAAAACAAAGGATAGGTTAGGTCCCGAGTATGGATTTTACCAACCTCTCTTCTTATTATTCCCTTCACCTGCATAGTCGTAGCAGCTATACTAACTCTACAACTAGGTTTCAACATGGACAAGAGAAGGGAGAATAGGAAAGCAGGATTCTTTATTCACTCACTTTCCATTGGCTAAAACTTGGTCACATGCTTATCTACAATGGAGACTGAGAGGTTTAATGCTGAGCTGATGACCCTGTCCTCACAGTGATAACTTTGGGTAGGAGTATTAGGAGTATTAACCTAACATTAGGTGCAAGAGGGGGGAGGATGGATACTGGAGACGAACCCTCTCATTAGGGCTCATTCACAGTTGGACAGTAATTAGAAAACTAAAAAAAATAAGTATGTTATTTGTGAGCTCAGTTTTTGTTAAATTAATTTTAAGTCCATAAAATTTTCAGATATCAGTACTAGAAAATACTTTGGCAATAATTTGTTCTAAGGTCCTTAATTTACAGGCTCAGAGAGGCAAATTAAGGGATTTTCCCAGAGTGATACAGTTGTTTGATATTGGAATCCAGCGTAGAGCCTGTCTTTCTCTGAGTTCCCTTTTGGGGGTACTTTCAGTGAATGTTGCCCCATAAGAATTCTTATATTGTTTTTTCTGCAGTTGCTTTTTATAATTACTTGTGTTTTTGACTCCCTGCTAATCTATATGGATTCCTAAGGGCAGGAGCTGTGTGGCTGTACATGTATGACTTTCAACCCTTTACAAGTGCTCTCCATGTATATTGCTTATTGCTTGCCTGCCTTTCTGGCCTTACAGAAGATGAGAACAATATAGCTTCTGTTTGATTTGATGTTTTAAAAACTGCCTTTTAACTAAAGAGGTCATGAGGCTCAAAGTTGGCCAGGTGAATGGAAACCCTTAAATGGAAGCCAAGTGGATATCATAGACATTAGGGAGGTACTTGGGTTCTTGAACAGTGGGACAGCATGACAGAAAATACCTAACTGTCACTCAAAGTATAATTTAATACAGAACAGTAACTGAGAAGAAAGAAATTTGAAAGCTTCCTTTTCACATTTAAGCTCAGCTACTTGGATATTCCATGTTTTAATGTTTCAATCCTTGGCATAATTGATAATTTGAAGGTCTGTTTTTTTTTTTTCTTTACCTGTAGCATGAAATGTGACACAACAGAAGACTTGAGGGCTATAAGGGGCAGGATTGGGGGGAGTAATTTTCGAGTTTCTCTTGAATTCATACTTATTCTTGGGGGTACTTGGGTAGCTCACTTGCTTAGGCGTCTGCCTTTGGCTCAGGTCTCAATTCTGGGATCCTGGGATTGAGTCCCACATTGGGCTCTCTGAGTGCTCAGTGGGGAGCCTGCTCCTCCCTCTCCCTATGCCTGCCACTCTGCCTACTTGTGCTCCCTCTGTCAAATAAATAAATAAAATCTTAAAAAAAATTCATGCTTATTCTTGTAGCTCCGTTCTTTAGCTTCCAATTCTTCCAATTCCGTTCTTTAGCTTCCAATTAAAAATTGCTATCTGAAGCTAAGTGGCAATAACTTTTTTACTCTAATAAAAATTTTACAGAATTTTTATTCATAGTAAAGTCTTTTAAATTTGGATCCCACAAATTTAATTTTGGTAATGATTTGGGTATATGACATTTCCTTCATTCTATTCTCTGGACTTGAATATATGTGATGTGTCTAGGGACCTTTGGCATTGTGTTTTTCCATGCTGGGTCATCATGATTGCCTTTTACTGCAGTTCGAAGGCAGGTATTGAAGCTTGGAATATGGCTCATCTTTCCAGTATTACAAAAATTGGATTATGTACTTGAACTTATGTTACCTATTGTATTTCAAAACATTAAGTCTGATTTATTTTTATTTTATTTTTTTAAAAAAGATTTTTATTTATTTATTTGAGAGAGAATGAGAGAGGAAGAGATCATGAGCAGGGGGGAAGGGTAGAGGGAGAAGCAAACTTCCTGCTGAGCAGGCAGGTCGATGCAGAACTTGATTCCAGGACCTTGGGATTATAACCTAAGCTGAAGGCAGATGCCCAATGGACTGAGCCACCCACGTGCCCAAATCTGATTTATTTTTAAGTGCTTAAACTCTTTATGATTGGACAGGATCACTTTCCTTTTGTGACAAGTTACTGTATTATTTAAATAAATATGTTACTGAACAATGCAATAGTGTACACCTATTAATAAATTAATAAAGTTCAAACCACTAAGATATATTAAGTAAAAGCCATGCAGATTAGGATTTCTTATTTATTGATTTTAAGGAAAAAAGCTAACATCATATTCATCTTTGGATAATTACAAATAATCTATTTCTGGCAGTACTCTTAAATTTATTCTAAAAGGAGTATTAAAATATTTTATTAATCAGAAAATGAAAGCATTTTCATGCTAAGAGCAAAGTTTTCTATGGGACTGTTAGGATTTTTTTTTTTAATCTCTGGGTAAGCCATTTAATTTTCTTGTGTTTTAGTTCATCCACATGTAAAAATTAAAGCAATAATAATTACCTCACAAAGCTGTTAAATGTCTTGAGTGTTTGTCTTCTGCTTTGTGAGTTGTAGATGAAAGATTGTAAGTTGTGCAGTTTTTTTTTCTTTTGTGTGTGTGTGATGCTTTAGAAATTAGTATTGATGATTAGGCATTAGTACCTCTATTAACAGTATTTTAATCATAATTAGAAATTATTTTCTTAAACATTTTAATTTTTAAAAAGATTTTATTAACTTATTTGAGAGAGAGAGAGAAAGAGAGAGAGAGAGAGAGACACAACATGAGCAGGGTGAGGGGCACGCTGACTTCCACCGCGCAGAGAGCTAGACGTGGGGCTCTATCCCAGGATCCTGAGATCATGATTCCAGCCTAAATCAAGAATCAGATGCTCAACCTACTGGGCCACCACGTCTCCCCTTTTTGATATTTCTTAAAATAGAGGTTTACTGGTGGAAGAATTCATTTGTAGGGTTTGTCATCTATTCCTCATATATGTAACTACTCACCATGTAGATTTTCATTATTAATTGATGTGGCTTTTATTCACTACCTCTTAGAACTTTTTCTTATTTTCACTTGGAATATTGAGTAAGTCTTAATGGTCTTCATGCATTTGTTTTGTTTTTTTCCAAACTGCAGTAGCTATTTTGAGGTCTAGTTCATTTGACTCTTGATATTGGGGGTTTGGCTTTTTTGTTTTTCAAATTTTAAAAATTATTATTGGGGCACCCCCTGCTCAATGGAGCATGCAAATCTTGATTTTGGGTTTGTGAGTTTGGGCCCCTCATTGGGTGGAGAAATTACTCGTTTAAAAAAGATAAAAGTAAAAATTATTATTCTTATCTCTTTCTGTGGACAGTTTGCTGATACTTTTTGTGGAAGAATTCATGTTGGTGTTTTCAAAAAGGTCAGGAGGAAACATGTCTAAAATGGAATGTACAGATTTTCTGTGAATTTTAATTACCCTTAATCTAACCCTATATACATCATTGAGATTTTACCTTTATATTCATTATTTAATTACCGTATTGTCAATTTTTTTCCTGAGATCTTTTTTAAAGATTATTTATTTATATATTCATGAAAGACACATAGAGAGGCAGAGACATAGGCAGAGAGAGAAACGGGCTCCCTGTGAGGATGGGGGACTTGATCCCCAGACCCAGGATCACGCCGAGCTGAAGGCAGATAGATGCTCAACTGCTGAGCCACCCAGGCATCCTGACCATATGGTCAATTTTAAGAGGAAAGGACTTTATGTTGTTTACATGGCTATACGTAACTGCAAAGGAATCTGGGGGTTATAGTTTAGGCCTGTCCAGCTATAATCCAATTACTGTCGAAGAAGAGAACAGGTTTTGATGGTTAGCTCTTGATTGCTACCAGGGCATTGTTATGCTTCCCTGTTTCTTGCTACTGTGAATGTGTAGAGGAGAAAGCTAGAGTCCTCCGTCTCAGTTATCCTGTCTCCTTCGCCATTTAGTCTGATGAGTGACCTAGGGTTCCTTCTTGCTCTTTATATCCTCTTACCTTAAACTTGGATCCTCCCTGGACTTTTTCTCACTTCTATAGAAGTTCTCTTCTGTATGTGTTTTCCTCCTGTATTGATTCTAACTATTACCATCTTCTTGTAATATTTAGTGTTTTCTCACAATTTCTGGTGCTTTAAAAATACATACATAAATTATGTATTAAACTTGCTTCTAGATATATATTGCACAAATTATATATTGCTAAATCATATTAAATATATGAGAATATATTTTAAGTCATATAGAATTATATATTTAATAATATATAATGTATAACATATAATTTAAAATATATTTTAAAATGCCTTTAAACTTTAAAATCTCAGTCTCCTATTTCTATCTAAATCCTCAAGCATGGTTTTGTTGTTTTTATGATAGTAACTTACCTATCCTTCCTTTTATTTATGGAGTTAAAATGACCCATTTACCAAAATATAAAGAAAGGGAATTTTCTGTGCTTATTTTCCTGATGTATTTTTATTACAACATGATAATAAATATATGTATTATGCTTTATATTTACAAAGAACTTTCAGATACCTACTCTTGCTGTGGCTATGTGAAATAGGTTAGCTAGATTATATATTTTTTTTATCTCATTTTATAATTGAGGAAAATTAAACTTATTTATGGTGACAAAGCTGGTAGGTAGTCAGGATTTTTTTTTTTTTTTTAATTTATGAGAGACACAGAGAGTAAGAGAGAGAGAGGCAGAGACACAGGCAGAGGCAGAAGCAGGCTCCATGCAGGGAGCCTGATGTGGGACTCAATCCCGGGACTCCAGGATCACACCCTGGGCTGAAGGCGGCACTAAACTGCTGAGCCACCTGGGCTGCCCAGTAGTCAGGATTTTAATACAACTTTTCTGATTCCAAATTTAATACTTTATTCTAGTATGTTTATTTAAATATAGACATTTCAATGGTCCAGGTCACCTAGTCCTTATTTGTAAAACAAAAGAGTACATTAGATTTTTTTTTTTTTTATAGTTTCATTTAGCTCTAAAATTCTATTTCTAAGGTTAATATGGATGCTGGAGAGTTTGCACTTAATAAGTGGAGAACTTTATAAGTTCTTTTTGAGACTTTTATTTATTACTTTTATTTATTATTTTTTAAGATTTTATTTATTTTAGACAGAGCGAATATGCTCACATACACACACATAGGTGAATTGGAGAGGAGTGAAGGGAAAGAGAGAGAATCTTAAGCAGGCTCGAAGGGTTTGATCTCAGGACCTGGAGATTATGACCTGAGCCAAAATCAAGAGTTGGATGTGTAACCAACTGAGTCACCCAGGCACCTCTCTTTCTAAGATTTAGATCCATGGAAGTAAAAGGGATTTAGAAGCTGTCTGGTTCAAATTCTTACCAATTTCAAGAATCCCTTCTTAACATCTCTGACAATGGGTTCTTTAGCGTCTCTTGTAAAGGGCCCACTGATAGCTTAACTCTTATTTAGGTCTTAGTGGTGGCTATAGGTGTCTATAGAGATCAAATATAGGCAGAGGAGAAATGAAGGAAAGGAATCGAGGAAGGGAGGAGAATAGAGAAAGAAGTAGAAATAAAGCAAGGACTAAAGGACTTGCCAGACAGACTATTCTGGTTAAATATGATATTAGCAGTTGGCTGTTGCTGAGTACTGGTGTCCATGCCGTTGGAACATCTTGCTTTATACTGTGTTAATTTTACTACTTTGGTTCATGTAATCAGATGAAGAAGCCTGGGAAATCACACACATTTTAGAATCCTAATTAATATTTATTCCTGTTGTGTGAATTCCATTGTGCCATTGTTTTTTAAGAAAACCTGACATAGGAACAGCTGGGTGGCTCAGTGGTTGAGCATTTGTCTTCCTGAGCAGGGAGCTTGCCTCTCCCTCTGCTTATGTCTCTGCCTTTCTCTCTGTGTCTCTCATAAAAAATTAAAAAGAAAGCCCAAAACTGACATATTTTTTTCTCTTTGGAATTGTGCTCTTAAAGGAACTTTACAGAAAAAAAATAAGGTAGTTCAATTTAGCTGAGTGTTTTAATTTGTGCTAATATTCTTATTCTTACCAAGACTGCTTTGAATTTAAAGATACAAAGAAATGATGCATTCCCTGAAGAATATCATGATGGTAGTGGTGGAATCTATGATTAACAAGTTTGAAGAAGATGAGATACGAAATCAAGAGAGGCAAAAAAAAATTCAGAAGGAGAAAAGCAACAACAGTTACTGCACAGATAATTGCTCTGATAGTGATTCATCATTCAATCAGGTGTGTTGTTTCATTTTAATTTATGTCTTGAAATGGCATTTAATAATCAGTAACTTCAATACATTCTTTGTTAGCCAGATTTTTTCTGCTTTCCAGTTTTAAGATTCAGAAGAAAAATAATAAAATTACCTAATCTTAAAAATTGAGTACATGAAATAATATCTTCTAGAATCATATGTTTAGTGATTACATTATATCTGAGACCAATCTTAATGAGGTATGAAAATAAACTAATTGATTTTTTTAATAATGCTTGAAACATCTGCTTAAGCTTTAAACAAAGCATCTTATTCCTGATTGATTTTTATTAATCAAAGTTTATATTACAGATGAAATATGGAAATAAAACATTTTTCTTATCTTCTAAGATGAAAGTCACTGTGAATTGTTAGTTTTAAAACATTAAGCTTCTTTGTAATATCAAAGATTTGAGGTTTTACATTTTTTCTTTCCAGGTTATTAGAATCCTTGTCATTTGGCTAGAGCAGAGCTAGCAGAAAGGCCACTGGTTTGATTAGTCCCAGTAGAAGACAAAAGAGACTAGTTAGACTAGAGCCTTAAATGCATGTACCATCAACTTCCCCACAGAAACTTCCAGGCCAAGTGGAGTCTCTCTGACCTTTGTGTGAATCCTACCTGATATTTTTAATGAAACATTTCATCTAATTAATGCTAACGTGAGGACATAGCTGTAACAGATGCCAAATACCAAAAAGGGATTTGGGGAGTTTGGGTGAAATGTGAAAAAGTCACACATACTGATCATAGTTGAGACTGCACTTTTGAGGGAAATATGTTTGGAAGTTGTTAAAGCAGAACTTAAAATTTGCTTTGCTCAGGAGAGATTGTGCTAAGTTTAGAATTTTACAAGTCAGGTTTATTTTCTACCCTTGATCTTAGCCAAAAGGCTGAGAGCGATTGAGGTTTATTTTTTGATGTGATGGGGAGGAAATGGGAAAGACTGAATTTCTTTCACCTTGTGGACCTTAATATTTCCTGTTGGATATACTCTTTAGAAGAAGCTGGGTTACAGAGATTTTAGTTTAGTTTTATTCAGTAGGTTTATGGAACTGCTTCAGATCAAAGAAGGCCTGGAAAAACATACTGTAGGACTCTGGGTACTTACAGGATTATACTTTATTTATTTGATGAACCATCCATTTACATTGAAATTGAACAATAAGAGGAAAAAAATGGAGCATTGTTCCTTGTTTTAAAAAGTCCAAGTATTCAGACCGAAAACATTTTAGATTTTCACTCAATTCTATTTCTTGGTATTTCTCCTTGGAATGTGCTCAGAAATTATTTGCTTAACTTATCCTTTAACATAAGTAAATATGTTTTAAAAACTTCCTTTAGAAGTATCTACCTATATTGATATCACCAGCAGATTTGTCTTGTGTTACTTTACAAATAAAGTTGGCAGATACTACTCCCCTCAGGAATTTTCAATCTAAGAAATATCTAGAACAGTTGAAAAATCGTAACAAATATGTATTACACGGAAAACACTATCTACTTTTTCCAATTAAAGAAGTTATTAGTTGGTTGCTATGGAAATTTATGTCAGTCCACTGATGCACAGTAACACACAAAAAGACCTTAAAAAAAATAGGTAGCCTTTGGGGAAGGCATTAGGTTCATTCTGATGTCTACTGTAACAAAAAATTTTCATTGCTTGAATAACATTTTTAAAGATAGTATATACTATGTTTAAGAAGATACTGAATATAATTAATAATTAAATGATAAATAATTAAAGGGTAGTAGATTAATGAGGCTACTCCAATCAGATACCTATTAAAAACTATGCTTTTTTAAAAAAATTAATTTATTTATTTTAGAGAGAAAGAGCACATGAACACAAGTGGGAGGGGCAGATGGAGAGGGAGCCCAGCCGACTGCGGCTCAGTGTCACAACCCTGAGATCATAAACTGAGCCTAACCCAAGATTTGGACACCCCCAGGCTATGCTTTTCTAATATGCATTTTAATCTGGGAGAACAGGCAAATATGAATTTGAGGAATTTCAACTCTTTGGTTGTCTATTTACCTAACATATATGTACTGGGTATATACTATGTGTAATAGTTTATGATAAGCACTGCCAAAGTGAAAAGATTAATCAGGTATATATTCTTCAAGGAGCTTACTTGAGATTGTGAAGATGTTATGTACATAAATAACAGAGTTGTAAGGTAGAAATAATGCATCCTGGGAAATCTAAAGAAGAGTCTTTATAACTAAGAATATCAAAGAGCTATAGAGGAAAGTATTTCAAACAAGGAATAAAGCAGCGAGGAATGTGGCCTATTGGGTAACCTGAATAGTTTGTTTATGTGAAGGGTTAGAACAAAGAGTTGGTGGGGAGTAAATTGGAAGGGTAGGTTAAGGCCAAATTATGGGGCAGAGATTAGACCTTAGTTATTGTTCCTAGCTATAAAATTTTAGTGCCTGGTACATTAATTACATAATAGGTATCTGAAAGACAGTATGATGCCAAATAAATATATGAGAAATAAATTAATGCATTTAAAAGCTAAATTGGATTGTTTTGCAAGAAAAGAGCAATCATTTTAGGTTTCTGAACAGAAAAAGTGTGTTGAGGAGTTTTAACTGATAATTGTGTACAGAGGGCAGGAGCACGTGAGAAAGCAGTCGTAGGGAGAGAACTTAGAAGGCTATTTTAATAGTTGAAGTAAGAAGAAAGCCTGAACAAGGAGGCTTTGTAGGAATAAAAAGAGACTAATGTGAGAATTATTACAGAGGTATGACATTAAACTTGAGTATTGAAGTGTTTTGGGGTGAGTAGAGCAGAGTGGAATAGGGTCAGAAGTCTAGCAGTGGTTTCAAGCTGAGGTGGTAGGAAGACCATGGTGTCATAAGCCATGCTTGGGATTAGGGAGGAAGGTTAGGCGTGGAGAAGAATATGGGGAGGTCCTTTTTTTTTTTTTTTTTTTAAAAGATTTTGAATATCAGATACCAGTAAGGTATTCCAGTGGTGTAACAAGTGGTTTCAAATGCAGGATTCACTTGGTAGAAAGGTTAGGACCACCAAAATAGGTGAGACCTTAGGAAATACATTTTCAGAGGGCCAGGAGAGACTAAAGGATGGATCAGAAAAGAAGGTACCAAACCACAGTGCACTGGGTAGGAACTTAAGACGGGGATGAATTTCAAGGTGGAAGTGATGGTTAACTAGCTGTAATGAAGGATAGAGAGAAGTCAGTCCTGAAGACTAAGAAAAGATCTTTGAATTTGATTAAGAGTTTACCAGGATAATATTGGGGGGGAGGGAAGGGGAGGTAAGTTGAAGGATCATCATGTTGATTAGCCTTAATCATTTTTGTGAAATAAAAGGTAAAACCATTTTTAGAGAGTAAGAGTTGCTTGCCTAGAGTATTGCACACGAGATTAGAAAACAAAGGCTTTTGTCACAGTGAATGTTTAAGTAAATGAATGTTGTTAAAAGTTATGTAATACTTTTTTTTTTTTTTTTGCGGGGGCAGATCATTTTAATCATCTCATGGTACTTAGAAATCCAAATGTGTTCAATGCAAAACAACCTAAACAGCAACAGTACATATAAAGCTCACATTAAGGATAGCAATTTACTGGGGTACCTGGGTGGCTCAGTCAGTTAAGCATCCGATTCTTTTTTTTTTTTTTTTTTAGCATTCAATTTTTTTTTTTTTTAGCATCCGATTCTTTTTTTTTTTAAATAAATTTATTTTTTATTGGTGTTCAATTTGCCAACATATAGAATAACACCCAGTGCTCATCCCTTCAAGTTTTTTTGACGGGTGCTTTGACATCATATTAGTTGCTTCACCAAATATGAACTTGCTGTAGTTGAGAATGTTCAAACAATGTCTGGCTCCCCATTTATCAGAGTTGTTATAGAGTATGCCTCAGTATTGGAAAAGAGGCTGGATTAGAATGGAATCTATAGAAATCAATGAATTACATCTTTAAATTGCTTGATTTTGAATAGCTAGTTGGTAGGTAGAGTCAGTTATTTTATATTTTCTCATAAAAAATTTCCTGAGAAACAGGAAATTTACTTCAAACTTAAAGATTTTATAACAACAAAGCAAAAGGCTTTGTAATTTTCCCCATTTAATTCTTACCCATTTAATCCTTCCCAGTGACACTGGGAGGTAGATGTGAAAACTGAGGATGAGGTTAAAGACTCCAGGGCCACATAACTAGTTAAGATTGACTCGGGGATTGAAACTTTATCTATCCAATTAAGATTCATGTCCTTGACATTATGCTTATTTTTTAGTAAGTTGGATGGCAAGACATTTTAGACCTAGATAAGATCTGGTAAATGTCATGATAGCAGCAGAAGGATCAGAAGAAATCAAGTTTATAAGAGAGGCAAAAGGGCCAGGCTAAAGGGGGGAGAAAAAGCTTGTCTAGCAATGGTGCCTTGGTTTAAGGTTTCAGCAGTGAAGTATGGGGTAGTTGGAGTTAAAATATGTGGAACTTGAGGATTCTCATATGTGACTTACTGATGTTGGGTATAGGACATAAGGGAAAGTAAAAACCAAGATTGACTCCTATTTTTGATCTAAGTAAACAATCTGGATGTGGAGTAGTGTCATTTAGGAGGATGAGGAAGTTTGAGGGAGGAGCAGGTTTGGAATAAAATCAAGAATTCTGTCTTGGACATATTAAGTTTGAGATGCCTACTAGACATCCAAATGGAAATGTTGAAAGGATAATTATATATAACTTTGGAGATGAAGTGGCTGATGGAGATTTGAGTCATCATGATGTACTTAAAGAACTAGATGAGAACACCTCAGGAAAGAGTATAGGTAATAAAGATGTGGATGGGAATCTTAGTTCTGATAGCTGGGTGACTTGGAGCAGTTATTTAACCTCAGTTTTCATATTTCCATATTTCAGCCCTTGTGAATAAAGATCATATAGGGGTTGTTACATAAAAGGAATAAATGACAGCTATTGTTTTAATGGAAGTTTTATTTTTAGATGATTATTTTAGATATTAGTCATATTTAAATTGCCTTTAGCAAGAAAAAGACCCTTTCCTTTTCCAAAGTAGCTTATGGTGTGCTATAAACTTTTTTCTAGATGGAAGCTTTCATCTCGAGAGTTTTTCACCAAAAAGGAGGCATGGAGAAAGACTAAGGAAAAGTACAGAAAAGAAAAAGGGACACAAATGTTCAAGCAGCATCATAGCCATGCCTAACTAGGGTACCATTAGTGCTTTCTTGTTTTATCTTACTGTTTCAGCTCACATTTCTGGGTATAAAACATCTTGGCTTTACATCTTTTGAATCTTACAGTGTACTACACATTGCAGTTGCTCAGCAAATAATAATCATTTTCATATACATGAAGTATGCTGTTCTCCTGAGACATTCAGCTCCCATATAAATGCCTTGGGAAACAAATTCTAAGTTTTCTGCCAAATCAGAATAGATTGCTCCCTTTTCTTGCTCCGAATGCATTTTGCGCTTGGAATTATATTAAAAAATAATTTATAGCAGTACTTCTAAAAAAGTCTTCTAAATGAATGTTCTGTCAATTGTGTTACAGAGTTACAAATTTTGTCAAGGAAAATTACAATTGATTTTAGACCAGTTGGATCCCGGGCAACCTAAAGAGGTAAGTTTAGAGGATAGCTGTCAAGTTCAGTCACGTGCATATATTTATAATATATTAGGTTCTCATCAGTAGCAGCTGACTGTTTCTCTTGAAGATCGGCCTTTATTATCGTGGTGCTCCTAGACTGGCATCCCTGCTAGACTTTCCAGTCTTGAAAGGTCACAGAGTAAGGGAGGCTGTCAGAGCATTCTGTCAGAGCATTCTCCTGGTTTGTAGGAGAAAATTTTTATGTCTAGTTTCAGTTTTGAAGGGATAAAGTTTTTTTTTTAATTTTTATTTATTTATTTTTTAAAAAATTTTTATTTATTTATGATAGTCACACAGAGAGAGAAAGAGAGGCAGAGACATAGACAGAGGGAGAAGCAGGCTCCATGCACCGGGAGCCCGACGTGGGATTCGATCCCGGGTCTCTAGGATCGCGCCCTGGGCCAAAGGCAGGCGCCAGACCGCTGCGCCACCCAGGGATCCCTTTTTTTTTTTTTTTAAGATTTTATTTATTTATTCATGAAAGACAAGAGAGAGAGACAGAGACCTAGGCAGAGGGAGAAGCAGGGTCCCAGCAGGAGACTGATGCAGGACTCGATCCCAGGACCCCGGGATCACGACCTGAGCCAAAGGCAGACGCTCAACCACTGAGCCACCCAGGTGCCCCTGAAGGGATAAAGTTATAAACAGTTGTCCCCCATACTGTTCTTTCACTGTTGCTTTAGTGATTTCCTTGAAGAAATACGATCTTCATTTAATGTTCTTTCTGCTTCTGGAAAATGTGAGCAACTTCGACATGTGTGTTTGTTTATTAGGAAAAGATTTTAAAGAAGCACTTCTATTGAATCATGCCTGTTTATATTTTAAGATTATGTAAATTACTGATTATCAAGTTCTTATTTCATTAAGTGAGTCTGAAATAGAAAATAGGATTTTAAGTACCTAAGACTTTGTGCCTATTTTGCCAATTAGTTTCAGTTTTTGAAATGATTTTTGACTTTTCATTTTAAACTAAATGAATAGTTATGATTCACTCCCACAGGTTTGTTTTTATCAAAGAATAACTTTTAGCATTTCACATTCTGATTTATTTTCTAGGTTCTTAGTAAATATTTCAAAAGATATTAGAAATGGGACTTGACTTTTATATGATGACAATCTTACTGTCTTCAGTTTAGGTGGATGACTTGGAAATCTATACTTGCTCAGAAACCTACATTCTTTTTTTTTTTTTGTTAAGATTTTATTTATTTATTCATGAGAGACAGAGAGAGAGGCAGAGACAAAAGCAGAGGGAGAAGCAGGCTCCATGCAGGGAGCCTGATGTGGGACTCGATCCTGGGACTCCAGGATCATGCTCTGGGCCAAAGGCAGGTGCTCAAGCACTGAGCCACACAGGCGTCCCAGAAACCTAAATTCTTAATGGGATTTGTCTTAAAAATTAACTGAGAAGGAGAAATTACTTAATGTTTCTGAAATCTCTCCATAGTCCCCCAGTCCCTATCACAAATATAGTTATATTTAGAAGTTCTTTCATATGAATATATAGACACTTTCAAGTGCATGTGTATTCTTTTTCACCTGAAACTTGATACCCTGATTTAGAAGGTCTCATTTCCTAAGGTCTTATATTCTCCTGTGTCTCCTCTCCTCTCCTGTCCCCCACCTCTTGCCCTTTTTAAACCACTAGGTTTCAGTTATTTCAACTGGAGAAACAACCAGATTTTGAGAAACAGGTTGGAATCAGTGTTATTACTCACTAGTCAGAGAGTGGTGGGGGAGAAGCCTTGTTGCATTCATGATTGGAATAGAGCTATTTTTCACTGTCTTTGGGTCATACTATTTTAAGTGAATTCTGATTCGATCTTGCAAAGAATGATTAAGAAGTAAGCTTTCTGTGAAAATAAAGACATTCAATTTTTCATCGCACTGTTAACTTTTTCTACTTCCGTGATTAGGTCAGAAAATATGGTGTAACATCAAAAAGTAGTCCAAATTAATTATTTTGTTAGAATTGTTCCTATATTCTGGAATGGGAATCCTTCACCAGGCTATTTTAAAAATTAAGGCTCTCAAACTATAGGACCACCTATAGGTGCTTGCTTAAATAGGAAAGATGTGTGGGACAAAGCCATTGGAAAACTTTGCCCAGTGATTTGGATTTGGCCACCATCCTCCTTCCTCTTTCACTTAGACATGTGATCTAGAATCTCCAACAGTGAGGTTTTAGTTTTTGCTTTATGTAAAATAACAACGTATTTTTTTCTGGATAACATTTAGTTTAAAAAAATGAGTTCTCAAAAATTGTTTTATAAAAGGACTTCTGATTTTTGTCAGTTGGCTCTTTAGAGCAATCATCTAGACTGTTTTCATTGTTTAATATTTGGGGTATTTTTGATATTCTAGTGGCTGAGTATTAATAAACATTTTTTAAATTATAGGTGAGATATGAAGCCTTGCAAACCTTATGTTCAGCTCCGCCATCTGATGTTTTGAACTGTGAAAATTGGACTACACTCTGTGAAAAATTGACAATGTCTCTTTCAGATCCTGATCCTGTGTTTAGTGTAAGGAAAATGCTTAAAGAAATAGATTTTTTTAAAAAAATTTTTTTCCCACCATTCTATAAGAAACTGAATGATTTTCTTTAATAGTAGCTCTAATATTCGTGGAATTTCAATCCTAGCTTTTGACTTGTGAAGATTTTCTTTAAAGGTATTAACTTGTTATTTCATGGTTAGATTCCCAGTGTCACACTTCACTGCCAAATAAGAGTAGACTGTTACATTGTACCTTGTTTTATCTTGTAAAGGGATATCCAAGTATTTGTGTCTTGTTTTTGAATTGAAAAATATTTTAAAAGACTATTTAAAGCATTTTAGAAGAATTCATGATATATGAAAATTTGAACTTAAAATGATTAGAATTTATTCTAACTGAATCATAAGCATTTTCTTAAAGTTTTTTTTTTTTTTTTTAATTTATTTATTCATAGAGACACAGCTAGAGAGAGAGGCAGAGACACAGGCAGAGGGAGAAGCAGGCACCATGCAGGGAGCCCGATGTGGGGACTCGATCCCGGGTCTCCAGGATCACGCCCTGGGCTGCAGGCAGCGCTAAACCGCTGCCCAGCATTTTCTTTATATGTATTTAAGTATTTATTTAGAGATTGTTTAATTGCTTAAAAAGAGAAGAAAACTAAAGCTAAGTTTAGAAGATAATTGGGATGAATCATGAAGCAAATGTAGAAAATTCCAAAAATTACGAAGTAAGTAGAGAAATGATTGTAAAAAATGATTCTCCTATAACTTCTCTGGAATACTATTACATGAGTAAGATTATATTAAAAAGTATATTGATCACTGATATTGGCAATATCACTGATGTGAATTAAAAATCCATAAATTAAAAATAGTTTTAAAAAATCCTATTATATCCTATATTCATATTTAAATGAAAATCTAGGTTTAGAGTGTCTTTTTCTTTATTGATGTGTCAATGAAGAAAAATTTGGCAGTAAAATTGTTACAGTGTTTTGTACAGAATTTAAGATATTAATACTACAGTTAAATTTTGCTATCTGTTCAGCAAATATGTATTGATTACTAACAATGTGTAGCATTCTAGTTTAGATTTTGGAAACAAACTGAGCAAGACAGAAGTCTTTGCCTTTGTAGAACTTACATTCTAGTAGAAAAAAATATTAATACATTAAAAAAATTAAATACATTTATTGTTAAAAATGACATTCTTCCATCAATGAAGATATAATTATACTGGTAAACAGAAGTGGTTTGGAAACAAGTGGTTTATTGCTTTTATAAGGGAGGAAAATGTGTTCAATTACCTAATACCTGGTATGCACTTCAACCTTACACCAGAAGATTATGCAGACCTCTGTAAAAACTCAATAATCCAAGAACTTCAGAAGGGAAAAAGATATTTCAGGATTACTTTTAACATTTCAAGGCTTTCTAAAAGGGAACACAACTGTAAATTTCTCTTTATTTTTTTCTTAACAAAGACAGAATAAGTGGTCAGGTAGGTTTCCTTTCATTATTTAAAAAATTATGCAATAACTTTATAAATAGTAAATATCCTAATATAAGTCAATATTAGGTCAATATAAGTGGCTTTGTTGAGCCATTATAGATTATTCAGCAAGAGTATTGTCAATGCTTAATAAAATTGGAAGAAGTTGTTGTAGAGGGGAAATGGTAATAGAACCAATCATTTTGGAGTAGAAAACAAAGTGTGGCATTCTTTTCATTTTGAATTTATGCATGATCCAAATTCTTGAGGTTGATTCTGTTTCTTCATTTCCTACTCTGAAGGACTCTTGCATGTAACTGAGTGAAGCATATAGTATTTGAAAAGTGTGACAGATACCAATTGCTGCAACTATAAAAATTAACTTTCCAAAATATTTAATTAGTTTTTTTTTTTTTAATTTTTATTTATGATAGTCACAGAGAGAGAGAGAGAGAGAGAGAGAGAGGCAGAGACATAGGCAGAGGGAGAAGCAGGCTCCATGCACCGGGAGCCCGACATGGGATTTGATCCCGGGTCTCCAGGATCGTGCCCTGGGCCAAAGGCAGGCGCCAAACCGCTGCACCACCCAGGGATCCCTCCAAAATATTTAATATACTGTGTTCAGTAGGAATTCCTTTGGGTTATTAGAAATTTTTAGTTATTTTTGTGTAACCATTTTTTCTAAGAAAATTATGCTAACATTTGATATAGGCAAGATTAATTCCCCCCGACCACTCCCTCATCCCCCACCCTGTCTTGCCCAGAATAAAACACTTGAGGAAATCTTAGGTTTTTCTTTAATGAGATGTTAAATTTCACTGTTAGGATTAATTTCATCACAATATTAGAGTTGGTATAATTAAAATGATAGCTACCATTTGTAAGTATCTACTAGGGCCAACGATTTTTCTAGCTACGTCTATTAACATTTAATTCATTTACCTTGTGATAGTTTCTATTTTAGATTTTAATCATGTAAATTTGGAAAATGTGTTAAATGATATTTTTCTTGGGAATAGGCAAAATATTAGTCCTGAATGTCAAATTACTGAAACTACCCTTGTAAGCAATTTAAAAAAACAGTGAATGCTGGATTTGGAAAGGAATGGAGTATATTTTTTTTTGTTTTTGTTTTTTTTAAAGATTTTATTTATTTATTTATTCATTCATTCATTCATTCATTCATGAGCGACAGAGAGAGAGAGAGAGAGAGAGAGAGGGGCAGAGACACAGGCAGAGGGAGAAGCAGGCTCCATGCAGGGAGCTGGATGTGGGACTTGATCCTGGGTCCCCAGAATCAGGCCCTGGGCTGAAGGCAGTGCTAAATGGCTGAGCCACCCAGGCTGTTTTTTTTTTAACCATATAGGACTCCTACTTTTCTCTTAATATCTTCATATTGTAGCTTACTCATCAAACCTCACTCTTTCCCCGCCCATGTGGTTTTGGTCAATTTTACTTTTTATTGCTCAATACAAGATTGTTCTCTTATTTATAAGTACATCCCCCCTCATGTTTCTGAATGGTTTATTTTGTTTATTTTCTAAGTTTTTCACTATGTGAAATTTTTTTTTAATCTCTATCTTTGTAAGAATCTCTGATGCAAATCTTTTCATTTCCGTAGGACCGGATTTTAAAATTCTATGCACAGACATTTACTCTTTCACCATTACATATGACTAAGGAAATTTATACAAGCTTAGGTATGTTTATTAAATTTTTTTGTGCTTAAGAAAACAGATAGGAAACTACTTCTCAGAAAATATTGTAAATAATTAATATTTTTAATTTTTCTTTTCAGCTAAATATTTGAAGTTATACTTTCTTTCTAGAGAAAATCATATTCCTACTCTTTCAACTGGTATAGATATAAGTAATCCTAATGTGATCTGCTTACTTAAAAAGGTATTCACTTGCTATATGCTTTTTAAAAAAATTTAAATAGTTCTATATTTAAGAATCCTGATTTTTGAGACCTGTTACACACTGCTTTTCAGGTTCGTCTTCTAAATGAATATCAGAAAGAGGCTCCATCTTTCTGGATTCGTCATCCAGAAAAGTAAGTTTCCTAATTTATGCAAATATGAAATATAGGGGTGTTGCTGTCCTATGTACATCACAAGGAAAAAGAATAAAGACAGTCTTAATTGACTTGTGTGATGGGGAAGGAATTAAGTTTACTTAGCTTTTCATATTTGTGCTTAGCTATATGAATGGCTCAATGCAAATATCATTTTATACCCTTTATTTATCACAACAAAGCAAAATGAGGTTGTTGTAGTCTTGCCTCCAGTTCTTTTATTATTGGTCTTTGCTAGTTTGGGTAAGTTCCTTAAGTGTTCTTTAAACTTTTTCTTTCAGTTCTAAAATTTTTTAATAAGGTTGTACGTGCAATTATAAGTCTAAAACAGAAAGTTAAGTTTGTAGAGCTAGTGGTGAAGTAGAAAGAACATGAATTTTTTAAAAAGCAGGAAAAAAAATGGGTGTGAATCCCATTTCTACCATTTGCTTGAAACATAAAAAAAGTTGTTTCTAAAAATTTTTATTTTATTATTTTATAAATATAAATTATATCACTGATGCTGTTGTATGTGTGATAGCATTTGTTTTTTTCTAAAACTGTTTTGTTCCCAAACTTTAAGGTATATGGAAGAAATTGTGGAGAATACCTTGTCCTTATTATCAGTTAAACATGACCAGAGCCATCTTGTCTCACAAAAGAATTTGGATCCGATTTACTTTTTTGCATTGGTTGATACCAAGGCTGTGTGGTTCAAAAAGTGGATGGTAAGGAAAAATGGAATGTTTTCATACTTTTCAGTGCATTGCTGTATTGTTTCAAAAAATAGCTAAAATTCCAGTTTTTACTGTGTGCTAAGGGTTCTAATCATTTCTACACGTTAGTCCTTTAAATCTTGTGACAGTCTATGAGATAGATGGTATTAGTACCCCATTTACTGACGTGTCAGTTTTGTTTACCTCGTAAGCGACAGAGTTAGAATGGGATTTTAAATGATAATTCATTTGAATCCATTAAGCTGAATGACCTACCCAAAATCTAGTCTTTTTTAGTTTAAAAGCTTCAAATTTTTAAGGTACGTACAGTTGAACATGAATTCAATTTTCATTTTTTTCCTCAGACTTAGGAGGTCTGTCTGAAAATATCCTTCCATTTGCTTCCTCCTGAACCTGCAGTTTGGAAAATGTTTAATGCCTAAATGCTGGTGATTTCCAGTGGACCTCATTACTGTTCTGGAACTGAAACTAATTTAGGAGTTAAGAGAGACCCTTAGGCTGTCACCTCCCTCATCTGCTGTGGAATAAGAGTGGTCTGTGTGATAGTAGCTGCAGCACTGTTGGCTTATTATTCTCACATCTTTGTTCCTCTAAACTGGTCTGCCAGGCATTATGTATTTGTTGCTGTGGAGAAGGGAGGAGGGTGGGGCCATGACTGGCCACGCAGAGCAGCAACATGTGTATTTATTGCTTGATAGAGTTTGGACATTACCTCATTGATGGCTTATTTTTATTTTTATTTTTGTTTTGCCTTTTGTTATCTAAGCTGTATAATAATGCCCAATTAACCAAAACACAGTTAGGTCTAGGGCTTAGCCCTTACTGACCTCTATTGTATACCTTTGATAAGTGTTTGCTCAATTTAATTAACTTGAACCCTTTGTTTCTTACATCTGATACTTTCTTCTTAATTTTTAGTTATCAAATTGTACCTTTATTGTAGAAAACATGCAAAATATGTAATAGCACAAATTAAATTTCTACAACAGAGGCAAAACTATCAAGATTTTGGTTTATGTAGGTACATTATATACACTTTTATTGGTTTTGCTCTTTAACAAATCCTATTCTGTTTATAGTTTTTTCACTTAACATTTTTTATTGTCAGTACTTGATTCTCAAGAGTATGCAGCAGATAACAGAAAACTAACCAATAGAAAATTCTTAAAAAAAAATCAACTCCTGAGTGTTAATGAAAATTCATCACATTATCCTATTCTCCTTTAAGTCAGAGGTTAGCCGACTTTCTGCCAGCTGGTAAATTTTTGGTTTTATGGGCTGTACTGTCTCTTTTAAAAAAAATTTTAAAAATATTATTTATTTATTTATTCATAGAGACAGAGAGAGAGGGGGGCAGAGACACAGGCTGAGGGAGAAAAAGGCTCCACTCAGGGAGCCCAACATGGGACTTGATCCCTGGTCTCCAGGATCACATCCCGGGCTGAAGGTGGCGCTAAACCGCTGCACTACCGGGGCTGCCCTGTACTGTCTTTGTACCTACTCAATTCTGTTGTAACCCAAAAGCATCCATAGACAATATATAACTGAATGTATGTAACTATTACCATATAACTTTATATACCAGGTCAGGTGACAGCTGAACTTGGCCTGAGGGATGTAGTATAGTGATTGGTCTAAGACATGCCCTATGAGGATTTCTTTTTAGAACATGGTCAAAAGTTGAATTGTTGGTTAACATTTCTCTTTTAAAGTTGAAAAAAGGATTGCTAATTTTTGAAAACATTCTAAAACAAAAGGGTTAAAACACAAAGGGGTTTTTATTAACGCTCAGTTAACTGCTACCCCATTTAATTAACTCTATTTCCCAGAATTCTGATAGTTATTACCAAGTTTAATACTGTTTAATAATTTGTGTTACATAAAATGAAGAAACTACATTGAAAACAAGTGATATCTAATATAATTTAGTAATATTTATGTATAATCTCCCCTTTGTGCAGTGCATAAAAAGCATGTTTTAATCCTACTATATTCAGCTCTAAGGAGGGAATTATTTTTGGCACTTTGAATCACTTAAAATATATGATTGACAGAAAATGATTAAGATACTGTTCATTAGAATATTTCATGCTGGGCAAACTTCTGCATATGTAGACAGCAGAGTGTCCTCCTCATTGTGAGGGTTGTGATCTCCCTGCCTCCACTTTTTTATCTTTCCTTCAGATATGTTTGTTGATAATGGTTTTAAAATAACTTAGCACAGAAACTGGTTGCAATTGAGGGAAAGAATATTTTTCTACTGTTAATAAATGATCCATAGTTTTTTCGTATCATTTGCATTCTTGTGATTGCTATGCTCATAATCCATTGTACATAGAAAAACCTGTTTTGTACTGATTACAATAATTTAAAACTTGGTAATTTATGTTATTGGAAATGATGCAGGAAAAATAGACTTTGAATGGGATGGCTTGAATATTAAATTAAATATCGTTTTCTCCTAATTTTAGCATGCATATTATAGCAGAACTGCAGTACTAAGACTTCTAGAAAAGAAATATAAATCTCTGGTAAGTCTGTTTCTGTCCTTATGTTGAGAAATAATATCACAAAATACGATGTAAAAAGTTGAATGTGCAAAGTTGAATGATGATTATCTTGGTTGATGATACAATCCCCTTTTTATGTGATTTTTTAAAACTTCCATTCTGTGAGACATAAAAGGATAAAAATAGAAATTTAAATTATAGTCAGGATAACAATTAGGAAATCCATAATTACATAGTAAATTAGGATGCTAACAAGCTAGTTTGAGATAGGCCCTATTTTAAGTATTGTAACTGAATTCAGGTCAGGTGTTTATAGGAGAGTTGGTTTTATAAAATATACCCATGCTTTTGACTGAAAGTTGTATGAAAAACTCAGAATGATAAATGCATTTACAAAAATTAATTCAAGTTATACACGATATAAACTAATACTGTAAAATATATTAGCATAATTTTCTGCATTTATTGCTATTAGCAGAATAGTGTGTAAAGGCATCGAAAGAAATTGAAAAGAAATTGTCTAATAACAATTGACAAACGACGTGAGATTTTTAAAAATATTTTTAAAAGTTCTAATATGACTTTGAAATGATAAATATGATTTATGTAGTTAGAATCTTGAGTTTAAAAGAAGAAGGGAAATATTCCTAGAGTAACGAACTTCTAAGTGAGTGCAGTAGAACATAAAATGGAAGAATAATATATTTTTTTGTGTTTGAGAATCGAGAGCATTGAGTTTCAGGAAGGAAAAGAGAGGGATATTGAAGAATAGAGTGGGAATTTCTTAGTAGATGTAGTAAGTATTTGGGGTGCCTGGGTGGCTCAGCCAGTTAATCAACTAATTCTTGGTTTCAGCTCAGGTCATGATCTCAGGGTTGTAAGATTCTGAGATGGAGCCTGAGTTGGGCACCAAACTCAGTGGGGAATCTGCTGGAGATTCTCTCTCCCTCTGCCCCTCCCTTTACTTACATGGGTCCACGTGTGTTCCCTCTCTCTTTCTCTGTCTCTCAAGTAAATGTATTTTTAAAAAACCTAATGTTTAAAATTTTTATGACATGAAGTCCTTCCACATCTCATTTCTCTCCCATTCCTATTTGAAATGAAGATTTAGGCCATATGAACATAGATTGATCTTGTCAGAATACAGAAAGTAGGAGGAAAAATCCTGATGACTCACCCTCCCATGGTTTGTCATGCATATAACTCACTATTGCTATTACAGGGGCCCAGGTGGAAGTATTGCAGATGTTTCTGATAGATTAACTTTTTAAATAAGGAACACATTTTTAATAATTATATCATAATCAGTGTTTAGTTTGAAAAACAGTTACTTTCTTATAAACAACTTTTATATTTTACAACTGGATCAGATATTTCCTGTGCATAATGGGCCAGACTTGCGTGAGGTTTCAACTTAAACCTCATTTTCTCTTAAAGAGCTTTCCTAAACTTAAAAATATCAAAAGATTTGTGTATGTGTGTTTGTGTATGTATAAATTTAAAGTAATCTTGGCCCAACTTTTGAAAAGAAAGATTGAGGAAAATGGATACAAACTCTGTTCCCCCCACTTTTCAGATTGAAGATCAGATTTTGTGCATGGACAGTGGAAACTTTAAAACCATTGCATGCATTTGTCTTTTGCTTTGTAACTGTTCCTTGCATAAGGACTTTAATCATAGCAGTGTGTTTGGCAGGATGACCTGCTAAAGCATTTCCTATAGCTTCTCCTGCATACTTTCTGATAGCACTTTTCTGCTGTCAGTTTTTAAGAGCTGAGAAAGTTGAGAGCTTTATTTCCATTGCATCATTAAGTCATGAACTAGTTGAAAGGCATTTTGGCTATTAGCATAAATATTTAACCTTTTATTTTTAACAACTTCATTCTTTGCCCAATCTACCCTTAAGGGAATGGTTTCTGAAATAGCTTTATGTAGTGTATTTTCTCTTTCTCTTGCCTTCTCAAAGTCATTTAAAAAAATACTGACAACTAGAGTTTAAATTCTCTCTTGGTTTTTCACATACCCTATTTTTAAAGTTTTCTCCCCTGCCTTTCCTCTATCTTAGGGGTTAGCAATTAAATATACTGGCTGATATGTGTTTGATAGGGCAGGAGAATAAATATCAAATAAAATCCTGAATTTTACAGCAAATTTCTGTTTTCTTGGGGTTGAGGAAAATCATTCTTTAACCTTCAGTTTGATTCTTTAGACTGTGGTTTAAATTTTTCTATTATACTTTTGCTTCCTGCCCCAGTTTAAAGGGGATATCATATGTGATTTTTCCTCTCCTGAGTGTGTCCCTTTTCCTGTGATTGTTACCCTTTTCTAAATAAAAGGTAGCAATATTTAAGAAGCAAAGGAGAGGAGGAAGGAATAGAAGTGAGTGGTGAAGATAAAGCTGGTTGGGGATGGGTGCAAGGAAAATGGGTTTCTGAAGGTTTGAATGGAAGTGAAATAGTCTTTCAAAGAAACCATCTTGAGATAATGTTTTGAATTCTCACTTAGAGAAGCTGACTATTCTTTGTTCTTTTGTCTCTTAATTTAGAGCTTCTGTTAAGCATTATTTTGTTATGTCAGAAGTTCCCCATAATGGTAATTGTTCTAAGTCATTTTTGGTTATCTTGCTTACCAATTAACTGTGTGTGTAAGCACTAGGATTGTAAGAATAAATTCATCCAGGAAGTAGAATTTCTATCAGGAAGAGGTTGCAGCTTAGATTTAGAAAAACTCATGACAAATATCAAATGTATCACTATACTTTTGGGCAAAAATATGAGCTTCTGAATGATGTCTCAGGTTTTGACCATGCAGAAGCTAGGGATCAGTGACATGAACTGACTAATCGGAGTAGCCTTGTGGAATTTTTGTAGGGGTTGCAAGGCAGTTTGACTAGTTGCTTTTACGTGAATTTGTTGCTAATAGCCAAGAATCTCAGGGCTGACTAGGATTTGATTGACTAGATTAGACACTTCTTAGACTGCGCTTCCTAATGCTATTTATGGAGCTCTCCTTTATATATTCAGTAGATGCAAGATAAACCAAAATAAAACAGGAGTTGAGACTGTACAGATAACAAAAGCAAAATAAACACAGAAGAATAAGCTGATTAATAGCAAAAATGCTTACCAAATAGTGCCCCTCCAAAACAAAAGGCTACTTTCTGTAAAGACTTATTTTATTACAAATCTTAATATACTAAAATTAATTTAGCAGTGAATAGTCAATGAAGCAGGTCCAAGCTCAGATCACGGAGACCAACTTATGGTGGCAGATCTGAAGGACCATCAGAGTTTGGGACTCAGGGAGGCCTAGTGAACGCTCTTCTTTGAGGATCCTATAGAATACTACCAAGTGGGAGTCTTCAGGGTCATCTTTATGGAAGCACTAGACTTGTCCAGGATTAAGACCACTGTTGAATATGTGAAACAACATATAAAGCTGAATTTATTGCTTAAGGTAGCCAAAGCAGATTTTTAATCTTACAGGGTTTTAGGGAAGCTTAGAACTCAGAAACTGGTGGGGCTTCAGAGGCAAGAGTGGGTTCATATCAATTGTGGAAGGATGGCAACTCAGGTGAGATTCTTGCTGACTGGCTTTTACAAATATATTTCCTGGAGTGTGTCTATTCTTGGCTTATTTTCAGAAGCACGGAGCTAACACTGGTGGTTGGCTTTCAGGAATATATTGTTGAGATCCATTGACATATATTGATTTACAGGGTTTTAAACTTGTTATTCCAGATACCTGTGATTGTGGTTATGTAGATTTGTCATCGATTTATTAAGTAAATTTAAAACTGGTTATGACCTTTATTATTTATAAAACAATCACTCTTTAATGAGGATTGTGTGGAATTTTTTTATTCTTAATGAGCAGGTGTTCTCCTGGAAAAGAGAAGTGGTGTGGTTAAGGTTGTGGCAGAAAAATATGTCAGGGGAGTGGAATAGGATGTTTAAAGGCTTAGCGATTGTAAAACACAAAGCATGTTTAGAAACTACATATTTTATGACTCGACACAGGAAATTTCCTGAGAATCAGTTCTCTGAATGCTAATACTAAGTAGATGGGATGGTGTTTTCTGAAAATTACTTGGATACTTTAAATTGGGACTATGACAGTTGGCCTGCTTATAATAAAAATAGGCCTATTTAAGGGAAATATTCAGTCCTTTTCCTTTTATAACTAAAAATGTTCAGTTTGTTGTAAATGTCAGTTCCAAGTATGTTTCAGATTTAACTGTGTTGGTTTAGTGAGATTTTGAGTGAATTTACTTTTGATGAATTGGATATTTGGTCATGTGTTGAATTGGCTTTTGGTGACCGATTTTTACATGGGTTGATCTGTTTCTCTGTGTTTGTGCATATGTGTATGGCTGTGGATGGGGGTATCTAAGAGGAATAACACATATATAATATGTCGAATTTAGGAGATAGGCTTTTATTCTAGAGATACGGTGAGTCACTGATTAGTGGCCATATTTGGGCTTTGGAAAATTTAGAAAATGGCTTAAAGGTGCTAGGTGGAGATAGGGGAGAAGTGTTGAAGCAAAAATATGAAGAGTATTTCAAGTAATCCAAGCAAAAGGTGATGGAAGCATTAATTTAGGCTGTGACAGCATGAATTGGGATAAATATATGGACTGAGGAGTACCTTTATTTTTAGAATATAGGGTGTAGAAGACTTGGTTTTTTAAATGGGGGATGTATGAGGACTTAATTGAGTGATTAATGTAATTCATCGAGATAAGTAACACAGTAGGAGGAAAATAGGAAGAAGTTGGGAAGGGTAATAACTTTAGATTTGGTAGGTTTGGTCTTAGAAGTTTGAGATCAAGATTTTCAAGAGGCAGTTTCATATTGATCTGGATCTCTAAAGTTTAATTTAGATAAGATCTATAGATATGGGAGGATATCCTGAAAACCACCCCTCAAATTTGATGATTTGCAGGGAGAAAGAGGAGAGTTGACAGAAAAAAGTATCCAAGAAGCTTATGTGGAATGTCCTCCAGGGAAGCTCATTAAAGACTCTGTCCCTTCTCCTTTTTTAATTGGGGATTGATCATGTAGGTATCTTCTGCGTAGCACATACCAGAATTTCAGACTCCCAGAAGGAAAGCAGGCGTTCGGTATAAACCACCTTGTTTGTATACATTACTTAGGTACACTGAGCCCTTCGTATCAGTTCTTGGAATTTCCCCTTGAAATAAGCTCCCAGTTGGTAGTCAGTGTCCAACCTTGTAAGCAGGCCTTTGTTATGATGTGCCTGCCATAGTAACTTTTTTCGGTATGACACTGAGGCCATTCAAATAAACTATGAACTGTCTTTTCTCCACACAATCTTCATCTTTTTCCAATAACATCTAAACATGATCATCTCCTTCCAACCTGAGAAAGAATTCAGTGTTGTCTCTAAGATTCCTATACCAGCTGTTGCCATTTTTTTCCCCCACAGCCAGCCTTCCTGAAAATGAAAGTTATACCAGCTGCCTCTACTTTCTCAGTTCCTATTTCTTTTCATTTCAGTTTGATTTTATTCCCAGACTCCCCTGAAAGTGATATTTTCAGGGTCACCAACAACCTCTTTATTGCCAGTCTTAACAATTATCAATCCTTCTGTCACTGATGGCTTCTATTTTGAGAATTAGAATGAGAGGACGTATACAGGAAGTAAGTGCAGAGGAAAGGGGAGAAGATTTGAAGTCTGCTTGGAAGAATGGGAGAAGGAGATAGAATGGAGACTCATAGGGGAATGACTGGGTACAGTAGCAGTTGGAGATCATTTTCTATTGTCACTGTTCTTTGCATTATGAGATTTATGAGATTTTTATCAGTTTTCAGCATTCTGGTATCTGAGATGGAAATGAAGGCTTGATCTAGTTTATATTTTGCTGGCTAGATAAGAAGAAAAGACTCTAAGGCAAAGGAAAAGGAACTGAGGATATTGGCAAGGGAGTTCCTAAAGTTGTGGTCACGGAATTTTTGCTTCTTTCACTATAAAGTATGAAGTATGTATTTATTTTTATCCATTGACCTGGACATTATAGCAATATTGTTGGTCCACAAGTATTTTTGGTGTTTCCCAGAATGATGCCATAGTTAAAATGAGACTGAGGAAGCTGAGCTTCAGTGGTCTAGAAAGGTATTATTTTAAATATTTTAAAAATATTTTTCCAGCATAATTTTAGAACTTTGAGTAATTTTTTTTTTGACTGCTTGAACTTGGGGGCTGTAAATTTTTAGAATTAATAAGTTATTATTTTATTAGATAACTACAGCAGTTCAGCAGTGTTTTCAGTACTTTGACTTGTGTGAAGCCATGAAAGTCAATGAGATTTTGAGTCATTCAAAGCATTGTGGTAAGTATTGTTTTCTTTGTTGCATACTTTTAAATATGATACCTTTTACTAATAGCTTAGTAACTTATTTTTTAACGGTCAGCAGCATGGTAAATTAGATCACTTCTGCTAACTTAAAATATTTTCACAAATTTAAAAGACACAGCACAATGATGACTTTAATAACAACTGTACATTTGAAATTAATGTATTAGCATATGGATCCCTACATATGTAGCTCTTCAATTTATGCTAGAGTATATGTCCTAGTCTGTTATTTTACAATAATATATTGCTCATTCTTTCCTCTAGTGTATTTAGTCATTAAATTGTCCTTTATACATTTTAGGAGGAGGAATATTTCTGTAAAATACTGTTTTATTTCTGGATGCCCTACCCTGTGATTCCTATCTGCTTATCCTGTCTGAGCTAAAATACCCTAGATGTTTCATAATCTAGCCTTAGTCACTCTATTGAATCTAAGGAATAATTACAGTAAATCTTCTCTTATAGTCAAGATTCTTCTGCATACCAATGTCTATACACTTTGTTAATCTTTTATCATTCTCTTATGTCACTTTAAGCAAATAGTAAGTTCTCTGAGAATATGAAGATCTTATTTTTTTATCCTTAGGTAAATTCTTTAACTCAAGCAAGAAAAATAGTCAAAGACCAATAATTAGTGGGTTTCAAAACTAGTGTTTTGTAGTAGAGGGGGATGTACAGAAGCCAGAATTTATTTAAGATGAAAAGGCTAAATTTACATAAGGATAAGTTTGTATATCCTTTGTAAATTATGGATTTTTAAAACTTCTTGATATTAAAATGTCATATCTAGTGCTTTTTTTCCCTCCCTATCTTTCTACTAGGGCACCATGGCTTTGCTCTCTTCCCTGTCTAGTGAAGACCTGGAGTGCTTCATGCTTTTTTTCTTTTTTTCTTTTTTGCCATTTCTTTCAAAAATCCTTGTTCTTTCTTTTTCATTTCAGAGTTTCCTGTCTGCAGTGTCTTTTTTATTTTTTTATTTTATTTTTTTTTATTTACTTATGATAGGCACACAGTGAGAGAGAGAGGCAGAGACACAGGCAGAGGGAGAAGCAGGCTCCATGCACCGGGAGCCCGATGTGGGATTCGATCCTGAATCTCCAGGATCGCGCCCTGGGCCAAAGGCAGGCGCCAAACCACTGTGCCACCCAGGGATCCCTGCAGTGTCTTTTCTTTAGATCAATTCAGTCTCTCATCCTCTCTGGTCTTCGGGAAATTGAGTAGGGAGCATGTGTAAGGCAATTAGTGCTCATAACTACTTTTCTAAAAATAGCAGCTGTGTTACATCCTCTTAGATAGTCTTTCTTCAGTGTCCACAACAGCTGTTGCAAGCTTTCACCTGTCTTACCAAGGGCCTTGCTTTGCCCTGGCCCACTTTTCTCTCAAGAGGAGAACTTTCATCCTACTGTACTAAGAAAAGTGGAACTTTACAGATATGAATTCCCCAAATGTCCTGCTTCTGAGCACGCAGATGCTTGTTTTTATGCATTGATCAATATCCCTTTTCTCTGGGCTGCACTAAAGAGGTATTCTCTTCCAGATTGATTTTTGTTCTTGATTTTGTTCACCTCTGGCATTCTTTGGGTTTTGTTTCCATTTTAGAACTAGGACATGGCTTCACTTGCTATTGTGTCTCCCTTTCTGTTGGTACTTCTCCTGCATCCTCTCAACCTCCTTGTGTATCTTTCAAAGAAAGACCTGAACCAGTACACATGTATTTTACCTCTTTGCTTTCCTGCAGAGAAAACTCTTCTAAGCATCCTAAATACACCCAGGCCCCATTTCTTTACTATTTATTCACTATTCAACAACAGAAATGAGGCATTTTCTAGTGCTCCATGATCTTCCCATTATCAACTTCGCCTCTTTCTTGTCCTAATATTACAGTCTTTGTCTCTGTTGATCTTTCCTCTCATCTTCATTGTACCATTCTTTTTTTGGATTCTCTCATTCGAATGAGGAATCCTCCTTTTGTTGGAAAAGCTCTTTTCTATGTATGTATGTACTCACAACGGTTGTGACCTTTTTTTTCTTACCTTAGTCTACCTGTTGTCTCTTGGGGGAATCCATTTACTTTCATGGTTTAAAATTATATATATGTGTATGGTGACTGAAATTCTTAAGTCTGCCACTTTTCAGTATTCCCGATCCATAGACCCATATCATACTTAGACTATTTGACTGAGTGTGCTCCATGGGCACTTGAATATCTCTTTGTTCTTCTCCATTCTTGTTGCTGTGCTTTTGCTCGTGATTTTTTTTTTTTTTTGTAAAGATTTTATTTATTTATTCATGAGAAACACAGAGAGGAGAGAGAGGCAGAGACACAGGCAGAGGGAGAAGCAGGCTCCATGCAGTCGATCCGGGGTCTCCAGGATCATACCCTGGGCTGAAGGTGGCGCTAAACCCCTGAGCCACCTGGGCTCCCCTGCTTGTGATCTTTTTAGTCTTATTTCAGGCCTTTACCTTCTTCCATGCTACCATCAAGGTTAGTTTTTCATATGCATATTTGATTACTTTAGTCCTTACAACCCTTTAATATCATTTCAGTCACCTCTACAATAAAATCCATATTCCTTCTGCAGCTTAGTCCTCTGTGATCTGCCCCTGGTATCCTCTACCCTCTTGTCTTTGCCACTTGTCTTCCTCAAGTTCTAGTCATACCAGACTAATTGCCATACTCTGAATTGGAAGCCCAGTTTCATGCTTCTTACTGGTTTTTGACACCAACAAATAGTTCATGGTCTTATATAAAACAGGTTCTCAGTAGATCTTGAATGTATGGATGAATGGTATATATTAGGTGTGTATATATTTTACAGATTCTAATTTCATTTGCTAACATGGTTATAAATAATACAGTCTTTTATAGTATTGACTTTTAATGGGTAGAATTAAACAGTAATATTTTCTATTGACTTCCTCCCTTATTTTTGAAGTTCCTATTAATAATAAATACCTCTGACAATCTTACATTGTTTTAGAACGAATACTTAGTTTTGTGATGAATGCTTTTCCCTGAGCTTAAATTTTGTGATGAATGCTTTTCCCCAGAGATTTAGGTGTTACAGGATCTTAGGAAAGATAATTAACTTCTTTTTTTTTCCCCCAACACCAACAGAGTCTTCATTACAGACTGCAATGTTGTTTAATATTCAGAAGGAAATGAAGATAGGTACTATCTAAAATATAGTAACATTAAAATAAATGTATTTGTTTGCTTCTCTTTTAAGGGAATAAACAGAAAACCTTCTTCTATTCAGGACAAGAATTACAATATATTTATTTCATTCACTCACTGTGCCTTTTAGGAAGATTATTGATTTATACACAGGGCAGACGGCTATTTCCCATAAAATTGAAGAGTAGAAAAGGTAAGTGCAATTAGGAGAAATGAGTATGTTCAGTTTGGTAAGATTTGTGTGCTATGAATTACTAAACTTCAGAGGTTTTGCATGATCTCTTCTAAGATACTAGTTGACATACCTTTTAGTCTACTGATGGCTTGTACACATTGAAGTATTATATTTGCTTTTATCAGTATGTGCTTTTTTCCTGTATGTTTTCTATTTATCCAGCCTTTAATGCTTTCCTTATTTTTCCATATCTCAAAATCCTAGACATACTAAACAATCTGGATCTGGATTCAGAACTAGAAGACCTTATTTAAATTATAGTTCCCTTATAAACTGGCTGTGACCTTTTAGGCAAATCACCTAACTGTTGTTGTTTTTTAATCTACAAAAATGGAATAATATCACTGATACTGAGCTCATACAGTTTTTATGGTGATCAGAGATAAAGTGTCAGAATACTGTTTTATAAACTGCCAAGCCTTGTACCATTTGATATATTACTGTTACCCTAAGTCCTATTTTTTAGAGTTTCCCCCATCAAATTTCAGCATATAGTATTATTTTTTTTGCCTCCCTTAAAACTTTAAATTTATACTAGAAATACAGTCTAGGGATCAGCAAACTTTTTCCATAGTAAGTGTTTTTGGTTTTGTGGGCCACACACTGTCTCTGTTGCATATCCTTTGTATCTGTGTATTCATGTGCTCGTGTGTGCAAAAGAGTTATCACAGCAGGCATGAGACTGTTATCCTTAGGAAGGCCTGCTTGCAAGGTTGCATTTAGCTGGCATCTGGAAACTTGGATTTCTCACTCCTCCTAGAACTGATAAGAGTGGTTCACTAGGCCTACCAAAGTTGTACACACAGCATAGTTTACATTGAATACTTGTTTTCCTTCTGGGAGCCTGAAATCTTGATATATGGTAGGCAGAAAGTGCTTATGTCATCAGCCCCCAGTAAGAATCTTGGGCACTGAGTCTCTAAGGAGCCTCTTGGTAGCCAGCATTTCACACGTGTTGTCACAGTTTGTTGCTAGAAGAATTAAGTGTATTTTGTGTGACTCCCCGGGAAAGGACCCTTGGACACTTGTACCTGGTTTGTTCTGGATTTCACCAGTCGTTGTGTCTGGGTATGGTTTGGGGGACCCTTGACACTCTTTACACACCTTTAAAAATGTAAAACAAAATACTTTTATCTTGCAGTCCTTCCATAATTAGGCCATAATTGCTATAGTTTGCCAATCATGTTATGGAGTGTCTTCATTTTGAACACTTGTGCTGTTTCCCAGTTGTTTTACTTAAGTCTTTCTCCTCATTATGCTGTGACTTCCGTAACAAAAACTGTTTTATGTACTTGTATATCCTGTGATTGTGTAATTCGAGGTATAATGAGCATTTAGAGTAGACTTTCAAGAAAAGAGCTGCCATTTTATAGGATATTGTTGACCTTTACAGAAATAGATTAATAAATATTTGTGATGTTATTGCAGGTATTGAATTGAAGTTTCTATGTCTGTCATTTGTAATTTAGCACTTTATGTTGTCTTTTAACATCAACTTTTTGGCCTATCGAATGTCATGGGTCATCTCGAAACTCAGTTTTGGGAGCCATATTCTACGGTATTAACATAAGTCAACACTTACCTCTAAGTTTCACGTGTTTTCACCAGAATCTTGATGTAAAGATTCTGCAGCAGGGGTTTGTAAATTACAACCAATGGGCCAAATCTGGTACGTTTGTGTGGCTTGTGAGTTAATTGCTGGAAAAAATTACAAAGCTATTTTGTGACATGTGGAATAAGATTAAAATTTTGGTGTATGTAAAGTCTTATTGAAAGACTGCCATACTTGTTCATTTGTAAATTGCCTATAGTTACTTTAGTAACTGTTACTAAAGTTACTTTTGTAACTTTGTGACAACATCAGAGTTAAGTATTTGTAACAGAAACAAATAATTTTGCCTAAAATATTTCTTAGAAGAAATTTGACACCTCTTGTACATTTCCGTTTAGATAAATTGGCTGGAACAGCATATAAGCCTGAATTTTATCGTTTCTAATAAGCTCACAGCCCTGATGAGATTCTTAGATCTTCCTGTCATAGGTTTATATCAACTGATGGGTCCACCATAAGTGGTAAAGTTACACCTGTGTGTAGCATCTGCTGACGTTACTGTCCTTGCCACCTTTTAACTTCCCATGTCTAATTTGTTTTCATGGGGTCCTCTGTCTGGGGTTCCAGCCCCCTTCTCCCTAATTTTACCACAGTGTCTAAAAAATCGGGAGAATGGGAAGCTCAGTTAAATTTTTCTAAGTTGTAAGAATATACTAGAAAATAATCTTCTTTTTTCCTTTTCGAAGATTTAGTATCCCTTACAGATCTGCTGGTTCTGTTTACCCAACTTATCTATTACTCACCAAGTTGTCCAAAGATGACATCAGCTGCACATTTAGGTAATTTTGCTTCTATTTTAAATAGTGTAATAGAAAACATCTAAAAATACTTAATATTCCATTGTCTAGATGTTTTGAGTGACTGACCTAGTTTGGTAAAGAGGATTCCTAAGATGCAATATTATTCATAACAAATTACATTGGACCTAGAAGTAAACCATGAAATTTAATTTTGTTCATTGATGTTTTAAGATGTTCCCAATTTACTAGCTTTTATGTAGAATCAATTTTGCTGAGCATTTTAATGTTCTTAAGATCAAGATGTTCTTAAGAAATGCTATTAAGGGAAATTTGATTGATAGGTAGTAATGTGTTCTTTCTTGCAGTTTTATGCTTTATACTTGCCTGATGTTTTGATCAGCCTGCTTATTTTAGCTCACATCCAAAATTTCAGATCCTCTCTCATTAAAGAATAAGGCAAAAACAAAAGCTTCATGTTTTTCAGTATAATGACTTTTAGTCTTTAGCAGTTGGCTAGCTTATAAAAAAGTTTAAAATATTAACATTTAAAAGATAACTTATACTTTTCCCTCTGAATATTAATGAAAGTTTACAAAGTAAAACATTTTAATAACAAACACTCCCATATTCTATAGATTCATAGTGTTCTAAAACTGGAAGTTATCTTAGAAATGCTGGCAAAATTCTGAGAAGAATTCAAGTGAATTAAAGAAAAAAAGTAGTTTGGGCCATAAATAGTAGTGATATATCCATCTGTCAATCGGCATGTTTTATTTATGTAATTATAACAGCTTATTAGTCTTAACAATGGCTCTTAAACTTCTTTCTGCCTTTATAGCATTTCCATGTATAAATATGTAGTTTAGGTCCTCTTGCTATATGCTCCGATAACATACTATGCTTCCTTTGTAAAAAATGTTCCCTCTTATAATTGTGTGTCAGTGTCTTGGTTTACCATCTAGTGGAGTGTTTTTTAATTTTCTTTGTCTTAGTTACTTCTATTATAGTACTAGCACAGTGTCTGGCACATAGTAGGTACTCAAAAGTAGATAAAAAATGGGTGAATGAATGAATGGACATATGCTCATTGGTAGTATCTCTCATTTCAAAGAGGGTCTGGAACTGGTTGAAGAGATCAATTTTTTCTCCATTTTCTTTTTGTCAAGTATTGACTTAAAGTCTTAGTGTGTTCTTGGAGTATAGAATAATGTAAGCTAAATTAAGAATTTTGGTTTAATCTTAATATTATATCTTACAACCATAAGCTGCTAACTTTTTGATTCCTTACTTTCTTGTAAAACATTATTTTGTGAGTGTATTAGGTCAAATAACCTGAAAATATATCAATTTATGAAACCAAAAATATCACACTGATTTTAGTGACTATTCCCTGTGTTACATTTATTTATATTTGTGTTTTCCTATATATATTTTAAAAGAAAGTCTTTACAATGCTCATTCATTTCAGCAGTTTTATGGTAATACAAAAAATGGTATATTAGTCTTAAAGGAGCTTTCATCTTTTCTGCCTTTTTGGCCATCATTTATTTTACTTTCATTTTCTACCAGGCCGAACACTTGAATACATATATATTTTTTAAAGATTTATTTATTTGTTATAGAGTGTGTGTGCCTGCGTGTATATGCAATTGCTGGGGGCGGGGCACAAGGAGAAGAAGAGAGAAACGCATGCAGACTCACTGTTGAGTGTGGAGCCCAATGTGGGGCTCCATCTCATGACCCCAAGGTTGTGACCTGAGCTGAAATCAAGAGTCAGATGCCCAACTGAGACACCTGGGTGCCCCAAATACATATTTTAAGAAAAGGGAAAAGTAAATACGAGTAAGTGTTTCTGGGAGGAGAAAAGTTATAAATTTGCTTCAAATTGTATCTTCACTGTTAAGCAGTGACTTAATGTCAAACAGTGAATGATCTGTTGTTTCTCAGCATTCAGATTTGTCATTTACTTTTTTAAAAAATTGACTTGAGTATATTTTAAGCTTAATTGATTTCCCCTAAATTTCAGGTTATTATTTAACAATACCTCATCTTTTGGGCAATGTGTTGTATGATTTTTTTTTTTTTTTTTACCTATTTAACCTTAATATTGAGCTTTTTTAGAACAACAATGGCTAACTCATAAATAAGATATATTGAGGATATATTGAGTTCTTAATGTTTAAAATTTTAATTTCTAAAAGTACTTATTTATCAGATAATTACTCTCCTGCAAGTATGGTGACTGAAGTTCTTCAGATACTCTGTGATCAAAAAGAGTGTGCAGTCGAATGCCTATATAATAATACTGTGATTGAGGCACTTCTTCAGCCTATTCATAATTTAATGAAAGAAACCAAGGTTGGTATTTACTAAAGAGAGTTTCTTAATTGGGTATTAGGGAATACTCAGGGGGACTTTGTTTCTAAATTTGATGTATTTGAAATAGTTATTATACTATCTTTCCATGTATGAATGTATTTTATGCCGACATAGATTTTTATTTACTGTTAGATCATAGTTTATGTAGTCAATTGATTTGTTATTGACAATGTAGGGGGACAATACATACAATTTTTTTCCTATGATTTTGAGGATTGAGAGAAGTTATTAAGATATTTGTCTTGCACATTTAATAAATCCTGTGAATTTTCTTATTTGTTTTAATAGTAATTTTATAGCCTTTACATTATTTTTCTGAAGTCAACTCTGTTTTGTATGAAGAACTAGTTTTTTAGAAAAAAACTTATATGTATGTTCAGAACTGGGATGTTTATGTCTCTTTACAGTTTGTATGGCCTATTTCTTTATATTATATAATTTAATCCTTACAAATGAGGCTGAAAGAAGTGGATTTCTCAAGGGCAGATATTTAATAGGTGGCAGAGTTGATAACACTACTTGCACTGCTGTCTGTTCATTTCTACGACTTAAGCTTTGGGGAATGACTTAAATCTTAATAGGCTAAAGGTTTTGCCTTTCCATGTGTGTGTGTTTTGTATTTTTACTGTTTTCATCTCCACTTAATGGGCTGGGCAGCTGTTCACGCTATCATATGGTCATTATTTATCGCTCGTTCAGAAAACAGCATTTATCTGAATGTGGTACAAAGTATGGAATTCTAGGAAATTAAGGGGAGATAATTTTGATTTCATGGTTAGCCTTAGGAAGATAATAGAGAAGAACCAACAGAATTCCTAATACAGTTTAATATAGTAGAATGCCATGATGTCAATAGTAATATGAAATATGAACCATTTACCATGTTTGAGAAATGTGCTCTTGGACTTTGTTTCAGAGTTGTTTATTTTTGCTTTCATATATATTTAACTTTTTATCTTCTTGTGGCTTCTTTCCTTTATCTATAAATATACCTGAATCTGTCTCATAGTTGGGATAAAAGAAGCTCTTGATCATCCAGTACACATCTTTAGTTACCACCTAATACCTGATCTTTTTAATGATAAGCTTTTAATTATGCACGACTGCCATAGTTGTCCTGGCTCCCTCTATAGTCCTGGCTCCCTCTATTCTGTCATGTTTCAAAACATTGCGTTATCATCTTACTTCCATTACATCCTTGATGCTGCTTTGATTGCTGTTGCTTGTAACTTGCTACACCTGTAACTAGTAACCACTTTAGAGACTATTATCGACTGATTAACACCATAGACAACTTCTAAAATTGTTTACCTGGCTTTCCTGAATTCCTATATATTTTGTACCTTCCCTTTCTTTTTTTTTTTTTTAAAGATTTATTTATTTATATATTCATGATAGAGAGAGAGAGAGAGAGAGAGAGAGAGGAGGAGGAGGAGGAGGAGGGAGAAGCAGGCTCCACGCCAGGAGCCTGACGCAGGACTCGATCCTGGGACTCCAGGATCGCACCCTGGGCCAAAGGCAGGCACTAAACCGCTGAGCCACCCAGGGATCCCTGTACCTTCCCTTTCTAAGCATTCTTTTTCTCTCACCTATGAGGGCTCCCCTTTCCTGCTGTCTTCAGTGAGTCACAACTTGGTTCACTCTTCTCTCAGTATGCATTTGCTAGGTGACTTCCTCCAGTTCTGAAAATTAGATGTGTAGTTAACTTTTTTTTTTTTAACTTCTAAATTTAGATCTCTTTAGCTCCAGATTTGTCATTAGATGCTTGCTAAACACCTTTTTGAGTTATTCCACGAACAAATCAAACTCAGTTTTTAAAACAGTACTTTTTGATTTGTCACTTTTCAAATCTTTTCTTTTCTTTTTTTTTTGCTCCTGCTCTGCTTCTTCATCACATTTCCCTGTGTGATGAGTAGGAATGCTGTTCATCTAGGCTTCTTCCTCATTTTCTTTATTCCATTTATAATTAAGCCCTATAGACTTGTTAAGTCCTATAGACTTGTTCTCCCGTGCCTCTCTTAGATCCATGTATGTCTTTTAATCCCATTTGCTACCGATTTTATTTAAGCTCTAATAATTCCTTGCTTGGAATATTGAAATAATTTTATTTTTTTAGTCTTTCACTTTTCTGGCCTGTCTGCTGTCTCGTCACCAAGGCTGTCACAGTACTTTCTTGCTTGTTGCCTGCTAGATAAAAATGTGTAGTTAAAAAGTCTGAAATTTATCAACTTTTCTGTTATATTCTATGTATTTTTCCTATTTTACCCCATGTATTTATTTTATAACAGATTCTTTGTATTCTTTGAACAAGGTTATAAGATTTCCCTATGTTTGCATACTTTTCCCACCCTGGAAAGTCTTGGTCTAAGTGAAAAATTCCTTTCTTCAGGCCAGTTTTATTTTTTTCTTCGAAAATTTGTCCTAGTCCTCCCTGGAAAAGTTATGTTTATTTCACTATATTCCCATGTTATCTACTTCTCTAATTATGCTGGAATTATTCTTGAGTGAAAGAAACAGCCCTCTAGCACATGATAGGCATTCTGTATTTAATCTTAAAGCATTGAGTATCACCCATTGAGTCACTACTGTATCATTGGCTCTTTGCTACGTTTGAAATATAGAAGAGCTTAAGACTTATACTTTGGGGCAGCCCCGGTGGCGCAGCGGTTTAGCGCCACCTGCAGCCCGGGGTGTGATCCTGGAGACCCGGGATCGAGTCCCACATCGGGCTCTCTGCATGATGCCTGCTTCTACCTCTGCCTGTGTCTCTGCCTCTCTCTCTCTAGCTGTGTCTCTATGAATAAATAAATAAAATCTTAAAAAAAAAAAAAGACTTTGCTCTAAAGGAACCTATTCTAATAGGAAAGGCAGACTATTAAAATACTGGATGAGGAATAAAAAGGTTTAAAAAAGTGAATATAGGAGAGAAGGAAAGTATTCCAGGCAGAGAAGTTGTTTTAAGGAAGGTATTCAATGTGAAAGTAATACACTGTATAATAAAGCCTCATATAATAAGGAAATATTCAGGTAAGTATGCCTGACTCATTAGTTAACTCACTGAATTTCTTAGGACGTATTGGTTGCAAAGTATAGATACTTAGATTTCTTATAGAGCATATGTGTATTGGCAGCTGTGCAGGTATAGACAGGTAAGTAGGCCTCAGAAAGAACAGAAACTCTAGTAGACTTAGGCTTCTAGATGGGCACCAGTATTAATATCACTCTAGTTTTTTAGTATTTGCTTGTACTAATTTGCTAAATACTGGCAAGGCTATTTTATAGTATTTCCACTTAAAATTAAAAGTGAAGAAATATGATTGGTTCAGCCCCCATTAGATGACATCATTTGCTATTGGCTATCTCATGAATTGGTTGTCCTTACTCAGACCTATAACTCATGACCCAACCAATTGCAGGAAGGGATAGTGTTCCTTAGAAATGATGGCAGTGTGTTAGAAACCATGTATGATAAAATTGGGGTGGATACTCAGGAACCAGTGAATGGAAAGTAAAGGGCAAACTGGAAATAGAGGAGCTACTGCATTTGTCAAACAGAACTATATATAAAACTGTAATGGGAACAGCAGTTCTCTCTGCTGTCTTAATAAACAATAACTGGTTTGAGTAAAAAATCTGTATGCATCTGCCTCATCAACTGTGCTGGTAAGTGAATATAACATAATGACACATATCATTCAGATGTACTTTGCAGCCAAACAATCATTAACTTTTTTTGTTGTTGTGGTAATATAGCTTTATTAGATTACACTACGACCCTAAAATTTTAGTCTGTGAAATGTTAGCATGTCATAAAATTATATGATTTGTTATCTTTTTAATGTACAGGCTGCTCCAAATTGCTCTGAAGCAGCTTTAATTCACATAGCTGATATTTTGGCAAGGATTGCCTCTGTAGAAGAAGGACTTACCTTGCTACTTTATGGAGAAAATATGAACTCTTCTGAAGAAAAAAGGTATGTGTCCATGCTTTAAACTTGTGGAATTTTTAGCATATTTTCTCGATCTGATTCAAAGATTCTAAAATATCATTCAGCATGTTAATAATGAAAATCAGGATAGCTATTCTAGATAGTTAGGTTCCTGATCAGCCTCTAACAATGTCTTAGGTGATTCAGGTTGAAGTAGTAACCAGGATTATGGACTATGCAGGCAGAGTAGGCCTTGATGTGAGCAACTTCAAAGTAAAAATAGGAGGGTTCACTCTAGATAGGATGTTTTTGCTTCTTGGACTCTTTTAGACTTCTAAAGCCATCCAGGATTGATTTGAGTTTAACCACACAAAGGTGCACAAAGGAAAAGCTAACTTGTCTATCTTCCATCTTTACCTGGCTAAGTTCTATTTCCTGGCTGTTACCAACGATAACATTTTGGTTATACTTGTAGACTTTCTCTGCATCATAATGATGTATCAAACATATATTCATAATCACAGAATTTTTGTTTCCTCTTTATAGAAATAGCATATACAATATTCAATTTTCTTATGTGTGATCATAAGCAACTTCCTAGATGAGTGCAGAATTAAACACTTTTTAATAGCTCAGTAGTACTTTGATATGGCTTTGCCATAATATTTTCAAACTTTTCTCCTATTAATGGATATCAGGTTGTATCTAGGATTTTGCCTCCATAAATAATGCTGCAATAAGTGTTTTTTAAAAATCCTGTTGATTGTGGTAGGTTATATTAATCTTTGAATATTGAACTCCGCATGGCATAGCTAAAGTAAATCCCATTTTGTCATGGCATATAATTCTTTTTATACATTCTTAAATTTGATTTGCTATTCTTTGTTGAGGATTTTTATGTCTATGCTCATGAGAGATACCAGTCTGTATATTTTGTAATATCATTGTCTGATCTTGATTTAGTGGATATAGATTGTTCATAATATTCCTTTATTCCTTTTAATTGTCCATGGGATTAGTAATGATTCTCTCTCTTTGAATTCTGATACTAGTAATTTTTTTTCTTTAACCTGCCTAGAAGCTTATCAATTTTATTGATGTTTTTAAAAGACCAACTTTTTTTCCTCTGTTGATTTTATTTTTGTTTTTTACTTAATTGATTCTGTTTTTATTTTTTATTTCATTTGGTTTTAGTTCTTTTCCTAATTTCCTATGTGGGAGCCTTGATTATTGATTTTTAGACCTATTTTCTGATCATATACATTCAATGCTATAAATTTTCTTCTAATTACTGCTTTTGCTGCGTCCTACAGATTTTGATAAGTTGTATTTTTGTTTTCACTTCAAATTATTTTTAAACTTCTCTAAAATCTTCTTTGACCTATGTACTTAAGGGTCTGAGAGTACATTTTGTATGATATATATTCTTTTTAATATAAGGGTCTTATGGCTCAATGTAGTTTTACTCAGTTGAGACTGAAAATATGGTTACATTGTCTTCCCACATCTAGTATTGCCAAGTCCTATGTCTAAGTTTCTTTTTTGCCTCTAAAAGTTTCTAGAACCTGATGTTTCATGAGGGTGTAACTTATTCTAGGAACTTTTAAGGCATTAGTTAGGCAATTTTATGCTGAAGACTTGCATCCTTTGGCACAGGGGTTTTTGCTTCTGTTGTGTATTTGATCATATTTCTTCTTCTGCTTTCTCTTTCTGGTGCATCTGTGAATGAGATGTTGCATTTAGAGGAGTGACCATCCCTTAGCTTTTCCATTTTAATCTTTGTTTTGCTCAAAGAAGCTGTTCTTAAATTTATCTTGGCAGTCATTTTTAATTTTTAAGAATGTTTGGCCTTGGTTTGGTACTTTTTTCAAACTTGTCAGGTGGACTGGGTTTTCCTGCCTGGGGAATAAAAGCCTAGGTGCTAGATCCTATGGCTCAGTGAGGGAGGGGCCCTTCTGGTCCAGACTGCTGACTTCAGTAACTCTGGCCACCTGTCTGATTGGATACTACATGGCTGTTCTTAGTCATATCTGGCTTCCACCTCCAGGCCTAGCCTCTCAGGATTCCCTTCTCCAGAACAGTTCCATACAGTAGAGCTTTATGGGATGATGAAATGTTCTAGATCTGCATGGTCAGGTTACCACTAGCTACTTGTGGCTCTTAAGAGCTTGAAATATGGCTAGTTTGACCAAACTGGGCCGTAGGTTTTATTTGACTGAAATTTTTTATTTTTTTTTATTTTTTATATTTATGATAGTCACAGAGAGAGAGAGAGAGAGAGAGAGGGGCAGAGGGAGAAGCAGGCCCCATGCACCGGGAGCCCGATGTGGGATTCGATCCTGGGTCTCCAGGATCGCGCCCTGGGCCAAAGGCAGGCGCTAAACCGCTGTGCCACCCAGGGATCCCTTGACTGAAATATTTAAAAGCTTTTTGTGAAAGCTGTTCTAACCAGTATCAGATGATGGAATGTTTTGGTAACCTAATAGGTGAAAGATCTTGTTTTGATCCATACTGACCTGACTCTAGTTGAATTTGAGCATCTTATTGCTCTTATGGAGATACAGTTATTGGCTGTGTTCATTTTATGATAGCAGAGTTTCTTTCCATATCATTTGTCCATTTGTTTTATTTTTTCAATCAACCTGAAAATCTGTGCACACAGTAAACATGCAAGGTTAATAGCAAAAGTAGTAGTTCCTTCTTGTTCTCCAAGGCAATTACTTTTGGCTGCTTTAGATGATCATTAGATCATATTCTTCTAACACTTGATTTTAATTTAAGGCATAATCCCTTGATTTCTCTCTCCTATCCCTCTCAACCACCCACATAAACACACCTGGATCCCCCTCCCAGCCCCCTGCTGCCCATCAATGCAATATAGTTGAACAGTATCCTTCATTAGAGTCATACTGTATCTACCTACAATCTTCACAGCCCAGCTATGTGATTACTCTTTTTTCCCTACAGCTTCTTATTTTCTCGAGAGCTAATAATTTTCTTCAGCATATTTTTAAATATACTTAAATTCTACTTCATTGTTAAATCCTCCACATGGTCTTTCCTATTAAATCTTTCTGTATATTCAAATATTGAGCAAATTCCATTGATTTTAATTTTATTAAAAAAATCTTTTTGGGATACCTGAGTGGCTCAGTGGTTGAGCATCTGCCTTTGGCTCAAGTTGTGATCCCAGGGTCCTGGGATCGAGTTCTGCATCAGACTCCCTGCAGGGAATCTGCTGCTCCCTCTACCTATGTCTCTGCCCCTCTCTTTGTGTCTCTCATGAATAAATAAAATCTTTAAGAAACAAAAATATTTTTTAAAGCTTTTTGAGTTTACTGAAGACCTGGTGTTGTGGGTGCTGGGTGACTCAGCTGTTAAGTATCTGACTTCAGCTCCAGTCATGATCTTAGGGTCCTGCGATCGAGCCCTTTATCAGACTCGGTGCTCATTAGGGAGTCTGCTTGTCCCTCTTACCCTGCTTGTGTGTACTCTCTCAAATAAATAAAATCTTAAAAAAAAAAAAAAAAAAAGACTGGTGCTACTTTGGTCTGGTACATAGCTTTTATCATGGTAATAACCTTTATAATTGCTGTTTGTCCTAGTTCTGTGGAAAAATGCCACTGAAGTTTTTTTTTTTTTTATTGGTGTTCAATTTACCAACATACAGAATAACCCCCAGTGCCCGTCACCCAATCACTCCCACCCCCCGCCCTCCTCCCCTTCTACCACCCCTAGTTCGTTTCCCAGAGTTAGCAGTCTTTACGTTATGTCTCCCTTTCTGATATTTCCCACACATTTCTTCTCCCTTCCCTTATATTCCCTTTCACTATTATTTATATTCCCCAAATGAATGAGAACATATAATGTTTGTCCTTCTCCGACTGACTGACTTTACTCAGCCTAATACCCTCCAGTTCCATCCACGTTGAAGCAAATGGTGGGTATTTGTCATTTCTAATAGCTGAGTAATATTCCATTGTATACATAAACCACATCTTCTTTATCCACTCATCTTTCGATGGACACCGAGGCTCCTTCCACAGTTTGGCTATTGTGGCCATTGCTGCTGTAAACATCGGGGTGCAGGTCCCGGCGTTTCATTGCATCTGTATCTTTGGGGTAAATCCCCAACAGTGCAATTGCTGGGTCTTGGGCAGGTCTATTTTTAACTCTTTGAGGAACCTCCACACAGTTTTCCAGAGTGGCTGCACCAGTTCACATTCCCACCAACAGTGTAAGAGGGTTCCCTTTTCTCCGCATCCTCTCCAACATTTGTTGTTTCCTGCCTTGTTAATTTTCCCCATTCTCACTGGTGTGAGGTGGTATCTCATTGTGGTTTTGATTTGTATTTCCCTGATGGCAAGGGATGCAGAGCATTTTCTCATGTGCGTGTTGGCCATGTCTATGTCTTCCTCTGTGAGATTTCTGTTCATGTCTTTTGCCCATTTCATGATTGGATTGTTTGTTTCTTTGGTGTTGAGTTTAATAAGTTCCTTATAGATCTTGGAAACTAGCCCTTTATCTGATACGTCATTTGCAAATATCTTCTCCCATTCTGTAGGTTGTCTTTTAGTTTTGTTGACTGTATCCTTTGCTGTGCAAAAGCTTCTTATCTTGATGAAGTCCCAATAGTTCATTTTTGCTTTTGTTTCTTTTGCCTTCGTGGATGTATCTTGCACGAAGTTACTGTGGTCGAGTTCAAAAAGGGTGTTGCCTGTGTTCTTCTCTAGTATTTTGATGGACTCTTGTCTCACATTTAGATCTTTCATCCATTTTGAGTTTATCTTTGTGTATGGTGAAAGAGAGTGGTCTAGTTTCATTCTTCTGCATGTGGATGTCCAATTTTCCCAGCACCATCTATTGAAGAGACTGTCTTTCTTCCAATGGATAGTCTTTCCTCCTTTATCGAATATTAGTTGCCCATAAAGTTCAGGGTCCACTTCTGGATTCTCTATTCTGTTCCACTGATCTATGTGTCTGTTTTTGTGCCAGTACCACACTGTCTTGATGACCACAGCTTTGTAGTACAACCTGAAATCTGGTATTGTGATGCCCCCAGATATGGTTTTCTTTTTTAAAATTCCCCTGGCTATTCGGGGTCTTTTCTGATTCCACACAAATCTTAAAATAATTTGTTCTAACTCTCTGAAGAAAGTCCATGGTATTTTGATAGGGATTGCATTAAACGTGTATATTGCCCTGGGTAACATTGACATTTTCACAATATTAATTCTGCCAATCCATGAGCATGGAATATTTTTCCATCTCTTTGTGTCTTCCTCAATTTCTTTCAGAAGTGTTCTATAGTTTTGAGGGTATATATCCTTGACATCTTTGGTTAGGTTTATTCCTAGGTATCTTATGCTTTTGGGTGCAATTATAAATGGGATTGACTCCTTAATTTCTCTTTCCTCAGTCTCATTGTTAGTGTATAGAAATGCCACTGATTTCTGGGCATTTCTCTTCTTCTCCTGGGTGTAGGATCTATTTGCTGTTTTTTCTCTAGCTCCTTTATGTGTAAGGTTAGCTTTTGTATTTGAGTTCTTTCCAGTTTTTGAATGGATGCTTGTATTGTGATGTATTTCCCCCTTAGGACTGCTTTTGCTGCATCCCAAAGATTTTGAACGGTTGTATCTTCATTCTCATTAGTTTCCATGAATCTTTTTAATTCTTCCTTAATTTCCTGGTTGACCCTTTCATCTTTTAGCAGGATGGTCCTTAATCTCCACGTGTTTGAGGTCCTTCCAAACTTCTTGTTGTGATTTAGTTCTAATTTCAAGGCATTATGGTCTGATAACATGCAGGGGACGATCCCAATCTTTTGGTATCGGTTCAGACCCGATTTGTGACCCAGTATGTGGTCTATTCTGGAGAAAGTTCCATGTGCACTTGAGAAGACTGTGTATTCAGTTGAGTTTGGATGTAAAGTTCTGTAGATATCTGTGGAATCCATCTGGTCCAGTGTATCATTTAAAACTCTCGTTTCTTTGGAGATGTTGTGTGCTTAGAAGACCTATCGAGTATAGAAAGAGCTAGATTGAAGTCACCAAGTATAAGTGTATTATTATCTAAGTATTTCTTCACTTTGGTTATTAATTGATTTATATATTTGGCAGCTCCCACATTCGGGGCATATATATTGAGGATTGTTAAGTCCTCTTGTTGAATAGATCCTTTAAGTATGATATAGTGTCCCTCTTCATCTCTCACTACAGTCTTCGGGGTAAATTTTAGTTTATCTGCTATAAGGATGGCTACCCCTGCTTTCTTTTGAGGACCATTTGAATGGTAAATGGTTCTCCAACCTTTTATTTTCAGGCTGTAGGTGTCCTTCTGTCTAAAATGAGTCTCTTGTAGACAGCAAATAGATGGGTCCTCAAGATGATCATATATCCTTCATTTTGTTAATGTGTATCATGTTGATTTGTGGATGTTGAACCATCTTTGCATTCCTAGAATAATTCTCACTTGATCATGGTATATGATACATTTAAAGTATTGTTGAATTCAATTTGCTAATATTGAGAGTATTTGCATCTATGTTCATTAGGGATATTGGCCCTTAATTTTCTTTTTTTGTGGTGTCTTTGTCTGGTTTTGGTATTAGGGTAGTGCTGGTTCATAAAATGAATTTGGAAGCTTTCCTTTCTCTTCATCTTTTGGGAATAATTTAGAAGGAATAGTTGTTAAATCTTTGAATGTTTGGTAGAATTCACCACTGAAGCCTTCTTGTCTGGGTTTTTGATCCTGATTCAATCTTCTCAGCAATCATTTTGTTCAGATTTTCTGTTTCATGATTCAGTCTTGGAATATTGTTTCTAGGAGTTTATCCCATATATTGGTGTATAATTGTTTGTAGTAGTCTCTTATGATCCTGTTATACTTTTGTGGTATCATTTTTGACTTCTTTTATTTCTGACTATTCATTTGTGCCCTCTTTCTCTTGGTGAGTCTAGCTCTAATAGCTTATCAGTATTATCTTTCAAAGAACCAACTCTTAGCTTTGTTGATCTTTCCTGTTACCTTTTTGTCTCGATTTATTTTTTACCTGATCTTTATTACTTTCTTCCAACTTTGGGCTTTATTTTTTCCCGCTAGTTCCTTTAGGTGTAAAGTTAAATTCTTTGATAGTTCCTGTTTCTTGATACAGACCTGTATTGCTAGAACTTCCTTCTTAGGACCACTTTTACTGCATCCCAGATTTGGGTATGTTGTATTTCTGTTTTCATTTGTCTTTAGGTATTTTTTTCGTCTTTGATTTATTCTATTACCCAGTAGTTCAGTAACATGTTAATCTCTACATATTTATAGTTTTTCCAGTTTCCCTTTGTGATTGATTTCTAGTTTTATAATATTGTGGTTGGAAAAGATGCTTGAAATTATTTCAGGTTTTTTTTTTCAGCTTATTTTTTTTAAGATTTTATTTATTTATTCGTGAGAGACATAGAGAGAGGCAGAGACACAGGCAGAAGGAGGAGCAGGCTCCATGCAGGGAGCCTGACATGGGACTCCATCCTGGGTCTCCAGGATCACACCCTGGGCTGAAGGCAGTGCTAAACCGCTGAACCACCCGGGCTGCCCTATTTCAGTTTTCTATATTGAGACTCGCTTTGTGGCCCAACATGTGCTCTGTCTTGGAGAATGTTCTATGTACACTTGAGAAGAATGTATTTTCTGAATTTTGGACGAATGTTCTGTGTGTCTGTGTAGATAGATCTGTTATGTCCAACTGGTCTAATGCATTATTTAATCCAATTATTTCCTTACTGCTTTTCTGTCTGGATGATCTGTTATAACTGGGATGTTAAAATCCCCTATTACTGTATTGCTGTCAGTTTCTCCCCTTCGATCTCTTGGAATATTGTTTCTAGGAGTTTATCCAAAAAAAAATAATGCCTTTTTTTAAAAAAAAAATTTTAAGTAGGCTCCATGCCCAGCATGGAGCCAATATAGGACTTGAACTCATGACCCTGAGATCAAGACCTGAGCTGAAATAATGTTTACTGAGGCTTGCCAAGGCCTATGAGTGATCCAAGGGGAGGAAGCTCATTTAGCATCTAGTTCAGCTGATTAGAAGCCAGGTCATGAGGCAGCAGCTTTGAAGGTGTGCAAATATGTTTAGTCCTGTGGGAGGTGTGAGTTGCAAAAATCTGAGTTCCAGATGAATGTATAATATATTCTCTGGGAGGTCTTATCAAGCTGTAGTGAGGCTGGGGTGGGGGTATGCAAGGATAGTGTTTCCCTGTTTTTGTTTCCTTGGAGTGCCTCCTTAGCCCCTTGATGTGTGGGAAACCTGAAACCTATTCCTTAGGCAAAAGCTGTAGGCTAAGTAAATAGACCTTTTTCATAGGAAGATTGGGATTATTTCAGTTTGCTGGTTGTGTAGGGCTCTGGGATTGACGGCCTGCCAAGCATGGTCTTTCCTGTTGTTATAATCTGATGGAGCTCTGGAGCCCTCATGGCCATCAGGGCCTGGTGATCAAGCTGTGTCCCCTGTGTGGTTTGTGTGCATCTGTTGGCTTGAGCAAGGCAGGTAGAAGGTGTAGAGAACAGGGCATACTCACTAGCTTTACAAAGTCAACAGGAAAATGTCTTGAGTATATGTATCCACGGGCTTCCTTAATGGAGCAGGAGAGTACCTTGTGTACTGGCTTTAGGTTGGGAACAGGAGACTGCCCTGACAGCTTGGGCTCATGCTCTAGCTCGGAAGTTGGGAGTGCTACAACTCTTCACCAGCCTTAGCAAGTACCATGAAAGCTCACCCCTGCTGTGCCAGCAAGGTGGTAGTAGCCCTGCTAGCTGACTATGTGGAGAGTGCATCTGTGGCATCTGCCATCCTCATCTGCCTCTGAGGAGAATCTCAACTGTCCTCTTCCCTTCCAACCAATGTCCCCATATTAGCAAATGAGTCTCCCTTATATATAGTCTAGCAGCCTTTCTAGACTACTGTTTCTTTCGTGGATTTTGGAGCGAAACTACAAGCAAGCCCTTTAAGAGGGGTCATCTGTTTCCTTATAGCACTTTAAGACCCCTCTGGTTGTTAGCCTTTTTGGTTTTCCAAGTTAGGTGTTCTGTGGGTTTATTTCTCTGTGGTAGATCCCAGGAGTGGGGGCCTTGATATGGGGTACCAACTTTTTACTCCTCTGAGAAAAGCACCTGTCTGGTGAGATCCCTTCTTGTTGTGTGTTACCACATCATGAGTGGGGTGTTTTTTGGGAGACTATATCTCTACTTCTTCTACCTGTTTTGATCTGGTCCTTTTATCCTTTGTTGTGGGAAGTTATCAGATCTTTTTCACAGGGAAATGAGCATATGTAGCTGTAGATTGGGTGTGTCCACAGGAGGAGGATTTTCTTACCACTCTCTTGGACCATCCTCCAGGAACTTGCTTTTTAAATTTTTTACTGTCTAGGAAATTTCCTCAGCTTTATTTTCTAGCCCTTATATTCAGAAGATTTACATTACTTAAGCTTTCTCTAAGAGAACATTCTTACTCTACTATCTTATTCTTGTTTCATGAGTTTAAGTTCTCTTACATCAGTGGAGATACGAAGTTTCATTTGTCATTTTCTTTTTCTCCTTCTACATTGCCTTTTCTGTGTGTTGTCTTGGCTTCAGATTTTAAATTAGAGATTTCTTCAAATACTTAAAAGTCAGTAAATAGCTGTTCGAAAACTGTGTGGGAACGTGGGACCTTGTCACTTGTGGCCTTTGCTTTGGGGGGATCTTGTCATGGATTTGTTTGGGGGAATCTCTAATAGCGGCATCTTTAATCTTTGTTCTGGTCAGATTCCGTAGAAAAGGCTCTATAGTTAGCTGCCTGCAGAGAGTGTAAGCCTAGCAGGAGAGGATGACTGGGTGGGGGAAGTGGTTTCTAAGTTTTCCTGCATAAGCTTTGATTAATTTCTGTGGTACTCTACTGTTCTTAATGTTTGCCTGCCTTCCAAAAGATACCATGGGGGTGGCTATGTGGAATATTGAAGGGAAGCTGATCAGACTTCTTTTTAAGCTGACTTTCAGGCAGCCCTTCTGTCTGTTTTCAGTCCCACTTCTGCCCCTAATTCCAGAGATACTTGAAACCATCAATTTGAATTTTTTGAGAGGTTCTATGAAATAAATTCTGTCCTGTGTTCTGCATTGTGGCTGATCATTCAGTTTTTTCAGGTCCTGAATTGCTGCTGCTTTCTTTCCCATTTCTAGATTCCAAAACATTGTTACTGTCACATCCTTTCTTTTCTCCTTGACAGCTATGAAAGCCTTCTGAAAATTCCCTTTACTTCTGCATTTTAGTGTTTTAAGAGAGTGCAGTTGTGAATGTGTGTGTTCAATCTGCCATACTCAACTGGAAGTCTTTTTCTATATAGATAACAATTCTTTTGTAATATGAAGAAGACCAACCTTTTGTTTCTTTTTATTCCTTATTTGAGGTTTGTCTGAAAAATTTTTCCTATATAGACATTTGTGTTTGCACAAAGGAGCACTTGGCAACAGTGCAATGGGAACATGGAATTTTTTTATGTATTCCTATGGAGTTATTGTCAGGATATTTGTGAACAAATACCGCAAAATGTTTTAGAATGCTACCTTTAAATAATAGAAGGGAATATGAATTAACAAATCATATTGATATTTTTCAAAAAGAGTGATAAAAGGGTAAACTAAAAAGTAATAGTTTTAGAAGAAGGGAGAAAACCATGTGGGTAGGGTGGTATAGATATGAGATATACAGGGCTATGCATTGATTTTACCTAGATTTGACTTTGGAGTCATGTAGCTCTTTCACACGCTAAATGTAAAAGTTAAATCAAAAAGAAAAATTCAAATTTAAAAGAAATTCAAACAAATGGAAATAAGTGAATTTAACTACCAAGTAAGTAACCTGCCTATGCAGAGGAAAAAAAATTATTTCAAGTGATCTGATTTGAACATTTCTAGTGGATATATCTTATGTTTGAAAAAAAGAATTCTCAGAGTGATCTTAAACTGTGTTCAATGTATTTTGAAACTATTAGCACATATTCCAAAATGAAGCAAGTGATTAGCATCATAAGGAACTAGAATATAGAATTAAAGAAGTGAAACTTGAATTTTAAATTTATAATGGAAATAAAAGTATTAACTCATTTTTCTTATACTTTTCTTACAACTGCTGCTGAAAAGGCCTAGAAGTAAAGACAATCTCTTAGCATTGAGTTGGCACCCAGATTGTGGTCTCTAAATATCTAAGTTTTTGTTGTGGTTGTTGTTGTTTCTTACAAAAGGAGGAAGGGATCCTTGAAGGTAGTTGTTTCTGAACTGGGCCAGGAAATGTTTAAGGTGATCCTGAGATATCTTACCATTCTAGAAAGTGAGGAAGTTATCTAAGACTAAAATCATAGTGTCAGAAGTATCCCAGGTTACCAGAAGGGGCCTCTTTACTGGTTTAAGATGGATAATTTGAGGATTAAAAAATGACTGTAGGGGCACTTGGCTGGCTCAGTGTTTGAGTATCTGCCTTTGGCTCAGGTTGTGATCCTGAGGTCCTGGGATCAAGTCCCGCATCAGGCTGTCTTCAGGGAGCCTGCTTCTCCCTCTGCCTATGTCTCTGCCTCTCTCTCTGTGTGTCTCATGAATAAATAAATAAAATCTTTTTTAAAAAATGACTTTAATGATTGACATACATAAAGCATACAAAATGGCTTTAAAAACACTAAAATTTAAAAAAGAAAATCCTGTCAATTATCCACTAAGGTTGTGAGGATACCAACTCATCATTTTGCAAATTAATGAAAAATGTTCAAACTCTTTTTTTTCTATTTCCTATACAAACAATTAAAAAAAACATTTATTGATTAGAGAGTGTACAAGCATGAGCATGAGTGGGAGGGACAGGAGAGAGAAAGAGAATCTCAAGCAGACTCCCTGCTGAGCATGGAGCCCAATGTGGGGCTCTATCTGCGGACCCTGAGATCATGACCTGAGCTGAAACCAAGAATAGAACACTTAACCTACTGTGCTGCCCAGGCGCCCCTGTACAAACTGTATTTTAAACAAAAATTTTTTTTAATGATTTTATTTATTCATTCATGAGACAGACAGACACACACACACAGAGAGAGAGAGAGAGAGAGAGAGAGAGAGAGGCAGAGACACAGGCAGAAGGAGAAGCAGGCTCCATGCAGGGATCCCGATGTGGGACTCCTTCCCGGGTCTCCAGGATCACGCCCTGGGCTGAAGGTGGCGCTAAACCAGTGAGCCACCCAGGCTGCCGGCAAACTGTATTTTAATGTAACTATTAAGTTACTGAGGATAAAGTTCTTCATAGAAAAACTTTAGTTAATGCAGAATAACTAGAAAATCATCATTTGGAAACTCCTAATAAAATAGTTGATGTAGGAGATTATGATGAATTGATGCTAAAACCATTAAGTAAAAGGCTTGATGGGGGGAGGACTTCCCACAGGAGAATTCAGGCTCATACCATCTGACCAGTTGATTTTTAGCACCATTAAAATTGGGAAAACCAGATATGTATCTAATGATATGATATAGTACAAGGTACACAACAGCAACTACCAATGAAGTTATTTTGTCAAGAAAAAATAAATTGAACTTTAAGCCCCTAGATATAATTATCAATTTATAGGAAATATGGAGAAGTAGAGGAACACAAATGACACCATGGTGAAGCAAAAAGAATAAAGAAATGGCATGGGTAAAAAAGAAAGGAGAGGGCCTAAATGATCACAACTTAAAGCACTCTATGAAACTTGTTTGAATTTTGATTTATACATATCTATTATAAGGAACACCTTGATATGGTGGAGAATCTTGATATGGGTGGATTATCAGATAATATTAAAAATTATACTTTTGTTAGTTATACCTAGTATACATCTAGGTAAGATGATGTCTGGGGTTTAGCATTTAATATTCCAGTAGAGGTGGACAGAAGGATATCTGGGATTTAGTATATAATATTCCAACATAGGTGGGCAGAGGGGGAGGTGAGAGAATCAGTAAAACAAGACTGGCAAAATGTTAGTAACTGTTGCAATTGGATGGAGGAGTATGTGGATAGTTAAAGTATGCCCTCATTATTTATGTGTACATGTGCAGGAACAGGAATATTGACATGTCAGAGAAAAGCTAGAGAACTAAAGGGGAGCCAGGCAAATGCAAAGTTTGTGATACGGCTAGACTTTTTGGTAGTACTTTAAGAGGTTGTGATTCTTAACCTTGGAGTCACTTTCAGTCTATCATGTTTTAGTCCTACAGGTGCTCATATAATTGCCCAGTTTTCGAAAAAGCTTCTTGATGAAGATATCTCTATTTTTTCTGGATCGGAAATGTTGCCTGTGGTTAAAGGAGCTTTTATTTCTGTGTGTCGTCAAATATATGGTACATGTGAAGGCCTGCAGGTGTTAATTCCTTATAGTTTGCATGAGTCTATAGCAAAGGCATGGAAGAAGGTAAGAATTTTCAAGCTTTTTATCCTCCCTGCAAATCTTTATTTCAAAGATAGTCACTGTTGTAATGCAGTTAGACTCTCTTACTGGAGCAAATATGATTTTTTTAGCATCACAGTACTCTAGGGAACATAATGCTTTTTAATTTGGTACAGGATGACTTCACCTCATCTCCAACCAGGACAAAGTTCTAGGACAAACTGAGCACTTCAAAGTCTTTTCTTCTGGTAGGAGAGGCTTTAGATAGATTATCTTTGCATAAACTGACTTTGTTCTTTCGAAGCTATTTCTAAGCATTTTTACAGACAGCTAGAGTTTTGTTATGGATATTAGAAAAAAAAAACTGTAGCAGTAGTCAGTATGTATCAGTGAACTTATAAGCCTTTCCCCCATACTTATATACTTCCCTTATAAAATATTTTATGTGATATTTAATTAAAAACAAAATAACTTAAAATTTGAAGGTAATTTAATTTTAATCATATTAAGGATCAACTGTAAAAATGTATCATGAGATCTTATGAATAATGCTATCAATAAAAAATAATGTAATCTGTTATATTTTAGACAAGTTTGCTATCAGAAAGAATTCCTACTCCAGTAAAAGGCTCAGATTCTGTTTCTTCGATAAGCCAGGAATCCCAAAACATGTAAGCACAGTTGGACTAAACTTATCTTTTTCTCTACATTTGCTGAAATAATTTAAAAATAAGAATGTAATTGAATAGTATAGCAAAAATACTCCTGAAACTATTATATCAAATGTTAATTAACTGGGATTGGAATAAAATCTGAAAAAAAGAATATACAGGAAGGTAACTGTATACATATAGGATTAAGAAAAATTACATTTAGGGGTGATGTTAGAGATTATGTCACACTTGTACCTTTAATCTAGCATTATTTTTTATATGTGCTTTATCCTGTGTTTACATTTTGGGTTAAGAAATTGGATCTGTGCAATGTTTCCGAAAATGTGGAGAATTATCAACTACTAAATTTGGAAAGCTAACTAGGGAATTCCTGTAGTAATAAAGTGTTTTCAAATGCCAATGAAGTCTATTTATATTTAAATTATGATTTTTCAAAATGTGTGGGAATGGATTTTAATTATATTTTGGCATTGGAAAATAATTTAAATCAGTATTTACAGTTTTTAATTTAGATGTCTCCATATGTTTTCACAAATACCAATAGGACATGGGATCAGATTAATAAGGGAAAAACAATATTTAAAAAAAATTAAGATCTGGTGATTTTTGTACCAGGATTCCCTTCTTAGTTGTTGGCATACTCTAAGCAGATAATAGAACTTTAAGGGATATTCTTAAGAAAAATTTAAATATCAACATTTCAGGTAGGCATGGTTTAAAGAAGTCCAACAAAAAGCCTTTTTCATTTCCTTAACAGTGTAATAGTTCAACAAATAGTTAATTCTCCTCTAAAAAATCAGCTGTAACTTTTTTCTGATAGTTGTCATGAATTTAAATCTATTACCATTTGTGTGTGTGGGGGGAGGGAGGGGAGACAATTTCTGCAATTTTTGAGGTAATTTTTAGATATATTTTTTCTTTTTTCTTTTTTTTTTAAGACTTTATGTATTTGAGAGTGAGACAGAGCACACGGGAGGGCAACAGAGGGAGAAGCAGACTTCCCGCTGAGCAGGGACCCTGAGGTGGCTGGATCCCAAGACTCTTAACCAGCTGAGCCACCCAGGCACCCCTAGATCTGTTTTCTTTGAGGTGTTTTGTGATTTGTTGTTTTTCATTTTGCATGCATTCATTTTCTAATTCATTCAGCTGTATATTGGACCAAGTGCTTTGACTTCTGAGGATAACTGTATGCCTTAAGAGCTTATTGTGTAGTTTAGAATACAAATAAATACAACGTGGCAATATAGTATGCTAAGTTTATATGATGGGGCTATGCTGGGTCCATTGGGAAAGCAACTTGTGGGGGAAATCTTTCCATAAGAAGTTGTTAAGCTAAGTTAAACAGAACAGTTGTTAACTGACTAAAAACTGAACATTATTTCAGATGGAAGAAATAGTATGGTCAATAGGCTTGAAGAGGGAACATGATTAATGTAGTTAATAAACTTACTCTCAGTAATTTCTCAGTAATCTAATTCTTATTAGATATACCCTCCTGTCATAATTGGCAGTGGATGGCCATAGGCTTCCCTCTAAGGCAGAGTTTACAAAGATCAAACTTAACTACATAGTAGAAGAAAGCAGAGTGTGTGCTTCCTACAGGTAGCTGGATAACAAACAAGTAGACTAAGAGAGAGGCATTACTTAGGCAGGCATGCTTAAGTCTTCCTCAGGTCTCTGGAGTCCTTTCTTCCAAGAGGAGGAGTAAGTGAGTAGGTGGTAGGTGGGGAGGGGCAAGCAATGTGAAACTGGGGAATGTGCTCCATGTAGAATCTTGATTCTGGGGGAAAGAGGAGTTTCCCTCAATGCATGATAGTAATGTCTTAGAAGCAAAAGATTTAATAGAGTTTTTGATAATATAGAGTCAGAACTGTTGATTTCATTTTCATCATTGAAATTAAATTAGCTCATAGAGCTGAATGTCTTTTGTTCTTCTGTGTTGAGAAGTTGGTATGAGATAGACATTATTTGTTCCTTTGTAGTTTGGTAAAATTGAGTGTAAAACCATCTGGGTCAGTTAACTAGACTATCTTAATGCCAGTACATAGGAGATTACTTTTTTTTTTTTTTAATTCCAGTATAATTAACATACAGTGAGTGTTACATTACTTTTAGGTATACAGTATAGTGATTCAACAATTTCATACATACATACGTTTCTTAGTGCTCATGGTGATAAGTGTACTCTTAAACCCCTTTACTTATTTCACCTGTAACCCCACCTGCCTCCCCTCTGGTAACCATTTGTTTTTATTAAGAGTCTGCTTTTTGAATTGTCATTTTTTGTTGCTCTTGTTTTGTTTCTTAAATTCCACATATGTGTGCAATTACATTGTATTTGTCTTTTTCCAGCTGACATATTTCACTTAAGCATTATATTTTGTAGCTCCATCCATGTTATGCCAAGAGTGTGGTTTCATTCTCTTTTGTGGCTAAGTACTATTCCAGTGGAATTACTGGATCATATGGTAGATCTGTTCTTAATTTTTTGAGGAACCTCCATACCATTTTCCATAGTGGCTGCACCAGTTTGCACCAAAAGTGCACAGGGATTCCTTTTTCTCCACATCCTTGCCAATACTTGTTTTTTCTTGTGTTTTTCATTTTAGCCATTAAGACAGGTGCGAGATGATATCCCCTTGTGGTTTTGAGTTGCATTTCCCTGATGATTGATATTGAACATCTCATCGTGTGTCTGTTGTCCATTTGTATGTCTTCTTTTATGTCTAGTCTTGTCATCTAATGCCCATTTTTTAATTGCAATATTTTGGGAGGGGGTTGAGTTGTATAAATTCTTATTTTGAACACTAGCCCTTTATCAGATATATTATTTGCAAATATCTTCTCCCATTCCTGATACCTTTCTTGAATAAGTGAATAAATTAATAACACTTCTCCTACCTCTAGACACTAGTTTCTAAATAATGACACCAACAGTAAGACTAAGACTGAAATGATAAAGGTAAAATTAGGTTGCTAAAATTAATATTTTTGAGCCTCTGATAGACTAATGTTAGGTATTTTGAGCTTTTATTTTCTGATAGCATATGTTAAAAATTCCCGCCTTCCATTTATTGATGCTTTACTATACTACAGAGAAGATAGAAGTTTTTATGTAGTCATCATAGGGGTTTGGTGTCTTTTAAATCTAGACCTAAAATTGTAGCCCCATCTGAAATTTCTACCATGCTGGTTTGGTTGATTAATAGTGATGACAAACCATGTGGGATCATTAGGGTGACCAAAGAGAAGAATATAATCAGAGGGAAAACAATGTGCCCAATCTGCCCCAACCAATCATCAAGAGGCCTTTAGAAAACTAGAGGGTAAAGTTGGGGGTCAGGAGGAGTCTTTGACCAGTTCTCATAAGCTAACAAAACTGTGTACTTGTTGCCAATACCCTTATCCCAGCACCAATAAACAAATTTAATGGCTTGGATTTTCCATTTTGAAACAGTGTCTTTTCTATAATTGAAACAATTAAATGCTAAGATCATGGCAGAGAAGATAAACTAAATTATGTCAATTCTGTATAATTTTTCAGAATTGTGGGATGCAACCTGTAAGTTTTTTTGCCAGTGTTGTTTTATTTTGGGGGATGGGAATCAAGGTAGACTTTAAAATGCACTTTCTTTAATGGCTAATTTTTTTTTTTAAGATTTTATTTATTTATTCATGAGAGATGCACACAGAGAGAGAGGCAGAGATACAGACAGAGGGAGAAGCAGGTTCCATGCAGGGAGCCCCCATGTGTGGGACTTGATCCTGGGACTCTGGGATTATGCCCTGAGCCAAAGCAGACACTCAACCACTGAGCCACCCAGGTGTCCCAGTGGCTAATGGTTATTCAGGTTTTTTATTTGTGTTTGAGAGACTTGGTTATATTTTCTAAAAAGACTACATTTTTCAATCTAAACATTTTTTTGTTAATGTGTTCAAAATATTCTTTATGATTAAAAATTCTTTACTTATAATTATTTTTTGTGTCTTAGTATTTTTTTTGGCCCTTTTCCCTATTTAGCTACTTATTTGCATTAGTTTATGCAAAGACCAGGTTTTAGATTTGCTAATGCTCTTTTCATCTTTCTCTCTCTCCTTTTCATCTTTTCTCCTTCCCTAGCTTATGTAGTATAAGAAAGTAAATGAAAAGGGGAATGAGGGCAGCCCCGGTGGCTCAGCGGTTTAGTGCCGCCTTCAGCCCGGGGTGGGATCCTGGAGCCCTGGGATCGAGTCCCACGTCGGGCTCCCTGCGTGGAGTCTGCTTCTCCCTCTGCCTGTGGCTCTGCCTCTCACTCTCTCTCTCTGTCTTTTATGCATAAGTAAATAAAATCTTAAAAAAAAGGTGGGGGGGATGAGAATGGATATTGAGAGAAGCAAACTATAGCAGCCATACTAATTTTAATATATTTTGATATGTAGCACTTTCATATTAAGCTCTTTTAAATATTTTAAGAGCTTCCTATTTGGATTTTACTCTTTAATCCATGAAGTATTTGCAATACACTCATTTAAAACAGTTATTTTTGCTATTATCTTTTTTACAAAACTGTTGACTTATAATTAATTTATATTTTTAGAGAATCTGGATTGCATTATATATATCCTTTTATGTTGGTTGAGATTTGTGATGTATTATAGGGTCATTTAAACCCCAAATCTGTCTTTGCTTGAAAAACCTTATTTTATGTTCTTTATTGGAAGGACCTAATTTTTCTTTTCAGTCAGTTATTAAATTTGTAGACATTTATTATTTTTGCCATTTGTTAAAACTTATAGTCCATTCTTTCTCATAGTCTCACCCGCCCCCGATAAAGTATATTTTTAAGTTTCCAAATAGTATTCCTTTGTTTTTTAAGGGTTTGAAGAGCATTTAACTGATATTCCCTCTATATCTGAAAATGACTATTTTTCCCCCAGCCCACAAACCCACCCTTCAATGTGGTATTTGTTCTTTCTCTCCATCCACTTCCCCACCCTCTATCTCACCCTCCCCCCCTCTTTTTTTTTAAAGATTTTATTGAGAGAGAGAGAGAGAAGACAGAGGGAGAGGGAGAGAGGGAGCCCAAGCCAACTTATGTTGAGCAGAGTCCAATGCAGGGCTTTATCCCATGACCCTGACATGACCCTAGCTGAAAACAAGAGTCCGGTGCTTAACGGACTGAGTCACCCAGGCTCAGTGGTTGTTGACAGTTTCACTTATCACAAGTAGTAGTTGATAGTTTATCTGGGGATAAAAGTTTTGGTAGATAATTATTTCTCATTAGTGTTTGAAGCTATTATTCCATTTTCTTCTGGAATAAACAGTAACTGACAAATCTGTTAGTATAATCACCTTTCTCTTATAGGTCATATCCTTTCTCACAGCTTATAATTTAGCTGTGATATCTTTCCGTAAATCTAGAAAATTCTTATTATCTTTTTAAATATTCCTTTCATTCTCTTTTACTGCTTTTATTTGATATATTTTGAGACTTTTCAGTCTGTGCTCCATATCTCATTTGTTAAACATTTATTTTTTTTACCTTTCTTCTATCCAGTAATTCTTTGTGTTTAATTGACTGTGTTTCTTTATTTCCAAATTTCCAGTGTTTCTTTTTAAAAAAAGTACCTGTTTTTATTTCCCTTTTGCTTTTTTACTTCAGTTTTAATAGAAAAATTTTAAAAATCTTCCTTTGAATATCATAAATTTATTTTAGTCATTAATTCTGGAAATTATTTCAGCTGGAATAGATTGATTTGATAAGTGTTGATTCTGCTAGCTCTTAACTTAGATATCTTTTAAAGTTTGGGAGTTCATTTTTGAGAGTCTTTTTGTTTGCTTCTTTCCCTACTTTTCTCACTCTTCCCTTACTGTTTCTCCCTATTTATGTTCATTTCTCCCTGCTCAGTTTTATTGTTTTTCTCTTTTATGGTTGTGTTTTAAATAAATATCATCTTGGCATTTTGAGGCTCCTGTCAGTAATGATGTAGATAACATCACAGATAGAACTGAAGAACTAGAAAATAAATTGATAATGTACTCATTTCAAGAAATGAGGATCTGTGTCTTCCTGTTCCCCTAGCCTTGTGGCTTGTCAAAGCCCTACTTTTAGAGACTGTGTTATACATATATAAGTATTTTGTTAAATGTAATTTTTTTAATATATAAATTTTATTTTAATTCAGCTAAATGTATATTATTTTTATTAGTCTTGCTAAGACCTAGGTCTTTTTTTTTTTTTTTTTAAGACCTAGGTCTTAAGCAGTGAGCCTAGCACTGGTTTTGTGTCTCATATGTAATTTTGTTAGTCATTTGTACCCTACTGGAACTAAATTTGGTTTCATTGCCTGCATTTGCCTTAAAAGTAGAGCCCATTTCTTTGTGTTTCTGTTCTCTGTCTATGGTAGAATTTGTTATTTAAACATGGTTATATCTTTGGCCATTGCTTTGTGATTGGTATATAGGGATATATTTGTCAAAACCTGTACTAATAGTTCTTTTTTTGATCCAGAAAAGTCCTGGATTTCAAATTTCTTTACAATCATTTCCAAAACAGATTTCTGTGACTTCCTTAGGGAGAAAATGCACACTTCTACATATTCACAGTTTCACTATATGTGTAGATATTGATTTTTGGCATAATTTTATATCTAAAGTTTCTTTCCAGACAGGAGCATCCAGTTGGGTAGTACATTTTCTCCTTTTGGTACTTCTGAATGAACTGCTTATCTACATATGATTCCATATTTCTAGCTCTGACTTTCCTATTAACTGTGTCTTCTGAATGTTTCAGATTTTTTCTCTGGAGAATATTACTGGCCTTCCTTTAAAAAAGTGTTTTGAGGAAAGAAATATCATTCTCCAAAAGTGAAATTAAAAACCTATGAAAATAAAGATATTGTGCCTGATATACTTTAGAATGTTGGAAGATAAATACTCTGTAGTGAAAAGAAAGTATAGAAATAATGGAGAGTTGGGGCTTGGAGACGCCAGGCCCAGCAGAATTATAGTAGGAGAAGAGAATGAAATTAAGGCACAGATGAGAGAACCTAGATGTAATAAAAAATGCTGATACCTGTAGTTCATATTTGATTAAAGTGAAAGAAACTTACTGAGATAGAAAATATAATAATAAAAACTCACTATCAAGGAAACGATACTTTTAATCTTATTTTTTAAACTGAATATTTTGCAATCAGTGTGTCCTCTATAAGTTTATCACCAGTATTAAGCTGTAATATTTTCTTTTCAGTTTTGAGTGTAATAAAGGAATGAATACTTTTCTTTTACCTGTTTCAGTATGGCTTGGGAAGAGAATTTGTTAGATGATTTACTAAATTTTGCTGCCACTCCCAAAGGACTACTATTTCTTCAAAGAACAGGTGCCATCAACGAATGTGTGACATTTATGTTCAACCGATATGCAAAAAAATTACAGGTATGAGTTACCATCTGCCGCAGGCAAAAGAATTTTTGTTGCTGTAAAAGCTATAAAGAACATTATTCTGTCTTCTCTGTGTGAAGAGGTTATTAAACTTCAATTAAAAAGCCATATAGCATTGTAATATTTAACTTGATATTTTTTCAGGAAAGCGTTAGAGTTGATGTTGCTATCTATGGATATGTTTACAGGATGGGAAGTAACCAGATGGAATTGAAAAATATAGTTAACCATCCAGATGTGTTATAAGTATAAGAAACATCTGGTTATACTAAAACTGCGTGGAATTTCAGGAAGGGGAGAAACCTCATCGGGTGTAAATGTTAATAAGAATTTAGTCCTCACATTTAAAAAACCTACTTGCCGAGGGATTTTACTAATACTATTAAGTAAAATGTACAGTATAATTTAGCTTTTTCTCAGAAGTTCAGTGAAGTGTATTCAGCTTTTTGCTGTGATAGTATAAACATCTCTGAACTTGGCTTTATAGGATCATATGTATGCTTTTAAACGTGTCTTCTTTGTTTCTGGCAGCTGTTGTATATTGATGTTACCAGGTTATCAGGTTGTAAATACCATTTTATTTGTTCTTCAGTTCTAATTTCCTACTTTTACCTAACCCTGTGAATAACTGAGAGTTTTTGGCTGTGAAGAGTAAGTAGTGTATGCGGGAGGGCTCCAACCATCTCTTCACAAAAAAAACATATGAACATTAGTTCATGGATTTATGATAATTAGGTTTGTATGTGCAGATGTGTTTTTATTGTTCTGATTTAAATGGACCTCAAGTATAGAGAACTTATTTACATGCCTCAGTTTATGGCATACTGTCCTTATCTGTCCATGTAAGATGTCTGTCTTGATTAATTTTATTCCGATGTCATTTCTGACTCACAGTTCCATTTTACCCTACCTGCACCCTCTACTCCAGGCTTCCATACTAATGTGTTTAATATGTGTAATATCCCTGGGCATGTATATTTCTTGTTGAATATTGTATTCGCCTATTTGGGCTGTTAAAATTCCATAAATTGAGTGGTTTATAAACAGCAGAAATTTATTGCTCACAGTTCTGGAGGCTGGAAGTCCATGATCAAGATGCCAGAGTGGTCAGGTGAGGTCCCTCTTCTGGTCATAGATGTTTCCTGTCCTCACATGGATAAGAGTTAGGGAGCTCTCTGGGATCTTTTTGTAAGAGTACTGATCCGGTTCATGAGGACTCTCCACCTCATGATCTAATCAAAGTCCCACTTACTACATCACCTTTGGCGGTCAGGATTCCAACATGTGAGTTTTGAGGGGACACGAACATTCGGACTATACTAAATATTGAAGTTTCTCAGGGGTTTTAAGTTTACATAAATGAATTTGTCATTTTAATTTGAATTTCTCTGCTGGTGAGTTTGAATCTCCTTGAGTCCTTAGTTAACCATTTGTGTTTTTATTTTTATTTTTTTTTACATATTTGAAAATATTCAAGCAATTCAAAGAAATTTTTTTTTCTCATCAAATGCTCGAGACAATGCTTACACAACTTTTAATATTGTGTTGATATACCAAGGAGTAGATACCATTGTTTTAACATTTATGAATGTAAACAAAAATCTAGTCTTCCTTTATACCAGCCTGGTGATTATAATAGAAGATTCTGTTCCCTAAATCTCAGTAACTCACAACCTTATAATATTATACAATACTTTAATGGTGCTTTATGCTATTCAGGACATTTTTTGAAAATTTAGATTCTCTGGTATCTTGTAAGAAAACCAGTAGGCCATTTCCTTTATTTTGCTGAAGAGAAAGTAGAGACCCCAGCTTGTTAAGTGATCTGTGAATGCTCACACACCTAGTTACTGAAAGCAGTAAGACTAAAGCTCAGATTTGTCTTTAACAGTGTTAATGAAGGCTAAGTCTCCCTTTAGTAAAGCATCTCTTCTCTTCAGAGAAGTTACTCTGAAGTTTTTCTTTGCCTCTTCCTTTTCAGTACTTACTGTGAATTTGTGAGGCCCCTTGGCTGCTAGTATTTAAATCAGCTGGGTCAATGGGGATGACTGATGAATACTGTGTTTTCTCAATTATTATGGAGGAGGGCAAGTGGGAAAATGACATTCATATTTCTGGACCCCTGTGTCATCTAACTACAGAACTGATGTTGGTAAATTAAGGAAGGTGGAAGATACGAGTAATAAAATTGGAAAAGGAAGGCAAACTTATGAAGACATTAATAGCAGAAAATTGAAGAAATCTAATTCTTTCTCATGGTCTTTTAGTTACTTTTTACTTTTTTTGCCCTCAAAACTGAATGTACAGTTTATATTTTAAAAATTTGATCAAAAAAATTTGATCAAAACAGATCCTTTTAACAAAATGTTGAAAAAATATAAATTGTAAATGGCTACTTAGCTTTGTTTAGAAGTCAACCATTTTATTAGCCAGCCTGGTCATAACTAAGATCTGAAAAGGAGGAGGTTTTTTTTATGTCTATTATTTCCATATTGTTTTCTGCCAAGAGTGATACTTCTGTACTTTGCCATGAATCTTTGTGACATAATAAATTATCCAAGGTCTTCTACAACACTGTTTAGAAACCTCTGTGTTAATGAGAAGATTCTCTGTGTGTGTGTGTGTAATATATATATATATAATTACCTTAGGGAAAAAATACCACATTTCCTCTAAAAATAATTACCATTGAGAAGATACTATTTTTTAAAGTTTTTTATTATTTACAAGTATAGTTCAACTGGCAATCGATACAGATTTATTAATGAGGAAATTTTTTATTGAAGAACTAACCTAAGGAATAAAAAAAAATAGAATTTAAAGTTGGAAGGCATGTTAATCTTCATCTGGTCAAAGTTCCTTCTATTATGTATGAAGAGACTTAGATCTAAAAAGAGAAGTGACTTGTTCGAGGTAAAAAAAATACTTAATTTTAAGGCTGGGGCCAGAACCTGTATCTGAAATAAGATAGTCAAAAATATTAACTCATTGATAGAGTGTCTGAGTTTGTTTTGCTGCTCATTATCTTTACCTGAAAGAATGTTTAGTATTCTGATAGGAAGAATCAGTAACTCTACATGTAACATGTAAATGAAATATTAGCATTTTATATTTTCCTGCTTTTCATTGTTCCTTCTTTACTTATGTTGCTAGATCAGCAGGCATAAAAAGTTTGGCTATGGAGTTTTGGTAACCCAAGTGGCCTCAACAGCAGCAGGTGCAATAGCACTACAAAGTTCAGGTAAGTTTTTCCTTTTAATTAGAATTCTAATAATTTTAAATAAAATGAGCAAACCAATAGAAAATTTAACTGGCACAACCAGCTCTCAGATTTACTCCAAAGTTCTTTTTCCAAAGTTAGGCCTTAGGTAAGTAAGGGAAAGTTATGGGATTTCCTTTATCTTTTCTTTTCCATGATATTGCAATGGATTTTTTTTCCCTTGAAAATATATGTGTACACACACACACAGCCTTGTTCTCTTTTTTGAGAATAATGGAATATAATGAAATAAACTGAGACGTACGTGATGCTTTAGGGAGTTGTCTTCATCTTATAAATCAAAAAGATACCCTCTAAGTACAGTTCAATCTTTTAGGATTTCTTTTTCTTTTTCTTTTTTTTTTTTTATTTTTTTGAATCTTACAGGATTTCTTAATGCTCAGTTTTAGTGACCTGAATATACTTCAAGATTTACAACCCCAATAGTTACTATACACACATACATACCATTTCCTTATTTCTCTTCTTCCTCTTTTGCTTTTTGAATGCTTTCTTCTCACCACTTAGCTTTGACCACTGTCTTTGCAGTCAGCGTGTATTATCTACTATGGATTAGATTTTTAAGAAGTTTAAACATTGCTAACTTAATATATCTTAAGGTTATCTAAACCCTGAACCGGAGACAAAGCATACCTCTAATAGAGACGCTATGGTTATGTTTTTCAAAGCTTAGGGTTGATGACTTGTAACTTCACTGATCAAGACTGATTCTCTCTTTAATGAAAATATTTTACTATAATGAATCTTAAAACCTTTTGGCTAAACTAATTTTGAGTACTTGTATTATGAAACATGTTTCTTTAGCAGAAGTTGTCCTAAACTGAACCACTTATTTTTTTTCTTTTTAGCATAAAATCTAACATTGCCATACTCAGGGGCACATTATTGGAAGCATTTGGAGATTAGATTTAATCTCAGATTTACTTGTTGGTCAAGTCATTAAACTTCAAAGCCTCATAGTATCAAGTTTCTCATGAGAGGATTAAATGCAATATTTTTATAGACAATGGAAGGAAGACCAACACTGCTTGAGTTCCTATGATATCTTAGGGTACTATATTAGTAACTTTACATATATCATCCCATTTATACTTCATGGCAACCCTTGAATATAGTACTATTTCAGTTTTCAAAAGGGGGAACTGGTGCTCTAAGAAGTCAAGGGATTTGTATAAGGACATATAACTACTGAGCTGGCAGGTTTATAATTTTAACCCTGATATTCTTGATTTCAAAGCCTGCATTTTTTCTCTTACACCAGAGAAACCTTTCTGCTCTACTGTTATTATGAACTTACTGATTTTATGATTAGATGTTCTGTTTTATACTTTTTTAAAAATGTAATTTGAATCTTCATAAAAGAATATAATGGTCAGCCTTAATAATCATTTTCTTTTTTTTTTTTTTTTTAATTTTTTTTTATTTTTTTTAATAATCATTTTCATTTAGATATATAGTATCTGACTCACGAGAATTTAAACTGTATTGAGCCAAAAGTTGTGTGAAATGAATTGTCTTAAGAATTATAAAAAAAGTTATATTAGAATAAGGAACACACAGTCTTTAAGTGCATACCCTCCTTCCTGATATCTCCTACACATGCACACACACACAAGCACACACATGCATGCACATATATACCACCTTTCAGCTGCCTTTCATTGTTGGCCCATTTGCAGAGTAAAATGTAAACTTTTTTTTTTTTTTTTTTTTTCCAGAAAAACATACTCAGAAGTTGTTGGCCAGGGGATAAATACTAAGACTCAGAATTCAGTTCTCCAGGGAAATAGTGTCTTAGAATTTAATCATACAGTTTTATGACAGGGAGGTATCATGAAGGAATAATGAACCACAGGAGATATAATTTCTATCAAGGTTAGAGGTTATTTCTTACACAAGATATAATAAGTATGTGTCTTTTGTCACTGTGGACTAATTTTGTCAGAGGGATAATTATGTCTCTTCCATAATCTCCAGAAAAAGTATACTGTAAATATGATGTAAAATAATTCTCCTTAGGATTTATTAATGCACTTATAACTGAACTATGGGCCAATCTGGAATGTGGAAGAGATGATGTTAGAGTAACTCATCCCAGATCTACTCCAGTGGATCCTATTGACCGGAGCTGTCAGAAGGTAAGGAATGATTTGAGTATCTCTCTCAGAAATTCATGCAGGGGCGCCTGGGTGGCTCAGCAGTTGAGCGTCTGTCTTTGGATCAGGGCATGATCCTGGGATCCTGGATCAAGTCCCACATTGTGCTCCCTATGGGGATCCTGCTTCTCCCTCTGCCTATGTCTCTTGCCTCTCACTCTGTGTCTCTCATGAATAAAGAAATAAAATCTTAAAAATAAATAAATAAAATAAAAAAAAATTACTTCATCCAGACTTTATCTGTATATAGTTGCAACCAGCAGCTTTTCCTAAGTTTCTCTTCTCTCCTTTATTTCATTTCTACATTTTTTATTTTTCCAAAACAAGTGGCCAGCACTACCAGTGTTCCATGAGAATTGCATTTTGCAAGAATATTTTCCTTTCACAATACTTTTACTGTAATTTTTCTCTTAATATAGAGTAACACACAGTAGACTTACTATGAAAAAACATCCCTCCCCCCGCCAAAACTCTAAATCAAAAGCCAGGGGACCAAAGTGGGGAAAAAAAAAATATATATATATAGAAGCTTTTTGCCCTTGGATTTAAATTTAGTATAAAATTATCAGGATGGGCAGCTCCAGTGGCGCAGCGGTTTAGCGCCACCTGCAGCCCAGGGCGTGATCCTGGAGACCCTGGATCGAGTCCCACATCAGGCTCTCTGTATGATGGCTGCTTCTCCCTCTGCCTGTGTCTCTGCCTCTCTCTCTGTCTCTATGAATAAATAAATAAAATCTTTAAAAAAAAAGTTATCAGGATTATTTGAGGAGCAGTGGGCAGAGATAAGATGCTATCATTTAGAGTAATGTGCCAAAGAAAGAAAAATTCCGAAGTACTTCTTTAAGTACTTTATTATAACTCAGTGGCTTTTATGTATTTGACATATTTCCCAAATTTCACTAAAGTTAAATGATACAGTGATTCCTGACTTTGGCTTTATGGCAGCCTTGGATAGTTTCAAAGGATGTTATAAAATCTTAAAAAAATGAAATTCTGCTTTTTTATGATGGTAGACTAGTTCCCTCCAGTAAAAAACACAAACTCTGGAAAAACACTTATAAAACCAACTTGTTAAAAACACTGGAATGGCTAAAAAGAGACCAAAAAATGGAAGGGAGTCAGTAATGCATACGAAGATTGGTATTGCTTGAGATTCTGGATTTAACAGACTTTTGCCTGAGGGCAAGTACCAGTTGGTGCTCCACAGACAAATACCCATACTCTAACAACATTGAAAAAGCAGAAAAGTTTCAGGGCTACACAGGAGCTGGAAGATGGAAGAAGATCTCTGAAAAGATGTACTTAGGGGACACTTAAACTCTTTGTGTACACTATGCCAATATAAGACCCTCCCCTGAACTTGGACTGAACAAATGTCAGATGCTCTTTACCACAGAGGTCAGAGTTTAGAGTTTGAATTTGACATGTTAGCTATTAAAGTCAGCATTGGGGATGATATCTTTTACAATATATTGGACATAATCCATAATTACTAGACATATGAAGAATAAGATGTGATTTGAACAGAAAAAGGCAACTATTAGATGAGATTGAAATGATGAAATTGGAATAATCTATAAGAATTTTGAAGGAGTTTTTATAACTAGAATGCAAAGGAAAATATGCTTGTAATGAATGAACAAGTTGGAAGTTGTAGTAGAGAAATAGAAACCGCATAAAAGAACTAGATAGAAATTCTAGAACTAAACACTTTATCTGAAATAATTTTCTAGATGAGCTTAACAGAATATTTAAATATGACAGAACAACAAGTCATGAACTTGAGATAGATCAGTAGAAATTATATAATCTGAAGAGCAGAGAGAAAAACTAGAGAGTACCTCTATGATTTGTGAGACCTTTATCAAAAGCTTTAATATGTTCAATTAGTATATCAGAAATAGAAGAGAAAGAGAATGGGACAGAAAGATATTGAACAAAAGCTAAATTTCCAAATATCTTGGAAAATGTAAATTTATAGATGAAGAAACTTAGTGAATCTCAAAGAAGACTATGCAAAGAATGCAAATACAAAGGAAACTGCAGCAAAGCTCATTGTAGACATAAAAACTGCTGAAACCTAAAGATAAAGAAAAGAATCATGAAAGAAGCCATATAAAATCACACATACAGGGGAACAGCAGAAAAGTTTGCTGATGTCTCATTGGAAACTATGGAGGCCAGAAGAGAATAGAACATCTTTTGTGTGCCAAAAGGGGAAAGCCCAGTCAACCTAGAATTCTGTATCTAGCAAAAATAACCAAAGATAAAAGTGCAATAAACCTTAAAGTTTAAGAAAATATTTTACAGCAGACCTGCATTTTATTTAACACTAAGGGAATTTCTTCAGGTTGAAGGACAATGATACCAGATGGGTATTTGGATTTTCAGACTGAAAAGAAATTGCAAGAGGTGAGTGAGTATAAAAGTCTGTTGGGGTACCTAGGTGGCTCAGTCTGTTAAGCGTCCAGCTCTTGATTTCAGCTCAGGTCATGATCTCAGGTATATGAAATTGAGCCTTGTGTTAGGCTTGTGCTTAGTGCAGATACTGCTTGAGATTCTGTGTCTCGCTATCCCTTTGCCCTTACCCCTTGCTCAGGAGTGCTCATGTGCTCTGTCTCTCTCTCTCTTAAATAAATAAATAAATAAATAAATAAATAAATAAATAAATAAATAAAATCTTTAAGAAAACCCTGTTTTTCTCTTAATGTCTTGTAAATACGTAAGACTCTTTATTTATTTAAAGATTTTATTTATTCATGAGAGACACAGAGAAAGAAAGGCAGAGACACAGCCAGAGGGAGAAGCAGGCTCCATGCAGGGAGCCTGACGTGGGACTTGATTCCGGGTCTCCAGGATCAGACTCTGGGCTGAAGGCAGCGCTAAATCGCTGAGCCACCTGGGCTTCCCAAGACTCTTTAAAAGAAAACTATGACATATAGTGGGATTTATTTTATACTTAGGGGTAATATACATGACAGGTCTACTACACAGGGTAAGCAAATATATAATGGTATGCAGATCTATGTGGTTTCAAGATTCTTAAATTTTACATTAAGTAGAACAATAATAATTTTTAATCCGTAGAAAATATTTTTATTTTAAAGTTGGGATTTTATTTAACTTCTTTGGCTTTGAATTAGAAATGTCTGTATAAACTAATGGTTAATTTCTGTTAAAAAATGTGTATTCTTCTAAACTATGAACTGAATTATCTAGAAATAACTCATAGCAAACATTCTTATTGTCCAGCTTACAGTTCTAAATATTGCTCTGTAATGACTTGGTATTTAATTTTACTTTTGGGATTTAATTTTACTGTCTTTTAAATTATAGAAAACAATAATGTGGCCTCAGTATATAGTGAGGTACACTAAATTTATATCCAGTCCAGCCTCCTCTTATTTCTCATAGCTGTGTTTTAGAATATGATAGACAATATGGCTATATTTATTTATAGCTTTTACAGATATTTATATTTATTTATAGCCATGTGGCTATATAAACCTACTTAAAACCAAAATTAAAAATTCAGTCCCTCAGGTCCATTTAATCATATCTTAAGTGTTCAGTAGCCACATGTAGTTAGTGATTGTTGCATAGTTCAAATAATAAAACATTTCCAACACCACAGAGAGTCCTATTGGACAGCTGACCTGGAAAAACCACTAAATAAGATGCAAAAAGATAGAACTAGAATAAAAATCTAAAAATAACCCCAAAATACAGAGAGGGAAGAGTAAGGGAACAGAAGAGGGGTGGGGAAAAAAGCCAAATAGTAAAATAGTAGTGCTAATCAATAACTGCATTACATGTAAGAGACTAAATAATTAAAATGCAGATTTTCAGAATAAGACCCAAATATATATTATTTCTAAGAAATTCACTTTAATGAAAAAGACACTAATAAATTGAAAGTCAATGAATAAAAAAAGAGGAAAAATATATATTAGGAAACTGCAGTAGCCTTATTTAATGTCAGAGAGAGAGAGAAAATAAAATAATGTCAGATTAAGAAACATTTGAACATAATATGTAAATGTATCAGGAAGATATAATAATGATAAATTAGTTATGATCCTAGAAATGAGATTAAAAATATATGAAGTATTAAAATAACTTAAGGAAGAAATAGGCAAATGTAACAGTTGAAGATGTTAACATTCCTCTTTCAGCAATTGATGTAACATCTTTCTGGCTGTTCTCAGGCACATGATACCAATATCACTAGTTATCACTTGATCTAATTGTTCTTTATAGAATACTATATTCAGTGACTGCAGAACACATATTCTTTTCAAGAGTACTTAGCATGCTTACCAAGAGACTTGCTGAGTTAGAGTGTTAAGTCTACATAAATTTAAAATAATTGGAATAATACAAATTATGTTCTGTGACTACAGTGAATTTAAGTATCATAAGCTAGAAACTATAAAAGCCCAAATATTTGGAAATACACATCTAAATAAACACACAGCTCAAAGAAGTTATAAGAGAAATTAGGAAATATTTTAAAGCAGGAAATAAAAATAAAATAGAAAATTTGCAAATGTAGCTGAAGTAGTGTTAAGAGGCATATTTATAATATTTATATTAGAAATATCTAAAATCAGTGAGTCAAGTTTTCACTCTAAGATATTAGAAAAAAAATAAATTCTACCCAAAGCACATGGAAGAAAGAAAATAATAAACATTAGAGCAGAAATCAATGAAACAGAGAAAAAGACAAATGAGAAAAGTGACAAACCAAAAGTCGATACTTGGAAATGATTATTAAAAAAATAATAAGCTCCTTGCTAGACTGATCAAGAAAATGAGAGACCCAAAGTTAATCAAGAATAAAAGAAGAGTTTCACTGAAGATCCTGTAGTTATTAAGGAATAATAAAGGAATATTGTAAGCTTTATGCTATAATTTAAATAAGATAAAATTGGCAAACTTCTTAAATATGCTTACCCAAACTCACCCAGTATAAAATAGAAAATCTGAATAGCTATGTATTTGTTCAAGAAATCGAATTCATTTACCAAAATACATAGCGCCGCATGGTTTCCCTGGTGAATTCTATGAAACTCTTATAGGAGAAAGAACACCACTACAATGGGGATGCCTGGGTGGCTCAGCAGTTGAGCATCTGCCTTTGGCTCAGGGCGTGATCCCAGGGTTCGGGATCGAGTCCCTCATTGGGCTTCTTGTGGGGAGCCTGCTTCTCCCCCTGCCTGTGTCTCTGCCTCTCTCTCTCTCTCTCTCTCTCTCTTTGTCTCTCATGAATAAATAAATAAAATCTCACCCCCCCCCCCACTAATCTCATACAGGCTTTTTCACAAACAGAGGTGAAAGAATCAGTTACTAACTTATGTGATGAGGCCAGCGTAATATTGATATGGATGAGACTAAACTGTTACCAAAAAAAAAAAAAAAAGACAAATATATCTGAGTATAAACTTAAATATTTAACAATATATTTTCAAATTGTATATAGTGATATATTAAAGGACCTATCTTTTTTTTTTAAGATTTATTTATGATAGACATAGAGAGAAAGAGAGGCAGAGATACAGGAGGAGGGGAGAAGCAGGCTCCATGCCGGGAGCCCGATGCGGGACTCGATCCCGGGACTCCAAGATCGCGCCCTGGGCCAAAGGCAGGCGCCAAACCCCTGAGCCACCCAGGGATCCCCGGACCTATCATTTTTTATGATTGAGTGGGATTTATCCCAAACAACAGAAAGTTGGTTTCTCAGTCTGAAATGAGACTATAATTCTTTTTATTAACAAAATAATAAAGATTCATATAATGATTTCAGTAGACATGGACACATGATTTGCCAAAATTAATGCCAATTTATGATATAAAAACTTGGCAGATTTTGTTCAATCTGATAAATACTATCCATCAAAAATATGAATCTCATATTTAATGGTGAAATACTGGACCTAAAATGGATTCACTCTCACTAATTTAACATTGTATTAGGTCTTAGTGCTGTAAGGCAAGAAAAAAAAATAGGAAGGCTTAGACTGGAAAGTTGTAAAATTAATTTAAAATGGTTGGATTTTCTTATCTCAAACTTTCCTTTTTTTATAATAACTTTCTGATTTCTGCATTAGACACTTAAAAATATATTTTTGGTATATTAAGTATAATTGATATTATTCTTAGAACCCCAAATCTTAATTTCTTTACCCCAAGTATTGTCTACTCTCAAAACCCTTTTCCTTTATAGCTTTCTATCTGTAAGGTAAAATGAAATTCCCATTACTATTTCGGAAAAACCTTGTTCTTTTTCCTAGAGGATAAAGGTAGTACTCATTAACATAGCACATCTCCTGTCTACCTGCCTGCTACTTTGCAGTCATAGCTCTCACCTCCCCTGCTTTGCCTTAGTATCATCCTCCAATCCATCCTCTCCATAGTGTGATACCATCAGGTCATTTAGAGAACCATTTTAAATGCTCTAATAGTGTATTTGTCCTATATTACAGTATGAGTCCTTGAGGGCAGGGACCAATTCTTTACTCATTCATATTTTTATTCTTAGCATCTGGCATAATTGCTGATAAGCAGCTGGTGTTAAAGTATTTTGAATTAATAAGTGAATCAATGATCATTATCAACCTGAAGGAGTTTTAATTCATAAGAAAGTGTTTGATTTTGGTTAATTTTAAAATGCTTTATTCTCAAAATATATCAAATATTTGACCTTTAATTAATTTTCTTACTATTACCTTACAAAACTTTATTTTCTTCAAGACATGGAAGTAAAATGTTTTGTGCTCATATAAAGTTTAGGATAATTAATGTTTGATATTAGCAATATCTTATGTTTCTATGGGAACTCATTTTCTTGAGTTATGTAAGTATTAAGACATCACAGTTTTATAAAAAGTATGCTAATGTTTTTTAAAAATGCTTATTATATGAAAAGTGGATTTTTCTCCTAGAGACAAGCTGCTGAAATCTTCTCAAGTTTCTTTAAAATTGTTTAGTTTTGTTTCAATATAATTACTGAATTATTTTTACCTTAAGTACCGTATCAGAAGTTTTCACAATTCTACGTGCTCTAGATCGTTTTATTCCTTAGATGGAGGTAGGGGGGTTTCATGTTTACCCATGGAAATAATATAAAAACTCTCAGTATGGTATTGATACAGATTTGTAAAAACCAAGTACCTTTATAGACAGTGTCAGATGTCCAGATGAACATTTATTGAAAGTTTTTTTTTGTAATCTGTCATGTCTACAGTAGATGGGAAGGATATTTTAAAAAAGACTCATTTATAACTCTCTAAATTTCGGTTAATACTAAACATTTATTAAATATTTACATGTTTAAATTATAAAGCATTTCCTATTTATTTTTAACTTATCTTATTTTTTCAGAGAATATATGAATAATAAAAATATAAACCTAAAAAAAAAAAACAAAAAAAAAATATAAACCTATCTTAATTATCTTTGTAGTAACACCTTAATGATTGGTGAATTTTTCCTAGGTGGCTTCCTAAGTGGCCATGAACTCTCTAGTTTCCCTGCTGTTCATTTTATGTATAATTAATTGACATAGTTCTTAAACATCCTTTCTTTGATACCAGTTGGTGATGTTTTTATTTTCTCTTTGAACAGTTCTTGCATAGTATTCTTTAGATAAGCATTCAGTAAGTGGCAACTAGGTTATTACATTTGGACATTCTGCTTTCTGATAACTATTATCCAAATGATACTACGTTTAAATCGGGAGTATGTGAATTAGTTCCTTCTTAGAAGTATTTAGTAGAAGTTCCATCTTCACTTTTGGAATATTCATGGGAAGAAATGGAAGCTTTTAAAGAATTCATTTTTCATTCTACAACATTTGTTAAAACCAGCTGTTAAATATATTCATTCTAACCACTGTTACTTGTTAAGGAATATTGCATTTGGTATAATAAGGGTGGAGGTGGGGATAAAATAGACTATACCTTACAAGTCCTCAAACAAGGACTGTGTAGCACAGGTGACATTGTTAAATAGTGTCTGAAGAGTATACTGGGATTTGTAATGAGTAACTTAGCCTGAAAATAAGAAAATGCCAATTAGTTCTGCTGCCAAGCGTCTGATTGCGTGTCTGGCGGAATCACTTAACTTCTCTGGTCTCTGGTTTTTTCAGCTATTACGTGAGAGATTGGATTAACTTTTAAATTTTATCGTGTTCTGATTATAGTGAGAATTCTTAATTTGATTATGAAATTTTCTTAATCCACTTAAAACATTTTTTAAATGACAAGCAGAAAACTTAATAGTTAATAAGCAGAAAGCTTAAATAAATACAATTAACACAATAACGTGAAACCTATACAAGTATTAGCAGAATACAGGATTTCTAGGGTGAATAGAGTTCATTAGAAAGCCTTCTAGAAAAAAAAATGTGGCAAGTTTTTGAAGCAGGATACTTAGTAAGTGGGAAGGCAGGAGTATGTTGGTAGGGTAAAAAGGTTTGCATATGTGGCAGTTATTTGAAGGAGACTACAGGCAGATTGAATTGACTGAAGTAGTGACTTCCTGCTGAGGAATAATGGAAAACAAGGCTTTTGACACTGTGAAGAGAAGAAAGATGTTAATTAGTAGAAGTGCTTTGAAAGAGTTTAGGCTTGATAGTGATAAGTAACCACTGCATGCATTTGTGCAGGGGATCCAGAGTGAACTGTGCCTGAGAAAAAAATGTTCAAGTTGCTTTTAGTAAGATGAAATGAGAGTGAGAGCTTAAAAACTTCCTGGAGAGATTAACTTGTTAAGATTGCACCAGAAAATGATCTGGTGTTGATAGGGAAATCTATGGCTTTTTTTTTTTTTTCCAGTGGCTTTTTAAAATGAATGGTGATATTTGGGTTAGTTGGATTTCCAGTGAATGTAGTTTAAGGGATAAAGATAGCCTGTCACCTGAGAGAATATATAGAATTTATTATCTATTGCTTCAGAGCCCCACAGTGTTATTCTCTTGTATTTCTTACACAATACCAATAATGAGAAAGATGGATCATTTAATTTTTTTTCTCAAAAACACATTTTTCAAGAGATACAAGACATTTTAAAACATTTTCCGACTCCTATATATTCTAATTGTTATGCATTGTCAGCACACAGATTATTGTTGATGTTAGCTGTTTGGTATTTAACATCTATATATTTCACATTTATGTAGGTTAATGAGGCTTATTTTAAAAAATTAACCCTCATTAGAGTATGATGTAAAACTACATTGTAGATATGGTTTAAAAAAGAATGCACTATTTAAATGACAGTGTTTTCTTTCTCCCCTGCCTAGTCTTTTCTAGGACTGGTGAACTTGTTACCTTATCCTGCTGTTTATGAGCTGGTGGGCAATCAAGATCTTCCTAACAAAGCAGAATATTCTCTTCGTGAAGTCCCAACATGTGTTCTTGTAAGTCATTTTTTTTTAATCTTTACCTTTTATAAATGATACTTGAGATCTATAGTACAATGAAGTTTGACAGAAAGAACATTATTTAATGGTATTCAAAGGCTAATTTATTTACCCATGGAATATCAGCTCTGAATTATTTGTGCATGGGATTTTTGGTTCAGGTCACCTAGAAGTTACAGCACCTCTTGGAATACAAGGTCAGTTCTCCCCCATCAGGAAAGAAACTTGGCATAAACAGAAATATGTATATGAATGATTTTTAGATGGTTTATGTTACTACTTACACCAGTATTGCTTCTTCACTGGCTAGGATAATTAGGATTAAACCATATCCAAGGAGTCCAGCTCATTTCCTGCCTATACTTTAATGAACTACATATTATTGCCCCATGAGGGCAGTATATACATATTTATATGAGACTTTTTCCATAATCATACTCCCAAATGGGTAACTTGTTTTAATCACTTAAGGATATTTAGTTTCTTATCTTTGGATAAGTTTAAGAATTAAACACATAAAATAATGTGCATTTACACATTCATAAAGAATTATTTAATTAACAGTGAAATTCTCTTGATGATTCTTATTTTCTGGTCACTTTGTCCTGTGTGTTACTGTTTTTTCTATAGTTTTGCCCATTTGAATATTTTTAATTCTTGTTAATCCTAAACATTTACATTTTTAAAAAGATTTTATTTTTTTTATTTGAGAGAGATAGAGTGAGAGAGAACACCAGCAGAGGGAGGGTACAAGGGGCAGGAGAAAGCAAGCTCTCCACTGAGCAGGGAGCTGAAGGCAGGACTCCTTCCCAGTACCCTGGGATCAGGACCTGAGCCTAAGGCAGATGCTTAACTGACTGAGCAACTCAGGTCCCTCTAAACATTGTAATTCTCTAAAACTTTCTCTACTTTGGAAATATTTTGATAATTTTATGAATGAAATATAAAGATAGGTACTTCTAATGTTGAATTTTTGGTTTATATTCTCTTTTCCTTGAAGTGTTTCAATTTTACTTTATGCTTACTTATATCTTGGCATTTCTTAAGTAGTTTTATGTTTAGCCATTTATGTGTCTGTCTCCCCTGCTATGCTGTGAGTCCCTGAGAGCAAGTAGGATATCTTAGTCATCCTTAGCATCTAGCACATACCAGATGTCCAGTGAATGGTTTTTTAAAAATATTCCTGAAATTATTGCCTTTGTTGAAATTAGTTATGGGAAATGGATATTAATTAGTTGGTTATTTAATCTAGAACAGTGGCTTAGATGTTTGTTCTCAAGTTTTCATGGATATCTATAGTGCCTATTTAAAGATTATCTTTTTACTTAGGGAAGGATTGGTCTTTTAGTCTTAAAACACTTAAACGACTTCCTTGACGTGCTGTATCTTCTTTTAGCTACCATCCTATGGTTTGTTTTGTTTTGTTTTGGGGTTTTTTTTGGCCCTCCCTCCCTACCCATCACCAAAAAAATTTTCTTCCCTCAGGAAGTCTTTACTTACACTTGAAATCTCTATTTTTTTCTCTTCTGTCAACTCTGGAAACCACTTTAATCTGGCCTCTTGCTCAACTACCAAACTGAAATTGTTCTGCCCAAACTCACTGATAAATACATAATTTCCTAATCCAGTGGACCCCTCACCCCCCTGCTTCCTCTGACCACATTTACCGCCTTGGAGCAGTGGGCACAGCTGATGCACTGCAACATGTCACTCTCTCCTGTGTCTGTGGTTCTGGTTCTGGTTCTCTTCCAGCTCCTGTGGTCTCTCCTATGTGATCTCCTTTGTGGACTCTTCTCTGCCTTCTGTCTTCCAGATTGATCTCATCCATTACGTCTTCCAGATTGATCTCATCCATTACTGTAACTGTAGTTATATCCTGATAATTCTGAACTATATTGCTCACCTGACTATCAAATCTATATTCAGATTTCTACCAGATAGTGGACATCTGGAACACTTGTGAGCATCTTAGTCTTACACTTCTAGAACTGAATATAATGTTTTTTTCTCTATTTTATTTTATTATTTTTTATTTTTAAAGATTTATTTATTTATTTATGATATACATGGAGGGGAGGGACAGAGATACAGGAGGAGGGAGAAGCAGGCTCCATGTCGGGAGCCCGACGTGGGACTCAATCCCGGAACTCCAGGATCGCGCCCTGGGCCAAAGGCAGGCGCCAAACCGCTGAGCCACCCAGAGATCCCTTTTTTCTATTTTAAATCAATTCCATCTCCTATTTTCCTGTCTCAGCATATGGGACCATCATTCACACAGTTGAATGAGCTAGAAACCTGGAAGTCATTGTTGACTTTTCTTTCTGTATATGCAATTAATCACCATGTATAGATTTTTGTCTCCTAATAGCTACATCTTGCTTACTTTTTAAAATTCCTATCAAGATCACCTTAGCTCAGACCCTCATTTGTTGTCTAGATTACTTCAGTGAGACCCTGCTTTTTTTTTTTTCTCACAGTCTCAGCTTGTAATTTATCCTCACACTGATTAATTCTCAAAGTGGTCCTTTAGAAATGAAAACGTGATGTAGTAGTTCTACTTAAAATCTTAGCTGATTTCCCTTTGTTTCCATGTGTAGCCATACTCCTTTGCATGACACACAGCTTCTCCTTGTTTCTCACTGCCCTTTTTTTTTCTCTTGTCACCTTTCACTCTCAGACTTTCAGGGTCTTTGGACAACTTTCTTCCTTTCTCTGGGGTCTGGAAGCTATGTAACTGTGCCTTTTGGTTAGATACTGTCTCCTCATTTTTCATGCTTTACCCTTTCTATGAGGTCCTCTCATACTACACATTATTGAATAATTATTTTTGCATTTGTCTCTCCTAATAGACTATAAAATCTGAGAGGAGAGGAACTATGTTGTGTCTTTTGCCTGGAAAGTCTAGCAAGTTGTTGTTTTGTTTTTCTTTAGCTACTGTGAGCATGGTACATTCTCAGTAACTGTTTTATTAATTATTTGATAGGCTTTTAATGAGGTTGGCCCTTCTTAGGCTTTATTCAAAAGAATTTAAATTCAATATCTTTCTGTTTTCTTTGGGAGTCCTGTGGCAGGAACCCTAGGAAATTAAACTGAGGAGTCGTGTGCGCGCGCGCGCGTGTGTGTGTGTGTGTGTGTGATTGACAACACACATTCATGTGTAGGCTTTGTTTTGGGGATGCTTTTAAATTTGCATTTAAAAAATGGTATAATGAACTCCTATATACCCCATGCTGAACTCTAGCTTTCAACTGCATTGTCAGTGTTCTTCCATCTATTCCCCTACTCTTATCCAGTTTCCTCTCCTTTACTTCTACATTTTTCTCTCCTGGAGAATTATAAAGCTTATTTTAAGCATAATGTCAATTTATCTGTAAATAATTTATTATGCATCTCTAATAAAGCTCTCTGGATTTTGTTTTGTTTTTTTGCTTTTGTTTGAATTACCACCTTATAAACCATTGTGGCTTTAATCATATCTAAACTGTTAACTATAATCCCTTAATATTATGTGGTCTATATTGAAGTTTCTTTTTTCTCGAAGATGTTTTCTTTTATTATTTTTTAATAATTGGTCAAGTTATGATTCAGGCAAGGTCCATACATTGCAGTCATTATATATTTTTGATCCTTTTACATCTTTTTTTCTAAGACAATTCTCTTTGTTTCCATGCCCTTGATTTATTGGAAAAACTGGGTTATTTGTCCTGGTTTGCATTGATTCACTGCTTCACTAGGAGATGTGAAATGGTGATTCTAGTTTTCCATTCTTTTTGTATTTAACTGGAATTATTTAATAAGGGAAACCCTGAAAAAAGGTTTTTTTTTTTTTTTTTTTTTTTTGGAATAGCATAAATGCTTGACGATTTATAAATTCTCAGAGTAGTGAATTGGTCTAATAATCCCTAAAAGGGATGTCTTTATTATTATCATTATAAGCTTCTAGTTTTTATAGGTGTGTGTTTCTAATCCAGTGATGTTAGTCATTATTACTTTTTTTTTGTCATTATTACTTTTTTTTTTTTTTTTTTGTCATTATTACTTTTGATAATCAAAATGTTCTTTTGGCTATTGAGTCCTTTTGACATGCAGTTATTCCTGTTTGATATATTTCTTTCTCATGTAAGATGTTCCAGGGTCATTGTATATTTACTGGCCCAGTCCTGGAATAGGCCATCTTCAAAGAGTTGTTCCTTTTACTAGGAATTGCTATTTAGAAACTATAACCTGGACACTAGAAATGTTCATTGTTTAGGGTTGTCACTATTTCTAGTCCTTTCAGTGGACAGCTGAGGAGAATAAGTATTTTTTTAAAGATAAATGATCATGAGCATATATTGATAGTTTTTCTTATATTTTTCTCTTTTACTAAAAAGCTGGGTTACTAATGACATGAACAGAACTACTTATTTTCTTTTATAGTACAATGTACATATAATAGTTTCGGAATAAAATAAGATTAGTGTGTGCATATTGACATTTCATTTCTGTTAGTTTTGTTCTTAGAGTGTATGCTACCAGAGATTTATAATCAAAATACTGTATTTTAAAGTCATTTGAAGTAAGTTAAATCTCTATTTTACCTCTTTATGCCACTAATTTGATAGGTTTGTTTTAGAGTGTTCTAAATTGAGAGATTGTTTTACCTTGTATTAATTTTGTCTTTTCAATTATTACATGATTAAACATTTTTTATAATAAATTTATTTTTTATTGGTGTTCAGTTTGCCAACATACAGAATAACACCCAGTGCTCATCCCGTCAAGTGCCCCCTTCAGTGCCCGTCACCCATTCACCCCCACCCCCCGCCCTCTTCCCCTTCCACTACCCCTAATTCGTTTCCCAGAGTTAGGAGTCTTTATGTTCTGTCTCCCTTTCTGATATTTCCCACACATTTCTTCTCCCTTCCCTTATATTCCCTTTCACTATTATTTATATTCCCCAAATGAATGAGACCGTATAATGTTTGTCCTTCTCCGATTGACTTATTTCACTCAGCATAATACCCTCCAGTTCCATTCTTTTAAAACATGTGACTCCAGTATATAACAAGGTATATTAACAGAATGTGCTTACATAATTAATCCCTTTTGTCCTTTCTCCCCATATGTTTTGATCTTCAATATAATAGCCACTAGCTCCATGTGGCTATTTAAATTTAAATTAGTTGCAACTAAATAAAGTTTGAAGTTTCTTTCCTTTAGGTACTATCCACATTTCAAGGTTCCAATTGCCATTAGCCATAGGTGGCCAATGGCTACCACATTGGATAGCTCACACAACATTTCCATTGTTGCAGAATGTTCTGCTTTATAGCACTGCCTTATACCTAACACTTTTTGTTAGTTTTTGGTTTATCCTTCAGCTGTTATTTTATAGCTGTTACTTTAAAAAACAATGTATGGGGTGCCTGGGTGGCTCAGTCCATTAAGCCTCTGCCTTCAGCTCAGGTCATGATTCCAGGGTCCTGGGATCAAGCCCTACATTGGGCTCCCTCCCTGTTCAGCGGAGAGCCTGCTTCTCCCTCTCCCTCCGCCTGCGGCTTCCACTCCCCCTGCTTGTTTTCTCTCTCTTTCTGTGTCAAATAAATAAAATCTTTAAAAAATGTATTTTCTTTTCCTCTAGACTTAAGCAAAAGATAGTATGCTCTAAACACTGGCCTGTCCCTGCGTTTTTCTTTTAATTTTGTTAACTTTGAGATTAGTGCATACCAGTATTTGGGCTCTTCCTTAATCCCCCCCCCCCCCTTTTTTTTTAATGAACGCATGGTCCACTGTTGTGGATGTGCTACAGTTTATTCATCCAGTCATCTGTTGGTGGATCCTGGGTTCTTTAAGGTTTTTGCTATTATAAGCTATGCCAAAATCAATAGCTTGGTTCATACTTGTATATTCCAGTGTGCCTATATATTTTTTCTATTGTTGCATAACAGATTGCTACAAACTTAGCAAATTAAAACCACCGATTTATGAGCTCACTGTTTTGTACATCAGAAGTCTGGCACTGTGTACCTGGATTTTCTGCTCAGAGTATCATAAGCCGAAATCAAAGATGTTGGCCAGGCTAAGTGCTCATCTGAGGCCTTGGGGAAAAATGGAATTCCAAATTAATTCTTGGCAGAATTCAGTTTCTTAGGTTGTAGGACTAAAGTGCCTGGTTTTCTGCTGGCTGTCAGCCAGGAGTTGCTCCTGGGTCTTTGTCCTGTGGCCCCCTCCATTTCAACTGTGAACAGCCTCCCTCATGTCAAATCCTTTTCATGCTTTGAATCTCTTGATTTCCTCTTCTGTGAGCAGCCTAAGAAAATTCTTTGCTTTTAAATGGCTCTTGTGATGATATCAGAGCCTCTCAGATAATCTCCTATTTTAAAATCAATTAAGGACTTTTACAAAAATCTCTTCACAGCAATATATGCATTAGTGTTTAAGGCCTGAGAATCTTGGGGGCTCTTAAATTCTGTCTACTATAGTATCTTTGGGCTAGATTTCTAGAAGAGGGATCACTGGGTTGAAAGGTAAATTCGTATATAATTTTAGTATATATTACTAGATTTCTTTTTTTTCTAAAGATTTTATTTATTTGAGAGAGAGAGCATGAATGGGGGAGGAGGAGCAGAGGGAAAAGGAGAAGCAGACTCTCTGCTGAGCAGGAAGCCAGACCTGGGGCTCTGTCCCAGGACCTGGAGATCATGACCTAACCTGAAGATGATTTTAACCAACTGAGCCACCCAGGTGTCCCTGTCGTTAGATTCCTATTCACAGGGACTAATCTTTATGTTTTCCCATCAATGAAATATAGTAGTGACTACTTTCTAGCAATCTCATTAAGAAGTTTATGTGATCAGAGGTTTATTTAAATTTTTTGTTGTTAAAGATTTTATTTATTCATGGGAGATACAGAGAGAAAGAGAGGCAGAGACACAGGCAGAGGGAGAAGCAGGCTCCATGCAGGGAGCCTGATGTGGGACTCAATCTGGGTCTCCAGGGTCATGCCCTGGGCCAAGGGCAGCGCTAAACCGCTGAGCCACCTGGCTGCCTCCCAATTTTTTTTTTTATCGGAGGTTTAGATATCTGTCTGACAGGAGAAGAGTATTAAGGTATGTTTTTCTTGTGAACAGCACATTTTTTTTTATGTGTGTCATGACCTTCGACTTCTCAGTGGTGTTTCAATTTATTTTTATTACTTTTCTATTTGTGTTCTTTTTCATAGTTTTGAGGAATTCTTTGTTGTTTAGAGGTGTTAGACTTTAACTTCTCATGATTTCATATCAAGCATCTACCAAAACCTGGGCTGCAAACAGCTCTCAAGTTGCACTTTAGTGAGTTAAAGGTCAAGGACACAAAATATTCTCTCTTTCTGACACATACAATCTTTGATTGGCTTTCAGTTCCTATCACTTAATTTGCAGTTACATAAGTGATTGTATTAGGTAGGACCCCTTTGATTGTTGGAGAAACTCAGTTTGAATTAGTTTCAGCAGAAGAGGAAGTTTATTGACCTACATTAAGAAAATTTGTTGGCTCTAATAAACATCTGCATCTTGTGCAGAGTCATGAGGTGGGAGATAACTGGGAAACTGTGGATGCCTGTAGCAAAGACAGGAGTAATCCATGTTCTTAACAAGAAGTGATAGCGAATTATCGTTCCCTTAGCATAACTGAGGAGTATAAACAGTGAATTAACCTAAGGGAGAACTTGCTTATTATCAGATCTGACTACCTTGGAATTCTGTGAGTTCCTCGTCCTGAGTTCTTGGTTGAGATACTACAGATCAGATCCAAGAACCTGTTGGATGGGAATAGTATCCAACCTTTCAGCTCTTTTTCAACCCTGAGAGTATGGTTGCAGTATTTAGTATAGTGCCTGGCACACAGTAGATGTGCAGTATATGCTAAATAAAATATTTGTGGACTTCATTATGCCACAGGAGCAAAGAACAAAACCAAAAGCAGGGACAAGTGGAAGTAGAACTTCAAATGTGGTCAGGTTCACATCTGTCTGTGTGTCTGTCATCTTTCCTGTTACTGCCCTCTGTCTTGGCTTTATTGAAAGCTATGCATAGTGTAGTGGTTAGGAGTTTGTATTCTGAAGCCAGACTGCCTGGATTAGATACCATCTTCCATGTACAAACTATGTGACTTCAGGGAAGATAAACATTAATTTTCTGTTAAGAGAGAAAATAACATTCCTTTCCCAGGGTTGTGAGAATTAAATGAAATATAAAAGTTCAAGTCACTGCTTGGCAGTTAATAAGCACAATAGAATTGTCTGCTATAATTATCACTAAGTATTTTCTTTTCCAGGTGGTGTTCTCTGTAGGAGGGTACCCAGGACTACCTGTTAGTCTATACTGACATCTTCGCCATTTCCCCTTGTCTTTGTATCCTATGGCTGGTCATAACAAATGACCACAAACTGGGTAGTTGGTGACAATAGAAATGTCTTCTCTTACAGCTCTAGAGACCAGATGTCTAAAATCAAGGTGTTAAGAGGGCCACATTCCCTCTAGGGACTCTAGGGGATAACCTTTCCTTTCCTCCTCCAGCTCTGGTTGTTCCAGGCATTTATGTCTTGTTGGTACATAACTCCAGTTTCTGCTCTCCATCTTCACAGGCTTTCTCTTTCTCCCTCATCTGCCCTAAATCTCCGTTTCTCTCATAAGGACACTTGTCACAGCCTAAGGGCCCACTTGGGGTTAATCCAGGATGGTCTTATCTCAGAATTCTTAATTACCTCTTCAAACACTCATTTTTTTCCAAATAAGGTAACAATTATAAGTTCTGGAGACCAGGATGTGGACGTATCTTTTCTTAGGATCACAATTAAACTCACTATGCCACAAACAGGAGAGTGACCTTTTCTTATACTTCTCTCCTATACAGTGAATGTATACCCCCAAAATTCATGCGTTGAAACCTAATCCCCAATATGATATTTGGAGGTGGGCCTTCAGGAAGAGATTAGTATCTTTAAGAAAAATAGACTCCAGCTTTGCACAATGGCAGTATTGTAGCCATTGAGGTTTATCGAGGTGCGTTTGTTGCTAATTGAAAAAAATAGACTCCAGAGAAGTCTCTTACCCCTTCTGCTATGTGAGGGCACAGTGAAAAGATGACTGCCTATGAACTAGTAAGTGAGTCCTTGCCAGACACAAAAACATATGGTGCCTTGATTTTAGATATATATACATATGTATATGTATATGTTTAGATATATATATATCCAAAATCAATACATATAATATAATATAATATAATATAATATAATATAATATAATATATATATATATATTTTAAGATTTTATTTGTTTATTCATGAGAGACACAGAGAGAGAGAGAGGCAGGCTCCGTGTGGGGAGCCCAATGTGGAACTCAGTCCTGGAACTCCAGGATCACGCCCTGAGCCAAAGGCAGGTGCTCAATCACTGAGCCACACAGGTGTCCCAGAAACACAATTTCTGTTGTTTACTTTTTTTTTTTTTAAGATTTATTCATGAGAGACACACAGAGAGAGGCAGAGACACAGGCAGAGGGAGAAGCAGGCTCCATGCAGGGAGCCTGATATGGGACTCAATCCTGGGACTTCAGGATCCTGCCCTGAACCGAAGGCAGACACTAAACCACTGAGCCATCCAGACATCTCAGTTTCTGTTGTTTATAAGCCACCCAGCCTATGCTACTCTGTTACCGCAGCCAGAATAGACTAAGACCCACTTGAACAATCCCAAGGAAAAACCTTAAAGGTTGAGTGTTGTTTGCAGATGTTTATGTGATACCCAGTCACAAGCCTCCCCTAGTGATGCAAGTGTAGGAGGATTGACATTATGATCAACCTACCTATCCCCTATCTTTTACTTATCCCTTTCTGAAGTAAAAAGGGTCAGATAACACACACATGGCCATTGGGACACTTGTAAACAGCAGGCACTCAGGTATATATTTATGTGAATGGATATTCCTTTGTTTTTCTAGTTTTGGTCTCCTGCTGGCATTCTTGATCATTGAATGTATTCTCCAGCAGGACGGTATCCTTTTAAAAGAATTTCAGACTTGTTTTTGTTTTGTTTTTTTGAGTCTTAGGCCTTATTTGCCACTAGCTCGTTGTTAGGAAGATGCTGCTTGATTTAGAAAACTGATTGCCTTATTGACACATGTTCCAGTGCTTAGGAACTGAAGTTCTCCATAAGGCAGGCTTCCCAGGAGGTTCGTTTTCTTCCCTAAGTGGTGATCCATCAATGTAATCCTCTTAAAGAACAAATTATTTACCGTAACATTTGTTCTCTGAAAATGCATTATCATTGATAGATCACTGCAATCTACTCTTCCATTAGCTTGCTGGTAATACATCCTCTCTTTTATTCTTAAAGTATCTAGTACTTAGATTTGGAACTAGAACTTTATAGAGTTCCAAAGTGTTACTGGCTGTCACAGTGTGAGCTTAGAGTTCAGATAATTGGACGGATTTCAGTCACATTATGCTAGTATCCTACTAATGAAGAGAAATCTATAGTAATCCTTCCAGAAGCTACTGTGCACAGAACTGACAGGCAGATTCTTTTTTCTCAGATAAGAGAAGGCCAGTGATACATAATTCTAGATTAATCTGTGGAGATTTTGGTAAAAACAGTGATAATTTCTTAAATTATTTTAAGCAGTAAAAAGTATTTACCTATTTTAAGAAACACCTAGAAAATAAGTTTCTATTCTATCTATAAGATTACTTAATAGTACCCAGGTACCTGGACAAGTCAAGGAGACCTCCATGGCTCTGTCGCTGTAGCTAATCAGGACTGTCAGAAAAAAAAATTAGGAAAAAGAAGAGAGTCGGTAAATTATTGTGAATCTGAATGTGAAGCTGGGAATATGAATGAGTTACTCAGCTCATGTTTTATCATAATGTTTGAAACAAGGAGTGCCCAGCTAAGAAGCAGACAAAATGACAGATTTTAAGATAGCAATCTTTTTATTCTTCATTATTAGGCAGTTTATTTAATGTTTGCTGATTATAGACTCTTGTGCTAAGGATTTGCACATTTTTACAAGGTATGTGTAGGATAATAAATGCATTCCTGTTAGTTATAAACTTTTATTGTACAAGTTGACTCAAAATTCAGTTTTTACTATGTTTCAATTAGTATTTTTCAGAAGTTTTTCAATTAGTATTTTCAAATTTTGCAAGATTCATTATTTCCTCAACCTTGCAAAGTCATTTCCATGCTTCTTATTCATTTGATGATATGACATATGTACTATCATCCACGTAGACATCTGTAAATGTTACATGACTTCACTGCCTAGTAAAACCTTCCTTTTGACTTAATGGTCACAGAAATGTCTTCAGTTTGAGCTTACTGGATGATAGCAAGTTTCTTGGTCAGGAAAATGAACAACGAGATAAACAAGTATTCATCTATGAATAAATTTCTTAGGCCTAAGCTCAAAGATACAAAGCAGGGCATTATAAAAAGACTTTTAGAGAATGCTTGAAGTTGTGTGGCAGGCTTACATTGTTGGACATGGAATGGCTGGTGGCACCTGGGTAATCAGGTTCTCCCTGTACGTGCATCATGATACTTAATAAAAGCCTGGCTACACATTGCAACAACTTGGTGAATCTTTTAAGAGGATATTAATATCAGAATCTTACCCCAAGGATAGTGACTTAATTGGTCTAAGATAGAGCCTAGGCATTGTTTATATATATATATGTGTGTGTGTGTGTATATGTGTGTGTGTGTGTGTGTGTGTGTGTGTGTATATATATATATATATATATATATATATATATATATATATATATTTAAAGTTTTCTGGGTGATTCCAATGTGTTCAACCAGGGTTGGAAACCACTGATTTACATGAGCAGATACCAACCACAACAAAATCTCAGCTAAATCTCAGCTGCCAGATAAAACTTTTTAGATCCACTGTTCATGCTTCACATTTGTGGATTTCATATTGGTTTTTCAAAGTAGTTTACATTTTTAGCAGTTTGATCACTATTTAGCTGGTTGCATAAGTTGTGCACACAGTACCAGAATGGGGTATAAGTTAGTGATTCTCTACTTTAGCTAAACATGAGATGGCTCATTTCAAGAACTCTGATAAATCTTAATGCTCAGACACACCTAGACCAATAAATTCAAAATCTCTAAGAATGAGGCATGGGATTAGTAATTTTTTTTTTAACTACCTTCTAGGTGATCAAATGTAAAGCCAAGGTTGAGAACTAAATGTAAACAAATCTTTGATTTGGTCTTTCTTTTTTTTTTTTAATTTTTATTTACTTATGATAGTAACAGAGGGAGAGAGAGAGAGAGGCAGAGACACAGGCAGAGGGAGAAGCAGGCTCCATGCACCGAGAGCCCGATGTGGGATTCGATTCGGGGTCTCCAGGATCACGCCCTGGGCCAAAGGCAGGCGCCAAACCGCTGCGCCACCCAGGGATCCCTGATTTGGTCTTTCTTTACATTGTATGTAGTCTCACTCAAGTCTTTCTTTTTCAGGATATTCTAGATAGACTTATAATTTTGAATTCAGAAGCTAAGATTCGTTCTTTATTCAACTATGAACAATCACACATCTTTGGTCTAAGGTAAGGTGCTAAATTTTACCTGAGGTACATTTTCTATTCTGTAGAAATAGTTAAGGATATGTTCTATATGCTTTCAAAAAGCATTTAAAATGAACTAATTTTTAAAGCATGTTTAAAGGTAAGTTGTAACTTTATAGACAAAATAAATAGCTATTAGGGTTTATATAACAACTTTTGTCTACATTTAGATTCTGTATTATGACCATGTCTCCCACTTTTGTTTAATTTACAAACAAAATGCCCTTTGCATTTTGCAGACTCTTCAGTTTACTTAAGAGTCAGCTGGTTCTTTCCAGTATTTCATGGGACTTGGACTCCTTCTATAATAGACACTTGAAAGAGGCCTGAAAACGCATGATTTGTCTTTTTTTTTTTTTTTTTTTAAGATTTATTTATTCATGAGAGACACAGAATGAGAGAGAGGCAGAGACACAGGCAGAGGGAGAAGCAGGCTCCTCACAGGGAGCCTGATGTGGGACTTGATCCTGGATCCTGAGATCAGGCCCTGAGCCAAAGGCAGACGCTCAACTGCTGAGCCAGGCGTCCCATGCAGGATTTATCTTGAGGCTCAAATTTTGCTCCTTGATGTTAACCATGACTCCTTAACCTCAGTTTTTCCAAGGTTTAAATATTTTTGGTCATATATAGATCTATAATTTGTTTTTCTATGAATTGCCACTTTTATAAACAGCTGAATTAAAGACATTTCCAGTTTTCATAGGGTTTGTGATTCTTCTCCCTTCCCTCCCCCCCGCCCCTTTCTACTGGCAAAATAACTTTTTCAGGCAATAGGGAGGGAGTCAGTGAGAATACTCTACCTAAGAAATAAAGCAATCACTTTTCTAAAATTAGAGTCTTTGGTGGTAGTGTATATTATACTCAAACTTTTTTTTTTTTTTTTTTACCATTAATAGCTGAATTTCATTTTTGGACTTTTTGGTTCAAAGAAGGTAGGAAAAACTATAGCTATCTTATTTCTTTGAATGGTGTGCCCTTTATGTTAAAATGTATTTTCACATTACATTTTAACTTTCCATGTATAGCATCAGATACATCATATACCAAGCAGTGATGAAGAATACTAGGAAAAAAATCTATTCAGTAGAACTTCTTTCTGCATAGCAAGTATATTTCTGAGTTTTGTAGTTACAGAATATAGATTCTGGCCTCTTCACTGATACAGTGAGTGAATGTCTTTCTGTTTTTTTTTTGTTTTGTTTTTTTCCTTGCATAAAGGATGGCATTTTTCTCTAATAATCTTGTTAAAGAATAATAATAGGATTTTAAGTCATGTAAAAAGCTATCTAAGAAGTAAAATGCTCCTGGGAATAAAATATATTAATTTGCATAGCATGTGATTTTTTCGAATGGAGTGCAATATCCAAATGGAGTCATTTTGTTCTACATGAGAAAACTTGACCTTGCATTGTCGATACATGTAATAGAGTTGTGTAGTATGGTGATTTAGATTAGCAACATAGACTATGGAGCCAAGACTAATTGCTCTTTACTAGTTGTGCGAGTTGAGATCTCAGTTACCATCTGTAAAATGGAGGAAAATTATATTATTTTCTTCACAGTTATTATGAGAATTGCCTAGGATAAATTAAAAGAACTTACTAACAGTGCCTGGCTTGTAGCAAGCACTATAAAAATGTTCGTAATTGATGTAGTAGCAGTAGTACTTCAATTGTTTTTTTATATCTGCTTGCTCTATATGACTTTTTTGTTTGACTAGGAAGTAAATTTTGTCTTAATTCTTTCAGTACCCCAGTAGTCTTCTACATGCTGCCAAGTAATTTGCTATGTTTATAGCATCAGCAATAAGAGAAAGAAAAAGACCAAATCAGTTTCTGAGGAAAAGTTTGTATTTTATTTTTTGTGCTTTTTAATATTTTTTGACAATATGCTTATTTCATTGTGTTTCAAAGTTTATGCTCATAACATTCAGTTGTATTTTTAAGTCATACATTTGAGGTTAGATAATTTACTTTCTTCTACTAATTTCAGTCTAGCATTAGTCATTGGGGCCCAATAGTGATAATTTATATCATAGCTTTGTATTCTATAAATCTCATGTTTCTCTGTGTTTGGATTCTTACCTGTTTCTTTACTTTCTACAGTTGTTTTGTTTCTAATTGTAGCTTTATTGTACTGTCCCTTTAGTAGATCATCTCATGAGTGTATTTGCCTTCTACATTTAGCATTGCTTGTTCCACTCACTTTTTCCCCTAGTGAATAAGGGTAAGTTTAAGACAGTTTCTGTAGGTTTGCCGCAACACTTAGATGAGGCTAATTCAGGAATTAATGAATGAAATGTAGATTTTCACTTTTAAATAGCATCATAGTCTATATAAATTTTTGAATTTTAATTTGTTCAGATAGAAATCTTGTATGGTAAATGACTAATATATGAGAAGGTTGCTCCTTTGACTAGCCCTCCTATCTTCTTTGTTTCCACTTCTAGCCTATCCTTTTCTAATTTTGGTATTTGGGTGCAGACATGCCTTCATGTGTTGTATCTTACAGTGAAACACACTAAAAAAGAAATTTCCCTTGACCTCCCATCTCTGAAGTCACTGTCCTGTTTCTCTTCCTCTCACCATAACAAGTAATCTGTACAAACTGTCCCCACTCGCTCACCCCTCTTTACTTCTCAGCCCACTTAGACTTGACATTGACTCTCTACTGTCAGAGTTGCACATCCTGCTCAAGTTGCTTGTAGCTTCTATGCTAATGAATGTAATGAAGTCTTCTCTTTTTTATTCTCCTCTTATTATAACTATCAACATTTGATATAGTGGACCATTTCTTTCTGAGTGAAAGTTCTCTTTGCTTCTGTGACACTTCCATGGCTGCTGTTTTTTTCTCTTTTGCATTCTCTAAGCAGTCTCTGGAATTTGGTGTACTCAGGACTTTGTCCCGGTTGCATTTTTTTCCTTTTTGTTCTGCCTTACATTCATCCACTGACACCTTTGCCTTTAAGTATCCTGTATGTCTGTGGGTGCCCCCCAAATTATATCCCTAAGCTAAATCATTATTCGGAGCTACCAAATTCAAAAAGACAACTCTCTCGTGACATCTCAATTCATACATTTCTCAGACATCACAAACTTAACATGTCTAAAACTGAACTCTTGGAGCCCCTCCCACAAAAACAAACAGAACAGAAACAAATTGTCTGTTTCCATCTCATTAAGTGGCCTAACCAACTATTCAGTTGCTCAGTCTTAAAAAAAATCTTAACTTTTTTTCTTTGCTTTTCAAACAGTGATTTATCTTTATTATAAAGAAATTAAACAACACAGGAAACTAAATTATAATACATGAAGTGACATTCTTCTCAACTCTGAAAGTAACATTATTTTTCAAAAAATTAATTTTCAGTATAGCTAACATACAGTGTTACATACTTGTTTCCGGTGTACAATATACTGATCCAGCAGTTCTATAGTTAATGCTCTTCAAATAAGTATAGTCCTAATCCCTTGCACCTATCTGAAAGTAACACTAACATTGAGGAAAATTATTATGGACATCTTTCTGTATACAGACAGAAGAATAGATATATGGAGATTATTTTATAAAAATGGAATCGTAATATAGTTTCCATTTTAAATTCTAACTGAATTTTATAGAAAAGGAAACTAGTGAGACAGAAGAAATTGCTGAATTTCAAATAACTATTTTTTTACTCCAGGGATTATTATTTCCACAGAGATTCTTCTAGGTTACGAAGAAAACAGTATGGAAAACATTTCAAGTGGTTTGAACATTATATTTCACTTTTAGACAGTCTTGATTGACTCTCTACTATGAAAGATGAGGACATTAATGCTCTCATTGGCCTCCCACCTTCCCTGTGTCCACCTGCGTTGGAAGGATGTTCTTCTGCCATTTCCTAACCTGCTTCCTGAGTCCTCAATGTTATTTTCTTCTGTACCCAGGAGGGAGATTAAACTAATCTAGGTTTCTTAGTATAGTGACATGAGATATGCAGTACTTCTTTAATATGACTGCAGATTAATATTTATAATTTGTTAGTTTACTCTTCTCTGCTTCATTTACTCTGCCAATATTTATTGAGCACTTGTTATGCACTGTGTTAGATGTAGGGGATGTAATGATGAGTAAATAATATGTGATGCTCATTCTCTTTAACCTTACTATATCTAATGAGGAATAGGTATTATGATAATAAAAAAGTGAGGTAATTAATGCCAAAAAGAAACACATCCTTATAAAGTTCCTCACCTTCCTATTTTAAGTAACTGGCAGTTCCAGACTTCTTTATGTGGCTTTCAGGAAGCTCCATAATATATCTACACCTTTCCTGTATACACTCTTTTCCACCTTGCCTCAGCCTGAACTAATGCTGAGTAGGTTAGACTTCTTAGCTCCTCAAATTCAGTGTTTATTTTTGCCTCTATACCTATTTTTTTGGTCTTGAATATTGCTTTCACTTTTGTTATCTTATAAAAATTTGACTCATCCTTCAAGACAAGGCTTGCTTTATGAATTACTTCCTCCATAACTTATTATAACACATTTTGATCTTGTCCTTTTACTGCATATCTTTTGCCTTTATGGCCATTCCCACAAATTTAATACTTATTTATCCCCCTGACTAAAACTTAAACTTCCTGAGGAAATATCATTTTCTTTGCCTTCATGTCCATCAGATTGCTAGGTATTTTTTGGTTATTTGGTTAATATTTATTTGCTAAATCTGTTGGTTTTGTAGTTTGTTTAAGAAAGCTATATACATTTATTAAAAAGTTTGGGTACAAATTATTTCCTTGAACATTGTCTTTTACAGACAATGGTTAAGGTACCTTGGGGTTCATATCCTCTCTAATTTATTTTTTTTCCAAAGTTGAGGCTTAATTGAGATATATAATGGATATATATCAGCTTCAGGTTACAACATGATTCAGTATTTGTATATATTATGAAATGGTCACCACATGAATCTAGTTAATATCTGCCACCATATATAGTTACAGAATTATTTTTCTTCCGATGAGAACTTTTAAGATTTACTCTCTTAGCAACTTGCAAATATGCAATACAGTATTAACTGTAGTCACCATACTATACATTATGTCCCCATGATGGATTTATTTTATAACTGGAAGTTTGTTTTTTACTCTCTTTACACATTGTCTCCACCACCCACTCCCCACCTCTGGCAATTACCAGTCTATTCTCTGTATTTATGAGTTTGGTTGTTCTGGGAATCCACATGTTAGTGAGAACATATAGTATTTCTTTATCTGCCTGACTTATTTTACTTAGTATAATACCTTCAAGGTCCATCCATGTTGTTGCAAATGGCAAGATTTCTTTTTTTTTTTTTTTTTTTGTGGCTGAACAGTATTCCATTGTATATATACTACATTTTCTTTAGCCATTCATCCATTGGTGTATGTTTAGGTTGTTTGCTTATGTTGGCTATCGTACGTAATGCTGCAATGAACATGGGGTGCATAACTCTTTCCAAATTCGTGTTTTTGTTTTCAGGTAACTATCCAGAAATAGAATTGTTGGATCATATGGTAGTTCTATTTTTAGTTTTTTAAGGAACCTCCATACTGTTTTCCCTAGAGACGGCACCAATCACCATTCCCACCAAAAGTACAGCCATTCTGATAAGTGTGAGGTTGATATTGTGGATTTAATTTGCATTTCTCTGATAATTGGGATGTTGAGCATCTTTTTATGTAACTGTTGGTCATCTGTATGTCATCTTTAGAAAGATGTCTATTCAGATCCCCTACCCATTTTTTGAATTTGATTTTTTTTTTTTTTTTGGTGTTGAGTTGTATGAGTTCTTCAAATATTTTGAATACTATTAACTCCTTATGATATACGATTGGCATATATTTTCTCTTATTCATTAGGTCGTTTTCTCATTTTGTTGATGATTTCCTTTGCTGTGCAAGTTTTTGAATTTAATATATTCCCACTTGTTTAATTTTGCTTTTATTGCCTTTGCTTTCAGTGTCACATACCCTGGAAACTTTTGGTCCTGCTCATCATGGCTTAGCAGTTTAAAATATTCTTAACCATCCTTAGGTTAGAGGAATGTTATGCTCACGCCTAAATTATTTCAATATAAAAACTGTATTTCATGGAGAAAGAATTATATCATTCAATACTAAAAGTTTTCTATATATGAAACTACAAATTGATTTTTAATTACAGACTCTAGAATTGCATATTTTTAGCAACTTACACAAGCAAGATAAATTCATTTGGGGTGCCAAATTGGCATTTAAATCTTTTTTTCCTAACTTCTTTACCCAAAACATTTTTATGTATGGCAAAAATTAGATCATATTGAGTTTCATTACATTAGAGATAAAATTTAATAAGGTAAAAAGAACTTTTTAAAAACAATTTAGAGCTTAGAAAACAAATATATTTGTTTTTGTTTTATCTATTTGAGCAAAACTAAAGGACTGCTTAAAGGACGATTCTGTGTGGCTTAAAATTACTTTCTACTTCTCTCACAGAATCTATGTTTATCTTTTTTGGCAGAGCAGCTAGAAAAGATACTAGTTCATGGTCTATGTTACATCTACCAAACACTATTTTTTATTTATTGTTAATAAAGTAATAATGATGTATAGTCTAAAAAGCCAAATTGTATGGAAAAGCATTTAAGAATGAATAGTTTTGGGCAGCCCAGGTGGCTCAGCGGTTTAGTGCAGCCTTCAGCCCAGGGTGTGATCCTGGAGACCCGGGATCGAGTCCCACATCGGGCTCCCTGCATGGAGCCTGCTTCTCCCTCTGCCTGTGTCTCTGTCTCTCTCTTCTCTGTGTATTCTCCTGAATAAATAAATAAAATCTTAAAAAAAAAAAAAAGAATGAATAGTCATCCTCTACCCATCCTTCTCTACTCCCAAGTACTAGTCCTCAGAGACTACCACTTTCAACTTCTTGAATTGCTGCTGCTTCTTTTTTTTTTTTTTTTTTTTTTTGGTATTCATTTCTGGATTTTCGAGTAACATGTTTATACTATGTTTTGATTTTTTAAACTTTAGATTTCATTTTGTCTTTAGAGATTTAGAAGCTTAGGATTTAGATGTCCTCTGCTTTCCCTCTCTCCCTACTCTATAGTTTTATCACAAACCTGATTCACTATTAAGAGGTTATATTTTTATGTCTATATAAATATTATTTCTTTATGGACCGAGTAGTATTCTATGACTATATTTTATTTTTCCTAGTACTTTATTTTTCTTGAAATTAATAATTGCATGATTTTACGCTTCCTTCATTTTTTATATATCTAGTAATGTATGCCTAGACTATCATTAAAAAATATACTGCTGCCTCTGCCACAGTATAGCCTAGCACTTATATAGTTCTTATTATGTCCTAGGTACTGATACTGGTTTCACATTTAAACTATTTCAGAATAACCCTGTGGTATAGGTTCTCTTGTCTCCCATTTTTACAAATGACTCAACTGAGCTATAGAAAAGTTAAGCCATTTGCTTAAGGTGACACAGCTAGTAATTAGTATAGCTGGTATTGAACCCAAATAGTCTGGTTCCAGAGAATGTAATACCTGACCTATAACACTGTAGTGCTTTACAACATAAATGTCAAGGTGCCTTATAGTCATTCTTTCCAATTATGTTTTTATAGTCTCAAGATTTTCACATTCTTGAGGGCAGGGACCATGTCCTATTCACGTTTGGGAAACATACAATAAGCTAAAAGACATCAGGTAATATATTAGCTCTTTTCCTCGTATCACATCCCTTTGTTTCATTTTGTACTGCAGGATCTTTTGATCCTGTGTGTTAGCCCTCTGGGATTTCTCTTCATCATTCAGGGAACTGCTTTTTATTTCTCTTCTGAGCTGAATCCCTTTTTACCCTAGGATCCAATTTCCTGTTTCTTGGTTTACTCTTTTTTTTTTTTTTTTTTTTTTAATGGAGACACTTTCTTAGTAAGAAAGGATGGTGTGGAAGTTTTTCAAGACTCATAAGGGATGGAAAATTCCATAAAATAACTTGAGGAGTTACAAAACAAATGAATAGTTGTAAATGAGTAGGCCAGAGAAGCTAAAACCCAGGGTGACAAGGGGAGGCCTAGAAGCAACTTGTCATGTATCACAACATTCTAGAAGTACTGGGAACCAGAGTTACCAATGAGGATATAAATGGAAGTAGAGGACTAGGTAAAAGTCTAAGACTTTCAATAATAGGGTTGAAATTAAAAGGTTCAGGTTATGTTCTCACATTCTTTCTATTCCTACCCCATTCAGCTGGGTGATGGTTCTTTCTTTTTGGCAGAACATTGGGGGTTTACTTTCTGGAAATCATGAGTCAGGGGTAATTAGTGCAATTGAGAGGAAAGGGTATCGTCCTGAAAGGGTTAACTGTTACCCTCTGCCAATTCAAGAGCAATTATTCCATTCTATTTTTCCTTTCCTATTCCTATTATCTCTCTTCTATTCTATTATTCCTTTCCTCCTCAAATTTACTTTTCTTAGCATTAAGAAGACCTATTTTTTCCATTTGCTTAGTTTTCCCTGTATATCTAGCAGTCATATATCTCAAGATGTTCCTATAAAATATAACAATGTCAGATATTTACAGCTTACTGTGGGCCAGATATGATTCTAAGCACTTAAAATATTTTGAGTCATTTAAGCCTCAGAGCATTAAAGCTCCAAACAACAGTGATAACAATAAATGTTCTTTCAGTAGCACATTTTAATTTCCCTCCCACAAACAAAAGTGACCTGGTTCTCTTCCCTAACAGGGAGATTTGGAGTCTCTTCAGTGTTAGCATAAATTTCTCGATGATTTTCATTCCCTGTTAGTTCATTTACAGTCACTTATTCATATCCTTTAGCCTATAGACTAAATTACAAATCAACGCCCTATGTAAAATTGGTGGTGAAGGAAATGAAAAAGGAAATTGGTTAATACACAAGTATTTGCTTAAACCAGAGCAAGGTTGAAAATATGGTTAGCTGCTATAGTCCTTGTCTCTACAAGTGGATATGAGGCTCTAGTTCATATTTATAACTTCTTTCCTCTGTAACTCATTCTATTTTCCCTTGATACCCAACCAGACTGAGCTGGTTAGGTTTTTTTTTTTTTAATCTAGAGGACAACCCAGAGCTTCCTTGGGTTCTTGAGCTTTCTAGTGGTTCTTGAGCCCTAATGGTCTTATCTATATTGAGCTGCATTCGTTTTCCTTAACTTTTACTGCTAGTTATGGCAGTATTAGGAGGTACTACAAAGTGCTCTGTGAACACTATACTTGACTTTCCTGTGTCTCAGTTGCACAGTAGTAGGGTTTTATTTGCGTGTTTGGCTGTTTATGATCATGGTGAATCCCTCTAGCATACAAAGTTACTTTATTTTGCTTATTGGTCTAGGGTTTTGAGGAGCCTCAAAATGTTAGAGGAATGTTGTGGTAGAAGTATAGAAGTATTCTCTTTTTGGAACAGTATCTCAAAACTATAGTCTTCTACCCTCATGCTGCATCCTATAGAGTTGAGAGGATGAGAAAACCACAGAAAAATGATCATTTCTACTTCTCCCCCTTAGCTCCTAGACCCATATTACAGTTCTGAGAGAGACAGCACTGTATATTGGTTGGTAGTTCAGAGTATCTTGTAGGATAGCACATCAGTTTTGCAAGGTATTGTGTCCTCCACGAGGCCATACTGAGTTTTCAGCACGCCATTTCACCGCTATCTAAGATAAGCCACTTCAGGGAGGTGAGAGTACATTATAAGATCAGTGAATATTGTGTGTTGTTAGTTTCTTGGTCAGAAGTGGTGTTTATGGGTACCGTGACCTTCAGTAAGACATCACTATGTACAGAGTTGGTGAGATCTAGATTTGGTAGAGACTCATGGTGACCATGGATGTCAAATTTCATATCAGGTTTAAGAAGTCATTTAATGTAATTAGCCTGCCACGAGGTAGCTGATTGGTCTCTCCAGACCATGTGCTATATTTTGAGTCCCATGTTGGTCTTTCTCTATTGCAACTTGGGCAGTCTATGGTAACTAGCTAGATCATCTCTGACGAGAGAATTCATGTTGTTTAGATCATGGATATTTCTTATGTAAGTTTGGCTATTGTGCTAAATTAAGCCATGGAATCTATAAAACAGTACTTTTTACCAAGAAACTAACAACAAAAGAAGCACTGACCAAATGTCCACAATATTCACTAGTATTAAAATGTACCTTTATCTCCCCGAAGTAGCTAATCTTAGATAATGGTAGAATGGTATGTTGAAAACTCAGTATGGCATCATGTGAGACATAAAACCTTGCAATACTGAAGTGCTATCTTACAAGATACTCTGAATATGGTGTTTTTTAGGTATTGGGTATATGATTTTCCAAAACAAAGTTTTTTATGCATATAACTCTACCTCCAGGTGCAAGTGGTATTTATAAAAGATCAGACTGGCTCTGAGAACATAAGTAAGTTGTATGAACATGTGGCTCACACAATTCATGACTCTACCTATGGCTCCTGGGAAGCTTTCTCTAAGTAGGTGACAAGGAAGTAAGAAAAAACTAAATCTGGTGCTGCATGATATGCTACCTGCTAGAATTGGGCTACTATAGCTTTATAGCTTTTCAGAGGGAAAATTTTGAAGTAGCATGTCTACCTATTTATTTAGTCTGGACAGAGATACGACTTCAGATATTGATATAAACTTATAGGAACATGCCTAATGGCTATCCTGGATGGTCAGGGGCTCAGAGTAAAAAAAGATTGGAAGATTGGTTTAAGAAGATTGGTAGAAGGAGGTATATAGATGCTCCTCTGATAATATACCCAGACTGAGATAATATTTTTGACTCATATCAATGCCCTTGAAGGGGACTCTCTCCTTCTATAAAGGAGGTAAAATAATTCCTTTTGTTGATGGGTCAGCCTCTTTCCTTAGCTACCCTAGTGCTTGCTCAGATGGGCTTCCGAACCAAGTGGCCGTGATGACCAGTGTTGGAGATTATGTTCCTTAAACAAGAATATTTATTTAACAAAGAGAACATGGATTCTCAAAATCATAGGAGATCTTGTGTAAATCCTGTATTGCCCTTGTAGTATCTTATCAGCCATTACTGAGATTTTGATCAACATTGAATCGCTGGACTAAGGGCTCAAGTGATAGATTTTCCTGACTTGGAGCCTGCCTAGGTTTCAGAGCTTATTCCAGCCTTTGGGTCACATAAAGTTGAGGGTTAAGGGTTACTTTATAGGTAGTTCCGAGCAGCACACCCAAATGTGGCAGATACTGCTTCCAGAATTCAGAGAGGCTAAAATTTTGCATTATGTTACTTTCTTCTTGATAAACAGAAGATTCAGTAATGCACTATGCACATTGCATGTGATGTCTTAACATTCTAGGCTACGACAACTTAAGCAACTTAAACTTCACGGAGGTGGCAAACCTCTCAATTTGTTGTTGTTTTTTTTAATGGCTTTTTGTTTATTTTTCTAATTTTTAAGTAAATTCTGTTTAGTTAACATACAGTGCAATATTGGTTTCAGGAGTAGAGTTCAGTGACTCATCACTTAAATACAACACCCAGTGCTCATCACACAAGTGCCCTCCTTAATGCTCATCTCCCGTCTAGCCCATCCCCCGCCCACCTCCTTCCATCACCCCTCAGTTTGTTCTCTGTCTTTAAGAATTTCTTAGGGTTGGGGCACCTGGGTGGCTTAGTTGGTTAAGTGTCTGACTTTTGGTTTCAGCTCAGGTCATGATCTCAGGGTGGTGGGGTCAAGGCCTGGATGGAGCCATGAGCCTCTGCTCAGCCTGAAATCTGGGGGAGATTCCCCCTCTGTCTCCTCCCCCTTTGCACCTTTTCTCACTTATTCAGGCTGTCTTTCTCTTAAATAAATAAATGAAATCTTAAGAAAAAAAAAAAGATTCTGTTATGGTTTGTTTTCCTCTTTATCTCTTTCCCCCTCTCCCATATGTTCTTCTGTTTTGCAAACCTCTCAATTTGTATGGATCTCTCACTCTCTGGCACACCTATGTCATCTAGAGTACCAGCTACTTCCTTCCCACTGAGGGACGTCCAGTTAACATTATATAAATAGTTTTTCTTGGTGACCTGAGGGATGGTAGGACAATGAAGGTGGTCTTGGACTAAATTTTGATAAAATTTAATAGTTGTATTACTACTTTCCATGTTGGTGAAAGCAGACTGCTTCCGGTGTTCACATTGGACAAATCAGCATTATCTTACTATTTGTAGAAGGTTCGTTAATTGATTTTTGTAAGCAGACTATCTTGATGTCTTTTATTACATATAATGAACACACACTAAGGCTTTGGGAAAGACAAGACCATTGGGCAGATTGAACAGTGCTTCCAATTTCTGATGTATATGGAACTTTGTTCACAGAGGCTCATGGTCAGTATTTAGTATTTCAGAATATTTTGGTATCAACGATAAAAGCATGGTTGGCTTTCCACTGTTAGAAGACTGGAAAAATCCTGAAACTATCAATATTTTATATTGATCTTTTTTCCAAATGTAGTTTATAAATTGTGGCCATTTTATTTGAGTAATGTATTTCAGGGATGTCTGTATTTCTTCACAGAAAATTTAATTCACTTATTAGATTTTCTTTCCCCTTGTGGCAGTAAGATTTCTGTGGATTATTTGTCTAGAAATAATGCTTATGTGCAGCATTAAATGTCTAATAGAGATAAGGATTTAGCCTTCAGTACCTGAAATAAGGTGAGAAAGCTGGATTATTGGATGTCAGCTTATTAGATGTCATCAATAAACTTGGTTCAAATGAGGTAATAGAGTTGGCTAAATATCACCACAGGTATCCAAATGCTTTCACAGAGTTACTAAAGGGGCCTGAATCCCTTCCCACTTTAATCATTTGTTATGCCTCCAGAAGTTTTGCTATGGACAAACTCTTTTGTATCTTTATCACCTTCAAATAGCAATTTCATAGCACCTAGGGTGCTAGACTGTTTGGGCTTATAGGAGCCACAAGACTATAATAGTATGGATAAGACTGCTTAGCATTACATGAAATCGGAAATAAAGGAACATCTAAGGTCTTTGACTATTGTTTGTCTTTTGATGTACAGAAACTTAATTTCAATAAAAGTAACTTAATGATGCCTAACCTAAGAAGGTTTATGTCTGGGGTAGGTAGAGTTAATCTACTTCTAACCGTATTCTGAGAGAGATAGACATGTATTAAATACACATACTATTCTGAAATTTTTGCCTGTGTAACTTGCTGTTGATATTTTAATATAAACTAAATTATTTTTAATACTTTTTCTCTGTTCATAAAAAATAGACAATTGGTTATATACATACTCATATTTACATTTTGAGATATGTCTTTCTGGTCATTTTTCTAGATCAATGGCTATAAAATAATCTGCACACTTCTATTTACTCTGTAAACTTGGCTTTAATATTATCTTTGGGCTAAAAAAAATTAGGCTTTTCCTTCCATGTTTAGTCTGACTGCTAGCTTATATAAATATGCTGGTATAATTAATGAGCCATTAAGATCTGTTTATTAGATGATTACATAATTGAGTAGCAAATAGTATTATTTGTTATTGAGTCTTACAAGAATCTTTTTGCATAATTATTAGAGCATGCATTTTTTATAAATGTTCTAGATTTATTTGTTACATACATGTTTATACTTATGGATGTAATGACTGTTTTTTTTACATTGCATTCGTAGATAATAGTTTTTTTCTGAAATATTAAAAATATAAATATTACATAAAATATAAACCTATAACTTAACAAATTGTTGTAAAATAAATGTCCACATAATCCCCATTGAGTAAACATATTAAGAGAACTTATTAGTTCTCTTTTTATTTGATTTTGTTTGATCATGAGTCCCTTCATTCCCCCTTATGGTAACCACTATTCTGACTTTCATGGCTAAATTTACTTCTTTGGTTTACTTTATATTTTTTCTACATAGGCATGTATTCCTAAACAATGTATTTTAATTTTGCTGCTTTTGGAGCTTTATATTAATGGTAGCATAGACTGTATATTCTATCATGCCTGACCTTTTCTGTGTAGTGTTATTTCTAAAATTAATGTTGCATGTATTTCAGTTAATTTATTTTCATTGCTGTATAATCCATTGTATGAATATATTGTGTTTTGTTTATATATTATGCTGTTGGTGGACATTTGGGTTATTTCCAGTTTTCTACTTTGGGCTATTATAAACAACTCTATTACATGTGAAATGTCAGCTACATATTTATTTGTATACATACATATATGCATAATTTTTCATTGTGTTGCAAAACAGATATCTGCATATGCAGAAGTCTGTTTCTGAATTTCCTAATGTGTTCAATTGGATTTTTTTCATACTATACAAGTATCACATTGTTTTAATTAGTATAGCTTTGTAATAAATTACAACAACTGATAGAACAATTCTTTCCACTTTTTTTTTTTCAAAAAATATCTTGGCTACTTTTACTTTTTTCCTTTACATATAATTTTTTTAAAAAGATTTTATTTATTTTAGAGAGAGAGAGAGAGAGCAGGGAGAGGGGCAGAGGGATAGTGAAAGAATCTCAAGCAGACTCTCCACTGAGCCCAGAGCCCAGAGCACAGTACAGGGCTCGATCATCTCACAACCCTGAGATCATGACCTGAGTCAAAGCCAAGAGTTGAACACTTAACCAACTGAGTCACCTACACGCCCCTCCATATAAATTTTACAGTCAGTCTGTTACACAAACCAGCCCACTGGGATTTTAATTATTATTGGAGTGACTCTTTAGATCAATAGGGAGTTCATTGACATCTCCATAATACTGAGTTTTCCAATTTGTAAACATGATATGTATCTCTATTTAAGTGTTCTTTAATTATTCTCATTAAATTGTTTTTCTTTTTTCCAATGAGGCCTTCTATATCTTTTGTGAATTTAATATTTGTAGCTTAATATTATGGTCCTCAGTATGTATTATAGTATGTGGCAGTATCAATCTGTGGTTAAGAACATGGGCTCTGGAATCACATTGCCAGAGTAATATTAGACTTAGTTTTGACCTCTCTATGCTTCTATTTCCTCATATGTGAAATAGAGACAGAAATTCCTCATAGAATTTTTGTGAGACTAAATATGTTATACTTCTCCCAAATTTAGAACATGAAAAAGCATCTGATAAAGATTTAATGTATATACAAATTATTCATTCATTTATATTATTCTCTTTTAAAACATTCCTTTTAGATTATTAGTGGATGCATTTAGTTGAACTCTTATAAGAAGCTTAAACCTTAAATTATTACATAATGTACATTTAAACTAACTTCGTAACTGAATCAAATATACATCTTCATAATATTTAATATTCTAATCTAGATAGGCACTATATCTAGTAAAATTTTTTACATCCTATAGTGATATGTTTTAGCACTCTACATATAGGCTTATGCATTTCTCATTGTTATCTTCTATGTTATTATTTTTGCTATTGTGAACACAATTTCATTTTCCATGGTAATGTTTTAAATGGTTATTACTGGTATGTTATGTAAATTATTTTTTGTATTTTGTTACTGGTTACATAATTCTCACATACATGTATCTCATATATATTTACATACACATACTTTTCTCCTCGTTTCTAGTTGTTTTCTCCATATCAACCAAATGACACACTTATAGTTTCTTAGATATAAATGTTGGAGCTTTTTTCTATTTGTCTATAATGTATTACCACAAACCATGTGGCTTGAAACAACACTCATTTATTATGCCAGTTTCTGTCTTGGTACACCTTAGCTGGGTCCTTTGTCCACAGTGTCACAAGGCTACATCAAGGTGCCACCTGGGGCAGTGGTCTCATGTGAAGTTCAGTTAGGTAACTTTCAAACTTACACAAACTTTTTCAAACTTACACAAACTGTTGGTGGAATGTAGTTCCTCATGATCTTAGGAATGAGGGTCTTATTTACTTGCTCTCTATAGGCTAGAGGCCTCTGTAGGTTGTCAGCTGAAGGTTATCCCCAACTCTTAGAGGCCATCTGCAGTTCCTTGCTATGTGTCTTCCCCCAAATGACTGCTTTGTTCCTTCAGAGCCAGCAGAGGAGAGAGACTTCAAGCAGGACACATAATCTTATATAACTTAATCATATAATCCTATCTCTTTCCTCACTTTTAACATTCTCTGATTAGAGGCAAGTCAGGTCCTGCCTATACATAAGGGAATCACAGGAAGGCATGAGTGCCAGGAGGGTGGGCATCTTGCGGATCCTAGAGTCTGTTTATTACAGAGCCATTTTTCTGATCAATAGATTCTTTACAAACAAAACCCTGTTTTAAGCCACTATCTTATCTAAATTATGGCTATAGCTTTTTAAAACTGGTGTATCTTTTTCAGTCCCTGCCTAATTTCAGTCTGTTTTATATATAGCCACCAGAGTGATCCCATTAAAACACAAATCAGATCACGTCGATTCTATACTCACAAGGTTTCTCTCATCAGGATAAAACCATACTCCAGTGGTTTCTCATGTCGTCAAAGAAAAATCTGGAGTTATTGCAATGGCCTTAGAGAGTCCTGTGTGATCTGGACCCCTCATATTACTTTGACCTCATCTCCTAATACTTCTCCCTTTTTATTCCTCTTCAGTTTTACTGGGCACCTCACTCTTCAAACATGCCAGACATGCTCTCACCTTAGGTTCTTTGTTCAAGCTGTTCTGCCTGAAACACTTTTCCTTCTGATGGCTCCATGGCTTGCTTCCTCACTTCTAACAGGTCTTCATGAAGTGTCTGTCACCTTCTTGGTGAGGTCTTCCATAACCACCTTATTTAAAATTGCGTTTAGTTATCCATCCCTATCACCTCCTTCTTAAAACTCTCTATTCACTTTCTTTCCTGCTTTAGTTGTATCCATACTGTGTTTTGTTAACTTTTTATATTGTCTTTCCCTCTAGTATTTTGCATTTCATGAGGCCTGGGATTTTCGTGCAGTTGTGTTCAGTGATGTATCCTGGGTGCTTAAACAGTGGTTGGCACTTAGTAGGTATTCAACCAATATTTCTTAGAATTAAGTAAATTGAATTTTGTATCATGGAAGAGTGGTTTCCAAATAAACAGCCTTATCATCTTCTAAAGGAAATTATTACCTCTTTTCATAATGGCTTTTTTTTTTCATCTTTTTTTTTTTTTTTTTTTTTTACATTCAGCTTAAACTTCTAGAAAATGTTAAAAAATAATAGGCAATTTTGCCTTCCTCATGACCTTAATGGGAATGCATTTCCTGTTTATGCTTTTAGCTCTTGCACGGAGATAAATTTGTTTTTAAAATCAAATTAAAGAAGTAACCTTTCTTTAATTTACTTAGAATTTCTTTGAGGGCAGGGGATAGAGAGTGGATGTTGAATCTTAAGTAACTTTTAAGCATCTGATCTGATGATTATATGGTTCTTTTCTATTACATACTGATGTTATGAATTACATCAGGAGATGTTTTAATATTAAACTATTCTTCCTGGAATGAACTGTACTTGGTCACAGTCTGCTGTTTTTTAATTTATTGCAGGACCAAATTTGCTAAGCTTTACATTATTCCTATTACTTGTAAGATCTTAAAAGTCGTACATGATTTGTTAAAGTTTCTGTTTACTCATTCTCTAATGAGGAGAATCCAGTCTGGCATATATTTGTTTTCAGAGTTGCTCCAGTTCACCTTGGACCATCTCATTGTATTCTAGATCCTATAGACTCCTTCTTTTGAGCATAAACCAGAGGACACTGAGGGTCAGTTTCACCTCCTATTCACTGATAAGTAGCCTAGAGAAATCAGAAAGACCACTAGGTCTCCCTACACCTTCATAACTTAAAGCCTTTTTACTTAGTTGATCCTTCCTATTTTTCTAACAAAATATCTATATAAAGTCATCCTTGACATCTTTCTTCGTTGGCTCCATATATTCAGGATATTTTGTCAGTTCTTGATGTAATTAAAAATCCCTCTAGATAACTGAGTCTATGTCTGGATTTTCTTTCTTTCTTTCTTTCTTTCTTTCTTTCTTTCTTTCTTTCTTTCTTTCTTTCTTTCTTTCTTCTTCTTTCTTTCTTTCTTTCACTCTCTCTCTCTCTTTCTTTTTCTTTCTTTTCTTTTCTTTTCTTTTCTTTTCTTTTCTTTTCTTTTCTTTTCTTTTCTTTTCTTTTTTTTCTTTTCTTTCTTCACATATCATTACTACACTTTAAAGATTACTGCAGCTTTGTAATGTGTTCTGATGTTAAACCTCTTCCTAGTAGTTATTCCATTGTTTTGCTGGTATTGAATGGTGTTGTGGAGAGTCTGAAACCAACTTAACCTCACCCCCACCCCGACACACACTTAGTGATTTGATCTTTTTTTTTTCCTGGATACCCCACTGATTCTTTTAATTTAAATCTAATTAATAGCTTGATTAGGCTTTGTCTCGGTGTTGACTATTCTGGTGCAGTTTACCCTGGGACATGTCGTACTTTATATACTTAGGTTCATGGCTTCTTTTCTCACAGAATCTCTTGACTAATATCATTAAGGTGTGTCCTGCTAGTTCTGTTTCCTCATCAAGAAATTGACAAATTATTTCCATTATATTTTCCACACTCCTATTCAGTCCTCAATACCTTGTGTTTTTTAAGTCTGCTTTTTTTTTCTGCTTCCAATTGTGCTTTAATTTTTATAACAGTTTTATTCTTTTTTTTTTTCTTAGCTTTGCCAGTTGATGTTTTAAATTGTTTTTTTTTTTCTCCTTTTTTTTCCCCTGAGCTTGTACAGCTCTACTTTGTGAAGAGCTTATTGGAGACCATTGCTTTTATTAAATATTTTTGACATAACATTCTATAAGTAGTACAATGTATTTTGATACATTGATACAACTTAATTCATGGAAAATTATTTGGTCATAGTTTTCAAGTGTTTAATGGCAACTGTTTGTGTGTGTATTTGTATTTAGCACCTGTTCATCCTGTTATTTTCCTCCTTTTTCTTGGAGCACCTTTGTACATATCCCATGGTATTTGAAGAGATGTTAATCTCTTCATTATCAACTGTTTGTAGGAGGCTCTTGTTGAAGAGAAAACAGGATCATGTTTCCTGTTAGCTGGAATTTTTCTATAGGCCTGAGTTGTGTGTGTGTGTGACCCTTTTTTTGTGCTGTCCCACCCATCTGACTATGGAGGTAGTCAGTTTTGCTATCAAAAATTATCTCTATAACCAATAATGAATTATTGCCTGTCTGACTCCTTGTTCCACATTTCCTCTTCCTACTAAGAAACATAGTAGGACCAGGGATACTTCTGCTGCCTTTTTCCACTGTTGCAAACAGACCAAAAAGTTTTTCCTCTACATTCTGTGTCTCAATTTTGAGAAATTTGAGAAATTTGTTCTTTTTACTTAGGAGTTTATTCTTTGGGGAGGTGGTGGTGGTGGTATTTTGTTGTGTTTTATTGTCATGGGCATCCATGACATTTTTTTCTCAATTTCTACCCCTCCCCTATCAGTGTTTGTTCTATTTTTGCTACACTTGACTGCCTTCAACTTATTTTATGGCTAAAAATTTTTCGGTTATGCTATTTTCTTTTCCCCTCAATCCATGAAGTCATTTCTAGGATAAGAAAGGGGAAATGCCAAATTAACACTGTAATCTTCAAAGAACTCTGAGTCTTTTGGTTTTATTGTATTTTACCTAGCAAAAATTGTTTTTAGTTTTATAAACTAAGTATGGACCATTTCTCTAAATTGATGACAGATTTTTCCCTTAGTTTTATATATATTTAGTTATTTTGCCAGATACCTAGGGATTGACATTGAATTACCATATTTGATTCTTTTTTAATCCAAATTTTAATTTAAAATCTAGTTAGTTAACATATATAGTACAATGTTGGTTTCGGGAGTAGAATTTAATTCATCACTTAAGATAACACCCAGTTCTCAACATAATAAGTGTGCTCCTTAATGCCCATAATCCATTTAGGCCATCCCCTGCCCACCTCCCCTCCATCAACTGTCAGTTTGTTCTCTATAGTTTAAGAGGCTGTGATTTGCTTCCATCTTTTTTCCCCCCTTACCCTGTGTTCATCTGTTTTGTTTCTTAAATTCTACATATGAATGATATCATACAGTATTTATCTTTCTCTGACTTACTTTGCTTAGCACATAATACACTCTAGCTCCATCCACAATGTTGCAAATGACAAGATTTCATTCTTTTAGATAGTTGAGTAATATTCCTTTGTATATTCCTTTTCTTATGTGATTGTTGAAGTTAGGACTTCCAATTCTACGTTAAATAACAGTGGTAAGAGTGGACATCCTTATCTTGTTCCTGACGGCAGAGGAAAAGCTCTCCATTTTTCCCCATTGAGGATGATACTAGCTGTGGGTGTTTTATAAATAGGCTTTATTATGTTGAAGTATGTTCCCTCTAAACCTGTTTTGTGAGGGTTTTTATCAAGAATAGATTATGTATTTTGTCAGATGCTTTTTCTGCATCCTTTGAGTATATCATGTAGTTCTTACCTTTTCTTTTATTAATGTGGTGTATCACACTGATTTGTGAATATTGAATCAGCCTACAGTTCAAGAATAAATCCCTCTTGATCGTGGTGAATAGTCCTTTTAATGTACTGTTAGATTCAATTTTCTCGTATCTTGTTGAGAATTTTTGCACCCATGTTCATCAGGAATATTGGCTTATAATTGTCCGTTTTAGTGGGGTCTTTGTCTGATTTTAGAATCAGGGTAATGCTGTCCTCATAGAATGAGTTTGGAAGTTTTCCTTCCATTTCTACTTTTTGGAACAGTTTGAGAAGAAGAGAGATGAATTCTTTTCTTTCTTTCTTTTTTTTAAAGATTTATTTATTTTAGAGAGGTGAGACTTATACTGCTATGTACTTCTCTCTTATGACCACCTTTGCTGCATCCCAAAAGTTCTGGACTGTCATGTTTTCATTTTCATTTGCTTTCATGTATTTTTAATTTCTTCTTTAATTTCCTGGTTAATCCATTCATTCTTTAGTAGGATGTTTTTTAACCTTCGTGTATTTTTGGTCTTTCCAAATTTTTTCCTGTGGTTGCTTTATAGAATTGTGGTCAGAAAAGATGCATGGTATAATCTTAGTCCTTTTATACTTGAGAAGGCCTGATTTGTGACCCAGAATGTGATCTATTAGGAAGAATGTTCCATGTGCACTGGAAAAGAATGTGTATTCTGCTGTTCTAGGATGAAAAGTTTTGCATAGGTCTGTTAAGTCCATCTGGTCTAGTGAGTCATTCAAAGCCATTGTTCCCTTGTTGATTTTCTACTTATATTATCTATCCATTCCTGTAAGTGGGGTGTTAAAGTTCTCTACTATTATTGTATTGTTATCAGTGAGTTTCTTTATGTTATTAATTGATTTATATGTTTGGGTGCTCCCAAGTTGGGGGGCACAAATATTTGTAATTGTTAGATCTTCTTATTTGACAGACCCCTTTATTATGATATAGTGCCTGTCTTCATCTCTTGTTACAGTCCTTGGTTTAAAAAGTGACTTTGTCTATTTTAAGTATGGCTATTCTCTCTTTTGATGTCCATTAGCATGGTAAATGGTTTTCTATCCCCTCACTTTCAATCTGGAGGTGTCATTAGCTCTAAAAGGAGTCTCTTGGAGGTGTATACAGATAGGTATTGGTTTTTTTGTTTGTTTGTTTTTATCCATTCTGATACCCTGTGTCTTTTGATTGGAGCATTTATTACATTTACATTCAGAGTGATTATTCATAGATACGCATTTAGGGACGACTGTGAAGTCGTTATTTCTGGAGATTCTCCCTGTTTCTTTCTGGTCTTTGTTGCTCTTGGTTTTTCTTTCCCTCTCAAAGAGTCTGCTTTAATATTTCTTGCATGGCTGGTTTAGTGTTTACGAAGTTCCATTAGTTTTTGTTTGTCTGGGAAACTCTTTATTTCTCCTTCTATTCTGAATGGCATCCTTGCTGGATAAAGTATTCTTTGCTGCAGATTTTTCCCATTTAGCATGTTGAATATATCATGCCACTCTCTTTTGGTCTGCCAAGTTTCTGTGGATATATCTGCTGCTAATCTGATTTGTCTTCCCTTGTAGGTTAGGGGATTTCTTTCGCCTTGCTACTTTCAGGATTTTTTTCTTATCTCTGTATTTTGCAAGTTTCTTTGGATAGATCTGCTGCTAACCTGATTTGTCTTCCCTTGTAGGTTAGGGGATTTCGTTCCCCTTACAACTTTCAGTATTCTTTCCTTATCTCTGTATTTTGCAAATTTTACTAAGATATGTCTTGGTGTTGGCAGGCTTCTGTTTATTTCGATGGGAGTTCTCTGTGCGTTCTTGATTTGGATGTCTCTTTCTTTCCTCAGATTAGGAAGTTTTCAGCTATGATTTGCTCAGATAAACCTTCTGGCCCCTTTCCTCTCTCTTACTCTTCTGGGACTCTTATAATACGAATGCTATTATATTTTATGGAGTCACTAAGTTTCCTAAATATGAATTTGTGATCCAAATTTTTCTTTCCCTCTTCAGGTTTATTATTTTACATAATTCTATTTTTTATATCACTTATTCATTCTTCTCCTTCTTCTGTCCCTGTGGTCATCACAAATCCCATCTGTTTTGCATCTTGGTATTAGCATTTTTTATTTCTGACTGACTAGTATTTGGGTCATTTATCTTTGTGCTAAGGGTTTCTCTGTTTTTTTCTATGCTTTTCTCAAGGCCAGCTAGTATACTTATGATTTTGTTTTAAATTCTGGTTCAGACATATTACTTATATCTATTTTGATTACCTCCCTGCCTGTGACCTCTTCTTGTTTTCTCTTTTAGGATGAATTCCTCCATCTTGGCATTTCGTCCAGGTCTCTGTCTTTTATGTGTTAGGAAAGCCTGTTCCTGGGCCTATTTCCACTAGAGCTGAAGCTTTGTAGCACTCTGATGAGTAGACCTAGAGCATGCAGCTGGTCTTCTGGGGGAGGGACCTGCTGCTGCTCTCTCAATCATATTTTCCCTATTAAAAAGACAGGTGGAGAGCACAGAGGGGCAGGATGTGGTGTAAGCTGCTCCAGCCTCCACTGTATGCGCTCTGTCCCTCCCTGAAGGTCTGTGCTGATGCGAGTGGTGAAAAATGATGTCAGCCCGCTCTCATTTCTGGACAGGGGAGTTCACACCTACCACAGTTTAAGAGGTCCTCACAGAAGAGCAAACAGTTTCCTTTCTTGTATTTCTGGCTTCCGTGAAATCCCTGCCTTCACCCTGTCTGTGTCTAAGGCTTCTGCCTACCTGGTGGCCTAGTGCTCCTTTGTTTTATCTTAGGCTTGCAGCTAGGTTTCAAAACTACAAATTTTAGGAACCTGGTGCAGATCCTTTGGAGGAAGGTCTCACCAAGCTCTGGCTAGTACTAGTTTGTTCCAGAAAAGCAGTTGTAGGACCATGCAGGGGTTTGGAGTTTATGATAAAGTGTAGCAAAAAGCCAGTATCCAGATTAGCTGCCTGCAGTAGTCATCTCTGCTCATAAGCTAATGAATGGGGCAGCTCAATGGCACCCACAGCTCTTTTGTCCCTTGAGAGGCAGTGCTGCCTCTCTCAAATGCACTCCAAGAAGGGGAACTCGCCCAGCATGATCCAGGGGATCCTCAGAGCATGCAGTCAGCTCCAGGGCCTCTGCCCTTTTTCTCTACAGGAGCACGCTGTGCCCACCAGGCTTACCCTGGGAGTGGTATGGACTTCTAAAACTTCAGACTTTCAGCTCTGCTGTTTATAAAACTTATGATAATCAGCTCCTCTTATTTTCTCAGTGTTTTTGAGAAAGTGTCTTTCTTGTGCAGTCCCCTGTGTTCTGCTTTCTCTTTCTCTCTCTCTCTCTTTCTCATCTCTCCATGATCAGGGCTTCCTCCTCTCTGCAGCACCCAAGATTCTTTTCTTCCCTGAATCACATCACCATACGTCTTACCTTCCATGATGTGGCCTCTTTTCTCCCTCTGGTTATGCAGTTTGTTCTCCCAGTCCTCAGATTGATCTCCTGGGTATTCAGAATGATTTGACAATTATCTAGCTGTCATCAAGGGATGAGGCAAGCATAAGGGCTTCCTACCATGATCACCATGATCTTCACTCCTCTCACCATTTTTGACTCTTAAAGGCATCTGTCAAACATTTTTTCTCTTTATGGATGCCACTGAATAGGTAAAACATGCAATTGCACCAAGTTCAAAAACTATAAAAGATACTCAGAAGTATGTTCCTCCTCACCCCCAAAGCTAACAATTCTTACCAGTTGTTTTGTCCTTGTAGAGAGATTCTATGTAAAAACAAATACATATTTAGTATGCCTGGGTGGCACACTTGGTTAAGCATCTGACTTTTGATTTTGGCTCAGGTCATGAACTCGGGATCATGGGATCGAGGGCCATGCTGGGCTCCATGGTTAAGATTCTCTTTTTCTCCCTCTCCCTCTGTCCCTTACCCCACTGAGTGCACTCTCCCTCTCCCAAAATAATTAAATAAAATGTTTTAAAAACAAACAAAACAAAAAACAAGTATGTATTTATGAGTATATTCAAGTGATTTTCCATTTTTATTCAAATGATACTGCTATATACACTGCTTTGTGCTGCTCTGTTTTCACTTAACATAACTTGGAGATAATTCTTTATCTAAACATATATAGTTGCTATGTTGAATATCTGCATAATATACCACTATAAAATCCTCTTCAAACATTTGAACTCTGTTCTATGATTGGACTCTTAAGATTTTTTATTTGCTCTTATGACCAGTCTGCAATAAGTGTTCTTATAAATATGACTTTGTGCTCATCTTTGAATATAACTCTAAGATAAATCAGGAAGTACGTGATTAGAAGGCTGGTTGCTTCTTGAACTTTTGTTTCCTCAAATACCACCTTTCACAGAAACTGTCCCTAACCACTCAATCTACCATAGCCACCTAATTGATGTTGTCTTCATATTACCTTTTTAATATACTTTTTTATCATAGAATTTTTAAACATGAGAAGTAGAATGAGCAATAATATAATGGAAGTTCCATGTACCTGTCTTACTTTCATCAGTTATTAGTATTTTCCAGTCTTGTTTTATCTCTCTCCCCTGCTCCCATAAACATTTTTTAAGTTCTTTAAAGCAAATTCCAGATATGCCATTTTCTAGGAACAATTTGGTATGTATATCTAACATTTAAGACCTGTTTATTTAAAAAAAAGCATAACCACTTTGCCATGGTTATATTTAACAAAATTAACACCATTTTCCTGATCTCATTCAGTATCTATCCCATGTTTTCCTATGTGACTAAAAAATGCACTTTATAGGTTTTGCTTAAATCACAATCAGAACAGAATCTTCACATCTGCTTGATAGTTTGCTTTTAATTTATAAGTTACCTTATCCCTTTTTCGTATTTTTCCCTGAAAAAATAATATATAACAATGTGTGGGATTTTCCAAATTCTGGGCGTGGTTACTGTTTTCCTCCTTGTGGTCATCTTTCATCATATTTTTCTGATTTTTGTATTTCCTGTAAGCTGATAGTATAATGTGTAATAACTTGCTGGCTAGTTTCAGGTTTAATTTTCTTGGCAAGAATATTTCATAGATTGTGCAGTGTACATGCTTTTGCATCGCAGCAGGAGCCGCATGATTTCCACTTATCTCTCTTTTATCGATGTTGAGAGACAAGTGGAAATCATGCATGTTTAAAGATAGATCAGTGTGTTTGGGTGTTATTAGCTTTATTTGGCAATTATAAAGTTAGCCATTGACATTTTACCTAATGAACATTTCCTGGATGGGTAGAAAAATTAGTCTGTCATTCCTTATGTAATTAATTGCTGATACAAGTGGTGGCAGTTTGCAGTTTTTATGAATTTGCTAATGTCCTCTAATTTCTAAATTAGTAGTTGAGAATTTACTATTCCTACATTTAGATAATTAAAAAACTAGATTAGAAAATGCCCCTGATCTTTAAATAATGTTCCAATGAGAAGAACTTTTGAAGTCTGTAACTAATCAAAAAGATTACAAATGTGTTTGAAGAAACTGTGATCTTTTTCATAAAATTTGTATTCCCATGTGGAGGTATTCTTTTGAGACACCAAGAAAGTTTCTTAAACTTTTAGGATATATTTTATAAAATCTGCTTTATTGTCTCTTTTTATATAGGTTATTAAGTGTGCTGTGCTGTGATCTAGACACTCTTCTCCTGCTAGAGGCTCAGTATCAAGTATCTGAAATGTTACTAAATGCTCAAGAAGAAAATATCTTAGAAACCTCTGAAAGCCACAGGTAAAACCAACAAACAAAAAACTATTAAGACACAATATTAGTAACAATAGTCTTTTTTTTACAGATGCTCTGTTAAGACAGTAATTTTGTGCATATAGTCTCATGTTTTTCCCCAGATTTAAATAACAAAGTCAAAAGCAATTAACATAAATGTCACCATTAGAAATTTTATGATAAATGGTCATGGGGAGGGCTTGAACAGTACTACTTTCTAAGTTTTTGTTTAATTGAGCTTTTTCTTAAAGATCTGATTTTATTGATGGTTCCATGAAGTTTTATCACCTTCAAATTCAGGCTGCATGTGTAAGATGACTTATTAAACAAAATGTTTGATTTCATGTCCCTTGTAGAGTTACTCTTTATCTTTACTTCATTCTCTTAATTATGTCAGTTCATATTCATAAATTCTGATTATTACGAAATGAAGTTATGGTAATATCTTGATTTTTTTTCTGTTATACTTGTCATTGCCTCAATTTGGCTGACATTCATTGAATACACATTCAAAAACTGGTATTATTTTCATGTCTGTAATTAAATAACAAAATATATATTATAAATATATTATAAATATATAATATATAAATATTTTGTATATTTAATATATAAATATATAAATATTATAAACATGTAAATATTATTTATATGTATAAATCTATATATATTTTGTGTGTGTGTGTGTGTGCATATATATATATACATATATATATATATATTTCCATTCTAGCTGGTTTGGAAAAATATAGAAGACCAGGCTTATTACTGGATTCTCTTGATTTGATATAGAAGGATGGTATTAACAGCTGCAGGAAGTATAGAATCTACTTCAAAAGCAACATTTAGATTTTGAATTTAAGGTACTAGGCCTAGAATCTAAGGGAACCTTTACTAAAAATGTGAAAAAGTCATTGCGGAAATAATGTAGGTCTTAATTCCATTTCTTTAAATGTAGTAATATTTGACAAAATATTATTTTATTAATATTTATCTTATATCAGTTACATCTCTATCAGTCCTTTGTTTTCTGACAAAGAAAGCTATAAGATAAAATGAATTTAGCCCTTTTAAGTGATACATTGTTAATCATTTTCCAGATTTTTCTATAGAAAATTTTCTTTTTTCTTTATACTGTACTGAATCTAAGTTAAGATTTATATTCATATTCAATTTAGATGACAAAATTGATATGTCTGTTTTTCAGGCATTTCATAATTGATGGCTTATCAGTAGAAAGAAATCACGTTCTTGTTAGAATAAATTTTATTGGTGGGCCCATGGAACGAATTTTGCCTCCAAGGGTACTAGAAAAGGTAAGTGGGGTAAAGAAGAATCTTTGTTACTAGAAAAGCCATAGGATGCAAATAAACACTTTCAAATGAAAATAGTATTCTTCCTGACAGAGAGCTCCTGAGTGCTAGTTTGTATTGCAGAGTAGGTTATTGTTTCATTAAAAGTTGCCTTTTTGTTTGATGTGATGTTTATTTTGGATGTCTTTGTCTTTTGTGATACCCAATTTTTATTAGATGAACATATTTTTTTGCGTTTAAGTAACAATATTGAGTATTTCTCCTTCCATCAGTATTTGTAGACTTTGGCTTTCTCTTGAAGGAATTTTTTTTTTATTAAGTACATTTTTGCTCTATCAGTTTGGGGAAGATGAGATAGAAATGATTGACACTGCAAGATAAACAGTTTGGTTTTTTAAATTTGTTTCCTATTTCGATATAGGAAATACAGGTTCTTTTGAAGCCATAATTTTCCTTTCATGGAAAAAGATAGTAAGGCCATCATTATCAGTCTTAGTTACTACAACAAGTTACCATATATTTGTCTTCAGGGCTTGTGCAATGTCATTTCTAACTAAAAGCTATTGTCAAATAGCTTTTAGTTAGGCTACAACTCTAGTATCTATGAAATGAAAGCCAGTTTATTTTTTTTTAATTTTTTAAAGGATTTTTAATATTTATTTATTCATGAGAGACACAGAGAGAGGCGCAGAGACATAGGTAGAGGCTTCTCACAGAGAACCCAGTGTGGAACTGGATCCCCAGACCCCGGGATCATGCGTTGAGCTGAAGGCATACACTCAACCACTGAACCACCCAGGGGTCCCTGAAAGCCAGTTTAAATTAGTATTTCAGAAAGCCTTAAAATTCAATATTTTATCTTACTTCCTAAACTCATTTGTCTTCTTTTTTAGGGTGATGATCCATATCCTTGGCCAATGTTTTCATCCTATCCTTTACCAACCTGCTATCTGTCAGAAGTTACAAGAAATGCTGATCTAAAACAAGGTGAGATATTTACCAAAAACTGCGATGTTATTTTTGTGCTTTTGTGGTTATAATTTGAAAAAAGATAAAGTATTATTATGGGAAATTAGTACAATTTTTCATTCAGCTTATGTATGTGAATACATTTATGCCTGTTGGTTTGTAAATTTTTTACTAAATTATTTGTTATGATACTGAATGATTCTTATCAGAACCCTTTTTGGTTTAAAAAAGGAATTATGATTTTTAATGAATTCTAGATACATAGGATTTTATTCAGAGTAATATTTTTTAGTATGCATGCCATCCATAAGTTCTGTGTCCTCAAGACTTGAAATATAAACATAATGAATAATAAAAGTTCAGATATCTACTTTAGAGGAGTTTATAAACTTTTGGAGAATACATTCAAGTAATTAGATAGCTGTATGATAGTGCAGTGTGTGATAGGAACTAAATAGACAAATGTGTAGCCTGCTAGTAGCATACATGCAGGACACTTTTAAAGGAAGTTGGTGTTTGAAGCAAGGCTTGAAATAGGTGTTTTTTTGGGTAATAGAAGAGCATTTTTGATAAAGGAAAACAGAAGCTTGAAAGGAGCAAATTATATTCAGAGAACTGTGAGTAGTTCAGGATGTCTGGGATTTGGAATGTGAGGACAAGAGAGACCAGAAGTAAGATAACTGGTGGTAAGCCACATTTAGCCATAAGGGCAGTGTAGCTCAAGACTTTATTGTGAGAGCAATGAAAATGCAAACAGTTTTTATTTATTTATTTCAAAGTTTTTATTTATTTATTCATGAGAGACACAGAGAGGCAGAGACATAGGCAGAGGGAGAAGCAGGCTCCCTGCAAGGAGCCTGATGTGGGAGTCAGTCCGAGGACCATAGGATCGCGACCTGAGCCAAAGGCAGACACTCAACCGCTGAGCCACCCAGGCATTCCGCGAACAGTTTTTAGATTAAGGAATTCTAAGATGAAATATGAAGATATATTATCGAACTATTTATTAATTTGAGAAGTTAAAGCTTCTATCAGGGTAATCTTTAATAATATCAAGGTTGCACTGGAAAAAATAGCATGTATAAGATTCATTTAATATAGTTAAGATTTTATGGAGTGATTGTTGAAAAAATATTTCTGTATGAGACTGCATCTGTCTTTTACTTTTCCCTACGTTTTCTTGCTTTGAAACAATTAAGAGCAGCCATCAATTGATATGTGTTGTTTTTGTTTCTAGCTAGTGTTTGAGATTTTTTATTACATTTCTCACAATTGCATAGAAACAAAAATTGTGCTTTGTTTTTTTATTTCTATCTACTTAGAGGTTAGGGAAAGAGAAAGAACATGAGGAAGCTTTTTAAAGTTTTTTTTTTTTTTAAGATTTTATTTGAGAGAGAGTATGAGCAGGGGGAGGGAGAGTGGGAAGGACAGAGGGGGAGGGAGAAGCAGACTCCCTGCTGAGCAGGGAGCCCAGCACGGATGCCAGGCCCCCAGGACTGTGACCTGCGCTGAAGGCAGATGCTCAACCAGTTAAGCCCCCCAGATGTCCCTAAGGTTTTTAATATTTGTCTTTATAATGCACTAAAATTTTTGCTTTTGTTTTCCTCTTGCAATTCTATTGCTTTCAGAGATGTGTGAGTAGATAGGAAGTATTTTTCAAGAAGAAACTCTTGAGAGAGTATCGTTTTGGATACTTTACCCCACTGACTCACTTCTTGCAGTGAACCCAAACCTTTCTCAATATGTTACTGTCATGCTTTCCTATCCTACTTTCAGTGTTCTTAATGCCTTTATATTTTGTCATTCTTGTTGTAGGTTTCATCATTTATTTGCCCCCTCATTCCTTTATTTAACATTTTTCTCAAGTGCTAATTATCAGGTGCTTCACTAGGCATTGGAAATAAAATGATGTACCTTTTCCTGATCTTTTCCTTGTTACAATAAAGCATTGTTCTTTGCTAAGTTTCACTTGGAAACACATGTTAATTTTTTGAACAACAAATTCATTATCAGTTTTATTATATATGACTGCCATATTTGGTAATTTGATTCTTCAAAATAGTTTGATTAAAAAAATATTCCCTGGGACACCTGGGTAGCTCAGTGGTTGAGTGTCTGCTTGTGGCTCAGTTCGTGATCCCAGAGTCCTGGGATCGAGTCTTCAATCCAGCTCCCCATAGGGAGCCTGCTTTTTCCCTCTGCCTCTGTCTCTGCCTCTCTCTCTGTGTCTTTCATGAATAAATAAATAAAATCTTAAAAAATAATCCTTATCTTTTTAAATAAAACAAGGCAGGGCAGCCCCAGTGGTGCAGCGGTTTAGCGCCGCCTGCAGCCCAGGGTGTGATCCTGGAGACCCGGGATCGAGTCCCACATCGGGCTCCCTGCATGGAGCCTGCTTCTCCCTCTGCCTGTGTCTCTGTCTCTCTCTCTAGCTGTGTCTCTATGAATAAATAAATAAAATCTTAAAAAAATATATATATTAAAAAAAAATAAATAAATAAATAAAACAAGGCAGACAGAAATAAGAAAAATAAGATTAAATGGACACTTCCTAAAAAGGAAGGATATATCATCAATTCCTAGGAATTATTGCTCAGAGGAATATAATTTTACTCCTTGCTCTACTCTTGAGAGCTGCTTAGGAAAAGGAGTAATAATAGCATCTCTGTCCCGCCCAGAAGATCACTGCAGATGGTTATTGACGTCAGGCGGGTCCATCATACTGTCGGGCAGTCCTGTACTGCATCCCCACGTCTGAATTCTCCCACTCTCCTCTTCTCTCTCATCAAACCTTCTTCACCTCATCCCCATTCATCCTGTCAGATGATAATTTTGTTTTCCAGGTTACCAAGGAAATAGAAACAGAAACAGCTTCCATGTGTTGCTGATAAACACCAGCTTACTCAGCTGCATCTATTTCCCATTTCATGTTTTTGTTACTATGAATAAGCTGCCAGTGCTACTTAGGAAGGCCAACTTCTCCAGCCGTGCACTACCTTCCGTCCTCTTCTCAAATATACTGCTTCTAACAGTTCCTCCTTTTCCTTTATTACTGCTTTTTGGGGGTGTTGGGGGCAGGTCTCCATTGTAGCTTTTTTGTGAACTAACAAGCAATACTGTTAATTCTTCCATATTTAAAACATCTTCCTTTGAACCTACTTTCACTTCTGTCCTTTTTTGGCAAAATTCTTTGAAAGCGTTGTCTAATCTTGGTGTTCCAGTAACTCCTTCCATTCTCTCTTGAACCCACAGAGCTAGCTAGGCTCTCACCTCTACCATTTACACTGTGATTAAATCCACTGAGTAGATCAGTCCTCATCCTACTAGACTTAACATTATTATTCAACATGTTCACTCCTACCCTTTCTTTTGAAACACTTTCTCACTTGGCTTTTAGAAAATACATGATGTGATTTTCCTTCTGTTTATTCTGGCAAAATTCTTTTGTCTCCTTTGTTTGATCTTTCACTTTTCTCTAACCTCTAAACTTTGGAGTGCCCCGGGCTCAGTTATTAGTTGCCTGTTTTTCTAGCTTTACTTACTCTTGAGAACATCTCATCTTATGACTAAAATACAGTCCAATAGTCTGTTGGCTGTCAGGTTTATATCTTTAACCCCTACCTCTCCTCTGAACTCTGCATTCATATCTAATTGCCTACTTGGCACCTCTGCCAGGAGGGTTAATAAGCACATCAAACCTAACAAGTCTGAGCTAAACTTCTCATACTCCCTGAAAATCTATTCCTTTGGTATTCCTACTCATTTCAGAAATGGCAATTTTGGCTTCCAGTTCTTTAGGCAATAAAACTGAAAGCATTCTATGACTTCTCTTTGTCTTCATACTCACATCTAACCTGTCAGCAAATGCTCTCGACTCTGCCTATCTGAAATCACTTTCACTCATGCACTACAGCCCTCATCTCTCACCTGTATTATTGCAGTAATCTGCCAAGTAGTCAGTGTGTTCTCAGTACAACCATCAGAGTAATGCTGTTGAAATGTGGATTGCATCACATTACTCCTCACACTGAAATCCTCCAGTGGCTTCCCATAGCTAACAGGGCCGAGTACATTTGTGACTTCATTCCTGTCAATGCTGTGTTTTAACTTCAGTACCATTTTAAACCTTTTTATTTAATTCCACATTTCCCCACCATATTGGACAGTTCTCTTTCTGTTTGCCCTAAAATGCAAGTGTTTGAGACATTATTCTCAATTTAATAACAGTACCTAATACTTTCTCCTAATAATAGGGTCCTGGTTTTTGTTAAGCAGGAGAAAATGATGTAGGCACCAGTGGATAGGCCAGGATGTACATCACAGAGCTATCTCTGTGAACTCAATGAGGAAAATGGAGCCAAATGCATTTATAACAGGTATAAAGCTAAATTAAAAGTATGTTTCTGGTTAAATACAGGTCAATAAATGAAACATTGTACAATTTTAAACACATTATGTTTAAGCTTTCCATTTACTTTTTTGATTTGAAAGTAATGATTCATTGATTCTGATAGGTGTTATTTTAGTTGTCATTGGCACTGCAAAATTTTGGGATATCATTTCATTGTTGTGGGGAAAAAAATCACTCTGGTTGTGTGCACATGGTGACATCCTCTCATTTGTCTCCTAGCTTCTACATTTATTCTTCTTGCTACAGTTAGCATCTCTTCATCTGTTAAATTGCCTCTTGTTAGCTCATTGGCATTAGTGTTTAGCTATTAGATAATTTATCTTCATCTGTAAATAAGAATCTTGAGACATCATCTGGTTCAGTTATTTTTCTTTGTGCACTGTTTTAGAGTCATCATGCTAAAATGTAAAAGCCTTGTAAAAACTAGTGATTAACATTATCTATTTGTGTACATATATGTAATTATGTTTATACATGTATAAGCGTGTTGTGTATATATGCGTACATGTGCATCTGTGTATATATAAGTGATATATAAATAATCTTAGACACATGAAAACATCCTCTTCCATGTGGTAGAAATGACTTGGGATATCATCTTTCTGTTACTCTAGAGTTTAAATAAATAGGTAGAAGGTTGTGAATGTAGTAACTTACTATTACCTGTGTAGCAGGTAAAAATGAAAGGGGAATAGGAGAAAGGAGATTTGTACTGTGTTTAAAAGCCAGTACAGGTTTGTGCAATCAGGAGCTGCTAAAGTGAACTACTGGAGATTGACTCATAATGTCTTTTGTATATGAAACAGATCATGAGATAAACAAAACCTGATTGGTTTCCTGTGCTAGACTTAGATCTCCCAGGAGTTACTGTTGCACCCCTACTTGGCCAGTCTTCTCTACTGCATTCCATTTTTGTGTGTTCAGGACAAGACTTCTTTCTCTAAAGAGGAACAGAAATCCAGTCCTTTCATACTGAGAAATAAAAATGGCTTGAGGGATTAAATAGCATGCTCTGGTTATTGGAAGCATTAGGGAGACATCTGAATGTGAGAAATGTTCTGTCCTTTCTAGCATCCTGTATTCATTTCATTTTTAAATTACTTTTATAATGTTTATTCAGACTGAATTATAAAATAATCAGCAATCTAGATTACATCCATATTCTATATACTGTAGAATACTACTACTACTGTGCAATACCTATCCTTATCAGGAAATCTTTGGATCTGTATTCACTCAGCGGGGGCTGGTATCTTCAAAGTAGAGAGTAAGTTTTTTGTGTCATGGCTTGTATGTTTCTAGTATTCCAAGCACAACACTGACTCCAGGGCCACTGGCAGCATGGCTACATGGCATTGGTTCTCTTTGATCTTAGAAATTTGAATGGCTACTCATTGAGAGCCTCAAATAAATTAGCAAATCCTAATAGAAGTGAACTTCTGCATGTTCCTTGCAAGTCCTGCATCCCCACTCTTTACCTGTATATCCCTTCAAAGACCTTTCCTTAAAAAACAAAAAACAAAACAAAACAAGAAAAGTTTACCCCCTTTGGGCTTTCTAAGAAGTAAACAAAGGAACAGCTAATGTGAGCCAGCTGTATAAATAGATGTGTCACTTTCTGATTCTTTTCTCTCCCTTGCCCTTGACTTTATTTCATGACCTTGCTCTCTGTTAATTGTCCTACATACTGTGGGTCTTATTGTTTTGTTTTGTTAACCATGTGGGTCTTACTGTTTTGTCTTGTTAAAAACTTTATTGAAATGTAATTAACATACTATGTAATTCATCCATTTAAAGTGTACAATTCAGTGATCTTTTTAAAGTATATTAATAGATGCACAGCCATCACCACAAACAACTTTAGAACATTTTTACCACTTCAAAAAGAAAACCGCTATTCCCTCTTCCCCCCCTTCCCTCACCAGCCCTAAGCAACCACTAATCTACTTTCTGTCTCTAGAGCTTTCTCGAGTTTGGACTTTTCATATGAATGGAATAGGTTAGTGTGTAGTATTTCTTGACTGACTTTTTAACTTCGCATGTTTTCAAGGTTCATCTCTAAGGTTCATTCATGTTGTAGCATAGGAAAGTACTTCAGTCCTATTTATGATTAAATAATATTCCATTATGTGCATATACCACAATTTATTTATCTGCTGATGGACACTTGGATTGTTTCCACCTTTTGGCTATTATAAATAATGCTGCTATAAACATGTACAAATTTCTACATGAATATGTTTTTATTTCTCTAGAGTATATACCTGGAAGTAGAATTGCTTAGTTATATGGTAATTCTGTGTTTAATAGTTTGAGGAACTGGCTCACTGTTTTCTAAAGCAACTGCATCACTTTACCTTTTCACCAACAGTATTATAAGATTCTCGTTTGTCCACATCATCATGATCATGATCATGTGTTATGATCTGGCCATCCTGCTGGGTGTGAAGTGCTACTTCATTGTGGTTTTGATTTGCATTTCCCTGATGATTAGTAATGCTGAGTGTCTCTTCATGTTATATGTCTTCCTTGGAGAAATGACTATTCACATCCTTTGCCTATTTTATAAATTATTTGTCTTTTTGTTATTGAGTTGTAAGAGTTCTTTATGTGTTCTAGATATAAACCCTTTATGGGATATATGATTAGGGATCTTCTTTCGAATCTTAGAATACATAATAGTTTATGCCTCTGGGCCTTTGCTCTTGATATTTCCTTTTCCTATAGTACTACCTCCTCCTCTTTACCCAAGTAGTGCCTTCTTAACCTTTTATGCTAAGTCTGAATGTTACTTCTTCGGAGAAATTATCTCCACCATGTCTAAAATATACTTCTTTTTTTTTAAGATTTTATTTATTTATTTATGAGAGACAGAGAAAGAGAGAGAGAGAGGCAGAGACACAGGCAGAGGGACAAGCAGGCTCCATACAGAAGCCTGATGTGGGACTCAGTCCAGGAACCCTGGGATCACACCCCGAGCTGAAGGCAGACTCTCAACCACTGAGCCACCCAGGCATCCCTAAAATATACTTCTTCCTTTACTTCTGTCTCTCTTGCTTCCTATGGGTTCCTCTAACAGCACTGTACTTTACTGAGTTTGTATTTGTTTACTGTCTGCTGCCCTATACTGTAAGTTCCATGAGACAAAAATGCCATCTGCTTTAGGTAGTAGACAACAATAAATGTCTATTGAATGAATGGATGAATTAACATTGAATTTCTTCTCCCTTTGTATTTCCCATCATCAGACTCTATCTTCCAAATCTTTGTCAGTGGACATTGGGAATTCCTTTTGGGCTAATACATAAATTTAGAAATTTTTACTCATACCTAGAATAATCTCTGATCTGACTCATTTTTTAGAGCATCAATAGCTCTGCAGTTAGAAAGCCCCTTGAGCTAGACTTCTGTGTATATCATTTTTGAAGTAGACACCTTTATTATAGTTATTTTATCATTTACAAAGTGGTACTTTACGTTTTTATAGCACATAAAAGGTATACATTGTTAGTGTTACATGTCATTTTTTTCCACAATTGAAAAAAATAAGCAAAAAAAAAATTTACAGCCTTTATCCTGTGATTACTTCAAATTTAATCTTTTGTAGCTTTAGTATCTTAACTTTACTGCTTCCTCTGCTGCATTTTTACTTACCTGATAGGAAATTGATTTTCTGCCTGGCAAAACATTCTTTTTCAAATACTATATGAAGGAGTATGTTTCATGGTGAAAATCATTCCTTTTAATGGAATGCACCACATAATGTTAAAATCTTTATAGTCTGATTGTTCAGATATTTTTAATTGGATATTTTTAGATGGCATTATGCCTATATGAGAAAACAGATCATTTTAAGGTTCATAATATGTGAAACATAACTATCTGTGATATCTTCCCCCCACCCCAACATGAAGTAATTTTTCTTTTTCAAGTTAAAGAAAGAAGGAGGGAGGATATTGAAGTGAATTCAAGTTAAAACTTGCTTTTCAGTTTGTACATTTTCAGCTCTGAATGAATTCAGTATAAAATATATGTTGAATCATTAGGTTCCATGTACTGGTCAAATGCCTGTGAGGATCATATTCTGTTCTTAGTGAAAAACATGAATCTAATCCACTGTATTAAATCTATATTATTCACATAGATTTGGTACAAAAGCATAAATGAAAATGCAAACCATTGGCAATATTTAATAGTATATTGAGGGGTAGAAAAGGCTTTTTGAAGTATTATATATAATTTATTAATTGTAGACTATTTATAAAATAATCTTTGCAATGTATTTTGTTCAATAGAAAGAAACAAATATTAATAGAGAAGGTTTCTATATGAGAAATGGAACGAAGCACTAGAGTACCATGCCATATTCTCTTCCTCTGGAGTTAGGCCTTGTGCAGTGAGTGAGCAATAAAGTTTATTGGTTTTGTAGTTCTATTCTTATGATGCCAACATACTTGATCCTAGCTCTCAAGACATGCTGGTATTTAAAATCATTTGGATACTGTTTGTTCTGATTTTAAAAGCTTTTTAAATTATGTCTTGTACATATGGTTAGTCTACAAATATTTTTAGTGATGAATTCTCTCTTTTATCAACTACTTATTTAGGCCTTTATGTCAAATCAGACATTTTCTTATTCTTTTTTCTAATTGTTTTTAACCTTTATGAACATTTATTTTCTGCAGATAAAGGTAAATGACTTTTTTTGATATTATTCTGTTAACTTATGGGACTGGGAGTATGATATTTTGGTTTCTTTTCAGTGTAGTAAATCTTGAGCTGCAGCTGTTGAGATACTTAGTTTACAAATCAGAATAAGTTATTTCTTTTGAATAATAAAACTTATTTTCATGTACTTATTTCTTCATGTTTGAAACACATGTATCTATGGCAACCAAGGGAAACAGATAACCTACTAGTTTAAGTGCAGGTGATAAGGGAAAGTGAATTCTTCATTTCTTGAAAATGTGACTCATTTGTTTTATAGTAATTGATTATCATTTTGTTAAAAAAGGAAAAGGGATATAATTCTACAATGAGGAATAACCTGTATAAAATGTAGATATCATGTGTTAAGAGCTCATGTAGTTCAAATGAAATGTGTAATGAATTTAGATACTCCCAAATTTAGAGATGTACAGAGAACTAATACAGAGAATTTAGGCATCTTATCAATTGCTTCTCACAGACCACTCCAGTCTTTCCTTATTTATTGTAATAAGGGTAGATTGAAATGACTATCTTAAGCTACATGGAAGAAGATAAGCAGAAATGCAAATGAAAAGCAAATATTGCACAAATAAGGTTCAGAATAAGACAAAGGTGATTAAATTAAGCCCAGGAATCTGTTGCTGGTTAGTTTATGAAATCTTTGTTTATTTTGTTTCTTTTGCAGAATCTGTTATGATATTCTATATAAAATGGGTATTCACAATTGCATTTGGGAAAGAAGTACTAGAAGTTTTCTGTGTAAATAGCAGGCTTTTACTGCATTTATATTGAGCTTACTTTTTTCCTCCCTTTGAAACTGTGATTCTTTTTATATTATCCATAATAATCTTATAATCAACGTAACATTCTATGTAATAATCTTTTGAGAAAAAATTATACAGTATCCTCAAGTATGAAAAGATTATAGTGCTTACTATAACAAAGAATTTCAGAATTTAGATATGAAATATTGTTACCTGTGATTGGTGAACATGAAACTTGATGTTTCCCTTTTTTGCCCACATTTTCCTCAGTGATATTAAGGAATGAGTTTAAAACAGTTTTTTTTACTTTCTTTTCCAACTTTGCACTGTCTGTAAATCATAGTGGTCTGAAGGAGCAAAGAGGAGAAGAGCATTTACTCACTAGACACACCAAACCTTTTTTTGGAAAATAAAACAGTCGTTCACCATGGTAACTTCATAACTAGATGTATAATTAATATAGTGAAACTAAATTATAATATGGTACTTTCTCTAAAAATAATACTGTAGGATAAGAATTTTTTAAACCCATTGATATAAAAATGTGAGTTAAGAAAGAAATTGTGTTCAATGTATAGAAGAATATAAACCTGGATTCTCCCTGGTGAAATAAATTGTTTTCTTATTTAACCCTAAGAAGTGAATATTCATTTTATTATAGGAGACTGGATTGTACCCAGAAAGGAGCCAAAACCTCATAAGATATACAATGAGGAGTTAAAAAATCTATACTTTAAAACACTTTACTATAATATTGTGATTAAGGTCCTTTCAAGTGAATAATTTTATACATGCCTATACTTTTACTTATAGTTTATTGAGTTCTTATATAGACTTTATACCAAATTAGGAACTATAATTGCTCTTATTTTAGTGACACTAATATGCTTAGAAGCTTTTAGTCACTGTCACTTTCAGTTATAACTCATGTTTACATAACATGTATATATAAGCAATTTTTATGTACAACAGAATACATCCATTTTAAGAATAGTTTGAATTTTGACATGTCTGTGCACACAGAAGCACCACCATAATCAAATACATAACATTTTCATGACCCCACAAAAGTTCCCCTTGTCCCTTATAGTCAACCTCTCTCTACTTCCAGCCTTAGGCAATTACTGATTCCCCACCCCCCACTACTATTAGATTAGGATTTCTCAACCTCAGCACTATCAATATTTTGGTCTGGGTAATTGCTTGTTGCCAGAGGATGCGGTCCTGTGCCTTGTAGGATTTTTAGCAGCATCCCTGGTCTATATCCACTAGATGCTAGTAGAACTGTATTGTGCTGCCCACTCCCAGGTATGACAATCAGAAATGTCTGTAAGGACTGTTCATGTAACTCCTGGAGAGCAAAACATAGTCCATTTGAGAATAGCTACCAAAGATTAGTTTTTCCTATACTAGTGGTTCATACAAGTAGAATCATATAGGATACTTTATTTGTGCCTGGTTTCTTTCTCCTAGCATAATGATTTTGAGATTCATCCAGTTTGTTACATGTACCCTTTGCTCTCTCTTTTTACTGAGTGGGATTTCGGTATTGATAAGCTGCAGTTTGGTTAAGTTTTTCCAAAACTTTTGGTTTTGTTCACATATTCTTTAAATACTTAAAATACTTAAAAATATATGCTTTTAAATCTTTGCTATTCACATCGCTCTAGTCCTTTAATGCATCTATTAGTTGATTTTTGTACTGGTTATGAGCCACGTTTTCTCCTTTTCTCATGTTAGTGATTTGTTTATTGAATATCAGACATTATTGATTTTACATTGTTGAATGGAGATTTTGTTTTTCTTTAGATAGTAATGGGCATTTTTTTGAAGTGCTGTCAAGTTATTCATGGATCAGTTTGATCCTTCAAGGCTTTCATTATTTGGTTACAGTGTGTGTAGATTTGCCTTTATTGCTAATTTAACCCTATTACTAACTTGTTATTTTTCTGGCACCTTTAAGCACTCACTACCCTGGTAGTTAAAGGACTCTGCACCCTGGAATTTTGACATCTGCTAGCACAGAGTATACTGTTCATTTTACATCTCCCAAGTGTTTTTTTGTCAAACCTTGTGGAGTTTCAGTCTTAATTTGCATAGTTGTTTATTTTGCAATCAGCTTAACAAAGACATGGATTTCTCTAGTTATTTGTTCTGCTCTTCTTTTCCAGTACTGATCCAAAAATTTTAGCCTCCTCAGTCTCTGCAGTTTGGCTTCTGTCCCTTCAACTTTGCAAGTCCTGCATGGCACCCACACTTTGTGCATAGTGATCTTGAGATTGCCTTCAAGAATAAAAGCCAGTTGTAAAGCTCAACACATTAGTTTCCCTTTTCACAAGTAAATCAGTCTTGTACTGCCCATTGTCCAATGTTTGAAAATAGTTGTTTGTTGTATTTTATTCAGTTTTCAGGTTTTTTACAGCAGGATAGCCACTCTATTCCTCGTATCTCCATCATGGGCAGAAGCAAAACTCTGGGTTTTAATTTTTTGTGTTGTTATACACATAGAAAATTTGGGACAACATCAGATTCATATTTGTTCTACTCATATAATCACTAATTTAAAGTTACTGTATTCCTGAGTACCGTTCCTGTGATTCTGTTTCCTCTTGCCTTATTCTCTATCCAAGGGCCTTTGCTGGTATAACACCATTGACCTCTCTCTGGACTTCCCACTTACTCTGCATAAAGATAGGAAGAATGTTTGGTAGGGGAACTTGGGAGAAGGTTGCAAAATCTTGGATTTTGTGTATGGTGTACTTTCAAGTTAGCCTATCTTTAGGATATATTGGTACCTTTTAGTTAGGTATATATTTAGACAGCCTTTGGTTGTCTGTCATTGTCTGTGATTGAATAGGTCAGTTCAATTCAGGGGAGACATTTTGAAGTCCTTGTGGCATTTTTTTAAAATTTTTTTTTCAAATAAGTCTCAATTTTAATAAGATCCTCTACATACACATTTGCTACTAAAAATTGAAATAGCACATCAAAAAAATTACAATTTCTGAAAACCAGAAAAATCTACCTTATGCACACCCTCCCCTAATTATACTCTAACCAAACCACCCCAAGTTTTCTGTGTATTCCTTCTGCACAAGTTACTTGGCTTCCGATTTTTTTTTTAATTTATTTTTTATTGGTGTTCAATTTACTAACATACAGAATAACCCCCAGTGCCCGTCACCCATTCACTCCCACCCCCCGCCCTCCTCCCCTTCCAGCACCCCTAGTTCGTTTCCCAGAGTTAGCAGTCTTTACGTTCTGTCTCCCTTTCTGATATTTCCCACACATTTCTTCTCCCTTCCCTTATATTCCCTTTCACTATTATTTATATTCCCCAAATGAATGAGAACATATAATGTTTGTCCTTCTCCGACTGACTTACTTCACTCAGCATAATACCCTCCAGTTCCATCCACGTTGAAGCAAATGGTGGGTATTTGTCATTTCTAATAGCTGAGTAATATTCCATTGTATACATAAACCACATCTTCTTTATCCATTCATCTTTCGTTGGACACCGAGGCTCCTTCCACAGTTTGGCTATCGTGGCCATTGCTGCTATAAACATCGGGGTGCAGGTGTCCCGGCGTTTCATTGCATGTGTATCTTTGGGGTAAATCCCCAACAGTGCAATTGCTGGGTCGTAGGGCAGGTATATTTTTAACTGTTTGAGGAACCTCCACACAGTTTTCCAGAGTGGCTGCACCAGTTCACATTCCCACCAACAGTGTAAGAGGGTTCCCTTTTCTCTGCATCCTCTCCAACATTTGTTGTTTCCTGCCTTGTTAATTTTCCCCATTCTCACTAGTGTGAGGTGGTATCTCATTGTGGTTTTGATTTGTATTTCCCTGATAGCAAGTGATGCAGAGCATTTTCTCATATGCATGTTGGCCATGTCTATATCTTCCTCTGTAAGATTTCTGTTCATGTCTTTTGCCCATTTCATGATTGGATTGTTTGTTTCTTTGGTGTTGAGTTTAATAAGTTCTTTATAGATCTTGGAAACTAGCCCTTTATCTGATATGTCATTTGCAAATATCCTCTCCCATTCTGTAGGTTGTCTTTGAGTTTTGTTGACTGTATCCTTTGCTGTGCAAAAGCTTCTTATCTTGATGAAGTCCCAATAGTTCATTTTTGCTTTTGTTTCTTTTGCCTTCGTGGATGTATCTTGCAAGAAGTTACTATGGCCGAGTTCAAAAAGGGTGTTGCCTGTGTTCTTCTCTAGGATTTTGATGGACTCTTGTCTCACATTTAGATCTTTCATCCATTTTGAGTTTATCTTTGTGTATGGTGAAAGAGAGTGGTCTAGTTTCATTCTTCTGCATGTGGATGTCCAATTTTCCCAGCACCATTTATTGAAGAGACTGTCTTTCTTCCAATGGATAGTCTTTCCTCCTTTATCGAATATTAGTTGCCCATAAAGTTCAGGGTCCACTTCTGGATTCTCTATTCTGTTCCACTGATCTATGTGTCTGTTTTTGTGCCAGTACCACACTGTCTTGATGACCACAGCTTTGTAGTACAACCTGAAATCTGGCATTGTGCTGCCCCCAGATATGGTTTTCTTTTTTAAAATTCCCCTGGCTATTCGGGGCCTTTTCTGATTCCACACAAATCTTAAAATAATTTGTTCTAACTCTCTGAAGAAAGTCCATGGTATTTTGATAGGGATTGCATTAAACGTGTATATTGCCCTGGGTAACATTGACATTTTCACAATATTAATTCTGCCAATCCATGAGCATGGAATATTTTTCCATCTCTTTGTGTCTTCCTCAATTTCTTTCAGAAGTGTTCTGTAGTTTTGAGGGTATAGATCCTTTACCTCTTTGGTTAGGTTTATTCCTAGGTATCTTATGCTTTTGGGTGCAATTGTAAATGGGATTGACTCCTTAATTTCTCTTTCTTCGGTCTCATTGTTAGTGTATAGAAATGCCACTGACTTCTGGGCATTGATTTTGTATCCTGCCACGCTACCAAATTGCTGTATGAGTTCTAGCAATCTTGGGGTGGAGACTTTTGGGTTTTCTATGTAGAGTATCATGTCATCGGCGAAGAGGGAGAGTTTGACTTCTTCTTTGCCAATTTGAATGCCTTTAATGTCTTTTTGTTGTCTGATTGCTGAGGCTAGGACTTCCAGTACTATGTTGAATAGCAGTGGTGAGAGTGGACATCCCTGTCTTGTTCCTGATCTTAGGGGAAAGGCTCCCAGTGCTTCCCCATTGAGAATGATATTTGCTGTGGGCTTTTCGTAGATGGCTTTTAAGATGTCGAGGAATGTTCCCTCTATCCCTATACTCTGAAGAGTTTTGATCAGGAATGGATGCTGTATTTTGTCAAATGCTTTCTCTGCATCCAATGAGAGGATCATATGGTTCTTGGTTTTTCTCTTGCTGATATGATGAATCACATTGATTGTTTTACGGGTGTTGAACCAGCCTTGTGTCCCAGGGATAAATCCTACTTGGTCATGGTGAATAATTTTCTTAATGTACTGTTGGATCCTATTGGCCAGTATCTTGTTGAGAATTTTTGCATCCATGTTCATCAGGGATATTGGTCTGTAATTCTCCTTTTTGGCGGGGTCTTTGTCTGGTTTTGGAATTAAGGTGATGCTGGCCTCATAGAACGAATTTGGAAGTACTCCATCTCTTTCTATCTTTCCAAACAGCTTTAGGAGAATAGGTATGGTTTCTTCTTTAAACATTTGATAGAATTCCCCTGGGAAGCCATCTGGCCCTGGACTCTTGTGTCTTGGGAGGTTTTTGATGACTGCTTCAATTTCCTCCCTGGTTATTGGCCTGTTCAGGTTTTCTATTTCTTCCTGTTCCAGTTTTGGTAGTTTGTGGCTTTCCAGGAATGCGTCCATTTCTTCTAGATTGCCTAATTTATTGGCGTATAGCTGTTCATAATATGTTTTTAAAATCGTTTGTATTTCCTTGGTGTTGGTAGTGATCTCTCCTTTCTCATTCATGATTTTATTAATTTGAGTCTTCTCTCTCTTCTTTTTAATAAGGCTGGCTAATGGTTTATCTATCTTATTAATTCTTTCAAAGAACCAACTCCTGGTTCTGTTGATCTGTTCCACAGTTCTTCTGGTCTCGATTTCGTTGAGTTCTGCTCGAATCTTTATTAACTCCCTTCTTCTCTTGGGTGTAGGATCTATTTGCTGTTTTTTCTCTAGCTCCTTTATGTGTAAGGTTAGCTTTTGTATTTGAGTTCTTTCCAGTTTTTGTATGGATGCTTGTATTGCGATGTATTTCCCCCTTAGGACTGCTTTTGCTGCATCCCAAAGATTTTGAACGGTTGTATCTTCATTCTCATTAGTTTCCATGAATCTTTTTAATTCTTCCTTAATTTCCTGGTTGACCCTTTTGTCTTTTAGCAGGATGGTCCTTAACCTCCACGTGTTTGAGGTCCTTCCAAACTTCTTGTTGTGATTTAGTTCTAATTTCAAGGCATTATGGTCTGAGAATATGCAGGGGACGATCCCAATCTTTTGGTATCGGTTCAGACCCGATTTGTGACCCAATATGTGGTCTATTCTGGAGAAAGTTCCATGTGCGCTTGAGAAGAATGTGTATTCAGTTGAGTTTGGATGTAAAGTTCTGTAGATATCTGTGGAATCCATCTGGTCCAGTATATCATTTAAAGCTCTCGTTTCGGGATCCCTGGGTGGCGCAGCGGTTTGGCGCCTGCCTTTGGCCCAGGGCGCGATCCTGGAGACCCGGGATCGAATCCCACATCGGGCTCCCGGTGCATGGAGCCTGCTTCTCCCTCTGCCTGTGTCTCTGCCTCTCTCTCTCTCACTGTGTGCCTATCATAAATAAATAAAAAAAAAAAAAAAATAATAAAGCTCTCATTTCTTTGGAGATGTTGTGCTTAGAAGACCTATCGAGTATAGAAAGAGCTAGATTGAAGTCACCAAGTATAAGTGTATTATTATCTAAGTATTTCTTCACTTTGGTTAATAATTGATTTATATATTTGGCAGCTCCCACATTCGGGGCATATATATTGAGGATTGTTAAGTCCTCTTGTTGAATAGATCCTTTAAGTATGATATAGTGTCCCTCTTCATCTCTCACTACAGTCTTTGGGGTAAATTTTAGTTTATCTGATAAAGGATGGCTACCCCTGCTTTCTTTTGAGGACCATTCGAATGGTAAATGGTTCTCCAACCTTTTATTTTCAGGCTGTAGGTGTCCTTCTGTCTAAAATGAGTCTCTTGTAGACAGCAAATAGATGGGTCCTGCTTTTTTATCCAGTCTGAAACCCTGCGCCTTTTGATGGGGTCATTAAGCCCATTCACATTCAGAGTTACTATTGAGAGATATGAGTTTAGTGTCATCATGATATCTATTCAGTCCTTGTTTTTGTGGACTGTTCCACTGAACTTCTTCTTAAAGGGGAATTTTAAGAGTCCCCCTTAAAATTTCTTGCAGAGCTGGTTTGGAGGTACATATTCTTTCAGTTGCTGCCTGTCTTGGAAGCTCTTTATCTCTCCTTCCATTTTGAATGAGAGCCTTGCTGGATAAAGTATTCTTGGTTGCATGTTCTTCTCATTTAGGACCCTGAATAGATCCTGCCAGCCCTTTCTGGCCTGCCAGGTCTCTGTGGAGAGGTCTGCTGTTACCCTAATATTCCTCCCCATAAAAGTCAGGGCTTTCTTGTCTCTTGCTGCTCTAAGGATCTTCTCTTTGTCTTTGGAATTTGCAAGCTTCACTATTAAATGTCGAGGTGTTGAACGGTTTTTATTGATTTTAGGTGGGGATCTCTCTATTTCCTGGATCTGAATGCCTGTTTCCCTTCCCAGATTAGGAAAGTTTTCAGCTAGAATTTGCTCAAATTCATATTCTGGCCCTCTGTCCCTTTCGGCGCCCTCGGGAACACCAATTAAACATAAGTTTTTCTTCCTCAGGCTGTCGTTTATTTCCCTTAATCTATCTTCATGGTCTTTTGATTGTTTGTCTCTTTTTTCCTCAGTTTCCCTCTTTGCTATCAACTTGTCTTCTATGTCACTCACTCGTTCTTCCACCTCGTTAACCCTCGTCGTTAGGACTTCTAGTTTGGATGCATCTCATTCAATTGATTTTTAATTTCTGCCTGATTAGCTCTAAATTCTGCAGTCATGAAGTCTCTTGAGTCCTTTATACTTTTTTCTAGAGCCACCAGTAGCTGTATAATAGTGCTTCTGAATTGGCTTTCTGACATTGAATTGTAATCCAGATTTTGTAACTCTGTGGGAGAGAGGACTGTTTCTGTTCTTTCTTTTGAGGTGAGGTTTTCCTTCTAGTCATTTTGCTCAGTGCAGAGTGGCCAAAAGCAAGTTGTATTGGGAAAAGGAGAAAAAGAGAGGAGAGAAAGAAGGAAAGAAAAGAGAAAGAGAAAAAAAAGGAAGAAAAAAAAAAGAAAAAGAGAAAGAAAAAGAAAGAAAGGAGAAAAAGGGGTGGGGGAGGGAAGGAAACAAATCAAAAATCAAAAAAAAAAAAAAAAAAAAAAAGAGAACCACGGGTGAGTATCTTCTGATTCTGTGTACTTTTAAGTCCCTTGGCTTCCCCTGGAAGTTGTCAGTCAGTCTAGCTGCTCTTCTGGGGAGGGGCCTGCTGTGCTGATTTTCAGGTGTTAGCAGTTGGGGGAGCCTCTGTGCCCCTGCCTGGTGCAGGGCTCAGTGGGGGTTGTTTACCCCATGAGGCCCCAGGAGCAACAGCCCTAGTGGCGGGGCCAGCTCTGGAGCCCTAGATTCAGCCCCCGCAGGAACTCCGGAGCTCTCCGTCTGCAGGGCCTGGAGGCTCCGGGGCGGGGCTGCTGATCTGCTCAGCTCGGGCAGGAGCATCCTTGCTGTCCTGGGCCCTCCCGGCCTCTGCCTGTCCCGGGGGAGGCGGGATCCTGGGCTGTGTCCCGGCGCCCTGTGCTCCGAAGCCTGCGCTGGTGGATTCGCGCTCCCGGGCCGCGCAACCCCGACCGCGGAGCTGCCGCCCAAGCCCCTCCGAGCTGCTCCTGGAACCGCGCAGCCCCCTCCGCACAGAGCCTCTTCCTCTGCCCGAGCCCCTCCGAGCTGCTCCCGGGGCCGCGCAGCCCCCTCCGCGGAGCCGCCGCCCGAGCCCCTCCGAGCTGCTCCGGTCCCGCCGGGTCCCCCGTGCACGCTGCAGCCCTTAGGGAGCTCGGCGCACTCTCCTGGGCGTGCAGGTGTCTGTTACTGTCCCAGGGAACCCGAGGGCATCCTCGCCCTCCTGGGTCCTGCTCCAACTCCCTGCGAGCCCCTTTCCGCCCGGGAAGGTCGGTGCAGCTCCTGCTCCTCCGGGACGGGGCTCTCCTGTCCTGGGGACACTCGCCCCGGCCTCAGCCCGGCTGCTCGCGGGGCCGCTCCCCCTTGGAGGCCTTTGTTTCTTTATTTCTTTTTCCCCGTCTTCCTACCTTGATAGATGCGCGAACTCTTCTCACTGTAGCATTCCAGCTGGTCTCTCTTTAAATCTCAGGCCGAATTCATAGATTTTCAGGATAATTTGAAGGTTTTCTAGGTAATTTGGTCGGCTTCCGATTTTTTGATGTTAGGTTTTATCTTAATGACTTTAGGCTTCTCAAACACTTAGGCACACTCAAAACCTAGTAGTGCTTCCTTAGGTCAAATTGAAAAGTGGACATAAACTGACAGCATTCAAATGCAAACTACAGGAACTGAAGTCATTCAAATGAAAACTACAGGATTCCTCACAAACTACTAATATCAAACTAGAATAGATATAAGACAGTTTATATCATAGATTATTAAAATATTACAATTTGTCTTAACATAGAACAGCTTTCCCGAGCTGCTGCATAATGATCCTAGAATTACTAATCAGAGGAAATAGTACAAGTTTATGTTTACATTGGCTCCGTGTCATAATTATTCTCCATGCTGGTATCCTCAAAAACATCTTTATGATACAGGCAATAATGAGAGGTACATCTAAATCTTTTTTTTTTTTTTTTTTCAATTTTCTTTTTTTATTGGGAAACCAATGTAACAAACCTGGACTTATTGAAAATGAAATCAGTAACTAAGACTCTGCAGGCCCCATCTCCAACCAGCACCAAGGCCTCTGCTTGGCCTGACCCCAGTTCCTCAAGCTCCCCAAAGGACAACTATGCTGAGAAGCTGAGGTCAACCTCAGAGCTACTTTCCCACACTGCAGCCCCCTCCACCCCAGCCTCCACTGACACACACTCACCCTACCCTGGATCAGCAGTCTGGGCCTAAGGAGGGTATAGTGGTTCCCAGGGTGGCAGGGAATCACAGGCACACCCCAACCTGTTCAAAATCCCAAGTTAGCAAAGGAAGACAGAAAAAGAGACTGGCTTGCCCACCCAAGTGATGGTGTCTATGTTAGCTGTTTCAGTACTAACAGATTTCTTGGACTCCATTTATCTACTCCTATCTACTACTCTGTTAGTCCCAAATTTGGAGGGGGGAATAGAGGAATCACTATTCCCCTCAAACATGAATATTACAGATATATATATTTTTCAGTTAACATTGTATCAAATCACTAAATATTTTTAACTATGAGGAATGCAAGTCGAAAGGCTTACTCTCTCATTGATTGGAGGAATGTAACCAGATGTATATAAAGGTTACCAAGTTGTCTGTAGGAGTCTTTGTAGTCACTCTGTCTTGGGCTCAGCCTAAATTCCAATTTCCGGGTAAACTGGACCCTTTAGCTCTTCCACCAACTGATAGACTTACATGTGTCTCACATCTGCTGCTTCAGTACTGTTTACAATTGTGGTGCCTTGTGTCCTTTTTCTCAGAATGAGATGAAAAAAAACAATAACAAAAGTGTGAAAGGATGGGAGGGCAAGAGGAGCGTGCAGGGCAGGAGGGAAGAGGAAAAGGATAATGTAGGAGTTTTAAATAGCAGGTAATTTATGAAAGAGCTACATGGGCATCTTCTACTTGAGGGAGGAGATAGTTATAAAGGACAGGTTACATAAAGATACAAAAGATGATATAGAGGAAGATACAGATGAAAAACTGCATTTGTCTTTGCAACCATGTGCCACTAGTGATTCTTATTAGGCTTTAAGTAATTTGTTCTTGGGAGAATAAGTAATGTAGATATTCTAAATGATAAACTATAAGAAAATTATTTTAATGCTGTTGAGTTAAGTCTTTACCTAATTCATATTAAGATACATTTAACGTTATAACTTTGTTATTAGTAACATAATTTTCAACAAAGTTATCAGCTTTGGTATTTCTTGAGTTTAGGTTAAAGGTTTTGAGAGTTTTTATAAAAAGAATCATTTTTTCCTTTGACTTAATAACTTTAATTTTTCTCTACTTATTGCTTCTGATTGAGGCTATTTATGAAATGTTACAGGATCATTTTGTTCTTAATATTCAAAGAGAAGAGAATAGTACTAAATATCTGAATTACATATTCTTTCAACAAAACCATTCTTGTTCATATATTTGTGTGAGTATGCATATGTTTAGTATATTTATTCATATATTCATGTGTTTGTATAAAATAATATGTAGCTTTGATATGCGAAGGCTTTTTGGTATCTACATGTCAAATAGGGGCCTATTTACATGAATTATTATTTATATATTTAAACATTATTTTTAGATATAACCATGAAGGTCTGGGTAATATGTTGTTGCTTTTTTAAGGTTAAATAAGACCAATTTTTAAAAAAGATTTTATTAATTATCTCTTTAAACAGAGAGAGAGAGGCAGAGACATAGGCAGAGGGAGAAGCAGGCTCCCTGTGGGGAGCCCGATGTGGGACTTGATCCCAGGACTCCGGGATCATGCCCTGAGCCAAAGGCAGAGGCTCAACTGCTGAGCCACCCAGGTGTCCCTAAATAAAACCAATTTAGATCATAGGAATGATAAATGTGTCTTAATTGCACTACAATAATGTGTGTGTGTGTGTGTATATATATACATATATATACACACACACACACTCATATACACACATACATATATGTGTATATATATATATACATACTTATATATATAAGCATATGCTTTATGAGAACAAGTGACTTTGTCTTGATTGTTGTAGCCAAGTAGGAAAAACTCCATACATATTTATTGATTATTGAATATTGAATCTTTTTACAAAGATTGGATGGAAAATGAAAATAGTTTGGTATGATAGGTTAATTTTTTAAATCTCTAAGAGTAAGGACTTGCTTTATATTTTTATTCATTTCTTTTAGGAAGGTAGAAGTTGGTTGAAATTCTCCCCAGTAATAGATTGATCACTGTTATCTTCCTGGTGGTATTTATCAGCCCAAAAAGAGCTTTGGCAGATATATTTTGTAGTATAAGATGTCTAGACACATTTGGGCAGAGGCAGTCTGGCCTTTGACTCTGTTTTCAAAAGGTTCTTACTCCTTTTTGATCCCCAAACCTCTTTCAAGAAAAGTGTTAAAAGATAGGAGTTTATGTGACTGCCTATTCCCCCATGATCTTCTAGAAAATAAGAGAACATTATTGCTTTTTTTTCTCCCCCTTGAATCTTTATCTACATGTGTGAGAAGATAGTATATATGTTTGCTTGAATAAATATTTGTATATCCTTTTTTTAAGGACACTTACATCCTTTTAAAATATATTATTTATAGATGTTTTCTAATACAAAATCTCATGAGAATGATATTAGAATGGAGGATGGAAAAATCTCATGGGAATAAAATTAAAGTTAAAATGGAAAAATAAAATTAGGTGGAAGTTGGCTGTGTATTCATGAAACTGCTTAGAAAGAAGTTATAGTTTAACCCTACATACTCTTTCAGCACCAATCACATTTGGTATAATTTTTTGCAAGTGGAAATAAATGGCTAGAAATTCTCTGTGCTTATTTTTTTTTTTTTTTTGCTCTTAAAGAAATGAAGAACGTATCTGAATGTGCATAAGAAAAGAGTATAATGTACATGTCAATCTATGTAGTGAAATCTTCTATATATCACATCTATTATTTGATGTGTGTTGCTTCAAATACTCAGTAATGAATCATATTCATATAAGAAAAAGAACATTCAAGAATTATGGTTATGAATCATTCCATTTTGTGAGCTTTTAATAAATTCATTTTATAGGCTTTAAATAAGTATAATTGATGGTGTAAGATGTAATTACAGAAAAATGTCTGTTTTCTTCTGACAGCCATATAGTACTTCTGGAATATGTAACTATTTACATATTTAACAGCAATACTTATATTTTTGGTGTTTCTAGCATCTCCTTATAATGATATAACATGCTGTATTTCTTATTAGACAATGATCTTGGCAAGCTTTTATTACACTTCAAAATGTCTGATAAACAAACTGAGTGGATAGAAAACTGCCGAAGACAATTTTGCAAAATGATGAAGGCCAAACCTGATATAATTAGTGGAAGTGGTGAGTATATTGTTTAATTTTTGTGGTGTTTTTTGGTATGAAAATTATATTAATGATAGTTGTGTTTCCTAAAGATTAGTGTTGACATGTCTCGAATATATAATACTGGTTCCAGAAGTCCATTGACTTATGAGAAATTTACAATCCTGGAAAGCAAAAATTACAATCTGAAATGCAGGGAAGCTGGGAGCCAGAGCGAAGGTAGAGGAAAAGGCCCATCAGCCCTCAACCCCTAATAAGAATAAAATTGTAGGTAGCACATAAACTTCCAGAGAAATATTAAAATCTGAGAAACTACTAAACTCTCTTAAACTAAGAGGTGTTGGTAAACAAGGTTGGAAGACTGAGCTGCCTATTACCAGGTAATCATTTCCTCGGTTTCACCAACTTTCACCTGAATATATTGTACTGCTGTATTTCTTGAAACTTTGTTGACTTTTTTATTGACACATATCTGGAAACTCTGCTGCATCCAGCCAAGTAAACTTAGTCACTCTCAAGGCAGTTGGAAATTTTATTTTGAGGAAATAGCTACATTTCCTAAACTAGCAAATACATTGTTTTATATTCAAATATTTACATGTGCATTTATTTTCTAAAAATCATTTTATAATTAGCATTATTTTGAATAAAGGTCTGAGAAAAAGGTTTTATTTATTTATTTATTTATTTATTTATTTATTTATTTATTTATAAAGATTTTATTTATTCATGAGAGACACACAAAGAGGCAGAGACACAGGCAGAGGGAGAAGCAGACTCCCTTTGGGGAGGCTGATGTGGGACTCGATTCCAGGACCCCGGGGTCACACCCTGAGCCAAAGGCAAACTCTCAACCACTGAGCCGCCCAGGGATCCTCGAGAAAAAGGTTTTAATGTAAACATAAGGTAGATTTTTGTTTTGAAAGATATAATTTAAAATTGTCCACTTTATTAGCCATGCTTTATGGTTTTCATATTTGTATGATTTGTTATAAAATTAAAAATGGGAAGGGATGCCTTGGAGGCTCAGCTGTTGAGCATCTGCCTTCAGCTCAGGGCATGATCCCGGTCCCAGGATCAAGTCCCACATCAGGCTCCCCTCAAGGAGCCTGCTTCTCCCTCTGCCTGTGTCTCTGCCTTTCTCTCTATGTCTCTCATGAATAAATAAATAAAATCTTTAAAAAATGGTAAATAAAAAATGTTTTTATTTTGCTGTTGGAAAAATTATGTTTTCAGAGACTTTTGATGTTTATCTATGGGCAATTCAGAGTTGAACTTGTTAAATTTTCTTTTTGCCTCATCTATCCTAGAATCATTGATTGAGAATGCCATCAGATGCAGGATAAAAAGATGAGGTCAATAAATGCCTACTCTACAGCAAAAGGAACCAGAAAGGGGTAGCCTATAGAGACACTGTTTTTTAGAAAGTGACCACTTTAATCTAGCCAAATACTACAGAAAATCCTGCAGGCAAGGCTTGGGCACAGCCTGGACTTCTTTCCTTACCTGCCAGTAATGGGGCACCCTTGCTAGGACTGTATCAGAGGAGATTTAGAGTGTTAAAGATTTTTACCATCACTCAGTGGTAACAGGGTCAAATCACCTCCTTCCCCTCCAGACATGTGTTTCACACATGCAACCAATTTAAAATTAGTATCAGCAAAAAAATAAATAAAACCCAAAAGGCAATTTTAGAAGTGAAAATACTATAACCAAAATAAAACACTGAATGAATTGGTTCAACAATAAAATGGACAGAGGTAAGAATTGGTGACTTGAAAATATCAACAGAGAGGAAATAGACTTTTGGAGAAAAAGAATTAACAGCCTCAGAAATCTGTGGGACCATAACAAAGGTCTAATATTTGTGTCATTGGAGACCTGGGAAGAGGTTAGAACTATAAATGTATTTGAAGAAATATAGCTAAAAAATTTCCAAATTTACCTAAATCTATGGATTCAAGAACCACAAACAGGGTAAACCCAAAGAAATCCACACCAAGATACAATATAGTCAAACCTCTAAAAACTAAAGACAAAAACCTCTAAAAACTAAAGACAAAAAAATCTTGAAAGCAAAGAAGGAGAAACAACATCTTACCTATAGGGGAGAATCCATACCACTGACTGTGGACTTCTCACCTGAAAAGATGGAGGACAGAGGGGGTAGCATGACATTCAAGCGGTGTAAGAAAGAATGGTTAACTTGAATTCCACATGCATTGAAAATAGTCTTCAGGAATAGACTATCTGGAAATTCTCAGAAGAAGAATTTGTCAACAGCAGACCTATGCTAAATGAAGGGATAAGGAAGTTCTCTGCTTCTGTACCATCCTAGCAGCTTCCTGAGAATCTATAATTATCCAAAATAATTTTTTCTTAAAAAAATATAGAGAAAAGAATGAATACAAACTACTTGAGAACATTGAGGAAAAACAGTTTTTCTGTGCTTACAATTTGTATGAAGAGTGGATATGGTTGGATGCAGTAAGACTGCAAAGTGCCTGAAACCCATGAGTTTAGTTTTACATGGGATAGAGAGATGGGAGCCATGATTTAATTCTTGAAGAAGCAGCTGTTCAAGGAACCAACATTTGGTGGTTACATGCAAGATGGATTCATTGGGGAAAAATTGGGTCTCTGGTGTAATTTATCTTATGATCTGATGATATGCTAGCAGTGATATAAGATTAAAAAATAATTAAAAAATAATAAATCCAGGAGAAGTTTTGCATGTTTGTAAACACTGAGCTGCCTTAGTTTGGGGACCAGCTTTTGTTGTGACAGCAGTGCCAAGGGAGAAAGCAGAGTCAATACCCAACTATCCCTGAACAATTTGTCCTCAGGTTTTCCTCATTAGGTAAATCCATGTCCCTTTGTAGTCTGTCTGTCTATCTATCTATCTATCTATCTATCTATCTATCTATCTATCTATCATCTGTCTATCTGTTATAAATTTTGGTTTTATAGTCCGTGTCATATAAATTTTGGTTTTATAGTCCGTGTCATAGTCCAACTCCATGGATAAATATGTTTAAAGTAGGAGTCTTGGGCAGCCCTGGTGGCTCAGCGGTTTAGCGCTGCCTTCAGCCTAGGGCAGGATCCTGGAGACCTGGGATCGAGTCCTGCATCAGGCTTCCTGCGTGGAGCCTACTTCTCCCTCTGCCTGTGTCTCTGCCTCTCTCTTGCTGTGTATATCTCATGAATAAATAAATAAAATCTTAAAAAAAATGAAGTAGGAGGTTTATAATCTAAAATTAAAGATTATAAGATTTTCTAGAAATTCCAGATCTGTCATTTGAAATAAAAAGGTCCACTTAAGATGAAAAGAATATTTTATAGTTAACTTTCTGGACAGTAATATTCTAGAGTTAATTTATATTTAAAATTAAGTGTTTCATTATATGAAGTAATTTCTGTGAGTTATAGATCATGGAATTTTCAGTGAATTGACAACAAGTGAAGTGGTCGGTCATACAGATAAATAGCCACTCTCGTAATTAGTTAGATGTGTCAATGAGATTTCAGCCATGGGTTCAACTATCATATATAGATCAGTTTTTGATATTATTCCATAATTATAGCCTATTCCTCAAATTATTTAGAAGTGCATAGTGCTGTTCATAAGGGTTGCTGGGCAAAATGAATATATTAATTCAGAATGATTTTCTAAAATTCATCAAGATATTCTTAAAAGATTATAATCTCAATAGTCAATATTAAATAACTTATAAGCAAACACATGGAAGTTGAAAGCTCTCACCAAAGGTTATTTATGTATAGATTCATAGATAAATACTTTGAAAGATTTTTTTATGAGTGAGAGAATTTATCCTTAGGCCTGTGAAGATAGAACCATTAAACTACTGTAAATTTAAATAATTGACAATACTCGTGCCCTTTCTGATCCTTAACTACTATATTTTCATACTTTTTAATACTTATTTTAACTTGAAATCAGAATATGAATAGAATTCAATGATTAAAAATTTTGTTTTTATCATAAGCCATTAAAATACTGTGATATGTAGCTTGTCAGAGCTACAGTTGTTGGAAAGCACAGGTTATTCCTGTTTGATTTTATATTTTTCACATGTCGAACACTAATTACTTTGTGACTTATGTGCTTAAAATGCACTTGGATATGATAAAGGGTCCATTTAGTTAATATAGGTCAGAGTCAATATCCTGAATGTAACACAGTTTTAGAAGGTGACTTAAGCTTACTTGCTATATTTATATAGAATATGCATATCATTTACTTTATACATGTATTTGTTTCCAGAAAAATAATTCTGGATTCTATATTAAGTATAATTCAACTGATTATATACATTTTGAGGTAGTAAATGCAAACATAGCGGGATTATCTATATGGCACTATCAATTAGTCCAGTCCAGGAAAGAGTCATTTGTCCCCTCTAAACTAGATAGAAAAAAGCTTACTTTTTTTTTTGATGCAGTTCTTTACTGTTTCACTGATAGAAAGGCATCTTTTCCAACTTATTTTAAATCAGTGAACTTTATTTTTTAGAGCAGTTTTAGATATACAGCAAAATAGAGGAGAAAGTACAGAGAGTTCCCATATACATCCTATGCCTTACACATGCACAACCTCCCCCACTATAAACACTTCACATCAGACTGATAAACTTGTTACTATCAGTGACCCTATAGTGACACATCATTATCATCCAAAGTCCATAGTTTACAGTAGGGTTCACTTTTGGTGTTTGCACATTCTATGAATTTTAACAAATGTATAATGGAGAAATTTATCTGCTATTTTGGGTCATACAGAAGAATGTTACTGCCCTAAAAATCTTGTGTTCTGCCCATGCATCTTTCCCTCTTCCCAACTGCTGGCAAGCTTACTTTTGATCCTTTTGTCTTGAACAGTTATAAAGTTGCAAAGTGTATAAAACAAAAAAATATGTCCTGATGTTGAAAGGGAAGGAAGTCTTGATTGTGGTCTTGGAGTTCAGATAATTTTTTTTCTGTATGTGTGAATAATGATGATAAGATATTATAGCCTAATTAGTGATGATTTTCTTTCTGTATCGAAATCATTTGGCGAATTCTGAAGTAATCCTTAGAGAATCTAAAGATAACAGATGATTCTTTTCCAGTTTTACATTGAATAGTTTCTCAGTGAAGCAATTAAAATTTAATTTACATCGGAAACATTGTTATGAATATTAAAGTGGTACGTGTTTTGAATTGGACCACCTTAAGAGTGTAACTGCGAAGAAGTTCAGATGAGTTTTATCTCCTAGTCTGTGACTTTTGAGATGCATTATCATGTATTATTCTTGACCTTTAATATCCTAATTATTCTCTTGTTTATTACAGCTTTACTAGAATTGCTTGAAAAATTTGTGCTTCATCTCTCTGAAAGCCCATCTGAGTGCTACTTCCCCTCAGTGGAATATACAGGTACATTTTAAGCATCTTGAATTTTGAAAAGTACTTAGTTATATAAAAAGTAGATAATATTTCATAGAGCTATCTAATTAGATTAAAAATATGCACAAGTTTTCTCATTTTAAAAATCAAATGATGCTCTATGTACAGTGTAGATATGTTTCAATCTCTTCTCTGCAAATGTCTGGATTTTCTTGTAACTTTCTAACTCCTTTTTGAACTCTTTTTTTTTCTTTCTTTCTACCCATCAAAAGTTGTTTTTCCTTAAGACATGTCTTTCTTCTGATTCTATCCACTATCCCCTAGTGATATCATTTGTTTGTACTGTTTTACCTACTTCATATATTGATAACTTCAAAATTCCCATCTTCTATTCAAAAATCTACTATAAGATTCATTGTAGTATACCTAGCTGCTTAATAGGTAAATATCACCTGTATGTACTACAGAAACCCTCAGACTCGAAATGTCAGCAGGGCCCTCACCTCATCATACCTTATTAATAAATACCCTTTTTCTATATTGTCTGTTTTGGTGGGCAGTACAATCAACAACTATTCATCTGAACTAGAAACCAAATAATTTAAGTTCGTATTTTCTTCTAAGTTACCAAACTATGTTAATTCTATGTTCTTAATAGATCTCAAATTTATTTACTTAATTCATCTCTTCTTTGTTCAGGCCACCATTGCTTCTTGCCTAGGGCATTATGATAGCCCCTTTTCCTGGTGTCCCTGATTAGAATCTGATTTCCTTTCAAAGGTATTCTTTTATGCTGCTCTCAGAATCTAACATTTGAAGTGCAAATCTGACCCACTCATTCCTCTACCTCTTAGAAGATCACCATTGACCATTAAGTAAAGTCTAGGCTTCTTACCATGACTCCCAAAATCTTACATTTTCCTTCCCTTTTCTTCCTCTCTGGCATTATGTCTTTCTCTCTATGCCTTATATTTGTTTTTCATGAACACTAAACTATTAGCACTTCCAAGTTCTCCCTTCCCCCATCCAAATACATTCATTTATTAAATGCATATTGTTCTCTATTATTTAATAGAATTTTTATAAGTATTTAGACACAGCAGTAAACAAAAGAGGGGAAAAAATCTTGCCTTCGGTGGGAAGATAGAATAAATAAATGCTTTACTATATCAAATAGTATGGTGGCTACTGAGAAATACATAGCAGGGAAGAGGGCTAGAGAGTGCTACCTGGGGGTGGGGTTACATTATTAAATCATGTTCAGACTAGCAAAGCTAGGAGCAAGTTATGTAGATATTTTCAGGGGAGGAGAATTCCTGCTAGTGACCAGGAAAGAGATAATTATGACTGAATAGGATTACAGGAGAAGCATTGTTGGTATTGAAGTCAGAGGGGGAAGGACAGTAGATGGTTTTTGGAAGTCCCTGCAGGGTCTTGAATGTAGAAACACGTGTTCAGATTTACATTTTTACAAGATTGCTGTGGCGGCTGTGTTGAGAAAAGACAGAAGGGAGGACAGAGGACTAACACACGGAAATGAAGTAGGAGACTGTTGAGAAGATCCAGATGAAAAATGATAATGGCTTGGATGAGATTGTCAGTGGGAGATAGTGAGAAGTATTTGGATTCTAGGTATATTTTGATGATAGAGCCAGCAGAAATGAGTGACTGACAATGGAATGTGAGAGAAAGGAAGGAAGCAAAGAAGACTCTAGATTATTGACTCATGCCAATGGAAGGATGAGATTATCATACACCAAGATGGAGAAGAATGGAGGAGACATAGGTTTGAGAGAGGAGGAGAAGAGCTTACTTTTATGTTATGTTTTAAATACTTGTTACATTTAAATAGATGTATTTTTTACACATTGGTTATTTGAATCTGGAATTTAGAGGAAAGATGTGGGCTGGAAATTTATATTGCCAAATCATAAGCTTAGTATATAAAGCCAGTATGTATCTCTGTCATGTCTTTCTCATACACTGACTTAATATCTAATTCTTCATGTGACAGTAACTCCTGGCGGGTAGTTTCCATGTCTTGTCTGTAATATCCTCTGCAACTAGAATGACCATGTTAAGACATACTTGACAAATAAAATAAAGAATGGCTAAAAAAATGAAGGAGGGCTGTGTCAGTCAGTTTGTCTTCATTTTAATAGACAGTAGATTAAACCCTTTAAGATTTCTGAGCAGAAGCTTTACTTGACTCATCTGTACTTTAGGAAGATTATTTTAGTGACTGTGTAAACAATGAACTAGAGTGCAGAACTGAAATATGCCAAAGGTGAATCGCCAGTGTGAGGGTCAGTAAAGAGATTGTGAAGAAAGCAGAGAAGTAGCAGAGACTCATGAAATAGATAATCAAGGGATATTGCTCTCCGTCCTTAGAAGGGTAACATGACTTCTCTGTTTGCTGAAGAAACCATCATTTAAATATTTACGCAAGTTAGACACTGTATGTCGTATTTCCTTAAAAAGAAGAATATATGCTTCCAGTCTGTCCCAGCCTATCCTCCTGGCCCTGTTATCCACCGCTGCTCAAAGATTTTCTGTGCATTCATGTCACTGAACCTTTGTTCCTACTGTTCCTTCTGGATGAGCTTTCCTCTCCCCATATGGTAATGCCCTACTTAACTGTAAAGTTGCAGCTAAAATGTTCCCTCCCTCTTACTCCTAAATAGATGTTGTTTCTGTGCTCACTATATTCACCTTAAACTACCATTTTGATAATTATTATATTGCATGTGGTTATTTAAATTATTCCATTATGTCTCAAGCTCCTTTTTATCTTTAATATAGTATTGGCTGTATCTTTATTAACTAAATATATATACATAACCTTAGCATCTGTATTCACACAAATACAGTTGTGTAACAATTCTAAATATATTGATATTTACAAATACACATATGAACATATGCCTCATTATTTACACAGTGACCTTTAATGCAAATTTGGCAAAGGGATAAAAGAGAACATAAGAAAATAAGAACAAAGAAATGAGAGGAAAATATAAGGTAGCATTAGATAGAGATTAAGGTGGGTGAAGGGAATTGATACTATTGAGCACCTCTTGTGAGCTAAATAGTATGCTGAAGTACTACTACATGTGTGTTATGTTATTGAACCCCGTAACTAGTCTTTGCAGTAGGCATAATCATCACATGTAAAATCAGAAAACTGAGGTACAGAAGGAAAGAAAATAGAAATTGTGAAGAGAATTTTGAAGAAAAGCATTTGTGAAGAAAATTATAACTTTATGAATAAACCTAAAAATGTATGTGAAAATATAAAGGGATTAATGGTCAAATCTATGAGTAAGAAAGGAAATAAGTAGTGGTAATTATGGAGATCTGCATGGCCAGAGTGGGTATCTCCCTAGGCTTCCCTATAATCTCCAATTTCTACATCTCTCCTTGGCACATTGTTCTATTGGATCATATTTTCTGTAGATAATTTAAAATTAACATTATGTTGTATTCATTGTCTAAATGCTCAATGAGACTAATTGCTCAGTGTGTGCAGATTCACTGCCCTCTGTTAAATTTCTAAATTATGATGAGAGAGATCTCAGATGTTGGCTCTTTTGAATGTATTACCTAGGAAGATGAACCCCAAATGTGAAATTAAATTCTTTAAAGGCTCCAACTGAACAGCTATCTTTTGGAGTTTTAGAGTACAACCAAATATAAGTTGGCTTCCTGTTTACTGAATGTATAATATTATGTTGTTATGATATAGTAAGCTTGTTACTAATACCATTTTCTTCCCATGGCTTTAGATATCCTCACCCTTCATCATTTATTTTTTTGGGGTGGCAGAACAATGGTTTTCCATTATAAAATTTCACTGTATTTACTTTAAATGAATAAAAACCATGTTTTGATATAAAAAAGAAAATGCTAAATATATATATTCAGTGTGTTTACATGTTTCTTGAAATGAGAAATTGATTGTCTTTTTAAAAATGACAGCTTGCTTAAACCCTAAGGTAGCTGAAATTAGAATAACACAGTCATCCATCTGTTGTTAGTTCCCTCAGGATTCCAGTCTATTATATAATTTGCAGAAAAATCAAATCAGTTTAGCTGTTTATCCCCTTAAAGAAAGAGGAATGAACAAAGTTCTGCACATTTTCAGTTTGTAAATCTATACAGGTATCTTTCCAAATCCTAACCAAATTTAATTTTTTGTTGGTTCATTTCCCTGGAATGAGTTGGGGATTTTTTTTTTCCTTATGTATTTGCTTCTTTAAATGTTATATTAAGTATTCCTTTAAAGGTAGGAAATACTTTTAATGTTATGTCTTTACTCTTTATGTTGTTAATCAAAAGGCTGAAAAGAAATCAGAAAATTTTGCATTGTTTCATTTTTTGACTATTAAAATACTTTTAAACTTAATATATATTGTTAAAACACCTTTTATGCTTTTTATGCACATTCAGCAAATACGCTCTTTTCCACTTTACATTTATGGAGCATATTTGTGAGTATGTTGGATAATTGCAAGGAAGAATAAAATATGGATAACACTATCCTCAAATAGGGGTAATAGTGCACACATCTAAAACGATGAATTAAATAAATTGGAACAATTAGTAGAAAAAATAAAGGAAATGGACATTTTCTAGCTGGCTACTTTATTTCAGGCAGTGTGCCTTTAAGTATGGTATTTGATATGGGTTATTGTCAAATGAAGGTTTTTGTTTTAAGTGCTATATGTCTTCATTGCAAAGAGTGATGTTTGACTAGTGCCATCATGAAAGATAAGAGGAAGAAGTGATAATGGAGCAGGAGTGGCACTAGTAAGGCAAAAAAAAAAAACCCTCAAAAACACAAAAAAAGAAGAAAATGTAGAAGGGGAGTTTTGCAGGAAAGGGTTAAATAGCATAAAAACATGGAAAGAAATCCTTTTTTCCCCAAACAATGCTCACTATCCAATTAGGAGACTGATACCCTTAAAATAACTTGGCCGCAAGAAATTGAGTTTTATGTCCATATGAATTGAATAAAATGGATAGTTATAACCCTGTGTTAAAAGGGAAGCAACAGAATCTGCAGACTGGCTCTGTGAAAGGAAGGAGGTAGGTGAGAGTGTGCTGACCTGTTGACTTCATTGCGGGGTCAGATTCTTTGGCTTTATAACACTTACCGCCAGAGCTTCAGAAGAATCCGTAAACAGCCAAGCAGTAACTGCTTCTCTAACCATGGAAATGTATTCCAGTGGAGAAATTCTTTACTCTTCCGAAAATTAATTTCTTTCCACACCATTAGCCAAGTGCCAGGCGGAATAGCTTTCATTTCTTCTACTGTGCTTCTACTTTGCTAGCTTTGCAAACCAAAAATAGAATTCATTACCAGAGTGAGCAATTTCAGTCAATATTAAGTCAATTTTTCCAACTCATTTTGTTCTGAGACCATTATATTTACAATTAAATAGGTTGGTTATTTCAAATAGTTAATGCTTTGATTAAATTAGACATTAAGTAGGGTAAGTATGATGCTACAGGTGTCACTGTTTGGTTGACTTTTTATCAGCAACTTGTTATGCTTTTCATAATGACTCCAGGGAGTAGGAGTTATATCATCCCCATTTTTTGCTTTATTTCAATGTACAGAAAATATTTTTAAGTCCACATCTATTTCATCTCCAAATTGCTCCATTTGATATGAAGAACAATTTCTTGTTTATTCATTTACTCATTATCTACTCACTCAGTGTTTTGTTAAGCTTCTATTATGTATCTCACACATCAAGGTGTACGTGTCAATTAGTCACTGATTACCAGTGATACATCAGAGTCCCCTGAAGACATCCATTTTTATCATTGAATTTATTTATTTTATCCCATCAATTTTGTCTTATTTATGAAGATTTTAGTTTCTGCTTCATAAGTTGTATTTAGTCCTGGTTGTACATAACAAAAGATTATTTCACTGAACTTTTGTAGTCCAAGATCTGTTTCTGTTTGTCAAGTTGTCATATAGCAAGCACAAATTTGAAATTAAAATGCCTCTTCTTAAAATATTTAGTAAATAGAAAACTATTTTCTGATTTCTTCATTCTTGCTTATTTTTTCTTTTTAAAAAAATTTTATTTAAATTCACTTTGCCAAATGTAGTATAACACCCAGTGCTCATCTCATTGTGTGCCCTCCTTAACACCCATCACCTGGCCTGATACCCCCACCTGCCTCCCCTTCTGCACGCCTTTGTTTCTTTTCCAGAGTTAGGAGTCTCTCATGGTTTGTCTTCCTCTCTAATTTCTTCACAGTCAGTTTCTCCCCCTTCCCTTTTGGTCCTTTCACTATTTCTTATATTCCACATATAGGGAAACCATATAGTAATTGTCTTTCTCCAGTTGACTTATTTCACACAGCATAATACCTTCCAGTTCCATCCATGTCACTGTAAATGTAAGTATTCATCCTTTTTTGATAGCTGAGCAATATTCCTGTGTGTGTGTGTGTGTGTGTGTGTGTGTGATGTTTTCTTTATCCATTCATCTGTTGAAAGACCTCTCAACTCCTTCTGTAGTTTGGCTGTTGTGTACATTGCAGCTAGGAACATTGGGGTGCAGGTGTCCTGTCATTTCACTATATCTGTATTTTGGGGAAAAAACCCAGTAGTGCAATTGCTGGATCATAGGGTAGCTCTATTTTTAACTTCTTGAGGAACCTCCATGCTGTTTTCCAGAGTGGCTGTACCAGTTTGCATTCCCACCCACAGTGCAAGAAGGTTCCCCTTTGTCCACATCCTCTCCAACATTTGTTGTTTCCTATCTTGTTAATTTTAGCCATTCTCACTGGTGTAAAGTGGTATCTCATTGTGGTTTTGATTTGTATTTCCTTGATGGCAAGTGATGAGGAGCACTTTTTCATGTGCTTGTTGGCCATGTGAAGGTCTTCTTTTGATAAATGTCTGTTCATGTCTTCTGCCCATTTCTTGACTGGATTATTTGTTTCTTGGGGGTTGAGTTTGATAAGTTTTTTATGGATCTTGGATACTAGCCCTTTATCTGATACATCATTTGCAAATATCTTCTCCCATTCTGTAGGTTGCCTTTTAGTTTTGTTGACATTTTCCTTTGCTGTGCAGAAGCTTTTTATCCTGATTAATTCCCAATAGTTCATTTTTGCTTTTGTTTCCCTTGCCTTCATAGATGTATCTTGTAAAAAGTTGCTGTGGCCAAGTTCAAAAAGGTTGCTGCCTGTGTTCTCTAGGATTTTGACAGATTCTTGTCTCATATTTAGATCTTTCAACCATTTTGAATTTATCTTTGTATATGGTGTAAGAGAACAGTTTAGTTTCATTTTTCTGTGTGTCCAATTTTCCCAACACCATTTATTGAAGAGACTGCCTTTTTTCCATTGGATATTCTTTCCTGCTTTGTCGAAATGAATTGACCATAGAGTTGAGGGTTCATTTCTGGGTTCTCTATTCGTTCCATTGATCTGTCTGTTTTCGTGCCAATACCATACCATACTGATGATCACAGCTTTGTAATACAGCTTGATGTGAGGCATTGTGATGCCCCCAGCATTGGTTTTCTTTTTCAGCATTCTTCTGGCTCATTGGGGTCTTTTCTGGTTCTCTACAAATCCTAGGATTATTTGTTCCAACTCTGTGAAGAAAGTCCAGGATAATTTTTTTAGATTGATTGATTGATTGATTCATTCATTCATTCATTCATCTTTATTCATGAGACATAGAGAGAGAGGCAGAGAAGACATAAGGGGAGAAGCAGTCTTCTCATAGGGAGCCTGATGCGGGACTGGATCCCAGAACCCCGGGATCATGTCCTTAATCAAAGACAGACACTCAACTGCTAAGCCACCCAAGTGTCCCTCCAGGGTATTTTGATAGGGACTGCATTGAATGTGCAAATTACTCTGGGTAGCATAGACATTTTTTCAAAATCATTATTCTTCTAATCTGTGAGCATGGAATGTTTTTTCATCTCTTGTGTCTTCTTCAGTTTCTTTCATAAGTGTTCTGTAGTTTTCAGAGTACAGATCCTTTATCTCTTTGGTTATGTTTATTCCTAGGTATCTTACGGTTTTGGGTGTAATTGTAAATGGGATTGATTCCTTAATTTCTCTTTCTTCAAACTCATTGTTAGTGTGTAGAAATGCAACTGATTTCTGTGTATTGATTCTGCCAGATTGTATCCTGCCACATTGCTGAATTGCTGTATGAACTCTAGCAATTTTGGGTGGAGGCTTTTGGGTTTTGGGAAACTTTTGGGTTTTCTATGTACAGTATCATGTCATCTGCAAAGAGTGAGAGTTTGACTTCTTCCCTGCTGATTTGAATGCCTTTTATTTCTTTTTGTTGTCTGATTGCTGAGGCTAGGACTTCTTCTACTATGTTGAACAAAAGTGGTGAGAGTGGGCATCCCTGTCATGTTCCTGACCTTAGGGGAAAAGCTCTCAGTTTCTCCCCATTGAGAATGATATTTGCTATGGGTTTTTCATAGATGGATTTTATGGTATTGAGATATGTTCCCTCTACCCCTATACTTTGAAGAGTTTTAATCAGGAAAGAGGCTGTATTTTGTCAAATGCTTTCTCTGTACCTATTGAGAGGATCATATGGTTCTTGTCTTTTCTTTTATTAATGTGATCTATTGCATTGATTGATTTATGAATGTTGAATCACCCTTGCATCCCATATATAAATCCCACTTTATTGTGGTGACTCATCCTCTTAATGTACTGTTGGATCTTATTAGCTAGTATCTTGGTGAGAATTTTTATACCCATGTTCATCAGGGATATTGGTCTGTAATTCTCCTTTTTGGTGAATTGGAAAATCTCTGGTTTTGAGATCAAGGTAATGCTGGCCTTATAGAATGGGTTTGGAAGTTTTCTTTCCATTTCTATCCTTTGAAACAGCTTTAGTAGACTAGGTATTATTTCTTCTTTAAATGTTTGGTAGAATTCCCCTGGAAAGCTATCTGGCCCTGGACTTTTGTTTGTTGGGAGGTGTGTGAAGACTGCTTCAATTTGCTTGCTGGTTATTACTCTGTTCAGGTTACTTGCTTCTTTCTGTTTCAGTTTTGGTAATTTATGTTTCCAGGAGCACATCCATTTCTTCCAGACAGATTGCCTAATTTGTTGGCATATAGTTTCTCATGATACGTTCTTAAAATCATTTGTATTTCCTTGGTGTTGGTTATGATCTCTCCTTTTTCCTTTATGATTTTATTGAGTCTTTTTTCTTTTTAATAAGTCTGGCTAGGGGTTTATCTATCTTATTAATTCTTTCAGAGAACCAGCTCCTGGTTTCATTGATCTGTTCTCCAGTTCTTCTGGTCTCTATTTCATTGAGTTCTGCCCTAATCTTTATTATTTCTCTCCTCCTGCTTGGTGTATGCTTTATTTGCTGTTCTTTCCCCAGTTCTGTAGGTGTAAGGTTAGCTTGTGTATTTGACATTTTTCCAATTTTTTGAGAGAGGCTTGTATTGAAATGTATTTCCCTCTTAGGCATGCTTTTGCTGTATCCCAAAGATTTTGAACAGTTGTGCCTTCATTTTCATTAGTTTCCATGAATCTTTATAATTTTTCTCTAATTTCCTAGTTGACCCATTCATTTTTTAAGAGGATGCTCTTTAACTTCCAAGTGTTTGAGTTCCTTCCACATTTCTTCTTGTGATTGAGTTCTAGTTTCAAAGCATCATGATCTGAAAATATACAGGGAATAATCCCAATCTTTAAGTATCGGTTGAGACCTGATTTGTGACCCAGTATGTGGTCTATTCTGAAGAAAGTTCCATGATGCAGTTGAGAAGAATATGTATTCACTTGCATTAGGATGGAATGTTCTGAATATATCTATGAAGTCCATCTGGTCCAGTGGACTTCTTAAAAGCCCTTGGTTTCTTTGGTGATCTTCTGCTTAGAAGATCTATCCTTTGCTGAGAGTAGAGTGTTGAAGTCTCATACTATTAATGTATTATTATCTAAGTATGTCTTTACTTTGGTTATTAATTGGTTGATATAATTGGCTGCTCCCACATTAGGGGCATAAATATCCATAATTGTTATGTCTTGTTGGATAGATCCTTAAGTATGTAAGTAAAGAGATATTATATCATGTCCCTCTTCATCTCTTAGTATAGCCACTGGTTTAAAATCTAATTTATTTTATATGAGGATCACAACCCTAGCCTTCTTTTGAAGTCCATTTGCATGGTAAACTGTTCTCCACCACTTTATTTTCAGTCTGAAGGTGTCCTTAGATCTAAAATGAGTCGCGGGGATCCCTGGGTGGCGCAGCGGTTTAGCGCCTGCCTTTGGCCCCGGGCGCGATCCTGGAGACCCAGGATCGAATCCCACGTCGGGCTCCCGGTGCATGGGGCCTGCTTCTCCCTCTGCCTGTGTCTCTGCCTCTCTCTCTCTCTCTCTCTGTGTGACTATCATAAAAAAAAAAATAAAATAAAATAAAAAAATTTAAAATGAGTCTCTTGTAGTCAGTGTATATAGATGGGTCTTGCTTTTTTATCCAGTCTGATACCCTGTGTCTTTTGACTGAATCATTGCACTCATTCATTCATGTTCAGAGTCACTATTGAAAGATATGAATTTAGTGTCATAGTATTACCTACACAGTCCCTGTTTCTGAAGATTGTTTTCTTGGACTCCCTCTTTGCTTACAGGATCCCCCATAATATTTCTTGTAGGGCTGGTTTGGTGGTCACATATTCTTTCAATTTCTATCTGTCCTGGAAGCATCTCTCCATCTATTTGAAATGACAGCCTTGTTGGATAAAGTATTCTTGGCTGCATGTTTTTCACATTTAGTACCCTGATATATCTTGCCAGTGCTTTCTGGCCTGCCAGGTCTCTGGAGAGGTCTACTGTTAATCTGATATTTCTCCCCCTATATGTTAGTAATTTCTTGCTCAAGCTGCTTTTCATAATTTCTATTTATCCATGAAATTTACAGGCCTCACTATTATATGCCGGAATGTGGTTTGGCTTTTGTTGATTTATGGGGAGTCCTCTCTGTCTCTTGGACATGAATGCCTATTTCCTTCTCCAGATTAGGGAAGTTTTCAGCTATGATTTGTTCAAACATACCTTCTGGTTCTCTCTCTTTCTCTCTCCTTTCCCTCTGGAATCCCAATAATATGGATGTTATTCTTTTTCAAACTATCACTTTTTCTTGGGAGTCTCTCCTTGTGGGCTTTTAGTTGTTTTTCTCTCTTTTCCTCAGCTTCCTTCATTTCCATCACTTGTCTTACTCTCTCTTCTGCCTCACCTACCCTATCTGTTAGAGCTCCAGTTTAAACTGCATCTCAGAGTATTTTTAATTTAGGCCTGATTAGATCTCATTTCTGCAATAAGAGATTCTCTAGAGTCTTTTATGTTTTTCAAGTCCCACTAGTAATTTTATCTTTGTAAGCCTGAATTCTATCTCCGACATCTTATTTAAATACATATCCATTAGATCTGTGACAGAGTATTATCTCTTGTTCTTTCTTTTGTGGTAAATTCTTCCTTATAGACATTTTATCCAGTGTAGAATGGCTTGCAAGAGGTGGTCATTTTCCTATTTGTAGAGTTCCAGCCGTTCTTTCTTTACATCTCAGGTTGAATTCATAGGTTGTTTAGGATGGTTTGAAAGTTATATATCTAGCTGTATTTGGGGGGCCAGAGGAAACAAGGACCCCTACTCTCCCACCATCTTACCTCTCTCCCTGCTTAATGTTTTCAAAAGGGTTTTATTCACATTAATGTCACCTATATCTATTTAATATAAGTATTTTTTAGAGTATTTGATGTTTTAGTATGCTTAATACCTCCCATATTCTAACTTAAAAGCCTTTTTGAAGATTTAAGTGCTACATTCTTTAAAGTGATATTTATATAATAATTAATGTCCAAATTTTAAAAAGATTTTATTTATTCGTGGGAGAGAGAGAGAGAGAGAGAGAGAGAGAGACACAGGCAGAGGGAGAAGCAGGCTCCATGTAGGGAGCCTGATTTGGGACTCGATCCTGGGACTCCAGGATCATGCTCTGGGCTGAAGGTAGGTGCTAAACCGCTGAGCCACCCACGGATCCCTTAATGTCCAATTTTAACTATATCCAAACTTCACTTTTATTTCTTTAAATGTGGATCTCAAGTTCAGTGCACAAGAAATAAGCTTGTAGAGGTCTTTAAAAATACAAATGACTGGACATTCACCCTCAGCAATCTCAGTCATTGGTCTGGAGTGGAATCTGTTTATCTTTACTTCTAAAAATACAGAGAATTTTAATGTATAGCCATAATTGGGAACCATTATCTGTTGAAATGTGTAGAATTAAGTTACTACTCTGAATATTCAGAAACATAAACTTTTAGAGAAGGAATAGATCTGGGAAATTATTTGTACACCCCAGAAAACTTAAAAGGACTCCTCAGGCAGACAGCTAGACCATTCTGGAAGGACTATTTCCTTCCATTGGGAAAAAGTAAGAACCTAGAACATGAATCATATAACATTGAATGTTATAGTCCTTTTGGGCATCTCCTCTCACCTTGATCTTAACTATTCTGAAATTCTTCACATACAGAAGTCAGCATCTTCTCCTAGAAGCCACCCTGATCTATAGCATACAATGTCATCAGGAATGTTCATCATTAGCACCCTTTGCCCACTGCACATTCCTCCTACTGTTAAGATATTTAGCTGTATTATACATTCCAAAAGAGAAACATTAGTATTACATGCACACAGATTTATATATTAATGAAGATAAATATTTCTCATGTTTAAAAATCCAGTTTTATAGGTACTAGAATTCTAAGTGTTAGCATCTAGTCTAAGTTAAAATCGTTCTGCTGATAGGTTATAAAAATCCATTTTTATATTAATACAGAGAAGTGTAATTCATGGATTAGAGAGTAGAAGTATATTTAACTTTATGAAGAATTGCCAAACCATTTTCCAAAATAGTTGTGCCATTTTACTCTCACCAGCAATGTATGACAGTTCCAGTTGCTCCTTAGTCTTACCAACACTCAGTATTTTCAGTCTTTAATTTTAGCCATTTCAGTGGATGTGCAGTACTATCTCCATGTTTTTTAATTTGCATTTTCCTAATGACAGGTGATGTTGAACACTTCTTTTGAGATGTCTATTCAGATATTTTGCTTCTCACTCACCCCCATCATTTCCATATGGGTTTCATAACTTTTTATATTTTAAGGTATAGATAATGGTTATAGATTATGGATACAATGTCTTGTCCAATTTATACTGCAAATATTTTCTTCCATTATGTAGCTTGTCTAGTCATTTTCCTAATAGTGTCTTCTGATGAATAGAAGATCAATTTTGATGAAGTCCAATTTGTCAGGTTTTTTTTTCTTTTACAGTCCGTACTTTCAGGGTTCTGCTCTGACAATCTTTGCTTCCATCAAGGCATTAAAGACAGTCTTTTATGTTTCGTAGTTTATCTCTTACCTGCAGGTCTATAATCGATTTTGAGTTATTGTTTGTGTATGGTGTGAGGTAAGGGTTTACATATTTTTTGCCTGATAGCTAGTTGTTCCAGCACAATTGATTGAAAAGCTTTCTTATCTCACAAAATTGCTTTGTATATTTTGTCTAGACCTAATTGAGTGTATAAGAAGGAATATACAATTTGCTTGTTCTTACTCCTAGGGGAAAAGTTTTACATTGATTTTTGAATGTTATATCAACTTTGCATTTCTCTGGTGAATTCTTCTTAATCATGATATGTCATCCTTTTATATTACTGAATTTGAATGGATAATATTTTAAAAGTATTTTTTCTATTATATTCGGGTACAGTATTGGTCACTAGTTTGCTTTTAATGTTTTTGATTTGTTTGGGGATCATGGTTATACTGTGCTTATAAATGTGTAAGATTATTATTATTTTACTTATTTGATAGAATCCACTGGTGATAACATGTTCGTCTGAGTATTCTTCATGTTATGCTTTTTAAAATACTAATTGAATTTCATTAATAAATGTAAGAATCTTTAGATTTTCTGTTTCTTCTTGGGTCTGTAGGATCTATGGTGATATTTCCTCTTTTATTCTTGTTATTGATAATTTGTGTTTTCTCTTTCTCTTTTTTCTTTATACGCCAAGTAGAGATTTGTTAATATTATTGATCTTTTCAAAGAACCAACATTTGGTTTTACTGATATCCTCTTTCTTCTTTATTTTTTATTTTATTGGTTTCTGTTATATTTTATTTCTTCTTTCTGTTGACTTTAGGTTTAAATTCATCTTCTTTCTGTAGCTTCTGTGATGCAAGTTTAGATCATTGACTTTAAACCTTTATTCCTTCCTAATAAAATATATGAAGCTATAAAGTTTCCCGGAAGCAATGCTTGAGTTGCCTCCCAGTGCATGTTTAGAAATGTCTTAGTAGGCAGCCCCCGTGGCACAGCAGTTTGGCGCCGCCTGCAGCCTAGGGTGTGATCCTGGGGACCCGGGATTGAGTCCCACATTGGGCTCCCTATGTGGAGCCTGCTTCTCCTTTTGTCTGTGTCTCTGCCTCTCGCTCTCTGTGTCTATGAATAAATAAAATAACATTAAAAAAAAAAAAAAGAAATGTCTTAGTAATCATTCCATTGAAGATATTTTCTAATTTAGCTTGCTAGTTCTTCTTTGACCTTGACTAATTTGCAGTGTGTTTCTTAACTTTCAAGAATTTGGAGTGATCCCTGTGTGGCGCAGCGGTTTAGCGCCTGCCTTTGGCCCGGGGCGCGATCCTGGAGACCCGGGATTGAATCCCACGTCGGGCTCCCGGTGCATGGAACCTGCTTCTCCCTCTGCCTATGTCTCTGCCTCTCTCTCTCTCTCTCTATCTCTCTCTCTCTCTGTGTGACTACCATAAATAAATAAAAATTAAAAAAATTAAAAAAAAAAGAATTTGGAGATTTTCCAGAAATCTTTTTGTTACTCGTTTTTATTTTAATTCTATTGTGTTATGGAATATTCTGCATATAATTTAATTTCTTAAAAATTTTTTGAAACTTTGTATGGCCTAATAAATGTTCTGTTTTAGTAAATGCTCCATTGACAAGTAAAAAGGACATATTTATTAGAGTCGATGGTTGTAGTGTTCTATAAATAACCAATAAGGGCAATTTAGTTGGTCATGCTGTTCAGATTTTCTAGAAAATTTCTTATTTTTTGTCTCCTTTTGGTACCAAATGCTGATAGAGTAGTAGTGTTGAGCTCTCTCCCAAATGCTGATAGATTAGTTGTGTTGAGCTCTCTCCCTTTATTATTTTATGTTTATTGACTTTTCCTTTTAATTCTTAGTTTTTGTTCATGTATTGTAAAGTTTTCCAATTTGGTAAATATATATGTAGTATTGCTTTTTCTTCTTGATGAATTGACCATGCTATCATTTTAAAAAGTCTTTTATCTCTAATACTCCTTGACCTAGAGTATATTTTGTCTGATAATAATATAGACATTCAGTTCTCTTATGATTAGTGTTGGTATAATATGTTTTCCCATCTTTATTTTATTTTTAAAAATATTTTATTTATTTATTCATGAGAGACAAAAAGAGAAGAGAGGCAGAGATACAGGCAGAGGGAGAAGCAGGCTCCATGCAGGGAGCCTGACGTGGGACTCGGTCCCGGGTCTCCAGGATCAGGTCCTGGGCTGAAGGCAGCGCTAAACCTCTGAGCCACCCAGGCTGCCCATCCCATCTTTAGTATATCATGTCTTTCAGTTTAAAGGGCATTTAAAGATACATAGCATATAGTTGCGTCTTGCATTCTGTTTTTAATTCAGTCTGAAAAGTTCTGCCATTGATTGTTGTTTTTAAACTATTTACATGATTACTGATATTTTAAAATTTTATCTATGATTTTGATATTTTTATCTACTGTGAATTAATACCATGTCTTTCACATAAGAACCTTACAAAGTTTATTTCCATTTGTCCTTCCTATGTGCTAATCTTTCTATGCATTTTACTTTTACACTTTATTTTTCCTGTGAGTCAATTAGTTTTAAGTAAAGAAACGAGAAAATTATTTTGTATTTACAATTTCGAGTATCTCTGTATATGTGTCAGTTGTGTGTGTGTGTGGTGTGTGTGTGTGTATGTTCATCTGGGCTATTTCTCTTCAGCCTGAAGGACTTTACTATTTTTTGTTTTGTTTTGTTTTTGAGTATAGTTGACAAGCAATGTTGCATTAATTTCATAATGTACAACGTAATGATTCGGTAAGTTTACACATTATGCTATGTTCACTACAAGTGTAGCTGCCATCTGTTCCCATGCATTGCTATTATAATATCAGTGACTATATTCTTTATACTGTAGCTTTTATCCCCATTACTTATGCAATCCATAACTGAAACCCTTCACCCATTTTGCCTAACCCTCCACTCACTCTCCTGTGGCAACCATCAGTTTGTTCTCTGTATTTATAGGTCTGATTCTGTTATTCGTTTGTTCTTTTTTTTTCCCCCTATAGGAGTGAAACCATATGGTATTTGTCTTTCTCAGTCTGACTTATTTCACTTACCATAATACCTTCTAGGTCCATCCATGTTGTTACAAGTGGCATGATCACATCTTTTTTTATGGCTGAGTAATAACTTGTGTGTGCACACACATGTGCACATAAATATACCACATCTTCCTTATCCACTCATCTATCGATGGACACTTAGGTTGCTTCCTTATCTTGGCTACTGTAAATAATGCTGCAGTAAACATAGGGATGTGTGTATCTTTTTGAATTACTGTTTTCATTTTCTTTTGGGTAGATACCCAATAGTAGAATTAGTGGATCACATGACATTTCTATTTTTTAATATTTTAGGAACTCCATACTGTTTTTCACAGTAAAAGTACCAATTTATATTCCCACCAACAGTGTACAAGGGTTCCTTTACTTTACATTTTCACTAACACTTTTTATTTCTTATCTTTTTGGTTTTAGCCATTCTGAGATGTGAGGTGATAGCTCATCTTTGATATTTGCCCAAGAATGTTCAGAGCTCTTTATTCATAAATTCAAAATCTGAAAAAATAAATACAAATGTCCCAGAAAAATAAATTTCAACATATTTATGTAATGGAATACTACTTATAATAAAAAAACTGTCAATACATGCTATAATATGAAATGAATCTCAAAACATTGTGTTAAGTGGAAAAAAAAAACACACACACAAAAGGGTACATGCTGTGTGATTCCATTTATATTCTATTCCAGGTAAAGCTAAACCAGTAGTGAAAGAGATTAGATCGGTGGCTGGTTTAGGGAAGATGAATGTACAGGAATTGGCTAGAAGGGAGCATGAGGGAACTTCTAGGAGATGAAAATATTCTTTATCTTAGAGGAGTGTAAGTTATACAGCTTGTATGCATTTGTCAAAACTAATTGAACTGTACATTTAAGATCTTTATATTTCTTTGACTATAAAGTTTACCTCAAAATAATCTTACTAATTTAAAAAAATCAATCCTATAATATACTTTTAGGATAGTTGATAGGAGATAGGTCTGTTTTGTGGCTATAAAAATATATATAAAACCAAAATATTTACTTTATTGAAACTCCCTAAATTTTGCAAAATCATCCAGTGTCACCAATACTACAGCACTAAAGTTTTATGTTATTTGAGCTTGGGAAACTGAATTGCAATTAATAATAAAATATAGGATCACCAGGAGTATATTCAGGTACTGATACATTAAGAACCTCCTGGTTGCTACCAAATGAATTTAATCTGATTGTGTTATAGTGGACATTGGAAAAGCTGTTTAAATTATGGCTGATTTTTAAAAATGCTGTTGATAAGACTAAAAACTTGAAATTATGGTAAGCATATGAATGATGATTAATAGTTTTAAAAATTGGCCATTTTTGAGTGTGAGAATAATTTGTGACATATATGTTTTTGGTAGAAAGTAATAGAAACTCCTTTTTTTTTTTTTTTTTGCCTAGGAGAAAAATACTGAGCCATATATATAAAACTCTCTTTAGCAATCTGTGCATCTAGAATGTATATCTATTAGTAAAGTTAGAGTCTACAAATAGGAATTCTAAGATATATAAAAAATAACTGCTCATTATAGGTCAAGTACAACAATAATGCTAAGTTTGTGTTCTGATCTGAATAAGTAAAACTCAGATGTAGCTTGTCAAGAAGTGAACTGAGCAGTTAAGTTTATTTTATTTTAATTAACTTATTTTTAAAGAAAATTACCATTCGAGGTGGGTAGAAGACCAGTCTGGTTTGCCTGGGATTATGGGGGCTTCTTAGGGCATGAGACTTTCAGAGCTAAAACCATGCAAGACCTGGGCAAACTGGGAGAAACAGGGTAACTTACTTCGAAGAGTGCTAAATGATGGATTGTTGCTGACCCAATGAGTAGATGTTTGATAACAGTGATGTTTAATTTGTGTTCTTCCTTATATCTGTAGATCTCAAGTCTAACCATATTTTAAGGTTCAGTTTAAGTGCCAGTTCTTCGTAATCTCTCTCTTTCTTAATTCACATAGCACTCTATCTGTACCATTCTTGTTCTACTTAGTCCTTTAAAACATCCTTAGCAGAGTTATCTATATATGAATTTTATCTCTGACACTACATGGAAAGTTCCTTTAGGGCATGATGTATTATTTATCTTCTATCCCCTATAGCTTCTAGCATGGTGCTCCACACTTACTTTATCAGAAAAGATGTATTAAAAGAAAGGAATGAGTCCACAAGTTAATTAGATTATACTGATAGAATGAGATGCATCAGTGTGTAATGGAAGGAAAAAAGAAAAAAAAAAACTGATAGTGTGAGAAATCTACCTTTTAGTCCCTCTTTACCACTAGGTAATTATGTGATTTTGGACAATTCCCTTAATAGTGTGTGCATGTGTATGTATGCATGCACATGCATGCTACAGTTTCTTTAGCCAAAAAATGAAAATTTCAACTAGAACCCTCAATGCCAACTAGTGATGTTTTTGAGCATTCACCGTTAGTTTGGTCATCCAATCTTCTCCAGAACTAATCCGAATTTTCAGCCTCTCCTATCGTCCTCTGTACAACACAGCCTTCTCGCTTTTGGCAGATCATGACTCCTACTTCATAAAGAAAATCCACCTGCTGGAAAAACGTTCACTCTACCCTCATATACTGTTATATATTTTAAGTAGTATATTGATTATCCCTTTTTGACACTCATTTTTAAACCTTTAAGAGGAGGGCGCCTGGGTGGCTCAGTCATTTAAGCATATATCTTTGGCTCAGGTCAAGATCCCGGAGTCCCAAGATGGAGCCCCACATTGAACCCCAGCCTTTCCTTCTCCCTTATCTCTGCCTCTCCCCCAGGACCTGCTCTCTCTCTCTCTCTCTCTCTCACTTTCCCTCTCTCTCAAATAAACAAAATCTTAAAAAAATCTTTAAGAAGTAAATAGCCATACTTAGACATATTTGTAATTAAAAATATATGCATTGCCTGATGAAAGTACAATATTCTAGATTGTTCTTGGGTTAACAGCTTTTGTGTTGTGATATGGGCTGAGTAAAAATAGATTGCTTTAAAACTACAATTAGTTGTTTTGTATTTAATATGCTTTTAAATGATTGTTATAGGAGAAAAGTTATTTGTAAAAAGTTTCCTGTTAATTTCTTTGAAAATATAACTGACAGCTCTTAAAAGAACAAATTCATCAGTGTTTTCAAAATTCACATTAAAATATGTAAAAATATGACTTTCATCAATTTTCAATTAAAATGTGATTATTATGCAGACTTTCGTACATTTTTATAACTCAGTTTTCTATTGTTTGTAGCTACTGATGCAAATGTGAAGAATGAAAGTCTTTCATCTGTGCAGCAGCTTGGCATTAAAATGACTGTCAGGTATATTATAGGGAAATCTCTCCCTTGCGCATTTCTAGAATTTGTTTCATCTACCTGATATGTGCTTAATGGTATTTAACAACCAACTATTTTGTGTACTTTAAATGCAGAGTTTATCATTCAGAAAATAATAACTTTGTTTTGGGGATATTGGCATATGATTATATTACCGCTGCTGGTAAATCAGTTATGGTTCATTATCATTTCAGAGGCTAATTACAGTATGTTTGAGTCTGTATGACTACAGGTTTTTTCCCAAAAAATGCATTGTAAAATTCAGCACATTAGTAGCACAATCATGCCATTTTATAAAATATGATAGATTTTAATTGTCAAGTTATGGTGATGAGTACAAAAGTACCTTAAGGATAGACACAGAAGTTAAAAATGAATAAACCAATTATAGTAGTTTGAATTTTTAGTACTCAAATTGTAATTTTCAAAAGAAATAAGCTAAACAGCATACTGGGAATTAAGGAGTGAGTCTCTCTCCTGCTTATTAAATGACGATTTTAATAGTTCCATGGTACTTCAGTGGGTAATCTTTAGATTCAAGTATAAAAAATATGCATATGGAAGCTTTCAAAAAGACTATTTTTATAAATTCATAGCATGATAATGAAAAGTATGATATAATTCTGGCTCTTACCAGGTGGATCATCACATAAAGCATGTATCTCATTGTTTTGTGACCCTATATCTGCCTTTTATTTTGTAATGTCCAATTTCTATTCTGAAATGGAATCTGTAGATAACATGAGCAGATTAGTCACATATTTTTAAAATTCAATATAGTGGCTTATTGGTAAGAAATAAATGGAAAATGATTTGTAATGAAATGTTTGTACCCAACTACTATATATGACATAACTGTCAACCCCATAGAATCATTGTGACTTTGGCAGCTGCAAATAGAGACTGGTGGTATTTTGATGCTACAAATACTGCTCGAGTTTTGCCACTGGCAAAGTGACTTTCCAAAATGGTGAATGAGTCTCAGGCTTCAAACAACGAAAGTACTGTCTTTTCCTGATTTACACATAGTTGCCTTCAGTGTATAATAAAAAAAAAAATAGAGAAAAAATATTTTATGATCTTATATAAAACAGAATTGGTTTCAGATAATTATAAATAGCTTCTTCATCCATGCAAATAACAGGCAGGACATTTGCAAGTGGTTGTGCAGGACTGTCCCACATCTAACCTCCTGACCGACCATCACACACCACCTACTATTAGTAAACCCAGTCACTATGCAATCAAAAACACCCCGCATGAATTTCTCAAGTGGCCACAGGAGGGCAAGTGCCTCCTCTCAGAACCTCCGGACTAAAGATCTAAAATTGCTTCTAGACTTAACATTCTGTCAGTCTAATTTGTCAACATTACATGTTTTAGATTAAGTTCAGGAAAAATGATTATATTCTTCTCATCTATAGTGTCTATGTTTTGCTCTCTCATTAGTGTTTTATTTTTCCTTAAAGTTGTCAGTATTTACCAGGTAACTATTGCTAATCCAAATGTAACTATCAGGAACTTACATTGAGTGTTAAGCTTTCCCTATAAGTGTTCTGGATAGCATAGTTATCCTAGAAGTAGAAATTTGAAAACTTAAAAACCTTGGGATCTCAAGAGGACTATGCTTGATGGCTTTTAAAAAGTGAATTTGCAATGCCAGGCCTGATATTTTTCAATTTTGTATGTTTTGTGGGCTTTTAATGTAGATATGGCAAGTTCCTCAACCTGTTAAAAGACAGTGCAGAAAATGATCTTACCTTGGTTTTAAAGCACTGTGAGAGATTCCTGAAACAGCAGCAAGCTCCCATAAAATCTTCTCTTCATATCCTTTTTGAGTGGATTCACAGTAATAGAACATTATTTATTTTTCATAATTCTTTGATAGGGTACCTTAACACATTTATGCTAAATAATACTTTAACCTATATTGCTGATTCATTATGATGCACCTAAAAGTATTCTGTATTTTAGATATTAATTTTATTCAATTCGGTAGTAATTAATAAATTCAGTCTTCTTGAATCTAAAAGTGATTATTAGGCTTTATTTTCAGATATATATATATAAGATTTTTAAAAATAGGTTTAGCATATCTAGAATAAGAATTTTCTAGAGTTAGTAAATCTAGAATAACAATAGAACATACATTTATTTTACTTGAATTAATTATTTTTCAGAAATAGGTTTGACTTGAAGGGGAAAAAATATATACAAACCATTTGCATTACCAAATTCTAAAGATGTATGGATTTTTAAAATATTTGATTATGCTAGTAATTTAGCAGATAACCTAAACCAGAGAAAGAGTCTGTACTATTATTTTAATGACTTGAATAAATGTTGCCACAAAGCAGATCGTTTTTTCTGCATTTGCTAGTGCCATTGGCCTCCATTACTTATGTAAGTAAACAGCATATTAGCTTGAAAATTGGTTGAAGATAAAATGAGGACTAGGTATCAATATCTCTTTCCTGATAGCAATCCTGGAAGTGAATATTAATGAAGTTCTTATATTTCATCTTGTATGATAAAATATTGCAGAAGTTCCTTAACTGTGCTGTTCAGTCTGCCTGCAGGGGAGTTATGCTGGCCATGACTGGTTTGTATCTTCTTTGTTCATGATAATGTTGGGAGACAAAGAAAAAACACTTAGATTTCTTCAGCAGTTCTCCAGGCTTCTGATCTCTGCTTTCCTTTGGTTGCCAAGACTACATATTTCTGTAAGACTTTTTACTCTGTCTTTAAATGAGTATGTTAAATTTTAAGGCAAATCCAATTTAAATTTATTGGGATCTTATTTGTAGAGGGCTCTGTAATAATTTATGTTCATTTTGTACCTGAATGCTTTTTGGCTGATTCTCTTTTAAGATACAGATTTGACATTTTCCCAAATACTTGGTGTCTTACACCTAATGGTATCTGAATGAAAGATTAGTGATAATAGATGGATTAATAAATTTTAAACTTGCCATTTATGTAAATTATAAAAAGTACATATGTAAAAAGAACTACTGAATGTTTTTTATTGTTACTTTGTTAGAAAGAATCAGATAAATTACAGTATAAGAAGATCAATCAAAATTTTCAAAATATTCTGCAGAGGGGGAACTAGACATTTTGGAAATCTATGATGAGTTCTGATTATGGTATTATAGGGTATTTTAAAGGGTTTTACTAGTTTCATGAGACTTTAGAGTTTAGTGGTAAAAGCATCCCTCAATTTACTGACGTTTCTGTATTTCATTTTACTTACTGCCATTAAGATCTCCAACATGGGGAAACTGTCTAGTGTACAAGATAGGCCAATATGTCCCAAATCTTTCCTATGACATGCTGCGCATGGACAATGCAATCACATGGCACTCAAAGATAAGTTAAGGGAGCTGGAGCATATTGGAGTTCAATGAAAACATATATAACATGTTTTTACAGTATATATTGTGATAAGGAACACAAAAGCCAAGAATCAAGGAGGAATATATTATAAATATTGAGATTCTATAATTTTATGCTTGAAATAGCTGGATGTAATTCCTGAATAAGCATTTCCAGCGCTTGTACTTCAGCATAATGAGAAATTTGCTCACATGAACAAGCAGAAGCAAATGGCAAAAGAGTATATATACCAGTTTTTCTCTAATCAATGGAACTACTTTCCTTCTGTTCACCAGAATTTGAACAAATCTCTAAATTGTACATGAAGATTTTAAAAATCTTAGATATTTCCCTCTTCCATTTACAAATGTAATGTTGAAAAATCTTTTGATAATTTTGATAATGAATATAGATTTTGAATCCAGGCATACATTTTCATGTCAAGCATTTGAGAATGATACCTGCTTTCCACTAGCTTAGCATTCAGATTGTGGCACTGCCAAATATCAACTTTTTTAAAAAAATATTTTTATTTGTTCATGAGAGAGAGAAGCAGAGACCTAGAGAGAGAAACAGGCTCCTCGCAGGGAGCCCGATGTGGGACTCCATCCCAGGACTGGGATCACGCCCTGAACCAGGGGCAGACGCTCAACTGCTAAGCCACCTGGGTGTCCCAAGAGTCAACTTTTTTTAACCATAATTTTATAAAGTTGGATTTTTTGCTTTGAATCTACAGACTTTTTCATAACATTACTTTTAATGTAACAGTGATGTGCTCTAATAGGGTTTCTTCCCATAAAATTGAATTCAGGCAAGACTCTAGCAACTTGGATTTTATTAGACTTATTTTAATAGCATGATTGAATATGGACTGTAGATCTGTGAATGGAACGGAGTGACATATTACTCAAGGTGTTTAGACAAACTTTTGACATAAAGCCTTGACACTTTTCTGTTGGTGCAACTGTCCTATCCATGAACATTTATGCAGTGCCTTATAGTGTAGTTACTAATGTTTCAGCAGTCACAACTGCATGTTATAAATGTTTTTGATTTAATCATCTTATGGATTGGTGCTTTTTCTATGCCACTTAGTGCATTCAGTAATCATCGTAATACAGTATTTACTATTTTGTTTGTTCCATTGGTCTCAAACATTGCAGTGACACTTTCTACGCATGTTGGTAAAATAAGTTAACCTGCAGTTTTGGTGAGGTACTTTGGCTTTAGCTATTAATAGCACAAACTTGTCCATCATCTTTAGCTCAATCTCATTATTATAATCAACCTTAAAAAAGCTTCATTCAGCCTGTGCCCCAGACCTACACCCCAGACCTGCATTCTTCAGCCTTATTACCCCATTTCTCTTCTTCTGTAGCCTATGTTAATTCCTATTATGCAACTTCATTTGTGTATGTATTTATACATTTAAATGTGTAAAAACTAGGAGGGGAGCTTTTTCTGTTTTGTTTACCATTGTGTTCCAAGCTATTTCCAATAGTAATTAATTCAACAAATAGGTGTTGAGTGTGTGAATTAGTATTTAAATACAAATATATAAAGGGCAATAAGCTTTTACTACTTTAAAAAATTATTTAAAAGAGAATAGTCCTTTGCATTAAGAATGTTGTAAGCAGATTGCATCAAAAGGTGTAAAAAATTGGGCTCAGATAAGCAATATAGGAAATAATGAAATATTACTTTGAAGTTCTCAAAATTTTATAGACTATCTACTCATGTGAAATAAAAGTAATTTGAAAAAAATTTTCCTTTGGAGCCATTTAGACAAGAAGGATCATTTAATGTATTGACTGTATTAAATTATCTTCTATTATTATTTACTCTTTAAAAAGACCTTCCTAAATAATAATATATTAATTCTTTATGGAATTTCATCAAGAATTAGAATTTGACTAATTTTAACATAAAAGTTAATAAAATGATAGATTAAAAAAGATTGAAAAAATCTATTATTTCCATGTAAGAATACCTAATCTCAGATAGTAATTTCAATAAAACTAACAATCACATATGCCTTCTGTTAGTAAAACTTATGCAAAAGGAAAACAAAATTCAAATAAAAAACTATTTCACATTCACATACAGACAAAAACTCCATTGATGATAAATCAAGCTAAAGTAATAGTCAAAAAACTAGTATAGTTCTGCAGGAAGATCATGGGATAGTTATTGTATTTTACATATATTTTACATATATAAAAATGGGTGTGGATATATACATTTATTCCTTTCTTACTCCTCACAAAATAAAACCAGTTAACACAGCAAGTTTAGAGTTAATTCCTATACCATTCAAATATATATTTAGATTTAAATATTACAACCATCAGCATGTCCTGGCACACTTGTAACCATTTGCAAGGCATTAACAATAGTAAATCATGTGACCTGTTACTTGTAGGACAGAACTAGTGTCAAAACCCCTTTCTTGTGTATATAACTTTAAATCTTAGATCCATATTTAAAGATTCCATTTTCCCATGTGCTTCCCCCCCTCCCCCCAGAGAGGAGAAAGATTTGTTTTTTAGAATTATAGAATCAGAGTTAAAAAAAAAAAAAAAAAGTTTTCTATTCACCTCCTGCATGATGCACGTGATGCACAAATTAACTGCAACATTACCAATAAAACATGGTCCATTCTCTGCTGACAGATCCCCAGAGTGGAGGACTGGACTGCACTAGATTGGGTCCACTTAAATTGGTTTGGAGAGTTTATCTTTTTCATAGGGTCTTTCTATTTAATTTCCATAACAACTTGGAACTAGTGTCAGGAATGGAATGACTCATCAGAACTACCTGTAGTGGAAAGGAAAAACCAAAAGACTGCTTACTAAGGTCCATTTTTTAAGTCCTGTATCTTTCATTTTTAATCACTACAGTAAAACATTCTAAAGAGTGTTATTTTATAAAGTCCTTGCTTCATGTTATGATACTTTCTAGTATATATCAACCCAAAAGATTTTACTGATATTCTTTTTCACAATTATAGCATAGTTTGTATGTTAGTTTTATGTTACTTACATGATATATTAAATGCTGTTTTCCTATATGTATTGTGCTTAATCCTATATTCTGAATTTTATTTGGAGTTATTACCTTTTTTAAAAGTTGCCATCTTTTCAGAGAGTTGTGACTAAGCAAAATACAGCAGAACACTAAAAGTATAACAAACAGACTTCATAATTTGATGATTCAGAAGACTCTTGTATTTAGGTGGGTCACAGCTGTCATTATTGATCTGGTTTATGAACACTATTTACCATAAATTAGGGTATGTAATGGCAATTAATAGACCAGTTAGTAAAACTTTTATTATAAGTGAGTGTATTATGATTACAATATGCAATCATTAACATCTTTTGTAATTCAATCAATAATTTGTTGCATAACTACTCTATGCAAGGGTTGGTGTTGGGTGCTGTATTGTTTACAGAAAAGTATGGCATGATTTCTTCCAACAGAGGATAATCTATAAGAGTAGAAAAACTCATGCCTAAGCTTTGGGACTCCATTATATATATACTAGCTTTTTTTTTTTTTTTTCCCCTGAGAGTGTAATTAGCCTTTTGTCTCATCTCTGAACACACCTACTCTGAATATATTGTTTTCAATGCAACATAGAAAAGATACAGTATAAGAACTGGGGCACCTGAGTGGCACAGTGGGTTAAGCATCTGCCTTCTGCTAAGGTTCCTGGGGTCCTGGGATTGAGCCCCATGTTAGGCTCCCTGCTCAGCGGAGAGCCTGCTTCTCTGTCTCTGCTTGCCACTCCCCCAGCTTGTGCTCTCTCTCTCTTTCTCTTTCCCACTCCCCCTGCTCGTGCGCGCTCTCTCTCTCTCTCAAAAAAAGAATTATTTCTTATGCATACATTTCTTACACTACTATTATACATATATTTGGAACTTATTACCTAAGCTTGCATTGAAAATTAATATTTATGTATAAGTTGTTTTTTTTTGCTGTTTGTTAGATTTGTTAATTCTACTATGCAAATAGTCATTAGTGAAACATGTATTTCATAAAAGAAGATAAAGGATACTCTCAGTGTGTGTGTGTGTGTATATATATATATATATATACATATATACATATATATGTGTAAAGATTTACTTTAGAGAGACCGATCATGTGTACATGTACATGTTGAGGGGTGGTGGGCAGAGGGAGAAAGAGAGAATCTCAAGCAAACTCCCCACAGAGTTCCAAGCCTGAATAGGAGCTCAGTCTCAGGACCCTGAGATCATGACCTGATCTGAAATCAAGTCAGACACCTAACTGAGCCACCCCAGTGGCTGTGAGTGCATATTAGTTCGTTTGTTTGTTTGTTTGTTTGTTTGTTTATTTATTTATTTATTTATTTATTTATTTATTTATTTTAAACTTCATTTTTTAAAAGATATATTTATTCATGAGAGAAACAGAGAGAGAGAGAGAGATTGGCAGAGACATAGGCAGAGGAAGAAGCAGGCTCTTTGCATGGAGCCTGATGCGAGATTTGATCCCGGATCCTGGCAGATCCAGATTCCTGGCAGAATCACGACCTGAGCCGAAGGCAGCTGCCCAACCGCTGAGCCACCCAGGCCTCCCAGTGTATATTATTTTCAACTACTCAAAAGAAAGTTTGTTTTTGTCCTAGACATTCATTTGAGGTTGACTGTCCACTGTCCACTAATATGCTATATAGTTATGTCGGTAGTCATCAGTATATACAATTATTTTGTGTGTACTATGTGGTATCTCTGAGAGCCTGTCATAATATATATATATATTTCTACATATATTCTTATATATGTATGCAATGTGAAATGATAAATTGTCCTTTAATGATAATTTATAAAACAGGAAAACCACTGATAAATTACCTCACTGGTTTCAGAAATTTTAGTATATAAGTTAAACCTAAATCCTTAAAAGCACTTTAGCAATAAAGTTTGAAAGAAATCCTTATTTTAACTTGTATACAATTGTTATATATAAATTTAATTTGTTTTAATTTAAAAGCATTAATTTTCTTTGTTACAGTTACTCAGTAAAGGTAAGAACATAAAATGCCTTTCTGGAAGTTTCTGAATTATGTATTCTTCAGAACTAATTTGAATATAAATTTTTAGTACAGGTTTATCAGGTATAGTTGCTAGTGTATCAGTTTTTCTTGACACAAAATGATGCCTCCCAGGTTTATTCTTTGTTTTAAAAATGTGGTTAGATATTGGATTTATAGAAATACTCATTGAAGTATTATAGAACAATCATGATGACATAAATTGTACCTAAGAGCCAAACTGAAAATATAACCAACTTTATGAAGAAGTTGCTGAAAAGTGCAGGTTTGTAAGATATGCATGTATATGTACACATATAAATGGACAAATAAATAAATGTAAAATTTAAAATATATAAATTATATATGTAATTTTTATAAAAATTATTATATAAATAAAATAGCTGATCTAAAAATGCATTATGCATTTTTTCCCAGTTTTAGCAATAAATTTCTTACAGAGTTTCCAATTTCAGTTATTAGTAACTCAAGTTGAGATTTGGGTTATTTAACACTATCTTAGCAAAAGGGGACTATGCAAATATCCTGAAGAGCTGATGAACTCAAACTTTTTAATGTGATATAATCATTGGCCAAAGCCAAGGATACCAAGCATATAGAAATACACTCAGTATTAAAATGTAAAAGCTTTATTACATGTGTACTTGTACATTTATATTTTCATACAACAGCTATCCCTTTCATTCCACAAGGCATTAAATTACAATATTAACTTTACTCCTTTGTCTTGGAAGGTATAAATATTACCTTGAGATTTATTCTTTCTACAGTATTCAACATTCTGACTTTTTAACTTATGTAATTAGAATGTTTACAGTAACTTGTTAGGCCACCACATTAATTTTGAAGTAGCAGTTCACAGCTAAAGATTTAGGTAAGTTGGTTTGATTATTTTAAATTAGTTGCATATTCATTAATTATCAGTTTCTCCTTTTTATGCAGAGGTATCTACCTACTGACACTATAGAATCTGGCATCCACCCGGTATATTTTTGCAGCACTCACTACATTGAAATGCTCCTGAAGGTGGAGGTGCCACTTGTGTTTTCAGCTTTTCACATGTCTGGTTTTGCACCATCCCAGGTAATCCATAGGAAGTAGTGTTTCTTCAGCTCCCAAATCTGTGTCTTTAAAGAAAATTAAATTCTCATCAAACATAGGAAATATAAGTTAATAAGATCATTTTGTAAGTATTCATACCTTTTTGTTTAAATTTCTGAACTGAACTGAATTGTTTCCCCTAGGTCTGTTAAAATATATAGACTTCTTTATAGTAGACCCCTGGCATTCATATTTCAAATTCAACTTCAGCTATTCAAAGACATAGACATCTGGAAGTCTATGACATGTAGGCAGGCTTTCTTTTTTTTTTTTTTTTTTTTTTTTAGGCAGGCTTTCTAATGGAAGTAATACCTACCTCATAAGGTTAATGTAAGGATTAAATGAAGTAACTAAGGGTAAGAATTCTTAATGCTGAACATGTGTCTGGTATTTGAGATACTGTGTCTTAACCTAACAAGAAAGCCTTGCTCTCTGTTTCTGCTCTTGGGATCTGGGAAGGAGTCATCATTTTTCTTTGGTAACATGCAGTGGTCACAGATAGCTCCCTCCTGTGCATGGGCAGTCCTTCATTGATGGAGGGGTGGATTATTTCTTCACTGTTATAGACACGCTAAAACTTAAAATTTTAGAGCCTAAACCTTTTTCTATTTTTGGAATTAAATTTTTAGGTCAGAGTTCCAGAAGGTGGAAATACTTAACCAAAAGATATGAATACTTTTAAGACTCTTGACACATATTATCAAATTGCTTTGATTTTACTCTTCTAACAGAAATGATACTTCTAAAAATATCTGTTCTTCAGGTCTGAGTATTTGGATTTTTTTGAAACTAATAGCTAAATTAATAGAAAATTGCATTTTCTCTTTTTAAAATTTTGTGGGTTTTTACACATTAGCAAGGTTGGCTATAATTCCATAGTCTTGATAATAGTTGAATCTTAATTGCCCACCTGTTTTAATGTGTTTCTTATTGATTCGAATGTTCTTTAAAAGTAACCCCACTATCCAGATCTCTTAAATTCCTGTTATGTATTTGATTTACTATTGTAATTTATTGCTTATTTACTATTAGTGTTTATGTCTTTACTATTTTATTATTTATTCCATTTTTCTTATTACTTCATGTCTTCATGCTTGGTAAGAATAAACCTATCATATATTTCCTAACACCCTCCTAAAAAAAGCTAATTCAGCTATTTCTATTCATTGTGTTTTGTACCTTCTAAAGTGATTTTTCCCAGTTCGAATTGGGCATTTGGATTTGGATAAAATTTAAATTGCTAATATGTTCACTTTTCTCCAAGTAATTTATAGTTTATGCCCTTACAGTAATCATCCTTCCTCTCTAGGAATGTATTAAGTTTTTCCATTTATTTTCTTTGTATTATGTTTTACTAAACTTGCATAGTTTTTTTTTTCATATAGATGTAATGTATTTTTTATTATAGATATTTCTAATTAGAGTAGCTTGAGATCTTTTTATTTTTAAGATTTTATTTATTTATTCACGAGAGACCCAGAGAGAGGCAGAGACATAGAGGGAGACGCAGGCTCCCCATGGGAAACCTGATACAGGACTCGATCCCAGGACCTGGGGATCACAACCTGAGCCAAAGGCAGATACTCAACCACTGAGCCACCCAGGTGTTCTGAGATCTCTTTTTCAATTTTATTTCCTTTGTGGTTACTGTTAATAATTAGTAAAGGCATCAAATTTTTGATAATCATGAATTTGTACATTTTTTTTCTAGATTTGTGTTTTTTTCCTTTTTAATGTGTGTTATTTTTAATTAAACTTTGTAATTTTTCCAGAATCATTCTAAATAGTGGCTTGCTTGTTTAGGCTTGAACAATTATTAGGAAATCATCCAGTATTTCACCATTAAGAGAATTATTCCCCGTCATGCTATGAAAGAATCCTTCTACTTTATGTAAAATACTGAATTTTGATTCCTTTCTTTTAATCAAATAAGAATGTTGGATTTTGTCAAGTTCCTTTAGGGTTAAAATGATCTTGATCTTGGAGTTTATTTGACCTATTTGTGTGACCATTGATAGATTTCTTCACAGTAAGCCATCCTTGCATTCCCTTGGATTTGTCCTCCTGGCAATCTTTTCCTCTTAACTAAACAATATAGTTTTTGGTAATGTGCCTTTAGACTTATTTTGAAGAGTCCTTATGTCACGTAATTACATTTACTTGGATCTGGTTGCTGTGCCTGTTGAGTTTTAAATTTCCTGAAGTTAATAAGTCTAAATATACAAGGAATTGCATGTAATGGAAAGGAATATTCTTTCTTCGCCAGTTGTGGCTCGCTCTTGTCATGTACCTAAAACACTTTTGGGGATTTTGATTCATAAAATGTTTAATTTTGGTTGGAAGTAGATACTTAAAATGTTCACTTATAATAAGCTCAGTAATCTATTCTTTCTACTCTTCTAAAAATCCAAGCTAGGAAACAAAATGTTCTTGAGAACTCTTTTTGTTATTCTAGTCTTGAGTATTATAATGTTTATTGTCTAATGCTCCAATCATTTATTAGGTCCTAGTATATATCCTTTAATTTTAAAATGGACACCACAAACTGTGGGAAAAAACTTGCAGTACCTCAGGCCTCACAGTATCATTTGATACCTCTTTATCATTTTGGTGTTTATCAATTTGAAATTGCATATATATAGCAGATTTATGTAATAAAACCCACTACGGGATCCCTGGGTGGTGCAGCGGTTTGGCGCCTGCCTTTGGCCCGGGGCGCGATCCTGGAGACCCGGGATCGAATCCCGCATCGGGCTCCCAGTGCTTGGAGCCTGCTTCTCCCTCTACCTGTGTCTCTGCCTCTCTCTCTCTCTCCGTGTGACTATCATGAATAAATAAATTAAAAAAATAAAATAAAATAAAGCCCACTACATTATTTTAAGCAGTAATGTTTTGTTTTGTTTCTTAAATTATCTAATGGAAAAATGCCTTTTTAATGGCTCATGATGTGAGATTATAATTTTGTGCCTTAAATATGTATCATTGTTTTGTTGATATTATTTGCCATTTTACTGCTAATTATAAAATATGAAACAACTTTTAAGTAACTAATAAGTATAGGTGCTTAAGTAATCGCTTTCGATACAGATTTTGTATTTCAAAGCTTATTCATTTTGATCTAATTAGGAGCAGTGCTTTTTGAAGTTGTGTATTTACAGACACTAAGGGATTGGTTGATTAATGAAGGATTTGTGAGCAGGTTGCTAAAAACATACACATATCTCTAGAGTGAAAATATATGTTCAACTAGAATTTAAAAAATTAAAATAGAAATATATGTTGATTAGAATTTAAGAGTAACTGGGAGTTGAAAATAGAAATTCAAATATATAGTCTTTTTAAATGAACAGAAAAATCACATATTCTAATTAACTTTGTAACCAATTTTATCCTTTGGTAAAGCACTTTCCTTATTGTACCTTATTTAACTTTCCTAGCTTAAGAAGTACCACATATCTTTAATGATTTATCTCTGTAATTCCTTGGGGTTATTATTCTGCATATCATTATTGTACTATACTCTGTCAGCAAATGGGCTAACACAAATAATCCTCTTATAGAATATATTTTAGAAAAATCTTATGGTTTTTTTTTATCACTTAAAGGATCCTGGATATCACTCCAACACAATATACAAAGGTATTTCCTGTTTTTACAACTACATGGCATTCCACCAAGGATAAACCATAATTTTTTAACCAAGCCCCTCTTTACAGACACCTGCATTATTTATAGTCTTTTGATACTATGATCAGTGCTATAACAAACATTTAAGTATTTTCAAATTTTTGTCAAATTATCTCCAGGATAAATTTCTATAAATGTGATTGCTGGCCTAAAGGGTAAATGCATATATGATTTTGCTAGACACTGCCAGATTCCCTCTTATAAGTCCAAAACTGTACTGCATTTTCAGAACTAAGCAGCTGAGTTCTTATATTCATTGAAAAACTATTAGCAATGAAATGGTTTACAAAGAAAGTGAAACAAACGAATTATGTTTGTTTTTATAGTAAACCAATGTTCCTTAAACCTAATTACATTTTAAAACATTTAAATGGTTTTAGGCCTATAAAGAAAGAAAATCACTTGTATGATATACATCAAAATCTACTACAGCCTTCCTAGGAAATGCTGCTTCAACTGTACTCAAGCTGCTAAAAGACATTAAGATACAACACTGAGACATATATAATTATTTTATCTGAGGTAAATTACTCTCACTTGTGTCTAGATTTTTTAAATGATTGCTTATAGGGAAGGAATGAGCCAAAGAGTCAGGGAATATATTTTGCTTTTGTATTTTTACTTTGGAATCATTTAAATATTTTATATAATGAGACAAATACATGTAACCAACAAAATAAACAAGTTCTGCCCCTAAGAATATAAAGTCAGACTGAATCAAATGAACCTAACAGTACACATTTGATAGTATAAACTCATGAGAATGACTTTAAAATACAGTAATTTGACTGTAAGTTTCAAGTGATATGTTGTCTAAAGACAAAGAGCAGCAAAAATCCTGTTTTAAGTAATCATATTGCTTGTGTTAATGCTAGTATTCTAAGATTTTTTTGTCTTGTGTGATAGATTAAAAAAAATCGATGTAATTAGTAACAGATTTTCTGCATGTTTTAAAGCAAACACAGGTATAATTTATAGCAACTTATGATGTATTTTCATTTAAAAGTTTAAAGAAGGGGACCTTCAGGAGAAAAGGTACTGAAGATCCTTATTACAAGTTTTGAAACTGGTTCATGTACTGTTTTCCTTTATATATATATATACAAACATATATGTATATATATATATTTGTATATATATATATATTTGAAAATGTTCATAATAAAAATGCTTTATGAATTTATCATTCTGCTTGGACCCATGCTATCTCCTTTATCCTTTTCGAATTCTAGATTGTTAGCTGATTTGGAAACCTTTTCATTCTATAAAGAGAAGTTATTTGCTTAAGGTTTAAATACTGTGACTCATTGCTCACTTTTCTAGGGGAATACGATTTTAGAATTCTATTATAGTTTAATAATTCTGAATCATCTGGCACACAGAATAGCTGATACAATTTCTGCCAAGTGCAGAGGGACATATATTTAAAAAGTGTACATCTCTCCTTTGAGTGTCAGCTCTTTGAGAGCAGGAACTAAATGTCTTTTGTTCACTTAAGAATTACAATGTTTGTATATTAGGTATTTGATAAATATTATATGAATAATAAACACCTGTACTTTGTTATCAAACAACATTTATATAGCACCTTATATGCTTTCAAAGTGCTTTCAGTTATAATCTCATTTTCCCTTCCTAAATTTCTCATATGTAGACATTAGGCATTATTTCTGTTTAATGGAAGAAAAATAGGCAATGTACAGAAAACAATGCTTGAAGTTATATAAATTCCAGAAAACTGCTTATAGTTTTAGGGAAGCAGTTAATAGTTAACTGCTTATAGGGAAGCAGTTAATAGTTAACCTAGTTAATTAATAACTAGGTATAATGAAGCACCAATTGCAGATTCTGGGGTGATTTTCTTAACCAATAAGGATAAGCATCTCCCTACATATATTTTACCTTCAGATATCTTTGTTTGAACCACATAGAGTTGTGAGGTTTCAAGATCAAAATGAGTTGAAGATCAGCAGTTTCACACCATCCAATCTGTAGAACAATAGGGCTGCTGAGAAAGAAGATGGACAAAAGCTGAGACCCCTTCATCTCTGTCTATGTTGTACTCACCCCTAAAACTGACAGCTGAATGGGAACTGCTTTTTCTGGCTTCAGGGATCATTTGTACTAAAAGCTACCCTTCGTTTCCTTCTCAATTCATCTGAGACTCATTTTTATTAACATAGCATGGCCATAGATGCTTGGCATTAATAGCTATAGCAAAGAGTGGAGACAGAACCCTGGCAGCAGTGCATTAAGGGAATTAAAAGTATTACTGCCAGTCAAAGAACTACTGACTGCTTCAACCTGTCTAGTAAAGAAAGAGTAGAAGATATTTTCTCCCCAGTTCAGTAGAGCCATATTATGTGGGCAGTGGAAGTTTGGTAATGAACTCTGCATGCCAAGCTACCCTTCAGGTCAGGACCTGGGAGAAGAATCCTATTAGTGCTAAGACGAAAGTTGGGACAAAAGGAAATTAAATATATTCTTCCTGTTGATAACATTGGACATTCATAGATAAAATTCAATACTGAGTTAACTCATAGACTCTATTACTAGACTTTGGAGCATGATAGTATTTATAAAGCAAAATTTTGTACCTAAGAATTGAAATATGGTAAAAAGCCAGAAATATTAACCACCATTAATATTTGGTGACACTTAGTTGGCATTATCAATAATAGAAAATACGAGTGGAAAATGAGATGAAAAGATATGCCCATAGGAGCTGAAAGTAAAATGTGAATGGTTGACATAAGTAATAACATATGGGAAAACAAAAATTCATTAATAGCATCTGGTATGGGTTGAATTGTGTCACCCCACCCCCAAAATTCATATGTTGGACTCTTCACCACCACTACTCTCAGAATGACTGTATTTGGAGACAGACTCTTTCAAGGAGTAATTAAGTTAAAATGCGACATTAGGGTAAGGTCCTAATCCAATTTGTCTGCTGTCCTTAGAAGAAGAAATTTATGCAGAGATAGCCAGAGGAAGACCATGAGAAAGCATAGAAGACTGCCATCTACAAGGCAAGGAGAGAGGTCCCTGCCAATACCTTGATCTTGGATTTCTGCACTGTAAGGAGATGAATTTCTGTTATTTAAGTCACCTAGTCTGTGATACTTTGTTGTGGCAGCTTAAGCAGACTAATACATCATGGTCAAGCCACTTAATGGTAGAATCAGCATTCCCCAAACTGAATCAGATCTAAAAAATAAGTTTTAGAAACTCTTCAATAATATATCTTGAAAAGGACAAAACGATAGAACTAAAAAAGGAAGATTTGTGTATGTTTTTTAGATCTGTAGCAAATGGAGATAAGCCATTATATCTGTTCCCATTCCCTGCTCTTTACCCCCCAAAAACAAAAGTATATGACAAGAAATGCAATAAAGGAAATCTTTCCTCAGTGGTAATTTATAAATCATAAATGAAAACTAGAATACTGGAAAATAATTATCTTAGTTTCCTAGGACTACAGTATCAAAATAGTATGAACTGGGTGGCTTAAAGCAACAGAAACTTACTAACTTACAGTTTTGGGGGATGGCAGCCCAGAATGAAAATGTTAGCAAGGCTGTGTTCCCTCTAAAGGCCCAAGGGAGGGATCCCTGGGTGGCGCAGCGGTTTGGCGCCTGCCTTTGGCCCAGGGCGCGATCCTGGAGACCCGGGATCGAATCCCACGTCGGGCTCCCGGTGCATGGAGCCTGCTTCTCCCTCTGCCTGTGTCTCTGCCTCTCTCTCTCTCTCTCTCTCTCTCTCTCTGTGACTATCATAAATAAATAAAGAAAAAAATTAAAAAAAAAATAAAAATAAAGGCCCAAGGGAAAGAACTGTTCGATGCCTCTCTCCTAGTTTCTGGTAGCCTTGGATGGTTTTTGGCTTGGAAATGTATCACTCCAGTGCTCTGTCTTCACATGACACTCCCCACGTGGGCCTCTTCATCTTCCCTCTGTATATGTGTCTCTCTCTTCACATTTTCCCTTTTTATCTGATACTATTCATATTGGAATAGGACTCACTCTAGTGATCTCATTTTATCTTGATTACCTCTGCAAAAACCCTGTTTCCAAATATTGTCACATTCACAGGTACTGTGGGTTAGGACTTGGACATACTTTTGAGGGACAAACACAATTCCACCCGTAACACTAATGTACCAACATGCTAGCAGTGTTAACAACTGTGCCATCGTCACTGTGGGTATTTTTTTTTTAACTTTTCTGTTTTTTGCTGCAATGTGCATGTATTCTTTTTATAGTCTGAACAATCTGAATGTTATTCAAAAAGTAAGATAAATGATTTTTGTAAAAATCTCACTTTTAAATTATTTTTGTACTAGCTCCCAGTTTTTATGTTATATAATCCTGTTTGGTTTAAATTATTTTCTGATTCAGCAAGAGTCCATTTGCATTAATGTAACATTTAGCAATCTGTCATCTGCATAATTATACATCTGTGATTATAGGTAGGGTAGAAGAAACTTCTCTCTGAATTAAAATGGTCTGTTAACATTTGTTATCTGTAGAGAGCACACTGATATTGGTGGTAAGAGGAGGACTATATGAATAAAGTAGGCATTTAGCAACAGGTATATGAGCAGTGTGAACACCATCAGTTACCTCTAGGTCCTGAGTCCCCAGGCTATGAGGGTTTTCTCACACATTAAGCAAATAGATGAAGCATCTCAGTAGGCAGGATGTCATTCTATCTGCATCAGACACCAACCTCTTCATTGGTTTTGTGTGAGCTAGTGGTTAGTGCTTTTTAAAAGTATGGTTTTACAAGCTTTCTAATGAACTGACTTCTTTTTTTTTTTTTCTTCTAGATTTGCCTACTATGGATAACGCAGTGCTTTTGGAATTATTTAGATTGGATAGAAATCTGCCATTATATTGCTACTTGTGTTTTCCTTGGTCCTGACTATCAAGTGTATATCTGCATAGCTATTTTCAAACATCTGCAACAAGATATTCTGCAGCACACTCAGACTCAGGATCTGCAGGTTTTCCTGAAAGTAAGTAACTTTAGCGGGAAAATGATGGTCAAGAGTTCATAGCTAACTTTGATGGGAGGCTTGAGTCAGACACTTTTCTCAACAATCATCTAAAAAAAACCTTAAGAGGTGGTACTGTCATTCTCATTTTAGAGATGAGGGAACTGAGGCATCAACTTAAATTGTTCAAGATGGCACACTAGGGAGTGGTGGGACTGGAGCTGTGAAACAGCTAAGCTGTGTGCTAGCCAGTGTGCTATCCCACAAGATGTATTGTCTGTCTGTCTATATATATTCTTTATATCTTATCTGGTCACTGAAAGTTCAAGTTACTGTGTTAAGACAGAGTTTTAAAACATTTTTTAAAACATTTAATGTAATTTCCTGTACCTTCATATTCTAATTTTTTTTAAACTTTCACCTATTTTTATAAAATGTTTCCATGAAAGATTATTCTATAATAGCATTCTTTTAAAAAAGTCACTATATTATAGAAGTTAATATTTTAAAACAAGATATAACTTATTTTCTCTCTCATAATAATGTGAGTTTTGAAGCTGTGGACTTTAGGAAATACAGTTATATAAATACATGCTTATGTACAATTCTTGATAGAAATCCAACTCTATTTAAGTTAAAATCTTTCCTTGCATTTGAAGTATGTTTCCCTCCACCTGCTCCCCTCACCATCCTACAGGAACACATAATGCATACATACACTAAAACCAGCATTTGTCCTTTGCTAGGTTTTCTCTAGATCCACAAATAATTTCTATGTTAATTAGTTTTATCATTCTCCTTTACCGCTAGATACTTGTCAGAGCTATTTTCCCTTTAATAATGATTTTCTATATAAATAAATGTCATTGATTATTCAAGATTGCCAAACTATCCAGCTGAATTCAAAATATCTCTAACTTTATTGTTTTATTTCATAAATACTGAATTCAAAAGATCTCTAACTTTTATGTATATCACTAGATTGTGATCTTAGGAAATTTTTATTTTTTTTAAGAGAACGAGAATGAGCATGAGTGGGTGGGGGCGAGGGGCAGAGGGAGAGAGAATGAGAGAGAGAGAGAATCTTAAGTCCATGCCCAGCAGGGAGCCTGACACAGGACTCCATCTCAAGGCCCAAGATCATGACCTAAGCCAAAATCAAGAGTTGGGTGCTCAACTAACTGAGCCACCCAAGCGCCCCTTGGGAACATTTTTAATGAAGAAATATTCCAAGACAATGATTGTACATGTAAAAGGAAAACATAGGTAGAAAAAGAAAAAAATTATCTGCAAGAGTTAATTTGTAGAACAGAGGTGGTTAAACAAATGGGGATGATGTTGAAGACAAAATGTTGATTCCTTTTTAGTAAGGAACACTTTCACCACTACTGTGGTCAATTATAGGAATTTCAGAGTTTGAAACTTTCCCAAGCCCTTACACTAACACTGTCATTTTCTAATCTTGTATCCCACTTTAGTTTCCCTTACAGTGTTTGTCACTAGCTGAAATTATTTTATATATATTTTTGCCAGTCTACCTCAGTATAATGTATATGTTCCACAAGAACAGTGATCTTGTCCATCTCATTTACTAATGTATTTTCAATGCCTTGAACACTAGGCATTGTTCAAGTACCTAATACATATTGGTTGAAAGAGTAAACAATACAAATAAAGGGAAAGAGGAATATTTAATAACATTTAAATAACAAACATTTAATAACAAACATTACTGAATTCTTTAAATCTAATTATTGTTGGTGATCATTGCAATTTCTTCTCTTTGTTAACTACTTCGTGATAATGCTATCTGTTTAAAACTAAAGAATTTTCCAATGAGTGGGAAAAAGATTACTACTCAAGTCCTATTCAAATTACTAAAATTTTAATTGAATTGGTTTAAATCCAAACTAAGAACATGTTGGCAAAGAATTAATTTTAGCACTTGTCCTGGAACTGACCTTACTCCTGTTTGCATTCATCTGAGGGATTAAGAAAAATATCTTTCTGATATTGGAGTTCATTTCATTTTTTGTTTAATTTTCAGCAGGTAGGTCTCAAGTTCAGTGATCTCTTTTGGTGGACGGTTATTCTTCTTGTGAGATAAACTCCAGTGTGGTTTTTTTAAATATGCATTTATATACCCCTTCAACTACTCTATTAAGCTCTCTTATGACCTGTTGTTTTCCATGTATATAAGCATATATAGACTCTTTTCCACTTATTCACATATTAAACAATAATGAAACTTTAATAAAGTGATTTTCATTTTTCCTTCCCTTGGAAGACAGCCCAAGTCAGAAATAGTTATATGATTTGAAAATTTCTCATTCAGCTATGGTTATAAGGATTAAACCTGGGGAATTATGTTTTATACTTTCTAACCCAGAAATCTCAGACTTATACAAAGGATGAAAAAAACTTAATGATTTTCCATAAAACTATATACTACAGCTGTAATACTATTCTTATATAGTTATTTCCTGACTATACATATTGAAATATGATTGCTTCTGAAGAGATAAAATAGATCAGAAGACTTTTACTTTTTAGTGTATTTGTTGTTTTTATTTTTGAAGAATGGATCCATACTTCTTTCATAATAAAACTTTTTAAAAGGATATTGAACCATCATACAAAAATAGATAAGCATCTATTGTAAGTGTAGTCAAATAATCAGGCCCAGTTGAAGTTTCCAAAATATTGAAAAATCACAAACATGTTTTCAACTATTACCAGCTATTCTGAGAAACTTCGGGTAATGAGATGGCTCTAAAAGATCGAAAATATGCAGTTAAAATTTTCCTGGTTTAAGTTTCATTTATTGACAGAAAGTGACATGATATAAACATTGCCTTAGGAATAATAGTAATCAGTCTGAAGTATATGTAGTATAGAGATAATATTAACCTGTTTGTATTTATTTGGATTTAGGCTCAAATTAGGTGTTGGGGGTCTAGACTTGTTGCCCATGTTTCTGACAGCCCACTGAGCAATTCTTTGTGATCTGTGTCTTAAAAAGATTTGGAACTTAGACCATGTGGTGAATGAACATGAATAGTCTGGCTAAGCTTACTTAAAAAATATTCCCCCAACCAAAAAAAAAAAAAAAAATCCCTCTTTAACCTAAACCACTGAATGATTAAATGAATGGATGGCATGGGCATAAAATGATTATCAGTAAGGTATTTCCTGAGTTTTTCACGGTTATCTTTGTAGATACAACAAGTATGTGGGTTTGCTAATAGAGCAGTCTTATTATATTTTATGTATAATAAGTGCATTATTCCCACACTGTGGTGATTGATAGATCAGTACTGAGCTAAGACAACTTTTGAAGGTACGCTGGAGGGCTTAGTAATTGGACTTAGGGTCCTGGATGTTTTTATCTTGACAGATGATGGTTCAAAAAAAATCTGTGGCCATCACATTTACCAGAATGAAAAACATCATCCAGAAAAATAAATATAGGACTCTCAAATATACCAGTGAGCTTGAAAGTCAAAAGGTTTTCTTTTTAAGTGGAATCTCTTTTTCTCTCTCTCTTTCTCTCTCTCTGTCTCACACTCACACACTCGTGCAAGCAAGCCAGTTTAGAAGGAGTTTAATAGTATTTTAGAAGAACCACTGTTTTAGCCAACTGGCTATACTGAGTATCTCTCTAGCATGATAATAGGCTGGCAATGATCTTGGTTTTAGTTTGTGAATTCAATTGAATTCAACTTGGGGGAAACTTCACTGAAATGCCAGACTAAGAAAAGATTGCCTTCCAGTGAAAATCAGCTGTGAAGGCTCAAAATACTTAATTAAAATGCTTCAACTAAATCCTGCACGTTATGGCAAAATCAATTTATAATTATGAAAAAATCAGATTAATTTCAATCCAATCAGTAAATTGTCAAGAGGACTGTTGTTGTTCCTGCAGCTGTTAGCAGAACATGTTGACAGGGTAAGGAATGGAGATCAGACTGAGAAACGTGAATTGCTAAGTTTTCAAAAATACACAGTACAAAAGATAATTCACCGTCTGAGGGAATAGATGAAACACGTTCAGTTTTATGTTAACTGTGGTTGGCAAACTGGTGCTTTTCATTGTTCTTGTATCACTTGAGTTTGCCTGCATTCAAATTCTGGCTCTGTCACTTGGTAAACTTGGGCACATTGCTTGCTGAACCTCTCTGTGCCTCAGTTTTCTCATCTGTATAATTGGGTGTGAAATAATACCTATTACATGGAATTATTGAGGAATTAGATGGTATCTTTTTTTCTTCATTTATTTAAATTCAGTTAACCAACATACAGCACATCACCAGTCTCAGATGTAAGAGTTCAGCAATTCATTAACCGCATATGACACCCAGTGCTCATCACATCACGTGTCCTCCTTAATGGGTTGCTGGAGGGGAGGTGGATAGGGGGATGGGATAGCTGGAGGATAGCTTTGTGTAAAATACTTCTAGAACATTTTCTGGCACATAGAAAGTGCTTTAAAAAAAAGCAATTATTTGAATATCTACATCTCTGTTGCATCCTTCTCTTGTTATTAACTGAAGAAAAAAACATGTGTAGAGAACATAGCAAAGGAAATAGGCCTTTCTCCTGAGTCCATAGCTATTTACTTTGCTCCCATTTATTCTTCTCTAGCGCCTTAGACATCATAGTATATCGTAGTAATACCTGGCATATAGTTCAGATCTAGGTCAGGATCATTTTTTTTTTTTACATTGTATCTGATCAAGGCCTGTTCCCTCATTTACCCAGCCAGGATTGGATCATCTCTGTAGTCATCACATACGCTCATATATCCATCCCTCAGCTGAGTTAAAACCTATTTATTTATTTATTTTTAATTTTTTAATTTAAATTCAATTTAGTTAACATAAAGTATATTATTAATTTCAGGGATAGAATTTAGTGTTTCATCAGTTGCATGTAACACCCAATGCTAATTACATCAAGTGCCCTCCTTAATGCCCATCATCCAGTTACCCCATGCCCCCACTCACCTCCCTTCCAGCGACCCTCAATTTGTTTCCTATAGTTAAGAGTTTTTTACGGTTTGCCTCCCTCTCTGTTTTCATTTTATTTTTCCTTCTCTTCCTCTTTGTTCATCTGTTTTGTTTCTTAAGTTCCACTATGAGTGAAATCATATGGTATTTGTCGTTCTCTGACTGACTGACTTTGCTTAGCATAATATCCTCTAGTTCCATCCACATTGTTGCAAATGGCAAGATTTCATTCTGTTGGATGGCTGAGGAATATTCCATTGTGTGTGTGTGTGTACCACATCTTTATCCATTTATCTGTCAGTAGATATCTGGGCTCTTTCCATATTTTGGCCATTGTGGACATCGCTGGTATAAACATTGGAGTGTGTGTTCCCTTTCAAGTCATTATGTTTGTATCCTTTGTATAAATACGTAGTAGTCCAATTGGTGGGTCATAGAGTAGTTATATTTTTAACTTTTTGAGGATCCTCCATACTGTTTTCCAGAGTAGCTGCACCAGTTTGCATTCCCACCAATAGTGCAGGAGGGTTCCCCTTTCTCCACATCCTCACCAACATCCATCGTTTTCTGAGTTATTAATTTTGGCCGTTCTGACTGGTGTGAGGTGGCATGAGTTAAATACTTTTAAGAATCACATACTCTGGGGCGCCTGGGTGGCTCAGTGGTTGAGCATTTAGGTGCTCAGGACGTGACCCCCAGGATCTCAGGATTGAGTCCCACATCAGGCTCCCCATGAGGAGCTTGCTTCTCCCTCTGCTGTGTCTCTGTTTCTCTATCTCTGTCATAATAAATAAAATCTTTAAAAAAAAGAATCACATACTCTTCCCTAAATATTTATGAAACTCATATTCTATCCAGAACCACACACACACTATGTAAAGGCCCCTGATCCTGAGGATCATTAGTGTGCCTATTAAAACTGACATATCTAGACTCCTCCCTAGACCTACCAAAACAATTTTCATGACAGGCCTGAATTGGCAGATTTTAGTATAAAATCTCAAATAGCTTGAAACTTTTAGAACATGTAAAAAATGTTACCTTTCAAACTGGAATCCAGAATGCCAACTCCGGAGATTCAAAAGTTTTGGGGCTATGCTAATTATTAGAGCTCTTGTTTAAATGGTGTCATCTCCTATTGTGATTCAGTTAATGAACAATAAGCGTTCTTTTAAAATAATGAATATGCACTAAAACAGTTTTTCTGGCATTGGATTTTTATTTGGTTAGAATAACATATTACTATAATTTCTCTGCAACTGAGATATAGTTTTATTTTTTATTATTTAAAAAAATATTTATTTATTTATTCATGAGAGACACAGAGAGAGAGAGAGAGAGAGAGAGAGAGAGAGTGGTGGAGACATAGGAAGAGGGAGAAGCAGGCTTTTCACAGGAGTCCGATGTGGGACTTGATCCTGGATCCCGGGATCACGACTGGAGCTGAAGGCAGCCGCCCAACCGCTGAGCTACCCAGGAGTCCCTGAGATAGAGTTTTAATGAGGAGTTGATCAGTGCCAAATCACACATAATTTGAATGAAGAGAATGGATAAATTCATAAATAGTTCCATGACTAGAGCAGTAACTGTTTAAAGTAAATTCTTGAACAGTAAGAATGGTCTTACTTCAATCCTATTTTTTTCCAAAAGCAAAGTGAAATAATCAAGAATCTTATAGTGAGAATGAATGAGTTAAGAAATAAAAGAATAAATAGCATTATAGTTATTTTTAAAATTAAGAGTAGAGTTCACATTTTTATGTTGGAAGGTATCAGCTCTAGCCTTAATGGTGTAATGTTATGCATACAACTTAACATCATTTAGTTCTTCTAGCTATGACATCAGATTTATAGATCAGAAATATTTTAATGTACCAACTATTCCTCCAAGTTACCCATATTTTAGGTGATACATGGCAAAATAAGTATAAGTTCTCCCAAGTTATTTGCAAGCTGTGGACTATTACTTATATGTGAACAGTGACATCCGAGGGAGGCCTTTATAAACATTCATTCCTACTGAGAATTGCATAGTGTGATATTTTTCCTAGTTGTATGCATTCATATGTCTCAACTATAAACTGATTGTCCCTAACCACAGTATCTGGTATAGGATAATTTATTTTTATCATTTTGAATTGCTTTTGTTTTTTGTTAGTAACTTTAACCTTTAAACTGTAATCTCTAGAAAGGCATGAATTGTCCAATTTTTAAATAACCTCCCAAACTCTGAACATAATACTACATTGGATCAGGTCTGATTTTTCTTCAGAATTTTTGTTTTACTTTGAAGGGTATGTATTGCATAGCTAGCATTTGGAAATGCTAAAAAAAAATTAGCCACATAATTTCCTTAAAGTCTCCAAGATTCTAAGTGAGTATTCCTACTGTTCTAATTTATTCTTGAGTGCCTCATTTGGGACACTAACCATTAAATTCAGAATTAGCACAGATATGCATTGTACCAACATTATAAGTTACAGACTATTGAAGGTTTTATGAACCTTCATTGCTGTAAAACAGATATTTCTTGCAACATTATAGGATCCTTTGATAAGCTTTAGGGTCTTTACTAATTAAAAATATGACCCATCATTCTGTAGTTGAAACTTTATCCAAAATATTAGGAAGATTTCATTTTGTAAGAGTTTATCTTTTTTTTAAGTTTATTAGAATTTTTTTAAAGATTTATTTATTTATTCATGAGACAGAGAGAGAGAGAGGCAGAGACACAGGCAGAGGCAGAAGCAGGCTCCATGCAGGGAGCCCGACATGGGACTTGATCCCAGGTCTCCAGGATCACGTCCTGGGCTGAAGGCGGCATTAAACCGCTGAGCCACCTGGGCTGCCCTAAGAGTTTGTCTTATTTTTTGTTAGCTGTAAAGCAAATTTGGTTTTAAAAACAGACAACCTTGTTTCAGGGACATGGTTTCACATACATACACAGCCTACTAGATAAAAAGCAATTACACATTTAGTAGCAATGTAAAACCCCACCTATAACTGTAAAAAAAGTCAACTATTTAAAATTCATTAACTTAGAATTGTGTTTCTTTACTCAAGTGAATTAACTGCTCTTGTATTTTTTGACAGGAAGAAGCACTACATGGTTTTCGAGTGAGTGATTACTTTGAATACATGGAGATTTTGGAACAAAACTACAGACCAGTGGTGCTGAGAGACATGCAGAACGTTAGGGTGCAGAACACATAAAGGGTGGAGCATGGTTTAACGTCATGTTTCATTTGTTTGTAAAGGAAACAGAGGGACTTGATTGTTTTCTGTGTCTATAACAACACATGCTTTGTGAATACACATATTGTGAATCAATACTGAGACTTTTTCAATATAATAATATATTCAACTAGGTATTATCTCAATTTGTGACATGAAGTAAGTTAATTTTTGTTAAGTTCATTGTTTTGTGAGGTTGTTTTAGAATCAAATCTAATTTACTTACAGTTCTTTACATTTAAAAGGTAGTCCCAATCAACACCTCTTTCTTCACCAGAAGATTAAAATATTTTTTTTTTCAATGAGTTTTGAAACAAGCATCAATACTGTAAATAATTGTTTGACTAGCCAGGCAGAAAGAGTCCATAGAAACATGGAAGACATTTGTTTTCTTCATGTTTTATCTACACATATAAAGGAAAATAGACAAAACCACAACTACTTATTTTACATGTGGAGGAAATAAATGATATTTATCACGACAAATGCTAAAAAAACTATTGTTCTTAGACATAATTGTTTTTAGGAAGTGCTTTTGATACCTATATCAACTTATAATTTTTCATGGGAAATGTAGTAGGCTCTACATGGTTCATTTAAAAGACAGATTATTTATTTCACACTAATAAGCATTTGACTTTCATTTACTGTGCATTTTTCTTAGTGATAAATTTTATTTGTAGTTAACTTAAAAAATGTTAAGGAGAATAATTTCTAAATTATTTTAAATGACTAACACGATGTTTTATTTAAATAGAAAGCTTTGCTCCAATGACAGAAATACAATATGCTAAAGTCTATTTTCTTTTAACTGTCACGTTTAATATATGAAAAATAATACATAAAAGAATTTTTCAGTTAGCAATTTTAACAAATTTTTTTGAATTCTAGGAAGTAGTCATTTTGTATGCATTACTTATATTTAAATATAAATCAACCATTAAAACCATTCTTAAACCTTTTTTTTTTTTTTTTTAAACGAAAAATAGCTCATCCACAAACTCCTTTTTCCTTTCAGTATCATGAAACAACTGGCACCATACAGTTTTCAGTTTTCGGATATTTGGCTATTGCAATATAAACATTCCAAAATTAGGTTTGATGCTGTAAATGCTAACAGCAGCTGCTCAGTAATGGTATTCTTAAAGGGCATTGGAAAAGTTGAGAAAAGAAAATTGAGCAAGTTAATTTGACATATTGCTCCCTTTAGCTCTGGTTAAGAGTTAAGTAAGAGAGTCCTACATTACTCAAAATACCAAGCTTAGTCTACTTTCAAACTTAATTTTGGAAAGCTGTAATACATATTTATGGTTTCATTTCTTCTCATTCTGTTCTTAACTTACTGTTATTGATACTAAGAAATTGCAGGTTTATTTCCTTTTTAAAAGCTCTTACATGGTAATTGGAAATACAAATGGAGAAGGAACTATAACTTAGTTTTATAATATTCATTGGTATTTTTGATTGGAAACTGAAGTAAGATCTAGGTAGTAACAGTTATATTTTGGAAAAGTGAATTCAGCTGGAGCCAGAAGGCAGTTTGTTTTCATTTGTTAAATAAATGTCTTACGAACAATGTCCTAGCAATTTGGTGAAATAAAATGGAAAATATGGTAGTTTATGTAGCTACCATTGTAAATAATTTTTGTACCTATTATTTTAAGAATACTCTTTAGAATAGGAATCAATACAACCTTGCCTAGCCTTTTTTTTTTTTTTAAATTATTTAAAGTAGAAGTCCTTAGGACAGAGTTTATTTCTAATTTGTGAACAGGTACCTCATACATTTTACAAGATTCACTATAAGAAACTATTTTATGATAATAATGTAAACAAATTTGTGAAAATGTTTAATTGGTCATATATGAATCTATCAATACCTGTTTTCAAAATATCATCTCTGTTTTATGCCTCCTTATGATGCATAGGCACCTAAGGAATATGTGAAGGTAAAGTAAAACTCAGAAATTAGTCTAACCTTAACAGAATTCTACCCAAATTTATGATTATCAAATTATGTCATGCTCTAGTTTGATTTTCCAATTCTAAGATGTTAAAGAAATTTCTTTGGTTATTCATTAAACAGACTTGTTTTCAGGATTGCACATATAATGAAATTTTTAATATTCAGGATATGATAAATGAAATAACAGCACTGCCACTCAGAGAGTCCACAGTCCTTATGGAGAGATGAATAATTTTAAACTGTGAAAATGCAGTTTTAAAGATGACAAGAGTTGGTCTCTGGATTCGGTGCCTTTAATAAAAACAGTTTTGATGGAGTAGTGGTTTATTTGGAGCAGGGCTAATTGATGCTGAGAGGAAAGACTGGAGAGTAGTCCTCCTAGGAGCACTGTTGAACAGGGAAAGAGGGTGGTTGCTAGAGAAGGCCTGGGGTCAAAAGACTTTTTGAAGATGGAAAATGGAAGCATGTTTATATGTGAATAGAAATGATGCAGTAGAGAAAGAAAAACATGCTAAAGAGTGAATGTCATGAGACTCCTTATTGGAAGAATGAAAACTGTTAATAACCATTTTGGAAGTTTGGGTGTTTTTGTTTTTGTTTTTTCAAATTAAACACACAGTTCACTACATGATTCAGCAATACTCCTTCTAGCCATTTCCTCCAAAGAAATAAAAAAATATGTCCATATAAAGGCATGCATGAATAATACAGTTTTATTCATCATAGTCCCATCTATGGAAACAACTCAAACCTCCACTGGTGAATGGATAAACAAATGTAGTTCATTCCATAAAATGGAATACAGCTCAGCATTAAAAAGTGCACACAAGGGATGCCTGGGTGGCTCAGTGGTTGAGCATCTGAGTTGGCTCTGGGTGTGGTCTCAGAGTCCTGGGATTGAGTCCTGCATCGGGCTCCCTGCATGGAGCCTGCTTCTCCTCCCTCTTCCTGTGTCTCTGCCTCTCTCTGTGTGTGTCTCATGAATAAACAAATAAAATCTTTTTTTAAAAAAAGTGCACACAAAAGGATACATATTATAGGGTTCTATTTATAAGAAGCTCTAGAAAAGGCATATCTATAGTGACAGAATGTTAGTGGTCCAGGGCTTAGGGCTGTGGGTGATTGTGAAGAAAGGGAATTTTCTACATAGAGGCAGAGGGGACATCTATATCAAAGTTGTAGTGATGGCTACATGACTGTATTTTTTTAAAGTACTTGAAATGTATGCTTAAAATGGGTGGATTTTAGTTTACATTTCACCTCAATAAAGCTGATTACCAAAAGATAAATCCTGCAAAGAGAAATTGACAAACCCATTATAATGGAAGAGTTTCAGCATTAGCAGTTATGTTAGCTGTAGGTTACTTGTGGATGCCTTAAACAAGTTGAGGGTGATCTTTTCTATTCCTATTTTGGTGAGAGTTTTAGGAATAGAATTTCTATTGGAAAATGATTTTATGTGAAAGTAATCTTTGCATGAGTTTCCCCTGTTTTTCGTCTTATTGATATGGTAACTTCCCAACATTTCCTAATGCTAAACCACCCTTGCATTCCTAAGATTAACTTGCCTTGGTCATAATATTTTATCAGTTTTACATACTGTTAGATTTGATATTATGTTAGGAATTTTAATGTCTATGTTCATAAGGGATATTGATCTGTAGTTTTATTTTTCTGATTTTGATATCATGGTAGTGCTGGCTTCGTAAAATGAGAAGTGCTCATCTGTTTTCTAGAAGTTTGTATATAAATGGTGTTATATTTTTTCCTTCAGTGTTTGGTAGAATTACCCAGTGAAGCTTGGAATTTTCTTTGTGATAAGATTTTTGTGAAAAAATTAAATTTCTCTAATAGGTATCTACATGGCTATTCAAGATCTCTGTTCTTCAGTGAGCTTTGGTAATCTCTTTTAAGGAATTTCTCCATTTTATCAAATGTCGAATTTATGGCCACTGAGTTGTTCATACATTACTTTGTTACATTTTTAATATGGGTAGAATTTGACATCACTGCTCTCATTTTTGGTATTGTATCATTTGTATCTTGTTTTTTTTTTCCTTGATCTGTCTGGCTAGAAGTTCATGAATGTTCTTAACTAGCTTTTAACAATTTCTCTTTTTCTGTTTTCTCTTCCACTGATTTTCACTCAGAACTTTATTACTTCCTTCCACTTACTTTCAGTTTCACTTACTCTTGTTTTTCTATTTCTTAAAGTCATTTAGTTAAGATCTTTCTTTTCTAATATTGGTATTTAATGCTATGAAATTCCCAATAAATACTGCCTTAGCTGCATCCACAAATTTTGATATATTGTTTATAAATTTTATGTAGTTGTAAATATTTTATATTTTACCTTTTGATATATGGATTATTTAGAGATGTGTAATTTAGTTTCCAAATATTTTGAGATTTTTTCAGATCTAGTTGATCCCCAACAACACAGCTTTGAACTGTACAAGTTCGTTTATACATGGATTTTTTACATTGCAGTCCTGCAGATGTATTTTCTCTTCCTAATGACTTAACATTTCCCCCCTAGTTTAGTTTAAGAATATAATATGTAAAATATACAAAATATATGTATTAATTGACTGTTATCAGTAAGGTGTCCAGTAAACAGTAGGCTATTGGTAGTCACATTTTTGGGTGAGTCAAAAGTTATAGGTGGATTTTCCAGGAATTATGGGGGTGGGAGTGTCAGCTCCCATAAACACTGTGTGGTTCAAGGGTCAAATATATTTGTTATTGATTTTTAGTTTAATTTCATTGTGGCTAGAACATTCTTTATGTTAATCCTTTTAAATTGATTAAAACTGGTTTTATGTCCCAGATAATCTACCCATAAATGCTTTTCATGTAACTTAAAAGGAATATATATTTTTCTGCTTTTGTGTGGAGTAGTCTCTGAGTCTCAATTAGACTAAATTGTTTGGTATTGTTTGTCTTCTGTATCTTTATTGACCTTTCTGGCTATTTGTTTTAGTTATTGTGAGAGTAATGCTGAAATTAACTGAGATTGTGGATTTGTCTGTTTCTCTATTCAGTTCAATCAGTTTTTCCTTCATGCATTTTGAAGCTCAATTATTAGGTATATAAATTTTATGATTGTTATATACTTTGATGAATTAATTGCTTTATCTTTATGAAATAAACTGTTTATCCCTAGTAATAGGTTTTCTTTTGAAGTCTACATTCAATATTTAATAGTCTTTGGAATTTAATATTGATATAGCTATTCCAAGGTTTTGTTTTTTTGCTTAGGATTTACATGATCTTTTCCCATTATTTTACTTTTACCCTTTTGTATTTTTATATTTAAAGTGATTTTAATGTAGGGAGCATAAAATTGGGTCTGGGTCCACCCCTCCCCCAATCAGGCAAATCATGCCTTCTAATTAGGACGTTTAGACCACTTACATTTCATGTAATTATTGATATGTTTGGGTTTATATTTTATGTTTGCATTTATCATCTTGTTTTCTATTATTTCAACTGTTTTTATTCCCATTTTAAATTTTGCCTTCCTTTGGAATGATTGTTTCAGTTGATTCCATATTATGCCCTTCATTGGTTTATTATATGGATTTCTTTCTTTATATAGTAGCGCAACTTGCAGGTTTATGGGACACATCTTTAACTATCCACAGTCCACCTTCAAATAATATTATACCATTTTGTCTTTAGTATAAGAACTTTACAATCAATAAACTCCCAAACCTTACTGGATCACTCTAATCCAAAGCATTCTCTCATTTCTCTTAAAATATAAAAGGTTTCTTAACTATCCTCCTATAAATAATTTTATAGTCTTATGCTATTTCTTATGTTATTATTTTGAATTTTTTTACTCTCATTATTTAATGCCAGCATTATTATTCAACAAATGTATCAGTAGTAGATATTTTTCTTTGGGAATGTCATCTCCTCAAAATTAAGTATATGTTTCAAAAGGACTGAGGCAAAGGTTAATTCCCATTTCCCAGAAATTCTAGCCTAGTGCTACGCACACAGCAGAATATCAGATTATTTTCTGAATGCAATATCAAAGTTTTTTTGAATTATTACAGTAATACAGAAGGAACATAGTTTGCTACCTTAGACCACAGTTTATTCTCCACTCCTTTTACAGGTAAAGCAGGGAGGAAAAAACCTAGGTCCTTGGTACAAATGTTTTCTGCTTATTTGCTGTGGGATGTATTTTTAATAAAAATAACAGCCTACTAAATTCTGTTTAGCAACAGTTATAACTAAAATGTATGTAAGTTTTCCTTCTTTTTGTGTGTATGTGTGCATGTGTGAGTGGGTCATTGCCTATGGGTATTATTTCGGCTATAACATGTACCTGATAGGCTTTTGTGACCTAGCTGAGGAATCTAACCATTATTTTGAAATACCTTTTGAAATACATCATGTGTGCTTATCTTTTATTTATAAAAATTGACAGATAAATATAGTATTTGAATCTGTATAATCTCTCTTCCTAGAAATCATCAGGTGGACAGTCATATGTCCTAAATGATATAGTTATGAAGGCAAAAGGCTTGAACATCTCATGTGTCAAGATCTCTCCTAGTACAATGATGCTGAATATTTCTAAATTTGTTCTTCCTAAACTTGTCCTTACTATTCCTTTATTATAGATGATGGTTTAGACATAGGCCAACAAACTCCTTTATTTACAGCCTCCTTCTGTAAATAAAGTTTTACTGGAACATTGCTTATTTATGTACTGTTTGTTGCCTTTTTACAATGACAGAGTTGGATAGTTGTGACAGTATGTGTTTTCCGCAAAACCTAAAATATTTATTTTCTAACCCTTTATAGGAAATTTTTGCCAGCTCTAATTTAGAATACAAATTACATGGTAAACCCAAATTCATTTTGGGATAAACTTTTTAGAGATACAGAGACGCTAGAGGACATCTAATCCAAAAACCTTTATTTCACCAATGAAGCTAAGAGTCAGAAAGTGAAGAGGGGGTCCCAAGATTATAGAAAAGAAATATAATGCAATAGTTAAAATTGAGAGCTGAGGAAGCAGACTGCCTGAATTTAGATCCTGGCTCTGTCATAAGTTATTTAACTCCTATGTACCTCAGTTTACTTGTTGGTAAAATGAGCCTAATAGTAGTACCTACCTCATACGATTCTGATCTAATGCATGTGTTTTTAACAACTCCGTAGCAAGCCTTCAGTAAATTTTAGCTATTATTATTTTTTATCATAAGGCTAGTTGGGGATTGCAAAGTCTGGAACCTAGCTCTTCTGACTTCAAGCTCAAACTTCTTTCAACTGTATTATTTATTTATTCATTTAATCAGCATTTTTATTAAATTCCTACTGTGGATCAGACACTTCTGGGTATGGTTACAATCTTTTCCTTCATTCAGCCTTTTCCAGGAATAATATATTTCCCTATTCTGTTTTCCTTACTAATTATAAAATGAAAGAAAAGTCCTGTACAATCCAAGGTTAGACATATTTTTGTATTTTATTCAGTTTCTCCATGTTTCCTTCCTGTTTTGAAAGGTTAATTTTTTTATACCCTAGATTTTGTGATATAGACAGATCAATGTATAATGGATTAGCAATGTATTTTGAATTGTTTTATATTCTCCAGTGATAAATAAAATGTTTTATGTGACATTTTACTAACATAGTCTTTGTAGCAAAATCGACTTACCTACATTTTTTTTCAACAGAATATTAAGAGTTATTACTTAAGTAAATACATTGACACCTACTTATCTGATGAGTTTAAACAGGGTCGGCGCAGTTAGCCTCATATAAACCCTGAATTTCACCACTAGCAATATTTTAGCTTTTAAAATCAGTTAACTTCTTTGGCATGTTTCCCACTCCATATTTTGTTGGCAATAGGCCACCATGAAATGCTAAGCACCATGGAAGTAATTGGACTGTCATGTTTGCTAATAGAGTGCATTTGAGATACATTGGGGGAGACAGTTATTAAAATGTTGGCTGTTAAAATTTGATCATATAATCCAAGATTTAGGCTTTGATCTGCTATCAGAATAAGTGTCATTTCTTTACTGAATAACACATTTATACTTAGTCTTTTCCTAAAATGTTAAAGTTCATCCTTTTTAGAGCATCTCTAAAATCCTTTCTCATAACATCACATATAATTTACTACAGTTTCATTGGAAATCATCAGATAATGGAAACCAAAATGTTTCTTTTGGTCAAATGATTTCCATATCATATTAACATAACTGTCTACAATTTAATTTTCCTCAGACTCAGAGCAAATTTCTCAAATTAATGTTTTGCTTACTATCATGAAATTATTTTGGCTTAAAAAAAGTATTTATTAGAATGGATGATGGGTATAGCAGAGACTGGTTAATGTTCTACGATCAGTTTCCTCTTCCTGAGCTAAGTATATTGCATGGCATTTAATCAGCTTCACTGATGTTAAGTGAGCCAGCCAAGGCATAAAGAGCAGGTGTGCATTCTCTATGAGCTTTCTTTTCTCTTTCCTGGTGCCCTGGAACCTGGATACTTGAATTTGTGAAAAGGAAAATCTCCCTACCAACTCACGTTGGGCTGTGACCTGAGGTAGAAATCAATCTTGCATTAAGTACCCTGTGAGCTTTGAGTTTCCCCATTTCTTTGCCCCTCTCTAAATAATTTTTGATGTGCCTACATAGGCATATTCTTAGTTTCACAGTATTTTATTAGATTTCATATTAAGAATATTGTATAGCACTAATACAATTAAGAAAATATCTTCATGCACTTCATTGATATTTTTACCAATTAGTAAACAGTTTTGTGGACACAATAGGTACTATTTGACTAGCAGATATGTGTATTAGCAAGGAAGGCTTGTTTCTGTAGATGAAGGCTGGGACATCTAAAGATACCTATTAGGGTATTAATCTCTGCAAGCTCAAGTTTGATCACCATTATGTATTTTGTATATTATTCTAAATGATAATTTTTAGCATTTATAACCTAATTTTTGACACTTAGAGTGATGTGTACATTGAAAAGTATTCTCAAGGTATTGTATACAATTAATGTAAAACTACTACTGACTGGAAAATTAACAAAAATCAGAAATGTCACTTGAATGTGCAAGCTGGCAGAAAGACAACACTAACAAACACACACAGGTAAGATAAGGTTAGATTAAGTTCCTGGCTTATTTAACCAAGGAAGTAGAAAGTTATCAGAAGTGAAGAGGCCATATGGAACAGGAGCAGATGGGAGCATATTTGGCCCCTAAGTCAATAACAAAGGAAGCTTATCTTCCAAAGATACTGCAAAGTGTGGTGTATGATTTTAAAAACCTCAATTCCTTTTTGTTACCATTATTTTTTCTTGGAGCTTATATCATCATTGTTCAGAAAGAGCTCAGAAAGAGCTTGCTCCCTGGTTCCCCTGTTAAAGAAATGTTTACAAACTTTGTTTCTACTGGTCCTTTACCCAAACTCCACATCAAAGCTACATCTCCACCCTGGAAAAGAAAGGCGAACCAGGGTTCAGGCATCCTTGAGCAGTTGCTCAGCCTTGGGCTCACCAGAATTTCAGAAACCCCAATTATCTCCAAAGAGCTAAATGCGTAAACAACAATAAAACAGAACATAGAGGACATAGAAGTCACAGGCCTAGCTGAGTACACAGAATATACCTAATATCACTGATAATACAATAACTCCAAGGAAAATTATAAAAAATACTGTCTACTTTTGTATATTGATTTGTTTGCAAAGTATTTGCATGTACATTTCATCCTTACAACTTTACCACCCAAATATAATCTATTAACATTCATATATATGATATATATAATCTCTTAACATTCAAATACATATATATATATATCCAGTATTTTTCATGCACTTAAGTGTAATCTTTATATTTAGACAGAACTGTGATCGTATTGTGCAGATTATTTTAAATTCCTTGTTTATTAATAGTACAATAAAAGCGGTGCTCAATCTTTAAACTCAAACATGGTGCTCCTAGAAATTATATTTATTTGCCTAATATGGGATCACTTGATAGTGAAATAAATTTTAAGCTAATAGCAAATATTTAAGAGTCTACTCTGTTAAGACATCAAATATAAGAAAATCTCTGCCTCCAAGGAACTTATGACTGAAAATGACAAAACTTGTACAAGAAAAGATGAGAGTAAAAGTGCATATTTTATAAAGCCTGAGGAGTATCAAGAACAATTGTGATAGGAAGATTCAGAGGAAGGAGGTATTATCTCAAGATAAGTGTACATGAGGGTAGCAGGATTTTCATGAACAACAATAGGAATAAAGCAAACCAACAGGAGGAGCAGTAGAGGGCATATTGAGAATAGCCTGAGCAGAGTCAGAGTTTAAGAAGCAATGAAGGAGTTTGAGTAAAACCCTGTAGGTAGTATGGAAATTTTGTTTAAGGGAAAATACTGGAAGATAAACTTGACTGGCCAAATAATTCAGACCTTCTGTAGGTTGTAATACTGAAGATTTTCCAACAGAAGAGGAACATTATGTGGTAATTAATACTGAAACTTAAACATCTTTGAATATTCAGGTAACTAACTTAGATCTAATTTGCTTTATTTCAAATTCTCTTTAAAGAATTTCAACTTAGCGGGATCCCTGGGTGGCGCAGTGGTTTGGCGCCTGCCTTTGGCCCAGGGCGCGATCCTGGAGACCCGGGATCGAATCCCACGTCGGGCTCCCGGTGCATGGAGCCTGCTTCTCCCTCTGCCTGTGTCTCTGCCTCTCTCTCTCTCTCTCTCTCTCTCTCTGTGACTATCATAAATAAATAAAATTAAAAAAAAAAAGAATTTCAACTTAGCAATCACCTTTTATTTACTCAACAAACTTTATGAAATAAATTTATTAATCTATTTATGACTGAAATGCTATATTGAAAATATAAAATCAAAATTTTCTATTCTTTATTATTTTATCATATACCATATACCTCATAGTTATTTCCTGATAGTGCACATCTCTAGAACTTTTTAAGCTGTGATTTATGCTAATAAGGAGCATTCTCATTCAAATTGACTTAAAGCAGGATTTTTAAATTTCTCCTTAAAGGGTATTTGAAATACAATTCTATAAGGCACATGAAGGTGAAGAGGTTTGCATTCAGAATAAAAAGAAAATCTTCAGCAATTCTAGAACCAGAATCTATTCAAGAGAGAATGAAAACTGCTAAATTTTTCTAATGAAGTAATTATTTCAAGCTGTGTTTCTTAAGGAATATGAAGTAATTAAGTTTATGAGTCCTTAATGAGAACAAAGCTAAAATAAAACACTGTACAGAATCCTCTTGACTGTTACAACACAACCATAGAGAGTAGATGAAAGAAAGGATGTAACCTTGAAAGGCCACCATCCGTACTGTTGTTTAAGTTTTTATTTAATGTCCACTGTTTTTGCTTTGTGAGGGGATCCTGACAGTCTTTTTTGTAAAAAGATTTTATTATTTTTTCATGAGAGAGAGAATGAGAGGGGGGTGGGGGAGAAGCAGGCTCCATGCAGGGAGCCCGACGTGGGACTCGATCCCAGGACTCCAGGATCACGCCCTGGGCCGAAGGCAGGTGCTAAACCACTGAGCAACCTGGGAATCCCTTGACAGTTGTTTTAATGCTGTTTTTTTTTTTTTTTAAGATTTTATTTTTTTATTCATATATATATATATATATATATATATATATATATAGAGAGAGAGAGAGAGAGAGAGAGAGAGAGAGAGAGGGGCAGAGACACAGGCAGAAGGAGAAGCAGGCTCCATGCCAGGAGCCTGATGTGGGACTCGATCCCGGGACTCCAGGATCGCACCCTGGACCAAAGGCAGGCGCCAAACCACTGAGCCACCCAGGGATCCCTTTTTTTTTTAATGTCATTTTTAAATGCTGTATGGACATTGGCCCTGGACAAGGCTCTTGCTTTGGAAATGTACCTGTTCTCCATCATTCGCCCGGTTCCTTAGGGAACCAACTGCTTTGATTCTTTCTGATCTCCTTCCCATGTATCCCTGTTCAATATTCTAGTCTAGAGTTTTACCTAACTTTAAACTCCTTTCAAACTTAATCATATTGCATAGTGCAGTGAAGAACTTTGGGACAGAATTGTTAATAACATATATTCCAATCTTGGTACCCATGAGCGACTTACCATGTCATCTCAGCACGTGAATGTTTATGGACCTCATTTCTTCTGGTGTAAAATAAAGGTACTAACCAACTAACTTCTTGGGATCATCGTAGTCTAAACTTTGGTTCTAATATTTTGTGCCATGTTACTGAAAATTCGGCGATCTCCTTTCCATATCCCATTGGCATTTAATGAGTATTCAGCACTTCAAAAATGATAACCAGGTATTGAGAAAGACTGTCTTAAAAGTTTGCCTTTGAATATAAACAGTAAAATACTGCTGCCTATTAGAATTCCTTACATTGAGGATGCATTATGACAGATGTTATTATGTAGCTTCATTTTATTCCCATTCTCTTTAATTTCAGTTTAAACAAAATCCCTAATCAACACTATTTTTAGCATGGGGAGGGAAGAGAGCTAGTTTCTTTCCCTGAATGCTGCAAAGGCAAGATCTGAAACCTTTACAGTAACCTTGGAAGTAAATTGGGTTTTAAGGATATTAAGTGCTCAGAAAGAGAGTAGGAAAGGCCATCTGTTTAGATTCCTTTGTTGTTATTTTTAATTTGATGGCAACATTGCTAGTGCAGATGAGGTTGGGAAAATAGGCGAGACTATATAGTGCTTGGATTCATAACATTTGCTTTGAACAGTGTTTAGCAATTACCAGCAAAAATTCATCCTTTTAAAGTATTGAACATTTAAAATTTATTAGGATAGAAATACAAAATTTTATATTTTAAAAGAAGTAAAACCTCTAAAGCAATACTTTTATGTACAGTTGGCAGAGAAACAAAGTGTTTGAAAGCAATCTGGCAATATCTGTTAAAAATCCATATACCTTCAGACCCGGTAATCCTCCTTGGAGGTGATTCCCCCCACCCCCACCCCCCAAAAAAAGGCATCCATATGAAATACACTGGTTTGAGGATATTCATGGTAGTGTTGCTTCTAATGATGAAAACCCAGGAACAATGTGAAGGCCCATCAGTAAGAAAAGGGTGACTACATCACGGTACTTCCACACACTGTGCCATTAAAGCAAATGACTTAGAGCTCTCTCAGCTAACCTGAAGGATTTTCTTGAAGTATTTTTAAATGCAAAAAGAAAGATACACAAAAAATACAGTATAAGACTTTTTTGTTAAACAAAATCTCTCTCTGTGTGTGTGTATCTAAACTGTTATATGAGCCCAAAGAAAAATATAGTGAAACAGAAACTTAATTGTTAGTTTGAATGTTGTGGAGGGTGCAGGTATACTGACATATGGAAAAAAAGATGAAAAAACCCTCCACAAGATTTTAGCAGTGGAATTAAAAAATGTAAAAAACACAAATTTTGCATTAACTCTTATTTTCTGACTCAAATTTATCACAGAAATTCTTGCAACTTTTTAAACCATAAAAAATCCCTGTTTTGACTGACCAATGTTAAACCACTGAGAATTATCAGAACATCAATTTGGCTCCACAAATTTAACCTTTGGAACATGATGAAAAAATTAATGCACATGAGGTCAAGGAAAGTAATGAGAGGTTTGAGGCCAAAATGATATAGTATGGTTAAAAAGAAAGGGGATTGATATCTTCATGTGAATAAGCCAGTCTAATAGCATTATATTCATAATACTATATATGGTTGCTTTCCAAGATTGAAAAAAAAAACTTGGGGTGCTAAAGTAGTTCTAGTGATTGACAAAATAATGTAATTATCATGCTACTCAATTGGAAAACTTCTAACCACCTTGAGTAGACAATGGTAATGATGACTATTTAGCTTACTCTAGAGGGCCATTCATTTCAGGAAACAAATCGAAGCAGCAATTACCATTAATTTATATGGAAAAATTTTTGAGCATTCACAGGCCCCAAAAATAACCTCTCAGGCTTTTCTGATACCTTAGGCCACATCTTACTAACGGATGAACACACACACTCAAAAAACTGAGATAAAGCAGATACAGACACAGTCAAAACTCTGATGGCTGGATGCTGAGATGCTGTGTGTAGTTTCCAGGGAAGGAGCATGGAAGTGTCACTCCCACTGCTTGGGGTGTACTGCCTCTGTAACTGCTCTCTACAAAATGAATGCTGAGTGCTGTTTTCTCTATTCATCCTTTTTCATAAATGCAGAAATCCTTTTCAGATTTTTGTTAGTGAAAATGGGTACTAATGTAGGTCTTTGGTAAAAAAGTAGTGACATAATGCAAACCTTTGAAAAGTGGGGGATCCTTGTATTAGGATTAAAGGTCTTGAGTAATAGGGTTTGGCCAAGACCAGGGTAGTTCCATACGGCTCAAGTTTCAATAGACTCTCAAAGGTCTGTGGCCTCTCTCAGGACACAGGGTAATTTTTAATGAGTGAGTCTAAACTTAGGAGGAAGAGGTATGTCACACAAATACCTCCTTAGCCTGGTCCTTGAGGAATGTGACAAAACTTACTAAAAATATATATATTTTTTGGGTGGAACAAAAGATTTTAATCACTGAGAAATCGTTATCTTAGGTGACCAAAATCAGCGTTCCACAGAGAGAAATTTCTCTGTTGAGATGGAAGGAGCTATGGCTCCTGGGGGATGCTTGGAGAGGGATGGTAGCACCTACAACATTGAATAGTCAGGTGCAATGGGAGAGAGGAGTCATAAACTACAATCGCAGTAATGGCTGAGGCTGCAGAGTAGAAGGTTAGGAACATTAGTGAATTGATATTGGGGATTAGGATAGTGTGACTGTCACTGGGGATTTTCTCCTGTTTGTTCTAGTTTCATTTGAGGAGTGGATGAAGTTGAAATTTCTTTAACTGTGAGTCTTAAGTTAGTGGCTTCCAGGATTACAGTTCAGCCCCTTGATTTTCCTCATGGCTGGTAAATAATAGGAGTGATCTTTATGCATACATTTATTAGTTTGTTCAACAAATATGTTTTAAATTCATCCACTGGCAGATTTTATTTTGTACATATATAAACCAAACAGGTAGACTTAGACTATGCCTCTACCTTCCAACCCCCAATCCTGGAGTCCTAGTTCTTCCTAAATTAATGCTCCATGTTTTCAGAAAGTACTCAATTTTGATTTCTGTCCCAATTCTCTGTCCTAATTCCTTCACCCTCCATGACTGATGACTGTACCAGGACTAGGTTTTTCCGTGGATTCATCTCTTTGTTTATATTCAAGAATTACCTCCAAACCTGGCTTATGTGTCAATACAGTTCCCTTCTTTCCATCTTCAGAAATTATTTTTATTCCCAATTTCAAACCTCAAAACTGTTATGGATTAAATATTTTTTTACCTAGTTCGTATTATCTTGATTGGATTTTAGAAGGAGGGATAATAGTGTAACAGGAAGATATTGGAAACAAGCAGCTAGCTGGTAATCAAGTGACTAGGGGCAGAATGAGTGTAGAGGAGATTAGATGAGGTTACTCTGATAATCCAAGGCAAAATTTTTGCTTTTATGTTTTTTATTTGAAATCAGAAATTTAAAAAAAAAAAAGAAATTTTCCTCTTAGTATCTCAAGGCAAAATTAGAAGATTTAAAAGTTACAAAGAGTAATAATTTACCAAAACCTTAACAATGTTTCAGAATTTTTAGCATTGGGTTGTTTTTTCTTTCTTTAAGTAGAATCATCTGTCCTCCTTAGTTGACATGTTACTAGTGAGGCTATACTTTTAATAGCATATTAAATATTTTGAAAATATTTTTAATACCTGAGTTTACATAATTGTCTCAGACTCCTACTTTGATATTTTTTTGGCAGTTGCACAAATGCCTGCAATCATACCAAATAGACTCATATTTATACAACTGACAGAAAGAAATACATTAAAAAAAATAAAGATGCACCAACTAACAAAATCTCAAAGGAAAACAAAACATAAGCTGAAAATTTCAAAAGTTGGGCTTGAAAACATAGAAATTTAGTTAGGGCTCAGCTGGAAACACAGTCACAAGGCCTCATATTTGATCAGAACCTGAATCCTACCTATACGTGCAAAAAGTGTGTGCCTCCTTCTTTTGGCTATTTAGTCCAATTTCATTATACTCACCATAGGTGTTTGAAGGAAGAACAGAAAAGCCCAAACTAATGATTTTTTGTAGAGCCATAAATCTGTACAATGGCCAAAAGCTATTGCTATGTTGTTTTCTGTAGTGGCACAGACCACTTTTCCTCTGGGCAGTCACTGCTTGAAATAATTACTGACATTAATGATGCAAGCTCCTGAATTTAATAGATCTAGGTTTATGTTGTCATCCATCAGTGTGCAAACTTCTTCTATCTTCTCTGCTATTACTAAAAGTTTCCTTAAATGTTTTAAGATATTTTACTGACCCAGTGATGCATTTTAACTACAAGGAAGCACCGGGCAAAAATTCTACCTCTCTGAGTTTTATGTATATTACGGTAGTTATATCAGTACATTTTTTTTTTTTTTTGCCAAAACTTCAACACAATTGATGCAAATGAGGTCCATACAACACATCATCTTAGTCTCTCATATATGACTTTATAACACAATACGTTGTCACCAGTTAATAAAGGTCTCGGTGCAATAACAGTTTTTCTAGTCTTCATAAAAGAGAGAGTTTATATAACCTCTACCCTTTTCTGTTGCTGAAATAAGTATAAGATGGATTTTCCTGAACTCTTAGTAGGGAAGTGTAGGCCAGGAGACATTCCTAGCTTCAGCTCTAGGGTTCCCTTTTTCAGAGGTTATTTTGAGGTGTACAAAAATATGACCTTTCTATGTCCCTTCTACTCTCCTTCCCCATTTTTATCTGTACGATCTGTCCTGTTTCTTAGTCAGTGTGTCCCTGTCTGGCTCAACTTAGATTCCCTGAGTAAATTCTCTTTTAGGGCTTTATCCTGGAAGAGGGCTTGTATTGGCTAGTTTCAAAAGTTTCTTTGGCTTGTATCACCTAAGCACCACCTGAATTTTGTGTTTCCCCTAACTCTTACCCCTGAATTCTGTCATAGATCTGTCTACTCTTCTCAGATTGGCCTGCTGGGTTTTCTTTTCTTTTCTTTTTTTAAAGATTTTATTTATTTATTCATGAGAGACACTGGCAGAGGGAGAAGCAGGCTCCCACAGGGAGCCTGATGTGGGACTGTATTCTAGGACCTCAGGATCACACCTTGAACTGAAGGCAGCCGTTCAACCACTTAGCCACTCAGGTGTTCCAGGCCTACTGAGCTTTCTATGTTGGGAAGAGACTCTGTTTTAGAGTCTGGGATTCAGATTCAGATTCTGGGATTCTTACGTCTTTTTGCTTTACCTTTGCTTCTTGTTGGGCACTTTGATACCACATATATTCTGTTATGTTTGGCCACATCCACTTAGATTTTGGAGTCTTTCGACATCACTTGTCTTTTACTTTGTTGTAGCTTTTGTCTATTGAATTTTTACGTTTGCTATCTTAATTACTTTGATTTTGTAGGGGCTTAGGGAATTTACCCAAGCCTGTAACCTCAGTCTTGCTCCAACTTCCCCTATTATTTCTTCTTGACTCTGTTTTGCTAAATTATGTTTTTCTAGGAATTTGTCCATTCTGTTTTAAATTTTATTTTGTTGAGAAATATAACGTATATACAGAAAGATACACAAATAAAATGTAAAGCTTGTGAATTTTCCTAGTGACACTCTGTGTAACCATCACTCAGCTCAAGAAGGAGAATTTGCATTTTCTAATTTCTTTTTGACTTCCTCTTTGACCCTTGAGTTAATTAGAAGTGTGCTATTTAATTTCCAAATATTTGGATATTTTCCAGACATATTATGGTTATTAATTTCTAGTTTAAATCTATATGATCAGAGAATAGCTTTTATATGATATTAATTTTTTAAAAATCTGTTAAGCCCTTTTAAGGCCTAATATGTGAACTACTTGGTGATTGTTTCATGTATACTTTATGACTGTATATTCTGATGTTGGTAGTGGAATATACTATAAATATTAATTATATTAAATTGGTTCATAGTCCATAATTTTACTAAGAATACTGATTTTCTATCTACTTGTCCTGTAAATTACTGATAGAATGATAAAATCTACAACTATACTTGTAGATTGTTTATTTCTTCTTCTATTAGGTTTTGCTTCATGCATTTTCAAGCTCTGTTGTTAGATGCATATATATTTAGGATTTTTAAGTCTTCTTGGCGAATTAGCCCAAAAACATGTAGGTAATATCCCAACTTTATCCCTGGTAACATTCTTTGTTCTCAAGTCTATCTTGTCTTTTATTAATATAGATATACCAGCTCCCTTTTGATACCTGTTTGCAAGGAATATCTTATTCTATCCTTTTAACCTATCTGTGTCTTTGTATTTAAAGTGGGTTTCTTGTAGACAGCATGTGGTTAAGTCTTGTTTTTTTATCCAGTCTTCAATTAGTGTTTAAATCTTTTATGGTTAATGTAATTATTGATAGATGAAAACCTACCATCTTTCTAGTTCTATGTCTTAGTTCTGTTGCTTAACTTACCTATTTTTCTGCTTAACTTTTGGTTAATTGAATATTTTTATTGCCTCATTTTATCTCCACTACTGTCATATTATTATATCTATCTAAATCTAGATACGTAGTTATATATGCACTTAGACTATGTAACTATAGTTAAATAACTATATAACTATATGCAACTTGACAATAGTTATTTACAATACATTTTATCTTTAATCACAACCTACCTTCTGATATATCACACTGCTTCACATGAAGAAGTATAAAAAGTTCACAGTATAAGTTTACAACTGTATATTTCCAATTCCACCCATCCTTTTTGAGACACTCATATATTTTACCACATTGCTACTACTTTTGCTAGAGGTGGTCAAGCACTGTTTTTGGTCATGTCACTAGAAGTTTAGGGTTTAATTACCCCCTATGCTGCATAATTTCACAACTGTGCTCAAATCTAGGGCCAAGTGCTAGAAAGACAGAGTGAGAAAGCAATGGGGGTTGGTTGGCCTCACCTTCTTAAAACCCTAGCTTCACCAACCAGAGAGGAAGTTTCCCATTATTAAATTTTGTTTCCTGTGGGTTCTCTTACCAGTCATTGCCACCACCACCACCATCATCATGGACGTGCTTCCCGGGGCTAGGATGACAGACAATGGAGAGAGAAAAGAGAATAACAAAACCCTAAACAAACTGCTGCTCTCTCTGTGAGCAATAAAGTTCCCTTTCCAGTTCCTGGAGCCAGACTTAGAGGGCTTCTCTGACTTTGGGCCATTTTTGGGGTCACCGGTGCTTTGAGTTCAAGTCATGAAATATTGGAAGAACAAAATGTCAAACTCAATGACAATTCAGTGACACTTTTAATTTTGGTCTTCTGTAATCCTCCTCTGATACTTGTCTGTCTTCAAACAGCTGTTCCATGCATTCTGCCAAGGTTTTATAGCTGTATTCATTGAGGGAGATAGGGTAGAATGGGAGTGTTTCATTTTATCCCCAAACTGGAATGGCATACTGTGGTTTTAATTTGTATTTCCCTGGTTATTATTGAGATTGGAAACTTTCTCATAGATTTACTGGCTGTTTGAATATTCTCATTTGTAAATTATGCATTAAAGTCTCTTGCCCTATTTTGTTTACAGGTGGGTTGCATATCTTATTATTGATATATAGAAATTATTGTGCTCTAATGTGACATTTTTGTCAATTTCCTGTTTGAGATCTGAGGTCTGTTCATGGCTACCCTACTTGATCCCTCTTGTATATTTTGTTTGAGTTCTGTTCCTGGGATCCCTATTTGATTCATTTTTATACCAGTAGCATACTGAGGTAATTATTACATTTTAATAAGCTTGATATACAGCAAGTCATTCTAGCTCATTTTGTTCAAGATTTTCTGGGCTATTTTTAGTTCTTTGCATTTAGATACAAGTTTCAGGATCAGCTTATCAATTCCTACGCCAGGCCTAAAATGAAAATTGATAAAGCTCTGTTTGGCATGCACTGAATGGATAGATTAAATTGGAAAAAAATTGACATCTCATTATATTGAGTCTTCAATCAGTCCATTTCCCTAAGATTTATTATTAAAAATAAAGTTTTGAGACACTTGGGTGGTGTTTTTTTTTTTTTTAATGTGCTCTTAACTCTATTCTTTCGTTTTTTTTTTTTAATATTTATTTATTCATAGAGACACAGAGAGAGAGAGAGGCAGAGACACAGGCAGAGGGAGAAGCAGGCTCCATGCAGAGAGCCCGACGTGGGACTTTATCCAGGGTGTCCAGGATCACGCCCTGGATCCCGACGTGGGACTTTATCCAGGGTGTCCAGGATCACGCCCTGGGCTGCAGGCGGCGCTAAACCACTGTGCCACCGGGGCTGCCCTCTTTCCTTTTGTTTTATTTGGATTTATTCTATTTTTCTGTTATTAAATTCTCAGTGAAGGATTTTATTTATTAATTTTCAGAATTTCTTACTTAACATGTACATTTCAGGCTGAAATGTTTTCTTGCATATCATCGGCCATTGCATCTTTAAAGATTTGGTATGTTAGTATTTCATTATTTATTTCTATGGATTTTAAAAGTCATTACTATAGTCTGATTACTGATTTCTTTAAAAGTTTTTATAATCTTTCAAATATATAGATTTTTATTTTATTTTATTTTTTTAATTTTTTATTTATGATCGTCATACAGAGAGAAAGAGAGAGAGGCAGAGACACAGGCAGAGGGAGAAGCAGGCTCCATGCACCGGGAGCCTGATGTGGGATTCGATCCCGGGTCTCCAGGATCACGCCCTGGGCCAAAGGCAAGCGCCAAACCGCTGCGCCACCCAGGGATCCCTCAAATATATAGATTTTTAAAAACTCATCATTTTGTTATTCTACCTCAACTGTCATTAAAGAATGTGATCTACACTTGTGTGTGTATAAAATTGTTAGTAGTTTACAAATGTAGTTTTAATTTCCTTTTGTATCTTTTATGACATAGCAGTGATATAGAGCTATGTTAAAATCACCTACCTCGATGGTGGATTTGTTAATTTCTCCTACACCTCAACTTTGCTTTATATACTTTGAGGGTATTTTATTCTATGTCTGCATATTTAGAATGGTTTTGTAGCTTCTTGGTGAATTAAGTCTTCTAAAAAGTATTTAAAGACTCTAAAAAAGCTGTTTCGTGTGATGTCAGTAGAGCAATATCATTAGGTTCTTTTGTCCCACATACTTTTCCATTCTTTAACATTCAACCTTTGCATATTCTATGTTTTAAAGGTATCTTTTGCGCAGAGCATGTAGCCAGATTTTTAAAACTGACAGTCTGACAGCCTGAGCTTTTTAACTTTGAAACAATGTAAATTCACAATGATTATATATTTGCACATTTTTAATCTTTTAAAAAAATTATCCCATTTTTCCTGTTTTTCTACTTTCTTGACTATTTGGAAGTTAATATTTATGTTTCCTTTTCTATAGAACTCTAATATTTTCCAAATATGTCTAATTTTTCCTTATCCTCTCCCAAATGCTCATGAATTTCTATTAAGTAGATTTTCCTTAGGGCTCTATCTCAGCCTTGGCATCTTCTGACATTCCTGTGTTATTTAGAATTCTCTTTGCTTATTAGCAATACTGTTGCCCTAATCCCCTATAATTAACTATTCTTTATCTCGCCCTATTTAATGACTATATGGTTGGACTCAAAAAATAATTTAATCCATAACAGGATGCAGTAAAACTAATGTGAGATGCAAGTGAGTCTGAATGGTACAAGAGGTAGATTTAAGGTGCTAATGTCAGTGTTTCACTCAGATCCTCTAGTATTTGGTGGGTTTTCTTTTTTTTTTTTTTTTTTTTAATCTTTTTTTTCTTTTTAATTTATTTATTTATGATAGTCACAGAGAGAGAGAGAGAGGCAGAGACACAGGCAGAGGGAGAAGCAGGCTCCATGCACCGGGAGCCCGACGTGGGATTCGATCCCGGGTCTCCAGGATCGTGCCCTGGGCCAAAGGCAGGTGCCAAACCGCTGCGCCACCCAGGGATCCCTTTGGTGGGTTTTCTTTTCAACAGCCAGCACCAGCAGCTCTTTTACAGAAAACAGCTGTTAGATACTGAAGTCCATTGCCTCTAGAGAGCCAGAAGACCTACAAATTTCCCCTTTCCCTCTCTCTTCTTCCCCATAAACAACGTAAGTATAGAAGTCCCCGCTGCTGGGAGGCATAATCGCTTAAGCATCAGACTCCTGGTTTTGTCTCAGGTTGTGACTGCAGCGTCCTGATCTCAGGGTCATGAGATCCAGCCCCATGTCAGGCTCAGTGTGGAGTCTGTTTGTGACTCTCTCCCTCTCCCTTTGCCCATCTCTCTACTTTCTAAAATAAATATATAAATCTTAAAAAAACAAAAACAAAGGCAAAACTTCTTGCTACTTTTGGCTTGAGTCAGGAGAATGTGGTAACTTTTAAAGGATCAGCCTGAAGCTACCATACAGATAGTACTTTGCCTTCTACTATGCCCTTGTTACTTCCTCAACTGTTCTATCAGTTTCTTCTGGGAATCATTTGCACAAAACTCTTCATCTCAGGTTCTGCTTCTGAGGAAGCTTATTTAAAACAGAGTCCATCTGTTCTACTAGTTCTATTTCAGATAGTGTATGTTTTTCAGATTTTTAATATTTGAGATACTTGCACTCAGCGCAACTTTGGCCTGTGTACTCCCATCTACCTGGAGATACCGGCCTCTGTATATGACGACATGTACTGGGGAATTATGAAGGTCGGACTCTAATGTATTTCCTCCCTAGTGAAATCAAGGATAAAGGAGGTGAGAAACCTTAGGACAGAAGCACTGGGTTCCCCAGGACAATGGGGAATCTTTTCCACTTATCTTACCAGTAAGCCTCTCCTTAGGTGAGGGCTTTTCTTTGGAATGAATCACACTGAGAGGAGGTTGTCCTTCTAGCTTGTCACGTTTACAGATGGAGGGGCAGAGGATTTAGTGCCCAGGCTGTTAATGCCAATGGTTGTTTCAGTCACTGTTTTAGCCAAGTAGAATTTTTGCACAGCCTTCATGATTCTCGTGGACAGTTTCATCAATATATGATCATTCCCCCTGATTTCTGTAATGAGAATGCAGGTATGACTCCAAACTGACAGCAGGGAGGGATGACACTAAAGTTTGAAAGACGTTTCTCCAATCTCTTTTTCTCATTGGGCCACAGGCCAAACAACTTGGGGGCTATTCTGACACTTGAAAGGGTTAAATCCACTTTCTGAATAGTTTTCATGGATTCTACACATCACCCCTCTATTTCTAGATACCTCGTGTTTCCTGTATAGTGTCTCTGTGGCTGATTTCTCGAAAGGATCCAGTATTCAGGGCCCAACTTTAAAATTCTGGCCGGGGGGCAGCCCGGGTGGCTCAGCTGTTTAGCCCCCGCCTTTGACCCAGGGCCTGGTCCTGGAGTCCTGGGATCGAGTCCCACGTCGGGCTCCCTGTGTGGAGCCTACTTCTCCCTCTGCCTGTGTCTCTGCCTCTCTCTCTCTGTCTCTCATGAATAAAAAAAAATTTAAAAAATAAATAAAAAAATAAAATTCTGGCCAGAACCTAAAGCCTGGCTTTGGCATACAGCCCGTAATTTAACCAGAAGAGTACTTCCTGAGTAAAAATACTATCCCTCTGAGGAAAGGAAAGAACACGCGTCTATATGCCTCAAGCCTCTGGTTCAGCTGTTTCATAACCTTTTGGGGAGGGTTTGCTTTCTTTTTCTCCCAACATGACTTACAGTTTCTGGTAAAAGAGAGAGAGAGGGAAGGCAAAAGATGGTGCAGGTGGAGTCTCGGAGGCACGGAGCAGGCAGTGAGGTCCCCCGAGTGTTGCACGAGCGCTTTCTCTGCCTTGCTTGAGCTCCAGAAGCAAACGGGATGACAGCGAGAGGCTGGGAAAGGTCAAAAGCCAGGAGCGCCCGGCTGTCGCCAACCGGGAGCCAGCAGTCCTCCGGAAGCCGCCTTCCTGGACACCGGAAGTGTGGGACCACCTGACGTGTGGGCGCAGAGGCTGCTGGGTACCGCGCAGGCGCCCTGGCGTCCCTCAGCGCCGCGCGCGCAGCGTGCTGGAGGGAGAGGCGGCTGGAGAGCTGTCGTCGGAGGCGCTGCTCCCGCTCGAACTGAGGGGCCTGTTGAGGGAGAATGGCACCGCCCTCAGGGCGGCCGGTGCTGCTGCCGGGGTGATTCCACACGCGCCTCAGCCCGGGCTACAGGGCGAGCAGACGGCTGTCCGACGACGCCTCAGCCCTGTCACCCTAGGGTGCGGTGTAACAGCTGTCAGGTATCGATTTCAGCGGACGTATTTAAAAAAAAAAAAAATTTTTTTTTTTTTTTTGAGATTCTGTTAGAGTAAGTTGAAAGTGTAATTAGCTTTCCAAGCCGACCAAATGTATGCGTCTGAGTCAAGGATATTTAAGTGTTACTGTGGCTTCAAAGCTATTGATTTCTAAAGTGGTGTGTTTTGAATGACTTTTTTTTTTAACTGTTTCGGATTTAAGGTACGCTGCAGAAGTCTTAGTAACAAACCTCTGGTTTTTGTAGAGCTGTTCTTTCCACTCAAGGCGGACGACCTTCCCCTGCCTCCCCAGACTAGGAAACAAGCCTCAGCTCCTCGCCGACGCCCTGGACGCCAGTGGAGACACAGTGACTCTCGTTAAGCAAAACAATTGCTTTTTGGGGGGCTTGTCGTCCGCTCTCGGAGTGACCTACAGCATCATGGGTGTGACTGGCGTTCTCTGTGTTCGTATCCAGGACTGAACTAGCTGCAGGCAGGTCCAGGCCCGCCCTCCTCATGACCCTCGGCTGAGGAGCGCGCTTCCCCTCGTCGGCGACGCGGCCCCTGGGCCTCAGCGAACGTTGCGAAAACTGAAATGGGTAGTTTCTACTTCGCAGAGATAACTGGACGATACGAAGTTAAGAGAAAGCCAAGAGGACCATGATCAACTGCTTCAGAAGTTGTTTGCATTTTTCTCTTCTAAGTGCAGAAGAAACCTATCCTGCAGGTAGGAATCCCTGATTCTCCCCCCCCCCCTCCTTTTTAAGGTAAGAGTTGTGCAAATATAAATAATCTAGAAGTAATTGGGTGGTAATACATGGTAGTCAATAGTTTTAAGACTAATGGGGGTAAGAAGTGGCAGCCGTCTTAAATCAGCTGGTCAGCTCTGTGCTATTTTATTTATTATATTTTTAAAAGATTTTATTTTTTCATGAGAGACACAGAGACAGAGAGAGAGGCAGAGACACAGGCAGAGGGAGAAGCAGGCTCCATGCAGGGAGCCTGATGTGGGACTCAAACCCGAGACCCTGGGATCACAAATGAGCCAAACCCGGGTGCTCAACCACTGAGCCACACGGGTGCCCCAGTGCTGTGCTATTTTATGACTATCTAGGTTGTTCTTCCATGTGGCCCATGGTTTTATAGAAAATAGATACCCCAAAAAACAGTACATTTTTATTTTATGTATTTGCTCTAGATATACCATGAATATTTAAACAAACTCAGAATTTAATTGGAGGAACAATAAAAACATAATAGAGTTTTGCACTGAGAATGGTGTGCTTCATTTGATTTTCTATTCAGAATGAATACGGACTCCTTTCATCTGGTATTCCACCCATTAGTAATAATAGTAGCAATAAAAGGTTAATCAATTCCTACTGAGAATGGAAATTCATGAGAAAAAAAACTGTATAATTAATAGTAATCCTTTAAAGAACAAAGACCAAGATCACTTCTTTAATTTGCTAATTCTTTTCTCCATATCGATTGCATTTTTCATATTCTTTTACTTGAGTACTGGGGTATTTTTTTAAGAAACAATATTTGATATCTTGGTGTAATATCCACTCTTTTACACTGCACCCAGTGTCTGAACACATCATAGTTTTAATAAATGTTAAATAAATACATAATAGAATGTTTACCTATGCCATGTAGACTTTAGTATGAAGAGAAAAGCTTTTACATAGGCTTAATATTATACTCTGCCAAATAACAACAATAATAATAGTAATAATATTGAAAGTTGCTTTTGAATTATTATTGATTTTTATTTTGAACAAAACAGCTGTAAAACATATTTTTATAATAATTGGAAACATTTGAAAGACTAGTGTTAGATAACATCAGGTGCTTATTGTTAATTGAGTTGAGATAAAAATTTTCATTTTACATAAGAAAATATTCTTATACTTTAGAAGTACATAATGAGATATTTAGGGGTAAAATGTCATGAAGTATGTAATTTTAAGTTTTTAGTAAAATATACATAAATATGGTGAAGTGTAAACAATTGTTAAATCCAAATTATATATATTCCTCTGTGCTTTTCTCTGTTTGAAATTTTTCATAACCAAAATTACTGAAATAAGAAAAGAGCAAAGAAAAAAGAGGAAGGAAGGAAGAACACTAGCATAGTGTAACAGAAAAAGTACAACAATGAATATAGAATCAAGACACTAAGATTAGGGGTCATAGCTAATACCATAAATGTAATCATAGATAAGCGATGTAGTTGCTCTGAATTGAGTTTTTCATTTTTAAAATGAGAATAATCCACAATGAAATACTACTACGTATCTACTTCATGGTTAAAATTTAAAAGACTGATAATATGAAGTCTTGGCAAGCATAGGAACAATTGGAACGTATGTTGCTGGTCTCAGTATAAAATTGTGTAACCACTTTGGAAAACTGTTCAGGGGATGCCTGGGTGGCTAGCAGTTAAGCATCTGCCTTTAGCTCAGGGTGTGATCCTGGAGTCCTGAGATCAAGTCCCACATCTGGCTTCATGCACGGAGCCTGCTTCTCTCTCTGCCTGTCTCTGCCTCTCTCTCTTATGTATCTCTCATAAATCTAAAAAAAAAGATATTAAAAAGAAAACTGTTCAGTGTCTTCTACTTATATGTAACCCATGGCCAAACAATTCCGCTCCTGGTTATATACAAAAGACAAATGACTGCATGTTAACAAAAGTATTATGCAAAATGTTCACAGTTTTATGAATATCATAAATATCAGTAGGAGAATGGATAAATAAATATTGGTATATTCATACAGTGAAATGCTATGCAACAATAAAAAATAATCAACTCTGGTATAAGTTATAATATGGGTGAAATTTATAGATATACTGACAGAAAGTAGCCAGACATAAAGACATATTTATTCTATGGTTCTATCTGTATGAAGTATGAGAAAAGAGAATTAATCAGTAAGAACAAATGAAGAACAGTGGAAAGCTTATAGGATTCTAGAAATGTTTTCTATCTTGAGCTTGGTTGATATGATTACTCAGGCCTATAAATATATAAAAAAAATCACGCTGTATATTTAGGGTGAGAGTTCTTTATACACTTTCCTGTATCTATTTATCTTTAAGTAGAATAAATAAAATACAATATTAAGATCTAAATCCGAGGAGGAAGGAGCAAACAAGATAATGTATAATTGTTTACTACATTATAAAACACTGCAGATTTCATATATTTTCATTTTCTAAGCTAAACTGTAAAGTTTTTACTAGAAGTAAGAATTTATTTTTAAGTTGTGATCATTATTATTTGTACTAAGTTAGACCCACAGTTTTTCGAAGACCAATTCATTTTGGACTAAGCCTTGTGACAACCTTATATTTAAATGATCATTTTCATTGTTCCATTGGTAGTGGAAAAATTGTATATTTCTATTTATACATTCATGCCACAGCTAGTTGTGTGCCCAATATATGCCAAACACTTTGCTAGCCATTGGTGATACAAATTTAAATAAGATGTTTTCTCTTCTCTTTATGTGCTCACATTTTAGTCAATAACTCATTTGCAATAGAATTACTTGAGTGCCACTAGATTCTTTTTTTTTTTTAATGAAAGAAGCCAAAAGATTATTATACATCAGAAACAAAATAAATTTACCAAATATAACTGATTTACTTGTGAACTAAATAACTAAGTGCAGGGGATCCCTAGTGGGTGGTGCAACGGCTGTTTGGCGCCTGCCTTTGGCCCAGGGCGCGATCCTGGAGACCCGGGATCGAATCCCACGTCGGGCTCCCGGTGCATGGAGCCTGCTTCTCCCTCTGCCTGTGTCTCTGCCTCTCTCTCTCTCTCTCTATCATAAATAAATAAAAATTAAAAAAAAAAAAAAGAACTAAGTGCACTTACCTTCATTTTGTGTCTGCTAAGCTTCTAAAGGTTAAAGGTTTTTTAGGTTGAATATGTTTTTTAAATAAGTTACAATTCTGAATTTCTAATTATGAATATATAAAACCATACTCATTTAAAAACGTTTTGAAGCTGCAAATTACTATGCAGATGATTTTCTTTACAATATTCAAACTTCCTTAGAAATGTATAAATTGTATCTTATTTTATAAGCTAATTATTTAAAATTCCCTGCTCTATACAGTGTATTCTCCTGCTTAATCTCCCATTTCCTTAGTAGTAATCACTCAGTGAATAAAATATTCTCTTATGCCTTTTCTATTTTTAAAAGATTTTATTTATTTGAGAGAGAGCATGAAAGAGCATGGCGGGGGGCGGGGGGAAGGGCAGAGGGAGAAGCAGACTCCATGCTGATCAGGAGCCCTTTGCAGGGGCTCAATCCAGCACCCCAGGATCATGACCTGAGTCAAACGCAGACACTTAACCAACTGAGCCACCCAGGTAGGTGCCCCTATGCTGTTAGTATTCTCAGACATACTAGCATCTTTGATAAGGTTTAAAGCTAGCTTTTAAATAGGAGTTTTTAGTATTTAGACCTTTAGATGTTACTCATCAAGAATACTTGAATATAAGTACTCAGCTCCCATGATTCTTGTCTTTCAAAACATCCAGTACAAATTGGTCTTGAAGAAGTCTGCAAATGACATATAATATGCTGAGCAGCATATGATCATTTGAATGGAAGATTTGAAAATAGTTAAATCACTCTGAAACCTCTGGAGACCTTCTCTTATAATTCAGGCACAGAGAGCCCCCATTCTGAAAGGTAATATATCTTTTTAACCACCCAGTTTTTCTGTTCTCATCTTCCAAGGTTTCATTTCATAAAAAAAAAATAAAAAAAATAAAAAAAAAAAGGTTGACATTATAAACAGATGCTGGAAAGCACTCATCCAACTCATGAAAAATTCAGCATAAGTTTTAAGCAAACATAGCAAAATCACTTATTAGGAAAAAATGCATAGTCTGATAGATGACCATGATTACCAAGTAAATTATTCATTTTTCTTCACAAAGCCATCTCCCAGTGAAGTCTCACTCATTATTCACAGGTTGTCAGGAAATACTGGGTGAGAAGTGAGGATGTGGTATAAGTTAGCATTGCCATGTAAGTTGCAGAGAAATGCTAGAGGGCCCCAAAACTAGCAGAGCACAGTAAGAAGTCCAAGTGAAGCCAGGGTAAGCATGAAGTCCAGATCACAAACTTACAAAGGATCCATTGTCAAATTAGTATGACAGTGGTATAGAGACAGACTAAATCCATGTAGAGTCATCAGAGCCCAGAAAATTTTTTTTTTCTAGAAGCTAAAATCTAGCTGCATTAGGTATGTAAACAAAAGTTCATGATAATCCTATTTTCGTGATTCTCAAGAACAAAAATAGTTATAAATCTGAAGTAGCACCGAGTGGGTTGCATGTTAAAATATTTCTATCAGAAACTAAACTTTGAAATCATCATTATTCTATCAGATAACGCTGTATGTTATTTTATGTTCTGTAAGCATTAGAAAGTTCTAAATGTTACATATGAATTAGATGGTACAACATTTAACTTGCCAAGTAAGGATATTGATTTCAATGTGTGTTTTGTGGAAATTTAAAAATTACATTATAGTTTTATCCAATACAATTGTTCAAGAGAAATTATTTACCTTTTGAGCCAATTGCACACCTTTTCATTCAGACTCAATCAATATTAATGACTTTTGTTGTCCAGTTGTATTTAATGTTGGTTTTGAGGATACGTTGTAGTAAGAATAGTCCTGCTGTCCCATGTCTGCAAATCGTCATGGAGGATATAAGATAGATGTCACCTATTTTAACCCAAAACTCAGAATTTTGCCTTCTAGCTAGAAAGTAATGTTTTCACAGCTCATTGTTCATAATTCAATCCTATTTTCTTTCAGGGTTTAGCTGTATTACCGATTTGTTATGAATTATGTGGCTTATAGTTAGGACCCTGAAAAATTCTAGTGTATTCTGCAACATAGGGCTCAAATCTTACCACGTATTTGGAATTGGGTCATAATCAGAAATAAATATGCATCCTTTATACATAATCCACATTCCAATAGGTTTTACTACCACAGAGATCCAAGGAGAGATCCAGTAGGAAATATGTGTCTATATTAAAAGTAAATTGGGAAATCTAATCCCATCTTAATAAATAGTAACACCCTTTGGGGGAAACTGTGCAGTAATGACTGATCAAGTTATACCTAAGATTAAATAGTAAGTCAGTACAAAGTTATATTCAGTGTAAAGGAAGCTGAATTTCTAGTTCAGTTTGTTCCCTCCAGTGAAACCCTATGGACAATCAGGCCCAGAGTAATGGAATCAAAGGATCTGAAGGCAGGAGCATTAGGACTTGGCCTGGTCTGTCTTCCCACCTTGATATTTGATTGCAGAAAAAAAGGCCAGGTGAAAATTTGGTCTGGAGTAAGTTCAGTAAAAAATCTACTTATTATAAATGAATGCTTACAATCACAAAGACAAAGAAAAATGTTTTACTGAGAGATCTTGGACTGGGATTTCTCTTTCTGCTTATCTTTCACCTCCTGCTTTGCATTCATGTTGAATTCTTAAGTACACAATAAATGGCCTTTTCCTTCTTAATGATTATTTTGCATGTAGTTGGCCTTTTAAAAGTTTTAGCCTCTTAAAATGATTTGGATGAGGTGCACATTTATTTACAGTCTTTGCATTTGAAAGTGTCCAAAACTAGATGTGTATTAACATTTTAAAATTGAACATTGAGTTCAAGGAAGTCTATGGAGTAACACTGAAAAGTCAGCAGAAGAAAGACCTGTTGGAGGTTGGAAAGCAAGGTAGGGATTAGCAGGAGTCCATAGACTGAAGACTGGTCCCAACAGGCAGTTCTACCAGCAATGAATAATTATTAGGGAATAATGAGTAGGAAAAAAGTTTTGAAAATGAGTGGGCTAAGGCATAGACAAAACCCCAAACCAGCCTTTTGTGTACTACTGACTCTGTTTAACCCAATGATTCTTTGATGTTTTCTCCATTTTGGCAGATTCTATTCCATTAATTCCACTTATTATCTCTGGAAGATTTCTTTCTTTGGGTTATTTTAGATATTCTACTGGATGGTTTTAGGTTCTATATCACTGAGAGATTTTAGTTTCCTAACTCCTCTTTCCTCCCTTTCTCCCTTCTTTCAGCAGTTACCATGGCTCAGATAGAGGCCATGATCTGGGTGCTATTGGAGAGTACCTCAGTGAACATAACTCCTGCCTTTGGGTTGCTCATAGACTAATGTGTTGATCAGACAAATAATATACACATTTTTATTTTTCTCCACATTTACTAATGGTTTGACACTCAATCTAATTAAGTTTGGAAAAAAAAAGTATGAAGTCACCTGTACTAGTAAGCTCAGTCTATCATAACAAAATGCCATAGATTGAATGACTTAAACAATAAGAATTTATTTTCTTGCAATTCAGGAAGCCGGAAGTCTTAGATCAGGGTGCCAGAATGCCCAGGTTCCAATGAGGGCCTTTTTCCTGGCTTACGGACGAAAGAACTATAGTGTTTCTTCATCTTGTTATAAGGCCACCAATTTTATTACATCAGGGATCCACTCTTAGGACCTTATTTAACCTAATCACCTCCTTAATGGTTCCATCTCAGATATAGTCACATGGAGGTGGCTGGGGCTTCAACATACGAAATTTGGGGGATATAGTATAATTCATAGCATATCTGAGTAATATCTACTTCAGTAATATTACTTCTTCCAGTTTGAACCCACCTAAGCTGTCTTCATCCTAGGTCTGCCTCTGGTCAGTTATTAAATATTTAAAAACTTCCAGTTCAAGGGGCACCTGGGTGGCAGTCAGTTGAGTGTGTCTGACTTTTGGTTTCAGCTCAGGTCATGATCTCAGATTGTGAGATGGAGCCCCAGTTAGGCTCTGTGCTCAGTGCAGTCTGCTTGACTCCCTTTGTTCTCCCCACTGGTGTGCTCTCTCTCTAAAAACAAACAAACAAAAACTTAAAAACAAGACAAAAAAAAAGAACAAAAACAAAACCCTTCTCCCTCTTTGCTTACTTTCTGGCTCAAAGAATTTGATACATAACTAATATAGCAGTTTGATGTATAATTCTATATTTTATCTTCCCTATGAGTGCCTCAAGAGTAGTGTCTCAGTTATCTATTTCTGTGTAACAAATCACACCAAAACTTTGTGACTTAAAATGAGGATCATCATTTTCTTACCTTTCAGTTTTTTTGTGGGTCAGGAATTTGGGGAGAGCTTGACTGTATGGTTATGGCTCAAAGTCTCCGTATTAGTATGATCAGACTGCCATAATAAGAGGTTCAAGATCAAGGTGCCAGTATAGTGGGTTTCTTGTGAGGTCTCTCTTCCTGGCTTGCAGTCAGCTGACATCTCACTGTGTTCTCACATGGCCTTTCCTTTGTGCAGAAGTGAAAAGAGAGATCTTCAGTATCTCTTCCTTGTCTTATAAGGGAATCCAGTTCTATTATATAAGCCCCACCTTTATGACCTCATTTTAAACTTAATTACATACTTTTAAAAAAAATTTTTATTTACCTATTTAGAGAGAGAGTGAGTGCAAACAGGGGGAGGGGCAGAGGGAGTGGGAGACAGAGAATCTTAAGCAGACTCCATGTTGGGCATGGAACCTGTGGCAGGACTTGATCCCACCACCCAAGATTTTGACCTGAGTCAAAATCAAGAGTAAGATGTTCAGGTGACTAAGCTACCCAGGTGTCCTTACTCTTAATTAAGACCCTGTCTTCATATACAGTCACTCTGGGGGCTAGGACTTCAACATGTGAATTTTGTTTAGGTCATAATTCAGTCCATAATAGTTGACTATCTCACATGGATGGAATTGAAACACAGGGGACTGGAGGAGGTGAAGCTGTTTTCTCTTTCTTCATATATACTTAGGATTTCTCTATGTGGTCTGTCCATGTGAATTAGTTTTTTGCTTTGTTTTGTTTCTATTTAATTCCAGTTTAACATACAGTGTTATATTAGTTCCAGATGTTCAATATAATGATTCAACAATCCCAAATATCACCTAGTGCTCATCACAGTAAGTGCACTCCTTAATCCTGATCACCCATTTGACCCACTTCCCCTTTGTTCTATATAGTTAAGAGTCTGTTTCTTGACTGCCTCGCTCTCCCCCCCCCCTTTTGTTTTGTTCCTTAAATTTTACATGTAAGTGAAGTCATGGAGTATATTTATCTTTGTCCAACTGATTTATTTTGCTTAGCATTATACTCTCTAGCTCTGACCATGCTGTTGTAAATAGCAAGATTTCATTCTTTCTTATGGCTAAATAATATTTGGATATACATATTTGAATATATATTCATATACATATGCCAACTCTTCTTTATTCATCAGTTAATAGACACTTGGCTGCTTCTGTAGGTTGGTTATTAAATAATGCTCTATTGCTATAAACATTGGGGTGCATGTATCTCTTTGGATTAGTGTTTTTGTATTCTTTGAGTAAATGCCCAGGAATATGATTTTTGGATAGTAGGGTAGTTTTATTTTTTACTTTTTAAGGAACCTGCATGCTCTTTTCCAGAGTGGCTGTACCAGTTTGCATTTCCACCAGCAGTGGAAGAGGGTTCCCCTTTCTTCATGTCCTCACTAACCTCTGTTGTTTCTTGTATTGTTGACCTTAGCCATTCTGGCAGTGTAAGGTAATAGCTCATTGTAGTTTTGGTTTGTATTTCCCTGATGATGAGTGATGTTGAGGATCTTTTCATGTGTGTCTGTTGGCCATCTGGATGTCTTCTTCAGAAAAACATGTTCATGTCTTCTGCCTATGTTTTAATTGGATTATTCATTTTTTGGTGCTGAATTGTATGTTTTTTAAATGTATTTTGGATACTAACCTTTTATCAGAGGTGTCATTTGCAAATATCTTCTCCCATTCCCTAAGATGCCTTTTAGTTTTTCAGATTGTTTTGTTTGCTGTGCAGGTTTTTATTTTGATGTAATCCCAATTGTGTATTTTTGCTTTTGTTTCCCTTGCCACAAGGAGCATATCTAGAAAAGAATTTGTTATGACTGATGTCAGAGAAGTTACTGCCTGTGCTCTCTTTTAGGATTTTTATGGTTTCAAGTCCCATTTAAGTATTTAATACAGTTTGAGTTAACTTTTGTGTATGATGTGAAAATAGACCAGTTTCATTCTTTTGCATGTTGTTGTCCAGTTTTCCCAACACCATCTGTTCAAGAGACTGTCTTGTTCTTATTGGATATTCTTTTCTGTTTTGTGGAAGATTAATTGGCCAAATTGTGATGGTTTATTTCTGGATTTTCTATTCTGTTCAATTGACCTGTGTGTCAATTTTTGTGCCAGTACCATGCTGTTTTGATCACTACAGCTTTGTAATATAACTTGAAAACTGGAATTGTGATACCTCTGGTTTTGCTTTTCTTTTTCAAGATTGCCTTGGCTATTTGTGGTCTTTTGTGGTTCCATACAAGTTTTAGTTTTGTTTGTTCTAGCTCTGTGAAAAATGCTCTTGGTATTTTGATAGAGATTGCATTAAATGTGTAGATTGCTGTGGGCAGTATAGACATTTTAAGAATACTTGTTTTTCCAATCTGTGGGCATGGAATATCTTTCCGCTCTTTGTGTCACCTTCAGTTACTTTCATCAGTGTTTTATAGATTTTAGTGTAGAGGTCTTTTACTACTTCGGTTAGGTTTATTCCTAATGCAATTATTATTTATAGTGCAATTGTAAATGGGATTGTTTTCTTAATTTCTCTTTCTGCTTCATTATTAGTAACTAGAAATGCAACAGTCTTCTGCTCATTGATTTTGTATCCTGTGACTTTACTGAGTTCACTTATCAGTTCTAGCAGTTTTTTGGTGGGGTCTTTTGGGTTTTCTACATGTAGTATCATGTCATCTGCAAATAGTGAAAACTTCTTTGTTACCAATTTGGTTGCCTTTTACTTGTTTTTATTGTCTGATTGCTGTGGCTAGGACTTCCGTACTGTTTTGAATAAAACTGATGAGAATGGACAGCATTTCCTGTTCCTGACTTTAGGAGAAAAGCTCTCAGTTTTTCCTCATTGATGATGTTAACTGTGGGTTTTTCATATATGGCCTTTATGATGTTGAGGTGTGGTTCCTCTAAACCTACTTTGTTGAGTTTTTTGTTTTGTTTTATTGTTGTTGAGAGTGTTTTTTTTAAAGTCATGAATGGATGTTGTACTTTGTCAAATGCTTTTTCTGCATCTAGTGAAAGGATCATATCATACTTATCCACTTATCCTTTCTTATGTTGATGTGATGTATCATGTCGATTGATTTTTGAATACTGAACCTACCCTTGCAACTCAGGAATATATCCCACTTGATAATGTTAATGATTTTTTAATGTATTGTTGGATTTGGTATGCTAGTATTTTGTTGAGGATTTTGCATCTGTGTTCATCAGAGATATTGGCCTGTGGTTCTCTCTCTTTGTGGTGTCTTTATTTGATTTCGGTTTTAGGGTAATGATGGTTTCCTAGAATGAATTTGGAAGTTTTCCTTTACTGTTTCTTGAAATAGTTTGAACAGAATAGATATTAATTCTTCTTTAAATGTTTGATAGAATTTGCCTGTGAAGCTATCTGGTCCTGAACTTTTCTTTGTTGGGAGTTTTTGAAACTGATTGAGTTTCTTTGCTGATAATCATTCTGTTCAAATTCTCTGTTTCCTCCTGTTTCAGTTCTGGTAGGTTGTATGTTTCTAGAAATTTATTCATTTCTTCTAGGTTTCCAATTTGTTAGCATAGAGTTTTCCATAATATTCTTTTATAATTGTGTTTCTGTGGTGCTTGTTGTTACTGCTCCTGTTTTGTTTGTGATTTTATTTATTTCAGTCTCGTCTTTTTTTCCTTGATAAGTCTAGCTAGAGGTTATCAATTTTATTGATTTCCAGCTCCTGGTCTTATTGATCTGTTTTATTGTTGTTAGTGGGGTTTGTTTGTTTGTTTGTTTATTTATTTATTTAAGTTTCTATATCATTTATTTCTGCTGTAATCTTGATTACTTCCTTCCTTCTGCTGGTTTTAGATTTTGTTTGTTGTTCTTTTTCTAGATCCTTTAGTTGTAAGGTTAGATTATTTGAGATTTTTATTGCTTTCAGAGCTAGGCCTGTATCGCTGTAAACTTCCCTTTTAGAACTGCTTTTGCTGCATCCCATAGATTTTGAACAATTATGTTTTCATTTTCATTTGTTGCCACATACTTTTTAAATTTCTTCTTTGATTTCCTGGTTGACCCACTCATTGTTTAGTAGCATGTTATTTAACTTCTACATATTTGAGGTCTTTCTAGATTTTTTTTCCTCGTGATTGACTTCTAGTTTCATAGTGTTGTAGTCAGAAAAGTTGCATGGTATGATTATGATCTTTTTGAATTTGTTGAGGTTTGTGTTGTGGCCTAATATGTGGTCTATTCTGGAAAATGTCCCATGGGCACTGGAAAGGAAGGTGTATTCTGCTGTTTGGGAATGAAATGTTCTGAATATATCTGTTAAGTCCATCTGGTTCAGTGTGTCATCCAAAGCCATTGTTTCCTTGTTGATTTTCTGTTTAGATTATCTATCTACTGATGTAAGTGGGTTGTTAAAGTCCCCTACTATTATGGTATTATTATCAATTATTCCTTTATGTTTATTATTAACTGTCTTATGTTTTGGGTGCTCCTGTATTGGATGCATAAATATTTACAATTGTTATATTTTCTTGTTGAATTGCCCCTTTATTATTATATAGTCTCTGTCTTTGTCTCTTGTTACATACATTCTTCGCTTAAAGTCTAGTTTGATATAAAAATTGCTACTCTGGCTTTCTTTTGACATCCATTTGCGTGATAAATGTTTTTCTGTCCTCTCATTTTCAATCTGTAGGTGTCTTTAGGTATAAAATTAGTGTCTCGTAAACAGCATATAAATGAGTCCTTTTTTTTCTTCCATTTGTCACCCTGTGTCTTTTAATTGGAGTGTTTAGTCCATTTACATTCAAAGTAATTATTGATAGATATATATTTATTGCCATTTTGTTACTTGTTTTTGTGGTTGTTTCTAAAGATTTTGTCTGATTCTTTTTGTCTTTCTCCTTTCATGGTTTGCTGGATTTCTTTACTGATAGATTTGGATTTCTTTCTCTTTATTCTTCGCAAGTTTATTAGTGATTTTGATTTGTGGTTACCATTAGGTTTTTGTATATCATCTTCTGCATGTAGCAGTCTATATTAAGTTGATAGTTGTTTAAGTTTGAACCCACTCTTTATCTACTTCTCATGTTTTAGGTATATGTTATATTGTACATATTTTTATTTTGTGACTTCTGTATTATTTTACAAAAATTTCCATTTACTGCTTTTATGTTTCCTACTTTTATACTGTCACTTTTGATCTTTCCTCTCTACTCAGAGTCCCCTTTAATATTTCTTGCAGAGCTATTTAGTGGTTATGAACTGCTTTAGTTTTTGTTTGGGAATCTGTTTATCTCTCTTTCTGCTCTGAATGATAGCCTGCTGGCTAGATAATTCTTGGCTGTGGATTTTTCCTGTTCAGCACTTTCAGTATATCATGCCACTTTCTTCTGGGTTAGAGAGTTACTGCTGAAAATCCCCTGATGGCCCTATGGTGTTTCCCTTGTATGTAACTGTCTTTTTTTTTTTTTTTTGTCTTGTTTCTTTTTTTAAGATAGATAGATAGATTTATTTATTTATTTATTTATTTATTTATTTATTTATGATAAACATAGAGAGAGAGAGAGAGAGAGAGAGAGAGGTAGAGACACAGGAGGAGGGAGAAGCAGGCTCCATGCACCGGGAGCCCAACGTGGGATTCGATCCCGGGTCTCCAGGATCGCTCCCCGGGCTAAAGGCAGTCGCTAAACCGCTGAGCTACCCAGGGATTCCCTGTCTTGTTGCTTTTAATATTTTTTCCTTTATCACTGTGTTTTGCCATTTTAATTACAATATGTCTTGATATTGATCTACTTTTGTTGAATTATGTGTGTGTGTGTGGTGGGGGGGTTTCTCTGTGCCTTCTGGATGTGGATATATCTTTCCTTCCCCAGAATAGGGAAGTTTTCAGCTCTTATCTCTTCAAATAAAATTTCTGCCCCCTTTTCACTCTCTTCTTCTGGGACTCCTATAATGTGACTATTATTACTTTTGATGGAGTCGCTGAGTACCATGAGTCTATTTTGTTTTTTTATATGACTTTTTCCCTTTTGTTCATTTAGATTATTTTCTGTCTTCTAAGTCACCAATTTGTTTCTTTGCTTCTTCCAGCCCAGTGTTCCATCAGGTGTGTTTCTCATTTCATTTATTGAGCCCTTTACTTCTGCTATGGTGTTCCTCATGTCTGTATTAATAGTCTCACTGTTGTCTTCCATTCTTTTCTCAATTCTAGTGAGTATCTTTATGATCATTACTTTGGAGTGCCTGGTAGCTCAGTTGGTTAAGCATCTAACTCTTGATTTTGGCTCAGATCATGATCTTAGGGTCCTGGTATTGAGCCATATTGGGCTTTGCTGGGGAGTCTGCTTGAGAATTCTCTTCCTCTCCCCCTGCCCCTTCTCTCCCTCTTGCTCTCTCTTTCTCTCTAAAATAAATAAGTAAATCTTAAAAAAATAAATTCTCTGTCAGGTATGTTACTTATATGTGTTTTATGTTACTTGTATCTGTTTTACCTAGATGTCTGGCTGTGACTTTGTCCTGTTCTTTCATTTGGGATAAATTTCCCTATCTTCTCATTTCATCTAAGTCTCTGTGCCTCCTTTTGTGTTAGAAAAGTCAGCTACATCTTTCCTTGAGGGTAATGTCTTTATGGAGAAGAGGTCCTATATAGCTTGCAGTATAGTGTCCCCTGTTCCCCAGGTCTGGTGCTAAGGTCTCCAATGTGTGCTGGGTATGCTCTGCTATTTTGCCCTGGCTCCTTTATCATTCAGGCCAATCATCTACCGAAGTTTTCTGTCCTTTGTAGGTAGTGTTTGATCCTTGGCCTTAATGTGGTGAGTTTGAACTAGGTTTGCTCTTGTCTGCTTGTGAAATGAGACCTGTCACCATTGCTGCTGCATCTGAGGCCCTGCAAAACATCTGGATTGGGAGACATGTATGGGCAGGGGCTTGGGCTGGTCTTTGGGGGAAGGAGCCCACCAGACTGGGACTGAGATAGGTATTTCTGGGGAAGGGAGGTTCCACTGGAGCTCATTGAGGGCAAGGCTTGGTATAAACAAGTTAGGTAGTTAGTGAATGGTACTATGCTGGTTCCCGCAAGTGGCCCTGTGCTAATGCTAAGGGGTAAGAAGAGGAAAATGGTACCTGTCAATTCCTTTGTTCTTGGAGGAGTCTCTGTGAATGCTGCCTCCCTGAGACACACTCTGAGATGTGCAAATAACAGATCACTGTTTCCACACTGTAGGTCTGCAGACTGTTTGCCTGGTCTTCTCTACAAGAGCAGCCCCAACACCCTGGGCTCTCCCTGAGCCAAGCCTACTCCAGGTTGTAAGCCCCACTGGTTGCAAGAACTCATGAAATTTGGCCCCTCCCACATTCTATGTCAGTTGCCATGGGGGTTCATTTTCTCTGTAACCTTCTCTGCAACCGTGGTGACCACAGTCCATTTCTCCCAAACCAGGTCTTCACATTTCTTCCCTTCTTCAATATGGCCTCTTCTCTATCTTTAGTAGAATTTAGTGGAATTTGTTTGGCCAGCCTTCAGGTTCATTTCTGGGGTATTTTTAATGATGGTTTGATAGTTATCTAATTGTATTCATGGGACAAGGTGAGCCTAGGGTCCTCCTACTCTTCTGCCATCTTCCTTTCCATGTGAGTAGTTTGGTCTCAGCATAGAAATCTTAGGATTGTTGGACTGCTTATGTGGCATCTGGCTTCCCCCGAAGTGCCTCAAGACATCAAGACAGAAAAACAGCATTGTTATATTCTTGTGTTGAAAATTACATCATATTACTTCTGACATACTATATTTGTTGAGGTAAAAGGTCATCTAGATTCAAGAGAAGGAAGCAAACTCTACCTCCCTGCTATTGGGAGAAATAGCAGGAATATCAAAATTACACAGTAAAAACACATGAAGGTTAACAGGTATTTTTACTGCTATTTTTGGAAATCTGACTTACTATATATAGGAGCCATGTTTCTGTAAGTTTTAGATTACTCAAGCTTACCACAGTGCCCAGTATAAGAAGACATCTACTAAGTAATTTTTGTGTTATCTTTGCACAGGGGTCATGCTAATGTTCTTTGTATTATTCCAGTTTTAGTATATGCACTGCTGAAGTGAGAACCCAGTAAGTAATTTTCAAAAAAGGTTTATTGCTTTCAGTTCATGTGCATGTGTTTTTCTGTTTGAACTTTCTGGGGTCAACCTTTTTAAATTTTAACTCATTGTTCATAATTGTAATAGAAAAGGTGAAATAAACTTAGATACAATAAACAGTAGCAGGACTCATAAAGAACATCTAAACATATGTCTATGACAAGTGTATTAATTCCAAAATGAAGATAGGATGCCCTTTTACTTGACATTGACTAATTAGCAATTTTGTGTTTTTTCACATTTGATCTCTGTTATAACCTCTATAACCTGTATATTTATTTAAAAATACGCACAGGGAAAAACACACACACGAGAGAGAGAGAGGGAGAGAGAGAGACAGAGATTATAAGGATTTGGTTCACATGATTATGGAGGCTGGCAAGTCTGAAATTTGTAAGGTTGGACAGTAGACTAGAAACCCAGGAAGAGTTGTTGCTGAAACTGAATCCCAAAACAGTTTTATGACAGAATTCTCTTCCCTTCAGGGTAGAGCATTCTTTTTCTTAATACCTTCAACTGATTGCGTGGGGCCCACCCATATTATGGAGGGTAATTTGCTTTACTCAATGTCTAATGACTTAAATATTAATCCCATCTTAAAAATAGCTTGATAGCAATATACAGATGTGTTTGACCAAATATCTGGGCTCTGTGGCCTAGTCAACTTGACACATAAAATTATGCATTACAGATACTAATGATGGGGTTGGTCATTGTTTTCACTAAGAATTTTAAAAACCTTTAAACCCACATCAGACATTTTACTTGTAAAATTACCTTAGAGCAGAAGTCTGTTTTCCAAATTTTTTCTTCATTGAATTCTCTCCTTATGTTTGTATGGAATTCTCAAGGAGATGTGGTGTGAAAGGTTAGGCTAACTGCAATAATAAACCCAGAATTTTAGTGGCTTAACACAATGAGAGTTTATTTATTTTTATTTTATCTAAGGTTTATCTGAGTAATTATCACTGTGTTAAAAACCAGTAAAATTTAGCAAACATATATTAAATACCTATTATATTAAATACCTATTATATGTCATGTGCTGGGTGTGGTATTACATTCTGTAATTGAATATTCATAAAAAATTGCATATAGTAGAATGTAAAGCTCATTTTTTAGTTTTTTAAGTTTTAAAATAACTTCATTGAAATATAATTAATATACAAAAATCTTACATATTTAATTTGGCACCCTGTAAATACAGAGAACGAACTGATGGTTGCCAAAATTTATTTATTATTTATAGAAAAGCTTAACATCCATGGGGCAAATTAAGCATCCAGACTCTCTATAGTTGTACCTCTGCCCTCTACATTCTTAGCATTGTCTCTACTCAGCTGGTACATGGGAAAAGGAGAGAGTGAGGAGAACTCTGCCTAGTTGGAAGGGAGCTGAGAAATGCAGTCTAGCAGTGTTTCAAGGAATCAGAGGAAGTTATAGATCTTGGTGAGCAATCTTAGGCTCAAATATAGGTCATCATCTAGGGGCATGAGAACTTGGGCAGTACACTCCATCTAGCAGTGAAAAATTGACTTAGGAGTAGCAACAGAACAGAAACCCCAACTAGAGGTATCTATATTCTTTTTAGAGTATTCTGTTTCTTGATTGGGATATGAAATAAGGTTTTTTACTTTCTGTTCTATAAATATACCTAGAGTATAGTACCTCTATTTTAACTATGTATTTTAGTTTAAATCTTTAGGAAGAGAGAAGATTCTGCAAAATTTCTCTTTGCTGGAAAACAAGAGATTAAAAACAAGACTGGAGGCTTTAGATCAATCACTGTTTCCATCTGGTGAATGTTCTCTTTGATGGCCTCATTTAGAACTTCAAGAGGTTTTGCTCAAATTTAAAATTCTCATTACAGTCCCTGCCAAAGCATCTTAAATGCAAAGCAATGTTAACTTTAAAAATTTAGAAATTGCTAAAGGAGACATACCATTTAGATCCAATAACTGAAAACTGAGATAAAATGGGTCAGAGAAAATTCTAGCATATTCTAGAAGACTGCTGCTCTCTGAAAATAAAAGTAACAAGACCTTCATTATGGTTTAAAGGTTCTTTTTTTTATGTAAAGCTATGTTTTTTGTTTTTTTGTAGCCTGTAGGTCCCATCCCAATTTCCTGGGAGATGTGAATTATAGCTGATAGAGAGTTCGCCTAACATTTGCCATTTTCTTCACCTTTAGAATGAATCCCAAATGGACTTGGTTTTAAAGTTACATGTTTCTTCTGTTCTTCAAGTAATATTGATCTCCTTCAAATCCATTTCTTTTACTTCTTAGAAAGGAAGCCATTTTTAGTGGACCAAAAAAAAAGTACATTCATTTTTTCTGCCCAAAAAAGCACTACATTTTTTATCATTAAATTACCTTTGCCTACCTGAAAGCTTCCCGGTGGCTACCAATTTTAAGCTTTCTCCATACCAACACCTCATTGCTACTGGGTTTTAGAGATATCTTGGTAACTTAACTATTTTTTTCTATGAGGGTCTTTTCTATATTTTATATGGACTCCCATAAAACATATATTTTCAAATTTTTAGTGTCTACTAAATTCTCATAGGCATAATTTTCCTTGTACATTTTCCTACTTGGATTTTTAATTTTACTAGCTTCTTTGTAATAAAATATATATTATATATAAATATAAATATTTCTTAAGTAAATTAGAAAGGAGAGAATAAACAACAGGAAAGTGTCTGAGAAATCATAGTGATAGATTAGCAATTTCTTTATAATTATTTTTATCATAACTCTTACACTGATAGCATACAATGACTTGAACAGAAGATATATGTATTTACAATATATTTGAGGTGCAAGGCATATTACCATACATTCATAATGCCAACAAATTGGAAACAACTTGATTTAATGATTATTTTTCAAAATTAATGCTTATTTCTTATATAAGTGATGGGTAAAATGGACAAAGAGAAAATATTCCCAATTTGCAATTGAAATGGAAGAAAGGGAGAAGACCAGTGTTTAGTGAATATCCTCTTTAGGTCATACTCTTCCATATAAATTATCTCATTGATTCCCATAATATACTAATTGTATGTGCATGCAATTGTTGCTACTATATATATGAAAAAATGAAAAGTCATTTCAAGTAATCAACAGAAGGTTACACTGCTAATAAAAAACATGTGGTTTAAAACAACTCTGTGGGACACCAACTCTGGATAGTTATGACAGTATGACTATGGGGCCTGGAGAAGACAAAGAAATGTATGAAGTCCATAGATTGGCTTTGAGCACATGAATAAGTCATTTATAAAAAGAATATTCAGCCAATTTTATTTTATTTTTTTTTTCAGCCAATTTTAAATCTATGTGTTCCAGCATTTGATAAAAGATGAAAAAATTTTATTTAATTGGTTATAATGTGGATCATGTGCAAAGTGATGGTAAAGACTATGAATTTGAACTTCACCAGACAATCTTTATTATTTCCTGGATGACTAAATTAAAATAGTTGAAGGATCATTAAATACACTGGATTGATTACTAAAGCAGTTAGCTGAATTGTTTTCTTTGGCTGTCTTTGAGAATGAAGGAAAATGAATGATCATCTTTTCCAAGTTAAATAGATGAGAGAGGGAATTCATTTTCCACAGGTTCCTCAACACACAGCTCCTCTGAGAAATCTACCTTAATGAATTACCTTAACAACTGAATCTTCTATCTTGTGCTTCCTCAAACACTTAATGTACCATAATGCTTTGTATAGTAATTTATATCTGGTCACTGGAAGTTCTGTAAATGTGTTTGGAGTGTTGTATATACTATTGCGCAGTGAACTGGTCAATAAACTTCTTCAGGACAATGATAAGCTCTTTAAAGTTTTTGTAGTGAGGTGCATATAAGGGAGGGATAATGAGACATATGGCCAGGGACCAATATTTTATTAAAAAAAAAAAAGAGAGAGAGAGAGAGACAATAGTAAATAAGACTGAAAAGTAGAGGACTTAAGAGGAAAGCCAACAAGAATAGTATCATGAATCAAGAGAAGTTGACTCTAAAATAAGAAAAGAATGGAATGCCACAGAGAGGTTAAGCAGGATGGGATTGACAGGTGGCTACTAGTTTTCAGGAAATGATTGATGGTGATTTTATTAGATTAATGAGAAAAAGCAGACAGTAGAAGATTGATGAATTAATTGGAGATGAGAAAGTTGAGGCGGATAGGGCTTACATCTTATTTTTCTAAGGAGCTTGACCATAAAAGAGCAGAAGAAACTAGAGTGGTGGTTTGAAGAGAAATCAAGACTGAAGAAGGTAGTTTTAAGATAAAAATACTTGAGCATGCATAGAGATCAAGAGGAACATGATGGGAATAGACAGGTTTAGCAAGAAAGAAGGCAGTTTTGGTCAATCTACTAGACCACTAGGGTTTGAAACTTGGATTTATTTTATTAGGTGTGTAACTTTATTAGGTGTGTAAACCTCAATTTGTCACTTCTTAAATGGGGATAATTAAGCATTATGGTGAAAATTAAATGTTACAGTTAATTTAAAGTGCTTATCCTAGTGACTGTGCAGGTGAGCATTCAATAGATGACAGCTATTATTGTTTATGTTGTTAGAAAGCTCCTAAATAAAAATCATAAATGGAGATGTTGGTGTGCAAAATAATAGAACTATTCTTTTTTCTCACTGAGGAACATTAGGACTAATGGTGTTAAAGATTATATATAGGAGGTAAACTGAAGCCGAAGGAGAAAATCTCAGATGGGCTTGTTTTGTTTTTTTCTTTTCTATAAAGAAAGGAGTTTATCTATTGAGAATGAGGGATTGATTATATTAGATTTGGTTTGAAATATAACTTACAATAATATATTAGATTGGTTTTGAAACAACTTCATTCCATTGACAAATTATGAGAAATTGGTGAATACAGTGGTGGGTAGAAAATATTGAGTAGACTTTGAAGATGAAAATTATTAATTTTATTATAGCTGGTTTCTACTGTTACATGAATGTTCTTCAGCAATGTGCAGTAGTCCAAAGGAAAGAAATAAAAAATATTTGGGTTTTCCAGGGTTGATAAGAGAATTTGTTCTGGTGAAAGTTGGGAAGGCCATAGAATTTGTGCATACTTGTAAGAAAAGAGTTGAAATGGATTTAGACAAAAAAGAATGAATTCAGGAAGGGAAAATAAAATCAACATTAAATTATGTTGAGGTTAGAGCAGGATTGGCACTAGATCAAGCTGTAGGATGAGGAAGTTCAATCAGAGAAGATCATTTGAATAATTCAAAATTTTAGGGGTATAGATGTTGAAGGTAATAATGATCTCCAGGTTTATTGCTCACATTTAGTAAAGGTAAATGATAAACTACAGGAATAGATGCATCTTCTACAGATGGAATTCAGAACATGCTGAGAATCAGGCCTCAAACTGAATTATGAAGGAAGTAGAACAAGTCTTGCAGGCAAGACTCTGCAAGTCTGCTATATCAAGGTCAGGGCTCTACTTGGGAAGGTATGGAATCCTGAGATTTGGGATGGGGACTTTTCGGTTAACATACTTGGAAACCTGGAAACCTCATATTCCTTTAAATCTGTGAACCTACAGAAGTGGCCCACTCTTCTTTTTTGAAGACAAGCATTATAATTCTTCTTGGAGATAATATAGACAACAAATGTTCTCTTCCATCTCTCCTTTTATCAAGTAATAACATAACCCAGCCAGGTTAATGGTCAACTTAGTATGTAAGAGAAGGGGCCTTGGCAACATGAACCAGCAGGAGCCTGGAGAAAATGTGTGGAACTGGATTCTGGGAATAACTGAATCAAGGAATAGAATACTAAGTTAAATTAGGGAGTACTCTCCTGATATGGGAGTACTCTCTCCTATGATAGAATTTAACTTTGTTAAAGGTGCCAGGAAATGGACTAAAATGGAATTAAGTTGGCTCTTAGAAGCTTGGCCATACCAAGTGATGTAGAAATGACAAACAATAGAAAAAGAAATAAAAAGAGAGAAGTGGGCATGCTAGAGAGATGTACTTTGTGGATACACAGGGCACTTCTATTTTCCAAGGTAATAAGAAATGTTCTGGTGAAGGGAACCAGAACTGAGTTTCTCAGTGGTGGCTATCCTCTGTAGACTGCAGGTGGTGATAGAGATGATACTATAGAATTAGGCTCCCTAATAGTAATGGAAATCATAGTATTCTGAAATAATAGAAACTGAGTCAAAGCACTTAACCATCTGAAACTATCTGAAGTAAGGTAACGAGTGGCAGTATCAGAGGGGTGTGTTTGTGAATGTGTGTGTATGACTCACAGAGAGTTGACTCATGGAGATTTATGGAAATAGTTAATAGGATGTGACATCTTTAGAGATGAGATTTAAACTCTACAAAAATTCTTTGTTCCATTATATCAATGAAATTTTACATAGAGAGTAGTCTGGGGCCTGCTGGGCAATCCCCTCCAAAGTATAGGACAAATTATTATATTTCATAATTCTCACAACTTGGGCATAGCTCCCTGACCCACTCACAAGTGACTAGAAGTTTTTAGTTTTGAGTTAGGCTTAGAGCAGGTCCAGGAAGGAATCAATGCATATTCTTGGTATATATTTGCATTTGCTGCCACTGAGCTGCAGCTAGCATTACTACTCATGGGCTGACAAAATGTCTGGTCTACTGACGTGATATTTCATATAACATCATATGGGACTAAGTGATTCACTTTATAACAAAGAAAATTCTATCTTAGAAGCCTTATAAAACAATGGGTCAGCATATTAAAGCTGCAGCTGAGGCACCCAATTGGACACTATGCACCCTATCATTATAGGGACATAGAATTCCAAGAACCGAGATGTGAAAGTAGGAGTGACCCAATTTATCATTATTACAAGTAGCCCACTTGGGGAATTTGTGTTTTTCAACCCCACATTTTAGATTCTTAGAAACTAGAGTTCTTATTTCATAGAGAGGAGATGCATCTACCAGTAGACACAGCATGAGTCCTATTAAATTTTAGGCTATAGATGTTCTCTGGTTGCTTCAAGTACCTTGTGGCAAGAGAACAGCAAGCAAAGAAAGAAGTTACTGTGTTGGCAAAGATATTTAGCTCTGATCACTACGGTGGGAGGAAAGGCTACTGTTATATAATGGAGGCAAGAAGGATGCATTTGGCTCCCAAGTGTTCCATGAAGGCATTTTATGGTATACAGGCAAGTTTTCATGATAGGTATGAAAACAGAGCAGTTACTGGCAGTTACTGTCTTAGAAGGGTATGGTGACCAGTGACTCAGAATCTTCAAGGATAAAATGCTGGGCTACTCTACCCCAGTAGTGGCACTAGGTGAGGATGAGGGGAATCTAGAGTGGATTATGTTGAGTATTGATGGTAACTGTTAGATCAGAAGCTATAGTTTTTCCCTACTAACTTACCTCTTACAAGTTTTGTTGGAAAAGTATACATTTGAGCTGTTCTTAAATGGGGGAAAACTTATTATACAAAGTAATTGGACTCAAATTATGTTGAGGATGTACTATAGTAGATATTTTGGTGTACTGCCCAGATGTCTCCTTTCATGATCTAGGCACTATTTCTGCAATTGTCAGGTATATTGGCTACTTTTGGTTCATAGTTGAGTCCTCTTTAGCAATTGTCTTTAACTAAAGGGGCTTGCCTTGCTAAAAGATCGATACCTCCTCCTTGGAAGCACCCCTGTATCCAATGACTGGTCATTATGGGGTTTCAAGGACTCAGTCCTTTTGCTTCAATTCCAGGCACATATGAAAAGTCATCCCAGCTCTAGAACTTACTATATGATCTCCTGAGTCCCCTGTTGTCACTGTAACACAGTTCAAATTTTCTTTCTGCCCAATTCTTCCTTCACTTCCTTAGATCTTATTCCTAAGAGCATACTTCAAGAAAATACTACATGTAAATTTCTGTCACAGAGTCTGTTCCCCAGGGAACTCAAACTAAAACAATAATGGTCTGGAAAAGTAAGTACACATGCTCTTATGAGACTACTCTAGAAGCTTAGAATGGCTTTTTTGTTTATCTTGTATCTTTTCTACTTTTCTAACATTGCAAAAAATATGAGAGTATAAAATTAGGATATAGAAAAAATAATATTAAAATAGGTTTATTTTATACAGAAATTTGGCTTACTCGGATTATTTATAGGGAAAATCAGGCAGAGAGATAAATAAGGCTTCCTATCATTTAGTACAGGTCCATGCTTATAGTGGTCACTCTATAAATATTTGTGGCGTGAATGGAGAAATGAGATTTTTGATAGAATATTCTAATTCTTATAATTCTGCTAATATTCAAATTAGGTGTGATATTTAGACCAACTATTGCTCTACAGAAAACTCAGCCATCTTTAGTTGTATGACTGGGGCATAATTTAACTTCTCTGAAATTTTATTTCTTTGTCATTATAATGCTTGTCTTCATGTAGTTTCCAACTAAACTTAGCCTTGAGGGTAAATCATTTTCCTATTCCCATTCCTTATATGATATGATGACAAATGGAATCATCAACATGAGGAAATACCATTATTTGCTTGTAAGGGTACCTTTCTCTTTAATATTGTTTTTATTCTTGCTTTCTTACGGTACAGCTTATTTTAAGTATACTTTTATTCACCAAACGATAAATCTTTGGGTTCTCACAAAGTTCATGTTTGTACTAAATCACAAATTGGAAGTGAAATTGTACATATATTCAATTAGAAAAAAAGTTAAATTGTGAATTATGAGTTATTTCAGGTTTCCAGTTTTGCTGTAGCTGTTTTGAAGCCACATTTGTAATGATTAAGCCTTAAATATGGCGACAGCAAAAACAATTGATACAATCCATTGTGATCATAGATCAAGAGATACATGTCCAAAGCCTTTTATATGTATAACTGAATGGAAAATATATTTTTATTCACTGGAAATAAAATTCCTTTTAGAAAAGGAAATATATTTACTTAGGAAAATAAAGATAAGTGACTTTGATAAGTAGAGATTGGGAGGAAAGATACCAGGGAAATGGGACTGAGGAAATTTTTTTAAAATGCTAGAGGAAATTATTCTGTTATTAAAAAAAAAAAAAAAAAAAGATATGCTGGCATTTTGGTCCTATTTGGGTCCTAAGAGTAAAATGACTGAAGGAAAGAGATGGAATGAAGCAACATGGAGAGAGGCCTGAAATGGCAAAATTGTCCAAAGGACTTTTTAAAAAACACAAGTATCAAATGTGAAGGTGTTCTCTTTGCAGTGATACTACTACTTTCTCTCCAGTTAGCCAAATTTTCTGTAAGTATGGCCTTTCAATATACACAGAATGGAGTTTTGTTTTGTTTTGTTTTGTTTTGTTTTTGTTTTTGTTTTTGTTGTTGTTGTTTTGTGAAAGCTAACGAAGAGGGGTATAGTTTCCTAACCAGTATAGAGTGGGCAGGAAGAACAACCTCAGGACACAGAAACCAAGACTAAAAATTAACTAGACACAGTTACAGCTAGGGGTGCTCTGAGAAAGATTGGGCTTGCAGGCCATTCTTACTTGGATTCTGAGAGGCAGAGTGAGCCAAGCTGACTTCAGGTTACACATAGTTTGATCACAAGGTACGCAGCTATCATCCCTACATTACTAGCTGCATGACGTCGATTAAATCACCTCAGTCTCAGTTCATTTACAAAAATAGAACAAAAACAGGGCCTACCTCCATGTGTTGCCCCAATGGAAATGAAATATTAAATACTGTCATTGCAGTTTTTATTCATATTAGATATTCCATTTTTTCTTTATTTCTTTCATTGCTAGGAGACAGTATTATTGTAATAGTCCAGTTAAAGATGATGAAGAATTATGGTCCTGGAGATGAAGAAGAATTAAAGTGGACATACATAGAATTAATCTCTTTCCCTACTCATCCAAAATTCTAAAAAAAAAAAATCTATAGTTATTCTTTCCCCTTTTTTACTCGTATTCTGCTACCAATTATTGTTCCTAAAATGCTGCTCTCATAAAGAATGTAAATGTACCAATTAAACTCAGTTGATACTTCTTATTTTCATTGGCCCTTTCCTAAATTGACATTATTATCACATACTCCTTGAAATATTATATACTTTTCTGTATCCAACTCTCCCAGTTTTCCTCATGCATCTCTCTCTCTCTCTCTCTTTTTTGGTTTCCATCATGAGTGTCTTTTCTTCCATGCAGCACCTATCACCAACAATGCTACCATCTCTGCCACCAAATATTGTTATTACCCTTACCCAGTGTTTTTCTGTTTACTTATCCTCAAAGTTTTAACCACTGTTGTACATTGTTAGTTTCCAAATTTGTATCTTCATTTCCTGAGTTTTAAGCCCATTTATTCACCTATTACCTGGAAAGCTCTACCAAGAGCTTTGGAATTTCCAAGAAATTTCCAAGAGCTTTTGGAAATTACTTGAGCAGATATTCTACTTTCAGGGTGGTGCTTTGCTAAAATATAAATGGTTATATTTCTGTAAATGAAGTCTTTCCCTCAATTTTAATAAGTGATCTGGATTTAAAAAAAAAAATTCTCAGATACCTCAACACACATCCAAAATTAAATAACAATAGTGTCATTCTTCCCTAAAACTGGCTTCTGATTGTTATTTTCAATCTCATTTGGTAACAACAACAAAAAGGATATTTTGTTACTCAAGTAGAAACCATAGTCTTCACTATTTCTTTTCTGTCCTACTTCTTCCTATATCGAATGTATCAGTGGTCTCCAAACTCTTTGCACTTAGAAAAATATACCAAGCAAGCACTCCAAAGTGAGTTAGATATTATTTCCACATTATTGATCCACATCTTAAATGTAAGGAAAGCTGCTTTTTTAATGTTTAAGATAAAAATTAAAAGGTCTAATATTTATTTCCCACAACCACTATATTGTCATACCAAATCCTGCTAATTCCACCTAAGTATTTAATTGATCTCATTTCTTGCCTTTTCCACTACTCTGGTTCCAATTCTCATTATTTCTGTCCTAGACTACTGCACAAGCTTTGTTTTGCGGTTTCTCAACTTTGTACGTGTCTTCAAAGTCTTTACATATATTTATTTTATCTTAATATTTTATCCAAACTGTATAACTAAACCTTGACATTCTCCTGTTTAAAACCACTCATTAATCTTTCATTGCCTATAGGATAAAACTAAGCTCTCCTTGATCTACATCCCTTTCTAGTTTGATATGCTACCCTTGCATTCTTCACATTTTAAATTTCAGCAAAAATAATCAATAAAATAAGGTTCTATACTTTCTTAAACCCAAGCACTTATTTTTCATTTCTCTGCCTTTCTGTAGTGCTTCTTTGTCCCTACCCTCTCATTCACCATATTTCATTTCCCGATCGATCTCTACTTCCTTTTCTAGACTCAAATTGGGTGTTGCATCATGTAGAATGCATTCTCTCTGGATTAATAATCATTTCTGATCCACAGAAACCCATAATATCCAGTAGATAACTCCACCATTTTGGAGCTGAAGGTGGCAGGTGGAAAATACCCAACTGTATTGATGAGTATCCCCTTAAATCTGTGACCTTGACTTTCAAGTGTGCTCTTAAAATCATAGTGGATGTTTTTAGTTAGTCATTCTCTCAATTTCTTGGATTATTACCTGACACATTATCTTCTCTCTGCAAATCTCCATACCATCAAGTCTATCCTCCATTTCAGTTAACAAACTGAAATCTGATTTACTAAAGGTAGTAAGAGATGGAAAAGAAATTCCACACACTTTGATCACCTCATCTTCCAAGGTACCTAATATCTGTAACCATAGCAAATACTGAACTTTTTCACCTGTTACCTAGAGGAACTGCTCACTATAGATCAACTACTTGTGTCCTTCTCTAAAGCTAATTCTACTTGTGCATTAGATACCACGTCTCTCTTGCCTACTCAAGGGTATTATTCCACCAGTATTTTCTGTCTCTCTTACATCATCATTTTTTTTTCCTCCACTGGATTATTTCCATAACTACTGAAACATCCTTTCTTTTCTCCCATCTGAAAAAAAAAAAAAGAAAAAGAAAATATAACTTATTATCTACTGAATTGTATCAAGAACTTGCCATAAATTTTGTTTGGTGTAACAATGCTAAAAAGTTCTCATCACTTGGAAATACCTACCAACATGGATAATATCAAAATCATTATGGTAAGTGAAAGAAGCTAGACTTGAAAGGCTACATGACGTATGATACCTTTTAGATGACATTCGTTTTATTTTTTTCTTAAAGATTTTATTTATTTGAGAAACAGAAAGAGGGAGAAAGAGCATGAGTGGGGGGAGGGAGAATCCTCAAGCATACTCCCTTCTGAATATGGAGCCCACTGTGGGGCTTGATCCCAGGACTCTGTCATGACCTGAGCTGAAATTAAGAGACAGATGCTCAACTAACTGAATAACCTAGACAGTCCTAGGTGACATTATTTAAAAAAAAGAAGAAGAAAAGAAAAGAAAAGAAAAGAAAGAAAAAAAGAAAAGAAAAACTAAAGTTTAGAAAATTTATTAATGTTTACCTGAGAATAGAGTAGAGAGAAGGTATTGAGTACAAAGAAGCATGAATGAACTTTTGAGATAATATATGTATTCTGTATCTTGATATGGTGGTGGTTACCTCAGTATATACATCTGTCAAACCTTTAGAAATGAGAAGTTCATACATATGCCAAAAATACAGAAGACAGTTTGATAACCCAGGTCATCCAGGTTTGACAGTTATCAATTTTATGTGAATCTTACTTCATTCTTAAAGTACATTTTAAACATCATATCAGCTTCTGAACTGAAACCAGGAGTCAGATGCTTAACTGAGTGATTGAGCGACCTATGTGCTCCCAAATATTATGGTTTTTAATTTTCATTTTCCTGATGACTAACGATATTATGAATCTTTCCATATTCTTATTTTCTTTCCACTCATGTATATTATTTAGTGAAGTGTCTGTACAGATATTTCACACGTTTTGATTTAGGTTATTTTATTATGTAAGAATTTTTTAAATTTATTTTGTATACAAGTTCTTTATCACATATGAGTTTTATAAATATTTTCTCCAACTGTGGCTTACTTTTTCCTTTACTTCTTGGGTCTTTGAAGAAGGAAAGTTAAATTCGATGATCTTTCATGGTTTGTGCTTACATGTCCTAAGAAATATTTGACTAACTTAAAATCAGAAAGGTTTTGTACTATATTGCCCTTGAAGTTTTTATAGTTAGAGCTCTCACACCTGCAGATCTGTGATTCAGTTAGGGTTAGTTTTTATATTGTTAGAAAGTATGGTTGAAGGTTATTTTTGCATATAGGTGTCCAATTGTTCCAGCACCGCTTATTAAAAAAGACTAGCCTTTTTTCATTGAATTATTTGGGCACCTTTATGGAAAATCAGCTGATCATATACATTGGTCTGTTTATGAGCTCTCTATCCTCTTTCATTTGTTCTCTCAATCCTTAACACCAAAACAACAACCTAAGTTACTATAACTTTTTAGGAAATTTTGAAACAGATAGTTTTAGCCTTCAGTTTTGTTATTCAAAATTGTTTTGGATATTTTAGGTAGATACTATGCATTTTGAAATAAGTTTTAGAATTATTTTCTACAAAAGAGCTTGCTGGCCTTCTGATTGGGATTATATTTAATTGATAGATCAATCTGTGGGGGAATGGATACCTTAACAGAGTGAGTCTTCTAATTTACGAATGCAGTATATTTCTCCATTTATGTATGACTTTAAATCCTCTCAGCAATGTTTTAGTTTTAAAAGTATAGGCATTGTATATTTTGTGAAATTCATCTCAATTTATTTTTCTGATGCTATTGTAAATGATACTGGTTTTAACATTGCAATTTCCAATTGTTTATTATTAGTATATGAAAAAACAATTGTTTTTAAAATACTTAACTTGCATCCTATGGCCTTGCTTAAATTTGTTAGTTTTAGTAGCTTTATTGTAGATCCCCTAGAATTTACTATGTAAATAATCATGAGGTCTATGAAGAGTGATAGTTTTATTTCTTTCTTTCTAATCTGTATGCTTTTTTTCTTAAATTCTTCTGGCAATTCAATGTTGACTAGGAGTGATGAGAGCAGATAACAATGCCATTGTTTCTGATCTTAGGGGGAAGGAATTCTGTCTTTGACTGTTGTGCATATGTCTATAGTTATTTTATAGATGCTCTTTATAAAGTTGAAGTTTCTGTTTGTAATTTGTTGAGAATTTTAATTATGAATAGATGTTGAATTTTGTTAAATATTTGCTTTATGTACAAAGATAGTCATATATATTATCAGTATGTTAAAATGATGAATTATATATGTATTTTTAAAAGATTTTATTTATTTATTCATGAGAGAGAGAGTGAGAGAGAGAGACACACACACACACACACACACACACACACACACACACACACGGCAGAGGGAGAAGCAGGCCCCCTGCAGGGAGCCCCACATGGGACTCAATTCTGGGTCTCCAGGATCACGCCCTGGACCAAGGGTGGCGCTAAACCGCTGAGCCACCCGGGCTGCCCATGATGAATTCTATTGACTGATTTTTTTTTAAGCTATATTGACTGATTTTTGTAATATTAAATCAACTCTGCTTTCCTAAGTGAAACCTAAGTTCCTTATAATCTATTACTCTTTCTATATGTTGTTGGATTTGATTGCTAAATAACGTTTAAAAAGTATTTTTGTATCTATATGAAGTATACTTGCTTGTAGTCTTTTTCTGATTTTAGTAATAAGGTTATACTGACCTAATAAAATGAATTGGCTGTTGTTATCCACTCACCTACTTTATGAATAGTACTACTTAAAATTCATGTTAATTCCTTTATTTGTTGAGTTATTTCAGCCTAGAATTTTCTTTGGGAGAAGTTTCAGTTTCTTTAATAAGAGGGTTATTAGAAAAAAAAAAAAAAGAGGGTTATTAGAATTATCTGTTCCTTCTAAGAGTTTGTTCATTTTATTTATCCTTTAACGATTCATCATTTTCATTTTAAAGTCTCTGATGGTGCCAACATCTGGAGCCTCTCTGGGTCTGTTTCTTTTTATTGCTTGATTTCTTGACAATAGATCTATTTTTCTTGCTGATATTTCTGTCTCATAATTTTTATTGCTGATATTATGTGTGGAAAATCAATAAAAACTAAGGTAAATATTGTTTATGTCTTGAAATGGTCAGACCTCTTTTCCTATTAAGCCATTAATAGCATGGTGAATTAGATTAATTTCAGTAGTTTCACAGAATTTTGTTATTCTTTTTTTTTTTTTTTTAAATTTTTTTTTTTTTTTTTATTTATGATAGTCACAGAGAGAGAGAGAGAGGCAGAGACATAGGCAGAGGGAGAAGCAGGCTCCATGCACCGGGAGCCCGACGTGGGATTCGATCCCGGGTCTCCAGGATCGCGCCCTGGGCCGAAGGCAGGCGCTAAACCGCTGCGCCACCCAGGGATCCCAGAATTTTGTTATTCCTATAATTATTTGAATGCACTACAGACTTCAAATTCTTATAGTGGGAAAAAAAAATTCTTAAAGCGAAAGACTCCTGCCATTTTTTTCCTTAGTGCAAGTCTGAGTTTTACATGGTGGAGGTGGAAGTGGTGGTGGTCCTGCATGTTTCCCATTCATTTCAGATCCATTCACAGTTTTTGGCAGGCTTTGCATACCTGCTCCACAAATGGATGTTTTTCAGCTCTTTTACCTCCTCCAGTAGTAGAGTGCCATTGTTTCTTACTTGATTCAAGACAACTAGTAGTGGCAGGGGAGGGGTCCTCTGTTTTTCTTCTCAAGTCATAGTCTTAATAAGGTTTTGTGTTCCTAGCCTAAGAGGTGAGCTTTCTTAATATGCCACACCTTCCCCTCTATGCTAGCTGAACTTTACTTTGTGTCTTTGAAGAGTTGGGTACAACACATTATTCACTTTTCCCTTAGTGCAGCAGACCTCTGCTTTGGGTCAGCTTAAGATCCTGAGTGTATCTGCATTTCCTGTTTTTACCTTAGTGACAGGTGGTTTTTGTTTAGGTTCAGTGCAGGGTGGAGAGTGTGGGTTTTCTACCTGTCTCACAGCAGCTGAAATCATTTTCAAGGGATTTCTGGTAGGAGTGCTTTCTCCCTTTTCCAAACACCACTGGAATTTATTTCTAGTTCTTTCCCAGGGGCCACCAGCATTTTTTCTGGCGTGGGAAAGAGGAAGTCAGTGTGGAGTTCTTACTTTGTACGATGAGTCAAGTCGAGAACAGTCCTAGGTTTGTACTTGTTACCCATGTTACAGCTGATTATATATCTCTGTACCTGCCCACAACAATGCAACTCTCCCAGGTCTCCTGCACTGCCCCTATCTTTCTTGTGAGTAACTAGCAGAGTCTTAAATTGCTAGTGAGTGTTGATAGACTCTTTTTGTGTCTTTGCCCCCTAAGGATTCTAAATTGTGATGGTAGCCTATAAGTAAGCCTTTAAGATTCCTTCTTTCGTGGTTGCTATTTCTTCCTCCCATGCTCTGCCAAGATCAAAATAATTTGTGATTCCCAATTTTCCTTGGAAGAGCTTGTTAAACTTTGGAATTATGAAGTTTGGGTTGTTTTGAAATGTTGGCACTCTGATAGGTTCCAGTAAGATAATATTATATAGATTGTCTGGCTTTTCTTCATAGTTACGTTGGTAGTAATATTCCTTTATTTACATCCCAAGTGGAAGAACTGTTTGTCTTTTTCTCTTTTGTATTTAGAACTCTTATTATAGGGAACATTACAAATATCAAAGGATCTTTAAAAAATTTACTTAATTTGCAAATGCCTCTAGAAACACCATGGAATCTTGGTCTTGATGAGCATTCCATTTTAGAAATATTCATTTGGTTGGTGTGCCAGGGTGACTCAGGTAAGTGTCCGACTCTTGATTTCAACTCAGGTCATGATCTTAAGGTTGTGAGATTGAAGTCCTCTGTTGGGCTCTGCGCTGTGGAGCCTGCTTAAGATTCTTTCTTCCTCTGCTCCTCCCCTCTCTGCCCCCACTGTGCATGCTTGCGCGCTCTCTCTTCTAAATATATATACTCTAAATATATATAATATATATATATATATATATATATATATATATATATATTCAAATTCCAGTTACCTCCAACCATGGCCCTAGAATACAAACATAATATAAAACATTCCTGGTAGCCACCTGGAACTCTTGCAAGGCCTCAGACTTGGATACCATCAATTTTTTTCCCCTTTCAGGACCATCACGTTCAGCTCTTCTGCCTGAATCTTTCCTTCCCACTCTTGCTTCTTGTGCAAATTCCCACATCTTCCTCAGCTCACAGTTTAAATTCCACTACTTCAAAAATGCCTTCCCTAATTTCTAATATAAGTGAGGCCCCTTCCTCCCCATTATAGTCTTATATAATACTTTATAGATTTCCTTCTCAACACTTAACCAGTTGGCAATTTATAGACACATTTAACTATTCATTTGATGAATTTTTCCCTCACTGTTAAGTCCATTGGGTTAGAGACCCTGTCTTACTGTTCACAGTTGTTCACTAGGCTGTTGATACAGTTTAATTAGTACTTTGCACTTCACCTAATGTTTACAGCTGCTAGAAATTTGTTGAATGAATGAAATTCTTATGAAGTAGAGTCAGAAGGGAGAGATGCAATAATAGCTAGAGAAATAGAAATGCAGGACAGACTTCCAAGTAAATTTGGGCATAGAAAACAGTGAAGGCCACTGCTCAGAAATGGAATCCAAAGCCAAGGCCAAACTAGGCTCTGTTTAAGTCTGTCCTTTAAACTAATAGACCACTCTCCGAGGGTGAGCAGGCGGGTGAGATGAATATTTGCTTTGAGTTTATTCTTCCATGTGAGCTTAATGAAATAAATGCCTGCATAAATTTCAAATGGGGTGATTAAACATGAAAGCTTCGGGTGCATACCTGACTCAAAGAGCTCTGTGATCTGCTTAGAGAGAAATATAGAAAATTGAACACTAATAGTCTTTATATAATAGGCATCTAGGATTTCCATGCAGTGTTTCATAGAAATCATCTCACTGCAAATTATTGAAGAAAGAACAGATTGCTTAGTAAGTAATGTTGGAAAAACTTGTCTTTATGGAATAATAAATTGAATTTCTACTTAATACTACAAAGTTGAATTTCAGGTATATTAACCCTGCAAAGTTGATAGATTCTAATATAGGAGACTATTTTTGTGACTTAAGATGGAGGAAAGACCTTATAGAGAAAACTTGAGAAGCACAAATCATGAGGTTGAAAAATGGATTAATTTGATTAAATAAAATTTAAAGATTTATTTTTAATTATGGGCATTATGAACAAAATTGTCAGATACAAAAATGGGAAAATTATTTGCAATGTCTAAAACTGACAAGACAAATACCTAAAACACAAGGAACTTAACCACAATGAAATAGAGGCAAAGGTAAGAATAAGGTACTCACAGAAAAAGTACTACAAAAGTTATCAGACATCTAAAGAGATGTTCAGTCTCATAGGCATTTAGAGAAATGCAGTTGAAACAACAGTGAAACATATTACCATCAGGTTGGCTGTGAATACTGCAAATTTAGGAATACATGAATCCTTCTGCGTTATTAGTGGGACTGTAAGATTTGAATCAGTCAGCTCTTCTGAGTTCCACATGAGAATACTTACTCAGATAAATGTGTATGAGACCTATAATCTAAAAATTCTACTCCTGGGGGTATACCACAGAAATATTTTTACAAAAGTTTTTGGTGGGTTGTATATATATGAGGGTTTGTGGTTATGGGGAGTTGGAGGCACATACCTGGAAGAATGGAGAAATGAAACATGGTGGACACACACTATGGGCTGGGACACAGCACTTAGAAGCAACAGCCCAGCCTGTACCTAGCAACATGGATAGATTTTATGAAACAATATCATATAAAAATAACAATAATCTTAATAATAATAGATAGCACTTACATCGTATTTACTACCTGCCAGTTACTGTTCTTAAATCATAATAACCCTGTGATCTAGTATTGTTACCACATTTTACAGATGAAGAAATTGAAGTACATAATGCCACACAGTTAAGTGTATGTGCTGGAATTTGAATGTCAGCAGTCGCTGATTCTTGCTCTCAGGCAGTTATTATATGCCTAAGAACTACAATGAAAGCTATAGAACAATACTATTAATGGAATAAAAAATACATATACACCAAACTACAATACAATTTTTATAGCATACATTAATATTTAAAGGATTTCAAAATACATGAGAATGGAAATAAAATAAAATAAATAAATATATCAAGAGAGGGTTCTTCTACAATCTGGTGATGAAAATGTGCTTTAGATGGAGGAGTAGGATTAATTTAGTAATAAACATAACTTATAAAGATTTTTTAGTTAAGCTTGGTTTTTCAAGCATTAATATAAAGAGGGACCAAGAGACAGCTCCAGCAAGAGCCCTGAAACCAACAGTAGCAGGTATGATGGGCAGATGCTAATAAGTAAGGACAATATAAGACACAAAGTGAAAAATCAAAAAGTAGAAGCAGCAGCAAAATGATAACAAATTTTTTTAGTCACTTTGGTGAGAAGGATTTGTACTTTTTGTTGGTATTGTTTAATATATAGTAACAAGGAGTTCACAGATGAGGACTTAAACAATTTACCTTAGAAGTCAGTCTTATAATTTGGTATTTAAGAAGCACCAAGAGCAGGATTTCTTATTTTTTTCTGTACCTAATTTTTAGCCTTTTTACGTAAATCATGTTCTCATTCAACAGCCATAAACTTAATTCAAATAAAGAATTGTTCTGTGTTAAATTCTTACTGTATGCCTGATAAAAACATGAGTTTTGATATGAGAAAAAAAATCAAGTGACCAGATAATGGGAAATCGAAAACAAGACTTACGGAAAAAAATGAAGTAAATTGTTAGATCTTTGTCATTCTACATTTTTGTGTACACAAATGCAAAGCAACTGGAGATTATGTAGTGGGGACGATCTGTGTCAGACTTGGAAGAGTAAAATGCAAAGGCAAATGGGGATGCTGGAAAGAGATGGTCACCTGTTTCTTGCTTGGAGGTGCAAGTGGTTGTTGTGACTCTTAACGCAGAGATAGGTTATTAGATTGAACTCACGGAGCAGCAAGAAACCAATTTATAAGGAAGACAGCTGTCTCCAACTTTTTTCTTATTAGTCACTCCAATCACTATTTGCTTTCTTCAGGAAGAACTGAGGATCTCTCTCTTGGAAACTGCTTTGTTCCATTTTCAGATAAGTTAAAAATTTTGGTTTGGTAAAATTAAAAAAAATCCTCACCCAACAAGTGACATAAAAGAATAAAGGAACCCTACGATGTCCTCTGATTATAAAACTCACTCATTATTTCTAATATTGGTGCTGCATGGTAGATGGTCTGAGGAGGCTCTGTAATCTACAGTGGAAATGAATAGGAGATACGCTGCTCCTTACATACTCTAGTTCTCAGTGTACTTGTTCAATAGCTGTTTGTAGTATACAATCTATACTCCTCTGCTTCAGTGCCTCCCTCACAATTTCTCCCTCCTATAGTGATTCCTTCCTATCTCTATCTTTAAAAATGTATCCATTCCTTTGAAGATGTTTCCAGATCCCACCACCTCAATTGAACATTTCTAAATCTAGTCAACCCAAATTAAGCCTTACTATCTGTGAGTTTCCATTCTGTGTTTTAATTCTGGTCTGTCACCTGTCATTTCTACCTAGGATTCTATTAATTCATGTGTATGTTTTTGCTTTCCTTTCCTGTCCTGTTCATCTTTGCTTTTTATTTATTTATTTATTTATTTATTTATTTATTTATTTATTTATTTATTTATTTATTTATTTATTTATTTATTTATTTATTTATTTATTTATGATAGTCACAGAGAGAGAGAGGCAGAGACACAGGCAGAGGGAGAAGCAGGCTCCATGCACCGGGTGCCCGACGTGGGATTCGATCCCGGGTCTCCAGGATCGCACCCTGGGCCAAAGGCAGGCGCCAAACCGCTGCGCCACCCAGGGATCCCTTGCTTTTCTCATAGTGAATGTTCACACATGGTATATTCTCAAGTGAATATATAATTAGAGTTTTTGAAACACAGTGAATTCAAGTTTTTAGCAAGATAAATCAGGTAATCCTATATAGGATGAAGTAGGGGCTAGAGTATTAAGGAGTTAGGAAAAAATATTCACAACAAATTGTGATATCCAGGCATGGGACGATCAAGGATCTGGAAGGGCAGTGACTATTTATAGGCAAGGAAGTGGTGATTCACAGGGAGATTCTGGAGAGAAAATGATAGATTGTTATGAATAATGATGATGATGATATTAGCAATGAAGATGATAGTTTATATTTGTATAGCAGTTTACATAGATTATTCCAGAGTAATGTATGCAGATCTCACTCATGAGAATCAAGTGGAGTGATGTGATAAATAATCATGTGTTAAAGTGGTGGAATGCATGGAAATCTTGTGGGTTTTTTTTTTTTTTTGAAAGCCTTGTTAGCTTCAAAGTTGGAAAAAGATGTATAGCACAGAATGTGTCGGCAGCTAGAAATCAGGTTAATTATTGCAGTTTACAAATTGCTGCATTTCTCCTGCTCATCAGAAGATTTATCCAAGGAATAGTCCAAGAAATCCATTATAAGTACCTCATAATGAATTCCAAATTCCAGTGTTAATTTTAGCAAACATTTATTTAACTCCTATGTATTTATTGGGGGCTGAATTACTCCTCCAGGGGGATAGAGACAGAACAATGGAAGTTTCTTCTTCCTGGGGAGACACTGGCTTCCAAGCTTGTTGTATTTTGGGGCAAAAGCTAAAATGAATGCCTTTGCCTTTTGAGGGCAAAGGCCATAGGAGATTTTTAAAGGATGCCACTGGGTCACTTGTATTTGTACCATAGGAATGAGAGTTGTAAAAGAACTGATTGCAGAAACCTCAGGGACCAGAGTACTTTCTTCATTATTATAGGGTTATATATATCTTGGAGTGTGTTGGTGAATATCTTACTATTCTTTTAAGCAAATTGATTGGAATACAAAGCACCAGGTGCTTAACTGGTATCTACTGAAGTATTTCCCATTATCAGCTAAAAGATAAAGAGGATTAATGTGTACATACATTGGACTATACTAATTCAATTTTTGTTTTTGTTTCCCTCAATTTGTGCTTGTAGAAAGGGCTTGAACTTTGTCTTGTTAGGGACAGAGAGGAATTATATTGTTTTGAGACGCAAATTGGTGCTATCCCCACAGTTCTGTTTTCCTCTCTAGGACCATCAGAGATACTGGGATAAAAGAAAGAAGATCAGTTGTATAGTTGGCTCCTGGGTGAGGAATAAAGTCTCCAAATCCTGTTTTACAGTGGGAATGGAAGATGACCATTTGGTGTGGACATGAAAGAGTACCATGAAGTTCCAGTCCAGTGTGAAGAGGGAGGCAGAGTGGCTAACCTCTGTAAGCAGAGTGTCTTTTAGAAGTTCTAGGCCAGTCCCTTGGTTCAAGTGAGGTTGACTGCGTAGAAGCAGGATCACAACAAATGTAAACCTGATGTGAATAAGCCGAAGGTAGTCTCGTTGATCGTGTCAAATCAGGAAGGGAAGGAAACTAAGCTGGGATTTATGAAGCACTTTATCACCTCCTGTGAATGAGGCTACCAGGATGTATAAATGGGAATGGCTTTGGATACAGGGTGCATTCGGTGGCAAAAATTGTGGAATAATTAATTTAATAATAAGATAAGTGAATTGCAGCTAGTGAAAAAGGAAGAGAAGATTTTTGTCGGGTTAGTTCATACCTAGGTTGATAATCAGATTGGAAGGGTGCTGTCCTTTGAGGTAAGATTTCCGAATGTCTCTGTGAGGAGCAGCCCTTTTTACATTATAATGAGATGTCAGAAAGGTAACTGTTGAAATGGTCACTCAGACGTGAAGTAGTTCTTTTATTTTTAGAAAGTTTAGCTTTTTTTTTTTAATGGTTAAGATAGTGAATTTCACTTATTTCCAACATTATTGAGTTATTGATATATAATGCATACAAGTTTAAGGTGCAGCATGATGAATTAATACAAGTATGTATCGCAGAATTGATTACCCCAATAAACATAGTTAATATTGCCATTTCCTCACATAGATACCATTTTGTGTTTGTGTGTGGTTTTAACATTTAAGATCTACTTTCTCGGGGCACCTGGATGAGGATCCAGTTCTTGATTTCAGCTCAGGTCATGATCTCCGGGTTGTGAGATCGAGTCCTGCATTGGGTTCAATGCTCAGCAGAGAGTCTGCTTGGAATTCTCCCTCCCTTTGCCCCTCCCACTATACTTCTCTCTAAATAAGTAAATCTCTTAAAAAATAGATCTGCTTTTTTTCTTTTTTTCTATATGTTTTTATTGGAGTTCAAAGTGCCAACATATAGCATAACACAGTGCTCATCCCATCAAGTGGCCCCCTCAGTGCCCATCACCCAGTCACCCCATCCCCCTGCCCACCTCCCTTTCCACCATCCCTTGTCCCTTTCCCAGAGTTAGGAGTCTCCCATGGTCTGTCACCCTCTCTGATATATCCCATTCATTTTCTTTCTTTTCCCCTTTGTTCCCTTTCACTATTTTTTATATTCCCCAAATGAATGAGACCATATAATGTTTGTCCTTCTCTTATTGATTTACTTCACTCAGCATAATACCCTCCAGTTCCATCCACATGTAAGCAGATGGCGGGTAATCATCTTTTCTGATGGCTGAGTAATATTCCATTGTATATATAGACCACACCTCCTTTATCCATTCTTCTGTCGATAGACACTGAGGCTCCTTCCACAGTTTGGGTATTGTGGACATTACTGCTGTGAACATTGGGGTGTAGGTGTCCTGCCGTTTCACTGCATCTGTATCTTTGGGGTAAATGCCTAGCAGTGCAATTGCTGGGTCGTAGGGCAGGTCTATTTTTAACTCTTTGAGGACCCTCCACAGAGTTTTCCAGAGTGGCTGTACCAGTTCACATTCCACCAACAGTGCAAGAGGGTCCCCTTTCTCCACATCCTCTCCAACATTTGTTGTTTCCTGTCTTGTTAATTTTCCCCATTCTCACTGGTGTGAGGTGGTATCTCATTGTGGTTTTGGTTTGTATTTCCCTGATGGCCAGTGATGCGGAGCATTTTCTCATGTGCTTGTTGGCATGTCTGTGTCTTCTTCGGTGAGATTTCTGTTCATGTCTTTTGCCCATTTCATGATTGATTGTTTTTTTGCTGTTGAGTTTAATAAGTTCTTTATAGATCTTGGATACTAGGTCATTTGCAAATATCTTCTCCCATTCTGTAGGTTGTCTTTTAGTTTTGTTGACTCATTTGCAAATATCTTCTCCCATTCTGTAGGTTGTCTTTTAGTTTTGTTGACTCTTTCTTTTGCTGTGCAGAGGCTTTTGATCTTGATGAAGTCCCAGTAATTCATTTTTGCTTTTGTTTCCCTTGCCTTCATAGTTGTATCTTGCAAGAAGTTGCTGTGGCCAAGTTCAAAAAGGGTATTGCCTGTGTTCTTCTCTAGGATTTTGATGGATTCTTGTCTCACTTTTAGATATTTCATCCATTTTGAGTTTATCTTTGTATGTGGTATAAGATAATGGTCCAGTTTCATTCTTCTGCACGTGGCTGTCCAATTTTCCCGGCACCATTTATTGAAGAGACTGTCTTTTTACCAGTGGATAGTCTTTCCTGCTTTGTCACATATTAGTTGACCATAGAGTTGAGGGCCCATTTCTGGGTTCTCTATTCCATTCCATTGATGTATGTGCCTGTTTTTGTGCCAGTACCACACTGTCTTGATGATAACAGCTTTGTAGTACAACCTGAAATCTGGCATTGTGATGCCCCCAGCTCTGGTTTTCTTTTTTAATATTCCCCTGGCTATTCAGGGTCTTTCTGATTCCACACAAATCTTAAGATGATTTGTTCCAACTCTCTGAAGAAAGTCCATGATATTTGGATAGGAATTGCATTAAATGTGTAAATTGCCTTGGGTAGCATTGACCTTTTCACAATATTAATTCTTCCAATCCATGAGCATGGAATATTTTTCCATCTCTTTGTGCTTTCCTCAGTTTTTTTCCTAAGTGTTCTGTAGTTTTTAGTATAGATCCTTTACCTCTTTGGTTAGGTGTATTTCTACTTATCTTATGCTTTTGGGTGCAATTGTAAATGGGATTGACTCCTTAATTTCTCTTTCTTCAGTCTCATTGTTAGTGTATAGAAATGCCACTGGTTTTTGGGCGTTGATTTTGTATCCTGCTGCACTGCCGAATTGCTATATGAGTTCTAGCAATCTTGGGGTGGAGTCTCTTGGGTTTTCTATGTATAGTATCATGTCATCTGCAAAGAGGGAGGGTTTGACTTCTTCTTTGCCAATTTGAATGCCTTTTATTTCTTTTTGTTGCCTGATTGCTGAGGCTAGGACTTCCAGTACTATGTTGAACAGCAGTGGTGAGAGTGGACATCCCTGTCTTGTTCCTGATCTTAGGGGAAAGGCTCCCAGTGCTTCCCCATTGAGAATGATATTTGCTGTGGGCTTTTCGTAGGTGGCTTTTAAGATGTTGAGGAATGTTCCCTCTATCCCTACACTCTGAAGAGTTTTGATCAGGAATGGATGCTGTATTTTGTCAAATGCTTTCTCTGCATCTATTGAGCGGATCATATGGTTCTTGTTTTTTTCTCTTGTTGATATGATCAATCACATTGATTGCTTTATGAGTATTGAACCAGCCTTGCAACCTGGGGATAAATCCCACTTGGTCATGGTGAATCTTCTTAATGTACTGTTGGATCCTATTGGCTAGTATCTTGTTGAGAATTTTTGCATCCATGTTCATCAGGGATATTGGTCTATAATTCTCCTTTTTGGTGGGGTCTTTGTCTGGTTTTGGAATTAAGGTGATGCTGGCCTTATAGAATGAGTTTGGAAGTACTCCATCTCTTTCTATCTTTCCAAACAGGTTTAGTAGAATAGGTATGGTTTCTTCTTTAAACGTTTGATAGAATTCCCCTGGGAAGCCATCTAGCCCTGGACATTTGTGTCTTGGGAGGTTTTTGATGACTGCTTCAATTTCCTCCCTGGTTATTGGCCTGTTAAGGTTTTCTATTCTTCCTGTCCCAGTTTTGATAGTTTGTGGTTTTCCAGAAATGCATCCATTTCTTCTAGATTGCCTAATTTATTGACATATAGCTGCCCATCATATGTGTTTAAAGTCGTTTGTATTTCCTTGGTATTGATAGCGATCTTTCCTTTTTCATTCATGATTTTATTAATTAGAGTCTTTCTCTTTTGTTTTTAATAAGACTGGCTAATGGTTTATCTATCTTATTAATTCTTTCAAAGACCCAACTCCTGGTTTTGTTGATCTGTTCTACAGTTCTTCTGATCTCTATTTCATTGAGTTCTGCTCGAATCTTTATTAACTCTCTTCTGCTTGGTGTAGGTTTTATTTGCTGCCCTTCTCAGTTCCTTTAGGTGTGAGGTTAGCTTGTGTATTTGAGTTTTTCCCAAGTTTTTGAGGGATTCTTATATTGCGATGTATTTCCCTCTTAGGACTGCTTTTGCTGTATCCCAAAGATTTTGAATGGTTGTATCTTCATTTTCATTAGTTTCCATGAAGCTTTTTAATTCTTCTCTGATTTCTTGGTTGACCCTTCATCTTTTAACAGGATGCTCCTTAACCTCCACGTGTTTGAGTTTCTTCCAAATTTCTTCTTGTGATTGAGTTCAAGTTTCAAAGCATTATGGTCTGAAGATATGCAGGGGAGAATCCCAATCTTTTGGTATTGATTAAGGCCTGATTTGTGACCCAGTATGTGGTGTATTCTGGAGAAAGTGCACTTGAGAAGAATGTGTATTCAGTTGCATTTGGGTGTAAAGTTCTGTAAATATCTGTGAAATCCATCTGGTCCAGTGTATCATTTAAAGCTCTCGTTTCTTTGGAGATGTTGTGCTTAGAATATCTGTCATTTGCAGAGGTGCTGTGTTGAAGTCTCCCCGTCTTAGTATTATTATCTAAGTATGTCTGGTTATTGATTGATATAGTTGGCAGCTCCCACATTAGGGGCATAAATATTCATGATTGTTAGGTTCTCTTGTTGCAGCAAATGGTAGGATTTCCTTTTTTTTTTATTTTTTTATTTTATTTTATTTTTTTTTATTTTTCGTCACTACCTCCCCGGGTCGGGAGTGGGTAATTTGCGCGCCTGCTGCCTTCCTTGGATGTGGTAGCCGTTTCTCAGGCTCCCTCTCCGGAATCGAACCCTGATTCCCCGTCACCCGTGGTCACCATGGTAGGCACGGCGACTACCATCGAAAGTTGATAGGGCAGACGTTCGAATGGGTCGTCGCCGCCACGGGGGGCGTGCGATCGGCCCGAGGTTATCTAGAGTCACCAAAGCCGCCGGCGCCCGCCCCCCGGCCGGGGCCGGAGGGAGGCTGACCGGGTTGGTTTTGATCTGATTAATGCACGCATCCCCCCCGCGAGGGGGGTCAGCGCCCGTCGGCATGTATTAGCTCTAGAAATACCACAGTTATCCAAGTAGGAGAGGAGCGAGCGACCAAGGAACCATAACTGATTTAATGAGCCATTCGCAGTTTCACTGTACGGGCCGTGCGTACTTACACATGCATGGCTTAATCTTTGAGACAAGCATATGCTAGTGGCAGGATCAACCAGGTAGGAGCGCGGGTGAGCCAGAGATCGTGCGGGCGCGCGCGCGCGCCTGCCCGCCCGCCCCAACCCCACCCCCCACCGGGAGGCAGGGAGGGAGAAGGGAGGGAGGGAGCGAGCGAGCGAGCGCCGTGCGGCTCGCGGCGGGTGGGCCGGACGTGCCGGGCGCGGGGGAGCGCACGCGGCAGAGGCGGTGGCGGCGGCGGCGAGCCACGCTAACCGACCGACCGACCGAGCGGCCGGTCCCGCCCCACGGACCGGGGCGCGCACACCTCGGCGGCGGCGGCGGCGCGGGGAGACAAGGGCGCTTCACCCGCCACCCCCTCCCCTCCGGACGGCCCCGATGGCGGCGGCGGCCCGCGGGCGGGGGACGGGGACGCCCGGTGGTCGCGCCGGGGACGGCAGCGGGCCGAGCACGCGCTCACGCGGGCCGGAGGTGGGGCGCCGGGCCAGAGCCCGAACCCCTCCCCGCCACCGGGGAGACGCGCGCGGGGCGCGGACAGGCCAACGGCGAGCTGGCCGCCGGGGACCCGACCCACGCCCGGGGCACGCGCGCGCCAGGGCGGGGACGCGGCCGGCGGGGGTGGGGGGCGGCGGGAGACGACGGCGGCCCCTCGTCACCACACAACGCCACCGCCGGGGGGCGGGGGCAAGCGGCGGACGCGGCGGGAAGGCCGCAGCGGGTCCGGGAAGCGCCGGGCGCCCCGGGGAGCGCGGCACCGGGTCGGCAAGACGGACGACGGACGGGGGCGGACTTTCGGGAAAGGCCGCGGACGGGAGACGCCCCGGCGGCCAGGGGCCAGCCAGGCGCCGGAGAACGGCAAGCGGGAGCGGTGGAGGAGAGGACCGCGGGCCACCGCGAGGGGCTTTCGGGAAGCCTCAGAAGGCACCTGGGAGGCCGAGGTCGGGCGCCCAGGGGCACACGCGGGGTCCCACCGCCCGAGGCCTCCAGCGCAAGGGCGGTCCCGCGGCACCCGAGGACGCCGGCCCGGCCCCCACGGCGGGCCCCAAGCAACCTCGCGGGGCTCGGGGGCCCCAACCGCCACCGTTCACGCGACCGGTTCTCTCGAGAACGCTCTCCCGCACACGCGCAACGACGCCCCGCCCCAACACCCCCCGCGCGCCTCCCTCCTCCCCTTCCTCGGAGGACCGAGAGCACTTCGCCCGGGGACGCCCCCCCCCCGAGCCACGGCGGCCAAGGGGGGGGGGCAAGACACCCAACAGCGGCGAGGCCGGTTTCGGTCCACGGAGGGCGGAGTTAGGGGCGCGGCACGCGCGGCGCACCCGCGACCGTGCGGTCGGGGGACGCGGGCAGGCGGGGGGGCGGGTCGGCGGCGACGGGGAGGAGGCGCACAGCGGGCGAGGGCCGGGAGGGCGCGTGGGAAAGGGCCGGTCCCGGGAAGGGCGCGCCAACGAAGGCGCGAGCCGGGCCACCGGGTAAACGCCCACGGGATCCCACCGCCACCAGCACGAGGGCGGTCCCGCGACGCCCGGGACGCCGGCCGGCCTCAGCACCCTTGGCAGGCCTCCCCACAAACCGGGCCCCACACCGCCCGGGCCCAGGCACGCGCGACCCCCGCCGCGGGGGGCCCGTCCGAACCTCCGTCCGTCCATCCGCCCGTCCGTCCATCCGTCCGGTCCAACCCGGAGTCACGACCCGGGCAGGCGCCCCCAGGCGGGAGCTGGCCCGACCCACGCGCGCCCGCCGAGCCACCGCCGGCGGCGACTCGGCTCGGGAGCGGGCGGCGGCCCAGACAGCCAGGCCAGCCAGCCGCTCGCGCGGCACACACATGGGGTGAGTGGCGTGGGGGGGGCGGGCCGCCCCAACCCCCCGGCCGCGCGCACACTCGCACACGCACGCGGGCAACACACCCCGCACCGGACGCCGGCCCGGCCCGGCGGGATCCTCCCCCGTCTCGGAGGAGGGAGGCGCAGGCCGCGGTAGGTAGGCAAAGAGCGGCGCTCTGCCCAAACACGTCGCGACGGGAGTCCAACCCCGCGTCGCTGGCCACACTACACGCGCAGAGGAGGGGCAGCGGCTGGGGGCTCCGGTACCCCAAGGCACCCTCTCGGATCGCTAGAGAAGGCTTTCTCACCGAGGGCGCATCGCCCCCACCCGTTCGTCCTCCCAAACGGGCCCCACCAGGCGGCGCTCCGGGGCTGACAGGGCTCGCGGGGCGGGGGACGGGTCTCCGGCAAGGGACAGGCACAGGGCAACCCCGAGCGCTCGCGGCCGGTGCCCCCTCGAGGACGCCACCTCCGCCTCGCCCGCGCACGGCGTGGTCACGTCACCGCCCAGAGGAGAGAGCTCCCCGCCTCCCGCGAGGCGGGCGAGAGAGAGGGACGGAGACGGGGACACGACCCGTGCCGGGAGAGAGGGGCAGCCCCTCGGGCTGGCCAAGCGCCGCGGCGCTGGCCCGGCCCGCCGCGGGCTCTCACGCGCCCCGCCAAGTCCTCCGAGTCACACCGCCCCACACCACCCACCCCCCGCCGGCGCGGCGAGGGGGGAGGAGGGGAGAGGGGAAAGGAAGACGAGGCGCCCGCGCCCCCGCCAGGGGCACGGGTGCGCCTCCCTTGCCGACTTCTTCCACCACCCGCTCCTCGGACACAGCGACGACGGCGGCGGCAGCCCGAGGGGAGTCGCCGGGGAAGGAAACGACGCCACCGCTCGGCCTCAGGCACCTGAGGCGACCTGGAGCGCTCCAGGGGCACCACGGAGGGCCGGGCGCAACGCGCTCTAGCACGCCCAGGCCGGGCGGTGAGCAGCGCGGCGTCGGGCCGGCCCTCCCCGCGGAGGAGGGGAGGGCCGCTCGCCACGGACCCAGGCCTTCGGGAAAGGCCGGCGAGAGTGTCCGCCACGTCCGAGGACCCCGGTCCCGCCAGCGCCGCGAGGCAAGAAGGCGGGAGGGCGGGGTCGGGCCAGAGTCCGCACCACCCCCAACCCCGGCGCGCGCCCCCCGCGCACCCGCCACGACGGCCGGGCGCGGAGGAGCCGGGGAGGGAGGGGCCCGCGGGCAGAACGAGAAGAGCGGTCGCATCCGCCGTGGACGCCCGTCCCTCGTCTGACGCGGCTTAGGCCCGGCCCAGGAGAGCACGAGATCACCACATCGATCGATCGGTCCTTTTTTTTTTTTAAATTGCTGAATAATGTTCCACTGTGAACGTATACCTTATTTTTTTTTAAATTTTTTATTTATTTGTGATATTCACAGAGAGAGAGAGAGAGAGGGGCAGAGACATAGGCAGAGGGAGAAGCAGGCTCCATGCACTGAGAGCCCGACGTGGGATTCGATCGCGCCCTGGGCCAAAGGCAGGCGCCAAACCGCTGCGCCACCCAGGGATCCCCGTATACCTTATTTTAAAAATCTATTCATCATTGTTAGGTTCTTAGGGTAGTTTCTGTGTTTTGGCTATTATGAATAATGCCGCAGTGAACATGGGGGTGTATATACCTTTTTGAGATGATTTTATTTCCTTTGGATATATATTGAGAAGTAGGATTGGTAGATTATTTCATTTTTAATTTTTTGAGAAACCTCCATACAAGTTTCCATAGTGTCCGCACCAATTTACATTCCCAGCCATAGTGCATGAGGGTTTTTTTTTCCATAACCTGATCAACACTTGTTAGTTCTTTTCATTTTGATAATAGTCATTCTAAAATGTATGAGATCTTTCATTATGGTTTTGATATGCATTTTCCTCATGATTAATGGTAAAGAGCATCTTTTCATGTACCTGTTGGTCATTTGTGTATCTTTGGGAAAATGCTCAAATATTTTGCCCATTTTAGTCAGATTCTTTTTGCCATTAAGTTTCTTAGGTATTTTAGATAATTGATTTCCAAGTATTTTCTCCCATTGCCTAGGTTGTTTCTTCATTTTGCTGTTTGCTCTTTTGCTGTGTAGAAGGTTTTTAGTTTGATGTATTCCTGTTCGTTTTTGCTTTTGTTGCTTGTGCTTTTGGTGTCATATCATTGAAAAAAATGTTGCTTGGACTAATGTCAAGGAGTTTTCTACCTGTTTGCTTCTAGTATTTTTACAATTTTAAGTCTTACGTTTAAGTCTTTAATCCACCTCAAGTTGATTTTTGTGATTGATGTAAATTGGGGTCCAATTTTACTCTTTTGCTTGTGATTATTTAGTTTTTCCAACACCATTTCTTAAAGAAATTGTCTTTTCCTGTTTGAGTATTCTTGACACTTACCAAGTATCAGTTGACTATTTATGGGAGTTTATTTCTGAACTTTTGATTTTGTTCATTGGTCCATATGTCTTTTTTGTGACAGTATCATACTCTTTTGATTACTATAGGTTTATAATAATGTTTGAATTAGAAAGTGTGATGTCTCCAGTTCCCTTCACTTTTCTTGGGATTGTTTTGGCTGTTTAGGATCTTTTGAGGTTCCAGAAAAATTTTAGGACTTTTTTTTGTTGTTGTTTCTGTGAAAAATGCCATTGGAATTTTAATAGGGATTGCATTGAATCTGTAGATGACTTTGGGTAGAATGGACATTTTAACAATATTCTTTCTTCTAATCCATGAACACAGGATATTTTTCCATTTATTTGTGTCTTTAATTTCTTTTATCACATCTTGTACAGTGTACAGATCTTTCATCCCCTTGGTTAAATCTATTCCTAAATAATGTAGTATTTTTGATGCTATTATAAATAGGATTTTTAAAATTTCTTTTTAAAATAGTTTATTGTTGGTATATAGAAATGCCACTGATTTCTGTATGATTTTTTTTTTTGTATGATTATTTTGTAAAAGCAGAGCTCTACTGTGTATTTACAGAAGTAGGTGCCTCTTTTAGTTCTTTACAGACTGGCTTCAGGTGGCACATCCCCTCATTAGTCAGCCCATCCAGAGATTCTAGGTGGTCTGTCTTGTGTCTGAGGCAGGGCTTGCTGCTGCAGTTTTTTGGATTTTGGTGGGCAAGTCTTATGCTTGAATCTGAGGTGGGTGGACCTGGATCCTTGATCCAGAGGGTGTAACCAGGTGTTGGAGACTATTGTAGTGAGTGTTGTGTCTGGGTTCAAAGGAGGCCACCTGGGTGTTAGGGTAAACTCGGAGCCATAGTGCTAGCCTGCACATTTGGTCTGTGGGGGTCAGTCTGGTGCTTGAGCAGGCCAGAAGCATGCGTCTAAAAGAGCTGGTCTGTAGTCTAGATCTGTGGGACCATTCTGATACTTAGGTAAACCAGGGGATTGGGACTGTGGAGCCAGCCTGTTGCTGGAGTGGATTGGTTTTGGAGGTATGTGGTAAAGTCAGTTTTACCTCACGCAACTTTTTCCAGAGGGAGGGTTTCTGGGGGAGAAGTCTTGGGAGTAATATGAATCTCTTTCCTACTTTCCTTTTTTATTTCTCTGCTTCACTGAGGTACTATAATCCCTCACCTAAAATCCTTAGCTTTTGTTAAGGTATTCTTATGGGTGGATAGTTGTTCAAATTGATGTTTTTTGTAGGGGAGGGGAAAAACCAATGTTAGAAATTCTTGTACTGACATTTTGCTAATGCCATTCCCTGAAATATTTTGTTACTAGGAAGAAAACACATTGCATTTATTTATTACTCATGGTGTAACTTTTAGGAAAAATGGTACATAGGTGAGGGAAGAACCTATTTTCCCTAGGATTATTATCATGATTCACATTCACAAAACCAGAGGAAAAGTAAACGTTCAAAGATTTGTGTGATACTGACTGATTGTGTGATTGTTAGCAAAGGGCCTCTGGCAAACTGATAGGGGGCTCAGAGATATTTGATATCAATGATGATTCTGGGTCCTTTAAAATTTGTGTATCCCTTATAACCCCCTATTGGATTTTTATAGTTTGCTGACTAATGCAGTATGTGAGACCAATATTTTCCACATATTTATTTTAGTCCTTCTGTTTCTGACAACCATGACCTTAAGGGCTACCCCAAATGAAGTTTTATATTTAGAAAAGAAAATAATAGAAAATATTGAGCAAAATGGAAATAATACCAGAGATGGTGTAATTGAGTTTTTCTTGAGAAAGAGGACAGAAATTAAGGAAACATCTAAAATTAAAACATAAAATCTATTTCCAAAACTGCAACTGAACTTTGTATTGACTTTTCTAATAACAGAATTGTGGAAACTCCACATGTAGTGATTAGGGAAATCTAAAGATTGGTATCAGGCAAAGCTACAGTTTCAATAAATGATTATATTGACAGTGTACTTAATTTATTTTTTAAAAGATTTTATTTATTTGAGAGAGAGAACACATAAAGGGGGAAGGGGTAGAGGGAGTGTGATGTGGAACTCAAACCCAGGATCCTGGGATCATGATCTGAGCCTAATGGACTGAGCCATGCAGGTACCCAACCGTGTGCTTAATTTAAAGGAGATGAAACTGCATGATTTGCAGGACTTAATGGACTGAGCCATGCAGGTACCCAACCGTGTGCTTAATTTAAAGGAGATGAAACTGCATGATTTGCAGGATGATCTTTATCTAGAAATAATTTTTAGGGCATTATCATTTATTTTATTTTAATATTTATTATATATTAAAAGAAACAGGAGCTTTTAAAGTAAATAAGAATCTATCTGTTGGACAGAAAAAAATCAGAGAGACTAACATTTATTGTATGTTAACCATACAATATACACTAACCATTGTATCAATATACCTACATACTGCCTTGTTTCAGTTTCATAGAATCCCTAAGAATTCTAATTCTTGACTATTCTAGAGATGAGGAAGCTAAGGTATAGACAGGGTGATATATTGCTCAGATAAAAAATTCCACTTTTTTTTAAGTCTTGAAAATGACAACAGAATGACAATAACCCAATATAGAAGGAATTATGGACTTTAAAACCTCATCAGTTTATAATTATAATAATAAAATTTAGGCAAGAATAATTGATAGATCCTGGAGGTGGAAAATTTTAACAAGGAACATATCTTTATATAGTACCAAAGTATCTTCCAACAAATAATTTACTCATAAAGAAAGAAAAACAGTAACTATGTAGTAGAGAAAACAGAAAGACAAGAAGTCATCAAAATCAATATCCCTAGTTAGGAGCAATGGGTATCATGTGCCTCTGTATGTGATGCTCTAAGAAGGACATGACATTATTTACGTCTAGCCAAGTTGCATAATATAAATAAAATCATGAAAAAAATTCAGAAAACTCACATTGAGAGATCTAGAAAGTAATTGGCCTACTCTTCAGAATTGTCAGTGTCATGAAATACAAAGAACAAATAAAACAAAAAGGGTCATCTAACTAAATATAACATCTGATACTGGACTGGCACCTGTACCAGAAGAAAGAAAATGCTATAAACATCTGGGGCAATTGAAGTAATATGACTGTAGATTACATGAAAATATATCAGTGTTAGATTTTCTAAAATTGCTAAATTCTTTGGGGTAACATAAGAAGTTATTATTGTTTTTAGGAGTACACCTTAAAGCAGTAAAAGATAAAAGAACTAGATGTATGGAACCTATTCTCATAGTACAAAAAATACGATAAGGCAAATTCTGCAAAATACTGGAATTTGGTGAATCTTGAGTATAAAATTTTGGAGTTCTTTGTACTGTGCTTGCAAGTTTTCTATATCTAAAGTAATTTCTAAAAAACTATAAAGGAGTAGTCCAAAATGGAGGCGTAAGATCCTGAACTGCCCTCCTCCCACAGATAGAACAGATCTACATGTACACATGGAAAAGTTCTCTGAGAAAGACCTGAAATCTAGCTGGAAGCTTCTTAGCAAGAAAGGATAAAAGGGCTACACTGAGATAAATAAGAGAGGCAGAGTAGCAGTCTTACCAAAACCCTACTCCCAGCTGCTCTCTCTATGCCTCACTAAAGCCAGTGGTACACAAAGTCCACACAGGAGACTCCCCTTGATTATTTCTTCCAGTGGCCAGGAGGGTTTGCATTCTGGGTTGCATGGGACTGAAACAGCTGGAGATATTTCTTGGCAAGCTGTCGCCACAGGGCACTGTGTTGACAGCAAATTCAAACACACTCTGAGTCTTCATGTGAAAAAGGCCTATTTAATTGTCCTGGAGCTTCAGGCTGAGGGATAAACTCCAGATTTGACATACATTATTTAGAGGATATGGAGATTCTCCCAGGACATATAAACCAAAGAAGCCATTTTTATGCTCTTCCTTGGTCTTTTAACAGTTCATCAGTACCTTCCAGAAAGGAGTTTATATCAAACAAAATAGACTTTAAAACAAAGTCTGAAATAGAAGCCCAAAATTAGTAGAAAGAAAGAAATAGTAAAGATCAGAATGGAAATAAATAAAATAGACATTAAAATGGGAATAGAAAAAAAATCAAACTAAGAGCTGATCCTTTGAAAGGTAAATGACGTTGATAAATATTTAACTGGATTGACCAAGAAAAAAAAAAGAGTACTCAAATAAAATAATAAATTAAAGATGAGGAAAAATACAAAGGATCATAAGAAACTATTATGACCTGTTATATGCTAACAAATTGGAAAACGAGAAGAAACATAAATTCCTAGAAACATACAATCTTCTAAGACTAAATCATTAAGAAGTAGAAAAACTGAATAGACCAATTACTAGTAAGGAGATTGAATAAGTAATCAAAAACCTCCCAACAAATAGAAGTCCAGGACCAGATGCCTTTACTGGTGAATTCTACCAAACATTCAATGAAGATTTAATACTATCCTCGTAAGACTCTTCTAGAAATTGAAAAGGAGGAAATACTTATAAAGCCATTTCCTGAGGCCAGCATTACCCTGATACCCAAACCAGCAAAAGACACCCCCCAAAAAGAGAACTAGATACCAATATTTCAAATGACTATAGGTGCAAAATTCCTCAACAAAATATTAGCAAGTGAATTCAACAATATATTAAAAGAATCTTACGTTATTATCAGGTGGGATTTATTCCAGAGATACAAGGATAGTTCGATATCCACAAACCAATCAATGCAATGTACCACATTAACAAAGTGAAGGATAAAATTATATGATCATCTCAATAGATGCAGAAGTATTTGACAAAAATCAACAACCGTTTGTGTTAAAAACTCAACAGAGTGTAGAAAAAATGTACTTCAATGTAATAAAGGCCATATATGACAAGCTCATAGTTAACATCATTCTCAGTGATGAAAAGCTAAAAAGTTTTCCTGTAACAACAGGAATAATACAGGTATGCCCACTCTTTCCACTTTTATTCAACATAATATCGGTAGTCCTAGCTAGAGCCATTAGGCAAGAAGAAATAAAAGACATCCAAATTGGAAAGGAAAAAGTAAAACCATCACTGTTTGTGGACATGAGTTTGTATATACAAAACCCTGAGGACTCCATCAAAAATCTGCTAGAACTAATAAGCAAATTTACTAAAGCTACAGGGTACAAAATCAGTATACAAAAATTTGTTGTATTTCTATGTATTCAGCATTGAAATATTAGAAAGATAAATTAAGAAAACAGTCTCATTTATAATTTCATCAAAAAGGATAAAATACCTGGAAATAAAATCACAATGAGATATCATCTCATACTGGTTAGAATAGCTATTATCAAAAAGATAAGAAATAACAAGGATGATGAGGATGTGGAAAAAGAGAACCCTTGTACACTGTTGGGAATGTATATTGTTGTAGTCACTATGCTAAACAATATGGAGGTTCTCAGAAAAATTAATAGAACTACCATATGACTCATAAATTCCATTTCTGGGAATTTATCCAAAGAAAATGAAAACACTAATTAGAAAAAATACATATATCCCAGTGTTCTTTGCAGGGAAAACTACTGAGACATTAAAAAAGAATGAGATCTTGCCATTTGTGACAATATGGATGGACCTTGAGGATATTGTGTTAAGTGAAATATATCAAACAGAGAAAAATAAATACCATATGATTTCATTTATATGTAGATCATAAAAAACAAAGAAAAGAAAAGATACAGGGAACAGATAGATGTTTGCCAGAGGGACAGGTATTAAGGGGTGAGTGTAATGGATACAGGGGTCAAGAGGCATTGAATTTCACATTTAAATTAAATAAGTCATAGGGATGTAGTATACAGCATTTTGGTTAATAATACTCTTGTATATTTGAAAATTCTAAGAGTAAATCTTAGAAGTTTTCATCACTAGAAAAAATATAATGTATGGTGATAGTAATTAGACTTATTACTTTTATCATTTTGCATGTAGACAAATATCAAATCATGTTGTACAGCTGAAAGTGATATAGTGTTATATGTCAGTTATTCCTCAATTAAAAACAGTTTTTAGAGACACCTGGGGGGCTCAGCGATTGAGCGCCTGCCTTTGGCCCAGGGTGTGATCCTGGAGTCCAGGATCAAGTCCCACATTGGGCTCCCTACACGGAGCCTGCTTCTCTCTCTGCTGCCTATGTCTCTGCCCCTCTTTCTCTCTGTGTCTCTCATGAATAAATAAAATCTTTAAAAAAAAACATTTAAAAAAAATTCTGAGCAATAGAAGAAATATAAAAAGTAATAGAAGCATTATTTGATGAAAGGCATTGGATACAAATGATTAGTCACATTTTATTTAAATCTCAAATAACAAATCTAATGCTATATAAATTCTTTAAGACTATAAAGAGAGAAATTGTCAAACTTTTCAGGAAGCTAATGTGACCTTCATGTTTGGATTGCTACATAAGGTTATGCGTCTGTCCATTGCCCAAGAGCAACTTGCCAAAGAAGTGAATTGGGAGGGAGTTGAATACAGCTTTGCATTCTCCCAGGCAAACACCATCTGTGCCATCCAGCAGAACTTATATGAAGATGCCTCAGAAGCCACTTCTTTGAAACTTAAACCTGAGAAAACACAAGAAGCAAACCAAATTCTCTCATGAGTATAGATGTATAAATGCTAATAAAATAATAAAGTTGAAAAGTTGGTGCCTATTAAATGTGTATCAGGCTACGACCAAGATTTTATTTCAGGGTTAAGCAGATGGTATTAGAAACACATAACTCATTTTATTGATAGATAAAAGAAAGATTAAATTTAATTATTTTAATGTAGTGCCAAGTATATTTGATAAAATTTAACATTAAATTCTCATATAAACATTGTTTTCCAAAAATCTGTTTCCTTAACATGAAAAAGCCAAATTGTACTCAAATTTTAAAAGCCCAGTGCATTCCTGTCAAAATCAGAATTCTATTTGATGGTGGATACAATAATGCTATACCTCAGAGTTGAAAAGAGAGAAAATGCTGAAAATATCTAATAAGCATAAATGAAATAAGATGGAAGTAATGAAATCAAGTGTATGTCATTACATTAAATGTGATTATAGAGAATTTTCCTATTATACACACATACACACACTGACACACTTGAATTATTGGCAGTTTGCTGGTATGAAAGACAAGATCTTTGAGTATCAAACTGTATATGATCCAAAGATATTCAGTGCACATCTTAAAGGCTCCATAAATGTTATGCATGCTTCTTTGGTTAAAGGCATATAACCATAAGAGCTTTCAAAATACGTGTGAAATTATGGGCTAATTTATCATTATGATTATTATTAAGATTATTAGTTACCTATATAGAGACATAAGCTCAATACACACCAAGGAAATATTAACACATCTTTCATGTAGATGAGTTATGAATGTAGTATATAATGACCAGGTAGAGACTAATTTTTACTGGCCAGAAAATAATTCCTGAAATATATGTTCTTGCTGGTATGGAAAAAAAATTCCTTAGAAAAGCATTTACGAAGTAAATAATTTATATCATCTTCTTGCCCTATAAAATGCTTGGGAAATTATAGATCAAGCTATTAGGTTTTGAGACAAACTTTTAAAAAGCTAAACCTTGAAACTCTGACATAATGAAAGACCAGTAAGAAATAAAAGGACTGCTGAATTGAGTTTCTCCAACAAAATATTTCAACAAAGCAGAACATATGCTTATGAGATACAAAATTCAGACACTTTTTAAAAATTCTATGATATCAAATTACTTATATGGGTGATTAGTTCATTTCTGATGTAAGCTATGTCTGCTCACATTCTCTTAACTACCCCCTTTCATAGGCCTTTCCTTTATAGCACTTCTCACAATTGTAAATTAAGTTTCTGTGAAGTTGTTTTTTCGATGTCTACTTCTCTTACTAGACTTTGAACTTCAAAAGAACATGCTTGGTTTGTGCACCATTCTAATCTAGAAGTTAGCAGAGGGCTTGGTAGAGAATAGTACTCCCTCCATATTGACTGATGGATGAACCAATAAATATATGAACTAGTCAAATCAGTAAATTGAATTGTTAATAATTTTAAATAATTAATTTGATTGCTTCCCAGATAGCCTTCACCCCACCCTTATTTTTTGATAATTGATAAAATAAAGAGATTGCTTCTGTGTTTGTCTCTTCACTAGGACCACAAAATTGCTGGTACCTGGATGGAATAATTTTATATTAAGGCACATGGATGAAGGAAGTGCCTACCTGGTATGTTTAGGCTGGACATTAGTATAATGGCTATAATTATATCTGACAATTGGTTTAAATGGTTATTCTTAAAAAGATCATGAACAATTCATTACAACTAAAGAATAATTAAGTGGATAAATCCATGCTGGAAGGAGAACTATGTAGAAAGGCTATAATTCATATTTAGTGTGGTTCTAATATTTTTTCCAAACCTTCCTCATTAGAATAATGGACCTGTGGTATAAGTGAGCATTTCTTGAAATTTTAGGAGAGAGCCTTCCCTTTTCTTTCATAATTTTACTTTGTTATTCTTCAGTGTTGTACTTCTGAGTTCTGCATTTATCTCTTGCCTAATAGTACCAGAGCTTTTGCACAAATTACAATTCTTTAGTAAATGTTCAAATTTATACACATTAAGTTCTAAGTACATAGTTTTTATTAACTATATTTCTATAACTCTTAGATATCTTCAATCTAAACTGCATAAAAGTGTATGGAAGTCCCCAGTATTCTTTCAAAGGTCCTTGCGACTGGTTACTTGGTTACTCCAGGGATGGTTCTTGTGAATTTTTCTGTGATCTCTTGGCTTGTCTTCATCTGTTCCCTGTTGAAAGGAGCTACAGTGGAAGAATGAAAAGGTTTTATTTCTGCCCTATTCCTTGGCATTTTGGTTAGAATGACGATGATCTGAATATTGCTCTGATTTAAAATATGCCTGGCATTTTGTTTTTATTCAGTTTTGGAAAGGCCAACAGATCAGGAGATGATTGCCGTTATAAAGATGGCTTCTTACTTAGAGTTCCCAGGAGGAGGGGGAATGCCCTGCATGCAGAGCCAATGAGGAAGCAACATTGCTCAGGCACTGTTGAGGCAAAAGGAATGAGGGGAAGTCATTGGTCAGAAACTTTATTGTAGTCTCCATGGGGAGGAGTAAGTGAGGCAAGGTAAGCAGTTTAGCAGGCTTGACTCGGATTGGGTAGTTTGAATAATTTTGACAGTCTCTGGCTTGTTAGGGTGTTCCCTAATTTTCCAGTTTCTGGCCTTGAAGTTACTTAGGGCAGGGGGAATATTGACTTGGTGTATGGGAGGTAAAGAAGATAGTCAGAGGTATGGGCTCTGGATTAGTTTCTTTGCAAATCAAAGGTGTGGCCTTGTGAAGTTGTTTGCTACATCTAAGAATTGAAGGAGTCATGTGAGGGGTAGTCTCTCCCCAGTCAGCAAGGCCCCAGATGCCAGGAAATACAGAAATAAGAAAATATAGTTAATATATGCTCCTTCACTACATTAAAGTAATTGCAAGGTATTCCTGACCTATAAGTCTTTTCCCTGTCACACATATCCCTGCCTACTACAATAGTTTTATTAATTATCTCTTAACTCTTTCATGTCAATTACACAATTGGTCTCATGCCCATGACTCAGATACAAGAGATAAAATAATGCAATCATACTGGCTATATACTTTAGGTAGACTGATAAAAAGTTATTTGAAAAATAAAATCTTAAAAAAAACCAAAAGAATTTAAATTATGGCTTCTGTCAGTGTGTATAATCAGAGTCATTTTAGTTCCTCACGACTATAAGAGCTCTGACCTATGGATCTAAAGAGCAAATCCTTCCTCACACTCCTTTGATGAATTCAAATTAAGTGGGATGAATTTAGAACACTTAGCATAGGGTCAGGCTCACATTGGATGCTCAGAAAGGGTTAGTTCCTTTTGGCTTTTCAGCCTAACTACTTTTTTAACATTACAACCCAGACAACATAAATATCTGGCATTCACTTGACAGTTAGTACTCTTTAAAAGATCAGATATTCTGAAAAACAATAACAACAAAAGGTATAGTTTCCTTGATTCTTTTTTTCCTCAATTCTTTTATATATTAACCACTGTAAGCTTTTTAAGAAGATAAAGGTTTCTGCTACTCCAAGAAATAGAGAAATTAAACATTTATATAGGTAAGTTGTTTAGTGCTCTTCAATTTAGATTTAATGTCTATATGCTTATTTACTCACATATAAACAACTCTTAATTTCCTTTTGTATCAATGACTGAATAAATAGATTGTTTATTATCTCCCATGATGCAGCCTTGAAACGTTTTCTTATAAATCACTGAATATTCTAAGGCTGCATGAGTGTGTGTTTTTAGTATCTTAATGTATCTGGAAGTCTGGAAAAAGAAAAAGATATTAAACAATGCCCTCTTTTCCTTTTAATAGCATGGCCACAAATGTTCATTTTGCTGCAGCATCAAAATGATGAATAACTCCTGTACTTAGCCATATATTTGCAGTGGCAAATTAGGAGTCTTTGGATGTGAAAAACCACATTAAGCTTTCTCAAATAAGCTGCCTCAGTCTTTAATTCTAACTCTAATGGAACAACTAGTGTTAGCAATAAGAAGTCACTTCGAAATGATGGTATAAGAATGCTACTCTTCAGTTCGTGATGGGACCTAAGATAAATGGAGTTTTTTAAATCCCCAAACCTCATAACCAAATGCTACTCAAAAGCCAGTTCTCTAGAAAGAATACGCAATGAGGAACACACTCTACCTAGTAAAGGAAGTTATGATTGTCTATATTTTAGTTTAATATTTTAGGAAAATTAGGACAGAATACTAAAATGTATCATATTTGATCCATCATCTGTAATAAAAATTAAATTACATATGAATAGTTTATATCCAATAATTTTATAAATTGTAATCCAATTACAAAAATCTTTGTATATGTTGGTTTTCTCTTGAGTGTCCTTACAAGATAGACTTTGAAGATATTTACTTTCTAAAAAATTGTGAGGATGATATATAAATAACATTAAAAAATTTTTTTTATTTTATTTATTTATGATAGGCACACAGTGAGAGAGGGAGAGACGCAGAGACATAGGCAGAAGGGAGAAGCAGGCTCCATGGAGCCCAACGTGGGATTCGATCCCGGGTCTCCAGGATCACGCCGTGGGCCAAAGGCAGGCGCTAAACCGCTGCGCCACCCAGGGATCCCTATAAATAACTTTTTATGCGCTGCCTCTCTTTTGTCTCTGTCATTCACTCTCTCTTTGCCTTGATTATACAGTAAGTTAATAAAATAGAAACTCTAGTTTGATTTTTCCAGTGAAAATCCAGTTTGTTTCAGTCTTATTTTCATTCCTAATATTGCTTGGCCAGTGATCTTACAGATGACATAATGATGGATTGGGGGGATCCTAGGGTGGCTCAGCGGTTTAGCGCCTGCCTTTGGCCCAGGGTGTGGTCCTAGGGTCCTGGGATTGAGTCCCGCATCGGGCTCCCTGCATGGAGCCTGTTTCTTCCTCTGCCTGTGTCTCTGCCTCTCTCTCTCTCTCTCTCTCTGTGTCTCTCATGAATAAATGAATAAAAATCTTAAAAAAAAAAGATAGATTAGGTAAGAGAGTTTGGCTGGAACAAACCACAGGAATTTGAGCTGCAGGAGCCTCTATAATCATTTAGTTGAAGCTCTTATTTTATAGCTGAAAACTTGTGATTAAGAGATGTCATTTATTTAAGAGCATTGAGCTTTTAATGGTGAAACAGTCCTCGTGATTCCAAGTCCAGTGCTCTTTCTATTAAACTTAGTTGTTAATATCATCACTACTTATTCCAAGTGCAGGAGGAAGAATGTTGCTCTATGGCAGTGGGTATAGCTTCAAGGATTGTCTGGGTAATAAGCAAGTGAGGAATTAACATTTCCACATCAGACCCCCATTTTAGGGGAAGCTAGGTGGCTCAGTATTTGAGCATCTGCGTTTGGCTCCAGTAGTGATCCCAGGGTCCTGGGATCGAGTCCTGCATCGGGCTCCCTCTGGGGAGCCTGCTTCTCCCTTTGCCTGTGTCTCTGCCTTTCTTTCTATGTCTCCATGAATAAATAAATAAAATCTTAAAGAAGTCCCCCATTAAAAAAAAAAAATCTGTGGCTCTATCAGCTTATAGCTGTTTGAGACTATAGGCTGTTCACTGTCTATAACAAATAAATTCAATTATTTGATCAACATGATTAGCCAAATCGTTCTAAAAACTTTAAGGTAGAACAAATTCTTAATTTGACTTATTTTAAAACTTAGCTGTCTTTTGATTTACTTGAATTTGTAAGAAAACATAGTATAAGCTTAGAGATGGTGGAATCTATGAAATTATTTTGCAGTTTTCTAAATCAAGATTTTTTTTTTCATTTTAACATGAAATGGAAGAGTGACCAGTTGAGATAACTATATTAACAAGATGAACATTAGAAAAGAGCATTGTTTATGCTAGGAAAAAATTCCAGGGGACACCTGGGTGTCTCGGTTAAGCATCTGCCTTTGGCTCTGGTCATGATCTCGGAGTCCTGGGATCGAGTTCTACATGAGTTCCCTACTCAATGGGGAGTCTGCTTCTCTCTCTCCCTGCTCATGTTCTCTCTCAGTATCTGTCTCAAACAAAATCTTAAAAAATAAGACAAAAAAATTCTGTACTTTTCCTGTCTCCAAAATTCTAATTAGTTCCTAATTTTTTAATGGTAAGATAAACTAAAACAAAACAAGCACTGGAATTCCAAATAGATGCTGCTACTCTTTAATATTAGATGCAAAAATAGAAAATTTTCAACCATTTAAGTAAAGATCAGTTAGCACTAATGAAATCCAAATCTATAATCCAAATTTTCATTTAATGGTACAGAGTGCTATATAATTCTTTAGAATGTGTTGCCTTCATACTATCAATAAATTATATCATTTGAATATCTTTAAAGATTAATTCAGTATATAGATTTTCATTTTCAATGTGATTTATATCACATATGTACTCTAGGGCTCAACTCCCAAAGCGTCAATTAGAGGAAAAAATATTTTCGTCTTTTCAAAGCATTTTAAGTGTATTAAGTACAGTATTTTTCTGAATGGTACACCACTACTGCCTTGTACTTCTTCTTTCTGCACAATAGAAAAGAGAGACATTTATGATAAATGCAATCAAAGGATTTATTCATTGAGTTACTCCCTGTCTATTTATACTTGCACTTTTGGGGAATGAATAGAATAATTATTCTTTAGAAAATCCTGGTTTATTTTCAGAATTAAAAAATGTATTTTAAAAAATACTTGCAATTACTACTGGGGTATATGCAAAGTTCAGCCACAGAGAGAGAATCCTAAAAAAGCAATCAGCTTTTATTTACAGTTGATAAGGTAAATTTTGATCCACAATGAATATTTTATTCTGTAAACATAAATTAACAAGATATATAACACTATCGTAGAAAAGAAAATCTGAAGGTGTATGCATTCTGCTTTTTTTAAGCCTTAAATATTTACTTATTTTTAGCTGCAGTCTTTTCTTGCACCAGAAAAGGAAGAACTCTTTCATCATAAATGTTAAATAGTAAGATGTCCTTGAAAGAGTTTTAATCTTCAGGATATTATAAGTGAGCTCCTTCCATGGTAGTGGTGTTGGAAATAGGGAAAAGAGCAGACAAGAGATGAGGATCTAGATAAATTTTTTATTATGAACAGAAATCCAAATATCTCTTGATAGCAAACTTTGTAGTTGATATGCAGCCAGACCAAGAAATTCAATATAAAACTTCAGACTCAATAAATCTCACACAGTTCATGCTAAATTCCCCTAATTGCCAATGAATAGTACACTCCTGCAAAGAAAACCAGAAAGGTCATGCTAAATTACACAGGCTCATGCTGTTCTGCAAATCCATTGTACCTTGCATCTCTGTCTTGTTGTGTCTGCTGTGCAATTTTCTGAACTTTACTCAACTTTACCACCTACTGGTTATTCAATTCTAATCAATAGAAGCAAATATTCACATAGCCTGACCTTCAGTAAACTGTAAGAAGGCTGGAAGGGCAAGAGAATTCAGAGAAAAAATAAAATAGTGACCATGTCTTGTAAGTCACAGGAATAATTTAATTTTTTGTCTTATTTTAACTGGGGCAGGAGTGAATAAGAATATTAAAGAGAAATTGGCTTTTAAGTTGGGATAATTTATAGTAGAGCCCTGAAAAATGTCCATTAATTCGGTTTTCATGACTCCTTTGCAGTAAGAAGATGTAAACATGTTACAATAGCAAGGCTTCTTTAAAAAAAAAAAAAAAAAAAAAAAGCAGGAAGGGATTACTTTCTGCAGTTTGAGGGCAAGAGAAAACCATAAAGAAAATGGCAACAGTTCTTTTTCTTTCAGTCTTAAATTCCTCCCCCACACCAACTCTTTATCTAGAACACCTAAAAAGAATGCCTTGAAAAGTATCTAGATTGATGCCCCTTGACCTTCACAATCATGAAAATATGCATGCAGCTGTCACCCTCACAAGGTGTGACACTAGGACAGAGGGAAAGAAAGAGATAGGAAAATGGGAGGCAGAAGAAAGAGGCTTTTGTTGGTAAAAGACAAAGTTTGCCCTTGGTTAATTCATTTTCTCTTCAGCTCCTCACCTTTCTTTCCTTATACCATATTACACTTTAATCTCTTTTCTTATCTCCCTCAAAACTGGCTACCCCAGAGGCTCTCAAATCAGTCTTTTCAACTTTGTGGTGAATTGGTTAGATTGCTACTCTTTTCAAATTATATTTGCATATTTAAACCTAATATATAATTGTGGCATGCAAGATTTGTTTTCTGTTAAAGGATTTTTAGACATCAATAGACAACTAGAAGAAGGTTTATTATTTGTGATATTGTGCAGCAGTATAAAATTACATACTTTAGAAATAAAACTTACTGAACTCTACATTGATTTACCTTAAACTTTCCTGAAAACATGTAAAACTAACATCTATTTTGATGTAATTGCCACTTGTAATATCAATTAAGGATTTTAAAGATTAGTAATATATTAAAATAAAATAAAATGAAATAAAATTTCAGGGTGTTAAAGTTGCTGTTTGAATAGGAGATTTTAGCATCTCTGAAAAGTCTCAATGCTTCTGTATTGCAAAATTTTGTTCACATTCTTTTGGTAAGAGAGGAATAAGGAATGAGAATATTGAATTTCCTGAGTATTATTTTTAAGGACTTTGGAAATTAAAGTTTCAAAAACTATAATTTTTGGTTATCCGAAATTCTAAAGTAAAAGTCTTATAGGCTGTATAAAATTAGGAGTCTTTTAAAGGCATTACATTTTTGCCCTTAACATCACTGTGTCTTCCAGTAGAAAAGTATGTATTATAGAATGTTTTCTAAGAACCTGTGTGATATTTCCAAACTTTTTTTATCATTTAATTACTTTGTTTGTATCATTTAATTTGTAAAAGAGTAAATTTTTTAAAAATGTAACATACTGGAAGGAAAACTATATTCTTTTTTCCCCAAACATTTGTGATTTTATTAGTACTATTGATGTCTGATTCCTGGAATAGTATTCTATTTGCTCGTCTTGTGGAACTTTGTGTTGATTTAAGTAACTTCAGAGAATGACTTTAGACAAAAGGACAAAGGTTTCTAACCAAAGACTAAAAGCAGAGGCAGTCGGGGCCTAAAAAACTCCTGGTCTGTTATATAGAGGATGATGTAATGCTACATTCACTCAGCAGTTGTAGGGAAGGATCCATGATGTCAGGTAATTGTCATATCCTGGGAAAGTGAACCACTATCGTGTTTTATAGTGGATTGTAAAAAGAATTAGGCATGGTAATTTAACAAGATCTTTTGACTCCATAGTCACACAGTGAAGTGGTCTGTAACCTACTTGTAGCTGGTAAGGATATGCAGCTGGCTTAAATATGTTTATTATATAGTGATAAGCACTTCAAATTCTTATAAGCTTTTACCCTTACTCCATAGAATGGATTTGTCATATTTATTTTCATTGACTGTTAAGTGGACCCTAAACTGATTAATATCCAGACTTTTTCAAAACTTTGGCAAGATATTCTCTTGAAAGTAAACCCTTCATTAACTTTAGAGATGACAGCTGTGTCCATAATTCTTTAAGCAGATCAGAAATGCTTTTGCAATGCAACAAAAGGTCAAAGACGGAAAGCTTACTTTTAATAGACCATTTCTTTAACCATGACCATTTCTTTGACCATGTTTTTCTCAAAAAGTTTATATTAAAATGCAGTATACCTATTTCTCTCACTTCAGGTATTAATTATTTTGACAAGCAATGGGGAAATGTCAGGAATATGTGAACTGATGAAAACAAAAGCAATGATGTTTCCAAGGATGCACCTGACAGCTCTTAGGGGATCTAGAGAAATGAGAGCAGAATTACAATGATTTCAAGTGTTTTAGTAATACACTCAGGCAATTTAAAGTTGCAAAAACTCATCAGATTTATACTGAATTTAGATCTTTTCTGAATGTATAGTAATTCTGTTTTGTAAATTTTTAATGCTATAAATTCCTATTATGATTTGACTTTCTATTATGAAAAAGTGTATTTAGCATGGATTTATATAATGAAACTTTATATGTAGTAATAACTGTGTCTTGATCTAGTCTATAATATACCTCCCTGGATTACTAAATCTTAGGTTTGGAGAGTTCTGCTAACAGAACTTTTGTAATCTAGTTAATTTTTATAATAGTTCTTTATTTATTATTTGATATCTTTTTCTATCTTAGATTTTTATACTTTGTTTTAATGCTAGAACTAACTAAACTTCCCTTATAGGAAGGTAGATGCTCAAAGCTAAATTATTTGGTTAATCAAAATAAATAAATCAACAACCCTTTAAGAAGCTTGAAAAGGTCATGGGAATTTCTGGGGATCCTTTCATATACAAATTATAGTGGGTTTTTTTCACCTATTTTCCCATTCTGAGATTGAAGCAGTGTCAGATTTCACTATTACTGTTATTATTATAGAGATTTTTGCATTATATAGAAATATTAAAGACTGTTTTAATGCTACCAACCCATCCATATATTTAGATGGATAGAGGATCTTCTATTTTGAAGTTTTAAGAAAGGGAAAACAAAGGCAAATTTATTAACAAAGCAGGCAAACAAGTGTCATTAACAATCTGCACATCCTTTTTCCCCGGGGCAGGGTATTCTCAGGTAACAGGAACTCTTCCCTTAGAGGTGGATTGGACTGGCTGCAAAAGAGACTGGCTGTAGAGCAAAAGGTATGAGCTTGCAGAGGTACCCAAACAAGGCAGTAGCAGTAGCAGCAGTAGCTTCAAATCAGAGACTTCCTATAGTGTTCTTTTGTTCCTGTCTGTGAGGGCAAGATCAGCTTCCCACTGCTCCATCTCCCAAAGACTTACTTCTCATTTTCCCTTAAGATCTTTTAAAGAAATGGGTCTATTTATGGATCAAATCACTTTATTACTTAGGGATACAAAATGAATTAAAATTTTAATTCAGGTATAATTAACATATAGTATTTTATTAGTTTCAAAATAGTGATTAACAGTTCCATACATCACCCAGTGCTCATCATAAGTGCCCTCCTTAATCCCCATCACCTTTTTAACCTATTCCTCCACTTCTTTCCCCTCTGATAATTATCACTTTGTTCTCTATAGTTAGGAGTCTGTGTTTTGGTTTTTTTCTCTCTTTCTTTTTTCCTTTGCTTGTTTTTTGTTGTTTCTTAAATTCCACATATGAGTAAAATCATATAGTATTTGTCTTTTTCTGACTAACTTATTTAGCATTATACTCTGTAGCCCTATCCATGTTGTTGCAAATGGCAAAATTTCATTCTTTGTTATGGCTGAATAATATTCCATTGTAAATATATACCACCTCTTCTTTATCCATATTTATCTATAGATAGGCACTTGGGCTGCTTCCATAATTTGGCTGTTGTAACAATGGGGTACATGTATCATTTGAATTACATAGAGATGAGTGTATCTCTTTGAATAAGTGTTTTTGCATTTTTAAAAAGGATTTTATTTGAGAGAGAGAGAGCACATGAGCAGGGGGAGGGGCAGAGGAGAGGGAAAAGCAGACTTCCCTCCCACCCCCCCATCCCCCCGAGCAGAGAGCCCTATGTGGGGCTCTATTCTAGGACCCTTACATCATGCATGACCTGAGCCAATGGCAGATGCTTAACCAACTGAGCCATACAGGTGCCCCTATTTTTTTTTTTTTTTTTTTTTTGGTAACTACCCAGTAGTGTGATTATTGGATCATAGGGTAATTCTATTTTTAACTTTTTGAGGAACCTCCATACTGTTTTCCACAGTGTCTACACCAGGTTGCATTCCCACCAACAGTGCATGAAGGTTCCTTTTTCTCCACATGCTTTCTAATTGTTGTTTCTTGTGTTGTTGATTTGGGCATTCTGACAGGTGTGAGGTAATATCTCACTGTAGTTTTGATTTGCATTTCCCTGATGATTAATGATGTTGAGCATCTTCTCATGTGTCTGTTGGCCTTCTGTATGTCTTCTTTTTGAAATGTCTGTTCATGTCTTCTGTCCATTTTTAAATTTATTTATTTATTTATTTATGATAGTCCACACACACAGAGAGAGAGAGAGGCAGAGACACAGGCAGAGGGAGAAGCAGGCTCCATGCACCGGGAGCCCAACGTGGGATTCGATCCCAGGTCTCCAGGATCGCGCCCTGGGCCAAAGGCAGGCGCCAAACCGCTGCGCCACCCAGGGATCCCCTTCTGTCCATTTTTATATTGGATTATTTATTTTGGGGGTGTTGAGTTGTATACATTCTTTATATATGTTGGATACTAACCCTTTATCAGATAAGTCATTTGTAAATATCTTCTCCTATTTTGTAGATTGCTTTTTAGTTTTGTTGGTGTTAGGGACATTACTGCCTGTATGCTTTTCTCAGATTTTTATGATTTCAGGTCCCACATTTAGGTCTTTAATGCATTTTTAGTTTATTTTGGTATATAGTATAAGAAAGTCGTCCAGTTGCATTCTTTTACATGTTGCTGACCAGTTTTTCCAACACCATTTGTTAAAGAGAACATCTTTTTTCCATCGGATATTCTTTCCTGCTTTGTTGAAGATTAATTGGTCACATAATCATGGGTTTATTTCTGGGTCTCCTGTGTTGTTCCATTGATCTCTGTGTCTATTAGGGATACAAAATTTAAATATTGGGAACCTTAGCATTTTTTAATTCCTAGCACGTGTACCAGAAAAAAATTATCTTTAATTTTCCAAGAGAAGTAAATTTTAAATCAAAATCTATTCAGCAGGACTCTCAATTTTCCCTTTTCTCAAAATGATATAAAATCCCTTTTTAGCCATTAAACACTTACTAGCTATGACTTTTTCTCTGTGCAATTAACATCAGTTGCAAAAACAAAAAAATACTCTAGTAACTTTTGGGCAAGAAAACTAACACAATTCAATTATTGATAAGAGTTAAAGATTCTTAAAACCTTGATGTCACCATCTTTATTAAAAAGAGTGAAACATGATTAATAGTAGCAGAAAATCATTCATGTCTACCAGAAAATTGATCGTGAAAAAATTTTTCAGATAGATACAGTTATCGTCTACATAAAAATATTCATATATGTTTTCGTTGGAAGTAGGAGGAACAAATCTTCCTGGATATCTTGTTTTACCAGTAAGAAAACTTCTCTATTAGCTCCTCCATGTTCTTTTCTAAAGAAAGAAGAGGGAGGGGGTAGATTTTGGGGTAGCCAAACAATGATATCCTCTGCTATATGTAAGGTCAAGTAAAGCAGTAATCAAGAATCAGACTCAAGTTACATGTTGAGGTTAAGGACATACAATAAGGAAGTGTAGTCAAGGAGTCCTCATAAAATGGCTAAGCTAAGATTGTCCAAGGGAGAATAGAGATAATCATTCAGAGAGTAGGACAGGAAGTAGGTGGTATTTTCAGAAACAGAATACCAAAATTTAATATCTTTTAGTGCCCAAAGATGACTTCTACCCCATCCCCAGGCCAAAAGTGAAAACATTTTTTGCAAGCCTCTGTTTTCTCTTCAGCTTTATAATAGTTTGCAAATTATTTAAATTATTATAAAAATGGTTTAGTGATACCTATCTTGCTTTCCCAGTTGACTTTTCATTGCAGCACCTTTTAATCAAAGAAGAACTGTAATCTATTATTACTTTACTTATGGTCATTAATTTACTCATTCCATAAACGCTTGTTAAGGACACATTTTGTGCCATGGTTCATGGTGCTAGGTCCTGAGGTTCCGAAGGTGTTCACAGTTAGAAGAGGTAAATATGTAAATTTATAATTGTGGTAGAAAAGAATACATTTTATATTTGCAAAACTTCATGGTGGCAGAGAATTTTCTGGAGAGGTCAGGGGAGGCTTCATAGAAAAAGTGTCTAAATTCAGGTGGTTAAAGTTTGGTAAACAAGATAGGTAGGGTATTTCTGGCAGAGGGAAAGCCTTATAAAGGTATAGAAATCTGAAATAGCATGTCTCATTTAGAGAACTTTATGGTATGATAGCATTTTAGATACAAGATAAGAAATAGGAATCCGGAGAGGCAACTTTTGATCAAATCAGGGTGCATATGATACTACGAAGTATAGTGAATTAAAAGCCATCTTTGGGATTTAAGTATGGGCTGTATTTAAATTGTGGAAATATCACTTTAGTGGCAGTGTGAAAATGGACTAGAGATAAAAAGATATGAAAGAGAAGACCGGTTAGGAGGCAAATACTCTAATACAGAAGAGAAATGATGAGAGTTTAAATTTGGACAGTGGCAGTGAGAAAAGGAAAAAGTTTGTTTGTTTTTTTGAGATTTTATTTATTCATGAAAGAGAGAGCGAGAGAGGCAGAGACAAAGGCAGAGGTAGAAGCAGGCTCCATGTTCCAAGCAGGGATCCTAATGTGGGACTCCATCCTGGGACTGCAGGATCATGCCTGAGGCAAAGGCAGATGCCCAACCACTGAGCCACCCAGGTGTCCCATGGATAAGGGAAAAGTTAAACCAGATGGGACTTGAGGACAAATTGCATTTGAAGAATAAAGGAGAGAGTAAGTCATAATGAGTTCCATGTTCCTTCTTTGGGAGATTGTGAGATAGGTACCATTATCCAGCTAGAATAGATTTTGGATACATTTTAGAAGGAGAATGACAAGCTCAGTTTGCACATACTGAGTTGGAGATGTCTGTGAAACAATCTAGGTGATTTTGCCCATTACTCAGGTGGGTATGTGAACCTTGAGCTTAGGAGAACAGTATAAGCTAGATACAGATTTTATGGTTATTAATATATAGAAGTTAGAAAATAATTGTGCTTATACCCTTTAAGGGGATATAGTGAGATTAAAAGAGAATAAGATTTATGAGGATAAGGACTATATTTGTTTTCCTTGTTGTATGTCAAGGTTGTAGATAAGCACCAGACACATGGTAATCTTTCAACATATGCTTGTTTAAGGAACAAATAGTTAAAGAGAAGTCAGAAAAGGAAGATGGGGAAAAGTAAGACATAAAGGAAGATAATTAGGACAAGTTTAGTGTCATGTATACCCAAGAAGGAGATTCAAGAAAGGACTTGTCAACAGTGTTTAATGCTCCAAAGCGATCACACAAAATACAAATAGTAAAATTAGAACATATGCTGTTCTTCTATACAGAAACCCAAATAATATATTTTATTTTTATTTACAGTCAAAAAAATCTTAGTAGTAGAATGAATGTCAGGCCATGTTTTTGGTAGATGAATTTCTTTTTATTCAACTTCAGATTTTCTTTATAATTCTCTGAAGTACGTATTTATCAGAACCAACAAATGTACATTAAATGATGTTTTGAATGTCGGTTAAATTATATAATCAATAGTAAGATATACAGACACAAATGCATTCTGAGGCCTCAGGAGTGAAAACAAGTATTTTATTTTTTAACATGTTACAGCCTTGTGAATTCTCATATTTCACAGAAAGGCAGCTAAGTGCTCTTATGATATGAAAGCAAATGGAAAAAAATCTTTAGAAACATTAATTCAGGGTAAACTCATGTAAGGTATTGTCAAGTAAAATAAGGAAACTAATTTTGCAGAATAGTTATTCATCTGGGACACTTGGATGACTCAGTTGGGTAAGTGGCTGACTTTCAATTTCAGCCCAGGTCTTGATCTTAGAGTTGTGAATCCAAGCCCTGCACTGGGCTCTACACTGAGTGTGGAGCCTACTTTAAAAAAAAAAATGTTCACTCATTTGTTCAACTCATTTACTCAAATATTCACTGAACACCTACTATGTGCTACTGTGTTCTAGGTCATGGGGCTATAGCAGTAAATTAAGCAAATATAGTTCATACCCTCTTAAACCATGCACTTATAGGTGATATTAAAAGTATATAATTAAGAAAAGTTAGTATACAGTATATAACAAGATTTAGTATGTGCCCTTATAGTACCAAAATATATATTTCAATAGTCTTACAGGAATGATATTTTTTAATTGCTTTGAAGAAGTGTAATTTATTCTGAGACTTCAAAAATGAGGAAAGATAGCTTGACATATTGGGGGTGGAGAGGTTTGGAGAGATCATCCTGAATGGAAAGGACAGTATATGCTCCGTTGGGTAAAAAGAAGCCAGCATATTGAGAGAACTGGAAGCAGAAGGTTTTATCTGGAACACCAGAGTGAGGAAAGGAATGTGCCCTTGAAGAGACTGGATAGATGGGACGAGAAGCATCAGGACTATGTTAAGAGTTTGATCTTCATCCTTCATGAAAACCAGTAAATGACTATAAATAGATGAGTGACATGAACAGATGGGAATTCTTTGAAAACTCTTTCTTTGTTTACAGTATTAAAGAAAAATCCACAAAACTGGGAAATGCAAAGTATGCAAAGAAAGCAACTCTCGTACTTAGGATATTATCTTTTATTATTAGGAATTTCTTCATATAAGAATTGGAAATGAGAGACACCCAGGTGGCTCAGTCAGTTAAGCCTTCAACTCCTGATTTCTGCTCATGTCATGATCTCAGTATCCTGGGATCAAGTCTGGCCTCAAGCTCCATGCTGAGCAGGGAGTCTGCTTCTCTGTCTCTCCCTCTCTCTGCCCCTTCTCTCTCTCTCTCTCTCTCTCTCTCTTTCTCTCTCTGTCTAAATAAATACACCTTTAAAAAGAAAGAATCAGAAATGATTAACTTTCTTTTGGGATTCTTGGGAGGATTAAATATGTAAAGTGCTTTACATGGTTTCTGATACATTATGGGGAATGTTAAATTGGCTGTCCATTTACCAGTTTGTTTAACAGTAAGTTAATGCTAACTGACTGACATTGTTAGGAGAGAAAATAGAGGCTTTTCAAGAATATGAGTTTCCATTCTGGGAATATCCTTCATCTACCTATTAAGGAAGGAAGCCTGATACTATCACAATGACATCCTTGGGCAGCCCTGGTGGCTCAGTGGTTTAGTGCCGCTTGCAGGGTGTGATCCTGGAGACCCGGGATCGAGTCCTGTGTCGGGTTCCCTTCATGGAGCCTGCTTCTCCCTCTGCCTGTGCCTCTGCCTCTCTCTCTCTCTCTCTCTCTCTCTCTCTCTCTCTCTCTGTCTCTATGAATAAATAAATAAAATCTTTAAAAAAAACAAACAAACAAAACAATGACATCCTTGATGGGCATTGGCCTACACAGGTACCCAGATCATCCAGGCTAGTACCCTGATCAGAAAGGCCTAAATCTGAAAGACCACCATGAGAAAGTATTGCCTTGGAATATTTGCATTTGGTTTGGGGTTATTTATAATTATCTGCAAGTCCCTTGGGAAATCACATCATATTAAAAATCATCTAAGCACCCTGAGTATCCTGCTTCAGCAAAGGAAACAACTTGAAGCCATACCGGGCCTCACAAAGGAAGTTTTCATTATTTTTATGTCCTAAAAGCCTTGGTTACTTAAAAACAATGTTGATAAAGCAGTTTGTAGCAATTTATAGTTTTGAAGTTTTGTATGATTTTTAAAAGAAAATTTTCTACTACAGGTGCACATCACATGTTGAAATTTAGGGTTTCTTTTTCAGATTTAAAGTGTACTTAAAGAGGGGTATTATTTGATATACTTGGCAGTAATGGTGCTTGGGAGTGAATGAAAGCCTGCTAAGACTTTGTTAGCTTTCAAATGAGTGTGGGAGCTATGGGACACAGTATCCACTGACTTCTTTTCTGAGGAAATCCTTTTGGCAGAATATCTAAACACTAAACTCCTTAAGAAGTCCTTTTCTAGAAAAAAAGCAACAAGAAGCAGCAGCCATGAGAGTTGTTACATTATTTTAAAACATAGAATTCTTTTCTGAGCAGGCAGTAGTAAGAAAATATTCCAGCCTGGATAGCAATTTATTTTGAAAAAAAATTTTTTTTAAAGATTGTATTTATTTATTCATGAGAGACAGAGAGAGAGAGAGAGAGAGAGAGAGAGAGAGAGAGAGAGAGAGAGGCAGGCTCCATGTAGGGAGCCCGACATGGGACTAGATCCCAGGTCTCCAGGATCTCACCCTGGGCCTGAAGGCTGCGCTAAACCACTGAGCCACCCGGGCTGCCCTATTTTGAAAATTAATCAAGAAATGGTCATTAGAGCCCATAGGTAGATTATAAGAATTTCAGGAAAAGTGCTCCTTCCGTAATTCTCCAGGCTTGTGATGCTGTGAGTTGATATTTTTGTTTCACTTACTGGTTTGTTCTAATATAGACGTATCATGCAGTCCTTAGTACTGACCTCAGAATTTGAGTTAATTGAAATTGAACCTAGTGGAAATTGCAAAAATTTCACATACTATGAGGTTTTATACGTCATTGAAAAATCTGGAAAGTAGTTAAAAGAAACAGAGACTAGTAAAGAAAAAGAAATACCATGTTCCTAGAAAGATGACTAAGAAAGGTAATCAGCTAAAGGGATATATATTTTTTGAGCATGATAAGTAAAACTGTTTAGATAAAAGAAGATTTGTAGTTTAGCTCTTGAAATCAGGATCCATTAAAAGGAGAAGAGAGAGTTTATTTTATAGGTACTACCTGTCAATTGCATTAATAACACTTTACATTGTTGGAATAATGGAGCGCAGAAGCAAAGATAGAAAGTTACAGATACATTAATTCTTGATTCATTGGCTACCTAGAATCATAGAAATTCAGACACCATTTGCCAACAACAACAATTAGTCTTTTCAAATGTTTTGGATGCTTGGAGAAATATCAAAGGAATTATTATTATTAGTATTAGTGGTATCATTTTTAATCCTGGCTGTTCAGTGTACATACATGTACACTAACAGTATGCTTACATGGGCACAAGAAAACATATGGCAATATTTACAGACAAAGATGAATAACCAAGCCTATATATGATTCTTAAGATGTATGCAGGCTTTTATACTGACACAAAATATAATTTGAATCTAATCAATTTTGGCACTATTGACATTAATTTAGAAAAGGCATAACAAATAGTAAAAACACAAAACAGTAAAGGTTATGTGCTTATTTTGTGATATATGCTGAGTTTAAAGAAATGAGTATGACTTTGTCCTAGAGGACCTTACAGTTTAAATTGAGGAAGAAGAAAAGAAATAATGATGATGGCATGTGAGGAAGATAAACAGTAAAGTGCTTACTCCCTGTGAATATTTGGAAAGTAATAGTGTGTATCTAAAAACCCTGTGGAAGTTACTCGAGAAGGTCAAAGGTGGTAGTGCATCCCAGATAGAGGGAATGGCATGGTCAAGGCCTCGGGAGGCATACAATTGGATGGGTCCGTGCCTAGTCTTCACTACCTGCTTTTCTTCTTGTTAATCCTTTTGCAAACTAGTCTTATCACCCAAGTTGCTAAACCCAAACAAAGGCCTAGAGGCCTCCTACTCCTACAAATCTTTCTTTTATTTTTCACTCATACCATACTGAGTGTCCCTCTAAATCTCTCCTTGTTTTTTTCCTTTTTCTTAAAAAGAACTCTGCCCCTATCTTAATTGAACTTATCAAAATCAGATTTGATTCCAGAGCTACTGAAATAGCTTCTAAAAAGGTATTTTACTAGAGACTGGTTTTACTCCAGTAAAAAGTGCCTTCCAGTCACTCCGCATGTTCTCTTATCTGTTGCTGAACAATTACCACCTTTTATGCTTTGCTTGCATGCCTGCTCTTTCTTTTCATTGAAGTGCTCTTTCAGTCCTCCTGCACATGCTGACCTAACTCAGTCTTCAAGTCTTAGACCAACAGTCACCTACTGAGAGGAATCTTATCCACTCCTTCCAGCTCATCAGTTCTTAATCTGTGTTCCCATAGTACTCAACACATAAAACTAATATTAGTCATATTTTAACTTAAATTATTTGGTTACCTGATTTACTCTCTTTACATATTAAATACTCTTAAGAAAGAATCATGATTGTATTTTATATTTGCTACAGATTTTAGTGTCACATGTGTCACGTAATAGGAATAAAACAAATGCTTTATGAGTAATTGAGTATCTAAATTTTCATGAATCAATATACTATTAACATTCAAAATGACTAATATTGATTTAAGTTTATAATCGGATATAAAATTATCATTAAAATGTTATTAATTGCACAGAAATCTAATATTAAAACTAGAAATAATAGGGGCAGAAAACTTTGTTCTTTCATTGGAAGATGCTGTGAAAGACAGAAAGGTTTTGAATGGCTATTATCAGCTTTGTTCTAAATGAACTAAAATATCTGTAAAATAAATGTAAGTGAAGACCTTGGCTTACCCAGAATCCTTAACAAATGTAGGCTTGGTGTAAAATGCAAAGATACATGTTTTCCAGGCTCTAATATGTAGTCCAGAAATTGAGAATTCTGAGTTTTGAAATAGCTTGCCAGAATGTCTGCCAGAGCCTAGAATTCTTAGAGTTTGTAGCTGAATGTTGAGGAGCATAACATCAACAACTCGTATGGACCAGATAGGATCAGGGAGACCTCTCATTATGAAATGGCACATCCATGAATTCTTTTGCTGAGATCCCACAACAGAGCTGATTTTGTATCAAACTGATGAGAATCAGATTTTTACTTTGTATCAAGTTTATTAATAACTGCAAGGTTATAAATAATCTCAAGGAATAGTGAAGCATGGAGAAGTCTGACACAGACTATATGATTCCCCAGGTCCCTTTTTGTTTTATGCTATGACCAAGATTTAACATGTAACGTCCCAAAGTAATGTATGTGGCTAAATCACATTCACAAAAGGGGCTGTTTCAGGCATGATACGTCTCTATTTTATAAATAATTATAATTACATAGCTTACATGTATTTCTCTTGATTTGCAGATTCCAGAGTTATTGTTTTCTTAATTGTTATTTATTTGTATTTTTCCATAGGCAATCCTAGAATGAGCAGGTACATTTTGCTAGAAGCATTCTATCCATAAAGTTTTTCTAGGAAATGCCCTAGTATATTTGCCTGAAAACCTCTCATTAGCATGCTTACAAAGAAATCTGACAAGATTACCTCCCTTCTCTCCTGGGCATGCTTGTGCTTCCTTACTCCCCCGTGTAAGGAAAGAATGGAGTGCAAGCTAATGAATCCTTTCCTTCCCACCTGATATGGTCTTCTTTGCTTTTCTTCTACTTTTCAATGGATCTGAGTATATATGGGGCAATGTTGAGACTAGGATAAGATGTAGCTGGTGGAAGAAAATTTGGTTCCTTATTGTGATTTGGAAATATATGAAATCTTTTGGAAGCTTCTCACTTTTTGAGTCAGATTTGTCGAGAACTCTGAGATCTCTTACATTTATGCTGGCCAACGGTCCTGATTTTAACTTATGTTATCCAGAAAATAATATCAGTGAAATGGGGGAGGCATATGTACTAGAAACCATCTGTTTTTAACATTAATTTAATTTGGAAGAAAAGGAAGTAAAGTTAGACACCGTATAGATCTAGACAGTATTTACCTGAATCCTTCACGTTAATCTTCATTTATGAAAAGGGATAATACAAAATCTACATTTATTTTTTATTTTTATTTTGTGTGTGTGTGTGTTTTTATCATCTTTTTTTTTAATTTTTTATTGGTGTTCAATTTACTAACATACAGAATAACCCCCAGTGCCCGTCACCCATTCACTCCCACCCCCCGCCCTCCTCCCCTTCTACCACCCCTAGTTCGTTTCCCAGAGTTAGCAGTCTTTACGTTCTGTCTCCCTTTCTGATATTTCCCACACATTTCTTCTCCCTTCCCTTATATTTCCTTTCACTATTATTTATATTCCCCAAATGAATGAGAACATTCAGTCCTTCAGTCCTTCTCCGACTGACTTACTTCACTCAGCATAATACCCTCCAGTTCCATCCACGTTGAAGCAAATGGTGGGTATTTGTCATTTCTAATAGCTGAGTAATATTCCATTGTATACATAAACCACATCTTCTTTATCCATTCATCTTTCGTTGGACACCGAGGCTCCTTCCACAGTTTGGCTATCGTGGCCATTGCTGCTATAAACATCGGGGTGCAGGTGTCCCGGCGTTTCACTGCATCTGTATCTTTGGGGTAAATCCCCAATAGTGCAATTGCTGGGTCGTAGGGCAGGTCTATTTTTAACTCTTTGAGGAACCTCCACACAGTTTTCCAGAGTGGCTGCACCAGTTCACATTCCCACTAACAGTGTAAGAGGGTTCCCTTTTCTCTGCATCCTCTCCAACATTTGTTGTTTCCTGCCTTGTTAATTTGCCCCATTCTCACCGGTGTGAGGTGGTATCTCATTGTGGTTTTGATTTGTATTTCCCTGATGGCAAGTGATGCAGAGCATTTTCTCATATGCATGTTGGCCATGTCTATGTCTTCCTCTGTGAGATTTCTGTTCATGTCTTTTGCCCATTTCATGATTGGATTGTTTGTTTCTTTGGTGTTGAGTTTAATAAGTTCTTTATAGATCTTGGAAACTAGCCCTTTATCTGATATGTCATTTGCAAATATCTTCTCCCATTCTGTAGGTTGTCTTTGAGTTTTGTTGACTGTATCCTTTGCTGTGCAAAAGCTTCTTATCTTGATGAAGTCCCAATAGTTCATTTTTGCTTTTGTTTCTTTTGCCTTTGTGGATGTATCTTGCAAGAAGTTACTGTGGCCGAGTTCAAAAAGGGTGTTGCCTGTGTTCTCCTCTAGGATTTTGATGGAATCTTGTCTCACATTTAGATCTTTCATGGATTGGCAGAATTAATATTGTGAAAATGTCAATGTTACCCAGGGCAATATACACGTTTAATGCAATCCCTATCAAAATACCATGGACTTTCTTCAGAGAGTTAGAACAAATTATTTTAAGATTTGTGTGGAATCAGAAAGGACCCCGAATAGCCAGGGGAATTTTAAAAAAGAAAACCATATCTGGGGGCATCACAATGCCAGATTTCAGGTTGTACTACAAAGCTGTGGTCATCAAGACAGTGTGGTACTGGCACAAAAACAGACACATAGATCAGTGGAACAGAATAGAGAACCCAGAAGTGGACCCTGAACTTTATGGTCAACTAATATTCGATAAAGGAGGAAAGACTATCTATTGGAAGAAAGACAGTCTCTTCAATAAATGGTGCTGGGAAAATTGGACATCCACATGCAGAAGAATGAAACTAGACCACTCTCTTTCACCATACACAAAGATAAACTCAAAATCTACATTTAAAATGAGAGACTCTGGGCAGCCCGGGTGGCTCAGCGGTTTAGCGCCGCCTTCGGCCCAGGGCATGATCCTGGAGACCCAGGATCGAGTCCCATGTTGGGCTCCTTGCACAGAGCCTGCTTCTCCCTCTGCCTGTGTCTCTGCCTCTCTCTCTCTCTCTCTCTCTTTCTCTCTCTCTCCTCTCTCAGGAATAAATAGATAAAATCTTTAAAAAAAAATAAAATGAAATGAGAGACTCTTTCAAAGTCCAACATGATTATTTTGGTTTCTGATTTACGTAGGGTATTTTTCATTTAAATATATTTTCAATGTTAAAATCATATCAAGAATATTTTTAAACATAAAAATTGATCCGTGAATAGAAATTATATCATAAAATGGAAATGGACATCATTTTACTTCTGAAAGTCACTGAGTAGCTCCAGTCATCAGTGAAAATAAGTATGATCCTTAATGTTTCCTGAGGTAGGTTAATGGACAAAGACATAAGAATAAAGCATAATGAGAAATTATTCTGTCTCCTCTTAACTTTCTTAAATCTACTTGCAAATCCATCATTCAGCTTTGAAAGGCAATTATGTGATGTGAAACCAGTAGATCAACTTTGCCCACAGGACCTGAACAGCTCTCAGCTTCCCTGGACCAGCCTTCTCAATAAAGCAGAGCAGCTGCATGACATAGCCCCAGCTAACCTCACATTCTTTCTACATCTGAGAAGACTAAGACAAATCAGATAAGAAATTGAGATGCTGACCCCAAACTCCAGATGACAATACCTGCTTTCAAATTCAGTCTTTCTTTAATATAATTCACCCTTGCTCTCCTAATTTTAATGAAATCTTGAAAGATATATATGTTCTCCCTGAAAATAAGATTTCTGGTTACATCTGGCATTTTATACCCCCAAGGTTTCTGAAAATTGCTAAATACATTACTTATCAGTTACTTTATGACCTTTTAGGAGAGATGAGACAAATCTTAAACTATGTCCTATATGATTTCTTTTAAATCATAGATTTTTAAAAATAAAACTCTAATAGCCTCCTTTAAATTAAACACCGATTTAATGTGGATTCACTAGATAACAATGACTTTTTTAACAAAGCATTGTACCCTGAAATTTTACTGACATATTCAATTCTCAACAAGCTCCTTTGATTTGTACATTGAAGCCTTTAGGGAATCTGTATTATTGGTATCATATAACTCACTTTTTATTTTTAATTTATTATTTTTTAGCTAAATCATAAGCAAATAGAACAAAAGTAGCTGATTGGTTTGAGAAACAACCTAGCATGTGACACTGTATGTATTATGATGCTGTAATTGGCTTACACTATGATGCCTCTAATAAGAAGTACACCTATTTCCTTTGGAAAAAAATTAAAAAGCTGAAGGAACAAAGCAGAAAAACCAGCTCATGTGAGATTTTTATTATCTCCTAGTTCTATGAAAAGAAATGCCATAATGTGTTAAGGGAGAATTTCTAGGTGGAGACATCAAATCCCACAGAATATGAATGAATCTTCCAAAGAAAGGTGGGTTGATGTTCATGGAAAGATACTCCTTTTCCTTGGGAAAATCATTTACCCCCAAAAAAGGACAGAAAGACACAACAAAAATTGATTCTCCCTTAGGGAGGAATGTGATAGTGACATGCAGAGTCTAAGCACTTAGAGACATGGGAAAGTTATAGGGAAGTCTTCACCCAATTCTAAATATAGAGCATGAGAGTTAACCAAGGTCAGGGGAACATACTGTCGACAAAATTGCAGTTGAAGTGGGAGGATATCCTGGACACTAGCAATTGCCAGAGAGCTAGTCAGGAAATTTATAGAAGGCGAAACACAAGAGTGTATTAAGAGCCCGCTTTTAGTGCCAGTGTTTCACTTTAACTTTGTGAACAATGTGAAATATATACTATCCATTTTTTCAAGAGCCTGGTGTTATTTTAAAATTTTAGTTAAAAAAACATTTGGAAAATACAGAACCAGTAAATATAAGAATCTACACTCCTGGAAATAATGACTATTACCATTATGGTTTTTGTTTTAATCTTTCTCTATATTTTTTGTCTTAAATAGTTGTGATTAAAAAAAATATAATACATATATACACACATGTATACATATACCTTGTGATTTTCTAGTTGCCCTTTTCACTTAATAATTATACACAAACTTATTTCCATGTTGTTATTATAAAAGGGCCTTAACTCTTGACTTTCTCTGGTTAGGAGAAAAGTACTCTCTAAAAGAGCTATTACCACATTAACATTTTAAAAATATGGTTCATCCTAGGAATATAAATACATTTCAAAGAAAAAACCGACAAATTATGAAATTCTAAAGGTGTAGAATTGTTGAAAAAAATTGCTTTGACTCATGGAGTTTCCTTGGTATTCCTCTAAACATCCAGTTTAGACAATTTCTTCATCCACTTGCATTAACATTTCTGACAGTGCACTATATATGTTATTATTGCATCATAGTAATGACAGAAACAAAATTTTTATTTGACTGGAAATTGAGCAATGTAGAAGAACTGAGTTGATTTTCATCATGTTGCTCATAATTGTAAGCTCCTTGAATCCAAGAATCTGGTGCTTCTTAAATGCAAGCTATGTATATTTGGGGAGGTTTAACTATATGATAAAATAGGTTAAATATTCTTCTCTTCCTAAGTTTGGTGTTCTAATTTCTACTCAGAGATTAAAATGGTTCTCTACTTCTGTCATCTGGTAACTGCCCAACTATAGTTGAGAAGAACTCTTAATTTGACTACTGATGTAGCAGTATCTTGCAAAGAAGTTTCTAAAACCCAGGCTATTGCCTGAACTTCTGAGTTACAGATTTATGAGCAAGGTCAGGCATGGTAGTCCAAGTGTGCCAGTGCGATTAGAAGGGCATTGGATTTGTCATCTAAGTGTAAAATACCTTTTGGCTGCAGACTGAAGTCCTCATTTTCTAAGTAAATTAACTGTAATAACTATCAAACTACAGCTGGTAAGCAAGCCAACCATCTGTGAAAAGGAAATCCATTGACAACAAAAAGCCTTGTTAGACATTCCTTCAAGATATGGAAAATTTGAACAAACTGAGCTGGTTTTGAGCCCATGAAAGGCAAAAGACAACATAAAATATCACCTTATTATTTTATCTTTGCAAAGAAAAACAGTTGGGAGATGAAAGGACAAGTTGGATGGGTAAGATGTTCATCTTGAAATTGGCACAAGCCGACGATAGCAAGTAGAGTGACATCACTGCATTTACAAGCTAGTGATGGTTATGCAGCAGATACCTTATGTAACTCTATGCTATCCCAATGTGTAATGTTTTCTGGGGTCTCTTGATTATTTGTAAACTCTCATTAGTGGGCCATGGAACTGAATTTGTGAATTTTATTCAACTTTACTTTGGGCAAGGATATATAATGGAATAACCACTGTTTCTTTACCTGGAACCTCCATAAAACAGCATCTGTATTTAAAACTTTTGAGTCCTTATCTAAGCACATGGAAACTGGAGTTCTGTTGTGTCTTCAGAATATCTTTATACTGAAGACCGAAAGAAGATATACCACACTTTTTTGATGCTGAAAGGAATTCCTAATTCCTCTACTAAATATAATGAATCTCACTTAAACTCTTTCAGAGGAAAGAGATTGGATATAGAGTCAGAAAAATCTGTGTTTGAATCTCACCTGAATCACATTCTGACATTGGGCCAAATACTTTAACCTCTTTGATTCTTATTTCTGCCAGTTTTTTAATTTATTAATAAAAAACAGTATGTCTCTTACAGCATCTCATAAGCCTTAAATGATGTCGTATTTCTGGAATTTGTCGTATTTCTATTTAGTGCCTGTACCATAGAGGATGCAATAATTGTTTCCTCTGTCTTCTGGAGCTAAGTCAAAAAAGCCCTCAAATCCCTAAACTCGCTGGCATTCTTTAACGCCTTAGTTATTTCCTCAAAAGAAATCATGATAGGAGGAGAAATTATGACCAAAGAAAGATACTGACAAGAAGATAGTTGTTGATGAGGAAGCTAGAATGAAAAGATAAAAACAGTACATAATAAAACTCAGACTGGGGATCCCTGGGTGGTGCAGCGGTTTGGCGCCTGCCTTTGGCCCAGGGCGCGATCCTGGAGACCCGGGATCGAATCCCGTCTGGCTCCCAGTGCATGGAGCCTGCTTCTCCCTCTGCCTGTGTCTCTGCCTCTCTCTCTCTCTGTGTGACTATCATAAATAAAAAAAAAAAAAAAAAAAAAACCTCAGACTGGAGAGCTACTATCAAAGCTAAGTTATCTAAACCTACTACCAAGTGGGAGCTGCCTTTCCTGAAAGAATTTATAAGATTCTATATTAAAGTAAGGCTAATATATTTTCACATGTGGTAAACCTTATAACAAAAACTTTTTCCATCTATTACATGATGTGCTATAGATCAATTATTGAAAAATGCCTTGAGGAGTAATAATACTAAGTAAATACATAATTATTATTTATGGCTATTTATTTCACTTGAGTAAAAAACATGTTGACAGCCTCATTATGTCAAGCCTATATAGCAAGCTGATAACTTATTCTGTGGTCTTTGAAATCATTTGTTGGATTATGCTGTGCATGAGCAAATGAATAATGGCTGAAAACATTGTAAAATGGAACTATGCAGTGAATGCACTGTTTTCCCCCATTAAATCATATGCACAGAACTCATGAAATAGAATGGTATAAAGGGGGATTGACTTGAAAGCAGTATATATTGAAAACATTTAGGACTTTGGAAGACCACAGGGTCAATATGATACCACATTTGTCAAAAAGTTAATTCTTTCTTAGGCTGCATTACTAGAGATGGAACATTCTGATCCTGTGAAATGCTGGTACCAATGATATGGTGCGTGGACTATTGTGTTCAGTTAATTTTAAGAGAAATGAAAAATAGGTTTAAGTTTTATATGAAGGGTAATTAAAGTTTCTGTGAATATTAGAAGAAATAATTGTTTTATTCTGTTATTTTAAGATTCTGGAGAATGAAGGATACTTAAGTTATTGTTTCAGTCCATATCATTTTAACAAAAGAGAAAACATTATACAAGAAAATTGGCTGAAAATTGGGTAGAACTTTCTAGTAACTAGAGTTTTCCAATGCATAGATGCCCTGAATTAGAAATATTCCAACAGGGGCTCCTGGATGGCTCAGTTCGTTGAGCAGTTGAGTGTTGGACTCTCATATTCAGCTCGGATCATCATCTCATGGAACATGAGATCGAGCCCCAGGCCAGGCTCCCTGATCAGTGGGGAGTCTGCTTGAAGATTTTCTCCCTCTGTCCTTCCCCCTACTCACTTGAGAGCACATGTGATCTTCCTCCTCTTCCCCTCTTTAAAATAAATAAGTAAATATTTTTAAAAATTGCAGCATAGTTTCTCTATTGGGTAAGAGGATTAAATAGATAACGTTTTTATCCCTAACCCTAAAATTCATTTTTCAAATTTTCAAATATTTTGATACTTTAGTCAGGTAATTGGAGATAGCTGAGTTTGTAATTTTAAAATTCTAAATCATTGTTTAGATGAAATCTTAATTTTCATAAATTGCACCAAATTTAATTTTTCATAATCTTTTCTTAGGGGGAAGATAAGTACTTTGAAAAAGTGACCATTTATAATTAAAAGCACATAGATACTTAGGCAAATAAAATATGAATAACTATACTTTGATTTGTTCTTTGCCTTGATTACTTAAAAAGAGGACACAGATATAAGCCATTCTCACTCTCTACTCTCTGTCTCTAGGCTCAGATATTGTCATATATCAAAGAAACAAACACCCAAGCATGAACAAGTGATAGATAAGCAAACACACGCACACACACACGTATATCCACAGAACACGGGAATCCTGTTTTAGAAGAAACAAAGTTTGAAGTTTCCAGAGTAATGTAACCCTATGGGAATTCTATTTTATATGTATATATTTGACGATTTCCACTTGTAGAATACAAATGATGATGGTTCATTTTGTACCAATTGTACATTTTGTACCAGTTTGGAAACCTAGTTTTAGAGCAGATCCAAAAGGAAACAATATATGGAGAGGTTCCAGCAAGGCCAATTCATGCAAGGCAAAATGAGTCTTTGGCGAAGTCTGAGGAACATCTTTCTGAGAGATGGTAAATCCATGGCCTGTGTCTCAATCCTCTCACCTCTCACACACAAGACTTTGTAATCACCCACAACTTTCTTCCACTCCTCGCCCAGGCCCAGACTCACAAGTGGACTCCCATCCCCTCCCATCCCCTCCCCTTTCCTCCAATTAGCTCTTACTTCACAGGAACTAAAAATACAGAAATAGAGATGTTTGCTTTGTGAAACAGGACTATACTGGGGAGAATTGAAACAGGAAATTGTTGTTTTTCATTATATGCTTTTCTTTTTCAATTTTTACCATATGCCGGTATGACTTGGGTATGAACATTTAAGAGGAGTGTAAAGTAAAGCAGGTACTCTCAAGTCAGCCTGGGGGAACCACAAAATATACTGGAATCAAGGAGATAAAGAAAAACTGTATGAAGGAAAGGGGTTGATGGGAAGTAGTGGCACCAAGTAACACCCAAATTGGATTCTGTTTCCTGTTTATATGATAACCACTCCTTAAGGGTGTGTAGCTATAGGTAAGCTCAAATTAATGCCATGTAGATGATAGGAAGTATGGAATCCTATCATCTACTGAATTCTGATATACTGAACTGTTAAATTCTCCTGAAATCTCTCTCATTTTTTTCTTATGAATTTATTATTTATTCTCATCAAGTTCTTAAGTCCCTATTAATTTGTAAAATTAATGCTTTACTCTTTTCACCTGCTTTTTTTCCGGCCTGTATACTGTGGTCAGATATTAAAACAGTTTCAAGCCAGAGGCCTGAAAGTCCTGGTTACTTTGATCTTTTATCATACTGGTGTGTCAATCAGTATTCTTGCCACTAAAAAACAAAAATCAATTCAAGATAACTTACACACAAGTCATGCATTTATAGCATATTGAGTAGCTCTTCAAACTGGAAGGCTAGAAAATCAGACTGGAAAAGAGCCTAGATGGGCAGCAAATCCAAGACTACATCTAAAATCATATTTCAGAAATGGCCTGAGAAATGACATTGCCACCACTGTTATACACTTGGTGTTGCTGGCACTTGGTTCTACTGGTTCTAGAAATAGAATGTTGCTGGTCCTACACCTGGAGGAGATTGTCTATTCTCTACTTGTCTATGTAGCTTATTCCAGAATCACACTTGTGGGCAAAGGCTCTGTGCACAGACAAGCTCCAGTTCTGTGTTTTTGCCCTAACTTTGTTAGGGCTGGGCTTAAGGGCTTAACTTTGTAGCTTTTAATGTCACCCACCAAAATTTATACAGTGGAACATCCCGCAAACATAGGGTAGGTTTCACATGCTGGGCTACAAAAAGTAGTTAATATAAAAGAAAAATAAATAACAATATAACAAATATTTACAACAGTATAATTTTCCATTTAATAACTCTTGATAGGGGATCCCTGGGTGGCGCAGCAGTTTGACGCCTGCCTTTGGCCCAGGGCGCGATCCTGGAGACCCAGGATCGAATCCCACGTCGGGCTCCCGGTGCATGGAGCCTGCTTCTCCCTCTGCCTGTGTCTCTGCCTCTCTCTCTCTCTGTGCGACTATCATAAATAAATAAAAATTTTAAAAAATCCATATAATAACTCTTGATAAACCTACTTTTTCCTTTTCCATAAATCTATACGCCATATCTACATTTTTTCACTCTGTTCACTATCTAGCAACATAGCATCAATCCCTATTGCTCTTCTTAATTTTCTCTATAAAAAAATCTCCTTATTATAAAAATCAAATAACATCTCATTTCTGATCCTCTTCTATTTCATTATCTTTATGGAGTCATGCCATTTTCAAATTAATTTTAATTTTTTTTTCTCTATTTTAGAAATAAGTCTAACAAATTACCAAGAAAAGTCAGTTCTACCTCTGCAGTTCCCCTTCTCCTCCTTTATGCTAACATTGTCGCTGACTTGACCTATACCCTTATTTCCTATACTTGGTACAGCTGTAATAGCTTCCTAATTGGTTTCCCACCTCTGGCATTCAGCCTCCTCAATCAATTTTGGTCACTGCCGTGAGAGAAAACTTTCTCAAATCACATATCATCATATCACTCTTTGATTCCATAATCTTCTGTGACTTCCACTTGATGTTCCTTCCATTAGTAGTGTCTACCGTCCCATTTCTGTCTGTAAATATCTATATGGACCCAGTCCTGCATAATATTTATCTTCAGTTTTTTCCCTTGTGTAAACTTTAATAGTATTTCATTTTCTTTTATGTTCTTAGCAGTTTGCATTGTAGTGTAGTTATTCTATACATATTTGATTCCTTTTAGTAGATCTTAAATTTCATGACAACAGGTAGCTTCTCTTCTTTCCACTATCTAGTTCAGAGTTTTAAAGATAATAGCCACTCAAAAAAGGTTTATTGTATTGGACTGAACCCAGAAATGTAAATTAAAGATTTTCACCTATTCAGAGGCAAAATCAAAGGAACAGAAATGGCAGATACTTTTTATTTATCTCAATCCATTGCTTCTTTGCACTATTACAGTTTGAAAGTTGTTATGCAAATTGTCCATCATTTGAGTCATAATTGTAGAACTAATTAACAATAGATAGTATTCTCATTAAACACACTGAAATTTGTATTTGACATTTAGATATATTAGAATATTTAGCCAATATTTCATTTGACATTAAGGTGAATTTAACATTTTGAATTTCAAAATGTCTATAATTTTCATATAATTGCTGATATTAGGGAGCTTAGAAAAATTACACAAGCAGGTAATTAGCAAATTAGCTTGGAGATTTAAAGATATATCCTTTGAGGGCTAACCATTTGTGTTAACTCACAGTAACTCATCTACTATTTTTCTCTCTTGGCTTTTCTTTACACGCATGAAAAATAGAAATACAATATATTTTAAATATCCTACATGTTGGTCAAATAAATTGATCTAGATTATGCTTTATTTGGTAATGTTAAATTTCTAGGAAGGGGTTTGAGCAGTTAGATATGGGAAAGCAAATAATCAGGATTATGTAAGAAGCTGCATAAGAAACAAGGCGGTATGCCTTTGAACAGTTTCATTTTAGGAGATGCAGTTTAGAGGTTTGAGCATGAATTGGACCACACTGCTGGAGTTAGAATTGCAGCTCCAACCCTCAGTAGCTCTGTGACTTTGGACTTAATCTGCCTCTCCCTTATCTGTAAAATGGAGATAGAAGTATCTGCTTTGTAGGAGTATATAAAGAATTAACTGAGCATTTAGTGTTACGAAATGTTTGGATGTATGTTTTCTACTGCAAATATCTATTATTAACTTGAATATTAAATGCATTTGTTTTTATTAGCTCTGTGACATTTATTTCAGCTTTTGATCTGAGTTTGTTTTCTTGTTCTCAAGCTTTATGAGAAACACAGGAATCAATAGGGATTATTTCAACTGAATTTGCAGCTTATCTAAGAGAACTTCAAGGGTTAGGAGACCAAACAAAACAAGAAAAGAGGATTTAAAAGAAGAAATTAGATTAAAAGTTTAAGAGATTAAATGGGTGGATAAAGAAACCCAGCATGTATTTTAGATGAAAGCTGGAAAAGCAGTAGTGCTACTCTGCTTAGTCAATGGCTTCTGACCCCATTAGCAGTAAGTGTTTAATCTTACTCTTATTGTTCTTATTAGTAATGAAAAATGGACAATTTTTTTCTGTCCTATGAAAAAATGTATTAGGCTTGATTTGTGATTTCTTCTCAGGAGTAATAATAGCTAGAAATGTATATGAATATGATAATATGAGAAAAATACAGAAAATAATTTGTTAAAGCCCTACATAGATGTCAAATATAAATAATATTTGCCATGAAAATCAATATTGGCATCAGATAAGAGAGTTAAATTTAAACTCTTATTTTTCACAATACAATTGCACAATATAAAATCTAGGAACTTTTAAGGGAGAACTTTAGAGAAATCAGAAGAATATCAGAGACAAATGAGAGATTATGCTTCGGATATGTTCATTTGCTCTTTTTTAAAATTGAAGTATAGTTGATATACAATATTATATTAGTTTCAAGTGTACAATATAGTGACTGAACATTTATATACTTTACAAAATGATAGCCACATTAAGTCTAGTTACCTTTGTTCATTCACTCTTGATCATTATTGATTTTATAAGATTAAAGATCTCAAAAAAATGTTCTAACTTCATTTCAGAAAACAGGAAAGTTCTTGATCTTAGCTAGAGGAGTTTTCCTTGTTGGCTTTTCCATTTACTTTCTTTTAATAGGGTCTCCCTTGCCTTCAAATGGTCTTCCTTTGCCTCCATAAATACCCATTGCACTAAATCCCTACTCCTCTAGGAGCACTGAGTCTACTAGGAATTACCTTCTGTTAGCAACAAAAAACTGACTAATAGCTTAAGCTTCTAAGGTTTCTTGTCATGCATTCTGCCCATAGGAGTCAGAGCATCTTCTCAGAAGGGGTTATGTTTAAGTTAGGACTAAATTGATAACAAATTTTTCATGCTGACAAAGGGATTGGGGAAGTCATTTCCTTGTGTTCTGAATTGTGATGGAATCATATTAAGAAAAAAAATGAACAAACTGGAAGTGGTTCAGACTGATATGAAGCTCCATAAAGGCAGTGGAGATCCAGATGCTTTCTGTCTTTCTGACCCAGAATTGTTAGTACGTAACTTCTGTTATGGTCTGAATTCTGTCCTCGCAAATTGATATGTTGAGCCTTATTTTCTCAGCACATGACTTATTTGGAGAAAGGGCCTTTAAAGAGGTCATTTAATTAAAATGAACCCATTAAGGTGGGCCCTAATCTGACTGATATATTTATAAGAAGAAGAAATTTACATGCAAAAAGAAACACCAGGGATGTGCATGCACAGAGGAAAGACCATATGAGGTCAGAGCAAGAAGACAGTCCATTTCAAGACAAGAGTGAAGCCCTGAAGAAACCAAATTTACCCATACCTTGATCTTACACTTTCAGCCTACAGAACTGTGAAAAAATTAACTTCTCTTGTTTAAGTTACTCAGTCTGTGGTATTTTGTGATGGCAACCCAAGCTGACTAATACGGCCTCTATATTTAAGGCCTCCTCTTAGTCCAATATGACTGCTGAAGCTCTAGCCATAAGTTTATTGTTTATAAAAGAAGATTGGAAGAATGAGGAAAATTGCTGACTGTCTATCCCCTTTTCCAATAATAGCCAGTCAGCCATTTGCCTCTCCTTGGCCAGAACTTAGACACATGGGAGTCATATATCTGCAAGGAAGGTTGGAAAATATGATTAATAACTGGGTACATTGCCTGTGACTATCTTGAGATTCTGTTTTTCATTTAAATTGAGGTAAAATTGCTTTATAACATTATATAAGCTTCAGGTGTACAAAATTATAATTTGACATCTGTGCACACTGCAAAGTGAATGGTAAGCTGACAACCATCTTGTCAGTTCAGAGGTTGTATCACTTCAGGCACAACTAGACCGGCCAAGTAACAGGAGATATAATTGGTTGTGTATCATTCAAAGGAACATGTAGAAACGCTTACAAGTAGTTACAAGTAGTTACAAGTATCTAACGTGCAGAACAGATATTTTTCTGATTTCAACAGATGGAACAGACCTCTGTGGAACCATACAAAGTAGAACCAAAAGTTTTTTTTTTCTTTTTTAAAGATTTTATGTATTTATTCATGAGAGACAGAGAGAGAGAGAGAGAGAGAGAGGCAGAGACACAGGCAGAGGGAGAAACAGGCTCCATGCAGTGAGCCTGATGTGGGACTTGATCCGGGGACTCCAGGATCACGCCCTGAGCTGGAAGGTAGATGCTTAACTGCTGAACCACCCAGGCGTCCCAGCACCAAAAGTTAAGTAACTCTGCTAACATGACCTCCTGGGCCTCCAATCAACAAGTTCCACCTTCTCAAGACTCCTACCTCACATTTTGCCTTTAAAAAACCTCACTTGTAAGCCATTGGAGAGTTTGGGACTTCTGAGCTCCCTGTAATGCTGGGCGACACCACACCAATGAATAGCCTTTCTTCTCTGCACAAGCTCTGTGTCAGTTTTTATTGGCTTACTGCACATTGGGCAGAAAAATTTGTTTAGTTTGGTTACCATCGCTACTACAATTTGAATTGCCATTTATCACTATACTGTTGACCCCTTTGTTTGCCTACCTCTTTACCCCTCTTTTATTCTGTTAGTGACTAATTTGCCTCAGTATCTTGTGATTTTGTTTTCATTTTTTTTTAAGATTCCACGAGTAAAATCTTTACTGTTTTCTGACCCAGAATTGTTAGTACGTAACAATTATCTTTCTGTCTAACTTATTTTACTTAGCATAATACCATCAAGTTCCATCTGTGTTGTAGCAAATGGCAAAATTTCATTCTTACTTGTGGCTAAATAATATTCCATTGTGTGTGTGTGTGTGTGTGTGTGTGTGTGTGTGTGTGTATGTATAGTGTGTGTTTATTCATTCACCTATCAATGGACATTAAAGTTGTTTCCTGTCTTAGCTATTGTACATAATGTTGCAATGAATATAGGCATGCACATCTTTTCAAATCAGCATTTTAACGTTGTTTGGATGAATACCCAGATGTGAAATAACTGGATCATGTAGTTTTATTTTTAATTTTTTGAGGAATCTTTATACTGTTTTCCATAGTGGCTGCACAAATTTACATTCCCATCAGCAGTGCACAAGAGTTCTTTTTTCACCACATTCTTATCAAATCACTTGTTATTTCTTGTCTTATAACAGCCATTGTAGTCAGTGTGAGGCAATATCTCATTGTGGTTTTGATTTGCATTTTCCTGATAACTAGTGATGTTGAACATCTTTTCATGTGCCTGTTGGCCAGCTGTGTGTCTTCATTGGATAAAAGTCTATTCAGATCCTTTGTATATTTTTTAAATCAGGTTTTTGTTTGTTTTTTTGCTGTTGACTTGTATGAGTTCTTTATATATTTTGGATATTAATCTTTTTTGCTGTATGATTTGTAAAAATATTCTATTCAAGTAGGTTGCCTTTTCATTTTGATGATGATTTCTTTCACTATGCAGAAGCTTTTTAGTTTGATGTAATCCTGTTTCTTTATTTTTGCTTTTGTTTCCCTTGCCTTTAGAGTCAGATCCACAAAAATATCACTAAGATTGATGTTGCAGAGCTTAATACCTGTTTTCTTCTAAGAATTGCCTGGTTCAGGTCTTATCTTAAATCTATTTTTAGTGGTTTTTGTGAATGGTGTAAGATAGTGGTCTAGTTTCCTTGTTTTGCATGTGGCTAACTTGTTTTCCCAACACCATTTATTGAAAAGATTGTCTTTACTTCAATGTATATTCTTGGCTCCTTTTTCATAAGTTAATTGTCCGCTTATATGTGGGTTTAATTCTGAGGTTTCAGTTTTGTTATTGATCTTTGTGACTTTTTTAGGCCAATATCATACTGTTTTGATTGTTACAGATTTTTGTATGGTTTGAAATCAGGGAATGTGACACTTCACTTTGTTGTTTCTCATATCCCTTTGTCTCTTAAGAACTTTTTGTGGTTCCTGTTGTTTCTCATATCCCTTTGTCTCTTCAGAACTTTTTGTAGCTCCATACAAATTTTAGAATTATTCTAGTTTTGTGAAAAATGCCATTGGAATTTTATTAGAGATCACATTTAATCTATACATTGCTTTGTATAGAATGGGACATTTTAACAATATTAATTCTTCCAATCCATGAGAATGGAATATCTTTTCATTCATTTGGCCATCTTCATCATCTTTTTTTCATCAGTGTCTTATAGTTTTCAATTTATAGGACTTTCACTTTCCTGACTAAATATATTTCTAGGTATTATATTCTTTTGATGAAATTGTGAGATTGTTTCCTGAATTTATTTTTCTGATAGCTTATTAGTATATAGAAATGCCATAGATTTCTCTGTTGATTTCATATTCTGTTACTTTATCAAATTGATTTATTAGTTCTAAACTGTTTTTTTTTTTTTTTTTTTTTTTTTGAGACATCTTTAGGGTTTTCTCCTTGTAAAATCATGTCATCTAATGGTGACAGTTTTACTTCTTTCTTTCTGATTTGGAGGTTTTGTATTTTTAAATTTATTTTTATTTTTTTCTTGCCTAATTCCTGTGGCTAGGACTTCCAGTATAATGTTGAATAAAAGCAAGATTGGGCATTCTTGTCTTGCTCCTGATCTAAGAGGAAAAGTTTTCAGCTTTACACCATCAAGTATGATGTTAGCTATTTGTCATATATGGCCTCTACATTCCCTCCATATCTACATTGTTGAGTTTTTATCATAAATGGATGTTGATTTTTGCTTTTACTGCATCCTTTTTTAAAAGTAGGGTCCAGGACGCCTGGATGGCTCAGCGGTTGAGCGTCTGCCTTTGGCTCAGGGTGTGGTCCTGGAATCCCGGGATTGAGTCCCACGTCTAGCCCCCTGCATGGAGCCTGCTTCTCCCTCTGCCTGTGTCTCTGCCTCTCTCTGTGTCTCTCATGAATAAATAAATAAAATCTAAAAAAAAAAAAAAAAAAAAAAAGCGTCCATGCCCTGTGGGGAGCCCAGGGTAGGGCATGAACTCACAACCTTGAGATCAAGACCTGAGCTGAGATTGAGAGTTGGATGCTTAATCAACTGAGCCACCCAGGCCCTTTTTCTTCATCTTTTGAGATGATCATATGATTTTATCCTTCATTTTGTTATTTCACTGTATCATGTTGTGATTGGTGGATGTTGAACCATCCTTGCAATAAATTCCACTTGATCATGGTGTATGATTCTTTCAATAGGTTCTTGAATTTATTTTGCTAATATTTTGTTGAGATTTTTTTTCGCATCATGTTCATCAGTGATACTGCCTGTAATTATATTTTTCTGTGATGTCTTTCTCTGGTTTTGGTATCAGGTTAATATTGGGACTCGTAAAATGAGTTTGGAAGTGTTCTTTCCCAATTTTTTGGAAGATCTTGAGAGAATATATATTAATTCTTGTTTGAATGTTTGGTAGAATTCACCCATGAAGCCATCTGGTTCTGGACTTTTGTTTGCTGGGAACTCTTTTTTTTTTTTTTTTTTTTTTTTTTAAGATTTATTTATTTATTTGAAGAGAGAGATCATGTGACCAGGGGGAGGGACAGGAGGGGAAAGAGAGAGAAGCAGACTCCTTTATGAGTGTGGAGCCTGACATGGGTTTTGATCTCATGAGCCTGAGATCATAACTTGAGCTGAAATCAAGAGTCAGATGCTTAACTGATTGAGCCACACAGGCACCCCTGTTGGGAGATTTTTGAGTAGAGACTCAATCTCCTTACTAATAATTGGCCCACTGAAATTTTTTCTTCTTGATTTAGTCTTAGAAGATTGTACATTTCTAGAAATTTATCCATTTCTGCTAGGTTGTCCATTTTGTTGATTTATAATTGTTCATAGTAGTCACTTATGATCCTTTTGATTTTTGTGGCATCAGTTGTAACTTCTTTTTCATATATGAATTTGTTTACTAGAGCCCTTTTTCTTTTTTTCTTGGTTACTCTACATAAACTTTTATCAATTTTGCTTATCTTTTCAAAGAACCAGCTCTTAGTTTCATTGGCATTTTCAATTTTTAAGTCCGTATTTCATTTGTTTCTGCTCTGAATCTTATTATTCCTTATTTCTACTGACTTTCAGCTTTGTTCTTCTTTTTCCAGCTCCTTTAAGTATAAGGTAAGATTTTTTTATTTTTTTATTTGAGATTTCTCTTGTTTCTTGAGGTAGAACATTGCTATGATTTTCCCTCTTAGAACCATTTTTGCAACATCACAAAGATTTTAGTATAGCACGGTTCTGTTTTCATTTGTCTTTAGGTATTTTTCAAATTTCTTATTTGATTTTTTTGATGACCCATAGTTTTTTAGTAGCATTTTATTTAATTTTCATATAATATTTGTAATTTTTCCAGTTTTCTTCTAATTTCTAGTTTTACATCATTGGGGTCAGATAAATGTAATGTGATTTCAATCTTCTTTAATTCATTGAGGCTCTTTTGTGTCCTAATGTGTTCTGTCCTGAAGAATATTCTATTCCATGTGTGCTTGGCCTAATGTGTCACTTAAGGTCAAGGTTTCCTTATTAATTTTCTATTTCAATGATTTATCCATTGATGTAAATGAAGTGTTAAAGTCCCCTGCTATCATTGTATTGCTATTAATTTCTCCCTTTAAGTCCATTAATATTTGCTTTATATATCTTAGTGCTGCTGTGTTGGGTGCATCCATAATTATAAATGTTATGTCTTCTAGTTGGATTGACTCCTTTACCATGATATAGTGCCCTTCTTTGTTATTACAGCCTTTGTTTTATTTTGTCTGCTAGGAGTGTAAGCTCCACCAGCTTTCTCTTTATTTCCATTTACATGGAGTATCTTTCTCCATCCCTTTATTTTCAGTCTGTGTGTGTCCTTACTTTTGAAGTGAGTCTCCTGTAGGCAGCATATGATAGGTCTTCTTTTTTTATCCATTCAGCCATGATTTTTAAAAAATATTTTATTTATTTATTAATGAGAGACAGAGAGGCAGAGACAGAGGGAGAAGCAGTCTCCCTGTGGGGAACCCTATAGGAGACTTGATCCCGGACCCTAGGATCATGCCCTGTGCTAAAGGCAGATAATCACCACGGCCATCCAGGCATCCCAGCCCCTCTGTCTTTTGATTAGGGGTTTCAGTTGCATATACATTCAAAGTAATTATTGATAGGTATGTACTTATTGCCATTGTGTTAACTGTTCTGTGAATGTTTTCATAGTTCCTTTTGTTCCTTTTGTTCCTTTTTCTGTTTCTTTGTGGTTTGATGGCTTTCTTTAGTGTTATATTTAGATTATTTTCTCATTTTCTTTGTGTGTGTGTGTGTGTGTGTGTGTGTGTGTGTGTGTGTTTGCCCTAAGTCTTTGCTATGGTTGCTGTGAGGCTTACATATAACTTTCCATGTATATGGCTGTTATGACAACTTAAAGTTGAACAAATTCCAACGTTTTACATCCCTCCAGACATTTTTTATTTTTGATGTCACATTTTATGACTTTTTATTTTATTTTTTCCTTAACTAATTATAGTAATTTTAATTTTACTATTTGTCTTTTAACCTTCGTACTTTATAACTGGTTGATTTTCTACCTTTACTATATATTTACCTTTTTTTAGAGAGAGAGTACATGAATCAAGTGGAGGGGGCAGAGGGGAAAACAGAATCTTAAGCAGGCTCTACACCCAGCACAGAGCCAGATGCAGGGCTCGAATTCATGACCTGAGTTAAAATCAAGAGTTGGACACTTAACCAATTGAACCACCCAGGCGCCCCTATATTTGCCTTTCTAATAAGAATTTTACTTTCATATATTCATATGCTTTCTTGTTACTGGTACCATTTATTTTCCATTTAGAGAAATCCTTTTAACACTTCTTATAATGCTGGTTTAGTGATGAACTCCTTCAGCTTTTGCTTATCTGGAAAACTCTTAATTTCTGCTTCAATTCTGAGTTATAACCCTGCCAGGTAGATAATTCTTGGTTGGATACTTTTTTTCTTTTCAGCACTTTGAGTATGGTTTTCCACTTTTTTCTGGCTTGCAAAGTTTCTGCTGAAACATCTGCTGATAGCCTTAAGAGGTTTCCCTTATATGTAATGAGTGGTTTTTCTTTTGCTGCTTTTAAGATCCTCTATCTTTAACTTTTACCAGTTTAATTATAATCTGTATAAATGTGGATTTCTTTGGGTTGATCTTCTTTTGGGAGCTCTCTGGAATTCCTTAACTTTTATGTCTGTTTTCTTCCCCAGATTAGTGAAGTTTTCAGTCATTATTTCTTCAGATATATTTTCTGGTCCTCTCTGTCTCTTCTCCAGCTGGGATTCCTATAATGTGAATGTTATTTCACTTGATGTTATCCTAAATGTCTCTTAAGTTATCTTCATTATTATTATTATTTTTTTAATTTATGCTCTGTTTGGGTGAGTTCTGCTTTCTCTTCTAGCTTGATGATACAGTGTGGAGGGTAGAGGCCTGGTATGTGACCCATCTGGGACACATCACTGCACTATGGCATGGGGTTGGGCCCATAATTCCTTTGATCTTAAAGAATGCAATAAGAAAATATGTTGGTTAAAAACTATTAAGTTTAATTCAGAAGACATACTTTGTAGCAAAATGTCAGTAGAAAGTATAGGCTATGAGGAGAAGCTAAGGGTTTTTCTCTTTAGTTTGGCAATTAGATATTAAGAGATTCAGTTGCATATTTAGTAAATCAAGAATAACATCACAGAATTAGACTCTCTGAAGTACAGTTGCTTTGATTTTGATATAATTCTCTAACATGCTAAAACTTTTGTTTATTTTATCCTGGATTTCCCTTTATTGAAGTTACACAACAGAGCTATATGTATAAGACTATAGATTATAGCTGCAACCATATAATCTAGGATATTACAATATTATTAGATACATGTCTTAAAAAAGCTTTATTGTTCTAAAATTGTTTTCTTTTGGTGATGTTGGCTGATGGGTGGTGTGAATTCCACAAGCAGAGAAAGGAAATTGTAACATCAACCAACCAACAGAAAGAAAAAAAAAATGAAGAGTGTCTGCTTTCTCTAAGTATGGGCAAAGAATGGGAGGTTTTTTGTTTTTGGCTTTCTTTCTAGAGTTTATCTTTCAGTAAATCTGCATGATAGTTTAAGCCAGTGATTTTCAAAGTGTGGTTTCTGAATTAACATAACCTGGAGAATTGATAAAAATGTGGGTGATCAGGCTTCACCTCAGTGTCAAAAACTTAGGAATAGGAGGTTTATTAGTCTTCTACATCTTTTTATCCATCTAGTCAGGTGATTTTTGTGAATGATAAAATTTGAAAGCACAGGTGTCTTACACTGATTTGGCTAGAAAATGTGGCCTTAGAGGCTTTAATCAAGTCAAACTTTGCATCTTTTTCTTGCATTTAATTATTTTATTTGCTTTTATAAATCAGAAACATTTTGAAAAGTAGTGTTGCTAGTACTGAAGCTTTGGATTTGTTACAAATTTTATTTTAATTTGTTCAAAATGCACTACTATACACAACTTTAGAAGAAAGTCATATATTGTTTTCCTCTTAAAGATTTTATTCATTTTAAGGTGAGCAATGTGAATTAGACTCTGATTAAAACCTTAAGGAAATTAACAGAATTTAGACTTTTTAATCATATCAGGCCTATTATGTTTTTCTTCTAAATCTATTGTAATATCTCTATTAATTGTATTTTAATATATCCATTAACTATTATTTGAAAGTAGAAAGGTTTATCTATGTAGTTAAGGTGTCAGTTCAACAAGAAAAATTAAAGAATGCCAAAAGGAATATGATTAACCATATTAAAAATACTGTAAATATTTCAAGAGTTTTTCTGTAAAAGTGAGCAGAGATGAGGAGCTGTAGCTAGATGGGGATGTGGAATCAACTGTTTTTATTGGCTTGTTTTGTTTATTTTAGATGACAAAAGTAATATTTGTGGATAAGAATAATATACTTGAAAAATAAATAATTAAAATCATGGGGATAATAGTGGAACATTGCCAGAGTGATGTAATGTCATCCGTTTTGCAAAAGGGGATGGCAAAGGGGTCGTGAAGTCAATCCTCTCCTTACTCACACTCTCTAAAATAAATAACTAGATCTTTAAAAAATAAGTTTTTACAAAAATGTAATAAAGTGAGCTAGCACACACTAGAGAGATTGGCTATAGATAGGACAAATGATTCATCTAGTAAGAGAGAGAGGTGAGTGTAAACAGAGTTCTTAGATTGATATGAAGTGGTTAGTTCTTAGAAGGGCTTTTCCTGTTGCTTGTGTGTTTCAGTAAAACTGGAAACAAGTCATTTTCTGGGATGAGAATTGGAAGAAGGCATGTGGGATGTTTGAGAAGACAAGATAGAAAATACTGGTAAAATCATTACTGCACTGGGGCCCACCTGAGGTTTATGGTAATAAATTTAAAGACACCCTGGCTGCATGGCACAAGCATCATGGAGTAGACAATCGGCTGTATTTAACCAGAATTGAGATTTAGTTTGGCACAATAAAAGCTTTTAAAGTATATGCAAGGGATTTTAATAAGAAACATGGAATCTAATCTTGATAATGAGTGAAATGAGGAAATAAGAGTGATGGAAGCTTGTATAATCAATTTATTGTAGGTCACAGAGGGAGATTTTAAAAAGTAATTAGAATTGTAGTACTAAAGGGACCTAGAAGGAGACAGAAAGTGGGGTATTTGAACCTAAGATTAAGGAAGGGTACAGATATTGTTAATGGCAATTTCTAGAATATAATTTGGGAATAAGACGACTGGCTGCAGTATTTATATTTGCTTACTTTCTTGATGTTACTTATTTATATCAAAAATCATAATTTTGTGCTCCAGATTTTACCTTAAATGTTATTATTATTTTTTATCAAGAAGAAAAATACTAATTTCAAGTAACACAACAGATTGAAACATTTGCTTCTGTCCTAGAGCCATTTTCAGAATCAATCCAAGAACTAATTTTCATATAATCTTGTACTTCTATTGTTTCGCCAGCTGTTTGCACTCAGAGAGTAAATGAAATGCCAAAGATGTTTACATAATGAAACCTGAGTTACTGAGTTCTACTTCCCAAGAGTTGAGTGATGTTAATTATAAATGAGACTATTAAATTTTTTTCTGGAATCGCACCCTAAGGCTGGGCCCTTTCTTTACTAATATGCATTATTGCTTCAAATTAAAGTAGTTATTTATTTCTAGAAATCGTATCTAAATTATTGTCTTTTGATGTTTGCCACTTAGCAGTCTATCACACCAAGATTAAAGACAATATTAAAAATTTTGTTTTGGGGCTTTGGGTGGCTCAGTCTGTTAAGCCTCCGACTCTTGATTTCAGCTCAGGTCATGATCTCAGGGTCATGATGTTAAACCTCTCCTTACACTCTCTAAAATAAGTAAATAAATCTTTAAAAAATATGTTTTTACAAAAATGTAATTAAGCATAACTTTGAAAATATTGCAGAGTTTTACTTAATAGTTACTCACATAAGGTTGCATAATCCTTATTTTCCAGATGGGTGAGTGAAATTAGTTAAAGTACTTAGAATCCAGAGTTTGGAGGACATTAAGTTCTCCTGAGACTTGATTTAGGGATATGATATTCAACATAGGGTCCACCCACTGATTTCCTCAAATGTCAAAGAAATGTTTCAAATGGATTTAGGCTATAAAAGCATTTAGACTAATGTGTAAATTAGATTTCATTCTTGTATTTCTTTCAAACAGTAAAATAATAAGATGATGTTACAACTTAATCTCGATAATAATTCAAATAAGATAGTTACTTAACTAAGTATGTAGTGAGCATCCTGGGTGATTTAATTTTACTAGGCCAAGAGTGTCAAACATGAAAATTAAGAACTACATTCTACCAATCCTTTCTTTGTCTCTAGCAGAGAGAATTTATCTGTTGCTGAATCTAGACTTGGAGTCAGAGTCAATCTCAAGATCAGTCTCAAGACATTACAGACAGCCAATACTAGTAGATAAATATTTACACACTAGGAAAAATCTATTTTATAATTTATATTGTGTTTTTAATTTTTAAAACAAAAAATTTAAATTTTAAATTTATGTTTCAAATTAATCATTTGAAAGAATTAATACTTCCAAATATTTCTTTTATAACTGAAGAGTAGTGTGAGTACTAAAAAATTCTTGGGTAAATAAACAAAAATCTGTGGGTTTTTTTTTTAAGATTTTATTTATTTATTCATGAGAGACACCGAGAGAGAGAGACGGGGGGGGGGGGGGGGCGGGAGAGAGGGAGGCAGACACACAGGCGACACACAGGCAGAGGGAGAAGCAGGCCTCCTACAAGGAGCCCAGTGTGGGGCTCCATCCCAGATCCTGGGATCACGCCCTAGGCAGATGGTAGACGCTCAACCGCTTAGTCACCCAGGCGTCCCAAACATAAATCTATGTTTAACTTAGATAAGAAGTATTGCTATGTGTTAGATGTGAACTATGGGAAAAACATAGGATATATCGTGTTAAATAAATACAGTTGACCATCAAAAATATGAGTTTGAACTGTGTGATTCTACTTATACATGGATTCTTTTGATAAATACAGTATAATACTGTAAATGTATTTTCTTTATGATTTTCTTGACATTTTCTTTTCTCTTGATTTTTTTCGTTTTTTTTTTTAAAGATTTTATTTGAGAGAGAGTATGAATAGGGGGGAGGGGCAAAGGGAGAGGGACAAGCAAACTCCCCACTGATCAGGGAGCCCAACATGGGGTTCCATCCCAGGACCCTGGAATCATGACCTGAGCCAAAGGGAGATGCCTAACCAATTGAGCCACCCAGGCACAGCTCTCTTGCTTGATTTACTATTAGAATACACTATATAATACATATAACATGCAAAACGTGTTAATTGACGATGTTATTGGTAAGGCTTCTGGTCAGCAGTTGGCTATTAATGGTTAAGTTCTGGGGGGGGTCATACATTATGTGTAGATTTTTGATTGCATGGTGTGGTCAGTGCTCCTAACTCCTGAATTGTTCAAAGTTCAACTATATAGGATCTTTTCTCAGGAGGCCGTTTTTAGAGGATGTTGGGTGGGCACAGGTTTGGACAGACATGAGACAGATCACAATTACTGCGTGTGGTCATTTTTATGAAGAAGTTATAGCATGGGATCCCTGGGTGGCACAGCAGTTTGGCGCCTGCCTTTGGCCCAGGGCGCGATCCTGGAGACCCGGGATCGAATCCCACGTCGGGCTCCCGGTGCATGGAGCCTGCTTCTCCCTCTGCCTGTGTCTCTGCCTCTCTCTCTCTCTCTGTGACTATCATAAATAAATAAAAATTAAAAAAAAAAAAAGAAGTTATAGCATGCTATAAGAGTAAGACAGAAAAATTCAATTTATGTGGTTGGAGTGCAAGTTTTCAATATAGAAATAACATTAAAATGGAGAACTTTATGGTGAATGGCTATTAATCATTGCAAGATGCTAGTGCCTTTGTGTTTATGTGTATGTAGTTGGGGTTCACAGGGGTAGATGAGAAGAATATTCTTCCTTAGAGCCTAAGAAAGAAATATGCTTGGCATGCTTTTGGAATAGAGGAAAGGCCATTGTGTCAAGAAACTCCCAAGTAAAGCAGAAGTCTGTGCAAGAATGTTATGTTCCATTTATAAAACAAACTAAAATGATTCATGATTTGTATCATTGATGGAAGATACTCAAAGATGCTCCATTTAATCTTCATGCTGTTTAAGTGGTATAGGTTGAAGATAGATTGTAGTCCTTTGAATGGTATGAGGTAGGCAGGTCAAGATGGCTTATAGAAACAACTCTTCTGAAAATCTTTTCTTTGCAGATGATTGATTACCTAGGAATTCTGCATAAGGACAAGAAACACTTTTTTCCTTTCTTTTCTTTTTTTTTCTTTTTTCTTTTTTTATTTATGATAGTCACACAGAGAGAGAGAGAGAGAGAGAGAGGCAGAGACACAGGCAGAGGGAGAAGCAGGCTTCATGCTCCGGGAGCCCGACATGGGATTCGATCCCGGGTCTCCAGGATTGTGCCCTGGGCCAAAGGCAGGCGCCAAACCGCTGCGCCACCCAGGGATCCCTTTTATTGGTTTTTTTCGTTTTGGGTGTGTTTGTTGGGTGGGGGGGGGGGGGGGGGGAGGGGAAAGGGAAGGGGAGGGAAGGGAAGGGAAGGGGAGGGGGAGGGGAGGGGAAGGGAAGGGAGGAGGGGAAGGGAAGGGGGAAGGGAAGGGAAGGGGAAGGGGGAAGGGAGGGAAAGGAGGGGGAAGGGCGGGGGGACGGGAAGGGGGAAGGGAAGGGGGAAGGGAGGCGGGAAGAGGGAAGGAAGGGGACGGGAAGGGAAGGGAAGCCTCCTTCCTTTCAGAACTTCCTTCTCCGCTCCCTCCTCTTCTTCTGTCCTCTCCCCTCCCTCCCTCCCTCCCTCCCTCCCTCCCTTCCTTCCTTCCTTCCTTCCTTCCTTCCTTCCTTCCTTCCTTCCTCTCTCTCTCTCTCTCTCTCTCTCTCTCTCATTGTCTTAAAGTTTTAATTTAAATTCCAACTAGTTAACATGCAGTGTAATATTGGTTTCAGGAGTACAATATAGTAATTCAGTAATTCTATACAATACCTGGTACTCATCATGACAAGTGCACTTGTTAATCCCCATCATCTATTTCACAGATCTCCACAGCTACATCCCTTCTAGTAATCATCAGTTTGTTTTCTGTAGCCTGTTTCTTCATTTGCACCTTTTTCTTTTTTCCCCCTTTGCTTGTTTGTTTTAAATTTCATGTATGAGTGAAATCATATGGTATTTATCTTTCTCTGACTTATTTCGCTTTGTATTATCCTTTCCAGATACATCCATGTCATTGCAAATGGCAAGATTTCATTCTTTTTTATGGCATAATAATATTCCATTGTGTGTGTGTGTGTATATATATATATATATATATATACACACACACATATACACCACAACTTCTCTATCCACTTATTAGTCTATGGACACTTGGGCTTTTTCCATAATTTGGCTTGTGTAGATACTGTTACTATAAATAGTAGAGTTCATGTATCCCTTGAATTATTATTTTTGTATTCTTTGGGTAACTACCTAATAGTTCAATTGCTGGATTACAGGGTAATTCTATTTTTAACTTTTTGAGCACCTCCATACTATTTTCCAGAGTGGCTTCACCAGTTTGCATTGTCACCAACAATGGAATAGGGTTCCTCCTCTCCACATCCTTGCCAACACCTGTTTCCTGTGTTGTTGATTTTACTCATTCTGACAAGGTGTGGGGTGATATCTCATTGTAGTTTTGATTTGCATTTCCCAGATGATGAGTGATGTTGAGCATCTTTTCATGTGTGTTTGCCATCTATCTGCCTTAATTGGAGAACTATCTGTTCATGTATTGTGCCCGTTTTTAGTTGGATTATTTGTGTTTTGTGCGTTGAGTTTTATATTCTTTCAATATTTTGGATACTAACCCTTTATCAGCTATGTCATTTGCAAATATCTTTTCCTATTCTGTAAGTTGCCTTATAGTTTTGTTGATTGTTTCCTTTGCTGTGCAGAAGACTTTTAATTTGATGAATTCCCAATAGTTTATTTTTGCTTTTGTTCTGTTGTCCCAGGAGAAATATCTAGAAAGAAGTCACCATGATAGATGTCATAGAGGTTACTTCCTGTGTTCCTTTCTGGGATTTTTATGGTTTCAGGTCTCTCATTTAGGTCTTTCATCCATTTTGAATTTATTTGTGTCTATGGTCTAAGAAAATGATCGTTTCATTATTTTGCATTTTGCTGTCCAGTTTCCCCAACACAATTTGTTGAAGAGACTCTTACCCACTGAATATTCTTTTATGCCTGTCAAAGATTAATTGATTATATAGTTGTGAGTGCATTTCTGGGTTTTCTGTTTTTTTGTTTTGTTTTGTTTGTTCGGTTCTGTTTTTTAAGTAGGCTCCACACCACGCCAGGAGTGCCATGCAGGGCTTAAACTCATGACCCTGAGATCAAGACCAGAGCTGAAATCAAGAGTTGGACACTTAGGCACCCCTGGGTTTCTGTTTTGTTTCATTGATCTGTGTGTCTATTCTTGGGCTGGTAGCATACTGTTTTGATCACTACAACTTTGTAATGCAACCTGAAGTCTAGCATTAGATGCCTCCAGCTTTACTTTTCTTTTTCAAGTTGCTTTGGCTATTTGGGATCTTTTGTGGTTCCATAAAAATTTTAGGATTATTTGTTCTAGTTCTGTGAAAAATACTGGTGGTATTTTGATAGGGATTGTATTAGGTGTGTAGATTGCTTTGGGCAGACATTTTAAGAATATTTGTTCTTCCAATCCATGAGCATGGAATGTCTTTCCATTTCTTTGTGTTACCTTCAATTTCTTTTATCAGTATTTTATAGTTTTCAGGGTATGGGTCTTTTATCACTTTGGTTAGGTTTATTCCTAGGTATCTTACGGTTTTTGGTGTAATTATAAATGGAATCAATTACTTAATTTCTATTGCTTCATTATTGATGTATCAATATACAACAAAGTTGTGTTTGTTGATCTTGTATCCTGTGACCTTACTGAATTTGTGTATCAGTTCTAGTGTTTTTGTTTTTGTGGAGTCTTTCAGGTTGTCTATATAGAGTCTCATGTCATCTACAAATAGTGAAAGTTTTACTTTCTTAATGTTGTCTTTACCTAGTTTACGTATTAGGAAAATGCTGGCTTCATAGAATGAATTTGGAAGTTTTCCTTTCTTTTCTACTTTTTAGAATAGTTTGAGAAGAATTGACATTAGGTGTTCTTTAAATATTTGTTAGAATTCTCCTATGAAGCCATCTTGCCCTGGACTTTTGTTTGTAGGGAGTTTTTTTTGATTACTGATTCAATCTTTGCTGGTTATCAGTCTGTTAAAATTTTCCGTTTTCTGACTGTTTCAGTTTTGGTGGTTTATATGTTTGTAGGAATTTATCCATTTTTTTTTTCAGGTTGTCCAGTTTGTTAGCATATAGTTTATCGTATCTTCTTATAATTGTTTGTATTTCTGTGGTAGTGGTTTTTTCCTTTCTCATTTGTGATTTTATTTATTTGGGTCCTTTCTCTTTTCTTTTTAATACATCTGAATAGAGGTTTATCAATTTTGTTAATTTTTTCAAAGAATCAGTTCCTAGTTTTCTTGATATGTTCTATTTTTTGTTTCTAAATCATTTATTTCTGCTTTAATCTTTATTATTTCCTTCCTTCTGCTGTCCTTAGTCTTCATTTGCTGTTCTTTTTCTAGCTCCTTTAGGGATAAAGTTAGTTTTTTTTATTTGAGATTGTTCTTGTTTCTTATGTTAGGCCTCTAGTGCTACATACTTCCCTCTTAGGACCACTTTTGCTACATCTGAAAGATTTTGGACCATTGTGTTTTCATTTTCATTTGTTTCCATGTATTTTTTAAAGTTTCTTCTTTGATTTCCTGGTGACTCATTCATTCTTAGTAGCCTGTTGTTTAACTTCTATGTGTTTGTGGTCTTTCCATTTTTATTCTTGTGATTGACTCCTAGTTTTAAAAGCATTGTAGTCAAAAAAGGTGCATGGTATGATTTCAGTCTTTTGTTATTTGTTGAGACCTGATTTTTGACCTAATTTGCGATCTTTCTGGAGAATGTCCCATGTACACTTGAAAAGAATATGCATTCTGCTGTTTTAGGGTGGAATGTTCTGAATATATCTGTTAGGTCCATCTGTTCCAGAATGTGATTCAAAGCTACTATTTCCTTTTTTATTTTCTGCTTAGATTATGTGTCCATTGCTGTAAGTAGAGTGTTAAAGTCCCTACTGTTACTGTTTTTTATTAATTAACTCCTTAATGTTTGTTATTAATTGTTTTTTATATTGGGGTGCTCCCATGTTTGATGTATAAATATTTACAATTACATCTTCTTGTTGGATTATCCTTTTATTTTGATTTGGTGCTCTTCTTTATCTCTTGTTACAATCTTTGTTTTATAGTCTAGTTTGTCTCATTGAATATTGCTACTCTGGCTCTTTTTCTGACAGCTTGTGCATGATCCAAGTTTTTCTGTCCCCTCACTTTCAATCTGCAGATATCTTAAAGTCTAAAATGAATCTCTTGTAGGCAATATTGATGTCTTGTTTTTTTATTCATTCTGACATCCCATGGTTTTTAACCTGAGCATTTAACCCATTTAAGTTCAAAGTAATTATTGATAGACATATATTCTGCCATTTTGTTACTTGTTTTGTCATTGTTACTGGAGATTTCTCTGATCCTTTCTTGTCTTTGTCACTTTTGATCTCTCTTTTATACTCAGAGAGTCCCCATTCATATTTCTTGTAGGGTTGGTTTAGTGGTCACAAACTAAACATTTACATTAAGAAGGTAAAACTTTCACTATTTGTAGTTTTCATTTGGGATAAATTCTTATGTCCTTTAGTTTTTGTTTAACTGATAAACTCTATCTGTTATATTCTGAATGGTAATCTTGCTGGATAGAGTATTATTGCCTGTAGATTTTTCCCATTCATTACTCTGACTATATCATGCCACTCTCTTGTGGCTTGCCAGGTTTCTGTTGAGAAATCTCCAGCTAGCTCTATGGGTCTTCTTTGTAAGTTAAAGACTTCTATTGTCTTGCTGCTTGTAAAACTTTTTGTTTATCATTGTATTTTGTAAATTTAATTATAGTATGTCTTGGTATTGGGCTACTCTTTTTTTTTTTTTTAAGATTTTATTTATTCGTGAGAGACACAGAGAGAGAGGCAGAGGCATAGGCAGAGGGAGAAGCAGACTCCCTCTGGGGATCCTGATGCGAGACACCATCCCAGGACCAGGATCATGCCCTGAGCCAAAGGCAGATGCTCAACCACTGAGCCATCCAGATGCCCTGGCCTGTTCTTTTTTATTTTGATGGGATTTCTCTTTGCCTTCTGGATCCATATGTCTACTTCCTTCCCTAAATTACGGAAGTTTTCAGCTGTTATTTCTTCAAATATATTGCCCCCTTCTCTCTCTTTTTCTTCTTCTAAGACTCCTATAATATGAATATTATTACATCTGATGCAGTACTGAGGTCCCTAGTCTATTCTCGTGTTGCACAGTTCTTCTTTTGTCTCTTTTGCTCAGCTTCATTATTTTCCATCATTTTGTCTAAGTCACTAATTCATTCCTCTGCTTATTCTAGCCTGCTGTTCATTGCATCAAGCCCATTTCCAATCTCCCTTATTGTGTCCTTCATCTCTGATTCTTTTTTATCTCTTTTATCTCTGTGATAAAGGTCTCACTGGTGTCTTATATTCTTTTCTCAAGCCCAGTAAGTGTCCATATGATTGTTCTTTAAATTCTCCACTGACATGTTACTTATATATGTTTGGCTTAGGTCTCTGGCTCTCGCCTTACCTTGTTCTTTCATTTGGGATAAATTCTATGTCCTCACGTTTTGTCTAAGTCTCTGACTCCTCTGTTTTAGAAAAGCGAATTATATCTCTTGTTCCTAAAAGTAGTAGCCTTATGAAGAAGAAGTCATGTAATGCCGAGGGCCTGGCACTTCGGGGCATGTTTCTGTTATGTGCTGTATATGCTCTCCTACTGTGTTTTGGCTACTCTGTCCCTCAGACCATTCGTCTGCAGAGGCTCTCCTTGCCGGCTGTGGGCAGGGTTTTGCCCCTGGTCTGAATGTCAGGGGTTTTAATGAGGTTTGCTCTGGTCTATTTGTAAAATGAGACTTGACACCACTTCTACCAGAATTGAGGCCCTGCAGAACTGTGGTTGGGAGACGTGATGTGAGCAGGGGTTTGTGCTGGTCTTCTAGGTCCCCCACTGCATTGGGACTAAGGCAGAATTGACTGAGGGGCAGTCTTGCCATATCTCAGTTGGGTGGAGGTTGGTGTAAGTTAGGCAACCAGTGTCAGCACTGTACAGCTTCCCTCAAGTGTTAGTTCTGTGTTTTTTTCAGAGGTACAGAGGCAGGAGATGGCATTGGCCAGTTCCTTGTTCCCAGAGAGGTGTCTCTGAATGCTGCCTCTCAGGAATGCACTCTGAAAAAAGTGAATAATCTCTGCTCTGTGTGCGTAGGTGTTCTTTATTTTTTTTTATTTTTTATTTTTCCTAGGTGTTCTTTAGATTGCTATTTCCACAGTCTGTCCCCAGATTGTTTGCCTGCCTTCTCTGGAGGAGCAGTGCAATGCCTTCAGGGCTCTGTCCTAACCAAGCCTGCTGACTTTTAAAACTCCAGTCTTGGGGTCCCTGGGTGGCTCAGTGGTTGAGCATCTGCGTTTGGCTCAGGTCGTGATCCTGGAGTCCTGGGATAGAGTCTCACATCAGGCTTCCCGCAGGGAGCCTGCCTCTCCCTCTGCCTGTGTCTCTGCCTCTCTGTGTGTTTCATGAAAAAATAAATAAAATCAAAATAAATATATAATAAAACTCCAGTCTTTAAGCCCTGCTAGTTATAAGAAACCATGAAATTAAGCCCCTCTCATTTCCTAAACCAATGGCTTTGGGGAAGTGTTCTTGTGTGTTCCTGTCCCTCTAGCCCTCTACCCTCTGATCTATTTCTCTCCTAAACCAAATCTCTGTACTTCCTACCTTCTTTGATATAGCTAGCTAGCCTCTTCCTCTCCCTTTAGTTTCTGGGGTATTTAGGATGATTTGATAATTATCTAGTTGTGTTTGTGGGATGAAATGAGTCTAGGGTTCTCCTACTCTGTTGCCATCTTCCCAAGCTCTCAAGAAACATTTTCTTACAGTTTTTTTTTAATTTTAAATTCAATTGATTAACATTTAGTGTATTATTAGTATCAGAGGTAGAGTTCCGTGATTCATCAGTTGCATATAACATGCAGTTCTCGTTATTATCAAATGCCCTCCTCAATGCCCATCACCCAGTTACTGCATCCCCCTCTAGCAACTGTTTTTTATTGTTAAGAGTTTCCTATGGTTTGTGTGTCTCTGATTTCATCTTATTTTATTTTTCCCTCCCTTCCTCTATGATTCTCTGTTTTCCAAGCAACATTTTTTTTTTTTTAAAGGAGGATCTATGGAAGAATTTTATGGCCTCCAAAGTCTGGGATTCATATCAAGAATAGACTGGAATCAGGGATTCAAGTTCTGTGTAGATCCCACAAATCACTCTTTATCTTTCTTGCATTTCTAAATTGAATCTTAAGTCTATCTCTACTGTATTTTCTTTTTCTTAGTGAACATTCTTTGAGTAAGACCTCATCTCAACCCAGAAAACATATTGTTTCATTTTGTATGTAAAGTCACACATTTTAAAAATGACATAATTATACAAGAGTAAAATTTACATTTAAAATATTCATAAGGAACTAAAGTAGTGAAGGCATATTTATTCAAAGCAGTCATGTAAAATTCAGAAATTCAAAAGCTTATCAGTAATAACCATTTGGTTGGTATTTAAATAATGTTCAAATGTGGAAACATAAGTTAAAACAGATTCCAGGCACTTGTTGAAATCACAAATTTAAGAGTTTTCATTGTCAAAATTATAATTTCAATAAGTTTAATGTTTTTGTCTTTTTCTTTGCGAAGGGATCTAGTTCTCAACATATATAATAATTAGAATGAGAAGGTTGATATTAACTATGGCCACTCTGATCTCTTGAAATCCTCGCTATGTATCTTTAGTAAACTAATTTTTTGTCTTTATGATGATGCTAAATTTATCAGCTGATTTCTAGGTTCTAGCCTATTATTAACTGAATTCATAAGTAAAAATAGAAGTCCTTAGATGGACATGCTTCTTACTTATTTTCCCAAAGAAATTCAAATCTGCCTACAAAAAGAAAACAGTGAGGAGGAATCTGTATTTGAAAGGCAAATAAATAGAACATGGAAAAAAAAATTGGAGAAACTGGAACATGTTAAATATTCTGGTTCAAAACCAGCAGAACCAGTAAAAAATAAGAGAGAGGATGATGCAGAAGAGAAAGGAATAATTGATAAAGCGTGTAGTCTTAGGGAAGGTAAGAGAGAATGATATCCATTGACACATGTGAGATTGGTCTCTGTAGGGGAATGGACCTATCTCCTTTGTGTCAGGGGAAGAAAGGTAATAAGGATCAAGATGTTACATAACCCATATTTTTATTTCTCAGAGGTAGAGATGACATTTGCTTGCTTTTCATAATTAAAAATTATCATTCAGGTTTATCTTCATATTAATGCATAGAACTTTGATACTTTAACAATATAGGCAGATCTAATTACTCAGCAGGGAAAAAAAATAGAAGTTCTGTGGAAGATAGTTGCTATGGTTATCTTCATGTAGCTGTAGGCCTAGAAAAGGATTCAAGTGGACAAAACTTTACACAATTAAAATTTATCTTTTACAGTAGAACTTTACTAGAAGTGTCCAAATGCTTGATATCTGACACATTTTCTTTCAAATAATACAAAGAATACTTGTACCTTACATTCTTCCTAAGCTTCCTGTTACTATTTAAATTTTATTTTTTTTTACCATTTACTATTTAAAGTTTATTAAACTTTATACTAAATGGAGTATCAACTTAATCTTGAATCAAGACATGATTTGGATGACTCATATTTCATGCAACTTATTTTTCTACGTATTTCTCTACTTATATTCAGCCCTACCCCACGGAATTGCCTTATTAGAATTTTCTAATATGTTTGGTAAGACTGATATACAGCACAACACTTCTCTTTTCTTTTTGTAAATTCAGTGAACGTATGCAAACTATTTTCTTATTTCTGTTACAGTAATTAGGACTCTCCTTCCCTGATTGTTACTGATAAATAACTTGATGATTACACTTTTCACTTTTCCTAATAAGAGTTTTAGAATTTAGTTTTGAACTTAATTCATAAAGATTTTCTGAACCAGTCATTCCTTCAAGCTTTAATTTTTAGTTTTCTATTGATTTGTGTTGTTTCCCGTTTTATGTTACTTAGGCCATCACAGATACTTTTCGGAAGGGGATAGGTCATCAGTAAACTAATTAATTTTGAACAACAGCTGATGATTACCTTATAAATCTGTTTTATTGAACTGATATTATTACTGGCATAAGATATTAAATTCAAGTTAAATATTATCAGTAACATGTTGAATAGTAATACCATATTAGCAAATTGTGACTGGGAATTATCAATATGACTTCAAAGTCTAAGGTGTATTTTGAAAAACTAATAAATTGCTATAATAGTTTCAAAACAATCTGCTAGAGGAATATGATCAAAGAAGTCATTGTACTTGTGCAATGATTTATGTCACCTTGAATTATCTGGAGAGAGGACATTGAAACCTTGCTCATTTTAGCAACCTTTGTTTTGCAGCCTGACAAGCAGGGTATTTAATATTCTGTTACAGTACATACAACAAAAGCTTACTTAGTTGACATATTTTCAGTTTAGAACCTTCTTTTGATTTAGTATTAAAAAATTATTCTGAATATAGATTAGGCCATATCAAACATAGTTTTAGTTTATTTCTGGACTCTCTTCTTTATAATGGCTACATGTTCTGATATTACCAAAGTGCCAGATTCTCACTACTTCTCTACCATCTATTGATCCCTTATTGATTCATATTGATGAAAGTGTGTCATGGAGAGTTCATGCAAAAGTGATATGTATCTCATTTTTCTTAATCTATTAATAGGATGATAAATGTTAATTTTTGAAGGAGGGATAGAAAAAAAGCAAGTGATTTACTAATAACTTGGTGAAAAATTGTTCTAATCAGCACATTGAACCAGGTGATTGTGTTTAGCAGAAGTGGTTTTAAAAAAGATATTGAGGAGTGCCTGGCTGGTTCAGTCAGTACAGCATGTGATTTTGGGTGTCTGAGTTGTAAGTTTAAGCTCCACATTGGGTGTAGTCATTACTTTAAAAAATCTTAAAAAGATAAATAAAGCATGAAGCAACATTGGTTATGTACAATAAGTTGTAGAGTAAAAGCTTAATTCAAAAACTTAGACTTTATAGTCAGTAAAAGGCAGTATATATTTTATGTAATGATTGAAGATCAAAAGCTAGCTAATATCAAAACTGATTGTAAATGATAAAAAATTGATTAATTGAATTTTCTCTTATCTTCTGCTAATTTCCTAAGTTGCAGTTACTAAATAAACAATTACCATAAGCTACTTTAAAAACATAGTGATATATGAAGTAATGGTTTTATTTTATAACTGTATTTGAATATTAATGAGGTCCCATTTTATATACATGGAAAGCAAACCCCAAAATTAATTTCTATGCATTTTGATTAACATTTGATTAAGTGGTAAATAAATAATTAGACTTTGGGATTTAAACTGAAATACACGCTTATCGTATAAATTAACAGGCTAGCGTGTCTGTGTCTCATCTATGTAAACACTGGTTTAGCTGGCCAGTTAGCTTAGTTACTTAGAAGTGTTATCAATGACTAGTTAATGAATCCAAAACTCTAGACTTGACTCGTAACCATAAACTACTTTTAATTTTGGATATGCTGTAAAATATCTACTGGTAAGTAGTAATATGGAGTCATTACTAGTTCTACTAGAAAATCAAATTAAATCAGATACTATTACTTTTCTTAAAAGGTATGTATTGAATGCTTCCTGCATGCGGGTGCTTTGTATATACTATGTTATTTAATACTCACACCAACTTTAAGTCTCATTTGCAGATTGGGAAACTAGAACTTAAAGATGTTAAGTAGCTTTCCAAGGTCACATGACTAATAAAAAAAAGGTGCTTGGACTGGAATTTTGGTTATCTGATTCCTTAGGACATAATCTTTTCTTTATATTATACCACTTTTCTTTTTTGTATATAAGGGAAAAAGCTGTTGTTATGTTGTTTGTGAGAGAAAATTTACCAGATTCCTTCATGATGTCTTAATAATCACAAGCATGAACATATTTGTTTAAAAGATTTTATTTGTTTGAGAGAGAGCATGAACAACGAGGAGAGGGAGAGAAGGAGAAGTGGACTCCCTGCTGAGCAAGGAGCCCAATGTGGGTGGGGCTCAATCCCAGAACCCTAGGATTATGACCTGAGCCAAAGGCAGTGGAATAACTGACTAAGCCACCCAGGTTCCTGCATGAACATATTTTAAAGTCTTCTCACGTGAATCACTTTTCCATTAGGAATCATTAGACATTTTGCACACCTTTGCACCATAAAATCATAAGTTTTCATTTTGATTTCAGTTTTCTTTTTTAATAGGTGAACATTTGTGGATGGAATACTGAACCAGTTTTGCAAATCACTTTTTGCTTTTTTTTTTTTTTTTTTGTACAGAGTATGTGGTAAAATAAGAAACAATAACATTCAAAATTCTATTTTTATATATCTCAGACCTCTGATTTGAGACTAAGAATTAATTAGCCTTTTTACCTATTTTCTTTATTACCCTCCCGAGTACTAGCAGTTGGCTTCTATGTATTTGGAGGGAGGGGGTAATTTTCCACATATGAACATCAGGCATATTAGTTACACTGAGAGAACATGAAGTCACAGTAATATTTGGTTTAGATCTGAGATCTAAAGCATGATAATCTGTGCCAAAGACAAATTATAAATTTTTACGTGACATGGACTTAGAGGTCATGTCAAAAGAGTAAGTTTAAAATCCTGGGACCCAAGAGTCTACCATAGAATGAAACAAATGCAAGATAGACAGATGACAATCTTAACCCCATGATTATTTGAGTATAAAAATTTTACAAATATTCACAAGTAGCTAATCATGTGACTAAGCCTATTGAACTGCTCTGAAACATAAGCAGTTTTTAATAGGGAAATAATTTTAAGATTGAATTTTAATCAAGATATTATAGAATGTTTTTTGAGGAAAGTATTTGGTATTCATATCTTATTTAATTAATTCAATGACTAAATGAACTGAACTTTTTAGAGTAAATTTGTTTTTATTTTTGAGAATTTATTTTATTTATTTTTTATTTTTTTAAAGATTTTATTTATTTATTCATGAGAATACACATAGAGAGAGAGAGAGGCAGAGACACAGGCAGAGGGAGAAGCAGGCCCCATGCAGGGAGCCCAATATGGGACTCGATCCCGGGTCTCCAGGATCACGGCCTGGGCCGAAAGCGGCGCTAAACCGCTGAGCCACCCAGGCTGCCTTTATTTTTGAGATTTTAAAGATTAAAACACACATATACATACACACACATGGGGGGACATGGGTCCACTAAGCATTAATAATTAAAATATTGTTTATATCTTTATATATTTGCAGGTAAACTATAGTTAATTTAAAAAATGAAAATGAATTCCATGTATATATCCCTTGAAAATACTCATTTGTGTCTCTAATTCTGGAGTGCAGCATAGTGTATAATTTTTGAGAATACTTATTAAAAAGGAAAATATCTATAGTTGTGTGTAACTGTCGTGACTTTGGTTTCCAGCAGAATGTACTAAAAAGTGTAGCAAAGACTTTATTTAACAAAATAAAACCTCATACCACATTCACTGCTTTGATTTATCACCATTATTTTTGACTTGGAATATCCCTCCCTTGACATGCTATTTTATGCCTTGTGATTCAGAGTGCCCTTTTATAGCATGTTGCAGTACTTCAGAAAGGAGACAGCCTCAATTCCTAACATTGCCATAAATCAGGGAGACTGTAGCTGTGGCAATACTTGCAAGGTTACCCAACCCTAGAAGTCTCAGATTCCTTTTTCTGTTATCACTGAAGATGGATGCTGTTACATTTCTGTTTGTAAGGGCTTAGGTATAACAGTGGCTTGTAAGTCATTTTCTTAAGTGAAAGAGAAATTTTGCCTGGACTGTTTGTACTGTAGTCTTAGATATAATCACTGCCCTCACTTGTTCTAGTTCTTCTTTCCCTTGCACACACACATTACTTTCTACACCTGAAATTCTCCCCTCTTCTTAGACACCTGTTTTGTTTTCTCTACCTTTCATTCTTTTAAACTAGTATTAATTGTTTTTTCTTACAGTAGGCTGATAGTAATTTACAAAAAAATACAAAAATTCTAATGGTGACATTTCAGCATCCTGGCAGGAACCAAGGGCGTAATTTTTGGCTATGAGCTTCTCACTTCTCATTCCCCTTATACCACACCAGATCAGAGATTGTATAAATCTTTAAGCTTATCTTGCTATAGTCTATCTCAAGAGAGGACTATTCAGGTATTCTTGCCAATTTTCTCATTCTTCAATATTATAGGCATTTTTGTATCCATATTCCTTTCTTTTTTTTGATATATGTATTGAATATACTATGTATAGTATTTACTATTTACATTTACTTCTTTTCATTCTTTTTTTCTAGTAATTAGACTATCGCTACTGTATATAATTTCTTCCTTGTTTTTTTCTAAGAAAAGAGTGTGAGTGACATACTTGCCCTGATGTGTGAACACTATAGCAGAGTAATCCTCCGTTTACGGGAAAGTTGGCCTGTGTCAAGCAAAATATCCAAATAAATAAAAAGGATGTATCATAAAATTTTCATGCTAGCATTAATGGGAGTGTAAGCAAGAAATAGTCTTACTAAATAACAGGTATTTCCAGAATATCAGTAAGCAGTAAAATTTTTAAAATAGTGAAACTATTCTATATGAAACCATGATGGTGGATACATGTCATTATAAAATGTACAATACCAAGAATGAACCCTGATGTCTGTAGTCTTTGTGTGATGATTATGTATCACTATAGGTTAATCAATTATGAGAAATGTACCATTCAGGTAGAGGATATTGATAATGGGGATGAGGGGACAGTGCATGTGTAGGTGTGGGAGCATATGGAAAATCTCTATACCTTCTCCATTTTGCTTATGACCCTAAAAGTACTCTAAAAATTAGTCTACTAAAAACTAAAATAAGTACTGACTTACAAAAGCATATATTGATGAATTGCATTAGCCCATTATAAGAAGACAAGAAAATTAACCAAAAAAGGAATATGTGAAAAGAAATATAAAGAACTGTAATCTGCTATTGCATGTTCATTTTATGCCAGATATTATGCTAAGGAATTTAAATGACTTATGTACTTAAAATTCTCTCAGGGACTTTGTAAGAAGTTATTATTACCCATTGTACGGATGAAGAAACTGTGGTTAGGGATATTTAGTAATACACACAGGTCACACAACAGGGAGGAGGAAGGCCCAGGATTTAAATCTAAGGCTGCTTGACTGCAGTGCCTAATCATTCACACACTGAGCCATGCATTCACACCGTATATATTTTATTTTTATACTGGAACTTGGGGATAAATGCCTGTCAATAATAGGAAAGAATTGAAAGTAGATGGAGGGTAGCAGAATAGCTTCATATTTTGGTGCATGTGTACGTATTACTTGAATAGGGTGGATCATATATTTTTAATATGATTTTAGAAAGGAAGCAACAGTGAATTCATAGAAAAAATACATTTCAAGAATAGGAATTTTTTCCCCTAAATTTATTAAAGTCATAGTCCACTAGTTACTTATTTACTACCAAAACAGAAACAAAACTAATTCATCAAAGAGGGTTATGATTCATCTTGCTCTTAAGTCAAGGTTAAACTAAATCTTAGTTTTTTTGTCTTTCTTTATTCTCTTCTCTTCCCCGTTCCCCTCTTCCTTTTTCTTTTTGTTCCTCTCTCTTTCTAATCAATCCTTCAGAGAAGTCTATCACTTTAGTAAATGACCAGGAAAAAAAAAAAAAAAGCTGAAGGAAAATAATAATATATGGGCCACCTAAAGGTCTGGTTTAGAAAGGATGACTCATTATGTACCTAATAATCTCATTAACGATAGGATCAGGATAACCTATAAATTTGTTTATTCTATCAGTCATTCCAGATTTTGATAGAGACTAAATACTAGATGAGTAACTAAAAGATTTTTTTTTACTAGGTTTTACAAACCTCGGAGTAGTTTTGTAGTGCTTTATACTATGGTTTATTTAGTTGGCTTTTATAATACGTGCATTGACATTTTTCTCATGCAGATGTTCATTTACTTACTAGACATATTCATAGTTATTATGAAGACTATTTTAGGAGCTTATGATAGATCATCACTTAACATTTCAACAACCCTGAATAATTGGTGTTAAAATCTTATTTCATAGTTAAGAATGAGACAAATAATTATGGTAGCATAAGGCCATGAAAATGACAGCCAGGATTCAAACCAAATATGTCTGTCTCCACAGCCCATTTCTTCTCACTATAATATCCTGCTTCCTAATATTCAGAAATATCCAGCTGCTTTATCACTTTTTAGACCCATTAAATATCTTTTAAAGTCTGAGACTTTACCTGAAAAAAAAAATTGTAGTTTTGGCATATGTTGTGCAATGTATGCCATGTTGCATACTGTTGACCTAAAAGTAAGTTAAACCTCTCGTGGTGATTAAATACATCTCAAGAGAACAATAGAAGCAGCCTAGGACCTAAAGTTAGTTTGGTTTCATTCTTTTATAAGGAGAACTTAGATCAAGTGTGATGTAGTTTCATCAGAATGAAAATAACCTGAGCATTCTGGAATGCATGGTAATAGAAGGGAATGTTGAAAGACCTGTCAGCTTCTTTTAGTGAAACAGTAACAATAATGAAGCAGTGCATAGAGGCTTCACACCTCTTAGCAAAGATAAACAGAAGCCACACAGTGTTCTTAAAAATGTGAATGGAAGGAGCAATATAGGGTCTACATCTCTTTCCTATTTAAAAACAGTAAAACTATTTTCAGTAAAACTATTCAAGACTATGTCACCCACCATTACAGTTATTCAAGTTGATTTGAGATATAATAGTTATAGCTCTCCGATTGAATATGCTCTTCTTATATTAGGAATGATTTAGGAAAAACTGGATCATCCCATAAAAAATTAAAGATACCTTAAAGCATTACAGTTCTTTAGATGAAATCTGTGTTATAAATGAGTATGAATTAAACAACAAATCCTGTATATTATATAATTCAGCCATATAAGCCAAGGTTTTTTTTAATATACTATAGGTTGGATGGGATAGTATAAGAGAAAGCTTTCTCACTTAGTTTTATTTCTTAACCTAATTCCCTTTTTGGCACAATGATTTAGAAGCCATTATACCTATCAGAATTACTTTCCAAATTTTATTTATTCAGATCTACTGAATGAGAATGTATATGGATCCATTCTGAGAAGCCCTCAGATGATATGCACTTGTGATTTGATCTAAAAAGGAAAATTGTTAATTTCCTTACACAAACATGCTATACACACACACACACACACACACACACAGTGTATCTATATTTTACTGTATGTCATCTGTCTGTATGCTGTCTAGAATATAAATACTGTAAAGGAGAACAATTCATTTTCTACCCCCTGTGCCTAGAACCCAGTGCCTAGTTCCTAAGCATCCTTTCAGAACATATTTATCAAATGAATAATAATTCTCAAAGAGGAGTTGTGTGTGTGGGGAAATCACGTCAGTGATTCAGCGGTAAGATTGTCCATGGTTAAGGAAACAGGTCATAAGCACAACCTTAGTAGATGTTATTGTGAGTCTTCAAACTCTGGGGATGAAGCAAGGGTTATTGAGAAGGCTAAATTGTAAAGCTATTCTTGTTAATGATGGGGTAGTGGGTGAAGGGGGTGAGGGAATTAGTAAGAGGTTGAGGTTTAATAGACTGTGATTCTTTTTTTTCTAAAACTAGTTTTATCAGTCCTTCCTTATAAGTCCTGCTAGTGTGTCTGATCATCTGTTTTTTTTTTTTTTTCCTCTTTAATTTTGCAAAGTGACTGAGTCCCAGGCTTTTGCTACAAATTTACCATAGTTAGGATTGCCCAGAATATTAACTATTGTTTTGGTCATATATGACATTATATATAAAAATAAATTACTTCTATCTACTTTGTTTACTAATGTATATATGTATTTTTTATATTTATTTTTTTACCAATGATATTTTAAACACCTAAAGGAGTGCCTAACAAACTCAATAGATATTTCATTTAAGGATTAAAATTATACAACACACATTTTTATGGAGATTTTAATTAGTCAGAGGTTCTTCAATTTATATTTTATGGACTATTGTGTAGTCTTCTAAGTTCTCATTGGGCTCTTTTAACAACTGCAGGTAGATAATGCAGTTATTATCCTACCTATTTTTACAGAAGAGGAAACTAAGGCCTAGGAAGGTCAACTTTCTCTGTTTATTTCACAAATTTGTCAGTTTAGGATTGTAAAGACTTTAAATATGGTTTAAATTTTCTGCATTCCTAACAAACTGGCTTACGCTTAATTCTTTTAATGATGAAGAAAGTCCTTCCTCTTAAAGCACTTCCATCCATCCTCTTATAACTCCTCACGGCTTCCTGCTTTTGTGTCTTTGGAGTCGTCTTCTATATGACAGGATTTCAGCATTTGGAAAAAAGTTGCAGTATTATACCTTTTGAAAATACACTTGTCCTGAGGTAAATGCTCTGGTTTCTTTAGCCATTCTTCATGAGACATGGTTTTGAAACAGTTTAACCACTTCTTCACTTGCTTGCACATTATGCTTCAGTTAGCTTAGTCCCTTCAATAATTGTACTGACTTAGTGTAAGTTCTGAGTCCCAATTAAGTTCCACACAATTTACCTATACTATTTCATTTACTTTTAGCCATAACTCAGTTAAATTGTTAAATTGTTTTAGTGAAGACTTGGTTGTAGGAACAAAAATCCATCTAAATTAGCTTAAGGAAATGAAGAGGACCAAAAAAAAGGGGGTTTTCATGGCATAGATCCTCTGAAATTCCACAGGAACTTCTGAAAACTGTTAAGTTCTCTGGGCATAGAGTTACATGGTGCATTATTACAAGGTAAAAGGAGCAAAAGTGACCTAAGGAGAGGTTGATAAAGGGGGCTGATAGAATTTATACACAGATAGCTGTCACATTTGTTTCATAAACTCTCAAGGTTTTCTGGACAATTGAAATTATTTTCTTTGATACAACTAGTTGACCTACTCACTGATATAATATCCTAAGTGACCATTTATTAATTGGTTTATCCTGAAAATAAACAAATGAGATTTACTGTTCCCTTATTGCCTGCATTTTTCACTCCTTCTTCATTCTTTCAACATGCCCCACACCAATAGACCCCTATCAATTTCACTGAGGTGGAAGGTCTCTGAATTTTATTTGGATTTATTTCCTATCCTCTGACATGCAGATGTCTTACCAATAAGTCTAGAGTAGTTGCTATTTCTTGATGCCTAGGGCTGAAGAACTTAATTGTAATGATGGACCCTAAAGCAAAGAGATCACTCCTGAATTCTTGACCTGTGAAAACTATGAAATAATACATATTTTAAGCCACTAACTTTTGGGGTTAATTTCCTATGAAACACAGATAACTTATACAACTTACATACTCTTTTCTTTTTATTTCTTTTTAAGTTTTTATTTTAATTACACTTCATTAATATGCAGTTATATTAGTTTCAGGTGTATAATACAGTAATTCATCAGTTTCATACATCACTGTGTGTTTATCACAAATGCATTCCTTAATTCCCATCACCTATTTAGCTAATTCCCTTATCCACTTCCCCTCTGGTAACCATCAGATTGTTCTCTATAATGAAGAATCTGTTTCTTGCTGTCTCTCTCTATTTTTATTCCCTTTGCTTGTTTGGTATGTATGTATGTATTTATTCATTCATTCATTTACACTGGGCATGGAGCACAACACAGCGCTCGACCTCCTGACCCTGAGATCAAGACCTGAGCGGAGATCAAGAATCGAATGCTAAACCAATTGAGCCATGCTAAGCCACCCAGGTGCTCCTCTATCTTTTAGATAAAGTTATATAAAGAATCTGATTGACCCAGTTCACTCTGTGGACTAGCTTTCTACCTCAGGGCAGTCAGTTGTAAGTGATGAGTGAAAAATGTGGTGGTATATGGGAAAGATGACTACTTACTTAATATGCCAAACTAGAGCACTTTTGAGAATAAAAGCTAGCATACTTACTAATTAATAAGCATAAACAGAACTCTTCTTGGGCACATTGAAGGGGTCACCTTATTTATATAACAATTACTTTCTGGGTGTATGGAAAGGGCTGACTAAGCTAGACAGTGAAGTGAAAATGCCAGGTTAGTTGCTTAACCTGTTTGATTCATAGACAGTATTTTTCCATTATATAATTGGAAAGCAGGCTCACTCAAGTTGTCTTTTAAGTGGCAATTGATCATGTTAAAAATGGTGGATCTGGAATTTAAACCCAGATTTTTCATTTTAGAGCTTGTGTATACTTTCTACTTTGTTGTTGCATCTCTGTAGAACCTAGTGTATTGCTGAAATGTGGTCAGAAAGTCAGAGTTTAATTATCATCACTTTTTTCTAGATTATTCTAGAAACATTGTTATTCAGTGGTTGACAGCTTTTGCTACACATTAGAATCAGCTGTGGAACTTTAAAAATATCAATGCCTCTCTTCAAAGCTGTCAGAATCTTTTGTGGTGGGCTTTAGGCATTAGTATTTTTAAATCTTGTCAGATCATTCCACTGTGTGGCTGGTCTTGAGATGAGAGTGTCTTATGTGGGCTGGCAGATGGGGAACTGAGATGAAGATTTGGGACTAGGAAGTGTGAGGGTTTGTAAGGTCAGATTTTTTTATACAACTTCTTTGATATCCAAGAATGGGGTCTGGAAATCTGTATTTTATGTAAGTGCCTCAATTAATTCCTATCAGGCAAATTTGGGATTTCCTGATCTAATCCATCATCAAAAAAAAAAAAAGGCCTTTTATGTTTATAATTATAATGCCTCATTCCTTTCTTAAAATACCTATAATCACTTAGGTCTGGCATTTCTATTTTAGCAGTACCTTCTGATGCCCAGGAAAAAAATGTCTTTCTGAAAAACCATTTCTGAAAATTTATAAATGGGTATAGCTGGCCAGTGATTCTACTAATGTGAACAACTGTTTGATATTAGGAATAAGAGATGGAAATCTAATGTTTTCTCAGATATTGCAAAAGTATCAGATGTTAATACGTCTACTGCCTTGATGCTTTTTTGTGTGTTAGGGAGACTCAAGCATAGTCCTGTTCAATCGTCTATCTTTTCATTGAAGAGAAGAGAGGGAACTTCTTATTTTAGCCTTACTCAGCTCTTTTTCATCCAGAGAGAAATAAAATACTTTTTAAAAAAGTATACTGCTTTTTCTATGAAGATGGCTACAACCATAGTCTCTTGAATTTTACCTCAGAGTAGATATATTTCTGCAGCAGTTGAAAATAAGCATAGGCATATGATTTAAGACATGAGGTAAAAAATAAATTGTTCAATTAAAACTACAGTGGGAACTTTGGGAGAAAGTAATTACCTGAGCTGGAACTTAGCCAGGACTACAGTTAATTCTCCTACCCATGTAAAGAAAGAAAATAGGAAATGAGTAATTCTCCATTCTATCCCAACCCCCACCTCTTGTGTCAGAGTGTACATTTATGTTCCTGTTGCTGTGTGCAACTCAGATGAGAGAGAAATTTATTACTAGATTTATAGAAAAAGACACGTGGGTAGTTTGTATCTCATAATTCAAAAGGCATAGAAGCATAGAAATCCCCAAACAGAAATTTCTCCCCTATCCCACAGTGTTTAAATGATGTACAATATGTGCACTGATAGTCATCAATCAAGCTTCATGTTTTGGGGCATCCAGCATGCACAAAAATTTTGTATTCAGAATTCATAGTAAATAGAATACATGCTCTTATTTCACTATCAAAGAAGTACAGATTAGAAATATAAAATCATTATGACTAACATAATCATTATATGATCACCAAAGTATTTTTTTCTTTTTTCATCCTAGCATTTTCTGTCATTTGTATTACAAGTATTTATTTTAATTTTTAAGTTATTATAGAGTAAAGTGGACTCTTATTTTTTGGTTCTATGAATTTTAACACATGTATAGACTTGTGTAATCAACACCACTGCTATCACAATATGGAACAGTTTTATTACCCCCCCGCCCAAACCTCCCTTGTTTGTCTTTTTATGACATGTACTTCCACCACCTCAAAACCTAACAACCACTGATCTGTTTTCCATCATTACAGTCTTGTTTTTTCAAAACTGTAACATGAATGGAATTTTAAGGCATGTAAAATTTTTAGATTGGGTTATTTCAAGGTTTTGGAAATCATGACTATAATGCTATAAAAATTTATGTATGCAGGCGTGGCATTGCTGGGTCATCTGTTAAGTATATGTTTATTTTTATAAGAAACTGTGATACATTTTCAGTGGCTGTACCACTTTGCATACCCATGAGCAAGGTAAGAGAGCTCCAGTTTCTCTGCATTCTTGCCAGAGGCTGATATTACCAGTGTTTTTGATTTTAGCTATTCTAATAGTATGTACTGTTATCTCACCATGGTTTTATTTATTTATTTTTTAAAATTTTTATTTATTTATGATAGTCACACACACAGAGAGAGAGAGAGAGAGAGAGAGAGGCAGAGACATAGGCTGAGGGAGAAGCAGGAGAGAGAGAGAGAGAGAGAGAGAGAGAGAGGCAGAGACATAGGCTGAGGGAGAAGCAGGCTCCATGCACCGGGACCCCGATGTGGGATTCGATCCTGGGTCTCCAGGATCATGCCCCGGGCCAAATGCAGGCGCTAAACCGCTGCGCCACCCAGGGATCCCTCACCATGGTTTTAATATTCATTCCCTAGTAGTTACTGATATTGAACATCTTTTTCATATACTTGTTTAATATCCTTGTATTCTTTCTGGCAAAAAGTCCATTAAACTTTTTACCCATTTTTAAATCAGTTTTCCTTTGAATTTGAGAGTTCTTCTATTTAAATATATAATACTTTGTTGGTTTTGTTATTTGCAAGTATTTTCCCCAGTCTATAGCTTGTCTTTTCATTCTCTTAACAATGCCGATTATTTCTATACAGTCTGATTCATCTTTTTTATGCATAATGTCTAAAAAGTCATTGCTTAATCTTAGGTCATAAAGATTTTTCCCATGTTTTCCTTTAAAAGACTTACCTTTTACATTTAGAGTTATGAACTGTTTTTTTTCCTTCCCTAAAGATTTATTTATTTATTTGAGAGAATGAGAGAGAGCACTTGCATGAGTAGGGTACAGGGGAGGCAAAGGGAGAGGAAAATCTCAAGCAGATTCCCCACAGAATGGGGAGCCCAACATGAGGTTTGATCTCATGATCCTGTGATCATGACCTGAGTGAAATCCAGAGTCAGATGCTTAACTGACTGAGCCACTCAGGAATCCTTAGTTATGAACTGTTTTGTATTAATTTTTGTATGTAATAATTTCTGTGAGGTTTAAGTCAGTGTTTCTTCACATCTGGTTATTCAGCTTTCTCACATCATTTGTTGAAAAAAACTATCCTTTATACTCAGAGTTACTTTTTCATATTTGTGAGAATTTATTTGCCATGTGTGTGTAAAATCTTCTCTTGGTTTATGTTTATATCCTTTGCCAGCACCAACATCTTGATTATTGTAACCTAGTAGTAAGTCTTAAAAGTCTTAAAAAGTGAGTTGTATGATTTCTTCCACTCTAATTTTCTTTTGCAGAAGTATTTTAGTTATTCCATTTCCTTATTTTCCAAATATACTTAAAACGGGATTGTCCATATTTACCAAAAAATTCTGAGACTTTGAAATTGAACCAAGTAGATTCATTTGAGGTGATTTAATCTTTACTCTGAATTTTCCAATTCACAAAAAGTGGTATGTCTCTAAATTTATTTATGTCTACTTTAATGACTATTCTTAATATTTTGTATTTTTTATTACACAGATCTTGTGCATATTTTGTTTGATTTATATATAAGCATTTTATTTTTTGAGCTATTGTAAATATGATCTTTTTTCAAAATTTTAGTTTCCAAGTGTACATTGAAAATATTGATTTTGTGTTTGTGACATATATCTTGCCAACTTGCTTAAGTCACTTACTATTCTAGAAGTTTTTTGTAGATTGTTTCAGGATTTTACGTAGATAATCATGTCATAAATAGATGCAAGTTTATTTCTTCATTTCTTAAATATACTTTTATTTATTTATATATTTTTAAAAGATGTCTATTTATTTATTCATGAGAGACACAGAGAGAGATCCAGAGGCATAGGCAGAGGGAGAAGCAGGCTCCATGCAGGGAGCCGGATGTGAGACTCGATCCCAGGACCATGGGGTCACGCCCGGGGCCAAAGGCAGACGCTCAAACACTGAGCCACCCAGGTGTCCCTTAAATATTCCCTTTTAATTTATTTTTCTTGACTTATTGTCCTGGCCAGAACAACAGTATTAAGAGTGGATATCCTTGTTGTAATACCAATTGTGGAAAAAATGCAGTCTTTCACCGTTACGTATGATGTTTATATAGTTTTTCTAGGTGCTCTTTTTGTAAGGTTGAGGAAATTCCTTCTCTTCCTAGTTTGCTCAGAGCTATTTTTTTAAGTCATAAATAAATACTGAATTTTTCAGATAATCCTACTACATAAATAGATATGACCATGTAGTTTTTCTTCTTGTATTACCAGGAAAAGACCCACTGCGTTGTAGTTTTATATACACACATAAACATGCACATATACATACATACATTTTTTAAAAATTTGTAAATATTAGAAAATTGAATAAAAACATATACATTTAAACAATATTGATCCTTTAGGTGGTATCTTTGGATATTTCCATTTAACTTAATTTTGATATTTTGATATTTGGTTTTAGGTCCACCATTTTTCCTCCTGCTGTTGTTGTTGTTGGTTTTGTTTTTGTTTTGGTGGTACTATTTGTTTGTTTCTTTGGTTTTTCTTCCTGTCTTCCTGTGGGTTTTTTGAACATTTTTTAGTTTTCCAGTGTATTTTTGGCTAGATAATCATGTACTTTTTTAATGGTTGCTATAGAGATTACAGTATACACATTAACATTTGACAAATCTACTAGGAATCAATTCTTTATCCTTGAAAGTCAAATGTAGATTTTACTATTGTGTATGGCTTTTTTTTTTTTTTAAAGATCTTATTTATTTATTCATGAGAGACACAGAATGAGAGAGAGAGAGGCAGAGACACAGGCAGAGGGAGAAGCAGGCTCAATGCAGGGAGCCTGAGGTGGCACTCAATCCTGGGACTCCAGGATCACACCCTGGGCCAAAGGCAGGTGCTAAACTGCTGAGCCACTGAGGGATCCCCTGTATATGGCTCTTTAATTACTTCCCTCCCTCTATGCATTAGTCATTTCATAAATCATATATCCATTAATTAAAATTCTCCTAAGAATAATTCTTCTTATAATTTTTGCTTTGAACTGTCAAATGTATTTTAAAGAGCCTATTAGAAAAGCATTCTATTATATTTACTTAGATATTTACTATTTCTGTTGCTTATTTTTATTCCTGATTTTTCAAGTTTATTTTTGGTACTATTTCTCTTTGACTGAAAAACTTTATTTAGCAGTTCTTCTAGAATAGGTATGTTAGTTGTGAATTCTCTTAGCTTACCTTTATCTGAGAATGACTTTTTTTCAGCTTCATTCCTGATAAATATTTTCTCTGGCTATAGAATAATGAGTTGACAATTCTTTTTTCTAGGTACGTTAAAAGTCGTCTTCTTTCTGGTTTTTATGTTTTCTAATGAGAAATCTGAAGTCATTGGTGCATCATTTTCTTTGGCTGCTACAAAGATTTTTATTTGTATTTTTAGTTTTCAGATATTTGACTATGATATGTTTGTGCATGAATTTCTTTGAGTTAATAGTATTTGGGCTTTGATTATATTCTTAAATCTCTATGCTAATTAATGTCTTTCACCTAATTTGAGACATTTGCAATCATTATTTCTTCAAAAATATTGGCAGTACCACGTTTTTCCTCCTCTCCTAGGACGTGGAAGACATGAAATATTAGACCGTTTGCTATTGTCCCATAGGCCCTTGAGGCTGTATTTATTTACCTTTAATCTATTTTTTTTTTGCTTATGTTCAGATTTGATACTTCTATGGATCTTTCTTCAGGGTCATAGATTTTTTGTTCTGTAATTTCCATTTTAATTTTAAGCCTATCCAGTGAGGTTTTTAAAAAAATTCTGTTATGTATATTTCAGTTATAAAATTTCTATTTGTTTTTCTTATCTGTTTCTTTGGTGTTTCTTTACATTCTTCTACTCTCCAAGAATGTTTACACTTGTGTGTTGAAGTCTTTTATAATACTTACATCAGAGTCTTTGTCACGTAAGTGCAACATCTTGTCATCTCTGCCTTAGCATCAGTTGATTGTATTTTTCCATGTGAGTTGAGATTTTGGATTGCTATCTGAACATTTTAAATATTATGTTATAAAATTCTGAATCTTGTAAATCCTATAAGGCATGTTGATAATTTTGCTTTAGCAGACAGTTAATCTAATTAGTTAGGTTCAGGGCACAAGTTCCAGCACACCTTTAGTGTACTGTGGCGCAAATGTCAGTTTAATTTTCAAAGCCTATTTAGTACTATTCAAAATATGTCATGTGTGCATCACCCAGTGTTTAAGGACCAGGGTGGCAGTCTCTAAGTTAGTTCACTTCTCTCACATTCTTTGTAAGGGTGATCAGACCTATAGTTGTGCAGCTTGACAGTGAGCCCATGGAGTTCACAAACAACTTTAAGGGCTTATTTTTTTCCTGAGCTTCTCTCTTTCTTTGCAATCTCTTTAGTACTTACTACTTTTCTGGGGTTCTTTTTTACAGTAATCCAGCTAGTAAAGTGGTACATTCCTGACCATACTTTTCCATATGCTTCCAGGCTTTCACCCACATCTGGAGAATAGAGAGACAAAAACAATGGGTAATGTGACCGACCTTCATGGGATTACAGCTCCCCCAATTAGGAAGAAAGTTTCCTCTCTTTAGAAGTTTGTTTCCAAAGAGGTCCAATTCCCACCATTTCTTCATAGGATTGCTTGTAGACTAAGGTTGGAGAGACTAGAGAAAAAGACAAAAAGCCATTTCCACTCTCTGTTTAGGAATTCCCTTCTCCACTTCTTGAGTTAGAAGTAGTTTCTTCTTGAGGTCTCTCTACCTGTACCCCAGTGTTTGCTTGTTTTGGACTACAATGAGATGAAATTGGGGGATACTGTGGGGGAAAATGGAAAACTTATTTGGTGATGTTTCAAATTATGGTCTTTCCTTACTTATATGCTACTGCTTATTTTTCAGAGACATCAAGTACATGCTCCATACATTCTGTCCAGGGTATATAGCTGCATTTATAGAATGTACTTATCTTGCACTGGAGCTTTGTTCTTCAACTCTTTTTATTTTAAAATTCTTTGTCAAAAGTAAATTACTACCTTAGTTCTTACCTTATAATTCTATGGAAATTGCTTAACCTAGCTCTAGATTCTTTTATATATTTATACACACACACACACACACAACACAAAATATAAAGAACCTGTTCCTATTTACTTGTTTTAAAAAAGGCTTTGAGAACAGTTTTGAAGTAGATTAAATCATCAATAGGTAGTTTAGTCACATGTAGTTCAGTCTTATATTGTCAGTAATTCATTATTATGCAGTGAAGAGAATAAAAATGATTACAAATCATTTCAACAAAACATTTAAGGAGTATTTTATGCTCAGAAATGTACAACATGATATCAAAGAAATAATGACATATTTATAATATATTTTATGCTCAAGAACTATGCCCATTGTACTTGCAATGTTTAAAATATGTTGGCAGAAAGGTGTCAATACATAAAAGAGTTCTACAATACTCTCTATATTACATTTGGCTTCTGATTTCACATGTGTATAAAATGTGTAGTACAAACAACATGTACTATGAATTCTGAGGTGAGAGAGCCTGCTAGAAATGGTAGGAGCTGGAGAGTGTTCCTAGAGAAATGATAATATAAGCCTTTGGGATAGAAGAATGTGAATAAGATAAAAAGGACTCAGTCTTTATTACCACAGAGGAATGAAGACCCAGGAAAGGTTTCATACATGTTCCAATTATTGAAGTCCAGACCTCTGTCTTGGACCCCTTTGTCAGTATGTGCCAGAAACAATGTGTTAAGAACTATTCAAAATCCTCATTTTATTATCCTGCACATCCAAAATATTTAATTCTTAACACATGGTCTGTTTTTATCCTAATATAAGGCAAAAGTCAATATATCTGAACATTTGTACCACAGTAACAACTTTTTAAATTATAATTCTAGGCTCAATGAATTCCATTAAAGTACCAGTGAGTTCTAAAATCTCTAGTGAAAAGTAGTTTTCATGGGTAATTAATGACTTTAATACCATATTTGTAGGATAGAGCATTATTATGCTAATTAGGTGGTGGGAGTTGCTAATAGTAATCAAATTTGCTTAAGCTCCACATAAAATTTCAACATTCATTGAAGGTAATAACAGTAATAACAGCACTATAGTTATTTAGAGTATTCTGTCAAAATCAACCACATGTCTTATTTATTATTTAAATATGTAATATTGGGGCACCTGGGTGGCTCAGTGGTTAAGTATCTTACTCTTGATCTTGGCTCAGGTCTTGATCTCACGGTCGTGAGTTCAAGCCCTGCATTGGGTTCTATGCTGTTCATGGAGCCTACTTAAAATGAATAAATAGATATGGGTGCCTGCGTGGCTTGGTTAAGTGTCCAATTTTTTATTTCCCCTCAGGTCGTGATCTCAGGGTGGTGTGATGGAGCTCTGTGTTGGGCATGGAGTCTGCTTGAGTTTCTCTCCCTCTGCCCCTCACCCTGCTCTCTCTCTTTAAAGAAAGAAAGAAAAAAGAAAGAAGCAATACTAAGTGATTTCATAATTGTAAAAAAAATGAAAACAATATATGACACAATGAAGTTATATTTTTACTCCTCTCATTAGACTTCTTGAAGTCAAAGGTCCACTGCTAAGGTTGAAGACTAGGTCCCGTTTCAGTGGTAAGCATATTTTAACTGCTTATGTCATACTTATATTTTTAAATATGTATTAGTCTGGACATAGATTTGGCTTCATGGGTTAATATGAGTGTCTTGAACAACGTAGAACTTTTTTTCTATCTCACAAAGTTACCTGGGCTAGTGTGGTACACTGCTTCATGAAGACACATAAGGAGTAGGTTCTTTTTCTCATCTTGTTCCCCTAAATCATGTCAACAGGATCTGTCTTTCAGTGGTTCTTTGTGTTGCCTTTATCCTCTCCTAATGGTAAGGATGAATGTGGTAGAATCTCTGACATACAGAAAATTTTCTTGACAGCAGAAAATCCAGTGGAAAAATGAAGATAGCTCTCCTACCATAGTCCCAGAAAAATTTTTATTTATTTTGTTTATGTCTATCTCTGATGTGTTGATTTTAGCCAGAGCATGAGATGAATTGACCTACTTACACCAATTGCCCCTCAAGGGTAGAGACAACTGTAGTTAAACCATAATGACTGAGAGCTGAAGAGGAGTAATCCTTTAATAGAAAATCATAGTATTATTGCTGGAAGGAAGGAGAAATTGGTACTGGAGAGATAAAAAGAATTCCATTAAAATTATTATTGTGAAGGATATCTATGCCAAAACTGCTATGATAAAATTTTTGTAATATCTCAGCTTCTGTCAGGGGTTAACTGAGTGTTTGCCCCTTATTGATGAAAGAAATGTCAGCTACTTCATCACAAAGTCCAAGATGGAAACATCACTTTGAAATCACTGAGATAGTCTTTAAAAGAGTAAGAATAGAGTCTAAAAAAGTAGAGATTATATCTTGGAATCATTTGGGGGAAATCCTAGGCTTGACTGTAGTCAGCCCTAATTATCCGAAGGAAGTTGGACTTTAAGAAGATCACTGTATTTCAAAGATTTAAAAGAAAAAAATATCTCTGGAGGTGAAGAAAGAAGAAATCAATATGATCATTCTGTAACTCTAAGTAGACAGATACTACAATCAGTTTTGATACAATTTTCCTAGAAGGTCTTCTCAGAAAAGTAGTTGGGAACTGAAAGAGCTGATTATAAAGATCTGGGACTTTGGAAGCCCAACTGTATAACAGAATTGGCTGATCTTAGTGGTAAAGGAGTAGGTTTAATCATCTTCCCAAGAATTCCTAAAGCTTGAGCAGGGAATAAGAAGGTTTATTCTGCAAAACAAAATTATCTATCTGCTTATACAGGTTTAGGCTTTAAAAGTGACTCTAGCAGTAAAATTATCTAGATTCTGTTCTCTCTGCTTGTTGTAAAGGAACTATCCCAGTTTTTCAAAAGGCACTGGTTAGGGGCAATAAAGCATGATTCTTCGGTTTTTCTCTTACTGGGGGATACTTTAGCAGCAATAAACTTATGCAGCTGCTTAGGCTGTAGAAAGGGAGAGGGGATGGAATGACACATGCCAGAATTGTGGTTGTAAGAACAAGAACATACTTAACTTTCTTGTTTAAACTTATCTAGTACAATCTTTAAGAACTTTTGATACATTTAGTTTATCAAGAGTAAGAGCCAGAACAAAGTATGCCACTATTAGGAGGCAAGACTCCCCATTCACCTTTAATGCTTTGCAAATTCATCGTTCTAGGTGCTAACAGATCCAGTTGTATATATTGCATTCTCTTATTCACTCAGTAGACTGTGAAATCTACTTTTCCCCCTCCCCACTTCTCTTCAATGTGTTCTTTTTGAAAAAACAATGACAACAACAACAAAGCAAAGCAGATCATAAAACTCTAAAATACTTATTATGTTTCAGCCCTTAATTGCTGGGTATTGACCAGTGGAAAGGTAAAAAGAGACCTGAGAAAATAACAGTGGCAGTGAACTTCTCTAGGTCTATCTCACTTCTAGTTCCATTTCTGTTTGAGTACAGGAATCAGGAAGGGCAAGCTCTTCAGTGATTAAGTCCAGGGGAAATGAACATGGAAAATTCACATGAGTTCCTAAAGTTTTGCCCAGTTACGTCACACATTACTGCTGATTCTATATTATTAGCCAAAGAAACTCATATGGTGCACTGCAAGGTTAGAAAATATAACTCTGTCATGTGCTTAGAAGAACCACACTGGGATATATATGAAGAGTCCTGATTACTTCCATAAAAAACAAAAGAACTTATGAACTCTAAGTAGTGTGATTTTTTAATTAAAAATTAAAAACAATTTTTTTTCTGAAAGATAATGTGTTCATTGCTGAACCGATTTGATGGTAGGAAAAACCCAGTAGAGGGACGCCTGGGTGGCTTGGTGGTTGGGCGTCTGCCTTTAGCTCAGGGCATGGTCCCGGAGTTCCGGGATTGGGTCCCGCATCGGGCTCCCTGTGTGGAGTCTGCTTCTCCCTCTGCCTCTTTCTCTGTCTCTCTCATGAATAAATAAATAAAATCTTAAAAAAAAAAAAAAAAAAAAAAGGAAAAACCCAGCAGAAGTATCTCACCACGTACGGTTGAAAATAATTAGTGAAAATGTGAGGTATCTGGAAGACAGATCCAGGATAGTTATTTGGAAATAAGAAGAGTTTCACAAATAGAAATTAGATACAGAATTGATAATCACACAAGTACTGCTTCTTTTTTTTTTTTAAGTTTTAGTTAACATAAAGTACAATATTGGTTTCTGGAGTAGAATTCAGTGATTCATCATTTACATACAACACCCATTGCTCATATTCTTTGTTTTTTGGGTGTTGAGTTTGGTAAGTTCTTTATAGATTTTGGATACAAACCCTTTAACAAACATGCCATTAGCAAGTATCTTCTCTCATTCTGTAAGCTGCCTTTTAGTTTTGTTGATTGCTTCCTTTGCTGTACAGAGAAGCCTTTTATCTTGATGAAGTCCCAATAGTTTGTTTTTGCTTTTGTTTCCCTTGACTCAGGCAACATGTCTAGTAAGAAGTTGCTACAGCTGATGTGAAAGAGGTTACTGCTTGTGTTCTCCTCTAGAATTTTGATGGTTTCCTGTTTCACATTGAGGTCTTCCATCCATTTTGAATTTATTTTTCTGTATGGTGTGAGCAAGTGGTCCGGTTTCATTCTTTTGCATTTTGCTGTCCAGTTTTCCCAACACCATTTGTTGAAGAGACTGTCTTTTTTCATTGGGTATTCTTTCCTGCTTTGTTGAAGATTAGTTGATCATATAGTTGTGGGTCCATTTCTGGATTCTCTATTCTGTTCCATTGATCAATGTGTCCATTTTGGTGCCAGTACCATACTGTCTTGATGATCACAGCTTTGTAATAGAGCTTAAAATCTGGAATTGTGATACCTCCTGCTTTGTTTTTCTTTTTCCAGATTGTTTTGGCTACTTGGGGTCTTTTGTGGCTCCATACAAATTTTAGAATTGCTTGTTCTAGCTCTGTGAAAAATGCTGATGGTATTTTGATAGGGATTGCGTTAAGTGTATAGATTGTTTTGGGTAATATAGACATTCTAACAATGCTTGCTCTTCTAATCCATGATCATGGAATGTCTTTCCATTTCTTTGTGTCATCTTCAGTTTCTTTCATAAGAGTTCTTTAGTTTTTAGAGTATAAATCTTTTACCTCTTTGGTTAGGTTTATTTCTAGGTATCATATAATTTTTGGTGCAATTATAAATGGGATCAATTCCTTGATCCATTTATCTGCTTCTTCATTATTGGTAGATAGAAATGCAACAGATTTCTGTATGTTACTTTTATATCCTGTGATATCACTGGATTTCACTGGATTTGTGGATTTGTGTATCTATGCAAGCAATTTTTTGGTAGAGTCTTTCAGCTTTTCTAAATAAAGTATCATGTTGTCTGTGAATAGTGAGAGTTTAAAATTTGTATGGAAGAGTTAAAAGTTAAAATAAGAGCAGAGAAACCTCATTAAAGATCAATTCTTACTATAAAACCATTGTAAGAAAGTGTTGGCATAGCAACAGAAAAAAGACCAGTGGAAGAGAATAAAGTTCAGGAGACAAAACCTAGCATATATAAGAACTTAAGTTAACATTTAAATTTATAAGGAGAAGAACAATTGTGATAGATGGCTAGTAGTGCCCTAATATTCTTTTTTTTTTTCTTTTTTTTTTTAGGATTTTATTTATTTATCTGATAGAGTGTATAAGCAGAGGAAACAGCATAGGGAGGGAGAGGCAGGCTTCTTCTGGGCAGGGAGCCTAATGTGGGGCTCCCTCCCAGGACCCTGGGATCATGACCTGAGCTGAAGACAGATGTGTAACCAACTGAGCCACCCAGGTGCCCCTTTTCCATTTTCATATTCATAGAATTTTATCTGGGTAGGGTACATGAGCCACTAGCTAAAGATTACATTTTTCAGACTCTGTATCTAGGTATGATTATGTGACTAAATACTGTTAAGAGGGAAGAAAGAAAGAAAGTGGAGGTGAGGTGCTGATATGTACCATTTCTGGATCTTGTCCTTTGAATGATTGAATGTGTGCCCTCATGTTTTTCCCTGCTTGGTATCTGGAACCTCCTGACTAAGACATGGATGCTGTGTGATGAGGGTGGTGAAACTGCTTCCTCATACCTGAATTAGATTGAATGTTAGTTCTTGAACTAGTAAATGGTTAGTTTAATAAATGATGTGGGCTTTTTTTTTTTTTTTTTTTTTTTTACTGGAGGATAATTGAGATATATACTTCATTATATGTGAAATAAATTTTGGTTATATTTAAAAGGTAATGCTTGATTAAATATCTGGGTATTAATGGCCTAACCAAGTTGACACAAAATTAACCATCACAATGACCTAGGATTTGATACTCTAATTTACTTTCTAAATATTTTACCATTTTCCAAAATCAATATGATAATGATTATTTACCTTTATGATAGAAAAAAGCTTGTAAACACATTTTAAAATTCAGGGCCTCAGGTTCTGGCACTTTTCCTAATTTCCCAATGCCTCCTTAACCATTTCCGTAGCTCTTCTCACTTCCTGCTTTCTGTCCTTGTTGTCTATGTCCAATATGTGTCTTCCTCTGCTAATTGTTAAACTCTTAGAGGTAAGCAACCAAGTCTTGCTAAACTTTTTGAATTTCACTCAATCATAGAAAGCTTTCTCAATAAGTAACTGTTTTCATATTAAATTAAATTAAGAACTTTCAGTGTTACCTCCTGTAGGAGATAATCTTCAAAGGAATTTTAGGAACTGGGATTTTAGTTAATGACAGAAGGAAGATGTGGAGGCAGTGAGAAACTGCATTCATTTTAGCCCCAGGAAGTATGCTCATTCCTAAGGAGCACCCTGCAGAGAGGCATAGTTGTGGGTAAGTGTAGGGAGCTTGTGTTCCAGCTTCTTTGCAAAATCAGCTTAATAAGATTTTCTCACTTCTGTTGAAATTGTTTAATAATTATGTCAGCACTTGGATTTTCTCTAATGCTTTCTGCAATTCCTTTGAGTTTTAATTTATTCTTCTCTTATACTTCTTGCTAACTGTAATGTTGGTGTATCTGCTTTGCTTATTTCTGATAAGCTCCTATAAATGAATGGAGTTTCTATAAACTAAATCCATCTTGCTTTGATTTCCAATATAAGTTTGGAAATAATTTTCCAAAGGTGAAAAATGCTGCTCTTAAGACACAATTAAAATTTAACTTTAAAGTGATGCCAATTCCTTGATTTATAAATAAAATATGTGATGACAATGACGGTAGTACTATGTTGTGATAAAGAACTTAAACTCTACCAAACATAAAAGAAACTGATTTTTGGAATATCTAAAGGAGAAAACAAAGATACTTTAAGTGTTGTCTGGCCCTTGAAACTTGGTTGATGGTTCTCTCTTTCTTGAGGAGCTTCTCTTCTGTGGTATCTTAGATGCTTGGGATTCTAAGGAACTGTATGTATGTGTGTATATATTTAGTAAACTCTTTGAAGTGATTTTAGGTTTACAGAGAAGTTGCATAAATGGTGCAGAGGGCTCTGGAACCCCTCACTCAGTTTTTCCTGATGCCAGTCTCTCAGGTTTCTATGGTGCTTTTGTCACACCATGTAAGCTGCATTGGTCCATTGACTGATGCAAGGCTCTTTCCCCCAGGCCTGGCCCAGCCAACCTCCATGTCACACTTAGCAGTTCTTCTGAGCCTACTCTTGGCTGTTTCTCAATGAGCCTCAATCAGGGCCTGTCTGATGTAAGGCAAGGTTCTGGACTTTCAGGCAGAAGACTACAGAGATGACTGCACTTCTTGTCATATCATAGTGGGAGTATGCATTATTTTGTTACTGGGATGCTAGCCCATGGCTCCTCTGCAGCCACAGTGGCATCCATTCTTTCTCCAAAATGGTGTGGGAGATTCTAAGGAACTTTAGAAGTCACTTACTCCAAAATCCCACTGAAAGCAAGAATTTTTCCATTTTATCCTATATAGTGATGTTCTAGTCTCTGACCAAACACCACTGGTGACAGAAGGTGAAATTGGTAAACAAATCTTTTCCTCTCATATACCCCAGGTATTTTTCAAACTACTGCCTCTATGCTGTCTCAGAGGGGCTGAATTTCTGATAAGACAAATGCAAATATGGCCTATCATGGTGCTGGTGGAAGGTTACTGGCAGGCATTATAGGCAGACAGCCTTCATGAATGCTGCACAGCTGAACTCTTAAGGTTTCTGGAAGAATCTATAAATAACTGAAATGGTTTTCGCAGATGATTCAGTGAGCTCATTCAATCAGCTAATCTCAGTTTATCCAAAGAAAAGAAAAACTAAACTCACTGTTCCCCAATTGTCTATTTTTCTCTCTCCCCTTTTCCTTCTCTCTTTTTAAATCCTAGTTTAGTCTTTTCATGTCAGCCATCAGAGTGGCCTGACTATTCCCTACATGGACTACTTTTCTCTACTGCCATGCAGTTTTTCCTCTATTTCCTAACTTTTAAATTTTGCTTCCTCCTCTTCCTCATTCCAGATCAGGAACGTTCCAGCTGCATGCCTAATCATCATCATCATCACCATCATCACCATTGCATATTGATGACCACCAGCACCAGCACCAGCAGCAGCACTATCATTACCATCATCATTACTACCATTTAGTGCCAGTGATAGCAAAAAATACATCTAATTCTTATAATACCATCAAAAAAGTATTGTAATTCCCCTTTGAGGAAATGAGGTCAAATAATTTGCTCAGAGTTATACATTTCTTAAGTTACAAAACCACGATTTAAACCTAGCATTGTTCTTGGTTTTTCTCTTGCTGATATGATGAATCACATTGACTGTTTTACGGGTACATCAGGGAAATACGAATCAAAACCACAATGAGATACCACCTCACACCAGTGAGAATGGGGAAAATTAACAAGGCAGGAAACAACAAATGTTGGAGAGGATGCGGAGAAAAGGGAACCCTCATACACTGTTGGTGGGAATGTGAACTGGTGCAGCCACTCTGGAAAACTGTGTGGAGGTTCCTCAAACAGTTAAAAATATACCTGCCCTACGACCCAGCAATTGCACTGTTGGGGATTTACCCCAAAGATACAAATGCAATGAAACGTTGGGACACCTGCACCCTGATGTTTATAGCAGCAATGGCCACGATAGCCAAACTGTGGAAGGAGCCTCGGTGTCCAACGAAAGATGAATGGATAAAGAAGATGTGGTTTATGTATACAATGGAATATTACTCAGCTATTAGAAATGACAAATACCCACCATTTGCTTCAACGTGGATGGAACTGGAGGGTATTATGCTGAGTGAAGTAAGTCAGAGAAGGACAAACATTATATGTTCTCATTCATTTGGGGAATATAAATAATAGTGAAAGGGAATATAAGGGAAGGGAGAAGAAATGTGTGGGAAATATCAGAAAGGGAGACAGAACGTAAAGACTGCTAACTCTGGGAAACGAACTAGGGGTGGTAGAAGGGGAGGAGGGCGGGGGGTGGGAGTGAATGGGTGACGGGCACTGGGGATTATTCTGTATGTTAGTAAATTGAACACCAATAAAAAATAAATTAAAAAAAATAAAAAAAAATAATAAACCTAGCATTGTTTGATTTCAAAGCCCAAATTGTTTTCTACTGTGCCATAGCGTTTTCAAGATTCTCTTTGGAACAATCAACAAAACTAAAAGGCAACCTATGAAATGAGAGAAAATATATACTAATGACATATCTGATAAAGGGTTAGTATCTAAAATATATAAAGAACTTATACAACTCAACACCCAAAAACCAAATAATTCAATTAAAAAAATGGGCAGAAGACATGAACAAACATTTCTCCAAAGATACACAGATGGCCAACAGGCACATGAAAAGATGTTCGTCATCACTTACCATCAGGGAAGTACAATCAAAACTACAATGAGATATCACCTCACATCTGTCAGAACGGCCAAAATCAAAACCACAAAAACAACGGGTGTTGGTGAGTATGTGAAGAAAAAGGAACACTTGGGCATATTCCTTGCTGGTGGGAAGCAAAATTCTTGATGCATATTTTCTATTCCTTGAGTATCTTAAATATGTTGATTCATTTTTCTATAGTAAAGTTTTGTTTTCAAAATCTGGTGTCAATTTAATTGTCTTTACTATATATGTGAATTGACCTTATTGTCTGGAAGCCTATAGTACTTTTTCAATTTACCATTAAAGTTTAATATTTTTACTAGAATATGTCCTAATAATGACCACTCTAAGTAAGTTTTTCCAGGTAAACTGTATATGTCTTAGGTATTTAATTCCAAATATTTTATTTCAGAAGGTTTTTTTAAATATGCATTTATTTTGACTGCCATGGCACGGATAACTGAAGAGCAAGAAGAAGGAAATTACAGTACTTCAGATCAAAGTTGATGGGGGTCTAATACTAAGGAGATGGTGAAATAGATATTGACAACAGTTGGATTTAGGGTTTTTTAATTCAAAGTATTGTGTTTGGATTATGAGAGAATGAGATGCAAAAGAAATGATTCAAAGGTGTTTATACTGAGAAGTAGTATGAGGTTGATGCCATTTTTTGAGAAGGGCAGGTCTTGGGATACATTAGGTTCAAGAGTATAATCAGGTCTTCAGTTTTAGATATGTTAAGTATTGGGGCTCTATTTGGAACTATTGAATAACAAGTTGGATATATAGCTTTTTTTAAGTTTAGGGAAGGGCTGGTATTTAAGATGTAAAGCATTACAAAAAAATTATTACATTTATTTCTGGGGATGATGGTGGAGTAGGAGTATCTTGGGCTCACCTTATCCTAGATAACACCCACTTCAGTATAAATAATCCAGAAAATAATAATCCAGTATAAATAATCCAGACATGAAGACTGGTAGAACAGACTCTCCACAGCTAAATATTGAGAATAGGCCACACTGAAGAGAGTAGGAAGGGCAGAGACATGGTCAGGAATCAAAGGGACCCATGGGATAGTCTGTGGGAAGGAGGGATATAGTGGGTATGGAGAGAGGAGGGGAACAGATCCTCACACCAGGCTCCCAGGCATGGGAGGCCTGTCTTGGAAAAATGAAACCCTATAACATTTGGATTTGAAAAACCAAAGGCCCCTAACTTCATGAATTCTTACTATCAATGGATCTTAACACCTGCAACTTTAAAAATCAGCTGATTGGCTCTGGGAGAGCTGAGAGTGCAGTAGAAAACTGAGTCCCTGACCTTAAGGAGACAATATAACAAACCGCTCCACTGAGATACAGCATAGAAGCAGCAGTTTGAAAAACTCCTGGGATATACAGAGAAATATATTTTTTTACTATTCTCAGAGCATGTGCTATAGGGGCAGGGATCTTTGGGCAACTTCTCTAAGAACAAAAGAGTTGATCTGATGGACGCCATTTCTGTCCTCTGCCTGTTTGTCCCCACTACGGACAAACTACAAGAACCAATGCAACATGAACACTCTCTACTAGCACCCACCCTCTTGTTCAGGAGAACCTGGCACACCCCTTCCATCCTGGCCTGGACAAGAGTTTTCCTGGGTGGCTACAAGCCCCCTCCTGTAGCAGACCAGTGGGGACCTTGCCGGCAATGCACACCCTGTCCCTGCAGTCTCCTACCATATCATATATACATATATACAAGCACACAAAAAGCAAAGAGAACCATTGCAGACAACTAGACTGAAGGCAAATGTGACTCAGCCACAACAGTAAGGTGCATGCAGGAGACAGTCCTGAAGCACCAGGTTCTCATGAACAGGGGACAGAAGATGGAGCTGACCTAGTTAACACACAAAAATAGACACAGAGTTAGACAAAATAAGGAGAAGAGTATGTCCCAAATGAAAGAATAGAACAAATTCACAGCAAGAGAGCTAGATGAAATGGCGATAGGTAATATGCCTGATAAAGATCATAAAAATATGATCATTTCAAGTAATGATCATAAAGATACTCACTGGGCTTAAGAGTAGAGGACCTCAATGAGTCCCTCAACAAAGAGTAAGAAAACATAAAAAAATAACCAATCAGAAAGGAAGAACTCAACAACTGAAAATAAAATAAAAATACACTAGATGGAATAAATAGACTAGAGGAAGCAGAGGAATGGATCAACAACCTGAAGGACATAGTAATCCAAAAACAAGCTGAACTGGAGAGAGAAAAAAATAGTAACAAAAAATGAAAATAGGCTTAGGGAACTCAGTAACACCATCAAGTGTAGTAGCATTTACATTATAGGGATTCCAAAGAAAGGAGAAAAGGGAGTAGAAAATTTATTTGAAGAACAAAAGCTGAAAACTTCCTGAATCTCAGGAAGGAAACAGAAAACCAGATCCAGAAGGTACAGAGAGCCCCCAACAAAACCATTCTAAGACATGTAGTAACTAAAATGGAAAAAAAAAATGTTTTTTAAAAGCAGCAAGAGAAAGAAAACCATTACGTACAAAGGAAACCCTATAAGGCTATCAGTGGATTTTTTTCAGCAGAAACTTTACAGGCCAGCTATGAGGGGCATGGCACGATATATTCAAACTTCTGAAAGAAATCAAAACAAAACAAAAAACTACAAGCAAGAATACTCTAGTCAGCAAAGCTATCATTCAGAATAGAGAGGTAAAGAGTACTCCAGACAAACAAGTTAAAGGAATTCATGATCACTAAACCACCCCTACAAGAAATGTTAAGGGGACTCTTTGAGTGGAAAAGAAATGCCATAAGCAAAAAAAGTAGGAAGCACAAAAATAATAAAATTAATGATATCCATAAAAATCAAAATTTTATTCACAGAGTAAAAGGATGTAAAATATTACCTGATATACCAAAAGTGTGAGGGTGAAAAAGAGTAAAAATTTAGTGCTTATAGAATGGGTTCAAATTTAAGTGACCATAAACTTAATATAGACTCCTATATGCATAAGATGTTATATACATACTTAATGGTACCAACAAATAAAAATCCAGTAATAGATATGCAGAAAACAAAGAGAAAGGAACCCAAGTATTTCACTAAAGAAAGTCAGCCAACCATGAGAGAAGAGAGCAAGAGAATAAAGGAACAGAGATATACAAAAACAGCCATAAAAAGTGACCAAAAAAAAAAAAAGTAACCAAATGACAATAAATACATATTTATCAATAATTGCCTTGAATGTAATGGACTAAACACTCCAAACAAAAAACATAGGATGATGGAATGGATAAAAAATAAGACCTGTTTATATGCAGCCTATAAGAAACTCATTTCAGACCTAGACACATGCAGATTGAATGTGAAAGGATGTACAAACATTTAGCATGCAAATGGAAATGCAAAGAAAGCTGGAGTAGCAATCCTTATAACAGACAAAATAGACTTTCAAACAAACACTGTAACAAGAGACAAAGAAGGATACTACATAATCATATACCTTGATATAGGGAGCTAATGAGCTTCTTGTTGATATGAATCATTAGCCAGGATTTGAAATGATGGTGCCTTTATTGCTAATGATAATAAAGATAATAATGTCTGTGTCATATGTGAGAAAGAAATACTGTGATAATATATATTTTTAAATTTGATTTTATAACTTTTGCTTATTTTGAATTTGATTTATCTGATATAATTCTTAATTGAAAATGGAGAATGCCATACCAGTAAAATATCATCTATTTGAATTAACATCACAGATGTGGAACCAATTGAGAAAAAGAGTCAATCTGAATTAGTATAAAGCATAGAAATTTTTAAAACAAAGAAATACATGCTTCCAAATATATTAGCAATTAACTACTAAGTATTTTTCAAGTAGAGGCTTCAGTATCAATTTTAATTGAAATCTTACATTTGTGTGAGAATAATCTTTAAATTATGACAATTTAAGTTTGCTCCTAGTAAATTTGATACAGTTCATGGTAAATTATTACAGAGTTTGAGATTACAGTTGGCTCTCTAAAAAAAAAAAACATATATATATATATATATATATATATGTTCTCTTTATATGTAATGTATTCTGTATATTCAATATCAGTTTAGTGAAGTCACATCTTTTAATCTAATTAGCTTGCATTATGATTTTAGAGACTTAATCTTAAAACAGAATTTGATAACTCTTGTAAGCCAACAGAGAATTGTCTTCTCCCCATTTATCCTAGGGATTTTCTTTTATTTTTTAACTACTTTATTCGGGTATGCGTGACATACAAAAGTCTACATATTTAATATATACAACTTGGAGCTAAGTAAACACCCATTAAACCATCACCACAGTCTCTGCGATAAACATATTAATAACCTCTGAAAGTTGTTTCCTATCCCCTTTATTCATGATATCTTGATTCAAGAATATTTTATACAATGGTCATGGGCTTAATAGATTCCCCCAATAAGCTCACTGCCTTCATAAGTTTAATGTGCCAAATTCTGTGACAGCGTGTTCCGCCTATTTGTGGAAAGATACTCTCTTTCAGAATACCTCTTACAAGGTGGGAGTTTTGAATCAATCCTTCATCAATGTGGTCTCCTATATCTTATATTTCAGGAGAATTTGATATTTTTGAAGTTGGAATACACTTTTTCTAGTTTTGGTTGCTGCTATAGATTTCCTCTTATTTCTGGGATAGATTCTGTTTCTCAAATTAATATTCAACCTATGTCTTTCAAAATTGAATTTGAAGTTAGTTACAGAAGATATGTGCAATAAGACATGTCTAAGTAGTAATATGTTTACTCTTTTCAAAGTTCAATATTAAGCTAAATCAACCAAAGAGTCTCAGGTTTGTTGATGTACATATTTATCCTTTGTCAATGTGTAAGCCTAAGTCAGTATAATAGTTCCTTAGAAACATTCAGGCACTTAGGATCATTAATAAAACTGAATATATTGTCTAAATGTTTAATAAAATTGTATACTTTTACTTAATTTAGTATTTAATATCAGTAAACGACCCCTGAAAAAAGAACATATGAAAACACATTTCATGTCATATGACTCTTGAATTGATTCACTTTTTCTTTTTCCTAATATGTAAGACTGCTAAAAGCTATAAACTCATGTATATTAACAAGATTCACATGGAATGTACATTTTCTATTTGTTTCCTCGTGTCAATAAGATATAGGAAAAAATTTTCTTCCTATTCTATAGCTGATTTCTTTTTGTAATTGTTAAGCAGTTTTCTTTTTTAATAATAAATTTATTTTTATTGGTGTCCAATTTACCAACATACAGAATAAAACACAGTGCTTATCCCATCAAGTGCCCCCCTCAGTGCCCACCACCGAGTCACCCCCACCCCCTGCCCTCCTCCCCTTCCATCACCCCTAGTTCGTTTCCCAGAGTTAGGAGTCTTCCATGTTCTGTCTCCCTTTCTGATATTTCCTACCCATTTCTTCTCCTTTCCCCTCTATTCCCTTTCACTATTATTTATATTCCCCAAATGAATGAGACCATATAATGTTTGTCCTTCTCCGATTGACTTACTTCACTCAGCATAATACCCTCCAGTTCCATCCACATCGGAGCAAACGGTGGGTATTTGTCATTTCTAATGGCTGAGTAATATTCCATTGTGTACATAGACCACATCTTTTTTATCCATTCATCTTTCGATGGACACCGAGGCTCCTTCCACAGTTTGGCTATTGCTGCTAGAAACATCGGGGTGCAGGTGTCCCAACCTTTCATTGCTACTGTTGCTTTGGGGTAAATCCCCAGCAGTGCAATTGCTGGGTCGTAGGGCAGGTCTATTTTTAACTCTTTGAGGAACCTCCACACAGTTTTCCAGAGTGGCTGCACCAGTTCACATTCCCACCAACAGTTTTAGAGGGTTCCCATTTCTCCGTATCCTCTCCAACATTTGTGGTTTCCTGTCTTGTTAATATTCCCCATTGTCACTGGTGTGAGGTGGTATCTCATTGTGGTTTTGATTTGTATTTCCCTGATGGCAATTGATGCGGAGCATTTTCTCATGTGCGTGTTGGCCATGTCTATGTCTTCCTCTGTGAGATTTCTGTTCATGTCTTTTATGCATTTCATGATTGAATTTTTTTCTTCTTTGCTGTTGAGTTTAATAAGTTCTTTATAGATCTTGGAAACTAGCCCTTTATCTGATACATCATTTGCAAATATCTTCTCCCATTCTGTAGGTTGTCTTTTAGTTTTGTTGACTGTATCCTTTGCTGTGCAAAAGCTGCTTATCTTGATGAAGTCCCAGTAATTCATTTTTGCTTTTGTTTTTTTTGCCTTCGTGGATGTATCTTGCAAGAAGTTACTCTGGCCGAGGTCAAAAAGGGTGTTGCCTGTGTTCTCTAGGATTTTGATGGAATCTTGTCTCACAGTTAGATCTTTTATCCATTTTGAGTTTATCTTTGTGTATGGTGAAAGAGAGTAGTCTAGTTTCATTCTTCTGCATGTGGATGTCCAATTTTCCCAGCACCATTTATTGAAGAGACTGTCTCTTCCAGTGGATAGTCTTTCCTCCTTTATCGAATATTAGTTGACCATAAAGTTCAGGGTCCACTTCTGGATTCTCTATTCTGTTCCATTGACCTATGTGTCTGTTTTTGTGCCAGTACCACACTGTCTTGATGACCACAGCTTTGTAGTACAACCTGAAATCTGGCATTGTGATGCCCCCAGCTATGGTTTTCTTTTTTAAAATTCCCCTGGCTATTCGGGGTCTTTTCTGATTCCACACAAGTCTTAAAATAATTTGTTCTAACTCTCTGAAGAAAGTCCATGGTATTTTGATAGGGATTGCATTAAACGTGTATATTGCCCTGGGTAACATTGACATTTTCACAATATTAATTCTGCCAATCCATGAGCATGGACTATTTTTCCATCTCTTTGTGTCTTCCTCAGTTTCTTTCAGAAGTGTTCTATAGTTTTGAGGGTATAGATCCTTTACCTCTTTGGTTAGGCTTATTCCTAGGTATCTTATGCTTTTGGGTGCAATTGTAAATGGGATTGACTCCTTAATTTCTCTTTCTTCAGCCTCATTGTTAGTGTATAGAAATGCCACTGACTTCTGGTCATTGATTTTGTATCCTGCCACACTGCCAAATTGCTGTATGAGTTCTAGCAATCTTGGGGTGGAGGCTTTTGGGTTTTCTATGTAGAGTATCATGTCATCAGCGAAGAGGGAGAGTTTGACTACTTCTTTGCCAATTTGAATGCCTTTAATGTCTTTTTGTTGTCTGATTGCTGAGGCTAGGACTTCCAGTACTATGTTGAATAGCAGTGGTGAGAGTGGACATCCCTGTCTTGTTCCTGATCTTAGGGGAAAGGCTCCCAGTGCTTCCCCTTTGAGAATTATATTTGCTGTGGGTTTTTTGTAGATGGCTTTTAAGATGTTGAGGAATGTTCCCTCTATTCCTACACTCTGAAGAGTTTTAATCAGGAATGGATGTTGTATTTTGTCAAATGCTTTCTCTGCATCTATTGAGAGGGTCATATGGTTCTTGGTTTTTCTCTTGCTGATATGATGAATCACATTGATTGTTTTACAAGTGTTGAACCAGCCTTGTGTCCCGGGAATAAATCCTACTTGGTCATGGTGAGTGATTTTCTTAATGTATTATTGGATCCTATTGGCTAGTATCTTGTTGAGAATTTTTGCATCCATGTTCATCAGGGATATTGGTCTGTAATTCTCCTTTTTGGTGGGGTCTTTGTCTGGTTTTGGAATTAAGGTGATACTGGCCTCATAGAACGATTGGAAGTACTCCATCTCCTTCTATCTTTCCAAACAGCTTTAGGAGAATAGGTATAGTTTCTTCTTTAAACATTTGATAGAATTCCCTAGGGAAGCCATCTGGCCCTGGACTTTTGTGTCTTGGGAGGTTTTTGATGAGTGCTTCAATTTCCTCCCTGGTTATTGGCCTGTTCAGGTTTTCTATTCTTCCTGTTCCAGTTTTGGTAGTTTGTGGCTTTACAGAAATGCGTCCATTTCTTCTAGATTGCCTAAATTATTGGTGTATAGCTGTTCATAATATGTTTTTAAAATCGTTTGTATTTCCTTGGTGTTGGTAGTGATCTCTCCTTTCTCATTCATGATTTTATTAATTTGAGTCTTCTCTCTCTTCTTTTTAATAAGGCTGGCTAATGGTTTATCTATCTTATTAATTCTTTCAAAGAACCAACTCCTGGTTTTGTTAATCTGTTCCACAGTTCTTCTGGTCTTGATTTCGTTGAGTTCTGCTTGAATCTTTATTAACTGTCTTCTTCTGCTGGGTGTGTAGGATCTATTTGCTGTTTTTTCTCTAGCTTCTTTAGGTGTAAGGTTAGCCTTTGTATTTGAGTTCTTTCCAGTTTTTGAATGGATGCTTGTGTTGTGATGTATTTCCCCCTTAGGACTGCTTTTGCTGCATCCCAAAGATTTTGAACGGTTGTATCTTCATTCTCATTAGTTTCCATGAATCTTTTTAATTCTTCCTTAATTTCCTGGTTGACCCTTTCATCTTTTAGCAAGATGGTCCTTAACCTCCACGTGTTTTAAGTCCTTCCAAACTTCTTGTTGTGATTTAGTTAGTTATTTCAAGGCATTATGGTCTGAGAATATGCAGGGGACGATCCCAATCCTTTGGTATCAGTTAAGACCTGATTGGTGACCCAGTATGTGGTCTATTCTGGAGAAAGTTCCGTGTGCACTTGAGAAGAATGTGTATTCAGTTGAGTTTGGATGTATAGTTCTGGAGACATCTGTGAAATCCATCTGGTCCAGTGTATCATTTAAAGCTCTCGTTTCTTTAGAGATGTGTTTAGAAGACCTACTGAGTGTAGAAAGAGCTAGAGTGAAGTCACCAAGTATAAGCATATTATTATCTAAGTATGTCTTAATTTTGGTTATTAATTGATATATTTGGCAGCTCCCCCATTCGCGGCATATATATTGATGATTGTTGAGTCCTCTTGTTGGATAAATCCTTTAAATATGATATAGTGTCCCTCTTCATCTCTCACTACAGTCTTTGGGGTAAATTTTAGTTTATCTGATATAAGGATGGCTACCCCTGCTTTCTTTCAAGGACCATTTGAATGGTAAATGGTTCTCCCAACCTTTTATTTTCAGGCTGTAGGTGTCCTTCTGTCTAAAATGAGTCTCTTGTAGACAGCAAATAGATGGGTCCTGCTTTTTTATCCAGTCTGACACCCTGCACCTTTTGATGGGGTCATTAAGCCCATTCACGTTCAGAGTTACTATTGAAAGATAAGAGTTTAGTGTCATCATGATATCTATTCAGTCCTTGTTTTTGTGGATTGTTCCATTGGACCTCTTCTTAAAGGAGAATTTTAAGAGTCCCCCTTAAAATTTCTTGCAGAGCTGGTTTGGAGTCACATATTCTTTCAGTTCCTGCCTGTCTTGGAAGCTCTTTATCTCTCCTTCCATTTTGAATGGGAGCCTTGCTGGATAAAGTATTCTTGGCTGCATGTTCTTCTCATTTAGGACCCTGAATATATCCTGCCAGCCCTTTCTGGCCTGCCAGGTCTCTGTGGAGAGGTCTGCTGTTACCCTACTCCTCCCCATTAAAGTCAGGGATTTTTTGTCTCTTGCTGCTTTAAGGATCTTTATCTTTGGAATTTGCAAGCTTAATAACTATTAAATGTCGAGGTGTTGAACGGTTTTTCTTGATTTGGGGGGGGGGGGGAATCTCTCTATTTCATGGATCTGAAATGCCTGTTTCCCTTCCCAGATTAGGAATGTTTTCAGCTATGATTTGTTTAAATACATATTCTGGCCCTCTGTCTCTTTCGGGGCCCTCGGGAACCCCAATTAAATGTAGGTTTTTCTTTCTCAGGCTGTCACTAATTTCCCTTAATCTACCCTCATGGTCTTTTAATTATTTGTCTCTTTTTTCCTCAGTTTCCGTCTTTGCCATCAACTTGTCTTCTATGTCACTCACTCATTCTTCCACCTCGTTAACCCTCGTCGTTAGGACTTCTAGTTTGGATTGCATCTCATTCAATTGATTTTTAATTTCTGCCTGATTAGCTCTAAATTCTGCAGTCATGAAGTCTCTTGAGTCCTTTATGCTTTTTTCTAGAGCCACCAGTAGCTGTATAATAGTGCTTCTGAATTGGCTTTCTGACATTGAATTGTAATCCAGATTTTGTAACTCTGTGGGAGAGAGGACTGTTTCTGATTCTTTCCTTTGACGTGAGGTTTTCCTTCTAGTCATTTTGTTCAGTGCAGAGTGGCCAAAAACAAGTTGTATTAGGAAAAGGAGAAAAAGAGAAAGAAGGAAAGAAAAGAGAAAAAGAGAAGAGAAAAAAGGAAGAAAAAAAAGAGAAGAAAAAGAGAACGAGAAAGAAAAATAATGAAAGGGAAAAAAGGGTGGGGGAAGCAAACAGAAATCAAAAAGAAAAAAAAAAAAACCACGGGGGAGTATCTTCTGTTTCTGTATACTTTAAGTCCCTTGACTTCCTCCGGAACTTGTCCGTCTAGCAGTTCTTCTGGGGGAGGGGCCTGTTGTGCTGATTTTCAGGTGTTAGCACTTGGGGGAGCTGCTCAGCCCCTGCCTGGTGCAGGGCTCAGTGGGGGTTGTTTACCCCGTGAGGCCCCTGGAGGAACAATCGCAATGGCCGGGCCAGCTCTGGAGCCCTGGAGTCAGCCCCCGCAGTAACTCCGGAGCTCTCCGTCTGCAGGGCCTGGAGGCTCCAGGGCGGGGCCGCTGATCTGCTCAGCTCGGGGCAGGAACGTCCTGGCTGTCCTGGGCCCGCCTGGCCTCTGCCTGTCCCGGGGGAGGCCGGATCCTGGGCTGTGTCCCGGCGCCCTGTGCTCCGGGGCCTGCGCTGTTGGATGCGCGCTCCCGGCCGTGCAGCCCCCTCCACGGAGCCGCCGCCCGAGCCCCCCACAGCTGCTCCTGGAACCGCGCAGCCCCCTCCGCACGGAGCCTCTTCCTCCGCCCGAGCCCCTCCGAGCTGCTCCGGGTCCCGCCGTGCGCGCTGCAGCCCTTAGGGAGCTCGGCGCACTCTCCCGGGGCGCAGGTGTCTGTTACTGTCCCAGGGAGCCCGAGGGCATCCTCGCCCTCCTGGGGTCCTGCTCCAACTCCCTGCGAGCCTCTTTCCGCCCGGGAAGGTTGGTGCAGCTCCTGCTCCTCCGGGACGGGGCTCTCCTGTCCTGGGGACACTCGCCCCGGCCTCAGCCTGGCTCCTCACGGGGCCCCTCCCCCTTGGAGGCCTTTTGTTTCTTTATTTCTTTTTCCCCCTCTTCCTACCTTGATAGAAGTGCGAACTCTTCTCACTGTAGGGTTCCAGCTGGTCTCTCTTTAAATCTGAGACCGAATTCGTAGATTTTCAGGATAATTTGAAGGTTATCTAGGTAATTTGGTGGGGACAGGTGATTTGGGGACCCTACTCTTCTGCTGTCTTGCCCCTCCCAGTTTTCTTTTTCTTAAAGGAACTTATTCATTGCCTAGACCCAAAGAATTTTAGGTCAGAAGAGATGTTTGATACCACTTTAAAAAATTTTGTTGGGATCTTTGGGTGGCACATTGGTTTGGCGCCTGCCTTTGGCCCAGGACGCGATCCTGGAGACCCGGATCGAATCCCACATCGGGCTCCCGGTGCATGGAGCCTGCTTCTCCCTCTGCCTGTGTCTCTGCCTCTCTCTCTCTCTCTGTGACTATCATAAAATAAAAATAAATTTAAAAAAATTTTGTTAATAAAGATACTAAGGTGAAATGAGTAGAGTTTGAAGAGGAAATCAAGTCTTGTAATTCAAAGTCCTCAGAACTCTCAATATTATGTAGCTTCAGGTTAAAATAACCTTTGATCAGGATTTCTTCAGTTGTGGTCCTGTTGGGTGTGCAGATGGGCTTCAGGATGTGTATGAACACCTTGGCATTATAGGAAAGTGTGTATGTCTCTATATGTATCTGTGTGTGTACTTGAGTATATTTTTTTTTTCTAGGAATACTTTTCATTAGTTTCTTAAGAGTGTGAATCTCCCAACGTTAATAAATATTGCTGTATATAAACAAAAGATTCCATAATAGATAGTGAAAGTTATAGCAAATTTATCATAATATGGAGGGGGGAGATTTAAATATAGAAAAAGTTCAGAAGGCTCAGTATTCTAAAGTCACATGTTTTTAGATGGGATAATAAAGAGAAACATCATACATACATTAAATACTCCATAGGAATCAATAAATATCTTAGCAGATATTTCTGATGATTAGCTTAGTATTCAATTATATATCTGAAAAAAAATTTCTTAATAAAGAAGTGAACAAAACATTTATGTATCCCCTTTATTAGTTTACAAATTCTGTCCTCTTGTTTTTTATGGACTTATCTACAGTAGGGGATGGTGCTTCTTTAATCTTTTAGCAGGAGAGAGAGAGAAGAGAGAAGGGGGAAGAGAAAAGGAGAGAGAGAAATTTCCTATTTCTTGATCTCTTTTATCCTTTGGTCTCTATGAAAACCTCATGGCTTCAAAGAAAGCAGCAAACAAATGACAAAGAACTTAGTGCATATTAATCCTTCTGGGACAAAGTTTCATAACATATTTGTTATTCACAGTAGATTTCCACCAACAAAAATTTAATCCTCAGTCCTGAATAGTAAACAAGAATTTCTAACCATCTCTTGAGTTATCTTATTCCATAATTCATATTGTGGTAGGTAGTCCATTAACAATGCAAGCTATGCACAGGCATTGGTCAGTGTACACCCGTCATTGAAAATCACTTCTGTTAATATTCCTGCTAGTCAACTTGCATTCATCATTCAACTTTTTAATGCCTGTGTTCTTGTCTCCATTCACTCTAAACTCCATTCTCCCACGTGAAGATCATAATATATGTATATATTGTAAAAATGACCAAAAATGGCTTGTCAACCTTCTCTGGGTCAATAGCATATTATAATTTTCTTATAAAATGCTTCTTAAAAATATTGACTTTAATCCCTTTGCTCCAATTAGAAGGAACAACATCTATCTGAAATATAAATACATTTCATAATGAAAAGTAGCATAAATACAGAAATTCTTTAAAATGATAACATTGTGTTCTAGGCAACATAGGAAGTAATTTTCCAATTAACATTTATAATGCCTTATTTTCTATTCCTCCCTTCATAGTTTACATAACTTACTAAAGTTTCATTTTAAATTTTATAACATTGAAAACATTGAATATAATGATTTTAAAAATTACTGCATTTTTCTGCTTTTTTTACATTTATTTAATTTTATTTAAATTCAATTAATTAACATAAAATGTATTATTGGTTTCTAGAGGTAGATGTCAGTGATTCATCAGTCTTATATAATACCCAGTGCTCATTATATTACGTGCCCTCCTTAATGTTCATCATCCAGTTACCCTGTCCCCCCTCCACTCCCTCCAGTGACCCTTAGTTTGTTTCCTATGATTAAGAGTCTCTTATGGTTTGTCTCTCTTGATTTTGTCTTGTTTTTCCTTCTCTTCCCCTATGATCTTGTGTTTTGTTTCTTAAATTCCGCATATGTGTGAGATCATATAATTGTCTTTCTCTGATTGACTTAGTTTGTTTAGTATTTTCTAGTTCCATCCACGTTGTTGCAAATGGCAAGATTTCACTTTTTTGATGGCTAAGTAGTATTCCATTGTATATATAGATCATATCTTCTTTATCCATTCATCTGCCGATAGACATCTGGGCTCTTTCTGTAAGTTTGGCTACTGTGGATATTGCTGCTATAAATATTGGGGTGCAGGTGCAGAATCACTATCTTTGTATCTTTGAGGTAAATACCCAGTAGTACAATTGCTAGGTTGTAGGGTAGCTCTATTTTCAACTTTTTGAGGAACCCTCATACTGTTTTCCAGAGTGGCTACACCAGCTTGCATTCCCACCAACAATGTTAGATTTCTCCCACATCCTTGCCAACATCTATCTTTTTCTGACTTGTTTATTTTAGCCATTCCGACTGGTGTGAGGTATTATCTCATTGTGTTTTAAATGTTTAATGTGGCAGTAAGAGCTAATACTTCTTAAAGGATTGTATTATGACTAGTGATTTATGTAAATTGTTTCCTTTGAGGTAGGTATCATGGTTTGTAGTTTACTTATTATTTTTCCTTATTATTTACTTATTATTTATTTACTTATCATTTCCTTTTAGGTAGGTATTATGATTTGTAGTTTACTTATTATTTTTATCAGGTTGGAAAACTGAGTCTCAGAGGGACAGATGAAACAGTTTCTCAGTATCCCTCACTGGGGTAGGAGAGGCAGGATGCACTCTCACAGTGGAAACAAGGTCACCTAGAAGTGAAATGCAAAAAAGGTTCTTACCCACATTAACATAAAAGGCAGAACTGTTTATCTGATTAATTCATTAAATTGAGTTTGTTGATGAAATTGGTGCATAGCAGTATGTCAAAAATTCCAGTAATGGGGAATTTATTTTGCCTTATGCTTAATTTCTCACTTCTGTTTATCTTCTCTTCCAGCAAAGATCATCAAGTGGCAAATAGGTCAAAAGCATCTTTATTTGCAAAAGTCCTATAAAGCATGTTTCAGTAATTCATACTGCTAAATTTAACAATGAATCAAAATAAGTCTTAGTATTGATTTAATTTGTTCTTAATCTTGCTTAATGTTGATCACTATATTGGCAACCAGTGTCAGAAGGCAAATGTTAGTGTTTAGTAACATTTTGTTTGTAGAAATATGTATATCACACAGTACAATGCATGATTTTGTAAAATAATTTTATCTTTTGATTAGTGAGATCAGCTGAACCAAGCACTATGTAATATGTATAGTACTGCTCCATAGGCAGAGGGTTTTAATCTTTAGATCTTTTTAGTTATCTCTCAAATGTAGCTTACAGGAGTCAATCAGAAGAGTGAATGAAAAAATTTAAATTCATTACCAATCTTGGGGGAGACAAGTGCTGGACCCTGGTAATGGTGACTGAGGAACACAGAAAATGTCTAGTTTTAAAGTATATGATTTTTATTTTGGTTTTTAGTAATGTTTGGGAGTTTTGTATTTTTTATTTATAAGTATGAAGGTAAGAACTATTTTATTTTATTTTATTTTATTTTATTTTATTTTATTTTTTTATTTATTTTTTCTAAGAACCCTTTTAAATTATTTACATGTGTTCATAAATATTATGGCCATTAAATATTATGAGTAGTTTGAACCAATGGCTATAGTTTCAAATAAATACTGACTTTTCCTAAAGATTTTTATTTATGTTTCTATGTCCCCTTTTCTATTTGCCTACTGAACAATGAACACAAAATTTAATTGATGTATTTTTATATGTGTGGCTAATTAGTATGTGGCTGAAGAACAGCAGTGTGCTGCTTGCAGTATATATTAGTGCCTCTGCCACTTTTCTAAACATTAATAAGCACTTTAATATTTCATAAGGCAGGATCTAAATTATGAAAAATAAATCTGAACACCATTAATACCCAGTGGGACACATTAAAAACGGGGGACAACATGAACTACTGTGTAGCTGTGTACTTAAGTCAAAAAATCATAATTTCTTACTGTTGTTGGTGACCTCAATGAGGCTTAGGAGAGGGCTTGGACTTTCTAGAGAAGAACTGGTAGGTCATGAATGTGAGCAATGTTGAAAAGGAGAAAATTCATGCTCAGTTCAGCTCATTAGTGAATCAAAGAGAAGCACTTACAGAAGCTGTCTGAAAATCATAAGGTCTGACTAATTCTATGCTTTAATCCATCATATGTCAGGATTTTCTCTAAGTCTTAATACTGTATCACTGTTTTCAATCATTTCTTGACAAGTGCCAGAAAGGAGGGCAATGCATGGACATGAAAAACTTCAACATACATTTGTTTCTAAATTGCAGGCAAAGAGCTGAATATAATGATGATGCTTCATGCATCTCCCAGCTCCCCTTTACATCAGAATGTTTATGCAAGGATATGCTCAGAGCATTGTGAATATAATTCATAATCAGTCGGTTGAAGCTGAATATTTAAGTGTGCGCATGGGTATTTGAGTGTTGGAATTCATAAGATTGAACTCAATACAAGTATTTTACAGAAATTGATGAGAGAAGACTCTTCATTTTATCCTTTTAATTCAAAATAAAAGCAGAGAGCACCTGGGTGGCTCAGTTGGTTAGGCATCTGCCTTCTGCTTGGGTCAGGATGCTGGGGTCCTGATAATGAACTCTGCATTGGGCTCCCTGTTCAGCAGAGAACCTGTTTCTCCCTTTGTCTCTGCCCCTCGCTCATACTTTCCCTTTCTCTATCCCAAATTTAAAAAATTAATAAAAACAGGAAAAAAATTACTGATCTCATACAGTTTTATTAGACCTTAAAAAATTACTTGTGGTTTAAAAAAGAACGTAATATTCTAATGAATGTGGTAGGATATGAAAACTGTAGAGTAGATTTTTTATTTTTTTGTATATTTTTATTGGAATCCGATATGCCAACGTATTGTATAACACCCAGTGCTAAAAAAAAAAAAAAAAAAAAACCCCAGTGAGTGCTCATCCCGTCAAGTGCCCTCCTCAGTGCCTGTCACCCAGTCACCCCATCCCTTTAAACTACCCCTTGTTCGTTTCCCAGAGTTAGAGGAGTCTCTCATGGTCTGTCACTCTCACTGATATTTCCTGCTCATTTTCTCTCCTTTCCCCTTTATTTCCTTTCACTATTTTTTATATTCCCCAAATGAATGAGAGCATATAATGTTTGTCCTTCTCCGATTGACTTACTTCACTCAGCATAATACCCTCCAATTCTAAGCAAATGGTGGATATTTGTCATTTTTAATGGCTGAATAATAATCCATTATATATATAGACCACATTTTCTTTATCCATTCGTCTTTCGATGGACACCGAGGCTCCTTCCACAGTTTGGCTATTGTGGACATTGCTGCTATAAACATCGGGGTGCAGGTGTCCCGGTGTTTCACTGCATCTGTATCTTTGGGGTAAATCCCCAGCAGTGCAATTGCTGGGTCGTAGGGCAGGTCTATTTTTAACTCTTTGAGGAACCTCCACACAATTTTCAAGAGTGGCTGCACCAGTTCACATTCCCACCAACAGTGCAAGAGGGTTCCCCTTTCTCCACATCCTCTCCAACATTTGTTGTTTCCTGCCTTGTTAATTTTCCCCATTGTCACTGGTGTGAGGTGGTATCTCATTGTGGTTTTGATTTGTAGTTGCCTGATGGACAGTGATGCGGAACATTTTCTCATGTGCTTGTTGGCCATGTTTATGTCTTCTTCTGTGAGATTTCTCTTCATGTCTTTTACCCATTTCATGATTGGATTGTTTGTTTCTTTGCTGTTGAGTTTCATAAGTTTTTTATAGATCTTGGAAACTAGCCCTTTATCTAATGTGTCATTTGCAAATATCTTCTCCCATTCTGTAGGTTGTCTTTTAGTTTTGTGGACTGTTTCTTTTGCTGTGCGGAAGCTTTTTATCTTGATGAAGTCCCAGTAATTCATTTCTGCTTTTGTTTCCCTTGCCTTCATGGATGCATCTTGCAAGAAGTTGTTGTGGCCAAGTTCAAAAAGGGTATTTATTGCCTGTGTTCTCTAGTATTTTGATGGATTCTTGTCTCACATTTAGATCTTTCATCCATTTTGAGTTTATCTTTGTGTATGGTGTAAGAGAATGGTCCAGTTTCATTGTTTTGCATGTGGCTGTCCAGTTTTCCCAGCACCATTTATTGAAGAGACTGTCCTTTTACCAGTGGATAGTCTTTCCTGCTTTGTCGAATATTAGTTGACCATAGAGTTGAAGGCCCATTTCTGGATTCTCTATTCTGTTCCATTGACCTATGTGTTTTTGTGCCAGTACCACACTCTCTTGATGATCTCAGCTTTGTAGTACAATTTGAAATCCGGCATTGTGATGCCCCCGCCTCTGGTTTTCTTTTTCAATATTCCCCTGGCTATTCGGGGTCTTTTCTGATTCCACACAAATCTTAAGATGATTTGTTCCAACTCTCTGAAGAAAGTCCATGGTAATTGGATAGGAATTGCATTAAATGTGTAAATTGCCCTGGGTAGCATTGACATTTTCACAATATTAATTCTTCCAGTCCACGAGCACAGAATATTTTTCCATCTCTTTGTGTCTTCTCAATTTCTTTCCAATGTGTTCTGTAGTTTTTAGGGTATAGATCCTTTACCTCTTTGGTTAGGTTTATTCCTAGGTATCTTATGCTTTTGGGTACAATTGTAAATGGGATTGACTCCTTAATTTCTCTTTCTTCAGTCTCATTGTTAGTGTATAAAAATGCCACTGATTTCTGGGCATTGATTTTGTATCCTGCCACGCTGCCAAATTGCTGTATGAGTTCTAGCAATCTTGGGGTGGAGGCTTTTGGGTTTTCTATGTACAGTATCATGACATCTGCAAAGAGGGAGTTTGACTTCTTCTTTGCCAATTTGAATGCCTTTAATGTCTTTTTGTTGTCTGATTGCTGAGGCTAGGACTTCCAGTACTATGTTGAATAGCAGTGGTGAGAGTGGACATCCCTGTCTTGTTCCTGATCTTAGGGGAAAGGCTCCCAGTGTTTCCCCATTGAGAATTATATTTGCTGTGGGTTTCTTGTAGATGGCTTTTAAGATGCTGAGGAATGTTCCCTCTATCCCTACACTCTGAAGAGTTTTGATCAGGAATGGATGCTGTTGGGATCCCTGGATGCCGCAGGGGTTTGGTGCCTGCCTTTGGCCCAGGGCACGATCCTGGAGACCCAGGAACGAATCCCACTTGGGCTCCCGGTGCATGGAGCCTGCTTCTCCCTCTGCCTATGTCTCTGCCTCTCTCTCTCTTTCTGTGACTATCATAAATAAATTTAAAAAAATTAGGAATGGATGCTGTATTTTGTCAAATGCTTTCTCTGCATCTATTGAGAGGATCATATGGTTCTTGTTTTTTCTCTCGCTGATATGATCAATCACATTGATTGCTTTACGAGTGTTGAACTAGCCTTGCATCCTGGGGATAAATCCCACTTGGTCATGTTGAATAATCTTCTTAATGTACTGTTGGATCCTATTGGCTATTGTCTTGTTGAGAATTTTTGCATTTGTGTTCATCAGGGATATTGGTGTATAATTCTCCTTTTTGGTGGCATCTTTGTCTGGTGTGGAATTAAGGTGATGCTGGCCTCATGAAACGAGTTTGGAAGTATTCCGTCCCTTTCTTTCGGAACAGCTTTAGTAGAATAGGTATTGTTTCCTTTTTAGACTTTTGATAGAATTCCCTAGGGAAGCCATCTGGCCCTGGACTTTTGTGTCTTGGGAGGTTTTTGATGACTGCTTCAATTTCCTCCCTGGTTATTGGCCTGTTCAGGTTTCCTATTTCTTCCTGTTCCATATTGGTCATTTGTGGTTTTCCAGAAATGTGTCAATTTCCTCTAGATTGCATAATTGATTGGCATATAGCTACTCATCATACGTTTTTAAAATCGTTTGTATTTCCTTGGTATTGGTGGTGATCTCTCCTTTTTCATTAGTGATGTTATTAACTTGAGTCTTTTCTCTTTTGTTTTTAATAAGGCTGGCTAATGCTTTATCTATCTTATTGTTCTTTCAAAGAACCAACTCCTGGTTTTGCTGATCTGTTCTGCAGTTCCTCTGGTCTCTATTTCATTGAGTTCTGCTTGAATCTTTATTAACTCTCTTCTTCTGCTCGGTGTAGGTTTTATTTGCTCTTCTTTCTCCAGTTCCTTTAGGTGCAAGGTTATCTTGTGTATTTGAGTTTTTTCCAATTTTATGAGGGATGGTTGTATTGTGATGTATTGCCCTCTCAGGACTGTTTTTGCTGTATTTAGAGTAGATTTTTAAAATTTCTTTTATTTATGTTTATCATTAATCACTTTTTTTTTTACCTTATACTGCTTTTTCTTTTATTATGTGTCCTGTTGATAGTGATGTTTTATACAAAATGTATTTGATTTCCCATTGTTTTCTAACTCAATACATTTAAAAAATATTCATCATATGTGTATAATACAGTCAATTGCTCAAGAAAAATATTGTGATTTGCAGATAGATTATTACTGTAAGTGACCTTTCTGTCAGAGGCCTTTGCACATTTCCATAACACCTATTCCCTCTTTAGAAGTAAGCTTTCCAAGAAGGCCTCCCTAACCCCACAACACTGGAGAAAGAGGGGACTGTGCAATTTACTTTTCCAGATTGCTCATGCAAATGAATGGCAATTTGCAGCTAGCTGGAGTTCAGTGGAGACTATGGCCCCGGGGCATTGGTTTTTCTCTGTGTAGATCTTTCTCTGTCCTGATTGGATTTCCTTATTACATCATAATAGCTGGATTCCAAGAGCGAGGGTCCAGTAGACTGGAGGTGGAAGCTGCTACTTTTTAAAAGTTTGACATAGGTCACTTCTGTTAAGTTCTACTAGAAGATATTGTATAGCACCAGGAATCCTTTCTTCATAGCTCCTTTTATGGCTCATCATTACACAGATATTTGAGTGATTTTTAAAATTTTTCATCTCTATATTAGATTATAAGTGTGATAGGGATAGCAGTCTTTGATTTCAGTCACTGCTATGTTTCCAGAATTTAAATCAATGGCTAACATATAAAGATGATCAATAGCATTTTTTTAAATGAATAAATGAAATAAATTCAATATTCTGCTCATTTACTCAGGCAAGAAGCCATACTTGTGTAGTGTTGATTACTGTATTGCTTAGGAAAATATTCTTAAGTTTTTCCAGGTTGAATAGACCATTTAAAATTTTCTACACATCACTGAATTTCTCTTTCTAGGAGGATTTAGTTAGTCTTAGGAAAATGTACTTAAAAGAATTTATAGTCGAGGTACCTGGGTGTCCTAGTGGTTGAGAGCCTGTCTTTGACTCTGTTCGTGATCCTAGAGGTCCTGGGATAGAGTCCCGCATCAGGCTCCACACAGGGAGCCTCTTCTCCCTCTGCCTATTTCTCTGCCTCTCTCTCTGTGTCTCTCATTAATAAATAAATAAAATCTTAAAGAATTTGTAGTCAAATTTTATATTAATTTAGATGGAATTGATAATAAATGAAAATATAATTTTTAGCTTTTAAAAATATTTATTCATATTATAGTATATACAACCAGTCAGATATTTTAGACCAGCAGTTCTCAACTTGGCTGCACATTGAAAAAGGATGAGACTTTTAAAAGTACTGATGCATCGATCCCACCCCCAGAAATTCTGATTTAATTGGTCTGGAATACAGTCTGGAAATTTGTATTTTAAAAGCTTCATAAGTGATTATATGTTAAGCCAAGGTTGAGAAACACTGTTTTACCCAGTTCTTCTCAATCATGCTTCCTTGGTATGCCTCCTGGATACTAATGGGGCCTGGCTGTTTTTTTGAAACTCTGTGTTATTCAACTTTGGAGTCACAGCTGAGAATCACAGTGTCAGTATTATTTTCCTTTTATATATATTTCATATCAAATTATCCTTCATTTTATATGTTTTAGAATAATTTTTCCACACAATATGAGTGCTTTAAAAATCTCTACATATTTCTTATTATATATTTTGCATGATCACACTATTAATATTTGATACTTATATGCTTAGCATTATTGTTTATATTAAATGCAAATGAAACTATTAATTATACTCTTAATATCTCTGAAAATGTTATAAATCCTTTGCTGTGTGCTTATTACACTGATAGGTTACACTAAACATGTAGAATAATTGTTTAGACCACAACTTTGATTTGCCGAGTTCGGGCAAATAATTGAGTACTAGGACAACTAGTGGGAATAATGACACAAAGTAAATAGTTGCATACCTGATGTAACTTGAAAAAGCAGATTCCCCAAGAGATGAGAAGTACATGCTACTGTTTTTTTAAGGCCTGAGTCTGAAACCCTGAAACACTGTTCACGCAGTCGCAGGGCTCAGATTCAGGGAGTGAGGATGTAGCCTGTATTTCTCAATAGAAGGACTATGAAAGAATTCAACCATTTTCAAAATTGCTACATGGACACACTGAAAAAAGTGTAGGTGTAGTTGCTTCCTTTCTTGTAATATGGTGAACTATGTACCAAGGTTGAGCCACTTACTAAAAGCAATTATAGCTTTGGATATTATAAAAAGACATCTTAAATGCAACAGATTGCTGACAAGGAATAAAGGAATACTCAGGCCTAGGACCAAATGAAGGTGCATACTAAAAGAAATATGTGAGACACTGAAACTGCTTTTTGTCTTGAAGGCATTTAAAAAACTGCGTAAATTAAGTTTCGTGGGTCTCAGGGAATAGGACATAAAAATATAGATAGGAAGTCAAATAGAGGACTCTATGCAGCTGCAAGCACAAATGACTACCCTGGTATAAGGACAAATTAGAAATAGCAAACGACCCCCCCAAAACCAAAGAGAATCTCTCTTCTGAACATTGATGCTAACTGGAAGTGTAAAAAAAGCTTATATTGATAATAAGAACAATAAGCTGATTTTTAATCCTTAGTTGTAGGCTGAATCCCCAGTATTGTGGTAACCAGAAAATATCCTTAACACTTCAATGACTATTTAAATCATAGAAGAGTCATACAACAAAATAGCATTAAAGCAATTGAAAAAAAAAAAAAAAAGAATAACACCAAAAGGTAAATTGAGAAAAGAAGGCAGACATAACATTATACATAGTCTATAATACAGTTATATGAATTTCAACAATAGGCAAACCCAAACTATATTGTTTAGGGATGCAAAACCAGATGAGAACGCTGGTGATAAAGCAGTAGATGAATCCCACAAAAATGAGAATAGTTTGTATTTCTAGTCAGATGAGAGAAGGTTTAAATCAGTTAAGACATTGGTAGGAGATTTTAACTCATTCTTCTTAGTAATTGATAAATCAAATGGTGATGTAAATATAGTTAAACAGATAAGTCAGAGAATTTAGAAAGCTTTTTGGATAAAGAAATTCATTTTCTACAAATCAGTCGCATTTCTGTACTTGAGAAAACAAGTAATTATAAAAATACAAAGAATATAAAGTAACTGGGAATGATTTAAGAGAAGTTATGCATGTCTTGTATATTAAGAACATTTTAAAGACTGAAAAAGTACTAAATAATGGAGATATTAATCATATTTATTGATTAGAAGTCACAATATTATTTTAGTAGATTCAAGAAATTCTAATAAAAATCTTAACAGGCTTCTATGTAAGTATGTATACTTGTGTGTACTTGTACATTTATGTGGATGAGCAAAAGACAAAGAATAACCAATTAATCAGAAAGTAGACAATATGGAGAGACTTGCTTTTTCATATAACCAATAAATTATTTTATTATTATAGTAATCAATTCAGGAGTTAATGGTGAAGGAATAGGCAAATTAGTGAAATGAGAACATAGAAATACATCTACAGAAATAGTAATCTGATTTATGCAAACTAGTAGAAAAACATTTTTGATTAAATGAAATTAGGATACATAATTATCTATAGGGAATGAAAAATGAAATTGGAATCCTACCTTTTTCATGTACAAAAATCAGTTACAGTTGTCTTAAGAACCCAGATGTAAGAGGCAAACTATAAACTTTTATAAAAACTATATGGGAGAATTTTTTTAAGCCATCAAAGTAAAGAAAGTTTTCTCTTTTTTCACCTCCAATTTTTTATTTAAATTAGTTACCAAAAAAAAAATAAAAAAAATAAAAAATAAATAAATTAGTTACCATACACTATAATATTAGTTTCAGGTATAAAATTTGATGATTCGTCACTTATATGCAATACTCAGTGCTCATCACAACTAGTGCACTCTTTAAGACCCATCATCTATTTACCCCATCCCTGCCCACATCCCCTCCAGAAACCATCAGTTTATTCTCGATAGTTTAGAGTGTGTTTCTTGGTTTGCCTTTTTTTCCACCCTGTGTTCATTTGTTTTATTTCTTAAATTCTACATATGAGTAAAATCCTATGGTATTACCTTTGTCTGACTGACTTATTTCACTTAGCATAATATTCTCTAGCACCACTCATGTCATTTCAAATGCCAAAATTTCATTTTTTTGTATGGCTAAGTAATATTCCTTTCCATTCCATTCCATCTTCTTTATCCATTTATCAGTCGATAGACATTTGGGCTATTTCCATAATTTGGCTATCGTTGATAATGCTGCTATAAACATTAGGGTGCGTACATCACTTCTTATCAATGTTTTTGTATCCTTTGTATAAATATCTAATAGTTCAATTGCTGGATCAAAGGGTAGTTCTATTTTTAACTTTTTAAGAAACAGAAACAAAATCCTGGGATTTCTCACTGAGAGCCCTGGTTTGGGGAGATGCAGTCTGCAGTCTCCTCACCAGTGTAGGAGAGTACCTCTTTCTCCACATTCTTGTCAACACCTGTTGTTTCCTGTGTTACTTTTAGTCATTCTGAATGGTGTAAGGTGATATATCATTGTAGTTTTGATTTGTATTTCCCTGATGATGAATAATGTTGAGCATCTTTTTATGTGTCTGTTAACCATCTGTATGTTTTAAGGTAATGAAAATTTTCTTAAATACCTACATGCACACACACACACACACACACACACACACACAGCAGAAACCCTGTAAAGAAAAAGGTTGATAACTTTACTGACATTAAAGGTAAGAACTTGTGTTAATTAAAGAAGCATCATAAATTGAATGAAAAGACAATCCACAAATTAGAAGAAAATGCAACAAATATGTCTGACAAAGGATGAGTTTTAAAAACATAAAAGAATCAAGAAATCAATAAGATAAAGGTGAACAATATGATAAAAATAGGCAAAAGACTTGAGCATGCACTTTCCAAAGGGGAAACACTATTACTGGCGTAGTAAATACAAAATAAGACTACAATGAAATAACACTTAACACTCAACAAAGGGACAGATTAGAAATTAAAGGTTAGAAAATACTAACTGGTGGTAATGATGCAGAACAACCAAAATCATTATACCCTAGTGCAACTACTTAGAAAACAAGTTGGAATAACCTTGTGAAATTATGCATGATCTGTGGGACCCAGGAAATTTAACAAAATTCCCTACCCCTGGACAAGCAGAGCAGGACTGACTCTATTTTGGGCTGCACTTTCTGCGTATCCCATTGGCCACTGGCCCCTATAAAGCTGCTAAGCCTTTTAGTCTCGGGGTCCAAGTCCCTGCTCTGCTGCGTCAGGTATACTTGGACCCAGGCTCGAGCTTGTAAATAAACCCTCGTGTGATTGCATCGGTGTCGGCTCCTTGGCGGTTTCTCGGATTCATGATCTTGGGCACAGCATGATCATTCTTATGACATTGCTTCAATTCTCATGCATACACTAAAAGATATATAATATATATATATGTGTGTATATATATATACATATATATATAATCTTTAAAGCAATAATGTTTAAAAAGAAAAGATCTTTGGAAATCAACCTATTAATCTTTCAACAGTCAAATGAATAAATGGTTTTTGCTGTATTCACATATGGAACACATAGTAGAAATACATAATACATAATTAATAAACTAGAGCTACATCTATCAGTAAGGCTGAATCTGCAAAAAAAATAAGTCTTAAGAAAAAGAAACAAGGAGAATACATACCACACAATTGAAGTGATGCAGACCTCAAAAAACATACAAAAGTAAATAATAATGTTATAAAACCACGAATTTAGTATAGTTGTTTCATCTAAGGAGGTAAGACAGTAACTGGCTTTGAAGGGATAAATAAAAGTCTTCAAAGTAATAATGTTTTTTCTTTCTTAACCTAGTTAACATATACATGGGTATGCTATGTATTGTTCTCTTTATCCTTTATAAGGAATGAGCATTTCAACATTTAATATCTTTTTAAAGGGAGTGCTAGGTCTGGGTGTCATATGTAAGTTATGAATCACTAAATTCTGCACCTGAAACCAATTTCACTATATATGTTAACTAACTGGAATTTAAATAAAAACTTGAAATTAAGAAAAAGACACAGCCTATAAAGGGAGTGCTCAGAGAGCCATAAGTACTTCTCAGGGTTGAGAGGTTTTATATATGAGTGTTCTACCAACAGGAGAATTGCTTAGATGCCAGAGGAGTCATTGTATCACTAGTATTTTAAAGTCTAGCTATTATGGCTGGTATTGTGTTGCCTTTCAAAATATATTGAAGCTCTAACCCTCAGTATTTCAGGATATAGGATCATTGCAGATATAAATTAGTTAAGACGAGGTCATACTTGAGTAGGTTGGGCTTCTATTCCAACATAAGTAGTGTCCTTACAAAGATGCCATGTGAGGACACCGACTAACAAGGAGAACATCATACAGTGATAGGCAGAGTTGGAGTTGTTCCATTGCATGCCAAGCAGTGCCAAAGGTTGCCAGCAAAACACTAGGAAGTAGGAAAAGGTAAGGAAGGACTCCTCTACAGTTTTCAGAGGGGACATGGTTGTTTTGCCAACAGCTTGATTTTGAGCTTTGAGCTTCCACGACTCTTAACACCAGAAATCTCTCTTGTTTAAAGCCATCCAGGTTGTGGTATTTGCTATGGCAGCCCTAGGAAACTAAAACATGAGCACATTACTCATTGAATCTTTGCAGGAAGCAGCATTGCTGGTCTCTCCAGAAAATAAGGATAGGCAATAACTTATGTTCATTTTGCTTGGAGTTGAAGAGGAAGAAAGACAATTATAGTTTTGACAGCCTCTTGAATATAATATATGCAATGATAATGCATGTTTTTTTTAAAGTAAGCTCTTTCAGTTTATTTTGGATAGGTATTCATATGTTTAAAAATCCAAAGGGAGAATATAGTAACACAGTCCAAAGTCTCCCATCCCTGTCAATTACTTAGGTTTTTTTCCAGAGATAGTCTATTAACACATCAGCATTCACACCATTTCTTTTTTCATTTTCTACTACTCTATACTCTGTTCTGTATTCTTTCTTTTCCATCTAACTTTGTAATCTAGAGAGCTTTTCATATCACTATGAAAAAAGGGCTTATTTTTTCTCATACTTATAGCTACATGCACCCAACAATTTTTACACCAGTGATATATTTAGATCATTATTTTTTCAAATATTTTAATTCTCTTGTTAAAAAGAGAGGCAAAATAATGGAAACTTTTAGGTAAAGGTGATTGAGTAATGTTCCATCACTGATTTTAGCTCCCCTAATATATAATAAATAAGTGATAAAATCTTATGCCAAACTTTGAAAAGTGCTGTCCAAGGAAAGAAATAGAAGTTTCTATATCAAAATGCATTCTGATTCTGTTGCCATCCTCATCTCCATGGCAGAAGGGTAAGTAAGAATAGAAGGGGAACTGACAAAATCTTGGGATTTCTCACTGAGAGCCCTGGTTTGGGGAGATGCAGTCTGAAAATGTGACTAGACAGCATGGGATAAAGTAAAAATTGAACCTTTGAGAGTAGGATCTCAGCAGCACTGAAAAAGGTTTCTAGGAAATCACCTTTGTCCAATGAGTCAAAGTCTCTTATAGGATATACCCCTGGTTGTATGGATTATACTCTTTACAAGATATTAAAAGAATTCCAAAGATAAAGCAGAAAACAGTTTCCTTAGAAGATGTGCAGTTATTTTCATGTATCCTCTTTCCTTTTTTAAACACTACAAACTCAGTGACTGCAGATAAATGGATAGAAAATCAGATCTTGTCCTCAAACTGTAGTTTGGATAAAATGTGAGAGTGTCAAGAAGAATTAAATTAACCCTCTATGTTAAACAAAACAAATATTAAGATTAAAGGTAGATATTTTACCTTTTTTTTTTTCACAAGATAATTTTACTAGAATTTATGGGGAAGAGAAAATGGAGTCAAATTGTCACAAAGAAAATCTTCAGATTAAACTCCATCCAAATAAAAAATTATTCAAGTTCTTTCAGTCTCCACTGCCTGTGCATCGAAGCAACGCCCCTTCTCTCTGCATGCACATGTCAAGCTGCCAGTTATTGTATTCACCTGTTTTCCTGCCACTTAACTCTCTGCATTGTGTCTCGGCAATCCCAGAAGTGAGTTCTGAAAAACTTCTTCCATTTCTATGGTGTCCTCATCCAGCTGAGGCTGCTGCTATCACAAACCTTCACCAACCATATGCTCTGGTCCATACAGCTTTCTTCTGTATTTTACCTCTGATGGCAGGATTCTAAAAAGTGTTCAGCAACCAAACAAACATATAGCAAAATATTGGGAAAAACAATATAGCAATTCAGAACACATGAAGTACCCAGTCAAGAAAATATATTGTTTAAGGAAGGGAAGAAAACTATCCAAGTATTTTTTGAGCTATACAGAACTTATTAAAAAAAATACAAAATCTGTAAGATAACAGGTTCAAAGACAAGGCACTAAACAAGAGAATAAAATGAAAAAGGAAATTTCAAACTAGTAAAAATAATCAAGTTCAAAACATCAAGATTGACAGGGGCACCTGGGTGGCTCAGTTGGTTAAGTGTTCAACTCTTGATTTCAGTTCAGATCATAATCTCAGGGTCCTGAGATTGAGTCCTGCATGGGGCTGTGCCTGAGCAGGGAGTCATCTTCTTTCCCTCTCTCTCTGCCCCTCCCCCTGCTTATGCATGTGCGCGTGCTCTCTCTCTAAAATAAATAAATAAATCTTAAATAAAATAAATAAAATCTTAAAATAAATAAATCTTTTTAAAAAAAACCTTTATTTATTTTTAAGATTTTATTCATTTATTCATGAGAGACAGAGAGAGAGAGAGAGAGAGAGAGAGAGAGGCAGAGACACAGGCAGAGGGAGAAGCAGGCTCCATGCAGGAAGCCTGACGTGGGACTCGATCCCAGGTCTCCAGGATCACACCCTGGGCCGAAGGCAGGCACCACACCGCTGAGCCACCCAGGGATCCCCTATATCAACATTTAGAGCTCTAATAACTAAATTAGAAACAAGAGATAGGTGAAAGGGTAAAATGTATTTCTTCCTTGGGTGAAATACTTAAGATAATAAATTCAATGACAAAAAAAAGATTTCAAGTTACAGAAAATGAGTGATTTGGAGGCCAAGGATAATCTCATATAAGGATAGTGCTGACCCTGAAGTAGAGAATCTAGTTAATGGACAAGAAAACTATTTAGAGATATAAAAGGGAAAAATTTCCCCCAAATTAAGACATATTAGAATAATCCTAGAAATTTATGGCGTTCAGAGACTTTCAGACATCTAGGAAGGAAGAAAAATTTCTGTCTCCTGCAATGGCTGGAAAACAGGAAATCATAAATATCACAAATTTCTCTGCAATGACTTTCAATACCACCTAGAAAGCCTATAAAATTCTGAGGAAAAGCAAAAATGACCTAAGAAATATTATAGTTTATAGTAAAAGCAGCATTTGCCTGACATTCTCAGAGAAGAAAGAACTCAGGGACTATAGTCTATGATCTTAAAGTAACTACACATCAATTAAGTGTATGTAATCACAAGTGAATCAAGTAAGAGTTTAGGAACAGAAACAGATTTGCAGTGAGTATAGTAGGCAGAATTGTAACTTGTCCCTCCAGGATACTTGTGCCTTGCTTTATATGCCTTATATAATTCTACCTCCTTGAATATGGATGGCTCTAATAAATATGATCAGGTATTACTTCTTTGATTAGGTCATTAATTAGTTGACTTTGAGTTAATCAAAAGGGAGATTATCTCAGGTGGGCCTGATTTTATCAGAGGAATCCTTTAAAGGGTGTGGAGTTTCAGAGAGCTGTTCTCCTGGTGGCCTGAAAGAAAGTATAGGGCAGCCTGGGTGGCACAGCGGCTTAGTGCCGCCTTCAGCCCAGGGCATGGTCCTGGAGACCGAGGATTGAGTCCTGCGTCCAGCTCCCTGCATGGAGCCTGCTTCTCCCTCTGCCTGTGTCTCTGTCTCTGTCTCTCTTTCTTTCTGTGTCTCTCATGAATAAATAAAATATTAAGAAAAGAAAGTAGACATAGTGTGGTCTGCATATGGAGAGGAATATCTGATAGCCAGTAGCCAACAAGAAAATGAGGATCCTTGTCCTATATTTATAATTAACTTGAATTCTGCCAATAATTGTGTTAGCCTTGCAAGAGGACTGCAAGCTCCAGAAGGAGCTCAGCCAGCCAGTGCCTGGATCCATTATGTGAGACTCTGAGCTTAAGAGTCAGCTAAACCATACCTGGACTCCTGACCAGTGGAAGATATGAGATAATAAATATGTATTGTTTCTAGCTGTTAGCTTTGTGCTAATTTGTTATTAAGCAATGAAAAACTAACATAGTGAGCTTTTAAGTATAGAATGAAAACAAAACAACTTGGGGAATGTTGATTTAAAAATATAAGATCAGTATTATTAAATTTGAGGAAGGAAAATTACATAGCAAACTAAATGGGAAGTAGTTGGAAGAAAGGAAGGAGGAGGAGTAAGAAGAATAATCTTGTCTTTAAGGAAAGGAGTTACTTAAAACTATAGTAGAAAATTGTGGCTAAAACATGACTTTAAATTCTTAATGTTTACATAAGATTATCCTTAATATAAGCAGGATTTGGGGAACTAGTATACTTCTATTTCCTGAAGATTAATGGACACTGTCTATTGATTTTTCTAAACACTGATACATTAAATATGAAAAGAATGAAGATAATGGAAAATAAATAACATTGGGAATGTTATTGTTAACCCCATTTCATAGATGTGAGAACTAAGGATCAGTAATTAAGTAATATGCCTAAAATCACATGGCCAGTAAGTGGGCGAAGATCTGACACCAGAACTTATGCTCTATTATAATGTGTTAATTTAGAGTTTGAAATGAGTTAAGAGGGTTAAACATGCTCTTCACACTAAAGGAAGATCCAGACATGCCTACTGCTGATCTTTCTCTAAAGTTCCTTTATGAACATTAATCACGTTTCACTGGGTACAATGTAAATAATTCTTTTAAGGGCAGCAATAATGTCTGGCCTTATTTAAATATAAGCTCTTTTCCTACATTTTTGGTAATTATTCCATTGATCTTTTTCCAAGCAGTTGATGCAAAATACTATACCAAGCAGGTATTTGTAGAACTGGGAATTTTGAACTGGACAAATTTTTTATTTTGTTTCTCTTTGACACTATAAAACAAATAAGGTTGATATATATAATCTCTTGGTCAAATTAACTGATTCAACAAATATATATTCAAACTGCTGTGCCATCTACTGTGCTAGAGACTGGGAATATGCAATATTGTTCTTAGTCTGGGAGTTTAAATTCTATTGGAGGAAACACACAACATGAGGAAACGAAGTAACTGTGATTTGTGATCCATGACTTCAAGGATAAATTGCTGAAAGATTTATAGCCCAAAATGTTTTCAAAAATAGTGGTAAGGGAAGACTTCCATTGGGAAGTTGCACTTTAAGCTAAACTTTGAAGCATGAAGAAAGTTTAGTTATATGGAGAAGAGTGAATCAAGTTTGGGTGCAAAAAAGCTTAAATGTATAGAGGTCTTGAGGTATTCAGGATCTGAAAGAAGACTATTATGGCTGGAGTCCAGTAAAAAAATAAGAGGTAGACAGAAATAGGAGCTAAATTATTCAGGACTTTGAAGGTCATAGTAAAATATTGAATTTTGATCTAAGTTTAACGAGAAGAATTATTGAATCATTATAAGTTGGGGAATGACAAGGTCTGATTTATGTTTAAAGATAAGTCCTCTTGTTGCAACATAGAGAATATATTGTTAGAGAAACAGGAGAGGAAGGAGAAACACCAATCAGTATACTGACAAGTAGGCCAAAGAGAGTGACGATGATAATCCCAGCTAGACAGACTGAGATGGAGTGATACATGGGTTTAAGGTGTCTAATGGAGATAAAAGTCACAGGATTTACCCTCAGATTTGATGTAGAAATTACTTACATGGAGGATCAATTATGAATTTCTAGGTTTCTAGAATTGACATTACATATTTGGAAAGACCCACCAGAAGTTGAGAGAGTGGCTTAGAGGGGTGGAATATTTTTGAAAAGTGGGTTTTGGACATTAAGTTTGAGATATGTATGAGACATAAAAGAAAATATGTAAAGTAGGCAATTGGATATATATATATATAAGCTCAGAGGAAATATCTTGGTTGTAGATATAAATTTGAACTTTACAGTTAACACTGAGGTGTGGATTTTCCTTGTTTTGGGGAGAAATTGTAGATTTAGTACCATTAGGTCCTAAAATATTTGTTAGAATTCACCATAAAACCATCTAGACCTGTTGCTTTCTCTTTTCTAAGGTTATTAATTATGGATATATATTACTTAATAGATATAGGACTATTGAAATTATCTTTGAGTTTTGGTAGATTGTGTCTTTCAAGAAATAGATCCATTTCATCTAGATTTTCAAATGATCAGATTATCAATTTTGAGGGCTCAGAGAGTTGTTTGCAATATTCATTTTTTGTCCTTTTAGTGTCCATAGAATCAGTAGTTATGATCTTTCATTTCTGATATTAGTAATTTGTCTTCTTCTTTTTCCTCCTCCTGCTTCCTCCCTTCTGCTACTCCTTACTTATTATGCTTGATTCAGGTTTATTTTGCTTTTCTTTCTCTAGTTCCTAGGTAGAAGTTTAGATAACTGACAATAGATCTTTCTTTTTTTCTCATATATCTACTTAGTGCTATTTTTCTTTCTCTGAAGATAGTTTATGCTATATTTGAAAAGTTTTGATAAGTTTTATTTTCACTAACCAACAAACATATTTTTTAAAAACTTCTTTTGAGAATACCTCTTTGACCCATGCATTATGGGGAATTAATTACCTTGTTTAATCTCAAAATTTTCCCAATTATTTTATCTTACTGATTTCTAATTTAAATCCATGTGGTCTGAGAATATACTTTGTATGTTCTGTTTTTTATGTATGATTTCTGTTTTTAAAGTTGAGTATGTGTTTTTTGGATCAGAATGTGACATATTCTGGTGAATTTTCTATGTGAATTTGAGAGGAATATGTATTTTGTTTTTATTGGATGGGAATTCAATAAATGTCAACTAGATCAAGTGGTTTACAGTGCTGCTTAGGTCAACTTTATCCTTACTGATTTTCTGCCTTCTTGATGTATCAATTACAGATACCGGAGTATTGAAGACTTTGACTGTAACAACAGATTGGTCCATTTTTTCTTTACATTCTGTATTTTGATTTTCTTTTATTAGGGGCATACACATCTGTGACTGTTATGTCTTCTTGGAGAATTGACTCCTGTGTCATTACGTAATGATCTTCTTTATCTTTGAAAATATTCTCTGTTCTGAAATCTGATTTATCTGAAGTTAATATATTCTTGTTTTCTTTTTTTTCTTGTTTTATTTTATTTTTTTTTTGTTTAATAAAATAAATTTTATTGGTGTTCAATTTACCAACATACAAAATAACACCCAGTGCTCATCCCGTCAAGTATCCCCCTCAGTGCCCGTCACCCACTCACCCATTACTTACGTAATGATCTTCTTTATCTTTGAAAATATTCTCTGTTCTGAAATCTGATTTATCTGAAGTTAATATATTCTTGTTTTCTTTTTTTTCTTGTTTTATTTTATTTTATTTTTGTTTAATAAAATAAATTTTATTGGTGTTCAATTTACCAATATACAAAATAACACCCAGTGCTCATCCCGTCAAGTATCCCCCTCAGTGCCCGTCACCCACTCACCCCCACCCCCCGCCCTCCTCCCCTTCCACCACCCCTAGTTCGTTTCCCAGAGTTAGGAGTCTTTATGTTCTGTCTCCCTTTCTGATATTTCCCACACATTTCTTCTCCCTTCCCTTATATTCCCTTTCACTATTATTTATATTCCCCAAATGAATGAGAACATACACTGTTTGTCCTTCTCCGACTGACTTACTTCACTCAGCATAATACCCTCCAGTTCCATCCACGTTGAAGCAAATGGTGGGTATTTGTCGTTTCTAATGGCTGAGTAATATTCCATCGTATACATAGACCACATCTTCTTTATCCACTCATCTTTCGATGGACACCGAGGCTCCTTCCACAGTTTGGCTATTGTGGCCACTGCTGCTATAAACATCGGGGTGCAGGTGTCCCGGCGTTTCATTGCATCTGTATCTTTGGGGTAAATCCCCAACAGTGCAATTGCTGGGTCGTAGGGCAGGTCTATTTTTAACTCTTTGAGGAACCTCCACACAGTTTTCCAGAGTGGCTGCACCAGTTCACATTCCCACCAACAGTGTAAGAGGGTTCCCTTTTCTCTGCATCCTCTCCAACATTTGTTGTTTCCTGCCTTGTTAATTTGCCCCATTCTCACTGGTGTGAGGTGGTATCTCATTGTGGTTTTGATTTGTATTTCCCTGATGGCAAGTGATGCAGAGCATTTTCTCATGTGCATGTTGGCCATGTCTATGTCTTCCTCTGTGAGATTTCTCTTCATGTGTTTTGCCCATTTCATGATTGGATTGTTTGTTTCTTTGGTGTTGAGTTTAATAAGTTCTTTATAGATCTTGGAAACTAGCCCTTTGTGATATGTCATTTGCAAATATCTTCTCCCATTCTGTAGGTTGTCTTTTAGTTTTGTTGACTGTATCCTTTGCTGTGCAAAAGCTTCTTATCTTGATGAAGTCCCAATAGTTCATTTTTGCTTTTGTTTCTTTTGCCTTCATGGATGTATCTTGCAAGAAGTTACTGTGGCCGAGTTCAAAAAGGGTGTTCCCTGTGTTCTCCTCTAGGATTTTGATGGAATCTTGTCTCACATTTAGATATTTCATCCATTTTGAGTTTATCTTTGTGTATGGTGCAAGAGAGTGGTCTAGTTTCATTCTTCTGCATGTGGATGTCCAATTTTCCCAGCACCATTTATTGAAGAGACTGTCTTTCTTCCAATGGATAGTCTTTTCTCCTTTATCGAATATTAGTTGACCATAAAGTTCAGGGTCCACTTCTGGGTTCTCTATTCTGTTCCATTGATCTATGTGTCTGTTTTTGTGCCAGTACCACACTGTCTTGATGACCACAGCTTTGTAGTACAACCTGAAATCTGGCATTGTGATGCCCCCAGCTATGGTTTTCTTTTTTAAAATTCCCCTGGCTATTCGGGGTCTTTTCTGATTCCACACAAATCTTAAAATAATTTGTTCTAACTCTCTGAAGAAAGTCCATGGTATTTTGTTAGGGATTACATTAAACGTGTATATTGCCCTGGGTAACATTGACATTTTCACAATATTAATTCTGCCAATCCATGAGCATGGAATATTTTTCCATCTCTTTGTGTCTTCCTCAATTTCTTTCAGAAGTGTTCTATAGTTTTGAGGGTATAGATCCTTTACAACTTTGGTTAGGTTTATTCCTAGGTATGTTATGCTTTGGGGTGCAATTGTAAATGGGATTGACTCCTTAATTTCTCTTTCTTCAGTCTCATTGTTAGTGTATAGAAATGCCACTGATTTCTGGGCATTGATTTTGTATCCTGCCACGCTACCAAATTGCTGTATGAGTTCTAGCAATCTTGGGGTGGAGGCTTTTGGGTTTTCTATGTAGACTATCATGTCATCGGCGAAGAGGGAGAGTTTGACTACTTCTTTGCCAATTTGAATGCCTTTAATGTCTTTTTGTTGTCTGATTGCTGAGACTAGGACTTCCAGTACTATGTTGAATAGCAGTGGTGAGAGTGGACATCCCTGTCTTGTTCCTGATCTTAGGGGAAAGGCTCCCAGTGCTTCCCCATTGAGAATGATATTTGCTGTGGGCTTTTCGTAGGTGGCTTTTAAGATGTTGAGGAATGTTCCCTCTATCCCTACACTCTGAAGAGTTTTGATCAGAAATGGATGCTGTATTTTGTCAAATGCTTTCTCTGCATCTAATGAGAGGATCTTATGGTTCTTGGTTTTTCTCTTGCTGATATGATGAATCACATTGATTGTTTTACGGGTGTTGAACCAGCCTTGTGTCCCGGCGATAAATCCTACTTGGTCATGGTGAATAATTTTCTTAATGTATTGTTGGATCCTATTGGCCAGTATCTTGTTGAGAATTTTTGCATCCATGTTCATCAGGGATATTGGTCTGTAATTCTCCTTTTTGGTGGGGTTTTTGTCTGGTTTTGGAATTAAGGTGATGCTGGCCTCATAGAACGAATTTGGAAGTACTCCATCTCTTTCGATCTTTCCAAACAGCTTTAGGAGAATAGGTATGGTTTCTTCTTTAAACGTTTGATAAAATTCCCCTGGGAAGCCATCTGGCCCTGGACTCTTGTGTCTTGGGAGATTTTTGATGACTGCTTCAATTTCCTCCCTGGTTATTGGCCTGTTCAGGTTTTCTATTTCTTCCTGTTCCAGTTTTGGTAGTTTGTGGCTTTACAGAAATGCGTCCATTTCTTCTAGATTGCCTAATTTATTGGCATATAGCTGTTCATAATATGTTTTTAAAATCGTTTGTATTTCCTTGGTGTTGGTAGTGATCTCTCCTTTCTCATTCATGATTTTATTAATTTGAGTCTTCTCTCTCTTCTTTTTAATAAGGCTGGCTAATGGTTTATCTATCTTATTAATTCTTTCAAAGAACCAACTCCTGGTTCTGTTGATCTGTTCCACAGTTCTTCTGGTCTCGATTTCGTTGAGTTCTGCTCGAATCTTTATTAACTCCCTTCTTCTCTTGGGTGTAGGATCTATTTGCTGTTTTTTCTCTAGCTCCTTTATGTGTAAGGTTAGCTTTTGTATTTGAGTTCTTTCCAGTTTTTGAATGGATGCTTGTATTGCGATGTATTTCCCCCTTAGGACTGCTTTTGCTGCATCCCAAAGATTTTGAACGGTTGTATCTTCATTCTCATTAGTTTCCATGAATCTTTTTAATTCTTCCTTAATTTCCTGGTTGACCCTTTCATCTTTTAGCAGGATGGTCCTTAACCTCCATGTGTTTGAGGTCCTTCCAAACTTCTGTTGTGATTTAGTTCTAATTTCAAGGCATTATGGTCTGAGAATATGCAGGGGACGATCCCAATCTTTTGGTATCAGTTAAGACCTGATTGGTGACCCAGTATGTGGTCTGTTCTGGAGAAAGTTCCGTGTGCACTTGAGAAGAATGTGTATTCAGTTGAGTTTGGATGTAAAGTTCTGTAGATATCTGTGAAATCCATCTGGTCCAGTGTATCATTTAAAGCTCTTGTTTCTTTGGAGATGTTGTGCTTAGAAGACCTATCGAGTATAGAAAGAGCTAGATTGAAGTCACCAAGTATAAGTGTATTATTATCTAGGTATTTCTTCACTTTGGTTAATAATTGATTTATATATTTGGCAGCTCCCCCATTCGGGGCATATATATTGAGGATTGTTAAGTCCTCTTGTTGGATAGATCCTTTAAGTATGATATAGTGTCCCTCTTCATCTCTCACTACAGTCTTTGGGGTAAATTTTAGTTTATCTGATATAAGGATGGCTACCCGTGCTTTCTTTTGAGGACCATTCGAATGGTAAATGGTTCTCCAACCTTTTATTTTCAGGCTGTAGGTGTCCTTCTGTCTAAAATGAGTCTCTTGTAGACAGCAAATAGATGGGTCCTGCTTTTTTATCCAGTCTGACACCCTGCGCCTTTTGATGGGGTCATTAAGCCTGTTCACATTCAGAGTTACTATTGAGAGATATGAGTTTAGTGTCATCATGATATCTATTCAGTCCTTGTTTTTGTGGATTGCTCCACTGAACTTCTTCTTAAAGGGGAATTTTAAGAGTCCCCCTTAAAATTTCTTGCAGAGCTGGTTTGGAGTCACATATTCTTTCAGTTGCTGCCTGTCTTGGAAGCTCTTTATCTCTCCTTCCATTTTGAATGAGAGCCTTGCTGGATAAAGTATTCTTGGTTGCATGTTCTTCTCATTTAGGACCCTGAATATATCCTGCCAGCCCCTTCTGGCCTGCCAGGTCTCTGTGGAGAGGTCTGCTGTTACCCTAATACTCCTCCCCATAAAAGTCAGGGATTTCTTGTCTCTTGCTGCTTTAAGGATCTTCTCTTTATCTTTGGAATTTGCAAGCTTCACTATTAAATGTCGAGGTGTTGAACGGTTTTTATTGATTTTAGGGGGGGATCTCTCTATTTTCTGGATCTGAATGCCTGTTTTCCTTCCCAGATTAGGAAAGTTTTCAGCTAGAATTTGTTCAAATACATATTCTGGCCCTCTGTCCCTTTTGGCGCCCTTGGAAACACCAATTAAACGTAAGTTTTTCTTCCTCAGGCTGTCGTTTATTTCCCTTAATCTATCTTCATGGTCTTTTAATTGTTTGTCTCTTTTTTCCTCAGTTTCCCTCTTTGCTATCAACTTGTCTTCTATGTCACTCACTCCTTCTTCCACCTCGTTAACCCTGGTCGTTAGGACTTCTAGTTTGGATTGCATCTCATTCAATTGATTTTTAATTTCTGCCTGATTAGCTCTAAATTCTGCAGTCATGAAGTCTCTTGAGTCCTTTATGCTTTTTTCTAGAGCCACCAGTAGCTGTATAATAGTGCTTCTGAATTGGCTTTCTGACATTGAATTGTAATCCAGATTTTGTAACTCTGTGGGAGAGAGGACTGTTTCTGATTCTTTCTTTTGAGGTGAGGTTTTCCTTCTAGTCATTTTGTTCAGTGCAGAGTGGCCAAAAGCAGGTTGTATTGAGAAAAGGAGGAAAAGAGTGGAGAGAAAGAAGGAAACAAAAGAGAAAGAGTGGAAAAAAAAGGAAGAAAAAAACGAAAAAAAAGAAAAAGAGAAAGAAAAAGAAAGAGAGGTAAAAAAGGGGTTGGGGGAAGGAAACAAATCAAAAAGCAAAACAAAACAAAACAAAAAACCAAAAAAAGAAAAAAGAAAAAAAGAACCACGGGGGAGTATCTTCTGATTCTGTATACTTTAAGTCCCTTGGCTTCCCCTGGAAATTGTCCTTCTGGCTGGTCTTCTGGGGGAGGGGCCTGTTGTGCTGATTTTCAGGTGTTAGCAGTTGGGGGAGCTGCTGTGCCCCTGCCTGGTGCAGGGCTCAGTGGGGGTTGTTTACCCCCCTGCCTGGTGCAGGGCTCAGTGGGGGTTGTTTACCCCGTGAGGCCCCAGGAGCAACAGCCCCAGTGGCGAGGCCAGCTCTGGAAACCTGGATTCAGCTCAGGCAGGAACTCCGGAGCTCTCGGTCTGCAGGGCCTGGAGGCTCCGGGGCGGGGCCGCTGATCTGCTCAGCTTGGGGCAGGAGCGTCCTCCCTGTCCTGAGCCCTCCTGGCCTCTGCCTGTCCCGGGGGAGGCCAGATCCTGGGCTGTGTCCCGGCGCCCTGTGCTCCAGAGCCTGTGCTGTTGGATTCGGGCTCCTGGCCATGCAGCCCCCTCTGCGGAGCCGCCGCCCGAGCCCCCCCAGCTGCTCCTGGAACTGCGCAGCCCCCTCTGCATGGAGCCTCTTCCTCTGCCCGAGCCCCTCCAAGCTGCTCCTGCCCTGCAGCCCCCTCCAGGGAGTCGCCTCCCGAGCCTCTCCGAGCTGCTCCCACCCCGCAGCCCCCTCTGCGGAGCCTCTTCCTCCCCGGGAGCCCCTCTGAGCTGCTCTGGGTCCCGCCGTGTGCACTGCAGCCCTTAGGGAGCTCGGCGCACTCTCCCGGGGCGCAGTTGCTCTGTTACTGTCTCGGGGAGCCCGAGGGCATCCCCGCCCTCCTGGGTCCTGCTCCAACTCCCCGCGAGCCCCTTTCCGCCCGGGAAGGTTGGTGCAGCTCCTGCGTCTCCGGGACGGGGCTCTCCTGTCCTGGGGACACTCACAGCGGCCTCAGCCTGGCTCCTCGCGGGGCCCCTCCCCCTCGGAGGCCTTTTGTTTCTTTATTTCTACCCTCTCCCCTTCTACCTTGATAGAAGCGCGAACTCTTCTCACTGTAGTGTTCCAGCTGGTCTCTCTTTAAATCTCAGGCGGAATTCGTAGATTTTCAGGATGATTTGAAGGTTTTCTAGGTAATTTGGTGGGCACCGGTGATTTGGGGACCCTACTCTTCCGCCGTCTTGCCCCCTCTCCCTATTCTTGTTTTCTTTTGGCACATGTTAGCATGTTTTTTTTTTTTTTTTTCTCCAGCCTCTTACTTTTAACCTACCTGAGTTTTTCTTTTTTAATTTAAAGTGGATTTCTGAAGACCACATTAGTTGGATTTTATTATTTTCTTTTTAAGATTTTATTTATTCATGAGAGACACAGAGAGAAGACAGAGACATAGGCAGAGGGAGAAGCAGGCTCCATGCATAGTCCGATGTGGGCCTCAATCCCAGAACTCTGGAATCATGCCCTGAGCCGAAGGCAAATGCTCAACTGCTGAGCCATGCAGGCATCCCTAAATTCTATTATTTTCTTAATCTACTCTGCAAGTCTCTGTATTGTGACTGATATACTTTGACCATTCACATTTAAATTGATTACCAATATAGTTGGATTAATAACTACTATGTTTTCAACTGTTTTTCTATTTGTTAATTTTTTTTCTATATTTATCTCATTTTTCTGTCTTCTGGTTTCAACTATTTTATATGATTATATTTTTGCTTCTTTCTTTACCTAGTAATTATATATCTTTTTAAATTTTTTAGAAGTTGCTCTAGAATATGTAGTATATATTTTTAACTAATCTAAGACCATTTTCAAATAATATACCATTTCATATGTACTAAGAGCATTTTATAGTATTATTCCTAGTCTCTCTCTCTCATCTCTAATGACATTGCTTTCATTCATTTCACTTAACTATGTGCTATAATCACCAAATGCATTCTTACTATTGTTGCTTAAAAATATGTTTTAGAGCAATTAAGAATAAAAATAGGGGCACCTAAGTGGCTCAGTGGTTGAGCATCTGCCTTTGGCTCAAGTTCTGATCCCATGGTCCTCAGATAGAGTCCCATATCAGGCACCCCTCAGAGAGCCTGCTCTCCCTTTGCCTATGTCTTTGCCTCTCTCTCTCTGTCTCTCTCATGAATAAATAAATCTTTTTTAAAAAAAGAATAAATAAATATTTTATTGCCCTTTAGTAATTCCTTTTCTTATTAGGCTCTTCTTTTCTTCAAGCAGATTCAATTTCCTGACCTATGTAATTTTATTCTGCTTGAAAAACCTTTTTAAAAACATTTTCTGCAGGGAAGATCTATTGGTGATGAATTCCTATGGGGAGTTTTTTGAGAAAATCTTCACTTTTTATTCACTTTGGAAGAATATTTTTGCTGTATAGATAATTCTAGACTGGTGGGGGTTTCTGTTTCAACACTTTAAAAGATTTATTCTGTTTTCTTGCTGGAATGGTTTCTAGCAATAATCTGCTGTCAATTTTTACCTTTTTACTGGATAGGTAAGATGCCCTCCCATTTCCTCGTTCCTTCCCCCAGCATGTTTCTAGATTTTCTCTTTACTTTTAGTTTTATGCAGTTTAAGTCTTTTATGATTAGATGTATATGTTTGGTATTTATCCTGGTTGGTGTTCTCTGAATTTCTAGATCTGTGGTTTTGTGTCTGTCATTTTGGAAAATTCTTGACTATTGTTTCTTCAAATATTTTTTCTACCCCATTCTCTCTTCTCCTTCTAGTAATCCAATTACATAAATGTTATACCTTTGGTAATTGTTTCACAGCACCTGGATGTTCTAATTTTTGTTTCATTCTTTTTTTCATTTTTGCTTTTCAGTTTGGGAGGTTTCAATATATCTCCAGGCATCCTGATTCTTCCCTCCTCTGTATCCAGTCTATTGGTGAGCCCACCACAAGTATTCTTCTTTATGTCAAAGTGCTTTTAATTTCTGTTATTTATTTATTTATTTTTTTAGGTTTTCCATTTTGCTGCTTTCCCATATGTTCTTATATATTGTCTCCTTTTTCCATTAGTTATTTTAAATTCCTATCTGATAACATTGGTGTCATTTCTGAGTCTGTTCCTACTGCTTATATGATTACTTCAGATTGTGTTTTTTCTTATCTTTTACCATATCTTGTGATTTTTGTTGTTGTTGTTGTTGTTAAGAGTGGGACATGGTGTATTGGTTAATAAGAACTAAGGCAAATAGGTCTTTAGTGTGAGTTTTATTTTAATTGGGCTAGAACTTTGGCTGTGTTTAGTGTCTGTGGTAGCTTTAGGGGCTTCAGATTCTTCTAGGTTTTTTGTTTGTACCTTCCTTTTTTTAAATATTTATTTATTCATGAGAGACACACAGAGGCAGAGACATAGGCAAGGGAGAAACAGGCTCCCTTTAGGGAGCCTGATGTGTGACATGATCTCAAGACCCTGGGATCACGACCTGAGCCAAAGGCAGACACTCAACCACTGAGCCACCCAGGTGCCCTGTTGTTTGTACCTTCTTTTTGAAATTGGATTTCCTCGAATACTTCTCCTTAAAGAGTCTGTGGTTTGTATTTCTTGCCTCTCTAATCCACGGTTATTTTACTGGAGCCCTGCTGATGTAGTAAGGTGTTAGTGAGGGGAAGTACTTAAAATGTTATGAATAAACCCTAGTCTTTTAGTGGGCCTGTGTCCCTGGACTGTATCTTCATGAGCATTTCTTTCTACCAACATTCTTCCCTTTAGTGAGACAAGAAGGCAAGAGGGGACTGGAGATTGAGAAATGCTCTTTCTCCAAGAGGAATAAGACTCTGGTGAAGTCTTTGTCTTGTAGAATAGGCCTTTGTTATAGAGTACACTTTACACCTATTTCACAATGGTTATTCTTTTCAACCCTATGCCAGAGCCAAAAAAGGGATCTTTGTTGATTCTTCACCATGAGAACCTTGTGGGATTCCTGCAGGTAAAACTCATAAAAGTGCGTTGGTCCCTTTGAGACTATGGCCCCTAGGAGTTTCTCATTCTTAAGTTAGTCCACATTAAGCCTCCAGCAATGCGTCAAAATAACCATTCATTATTACTATTATTTTATTGCTCCAGTAGTTTCTGTTTTAGGTAAGCATTTGGCTATCATTTTCTGGATTGACTCCAAATTATTATCTGTCTCTCCAGATTTTGAGTTGGCAATTTGTCTTGGAACCCATTTTCTAATAGGCTCAAGAAAAATAGTTGATTTTCAGCTTGTTCAGCTTTTTCTTGTTGTCAGGAAGTAATGGCTTTCAAACACCTTACATATAAAAACTGGAGTTTTTCTTGCTTATTTTAATGATTTTATTTATTTTAGGGAAAGAGAGAAAACATGCACAAGTTGAGGGGAGAGCCTGGGGCAGAGGGAGAGAATCTGAAGCAGACTCTGCACTGAGTATGTAGCCTGACTCAGGGCTCGATCCCACAACCTTGAGATCATGACCTGAGCTGAAATCAAGAGTTAGACAATCAACAGCCACCAGGTGCCTCTCCCTTGCTTACTTTAAAATCATGAGTATAGGGATCCCTGGGTGGCGCAGCAGTTTGGCTCCTGCCTTTGGCCCAGGGCGCGATCCGGGAGATCCTGGATTGAATCCCACGTCGGGCTCCCGGTGCATGGAACCTGTTTCTCCCTCTGCCTGTGTCTCTGCCTCTCTCTCTCTGTGTGTGTGACTATCATAAATAAATAAAAATTAAAAAAAAATAAAATCATGAGTATAATCAAATCACCAAAGGCTTGTTTATAGAGAAATAAATCATGGAGTTTAGGAAACTTAAATATTTAGATATCAGATACAGTAGAACAATCAGTCTGTTGGTGGATACTGAAGAGTAGCTCATGGGAGATGGATTAATCCTGGGAGACTATGAAGTCATTAAGACCAAGAAGAGAGAATGTTTCAAGAGAAGGGAATTAAATGTTGCTAAGAGGGCAAGAAAGCCTAAATGAGAGTAGTATATATTTGCTTTGGCAAAAATCATAGTTGATTTAGATAAGAGCAGTCTAAGTAGAAAGAGATAGGAAGAGTATGATGGGTGTGTGTGTGTGTGTGTGTGTGTGTGTATTGAACAAGAAAGCAGAAACCAGACTACAATGAGTGAAAGAGTTTGTTAGAATAAATGTGAAGACATCATCATATAATCTTATTTTTATCAGAAGAACATCTACCTTTAGCCCTGAGTTGTTTAGGAAAACTCTGCAATGGCTATTGAAAGTCTATTCCTAGACTGTAAATCTGATTTGAGAAATAGAATAGCAAACCAGATAAACTACACTATTAATGTGGCAATAATGATGTTAAAAATCCCTGGAGGCTTGAAGAACAGAACATTACTTTGATAAGGAAAATTCTAGGGTCTAAATTTAGGGAATCTAATATAGCTAAGTCAAGAATTTTAGAAAATAAAATTATGCATTTGGCAAAAAAGATTTACGATTCCTATGTATATATAGGATTTTTCAAAGGGATAATAGGAAGTATCAGTATATATGTGGCATTGTTAAGCTTAGGGTCAACTGGGGAAAAAGCACTGCTTCCTTTTTAGAGGTGAATTGTTCTTCCCATCCTCCAACCTCCCTGGAAACAGATCTTACAACTGTCCCCACTTCAAGAGCAAAGAGTTAAGTGACTACATTTGAGCCTGTCTTTGAAACCCAAATTTAATCAGGCATTCTGCTGGAGGCAGCCCCCATCAAGGTCAGGATAGCAGGTCTAACTGCTTTTTGTGTGTGTGCTCCTTGTACTGTATGCATTTTGACCTGTTGTGGGGCTATGCTTGAAATGAGATTTCTCAAAGTGAGACAATTTAGTCTAGCAAGTTGAGTTTCATAATGATCGTCTGATGCTTCCTTTCTTGGTGTGAATCTAATGATACAGCATCAGAGAACAAATTCATCATTCACTGACTCCAAATAAATATACTTTCTCTACTCAGGAGCATTGCTTTTCCAAAACTAGTTGTGTGAATTCTTCTATTTAAATAAAGTACATCATGTTAGCAGAGGGTGAATCTCAAAATGTATACAAATCCCTACCTACTTCCAAGATCAGTTCTGACCACAGATACCCACTGGGGGATTAGGACACAGAGAGACATAACAGAACCTTAGCTAATATAATCAGCCACCCTGATCTCTGAGGCTAGTTTCCTGAGTAGTAGACAAAATGAGAACCCTGATAGGGATGCAACCAAAGAAGTGAGCACAGATGGCTAAGGTATTTATGACACTCTTGTCCTTTTATCCTGAATTTTCTTTTCTCATAAATATACTTCCTAACTTTGCTCTGCATCTATACACAGGCTTGGAATTCCTTTCACACAGTTCTTATTATTTAATATGTGTCAAGTTAGTCTCTTTGGATCTTTTATTCCCTAATGAATTTTTCAAAAAGAATTTTTTATGAGTAGTTGTGGATACTGCCATGGCTCTTGTTTTTTTCCTTTTATTATTTTTCTTCATGAGTGCTTTTACTTTTAACAATGATTGTACCACAGCTTTCCTTTCACCAACTAAAAGGAACCAAGTACTTATTTCTCAAGAAGTTTTTATTTTTCTATGTAAACAAATTCCTCAGCCTAAAAAGATAACACTGAAGCAAGCCATGTTTTATTTTAGTATGGATGCATAAACTAACGGTAAAGGCCTCCACGCAGTTTTTAAGAGAGGATTATTCAAATTTTATCAGCCAAGAACTGCAGCAGAGATAATACCAGGGCCCTTTGTAGGAAAGCTGGCTGCCTTATGGCTGACCCACTGTAAGAAAGCAGTCTTTTGGGAAATCTAATTCTAACCATTCTAAAACTTCTCTCTGACTTCTTGTTAATATCTAGACACACATCATGCTTTATACCTGACACATTTCATTACTAAAATTTAAAAATATGAGACCAAAGAGCTAAAATTCAAGAAAATGATTCACTTTGAGTAAAAAAAAAAAAAAAAACTTAAGTGTAAACAACAGTGCCCTGGTTTTGGCTTTTTGTTTGGCTAGCATTCATCTCTCATTTATAGGAAGGGGAGGATCAATATTTCATCAATACTTTTTTGTACAGATAAATTTTGAAAGAATATTAAATCTAGTGATAATTTCTAAATCTAGCTATTAGCAGGCTTATCAAAAGATAGATATTTAATTTAGCATGTGGATTTGTGGACAGAAATGAAAAATGCCAACAATATATTAAATAGTTCCAATTTCACAAGGCAGAGAAGTGATATGAAAAATAAAAGTAAAATTACATTTTTTAATATAGAGAGAGGTAAACTAATTTTTCTTCAAAATATCTTTAGCCTAAATGCCCTTTGATATTTAATAACATGACCTCAATATCAAAGCTTCTAGCAAAACATTCATGTGCTACATTTGTGAGGCCATCAACCTTTACCTTTACATTTCCAGGAGTTTATTTGTCAGACCATCCAGGATAACTAAGGGATATGAAAATAATCCATCTGTCCAACCTTATTTTTTATTTATTTTTATGTTTTTCTATACCATGACTGTGTATTAGAGTGAAGAGTTTGAAAAGGCTCTTATTGAACAAGATTGAGATCTACAGAGGTTAATGCTCTTTCAATTCATGGTGTCAGAGTTAGGATTAGGACACAGTGAGCTTCGCTCCCAGGCCAGAGTACTTTTCCATGTACAGAACAGTTTGACTCCTTAGGAGGCACAAGTAAAAAAAAAAATTGCTAATTAATAAAATATGATAAGAAAGGAATAGCATTATATGCCCTCCGTTTTGACTTCAAATAATAACTGTTCTGTGATGTTTTTCTTGATATCCGTAGGCAATGTAGGCATTTCTTTAAATTCCCAGGGCTTGTGTTATGTTGTAACATACTTTCTTAGCTTTATATGTTTCACTAGCTTGTGAGTTATTTGAAATAAAAAAATTTAAAAATAACACATTTTGTAATCTCAGAGACAAGCATTGTTGAATGAGTTCATAAATGTACAAGTATACAAATTAATACATTCTGCAGCAGAGTTCCCTGTACAGGAAAGCTCTTGTATCGAGGGCACAGATTTTTCTAGTCAGACACCAGAAAGACCAATCCATAGGGCAAGTGTAATCTTCTATGAGCAGGGATTTAACTCCCTCAAGGATAAATCTTAACCAGTGGGACTCAGAAGTGAATAGATAAGTTACCCATCCCATGGTAAGGCAATTCTGGAGCTCAGTATCCATGGTTCCTTATAGAGTTTCTAGTGGGGTTGAGCCCCACTTCCAAGGATGATTAATTAGCTAATTAACGTAACCCTTGGTTGATTTTTTTCTATTTATTCCCTCAATTTCTCGACTTTCTTATTTATGCCTGCCTTGATTACCAGCCAAGTAAGTTACCTACATTCAAGTCTTTATCTCAGTGTTTGCTTTAGGGGAAACACAAACCAAAGCAATGAATCTAAAGAAGGAGAGGAAAAATAATTCTGCATTTAATAAAATATTGTATGTCATTTATTTGGTTGTAGAAACATGGTGGGCACTACAAACTACTAAAAACTGAATGTATGTGTCCATATAGATAGATGTAGATGATACAGATATAAATTGTATTACCCCTTTTCTTTCACCTGTGAATTCCTGGATCATCTAGTTTTTTACAGTTCTTCCTTTTGGTAAAGGTTAATAATGAGATTACAAGTCCTTATTCCTTTACCAAACACTACATAGATGAAATTGACTATAAGACATATAAAACAAAAACAAAACAAGAAAAAGATAACCTCTGCTTCTTAGCAGAATAAGATGTTGCTCAACTACCTGAATGGAAGAAGGTCTGAATGACTACTAGTAGTCTCAATACCAGTTTTGTAACCAGAATTATAAAACAAAACACATTAAAGGAAGAAATAGATTGATTGTCAACTGCCAGTGACCTATTGCTACATTTCCCCTATTCACCTATTGAAACAAAAATATATTGGCAAAACTTCTACCCTTTCTTAACCATTGCAGTTCTTTCTTCTAACTGCTCCCTACCTGCCTGCCTTCAAATACACAAATACACAGGCTCTATTTTTTTTTTCAGTTATAAAGAATCCATACATATCTCTATTATGAATTGGACTTATGATATACTTCAAAAATGTCTAGTGTTTGAAAATTCACAAATGGTAAAAGCATCAACTTTTAAAAATTTTATAGTCTTCAGATAAGGAATTTAATCTACTAAACTAAAAGATAGAGTCAAACCTTCAGCTTTTCAGAAGAAAAGTTCTTACAGGAATGATTTTTCTGCACTATACTAAATTTGTGGGAGTTAGAACTTCTTGAATCTAATTTTTTTTTTTAGTGCAGTTTTCAGGCTTTGTAATCATTTATTTCACCAGTGTTCCAGAAGGTCAAGTAAGCTTACTAAACAGTTTACGTGATTAAAAGATGGTACTCTATAAATATTCATGGCTTTGATACTGTTTTATGCCCATCATCCTCCAAGGCTTTTTCACAATTTGATTGAAAAAAGGGTCCTTGATCTCTCTGTATGAGGTTAACAGCCACCCAAATTTTATTCTATTTTGGCAATATAGTTTTTGTTTTGTTTGTTTAAACAAGAATGCTTAATGGTCATTCCAAACTGAAATGAATTATGACTAAATTGTTGCCTTAATGCAGTTTTTTAATGGTTATTAGGTGATCTCAAATTCAATGTCATTGAAATACATTCAATTTAGTCTATGTCAAAAATGATGAAACTCACTAGACAATTGCATCAGTTAATTGAATTTCAAAGATGTTTCATAACAATTTGGATATATTAGATAAGAAATGCAGTGACATTTTTTGGAGGATCATGCTATCAATGAAATGCTAAGGAAATGATGTTTAATGTTGAAAGAATGAAAGAGGGATGGAAAATGGTGTCTAGTAATAAAGGAAGAAGGGAGGGATCCCTGGGTGGCTCAGTGGTATAGTGCCTGCCCTCCACCCTGGGCATGATCCTGGAGTCCCAGGATCGAGTCCCACGTCAGGCTCCTTGCAGGGAGCCTGCTTTTCCCTCTGCCTGTGTCTCTGCCTCTCTCTCTGTGTCTCTCCTGAATACAATAAAATCTTTAAAAAAAATAAAAATAAAGGAAGAAGGGATGAAGAAAGAGCGTGTATTGCATGTTCTATACGTAGGACACTCATTTCTTCTTCCTTGCTTTTGGCCATGCTTTTGACCCTACTCGACATGTACTACTTCTCTTATATATGTACTTACAACTTTCAGGTACATTCTTTGCAAGATTTTCTATGAACTCTTCCCTTCTTGTGTTTTATCCTATAGTGATCTTGGCTACCATTGGCAAACAAAATTATTTTATAAATGGAAACATGTAATTTATGTAATTTAGTTATTTCTTAAGAGTGAATAGTAGCATGGTACTATGGAAAGAATACTTGCTATACAATTCTATTTTCAGGATCTCTGCTCTCTAATTTTTAATTTACACACATGTAAAAGATAATCATACCTAATATGGCTCCTCATGTATTTATAGAAATCCTTGAACTATAAGAAAAATAGAAGGCATTTATGTCGCTGTAGTATTTTTTCTAAATATATATTTACATTTTATCCTAAACTCTGGGAGAATTCTAATATATATTTGTTAAAACTTATACAGAATGTTGGAAGAAACATATGCTAATAATTATAATGAAATAATAGCTAACGTTAATAAAGTGTTTATATATTCCAGGCACTGTGTTAAGTGCTTAGTACACATCATCTATTTAATTTCTCATTTATTTTGCTAGTGAGGAAGCAGAATTTTTTAGAGTAAGTAGCTTGTCCAAGTTTACACATATAGTTAGGAGATGAGGAGGTGAGATTGTAACCCAAGTTGTTTTGTTGTTGTTTGTTGCTGGAGGTTTTTTGTTTTGTTTTGTTGTTTTTACTTCAAAAGCTATTATTGTTGCATATCTAAAGATGAGAGGGGAAAAGGTTTTAGGAAAAAAAATGGATAGTTTTGTAGATGGAGCTTTGTATGCACTGAAAATATCTGGGTTTGTAACTCTTACTTTCTGAGCTCCAGTAAGTTGCTCAAACTGGAAAAATGACTCAACTATGGCTTACACATATAATAGGTAATTACATATACCTAGTGCTAAGTCAGACACTGGATTGCTATAAGCATTATATTTTCTTTTTTTCCAGTTTATTGAGAAATAATTGACATATTTCAGTATATAACTTTAAAGCATACAGCATAGCATGATGGTTTGATTTACATGTACTGTGAAATGATTACTAACATTATTTTTTCTATTTACAAAAAGCTGCCCAATAGAGCAATTTGCTTTCCATTTGCATGGCCACAACATTCAATTAACACTTGACCAGGCAGCAAATTCTGATAGTGGAATGAGTAAGAAGATAATCATGCTTAAAGTACATATTCAATTATTAGAATATTCTGCTATTGGCTAAAAATGAACTAACAATGAGAACTACAGAGCTAGATTCATCCAAGGCTGAAATTTGACATGCTGAACACTGAATAAAATCACTAATTTTAGAGTTGGTATAATTCTTACTGTTTCTGTATTTCTCTATTGAGACTTAATTTTTGAATTAAATAATAAAGCATGTTTACATTAAAAGTTTAGAATTTCAAAGTAGTTTTATTTTTAAACTAAAGGCTTTTTTAAAAAAAACCTTTTCATTAGAATTCATTAGAGGAATTTTATATATTTGTATATTTTTCTGAAATATAGGAATGATCAAACTCAATGATCATTGAGAATGATTATTTGATGACTATATAGATGAAATAGGAATTTAAGTTTATGGAATGGCAAATTAAGAATGGTGCCTTGATCAGCAAAGTTAATTATCTTACTATCTCTATGCCATGTGAAGAAACTATGTATTTGAGTGGAAGTTTAGACAAAAATCTGGGCAAACCTTGTTTGGTTTCAGTAGATCAATGAGAGATTGAAAACTTTAATGAAATATTAGCTGAAATTTTCCAAATACTTATAGGAAAAATGTAACTTAATATGCATTTATAGGAATATATGTAATAGTAAAGGTTATAGTGAATTGCTTATTTAATAGGAGGAGGTAAGTCTTTTTACTAAAAGTATTAAAATAATATTTTAAATGCAAAGAATAATTTTTGTACTTGAACTTATTTTCTATAGAGAGCTTAGGTGATTTTATCTTAAATCAATCTCTTGAAAATATATTTTTATATGTATATGATATAGGCACATGTTAAATTTTATAACAAATATTTTGTCATGAGTCATATTTCTACAATAAATTAAATTATTTAGGGCATGCTACATACATTTAAAAAGGAATAACATTTAATAGTTAAACTTGTAAACTAAATACTTTACCTTTTTTATTAATGAATTAAAAAAGTAAGCTATTTGCCTGATAAAAGGCAGAACAGTGTTTTAAAAACCTCGAAATGCATACTCTTTCGTAACAGTTTGTTATCTTTTAGTGACTTTATATTTGTTTTATTTATGCTACCTTTCTTTATTTTTTATTTTTTTTTATTTTTTTTTATGCTACCTTTCTTTAAAAAAAGAAAATTACCTCTTAATATTTCTAAGTGTAGAGTTGAAAGAGACCATAAAGATTACCTAAGACTCCCCATCTTATATTCCATTACTCACCATTCTATGTCATGCTTTTTGAGATTCCATATACAGAAATCACATAACCGTGGTTAATATCCTTCCTTCTCAGTGAATACCTCAATATTAATTTAGCATCATATTTCAGGAGCACTCATCCCCACCAAACGCTGCATCCTTTCACCAGTTGTTTGTTTTTATGCCTTTTAGACAGAAAAACCTTCTACCTGTCATATTTAAAATAAATTATTTTCATTATCTCTTTTAATTTTCTTTATTCCAAGGTAAATATGTATGAATTTGTCTTCCCTTATAAATGGATTCCAGACTCTTCACCTTCTTACCCTCTCAGCTCTGGGTACTCTTATTGTCTATAGTCCTTTTGAGATTAGGTACTTCTAACAAATGTAGTAGTAGACTTGCTGTTTCATCTTTGTCCATGATGATGACATCATATTTCAAATACTTGAAATTATTTCCTATTAGTTATACTATATTAGGAACCATATCACAAACTCACTTTGAATTTCATGTCAGGTTGAAACCATCTGAATCTTTTTCATTCTAACTACAAATACTCAGTTCTTACCTAGCCATATTAATCCCTTGGATATATATTTTTTTAATTTCATTTATTTGTTCATGAGACACATAGAGAGGCAGAAACATAGGCAGAGGAAGAAGCAGGCTCCCTGTGGGGAACCTGATGTGGAACTCGATCCCAGGACTCCAGGATCACAACCTGAGCCAAAGGTAGACATTCAACCACTGAACCATCCAGGTGCCCCTCAGATATTTTTATATAAAAATAGAATTTCATATTTATTTCCATTTATTTTTATCTTGTATTTTTAAAAAGATTTATTTAAGAGAGAGAGAAGAAGAGAGAGATTGAGAGTACAAGCAGAGGGAGGGGCAGAGGGAGAAGCAGACTCCCTATTGAGCAAGAAGCCAAATGCAGGCTGTATCCTAGGACCCCGGAATCATGACATAAGCCTAAGGCAAACACTTAACTGATTGAGCCACCCAGGTGCCCTTATCTTGTAATTTTTTCAGAATTTTTATCATAGCAAGTATGTGATAGCAGCAAAAAAATTCTACTCTGAAAACTATGGTTTAGAACACAAGCTTAAGATGTATTTCTCTCTAGGTTTATTCCTCAATAAATAATCATAATTATATAATAATTATTATAATAATTATAATTATAATTGACAAAATGCTTGCAGTATATAATATGATGTTTTGGTGTATGTATATATTGTGAAAAGATTACTACAGTCAAGATAATCAACATATTACCTCATGTAGTTGCCATATTTTTGAATGACAGCATGTTTTACTCTTTTAGCAAATTTCAAGTACACATTCTAGTATTTTATCAACTATAATTACCATGCTGTGTTTTAGTTCTTCAGAATTTATACATCTTGCATATCTTTACCTTGTACCCTTTGACATCTCTCCATTTCTCCCATTTCTACCCCTGGCAACCGCCATTCTATTCCCTGCTTCTGTTAGTTCCAGTTTTTTTAGATTTCTACAGAGAAAGAAGTTCAGGCAGTACCTGTCTTTCTGTACCTGGCTTCTCGTTGTCAGCATGATGTCCTCCAGGTTTATTCATGTTTGTCACAAATGATAGGATTTCCTTCTTTTTAAAGTATGAATAGTATTCGTGTGTGTGTGTGTGTGTGTGTTCTTTTAGAATTTCTTTTTTTTTTTTTTAATTTATTTATTTATTTATTTTTTATTTATGATAGTCACAGAGAGAGAGAGAGAGAGAGAGGCAGAGACACAGGCAGAGGGAGAAGCAGGCTCCATGCTCCGGGAGCCCGATGTGGGATTTGAGCCCGGGTCTCCAGGATCGCGCCCTGGGCCAAAGGCAGGCGCCAAACCGCTGCGCCACCCAGGGATCCCTAGAATTTCTGTTTGATTCTTTTTATTTAACGATTTCTCTGTTGAATTTCTCATTTTGTTCATGTATTATTTTTCTGACTTTGTTTAGTTTTGTATCTGTGTTTCTGGTAGCTCACTGAGTGACTTTAAGATAGTTATTTTGGCTTATTTGTCAGAAAGTTCATAGATATCTGTTTTTTAAGGTTGGTTACTGGTGCCTTATTTTGTTCCATGGATGATGTCATGTTTCCCCAGTTATTTATGGTCCTTGTGGTCATGTGTTGAGTCTGTGCATTTAAAGAATTAAACATCTTTTCCAGTCTTTATAGACTGGCTTTGGGAGAGAATGCCCTTCACCAATCAGCCTATTCAAAAATTCTGGGTAGGGTGTCTGGTAGAGACTTCAGGTACATCTGGTACCTGAGTCAGGGTACAGGACTGGCATCTGGATCCATAAGACGTGGCCTGTATCTGTGTTCACAGGGGCAGTCCCAGTGCCTGGATCCACTGTGGTGGTGGTAGCTCTTGAGTCTGTGGGGTGGGCCTGGAACCTGAGTCTGTGGGGGCTGACATGGCACTGGAGTCTAGTAGGACAGGTTTGCTACCTGGGTCCGCAGGGGTGGGCCTGGTTTCAGGGACTAAGAATGCAGATACGGTGTCAGGGTCTATTGGGGTGGGCCTGATGCTGGGGTAAGCCTACAGCCTGAGTTCATAGCAGCTGGCCTGGTACCCGGATCCTTGGGAATGAGCTTGGTTCTGAGTTGATGGGAACTGGCTTGGCACTGTACTCTACTAGGGCAGATGTGGCACCTGGATCACAGAGATGAGCTAGTTTCTAAAACCTGGAGTCTGGGGCCATGGGAGCTGACCTTGTGGTAAAATGTACTTGGAAGGGCACCTGGGTGGTCCAGTGGTTGAGCGTCTGCCTTCGGCCCAGGCTGTGATCTCAGGGTCCAGGGATCGAGTCCCACATCTGGCTCCCTGCAGAGACTCTGCTTCTCTCTCTGCCTATGTCTCTGCCTCACTCTGTGTCTCTCGTGAATAAGTAAATAAAATATTTAAAAATAAATAAATAAAATGAACCTTGAGCCTGAGTCTTTGAAGGTGAACTTGACCCTGAGTATGCGGTAGTTGGCGCGGTGCTGGAGTCCAATAGGAAGGGCCCAATGTTTGGGACCATAGAGGCAGCCTAGAGCCTGGAACCATGGGGGATGGTTTGGCACTGGGGGAGGCTGGAGCCTGGGGTAAAAGGATTAGGCCTTGAGCTCGAGCATACAAGGCCAGGCTGGCACTGGTATGGAACTGGAACCTGGAGCCCTGAATTCATCCTGGTGTTCTGGTATGCCTGGAGGCTGGGTCTGTGGGGGCTGATTCAGTGCTGGGGCGGGCTAAATTTTTTTTTACATATTACAAATATCATGGTAATAGCTACTATTTTTTGGGTAATGGATGGTCTGTTCAATGTTTTATATTCATTGTTATCACTGATTTTTAAAGTTGAGAAATGTTATTATCTCTGTTTTATAGATGTGAAAACTGAAACTCAGAATTTAAGTGACTTCTCCAAGCTTCATTTGCTTAAGTGGTAGAGTTCTGACTTCAGTCTGGTATTATTTTCCTCCAAAGCTTGTGCAGACTCCACTTCAAAAAAAGACAAAAGTGTCTTAGTGCACCAAGTATGTCAGTAATCCAGTATTTTCAGACATTAGTTAAATTATCCAATTATCAGTGTTATATGAGTTTTAGGAGGGAAATTATTTTTGTTTTGGAGGATATTTTGAGTAATGGAAGAAATTCTGATGTTCCCTGCCTGAATTTCTAAATTATCTCAATGCCTATTTCCTTTGAATTTTAATTCATTTTTAAGATTAATTTAACTTAATTTTTTTAAAGATTGATTTATTTGAGAGAGAGAGAGAGAGAGCACTAGTGGGGTTTGGAGAGGGGAGAGGAAGCAGGCTCCCCACTGAGCAGGAAGCCTGATGCAGGGCTTCATCCCAGGGCCTGAGCCAAAGGCCGATGCTTAACAAACTGAGCCACCCAGGCACACCTAAATTAATTTTAATTTTAATTCATTTTTTTCCTCAGGCATATACTTATCCCTCTTAAAGTACAGAGACTGGTTGTCTTTGAGAATACACTGGGTAAAAAACCAAGCCCTTTTGTCTGGTGTAATCTGTACTTCAGCAACTGGAGTAGAATTCAAAAGAGCTTTAAATCACGTGATCCTTGTCATATCTGCTAAAGGTCTAGTCAATAGAAGAGTTAATTTCAGATGGTTAAGATTATAACCAGATCACATGGCAGCTGCTGTGCCCGCCAAATGGAATGGGTAAACTGCATACTTTTTAGGAGACATGTCCCAGGTAATTTTGCTCAGCAAGAAACAATTTCTTGAAATGAAATAATGCAACTTGAAACAGTTCCCCACAAAGAATAAGCCAAACACCCCATAATCATTGAAAAATGTTAAAAATATTAACATTTCATAGAATAGTCTTTGGGTGAATAATATATTTACTTCAAATTATATTCTCTACCTGAAACTTAATTATGAAAGTAATAGATTGAAAAGCAAATGTGTTGCTCTCCAACTAGATTTTGAGGATACATAGTGACTTCTAACTTTTGAAGAATTTTAAAAGGAAGAAATGAAGGATGGGAAACACTAGAAAGGTGATTTTATTTGTTTCCTTATTATTTTTTAAGAAAGAAAAATTGCCTTTGATTTATTTTTATGGACTATTTTATAACAGCATTATTAAAAAGTGGAGTTTTACTTGTCGATGTAATAATGTAATGTATAATTACATGTAATGTAATAATTAATAAAGTAATTAAAATGTTTTTCTGTTTACTGATTGGCATGAAAACTAATTGAATATTTGGTGTCAATGTCACCAGTAAATCCAGTTGGTTTCCAATACTAGTTATTTTAATAAAAAATTATATCGGACTTAGTCCTTTCAAACAACAGGGATATAGGGATTGATATTTTTTCTTTTTTGTTTATTATTTTGGTGATTCACTTTGAATTAATAAAAAAAATTAGTATTTTTTCCTTGGAACGAAAAAGAGCTAGTTTCCAGAGGCTCTTTATTTTATTAGAGACCTGACCTGGATAGGATCTAGACAAAGAGATCACTTGCCTAAAAAAAACCTCTCTTATTCTTCTGTAGCACTCTTATGAGATTATTCTTATTAGTGAAACATTTTTGTATTCTTCAGGATTATTTGTCTGGCAATAGTTATGTTCTGGTGCTTTTACTACATAAATAAATCACAGTTATCATTGCATGAAACTGCAATATGGGCAGGTTCTGCAAAGAAAGCTTGCTTCTTTTCTAGATGATGTTAGCTGAGACTACTCAACTGGGTACTGGAGGATTCTTTTCTAAGTTGATTTACTCACATAGGTTGCAGATCTTGAGCCCAACTGAGACTGAGAGTCAGGACCCTTCATTCTGTTCACATGATTCACTGTGTGGGCTTCTCCACAGGCTGTATCCTCAAAGACTGGTAGCTAGGTTCTAAGAGCAAATATCTCAAACAACAGAATATGGTAGCTGCTGTTTTTTTAAGGTCTAGAAACTAGCATAGCATCAGTTCCACTTTATTCTATTGCTTCGTCACAGAGATCATATTTATTAAGATGGATTATAGACTCCAAATCTTTATAGGAAGAGTGCCAGAGAGTTTCTAGGCTATGTTTTATTTTTTATTTTTATTTTTTTTAGGCTATGTTTTAAAATAAAATGACCAAACTTATTTTCATTTGTCTCCTATATACAGTGCACTCACTTCCTCCCAAAACTTCCCCGAGGTCTTATCTTATTAAACAAGTTCAGTCTTCAGATATAGAATCTCATCATTTCAATCAAGTCTGTATACAAATGAGTATCTTTGAATTCAGTTCTTTGAGTATCAGCTCATCAACGTTTCTTTCTTTATCTCAAGTCCTGTGACTAAAGAGACAAATGATCTGTGCCCCCAACATACATATTCCACAAACGTGGAAATCTTAAGCTCCAATATAAAGGTCTTAAAGAGTGGGGACTTTGGGAGGTGATTACGTCATGAGGATGGAGCCCTCATGAATGGGATTAGTGCCCTTATAAAAGAGACCCATCTAGAGAACTCTCTAGCCCTCTTTCTGCCATCTGAGGATGGATAGAATTTAACCCAGAAGTGGGTTTTACTAGAGCCCTGATCTTGGACTTCCAGTCTCCAGAACTATGAAAAATAAATTTATGTGGAAATGTATATAATTTTATAAAACTTTTATATAACTTTAAAAAGTCATCCTGTCTATAGTACTTGACTACAGTAGCCAAAACTGGCTAGGACAAGAGCCCTGGATCCTTTATATCTGAGTGATTCTTTGGTTTCTCACATTTTATCATAGGCAGCAAGAAGAATCAACCTAGGAAGTAATTAAAATGTTTTTCTGGAGATCTCGTAACTAGGTATATTTTCTATATTGTACAACATCACAGATGACAGTTTTGCTAAAATTTCTGCCACTAAATTACAAGGATCTATTTTGTAATTTTCAGTGACATTCCCTTACTTTCCTTTAAGCCCTCAATATATACAAAAAGATATCAGTGTTTTATTTGAAGGAAATCACCTTAACAACTTGTGTCTTTGTCTTTAGTTATAGTTAAAAAGAATATACATACTTGTTAAAATCTGCCAGTAGACCTATCATATAGTCACAGGTACCCAGAGCAATTTGACACAATAGCTGAAGAATCACTGCTCTCGAAAAGACCTCAATGATGCCAAAATATCAGGGAAAATTTATTTCATTCTACTACACCAAATATTTTTCAAATACAAATTGAGTGGAATTGTTTTCTTAAATGTAGAGGCCCCTCTATTGTTTTTAGAGTCTCTTGCCCATTACTTCAACTATTCTTGCCAATATTCTATATTTCATTATTTTTATAAGCCTATCAGAACGTTTGTTCTGATAGGGGCCCACATGCAGACTATCCGTGCCTGCAGTCATACTGGATTAATTAATTATTCTTAAATGGTCACTCCTATTGTTTTCAAAGTTTCAAGTCAAAGACCCTTCCCATCTTTGTTCTCTAGACATTGCTATTTGAACTGACTTTTACAGTCAAAATTCTGGTGCCCATAAATGAAGTAAATGCACCACTTGTGGAATTGACTTTTAATGAGATATATTTCTTTTTGTATTATTCATTATATTTCTCACAATATGATCAGTGTATAATTTTTATATTGATTAGATGGAAAAACTCCATTTAGATTCTCCCTCACTCCATGCCCCACCAAACCACACAACCACGGTAATTCTAGAGTTTCTAGTAATTCTGGTAACTAGTTAGATTTGCAGTAACTTCTTTAAATTAATGTGAAATGGAGAAATGTGTAAACATTCATTTCAGTTTTTCAGTTTGATATCATCTTCATATATGAGTTTTACATTATTTACTTACATAGTATTTTGCTCTTTGAGAATTAGCATATGTCCTGTACCCGTACTTTTAGCACTTGCATTTGTTTCATTGTTTACTCTGTTTTTTGCTGTGTAAATATAGTTTACTTTTAGTACAGTTTTCACCTTGAAGGATCCTTTAACATAGGGAATGCAAAAGTAGTCTTGTTAAATATATAATATTTTCTTCTTTTGCTTTTATTTTTTTTTCTTTTGCTTTTATACTCTCATATTCTTTAACTTCATAAGGTCATCAATTAGGTACAAATTATTATTAATATTAAACTAATTCTTATTGAATGCACTAATTTTCTAGTGAATGGCATTTTTACTCTTGGATTAAAGTGCTTAATTATTAGAGACACCATTAGAAATATTTTAAAATAAAAAATGATCTTGTCCCCAACTTGTTTGGTCCCATTTGTTTATTTCATTTAATAAATTTTTATCTAGCTTTTATTATATGCTAGACATCATCTCAGCACTTTATAAATGTTAGCTTATTAATCTTTGTAGCAACTCTACGAAGTAGGTAGTACTATTATACCCATTTTATAGATGAAGACACTAAGAGAGCTTAAATAACTTACCCAAGATTCACACAACTAAATAGGTGCTGGAAATTAGTTTTATATGCTTTTATCCTGTGATAACAATGGTCTTTTCCTTTTACCTTGTAAATCATTTTTATTACCAATAATCCTAATTGATTCTGTCACATACCTGTAAAATATAGTTTGTGATATAAATTATGAATAGGAAATATGGATCCAAACTCAATACTGAGCATACAGTATGCTGTTCTTTATCTAATAAAAAGCAGCATGTTTGCTATCATGTTGTATTTGAAAAAAAGTTTTAGGATTATTAAAACCCAAACTATTTTCAATGAAATGGAATCTTTGATATATTCTTCCAATCTATATGAAGATGGGTAGTGGCCAGAGATTTTGTTTTCTTGACCATTTTACATTTTTTAAAAAAGATTTTATTTATTTATTTGACAGAGAAAGTACAAGCAGGGGGAGTGGCAGTCAGGGTAGAGGGAGAAGTAGGCTCCCCGTGGAGCAGGAAGTCCTGTGTGGGGCTCTATCCCAGGATCCTAGGATTATGACCTGAGCCAAAGGCCCCTTAACCAACTGAGCCACCCTGATGCCCCTTGACCATTTTACTTTTTTCAGAAAATTCTTTTGGGGGAGATTATAATTTCACCTTGGTAGACATGGCCATACTGTTTTGGTTTTCATAAAAAGTTTGTGTCTCAAAAAAAAAAAAAAAAAAAAAAAAGTTTGTGTCTCACCAAAATTCCTTATAATAAAATAAAATACATTATTTTATCTGATATTGAAAAAACTGTGGCTTTAAAATTTGTCTCTTTCTATATTTTTAAAAGTATTTATTTTGGAAAAGTATTTTTGGAGAGTTTCAAGTTTGTGTTTGATTAATGTGACAACAAAAACTCAACCCAACTGATAGAAAGTTATGCTATAAATAAACCATGGCTACATTATCATTTTCATTATAAGTTTGATGAAATATTGTCTTAAGGAGAGATACACTACTGACAGCAATGAAAAACAAGACATCAGAAATTCCATTTAAGTGCAGGTGGCAGTATTATTTACTGCCATCCACCCATGTTACTGCCAGGCTTCTTAAATTTACACAGAGGGAATATATCCTCTCAGCTTGTGACAGCTGGAGGAGAAATCACACTAGTAGAACTACATTCTCATAAATGGCTAAAGAAGACTTTTCTTCTGTTCAACTTAAGTATAATTGGAAAGGCAGAAAACCAATGATTATGAGAAATACAGATTTTGAAATTCTGGGGCACCTGGTATGACTCAGTTGGTTAGGTGACCGGCTCTTAATTTCAGCTCAGGTGATGATCTAAGGACTTGAGACCAAGTCCCACATTGGACTCGTAGAGCCTGCTAAATATTCTCTCTCCCTCTGCCCTTCCTCTGTTCACTCCCTCTTACTGTCTCTCTCTCTTTAAAAATAAATTTAACATGGACTTTAAAAAAATTAAAATTTTAAAAAACTTTCTTTTCAATATTTGCTTTCCAACAAATTTTACCTACATTATCATCTTTCCTTTCTGAAGGTTAAAAATCACCACCACCACCATCACAACCACCATCACAAAATTCAAATAAAATTTTCCATTATCATCTTTCTTCCTTATATATTTTAAAAGTCTTTACAGTTATCTTTCTTTTTTTTTAATATTATTTGTTTGTTCATGAGAGACACACAGAAAGAGAGAGAGAGAGAGGCAGAGACATAGGCAGAGGGAGAAGCAGGCTCCTTGCGGGGAGCCTGATGTAGGATTGGATCTGAGGACCCCCAGATCACCACCTGAGCCAAAGGCAGATGCTCAACCACTGAGCCACCCAGATGCCCCAACTCAAGACATTTAACTCAAATTTAAATGTATTGTTCTTTTCTTTTTTATAAAATTTGATTTCCACATCCTTCTTGCTTGAACTAATTAGCTTTTTTCCTCTAATCATATGTTAGCAATGTTTTAGGTTGCTAGATTTTTTTCCAGAGCAGGTTTTGTTTTGTTTTTGTTTTTGTTTTTGTTTTCTTTTTTTCCTTTTTAACAACTTCAGCTTTTAATAATGGGAACAACTTGCCATTCCAGAAACAATGTTAGGGAAAAAAAATCTTCCTTATAAAAATAAACTTAAACTCATCAAGATTATATATATTCTAACTTTTTACTTCTATGATTTAAACTTTTCTGTTGCAATACTACCCACTTCATTTAACATTGTTCTTGTACCATCACATACTGAAGAGAAAACAGTATGACAGCAAAGCTTACATAATTTAACAAAAGAACTTGTACAATGATCTTTAAAAATCTTTGGTTGTAGTGGCTTTTTTTTTGTTTGTTTTTGTACACAAAGATAAGGAGGCTACAGAAAAGAATCATGGGGCTTTTCCAAACTATTTCTTAGATAAAAGATATGAAAAGACTTTTTGTACATAAGGAAACCATAGTTTGATCTGCCATTTGTCTTATAGTAGGGACAAAGGCAGTATTAAGATATACTATGTCCATTCAAGCTATAAATACTACCTAAGAGATATAGAATCAAAGCATGAACATAAGAGAATAAATCCTCTACAGGGCAAATGACTACATAGCATGTTGCTATGAGGCCAGTACTGGAAATGGTGTCACTGTGGAACATCAGGAAAAATTGTGATGATCAAATGGCAGAATAATTTGGGACTTGGGGTGCCTAAGGTACGACAATACCCAAAGTAAAGCTTTTACCTACAGGGGCAGAAGGAGCATGTATACTCTGGGGCTGGGCATGCTCAGCTGTGCAAACAGATTGGATTAGAGCAATGATTATTGTTTGTTAGCAAGATATCAGAATCACCAGAACTTGTTTAAACATAGTTAAGTCCTACCTCCAGAGTTCCTGATTTAGTAGGTCTGAGGTGGGGACTGAGAATTTGCATTTCTAAATTCTCTGGTGGTGCTAATGTTGCTGGCCCAGAAACAACATTTGTGAAGCACTGAATTAGAGCCATTTTCCTATAGTGATGTCCAATATATTCACTTTCAAATCTTGGAAGAAAACGAACCAGAAGGAACAAAATCAATTTTGTATGGTTATAAAATCTATGAAATTCTAAATAAAAGTGATTTATTTTCACAAAACCTATCAGGTTAATTAACATGATAGTATAATCACATGAATTTTAAATCTCAAAATAGAGTTTATAATATACAGTGTTTTACACATCTTTTTGACCATGAAATCTCTTTCTGAGATCATGTATTTATATGTCTCAGATCTAGCAATTTATGGAGCACACTTGATGGTATTCTTGAAAAGATTGTTTTATGGTCACTTTCAGCTTTTACATTCTAATAGGATTCAGAATTTCTTGCTAGTCTTAGATGATGTCTGATGAAGGGCATTATGAGGTTAAGTAGGAAATTACAAATTTTCTCAAGGGAGAAACTGATTCTGCTACATCAACGAGAAATTGGAAATTACAAATTTTCTCAAGGGAGAAACTGATTCTGCTACATCAACGAGTACTAATGTACATGTACAATCTGAACATCTCATGGGATAATTATAGTGAAATTCAAGATAAAATCCACACTACCCCAATAGTATCAGATGAATGACACTGTAAGATTTTGATGGTGTAGCCTCTTACAAATTCATTGCTATCCAAACAGAAAATTTGAGAATCTATTCAAATTGGCCTGAATTTATTTACTAGTTGTAGTAGGCTGAATAAGTGCCCCATAAGGATGCTAATATCCAAATCCTGAGGACCTGTGAATGTTACTTTAAAAAGGACTTTGAAGATGTGACTAAATTAAGGATCTTGAGATAGGGAAATTATCTTGGGTTATCTAGGCGGGCCTAATGTAAGCACAAGGATCCTTATTATAGGATGGAAGAAGAAGATTTTTGTTTTAAGATTTATTTTTATTTATTTATGATAGACACAGAGACACAGGCAGAGGGAGAAGCAGGCTCCATGCCGGGAGCCCAACGCGGGACTCGATCCCGGGACTCCAGGATTGGAGCCCTGGGCCAAAGGCAGGCACGAAACCTCTGAGCCACCCAGGGATCCCCCGGAAGAAGAAGATTTGACTGTAGTAGTGGCATGTAAAAGTGCTGTAACATGAGAAAGATTTGACCAGCTCTTGCTGGCTTTGAAGATGGAAGAAGAAGCCAAGAACTAACGGCTGTAGATACTCTTTAGAAGCTGTAGAAAGGCAAAGAAATAAATTCTATCCAATTGCCTGCAAAAGGGATGCAGTCCTGCAGACCATTTTAGGCTCTGAATTTAAGGACTAAAAGATAATAAATTTATATTACATTAAGCCACTAAGTTTATGGCAACCTGCCACAGTAGCAATAGGAAACTGGTAAACTAATGGAAAAATATTACAAAACATATGAATGGATCCTCTAAAGAATTTGTAATCCCAAAGAATGGCACTTTTTTTTTTTTAGAATGACACATTTTAAATTCCATCATCAAAAATATTATAAATAATAGTACTAGAAGATATTTATTTATTGCTCATTACATACCAAGTATTATACTGAGTGGTCTACATGCATTACTTTATTTATATACATTCACTTATTGAGTTGTTACACAACCATAAGTAACTTATATTTAGAATCTCTATTTACTGATGGAAAAAAATGAAGCAGTGATTTAAGTGATCTGTACCTTATCACACATTACTAAATGGATGAGAAAGGCTGTGAATCAGGTCTGTCTGTTCCAAACTGTTATGCTATTATCACTGTAATATATGACTTTCATCCACAGTTAAGGGCATGGTTGTATCTAAAGTCATGTCCAGTTGGAGATACCAAGGTTCTATGTAATGCTCAGCAGAAGTGTGAGACTGTTTTTAAGGCAATTAGTTCCTTTTTATTATAGCCTAGCTGGACAACCAGCATTCTTTTAGTAACTCCTATGAAAACTTGATATGCATTCATATGTAAAATTTGCATCGCGCACCTTGGTACAGTAATTTGTTTCAAGGATTTTACATAGTTCTTTCTTGATAAGCTTAATAGATTATACATGCCTGCAGCTCTGACTTATTTAGAATATAATCTTGCCATTTTCCTTGAGTGGCCTGTATAAATAAATTTCAGTACTCTTTTTAAAGGCATAGTTCTTTGAGGAGCCATGGTAATAGATTAGAAAACATTAAAAAACAAATAATTTCAAATGAATACAAAAGTACAGTTAAAAGTATTAAAATGAAATCACTACTTAGCACATTGTCTGGATATAATAACATTCAAATAAATTAATAATGAAACAAAACCATCCAAAATGTTAGTCAAAATGAAAAAAATTTCTCTTCCCTTCCCCTTTTGATACATACCTATAGCTTTTCCAAATACATGTGGTGTGTTTGTGCTCTAGAATGTACTATATGCATTGTTATGCAAATTTTCAGTATGCTTTTTTTGTTGTTGTTTATTGTGTTTTAAGTTGTCTTTTCCTTTTTTTTTTTCAAGATTTTATTTATTTATTCATAGAGACACAGAGAGAGAAGGGAGAGAGGGGGGCAGAGGCACAGGCAGAGGGAGAAGCAGGCTCCATGCAGGGAGCCCTGCGCGGGACTCGATCCAGAGTCCCCAGGATCACACCCTGGGCTGCAGGCGGCGCTAAACCACTGCGCCACCTGGGCTGGCCCAAGTTGTCTTTTCCTTAACAATAAACTATGAATTTTCTTTTTCTTAGTACATCTAGGGCTACTTTATTTTTTAAAGTATTCCTTCATAGTGGCATGAGCATACCATTATTTAACCAGTCTCATGCTGATGAATGTTCAGATTGACTTCATTTTTATTGCTAATAAAAGTAATGCTGTTATAAAATGCTGCAATAGATCTTTATTTGCTTGATTGATAATATTCATAGACTAGATTCTTTAAAGTGAAATTCCTGATTCAAATGTATCATACCTAAAAATTTTACAGATAATGATAAAATGCCCCTATAAAAGGTTGCAACAACTTATAGTCATACCAAATTTATGAGAGTTTCTTTTCTTCTTTCCTTTCACTGATTCTGAGTATGTAAAAAATCTCTGAAGTTTTCCAATAGAGAAAAATTTTACATAGTTTAGTGAATATTTTCTATATTTTCAGACTCATGCAAAGCAGAATAAAGAACAATGAAGTACACAATATAGAATTTACTTTCATACTCTTATTCTTACTACTGACATGACCCCTAGTAAAATTTCCTAGTTACTTATATGTAACACTGTATAAGTGTACAAAATACTGAGTACATAACATACAAGTTAAAGCTGTAGGAGTCAAATATTGAGCACCTTGAGAATCCAGTAAGCAAAACAGTCAATTTTGTTAAATTTGTTTGGCGAGAGGTCCTACTCATCATTATAAGAAGTAAACTGGGTCTAGGGTAGGTAAGGAAGAAGACATTAAAATTTCAGAAGCATGTCTGATGATAGAAATGAGTGAGCTAGTGTGGCTAACATACTGTTTGTAGACAGGATTTTACTTCTGTTGCGCAGAAGTACTGTCGTTTGCCAATGAACTGTGATGATGATAAAGGAATAGCTTTTCTGGTAACTTAAATATGGGTTTCAAAACTTCATTATTTATATTTTGGGGACTGATGTTTCATTAATTTATGTGATTGCAAGAGGGATGTCAGGGGTTTTGGGAGCTGCCATTAACTGTAAATGAGAGCTTACATGACAGGCAGCCGCACACATCTGTCATGTTGTAGCCTCAAGACGCGGCCATTTCAGCATCTAAGAAGCAGCTGTAACACTTCGATTTTGATGAGTGCCTAAAAGCAAACAACAACAAAAAAGTCCAAGAACAGTCAGCGTGTGGAGAAACATAACCACAGGCAGCTCCTGAATGCAAACAGCATATTTGGAACAAGAATTTGGAAATTATACCTGGAAGTCACTAATTCTGAGGGAAGGCTCAAAGCAAAGTGGATCAAAACTCTGAGGGAAAGCTTGGTGGGACATGCCCAGAGAGAAAAGCAACAAAGACATCCTTTTCCTCAGGCATCAAAACAAATCAGCACAAGAAATATCCTTTTATATTATAAAGAAGATAGATGCCCTGAACTCCAAGGAAAAAAATAACAAAAAATGGATAAGAATCGTAGCTTCCATAACCAAACTTTGTATCTTCCGAACACCTGTCCCAATTGAGAAAAGGGAGACATGCAATGTGATGGCTGCATAGAATATTTAAAATTGAATCATCCATAAGCAGTCTGTGTATTTGGTGTGTGTGTGTTCTTGTTGTATTGTACTTTTTCTAATAAAATATTGATTAATCAGGTGCGTAAGGCCAGTGTATGAGTTTTTCATGCTTCTTTTGAGGAATATATAACTATCTCCCTTCAAGAGTCCTTCAACATCTCGTTATTCTCGCTGCATTTACACTCCAAACATAAGAATAGTCCTGGAAACCCCATAGAAATCCTTGGTTGAGTAATGTTGCTTTATCTTTTCGAATTCTAAAGTTGTCAAAGGGTAACATAATCTCGTTATATTTTTATTAAGGATTTAGTATTTTGAGGATGCATCTTACTTCAAAAGACACTAATAAGGCTGGTCCTGATTAGAAAAATTCATATTGAGACAAACCAGATGTATTTGCAAAGCATTTAAAATTTAACACAGGCTGCAGATCAGTGATAAAAACATGTAGTACCCTGTGATTACTTATGGCATGTCAGAAAGGGGTGGAAAAAAAAAACATGAAAAGTAGATACCTGATTTTGATAAACACTCGATTTTGATAGATACTTGATTTTAAACTCTGAAAGGTAAGAGCCTTGTGAATAGGAAGCTTTAGCTGGTATAGTTCTAAAACCCTAAACCATTTAAAAGTAATATTGTACTTTTTTAGTACAGAAAAGAAAACTAATGACAGAAGGGCGTGAAGAACATATCTGAAGAGAACATGACAGTGACAGACATGTACCCAAGTTTTTTTTATTTTAGTTCTACACAAATATACTGATTTATATACCCTAAACACCATTACATTTGTTGTTATTTTTCCTTCAATGTCAAACTGTAGCAGATTAAAGAAGAAATAGCACAGAGAAGCTCCACCTAATAGACAGGAAGAGGATAGGTTGGGTCTGCCTTTTTGGTTCTTGTTCAGTTCTACTACTTACTGTGTGTCATTGGGTAAGAGGAACCTGCCCAGTGCATCCTATCTATAAATTTGGGATAATAATCTTGTTCATAGTCTTGTTAGGCAGATAAAATGAAAAATTATAAACAAATAATTTAGAACAAGGCCTGACATGGAGTAATTATTCAGTGAATTATTATTATTACTCTTATCAGTATAATCTTCTAGCCAGTAAGCTCTAGCCAACTGTAGGTCTGTGAATATAAACAGGACGCCTTAATCTAAAACAGTGATTTTCTTCCACAGTCTATGGCAAAGTTTACTTCTTATTTACAGTATAAAATAGAAGTCTGCAGTTTTAGAATTGCAGATAAGCTTTTCCTGACTGTAAATCATCTAAGTAAGATAGGGTGGCTTGGCCAACCCCAAATCTTAACAAGCCTTTTTCAGTTAAAGACTTATTTTTCCATTTGTGATTTTGCTGGATCAGCTGTATCACTTACTCCCCCCCCCCTCCACTTCTTATATCAAAATGTAGGAGTCTATTTAGTTTTCTGCTATGGAACAAGAAATGTTATGAAAAAAATGAAGTATAGCTGCTTTTAGCATTCTCCTATTCTTGATCTTTTCCTAAAAAATGTTGTCTGTTGCAAATGGGATTTTTTATATGCATTATTCACTAAAACTCTTGTCTACCTTTAGAGTTTTCTAAACTGTATGAACCAACCACTTTCTATTTCTTGCCATAATGACTTACTAGGAAAAAAAGTCTATCAAATAACTTGGATTGCCTTTGTTCTCATTTTGTTCCCTCTTGGTACTCTATCCCCCAAGACTTCATCATCGGTTCAGTTGTGTCCTGCATGAGCCCTTTGGGAATCTACCTTTCTCAACATAGGCCATCTCCTCTGTTCCTTTTCTTCAGGCCCTGAGAGTCTCTGCTTCCTGATGCTCTATAAAGTTATCATACTTCATTGATGAAAATTATTACTCTGTCAGGATTTTGTTTTGAAGATGTACCCAGGAGCATTGTGGCGGGTCAGTGAAATAGATGGTCCTTGGTGAAGTGAGTCTTTAAATTTCCTTCAGGTCACATTGTGGTCCCATATATTCCATTCCTTTCTAGTGCCATCTCTAGTCTCATAGAGAACTATGAAACTATCAATAATGTGTTGTATCTTTTTACTTTTGCTATCTTTTTAGATGGAAGGTATAAGATGCCCATTTGATCTTAGTTAATTAGTAAGTAATCATAGGTCTTATTTATCTATGCTATCTCCTTTTCTTTATAAAGCAAGTACAGTTTCATATTTGTGCTAAGCTTCATGGTTGGTGTGTCTTTCCCAACCCTCTAAGTAAACCCTGTTCTGTCATTCAAGCTATAGCTTACATGTTATATCTGAAGGGAACCCTTTCCCAATTTGTGTAGTCTAGCCTGTAGAACTTCACAGAATTTTGTGGTTTTTCTCTCTTAAAGGACCTAACATGCCTACCATAATTATATATTCATTCACTTGCTTCAACAATTAGACTAAAGGGTATTTTGTATCCATCTCTTAAATAGAACCTGGTTTAGATTAAATTCTTAACTAATGTCTTATAATAGAATAATAGCTTCAAAGGAAATATTCAGAACTTCATTTTTTAGAAAATATTTTATTTGTTTATTTATTCACAAGAGATACAGAGAGAGAGAGAGAGAGAGAGAAAGGCAGAGGCACAGGTAGAGGAAGAAGCAGGCTCCATGCAGGGAGCCCAATGTGGGACTCAGTCCTGGTTCTCCAGGATCAGGCCCTGGGCTGCAAGTGGTGCTAAACCACTGAGCCACCTGGGCTGCCCCATTTTTATATAGATAGTTATTTTAGTTTTCTTTCCCCCCAAGAAACAGCAAAACAGTTTTGCACAGAGGTATGGGATATCATACACTAGTTTGAAAGAGAACTATAATTATAATTGGAGATGAAAGTGACAGTTTTAGACCTAATGAAAAAAGTTAAAAACACTATAGGAATGACGGTACAACTACCTGGATTTCAGTCTTTGTTTTGCCTTCAAGTCGTGAGGGGACTTCTTTGGAACCAGAGGAATACCATGGAATATTACTCAGCCATCAGAAAGAATGAAATCCTTTTTAGATAGAGGAAGAGGGTATTATGCCAAGCGAAATAAGTCAGTCAGAGAAAGACAAATACCATATAATTTCACTCATTTGTGTGAGTTGTGAACAAAAGGATGAACAAAATGGATGAACAAAAGGGAAGGGAAGGAAAAATAAAATAAGATGAAAATTGAGAGGGAGGCAAACCATAAGATATGCTGCACTCTAGGAAACAAACTGAAGGTTGTTGGAGGGGAGGTGAGTATGGTAAGGGATGATTGAGTGATGGGCATTAAGGAGGCCACTTGATGTAATAAATAAACAGTGGGTATTATATGCAACTGATGAGTCACTAAATTCTATCTCTGAAATTAATTTTAAAAATGATGATATGTATTAAAATCCTTGATAAGTTGGACATTTCAATGGCAAATAACAGAAAACTAAAACTCACTTAAATCATAAAGAGAAATTCTCTACTTACATAAGTGAAGGCTGAGATGAGGGGCTATTCAGAGACTTAAAATGTCAACAGGGACTGATCTGTTTAGCTATTACCATTCTACTTTCAGTATTGTAGTTCTCATCAAAGTTTAAGATGGCTCCCAGCAGCAGTCTGGGCTACCTGCTTCCTTGTTCATATTTCTTCCCCTAATTATCAACAGATTCTTATGCCTCACACTGATTAATTGAACTTGAAACATATGTTAACTGAAACATTTGTGGACTGAGATAGACTAATAATTTTTATACTACAAATAGTCATCAATTGACTGGTACCATTAAGGCCCTCACTTGAAGCTGGGCATGTAAGTTAATTCCACTCAAATTCCATGGTTATTACACAATGACCAGGGGCTGGAAATAGTTATAGAGGATACTACCTACCATTGCTACAAGATTCTTACACAACTTTTAAATACTATAACTTATAAAATGTAACAAAATAGAAAGCATTATAAATTATGTGTTGGGGCACACAGGCTAGAAAATGGCTGCTATTTCTTGCATATGAAATATAGAGCAGCCAAAATCATTAAGCCTCCAAAATTAGAATGCCCATTACCTCCTAAGAGGAAATGCTGTCTCTACTTGAAGACATTACACCTTTTCTCTAGATAGATTTGGAATGGTTTAGAAGTATCTAACACCATAGGACCTAGGGATATTAGAGCTCAAGTTAAAGAATTTTTAAAATGTATTTATTTATTTTAAAGAGAGAACGAGAGAGAGCATATGCATATATGATAGAAATGGGCAGAGGGAGAGAGAGAATCTTGAGCAGATTCCCTGCTTTGAGTGTGGAGCATGACATGGGGCTCAATCTCATGACCCTGAGATCATCACCTCAGCAAAAATCAAGAGTTGGACGCCTAACTCACTGAGCTACCCAGGCACCCCTAAATAATTTTTTAAAGAGATTGATAAGAAGGGGGACAGGAGATATACTTTAAAAAGTTTTCAGTTTGGCATGGTTAGATGACCTAGGCTGAAGAAGTTTCAGAATGACTCAAATTTATGAGTTTGTTATATAGAGTTCTAGCATATATATAGTTCTGAGGCTAGCAAACTCCATTATAGAGGCATTATAGCTAATATGATATTGTGCGTAAGGAATCAAAGGGGCAATGACTATTTGCTAGGCTAACTCAAAACCTCTATTTAGTCAATATGTAGATAAAAACATAGTGAGAAAATATGAAACATTTTCTCCAAAATTATTACCATATTATTAATAAAATATTTTTCTCTAATCTACTTATTAAGTATGAGGCATTCAGAAAGAATATATTACTCTACTCTCTCTCAATCTCCCCTTTGAGTGGGAGCATAGGATTTTCCTAATTTTCATTTATTTATAAATTTGTCCACTTACTGAATAGCTTCTGAGCATGTACACTATGAAGACCTCTCTTCTGTGGCTGTCTCATTTCTGCCCAGATCATCTTTTGATTCTCTTATCATGCCTTCAGTAAAGTCTTACTCATAATTAACAGAAGTGATGTTGAGGGAAGGATATTTTCATTTTATAGAGTAGGGCAGAACTCTGGTTTTCCCAATAAAGGCATCTGACACTGCAGTGATTGATAAACACTGAGGAGTATAGAAGGGAGAGAAAAATATATTGTTATAGCAAACAAAGGAGAGGAGGCCCCTAAAGCCCAGCTGAGATGCTGTTAGGTTTATGAGAGAATTATATAAATGGTAAATTAGGAACTTCCTACTGGGTAAATTGTTTTATGAGATATTTTCATTAAGAAAGACATTTTAGAATAATGTAGGAACTCAATCTCAATTTTGCTTTAGTGATAATTAGATATGGACCAAACTTAGAAATGGGACAGCAGATTCAGGTTAATGACAAAACACTGAAAAGGTTAATTTTTCAGAAATATAAATTACTGCATTATCCTAGTTCTAGTAGTTTTTAAAAACTTTCAAGAAAAAAAGCTATGCTTTCTTCTAGATCAATTAAATATTTGTTCTATGGTGTTTTTTGTCTTCTGCAAAGGTAACCTCAAGTATTAGAAGAGTTGTATATAATTCTTAGGTTGCTATTGTTTTAAAAATATTTCCCCTTTAAAAGGTTCTCCTTAACTTAGAAAATCCATTATAATGTTCTTTCATATTTTAAAATTCTCTTCCTCACTATATTTCTTTGTTTTTAATATGGAGTGAAGACAAATGATAAGAGAAGGAGTTAGTGATATGGTTCTCATTCTTACGAATAATCAATAACGGCAATAGAGCATGTTCCCAATTCATGCAGATTTTTAGAAATGCATTCAAAGTAGATAGCAGCAGACCTAATAATTTACTTTTATCTTTTAGTTAAAATCTGGATTTCCAAAGTTTTAGATTAATCCTTTAAGCAATAATCCTTTACTAATTAATGTGGTTAGAACAGTATTATCTTCTATGCTTTTTAGTAGTCATCATGCATATTACTTTTGAATGTAAGCTGTAATAACTAATAAAAGGTAATTTGTCATTAATATAGCTGTATTTTTATTATAAGAAGTATTAGAAAAAGGACAAAATTTATTTTCCTTTCTAACCCTGAGGGAGAAATATATCTGATCTTTTAGCTATCTTTCTAGTGATCTAATATTCTTTCGAGATTTAAGACTGTCCGCTTGACCTCAGGCACATACTGAGAGGCTGGGTCATCCTATTCTTTGAAATTCTTACATTTCTGACCATTAAAGAAAAAAAAAAACTTTTAACATATGTCCTCATGTCTTTCATATACAAGAGATAAATGATAGATGACACGTGCCATATCAATTCAGTTGATCCTCTAAAAATTGCTAATTCATTTAGTTTACCAGTTCATATAAGGAACTTTTAGAATGGGTTAAATCATATCTGTCCAGTCACAGAGTTAGTCCTGAAATAGAAAATATTGGATCATGCCCCTTTTTATTTAAAGTAACTATGAAACACCTTATCTAAACTTTTCTGAGTCAGTTAATGCATTTTTTTTTCAAATCTAGTAGTCTACGAAATAACAGCTATCGTATCTCTACATTTTAAGCACATATAATTTGTAAATTATAAGAGGGAAATAAACTAATTGTTCCTTTGCTGTTTTTAATATTTATGTAGCCAAGGTCAGGAGGGCCCTTCAGTGCATTATTAGTTAATTAAGGTTACTTGAGTTTTATCCATGTTTAGTGGAATCTGAATTACTGAAATCTTGAATCCCCAGGGGGCTTATGTATGCCATAATAATATGTATGACATTGACCTAAGCCTGAAACTTAGCTCTTTCCTTTACTTCTGTAAAATATCTGCTCACAGAAAGCACTTTTGTCTATAACAGACATTACTGAAAATACAAACATGATAGAGGAGGGTCACTTTGTGTGCTGTTCAACCAATGCCTAAAATATTTTTCTTTAGTTGACCCAGCCAGCTCCCAGCTGTTGTTGGTTTATCTCCCCTCCTCTTTGCTCTATGTTTTTTTTTCCCCCTATTTTCTTCATTCCCCAACCCCTGCAAGAATTTTTGAACCAAATGATATGGAAGGTTCCTTTACCAAGATATTTCAGAAAAGGTTCTGAAGAATCAGGAATAACAATATTTGGCAGCTGAGTGGCTCAACGGTTTAGCACCACCTTCGGCCCAGGGCGTGATCCTGGAGACCTGGGATCGAGTCCCACGTTGGGCTCTGCTTCTCCCTCTGCCTGTGTCTCTGTGCCTCTCTCTCTCTCTCTCTCTCTCTCATAAATTAAAAAAAAGTCTTAAAAAAAAGGAATAACAATATTTAACCTAAATAGGAATAAAGATGAGGGAAATGAATTTAGACACTATCATACTATAAAAGTTTGTGCAACAAACTTGTGTTACGTAATTAGAGGGAATATTTGCCCCTTTAATAATATTAGAATGGTAAAGTAAATTGTACCTAGAAGCAGAAAATCGTATTAAAATATTTTGTTATATTTGGGGGATGGTTTTGAGTCTGAGCCTCTCTAAGTTCTAAATAGATATTATATCTTCTTTTTTCTAAGTTTCACAATTATTTCTATAAGTAAAAACTGAGAAATTAAAATTAGATGAGAAATTTCATTGGTAATTACATTGTTAGAGAAGATCTAGATCTTTTCAGTTCTTTGGTTCTTCTTGGGCTGTTCATGGTGCCTGTTATTGCCAGAAATAGCTATTCTTTCTTTAAGCTTCTTTTGCCAAGACACACTTTTGAAGAACAGTATTTCTAAAGACACTTGTCATGAGGGGCTTCAAGTTCAGAACAGAGGCAGGGTCACCTGGCAATATTGCTTATTTCCAGGCTGGACTTCAGGACAATCATGTGTTTCTCCATCCTGATGGTCAACTCTATTTTTGAGAGAGTCATTGTAGAATCAAAGACCAAACGTTCAGCTAAACTAGGCTTAGGATCAGATGCTCTCTAGACTGTGTGTTAAAGAGTCTTTCCTCAATTTTAGTCAAGACTTTCAGATATGTTTTAGGAGACTATATGAAAAATAAATCTGTTAAATCCATTTGGCTATATTATTGGGGATAAAAGGTGGAGTCACTTAATTCAAGCAAGGAAAAAGGGTATTTAATTAAGCCTTGAGTTTCACATCAGAACACTAACCCCCAATCTTAGTTTTGATAACAAATACTATTAAATCTACAGACCAAGTCAATACAGGAAGGATTGTATCAGTTTGGGATTCGTTAAGCTGCTTCTAATGCAAATGAGATTTCAATGATGTATCCATAGAGAGCTTTATTTATATTATGGACCTAGAGATGTGGGTGTAGTAGTTCACCAATGTCATTTAGGACCCAGGCCCCTTCTCACTTTCCAGCTGTCATCTTGGATGGTGATGGCTGGAGCTCCAGCCTCACTGTTCCAGGCAGGATGGAAAAGGAAGCAGAAGATGCAGAATCCTCACAGTTGTGCTTGTTTTATTGGCAAGAACTGAGTTGCATGAGACTTCCTACTAGGTAGCACTATGAAGTTGACTATTTTAATTTTTTAGCCTGTATTATAGAGGACACAAGGAAAAGGAATTGCTGTGAGTGATGTCGCTTATGGTATCTGTCGCCAATTGTGACACAAGTTGTGGTACAGAGAAAATAAGAGACTATATGGAAGCCTCTGGCAAATAGAGCTTACTTATCCACTTACTTTCCTTTTAAGATACTGTTTATTTAAATGCCATTATCTTACTTTATTTTATTTTTATTATTTTATTTTTTAGATTTTATTTATTTATTCATAGAGATGCAGAGAGAGACAATAGCAGAGACACAGACAGCGGGAGAAGCAGCCCCGTGCAGGGGGCCCGACATGGGACTCCATCCCGGGTCTCCAAGATCACACCCCGAGCTGCAGGCGGCGCTAAACCGCTGCGCCACCGGGGCTGCCCCATTATCTTATTTTAAATATAGTTAATATCTAAATTGGGAAGATACCAAAACTAACTTTACAAAAATGACACTGATGGTTTTCACAAAGCTACCTCTTTTTTAAAAAAATCTACAGAAAACAGCATATGTGTAAGCATGTTTTAATGATAGGTTTCCTTCTCTGTCTTTCAAAATAAATTCAATGTTCTTACTGTTTAGCCCTGTAGTTCAAAGTATATGGGCAACTGAGTTTAGTACATATTACCTAGTCTTAATCTAATTAAATAAAAGGTATCTGAAAATTAGAGGATTAGAGAAATTTTGTGGTGTAATTTACACAAATAATTTATTTTTACGAAATATAGAATGCCTAAAGAAAAACCTAGCAGTGACACACAGGGTATGAGTTTTAATAAAAGAAGTTTTTCTTTTACTCAGAAGTTGTGATTCACTAGCTCTGGCTGTTTATGGAACACCAAATATGTGTTCTTTGACCTCTGTATAATTTATTTAAACTCAAGCTCAATAACTTTAAATGCAGTTATCATCACACTTCAAACAATGGTCAGCGATCTGTGAAGATGGACTGCACTGTCTCATTAAACCAAAAAGATCTCAACAGTCTGAAATAAGTGTAGTCTAACTGCCTAACAATTAGATATGGTATCTTACAAAAATATGTGCAGCACAACTGTGACCTTTGTGCTAATTAATCCTCCTTGGCAGGAGACTCTTCTTCCACACACACCTCCTTAGTTTTGAATGTCAAATAACTTATTATTTACAAAGGCAGCACTGTCAAATACCAACTAGTATTCTGTTTTCTTCCCAGAAGATTGGCTCTCTTCCATGGCAGGCTTTGTGTTCTCACAGCATTGTATCTTTAAGAAAGATATCAAAGTCAGGTAGAAGACAAGATATGGGAATCCCAGGGGAACCACTGAGTCAGAGAATGGAAAAGGGAGCATGTCAGGAGTGCATGGTGTTCTAGGTGTGGCTCATAGGTATGTGAACCAAGATGAAGGTATGTGAAATGAGGGCATGGAGATATGGACGGAAAGGGAGAGGACTTGAAGGCTCAGCTAGCAATGGTTCATAAGAGTTTAAAGATAATTCTTTGATTTATGGTTGATTGGTATTTATTGAATATGTAACTGTGTACCAGGCACTCTGCTAGCTGCTGAGAACACTGCATTAAGCAAGGCAAACATGATTGCTCACCTAACAGAGATAATTGCTGAAACATCTAAGAGTAGGAGTGAAGAATATCAGTTCATGTCCAGCAAGGTAAACAGGGACATCTGATAAATGGTAGTGATTTCCTACAGTGGGGATACCAGAGATAAATATGAATAATACTCAGAGAACTCAGTGAACAGTGCTTAGCCCATAGAAAGTGCTCAGTAAATAAATCTGTGGGATAAGTAAGTGAGTTAAGGTCCAAGTAGGATCCTAATTAGACAAACCTGAGTGACGAGTGCCACGCTCCTGTGACCTCTTTGCCTTGGATAGAAAGAGGTCTTAAGTTTTTGGGGACAACTGGCCTGCATCTGAGAGCTTGTCACCCCCAGGAAGTTAAAAACAGCTGTATCACTAATATATTGGGTATTTTCTGGAAAAAAGCAAGGACATAATTCTCCCATGCAGTAGGTTTTTTTCCCCTTTCTTTTTCAGCTGTAGGCCCAATCAAAATTAGTCTTGAGAGGCTACAAACAATGAGATAAAGGTAAATAAATATCAGGTTTATTGCAAAGGACTTTGTGCAGTGGTATTCTGCATGATTGCTGAAAAGAATCAATTGAGAAGACTTACGAGTCTTAAAATCACAAATTAGTATAATCTTAATATAGAATTAAAGAGAGAAAGAAAGAAAGAAAAAAGGAAGAGAAGAGAAAAGAAAAGAAAGAAGAAAAGAGCCCTTCTAGTTCCATGAGCTCTGGCCTTTAGAGTAGCATCCCAAGAAGTATCATTGGAGGCTCTGATATCAAACCAGTAGTTTCATAAATGGCTGTGATTGTAGGTTAAGTAAAGGAGTTGAATTTCTGATGAGTTTCACACCAGGGAACTATCCTGATCAACCCTTTGCAGTTTCAAAAATAGCAACACAGACATGTTCTTCCTAAGAGGTGCCAAAGTGCAAACAAGCTGACCTAACGTGTTCACCAACAGCTGGAAATGGAAGAAATCATGTGCATATCTAACCTAGATTTGAAACCATTAATTTTTCCTTCAGTTTCAAAGTTGTTCTGCTTTCATAGTGCACCATTTATCTGGTGCAAGAAAGAAAATACCTTGAAATGATTCCCTTGTTTTTCTGCTTACTATTTAATATATATTAGAACATCTACCACATACTGATGCCATGAGAGGTTGAAGGGGGCGCTAGAGTTTAATAGAATAGGCAGGATAATACATACGAAGCTGTTAGTACAGCAGCTGGCACAAACTGGGCATTAAATCAATGTTTGTGGTTATTATTAAAGACAACGGCGAGTTTTGCATTAGATGACCTGGTTTTGAATTTTTACTGTTTCTTACTATTTGGGTAAAACCTTAGATACATAGGTATATCTTTTGCACACTTGCCTTGGTTTCCTCGTGTAAAATGTATAGCAAAAAGTTTGAAAGTAAAAAACATAAATCAAGAAAATGCAAGTCAAAATAGTGTGTGGCTATTTATTATTATTATTATTATTATTTAACTAAAATAACTAATAAAGGCACAATAGAATTAGAAAACTCAGTGGGAAAAAAAAAGAACTCCACAAGCTATGACAGTTGTAAATATATGTGTATCTAATAAAATACTCAGCATAAATGATAGAACTGCAGGAAGAAACTGATAAATGCACTACAGTAGTGAGAGGTTTCAACAAAGCTCTCATTTATCAAATGGCCCTAAATTAGTTAAGAATCTGAAGAGTCAAATTTCATAATTGACTAGCTGGAATTAATATTTGATTTGATAATAATGTAATACTTAACAACAAAAAATTATAGTATATTTGTAAGTAAGATACACTGGGATAATAAGCATAAACTAGGATTCACCTGAGCTAACAGGTCATATGGCAACCCTACAAATATAAAAGCTGCTCTCCAACAATTGCAGAACAATTTTATCAAGCTCATGCAGAGACCATTAACAAAACTGACCATTTGCTTGGCTGCAAATTAAGGATCAACATATTTCTAACAATATTATTATTAACACTAGACCATGTTTTCTGAACATAGTGCAATTGGTTTAGAAGTCAATAGCAAAGTATAAATTTGCTCTTTGCCCCTCATTTGGACATTAAAATACACACCCATCTCTAAACTACTTATAGGTAAAAGAAGAAATTATAATGAAATTTTAAAATAATTATAACTAAAAAAATAATTAATTAATTATAACTATTAATAAGAAAAAAGGTGGAACATACCAAAATATATGGGCAAAGCAATATTGATATTTTAAAGAAACTATATAAATTTAAGTAGAAAAATTGAAATTAAAGGGCTAAAACTTAGAGCCAAGCATCTAAAAAATAAAAATAAAAGAGCCAAATAAAACCACAGAAAGCAGAAGAAAGGAGATAATAGGGATAAGAACTGAAATTAATGAAAAAAGGGACAGAAATACAGAAATAGAAGAGATTAGAACACAATAAGGAAATATGATCAACTGTATGACAGTTTGCAACCTTAATGAAAATTATATACACACATATATAAATTTCAATCTACGTATCTGTATTTGACAATACTTTTTTAAATAAAAAAATCACCACACAAGTAGTAGCTTAAAAAATAAAGTTGGATCATAGAATCTCCCTTAATATGTGCTTGACACAATGAACAGAAATCAGTAAAATTAGCATACTTTCGGGATTATGTTTAATTCTATATGACAAGAAACCCCAAATAGTAGTAGATTTAACAAAGTACTATTTATTTTTTTTCCTACATAAGAGAGTTCTGATGCATTCAGATAACTGACAGTGACCCAGGATTATTCCCACTTTGACTCCTCCATCTCTAGAGTGTGACTCTTGTTCTTAGGTTCTAAATTGATGGCTAGAATTTCATACTTCATACATCCTGGTGTTAATTCAATAACAGGATGGAAAGGAGAAAAAATAGCAAAGGGATCATGCCTGCTGTCTTTTAAGAAAGTTTAGTAGTATGTTCCAGAAATTGCCTTTGCCTACATTTTATTGACCAAAATTTAGTCACATGCCTACATTTAGATATAGCAGATGCTGGCAACTGTGTTTTCTATCCTGAACAGCCATGTACATAATAATAGAAAAACTGTTCTACTACCAAGGAAGAAAGGAAGAAAATATAGTGTGGTAGACAGCCACCCATACCCTGACACAACCAACGATGAATTCACTAGCAGCATCCAAATATGCAAAGTGATTCAACCTCATAATATAAATTTTGAAAAGTAACTGATTCTGGTATGCAGTTTAATCCTTATTCATCTCTCTAATACCTTAGACATGGAAGAGGATTAATTGAAAACATACTAAAAATTCTTAGGATAGCAGAATGAGAGGTTAATTAGACAGCCTAGAAAAAAAAATCTAAGGACACCTCCTTAAGAAAAAAATCTCTGTGACCAGGAGCATCTCAGGTCCTCAGCAGAAGCAGGAAACACCACCAGGGGTCACTGTGTTCCAGGAGAATGATAAAAAATGCAAGTGGATCCTTCCTTAAAAATAATATATGCACCTCAACTTAGTAGAGTGAATTCTGTTACAGACATTTAATAAAATTTCAAAAGAGAGAACAGAGACTTGGCTATTCAAAAATGACTATATTCAAACTCTGAACTGCTCACATCTTCAAAATACCAAAAGTACGCATAATAGCAAAACTTCAGTTCTCAAACTATAGCTCAAGAGAGGGTGCCAACCAGCTACGGAGCAATGTCAAAGAAAATTTACCCTCATTATATAGGAGAAAATAGAGATTCTGGACAAAGACCAAAATTAGGTATGAGAAAGAAGAAAATATGTAGCCGAGTAACTAAACAAACTTTCTAAAGAAAAACGAAGAAAAGGGAAAGACAACAGAGATTCCAGAGAGTAAACAAACATTACACCAGTAAAGGAAAATTAAAAAAAAAAATTTGCTGTAGAAGCTATAAAACTTATCTGAGTATCACATATTGATGTAATAACATTATATCAGAATATCCTGAATATGGAACTATGAATTTATATATATATAAATATATACACATATGTATATATATTACACTATATGTTGCTCAAAATTAAATTTTTAATTCCGAGGAAAGGTATGATGTAATGAGAGCAAATGAAGAGGTAAGAGGGAAAGAGATGAAAGCTATTGAAGATAAAGCAGGGGAACAGAGTACTTGTCATCAGAGTTCCTGAGTTAGAGAGCCGCCCAAATTAAGAAAGACTATAAATAAAAATATAATTTAATAATTTGTTTGAAATAAAGGGAGAAGTGAGTTTAGAAATCAAAGGAACCTGTGTTATTTTAGGAAATCTTGGTATAAAATAATCAACATTAAGACATATCATTCTTAAGTTATTGAAACACATTGGTAAAGAGTTCTTTAGGTATTCAGGTAGAATAAAGCAAGCCATTTAATAACGATATGAATGAGAAACAACTTAGTCAATGTTGGAAGACGATGGAACAATTTCTATAGTGAGGAAAAGACTTAGTTTCTTGTTTAGTTATAAAGATATCAGATTGTCTAAAATATCAAAGAATGAGAGAATAGAACATCCATGATCTCTTTTTGATAAAATAACTGGTAGTGATTGCAGTAATTCAGGCAAGAGATGATAGTATATTGGATCAAGGTGGTAACAGTGGATATGGAAGAAGATAGACAAGTCAAATTCTAGATATATTATGAATGTAGAACTAGTGGGACTTTTCTGATGGATGTTGGCTATGAGAAAGAAAAGTTAAAAAGATCCTATGATTTCTTTTTGCCTGAGTAACTGAAAGGATGTTACCATCAATTGAAATGGGAAGACAATAGAGTAATGTTTTCTTTCTTTCTTTCTTTCTTTCTTTCTTTCTTTCTTTCTTTCTTTCTTTCTTTCTTTCTTTCTTTCTTTCTTCTTTCTTTCTTTTCTTTCTTTCTTTCTTTTCTTTCTCTTCTTTCTTTCTTTCTTTCTTTCTTTCTTTCTTTCTTTCTTTCTTTCTTTCTTAGTTTATTTACTGTTTGGCTTCTTGTCTGCTGAAAGTTTAGTTTTTGGCATTTTAGATTGGAAGTGTTTATTAGATATCCACATGGAAATTCATGCAAACAATTGGTTATATGAGTTTGGAGTTTAAGAAAGACCACAGGATATAAGTTATTAGGGATCCCATATACACTTGGTTTTAAAGCTATGGATGTGAGTATAAATAGAGAAGAGGTCCAAAAACTTGAGTCTTGGAGCTCTACGATATTAAAAGGTCAGATTAAAGGTACAGCACAGGAGACAGATCTGTGAAGAAGTCTGGTGTCCTTGAAGGAAAGTGAAAAACATTGTTTCCAGAAGAGAAAGATCAATTGTGTTAAATTCTACTGATGGTTCATGTAAAATAAAGACATATAACTTACTGTGGGATTTGGCAATGTGGAGATCATTAACAAGGTGATTTCAGTAGAGTGGCTAGAGTGAAAGTGGGATGGAGTAGGTTTAAAGAAACATGTGGCAAGAATACTTAGAGACTAAATACAGTAAGAATATTAATGTACTTGGGTGATGCATTTCTTAATTTTTTTCTAAGTAAAAAAAGGTCAATCAATACTGTGTAAAATTGAGAAATAGTGTTAAAACCTAATAACGTATTAGCAGTTTATTAAGCTTTTTAGATCTTGTAGGAAAAACTATAAGGAAATAATTATTATTCATCCTAGATTAACTATTATCTGAAGTTAAGCAGTTTTCTTAGCTTTACTTAAGATTTTTTTCTATAAAATTCAAGTGAAATTAATTATGTAACATGATAACCACTTACAAATTTTTAGTTTACCTATTTGATTTCTTTATAAAGAGATGAATAAAATGATGTTCCCTTAATGTTCACTTTTCCTTGTGAGCTACTCTGCTGCTCCAAATTTCATAAAGAATGTATATTACTTTATAAATGTAATAGATTATTCTCTAGCAAAATTCTTGAAAGGAAGGCAATATGGAAAACATTACACCATGAAGTCAAACATATATATATATGTATATATATGTATATATATGTATATATGTATATATGTATATATATATGTATATGTATGTATATATATATGTATATGTATGTAATTAAAACCTTGTACAAGGACCTTTAGGTAAAGTTTGATTTGCTGTCCATGTCTGTTTGTTAACCGCTTGTGCCAAATATAAAACACTGGGAAGACTATACTCCATTCAGCGTTACTACATTTTAACTTTTTATCTAATACTTGGTGGCCAGTAGTAGATGAAGGCTAGCCCCTGAAATTGCCAGAACTCTTCTGAAAAGGGAACTAATTTAAATGAGTCAGATTATTTAGAATCCTTTATGTATTTAGTGGTACCTATGTATTCCAGGCATATTTATAGTTTAGATAAGTCTGTTAATACCTAATAAATATCTGTGAAAGTGAAATTTCAGCAGAGATATTTTGAAACAGGGAAACATCATTTGAATTATATTATTGTTGCATAAAATCAGCCTAGCTTGGAGTGTCCCTCAATTTGTTATGTTATGTCTATGAAAGTGTTGCTAAATCCTTGTCACATTTTCAGGTTGAAGAACTTCGGTATCTAGAGTGAATTTAAATGTCAATATATCTGTAATTTTCTATACTGAATATGAAGATAGATTCAATTGTAGGAATCATTAAGTATACAACCAATTCAGTAGTATTATTTTGATATAAGAAAGAACTGCCATCAAGCTGAATATAATGGGGAAGTATGCTCCAACCTTTGAATATTCAGCACTAATGAATTTTCAAGGAGAAATATAATTACACCCAAAATTTATTTCTTAAATTTTTTATAGAATCACTAACTCAAAATGTATCTAGTATTACTTATATTCAAATGGAGCTAAATGTTCACTGAAATTTTACTTGAAATTTCCACTGAATATTTGAGAACAGGATGTGTAGTGGCCTATAGTACAGGCAGGTTTTTCTTGGCTTAAAGAGAACAATATATAAAACAAAACAAAACAAATCAAAACAACAGAATTTCTGGAAAACAAGGTTTCACTAAGGACATGTCAGCTTTTCATCCTGTTCTTTGAATTCATTCATCTCATATGCCATTAAAATATTTTAGTAATTCAAAAGGTGATACTTTGAGTTATAAGTCTTTGATAAATTATTATGGGGACTGAGATGTGCTGTTATGTGACAGAACTGGACTATAGATGAGCAGAGCTCTAAATTGCAGAGAAGATACTGGAAATTTTATTTATTTATTTATTTATTATTTATTTATTTATTTATTTATTAAATTTATTTATTCATGATAGACATAGAGAGAGGCAGAGACACAGGCAGAGGGAGAAGCAGGCTCCATGCTAGGAGCCTGACGTGGGACTCAACCTGGGACTCCAGGATCACGCTCTGGGCCAAAGGCAGGCACTAAACTGCTGAGCCACCCAGGGATCCTGTTGCTGGAAGATTTAATGAAACAACCTTTTATAACAATTTTGGAATATCTCATCAATTATTCTAAGTTCTTACTAAATCTGTTTTTTGTATTCTCTTTTATTAGTTCAAAATTGAAATGTTAATCTCAAACATAGTATTATAAATCTTATTTTAAAAATTTTAAAGTATGTTTTCTGCTTATAATATGCGCTAAGAAAATATGTGGACAAAGAACTTTATTAATTAGTTAAAATGAATAATAAGGAAAATCACTTGACTGATACAACATTGACGATATCACAATATGATAAAGAGATAAGACCATTTGCCAGTGGAGACCCAGAAGTTACCTTCTGAGAGAGTAATATCTGAAGAAAGGTAAAAAAATACAAATGAACATATTGATAGCGTTTCACTTTCAAAACTGATGAAGATAATTTTTTTCAGTCTACGATAGAAAATACATTTTTAGCCGCAATGTCAAAGACATGTAGGGTGCTGGAACTGAATTATAACTCTAAGCTCCACTCATGCTGAACTTTGTGTATTCTTTATCTGTCCAGGCTGGCCATTAAACCCCTTTCCTAACAGGTTAGGCAGACTATAAAGAATAGAAGTAGGCTACTGACAAGCTTCAATAAATTTTCAAATAAAGAGCACATTTCCATATGCCATATATCATCAGGTAAATATGCTTTCCTTCTTATCCCCAAATCCAATGTGTCACATATTTCATGTACTTTAGGTTAAAGACACCCCAAATCCACCCAAATAGCAATGAAACAATTCTCAAAGAGGTACTTGTTTTTGATGTCAGTACTATAGAAAATCAATATACATTTTTGAAATAACAAACTATCAGTGAATCTCAGATATATATGCAAAATGTTCCAAGTACTAGCAGAGTATAGTTTGATTATATGGATTATATCTTACCTATCTGCTTTATTTTCCTGCATTATTCTCAGGTTAAAATTCTAAGATTCTTAGTACTTGTTATAATTATTGTTCATTCATAATATAATTTATTCACTAGGAAGTACTTCATAACTTAAATTTAGAAAGTCCTATCCCAAATATATGGATTCCACTCAATAATTAAAACCTGTTGATTACAGTTTTAAAAATTCAATGGCCACACTAATTCAGCACAAATTTTTACAATTATAAGGAAATTAAAGTCTTACTTTAAAAAGATTAATTGCTTAGGTAATATTATTTATAGTATTGAAAATATAGTTCTTCATGACTTATTTATTATAGGTGATGTTGTTTGCTTATTTGCTTTTTAGTCAAAATCATAAATGCTAATGTATAGTAAATTACAATGCAGGTTTTCTTTATGATTGAATTTTAGGGGAGGTTTTAATGTTAAGAAGAGGATTTTTCTAATCTCTTCATTCTAGAACCTTTTTGTTTCCCATGATAATGGACCTAATTTTATTGATTTTAAAATTAAGAAAAATGAAAGATATTCTTATCCTGCTCTCATCTTCTATTGCAAGACCACTGTGGTTTGACATCACCTGGCTACATACAATTTGGTAGTTTCAATGACATATTTTTTAATCCATTTAAATCTTGATAAGGTTATTTTGTTTTGTTTTTTTCCCAGATAATGAAAATCGCTGAGGTGATTTAGAAGACCTAATTTTTTCTCTAAAAAATGACTAACAAAGGGCACATGAAGGAAATTCTTTGTTCACTAAAAATGCAGATTTTTATGTAATGATTACATGAGCATACATATTTATCAGGCTGTATTTATTAAAAGCTTAAGCACTAAATTGACAACTCAAAAATAGTCTAAATATTGCAGAGAAAAATTAAAACTCATCAGAAAATCTATGAAATCTCTAGAGGGCCAGATAAATATAAATGAAAAGAAATTATCTAAATTGACAACTCATTTCCACTAAAACTTTTAGTCTGTGAAACATCTTTATTTACTTTTTCTCTTATAAGAGACATAGGAATAACATCTATTTACTCTTTTTCCTGGTACCATTTTTCCTCACGTGAATGCTTAAAATATAGCACATTCCTCATGTACATTGTGATTATAGGAGAATAAAAATTCTGGGGGCACCTGGGTGGCTCAGAGGTTGAGCATCTGCCTTTAGCTCAGGTCGTGATCCCAGGATCCTGGGATTGAGTCCTGCATTGGGCTTCCTGCAGGGAGCCTGCCTCTGCCTATGTCTCTGCCTCTCTTTCTGTGTCTCTCATAAATTTAAAAAAATAAATTCTGAACCATTTTGTATATCTGATGTCATTATAAACAATATTTGCAAGGCATTTTGAAAAGTTATATGGATAAAAGTATATATATGATTCCTATATTAAGGAGGCTTGAACTTGAGTTCTAGAGCATGACATAAGTAAAACAAGTAAAATAACAACAAGGATCATGGAAAATGGTAATATGGTAAATGACAAATAATAAATGTTCAAAGAGTTTTAATATGTCATTAATCTTTTGGTTTGGAAAACTGAAGAATGAGTCATGAGAAAGAAAAAATTAGCAAATGATCCTTGAAAGACACCTGGGTCTGAAATATCCTAAGTCATTGGAGAACATTCTCACCTAGAAACACATTTGAAAATTTTTAGGGTCAGAATCATTTTAGCTGTTATAAGAGACTCCTTTGAATCTGTTTCCTTATTATAAGATAGAGTCTAAGTATTAAATTAGAAATGTATGTGAAATGCTTACCAGTGCTGAATACAGAATAAATGTTCAATACATAGATTGTTGTCTATATTGTGAAATAAATTTGTAGAGGTAGTTTTGGATTTCACTAGAGAGGGCATTCAGTGCCAAGCTCTAGTGTCAATTTTATTCTTTAGGAAATAGAAAACCATTATGCCTTTTTGATCAGAGTGGATATGTGAAAAAGAAAAAAAAAAAAAAAAGAGGTACCAGGAAGATTAAGTCACCCTACCTTGCTGTTGGCCAATACTCTCTTGAAGTGAAAACATGAAAAAGGTCGGTGTTCAGGAATAGTTAGTGTGTTATTAGGCAGAGACAGGGTTGATGGACAGGGACAAGCAAGGAAAGCCAATTTAACAAATATTTGCAGAGTGTCCCCAGAGACCATGTACTTTGTATATCCTGGAGATAAAATTATTAAAAAGATAGTTTGCTTCTCAAAATGCCCATGGAATTATAATAATTACCTATTTCATAGGACAAATTACTTTTCTGTACCTCAGTTTCCCCATCAGAAAAATGGGGATAATGATAGACTTTTTCTCATGGGGGTACCGTGGAGATTAAAAAATATTACACTATTAAAGATGAGAATAGTGTAGACAAAATATAGGAGCCCCCAGGAGAGGAAATTGTAAATGGTTAGGACTGGAGCGTAATGGGTGGGAGGAAAAGGAAGGCTTCACCAAAGAGGTGATAGACAACCACTGTGGGATCAGCACAGTTCAGTATAACTTGGAGATCATGCCAAAATGAAATCTGAATCTTAAGTAAGTCTATCAATATTTAGTTAATTACTTAGTTTCTCTGTGCCAATTTCCATATGTAAAAGATGAGAATAATGACAGTGCCTATTTTCAACAGATTGTGGTAAGAATCTAATAGGTTAGTGAAAATACACGGTTCCAAGCCCCTAGAGAGTACTTCAGAATAAGGGAGTCATTATTACTAATAACAAGATTTTGAAGTATTACTAGACTTTTTCTATGCATACCAGTAGAAAAACACATTCTGAGCAGATGAACAGCCTTTACAAAAGCACAGAGTTATGAATGGTATGAAGGTTGTATGTGTCATTGCTTACAAGCTGAAAGGCAGGAGGTTAATGGTATGGAATCCAGTTACATGAAGTTCACTTTGGAGAAGGATGTTCTTGAGGACATGCTCAATGTCTTGCTCCAACCATAATGCAATGGAGAAGTAATTATGGAGTGTTTGATGGACAATTATGTGAAATGTGTAAGCATCAATTTGCTGGCACAAAGTGTGTGCATTGCAAGTAGTGAGGTTAGGTAGCAGGTTCAAAAAAGGTTTGAAGTTAGGAGAATGGGTATCAGATAAGATGATTTTTAGTGAATTTTTGGGGTTTTGTTTACTATTTCAGATGTAAGATGATTATAATACTTGAATTAAGGTTGGAAATAGATGAGATTGATATTAAGAAGGTAACATGGATGAGTGGAAGAGAAGCAGAAGATAACAATATGACTTCTGACTTTAGAGGTTAGGTGGATGATGGCTTCACCAATGAATTAGAAAATATGAAAATATTTGCAAACTTATGGGAAGGCAGGATGATAGTCATATTTATAGACTGAGTTTGAAATTCCCCTAGGGTGTCAGGTCTGGTAGCAATATAAAATAGGCAAGTTTTTAAAAATAAATCTGGTTAGACACATAGATAATTGGTTCATTTGAGACATTGAATATATAGCAGAGATTTACACCAAGCATTTGGTGATATAAAATTTAAGTTTAGGAGAGAGTACACAGATGTAGTTACAACTGGACCAAGAGAAATTTTACATCTCTATAGGAGACATTGCAAACATTTAAAGACTGACTCTGGGCTATGGTCTAATATAAAAAGAAAGAAGTGGATTTACCAAGAGAAGCAGAAATAGAATGGAGTGAGAAAACATGGAGGAAAAATGGAATGGAGGAGGAAATATAGGACAGTGCAGCATCACAAAAGTGAAAAGTGAAGAATAAATTCTTACAACTGCCACTTCTATTTAGTTTCTGTTTTATCTGTAAGGTCTAGGACACTCTGTTATCATTTGCTAAGTTGTTGGGTATATAGATAATGTTTTAGAGATAGAAATAATCATGGCTACTGTGTGTCATATATGACAGGAATTTAGTTAGGAGCTTTACTTATATAACACCGTAATCCCAACCATAATCTTAGTATGTGGGTACACCTATTCCCACCTTACACATAAGGAAAATGTAATGTACATAATTTAAGGTAAAATGGGTATTAGAATGTGAAATTGGTTCTAATTGTAAAGCTCAGGTCCTAGCCACTGAATTGCGCATCTCAACAGCCTGTCATAATGACAGTAGCACCAGACCAATGATCAACAGACATAGACAGTCATTAGTCATGTGATTTTACAGTTGTTTTAAAAAGTAGGATGGATATTGTAAGTGGTAGTACTTCAAATAAAGAAAGTTTTGTTCTAATAGAAGATATTGCAAGGAAATGATGGCTGATCAGATTACCTATGTCAGATGCTGTAGAGAGCTCAAAGAGATAAGGTCTAAGAAAGGGTCATTGCATTTAAAGACCGGGAAGTCACTGGTGATTTCTACAAAGGCAGTTTCATAGAACAATGGGGACAAACTTTTGAAGTAGTGGATTAAAGAATGTGCAGGGAAGGGATAAAGTGGTAAGGGAAGTGAATGTAGTGTATATTTTAAGAATGTTGTAAAAACAGGAAGATAAACAAGATCGCAGTTTGTGAGTAGGTAACATGCTTAAATAAAAGTTTTAAAGATAGAGGAATCCTGAGTACATTTGTAGATGGAAAGGAAGGTAATGAGAGCAGATGACTAAGGAGTAAAAATGGGAGCAGTTTGACAGAAAAGATTTTGGCATTTACCTCAATATGTAGAATGATACCGTGGTCTTTGACACTAGATGATGAAAATAAAGGTAGACTGAAAATAGGGAGACTTTTCACAATGATGAGAAAGGAGAATGATGACACTGTATGTTTGCTATCTCTGTTACTTAATTAAAACAAAACTATTTCAGGTTGAAAATGTGCTGATCTCTTATTGTTATTCCAATTAAATTACCATTCTGTATATTATCCACACATTTTGAAGGTCACCTATGATATCAGTGCATTGCTAAATACTTTCTCCCAACCCCCCTTTAGTTTGCATTAATACTGTTAATTTTAAAATGATGTTTTAATTTCTGGGACAAATAGACATAGCAGTTCATATATAAACATAATGCATTTGCCAGGTGTCAGCCCAAATTGCTTTTGATTTTCACCAGTTTATTTTATCCTTTGTTCACCAACTTTTCTTTTTTCCACAAAACCAATTTCTAATTTTATATTTCCATAGACCACTTGCACTGATTGTAACCTTGCTATAAGGGCCAAACCTTGGAATCAGTTCACAAAGTCATATGGCTTATTGTACAGGTAGACAAAGAGAAGGAATAATGGAAGTTTTCTGTAATTTATTTTGTTTGCAGATCTGAGGATTCAGATGCAAAAATGCAAATGTCAAAGCTAAAGTAGTAGTACTGGGGGCAGGGAATAGAAAATAAGGCCAAGGTAGACTTGAAACACACATAATATCATTAATAGTGGATTTTCAGGCTATTGGCTCAACCCAAATTTCAAAATATACTCATGATACTGTAAGTCATAATTGCCTACAATGTATTATCATTGCCTTCCTAGAGGCTTTAGAACCTATTTTTGGAAAATATTTGGGTTTGTTAAGATATGTCTGTGATCAGAGACCAAGAATTATGACTTATTTCCTAGGTCCTTATATTTTATGCTAAAGTCTTTAGCTCTGAGACTTATCAAAGCAGTCTAAATGTTTCCCTCAGCCTGACTAAACTTTAAACAGGCTTCCTCCTGACTCTATGGCTTTTACCTCCCTTTTTATAAGACCATTTACTTTAGAAAATTGCAATTTTCTCTGCCTCTGTGAAATCTACATAAATCTCATGTAATGTACTTAAGCCTCTTGTCAGTTTTATTTATTTTCCAGTTTCTGGAGGATAGGGTAAGAACATACCATTTATGGGTCCCTTATTCCAAGTTGTAAAACTATCTCCTGTCATGAATATATAAGAATCTTTACTTTTCCTTTGGGCAAAGCAATTAGCAAATACACATGACCTTTGTTCTCCCTTTGACCCGGTGCTTAAAAATCCTCTTGCTGTTTGTTTCAGCAGAGTGGAGTTCAGACTTTAGTTTGGTCTCTCTTCCCTATTGCAATAGCCTTGAATAAAATCTTTCTTATCTGTATAACTGTTTAGTGTAATTTTTCCTGTGACACATTCTGGGCCCTCATCTATATCTAATGGTGATATCCCTGTGGTAACTCAAGCCCATTTGCGGTTAAACACTGTAAGCAATTTTCATTCAAAACGTTGGATTGGTATTCTCTTTATAGAGGCAGAAATTCACCAACAAAAATTAGTGGAGATAAACTCTGAGTCCTAGATCACTGAGACTTTGGGAAGATAACTGAAGTTTAAAAAACAAAAAATTATTTTCTAAAATCCAGTATCCTCAAAATTATTATAATCATTGTTTTCAAATATTTTTGTTGTCAATTCCTTATAGCCTTGCTTTATACAAGTATACTCATAAAGAAAAATTTACTTTCCCCTTTTTTTCATCTTCTCTTTATTCTTAACTAAGTATCAACTATTAAGTCTAATATTGGCATTATGTAGACTGAAAACTTAATTAACTGATATTTATATATCTATTTATTTATTTGTTTTTACTTTTTCATCCAGATGTTTGAAGTAACAATTTTTCTGCTAGTCTATCAGAAAGTCAATGATTAATAACTTTAGATCATCTTGAAAATATTCTTTGCTTAAAATTTGCTCATTTCCTTTGATATCATAGTTGTATAAGAATTTAAAACACAGAATCTGTCACTAGCATACTAGATCTAGTGCACACACTACAGATAAATATCTTTGATGTTTATACAGCCTTGTTATCACATTTTTTAGAGATTGTCCTTTCCTTTTTGTTTTTATAGTGCAATGTTTTCTGCTAAGTTTGAGCTGTTTGCACATTTACTTATTTATTTAAAGATTTTATTTATTTATTCATGAGAGAGACACTAAAAGAGAGAGAGTCAGAAACACAGGCAGAGGGAGAAGCATGCTCCATGCAGGGAGCCCAACGTGGGACTTGATCTGGGGACTCCAGGATCACACTCTGAGCCTAAGGCAGACGCTCAACCGCGGAGCCACCCAGGCGTCCCTGTTTGCACATTTATATTTTTTACAGTAGCTTTTCTGTTTTGAAGAAATGCATCTTAGTTTCCAAATTTGTGTGCTTTGTGTTTGCTATCATTTTTGTAGGTAACAAATATTGGGCTCTACTGAACTTACATAAAGAAAAGACTTAAACATATCCACACAGATTCACCGACATACCTTTTTTTTTTTTTTCTCCAGATGTGTGTTTGCCTTTGAGAGTCTTTGTTCTTTGACTCATTCATGAACATGTTCTTTTCCATGTTATCTAAAGGAGGAAAGGGCAATAGTTGGGTGTTGAAAAGTTTGGAGATCAGATGGCCCTGAGTTTAATACCTGGCCTCCAATATCTATTAATTGCATGACCTTGGATAACTTTAAACTTCCAGAGTGTGTTTCTATATTCATAAAGGGGCAATTTGATAAGATGATTTATGTTAAGCATTTAGCAATGGGGATAGGCTCTTAAAAATGTTAATTTCTTCTCTTTGTGAGAAAAAAAAGAACTAGCACCTCTGAGAAAATTAATTGATTTGATCTTCAAATAGCTCATCCATCTCCTCCCTGATGTGAATAGTGAAAGGAATGAAGAGTTGGTCACCCAATTTAAGATTATGATGAATGACAGAGGTATGTTTGCTTTACCTTCACCCAACGAGTATATGACTTGTAACACAGCTCTAGATGGATGATTACGTCACTACTAGATATCAGCAATAGCAATGAATGTATTAGACAATACCCCAGGAAGTGCCTAAAGCTGCTAAACTTTTGGCAGGTCAGAAGTAGCTCCCTCCTGAGGAGGCTTTTGGCTGAGGGAGAGAGGAAACATTGTCGCTTCTCTGACTGGAAATGACACAGAGTGAATTATTTAAACTGAGACAGTCAGGCCAGCATAATCAAGTGCAGTGATGTGTCATCATCACTCTTACAAAATTAACCACAGCTCCACACTTCTGTGACTAAGGGAAGTCTACTCACTCTCTAAAGAATATTTAGGAAAACAAAATTGCCTCTCCAACTAATATGACTATTTTTTTTCCCAGAAGGAAAAATAGAACAAAAGTTTTGCAAGTTTGTGGGATACCATGGACATTTAAAATAGAGTATTATTAACCATTTCCTTTCCTTTCATTTTTATTATTTTTATGTGCTTTTGTTTTCAAAAGAATATTTTTTCCTTTTACATTAGAAAATTAGAATTAACACATATAGACCAAACTAAAAGGGACTTACAATTATGAATTTGGAAAATCTTTGTAATATAAACCTTTAAATTGAGATTAGAGCCCAGAGTACTTTCAAAACTGTTATGTCTAGGTCAGGGTAGAGAACTCTTTGTCCTCTGAAATAGCTGTTTTTTAATAGATGAGCATTTACTGCTGAATGAAAGATTAAGAGTCCTAGCCCACCTCATTTATTCCAAATAATAAATCACTCCAAAAAAAAAAATCAGGATTTGTATGATGATAAAAAGGGTTTATGTTTAAATCTGTTTTTGTGGACATATGTTTTCACTTGTCTTTGGCAAATGTCTAGCAATGGAATTTCTGGGTTGTCTGGTAGACAACCTAATTTTTAAAGGAATTTAAAAATTTAGCCTAATTTTTAAAGGAATTGCAAAACCTTTTCCCAAGTGGCTGTGCTATTTCCTACTCCCACTAGCATCACATAAGATCCTCTGTTGCCCTCTATATTCTTCCTGCATCTGGAGGGGTCAGTCTCTTTCATTTTAGCAATCCTAGTGTTTGTGAATGGTATTCACTCTGGTTTTAATTATGTATTTCTCTAATGATATTGAACACCTTTTTCAAGTGATTATCAAGCATTTATATATCTTCCTTTGTGATATATATATCTTGCTTACTTATATATCTCCCTTTGTTTTAGTCATGACCATTTTAAAAACTATATATTATTATTGACTTTCAGGGTTTGTTCACATGTTCCAGAAACAAGTACTTTGCCAAATATATTTTTTTGCAAATATTTTTCTCCAGTCTTTGGTTTGCTGATTCATTTTCTTAATAATGTCTTTTGATAAACACACATTTTTAATTTTGATGAAGTTATCAAATTCCTATTATTTCCTTTTACAGTTATTCCTATTTGTGATGTGGTGAAATAGTTATGGTTATACCTATATCATGAATATATTATTCTGTATCTTCAGACATTTTGTAGTTTTAGCTTGTATATTTGGGTCTGTGATCTATGTCAGGTCAATTTTCATGTAAACGGTAAAGTAAGTGTTGAGATTCATTTTCTTTTCATATAAAAAGTTTCTTGTTTCAGTACCACTTACTAAGAACACTTCCCTTTCTCTAATGAATTGCATTGGCACCCTTGTCAAAATTAACTGAATGTGTTCTCTGAATTTTTCATTGATGTATTTATCTATTTTTATGATAATAGCACGCTATCTTGATTACTGCAGCTTTATTACGATTCTTGAGATAGGTAATATGAGGTCTCAAACTTTGTTTTTGCTCTATCAAGATTTCTTTTTCTACTTTAGATCTTTTTGCATTATCATAAAAAATTTAATCAACTTTTCAATTCCATAAAATCCTGCAGGGATTAAGATTGGAATTGTAATGCATGTGTATATCAATATATGAATATTTTAATATTTAGTGTCAATTGATGGACATTCAGAGTTCTATCTCTCAGTTTATTTTGCTGTTTATCTCAGGCCTTATTGAATATTTTAGTTTAGAAATATTGAACAAATTTTACTAAATTTGTAAGTACTTTGGTGGTTGTTGATGCTATTGCAAATGGAGCTTTTTACATTTTATTTTTCATTTATTTGATATAGCTATACAGAAACAAGTATTTTTGTATATAAACTTTGTATCCTGTGACATGGCAAAATTCACTTATTTTCTAGTAGTTGCTTTATAAATAGTTTATTTTACATAGACATAATTATGTCTTCTATTAATTTTTAGTTATTAAAATCTGTGTGCTTTTATTATCTTACTGTGTTGCCTGGAACCTCCAGTAAAATGTTGCAGTTAATTGATGAGAATTACATCCTTGCCTTGTTCTAGATACGAGGATAAGGGTGTATAACATTATGTCTTTTGCTTAGATGTTAATTAAGATCTTCCTGTTTACTTTCATCATATTGAAGAAGCTTACTTAAATTCCCAGTTCGCAGACTTTTGTTAAAATGTCTGTGGGGCACCTGGGTGGTACATTCAGTTGAATGTCCAACTCTTGGTTTCAGCTCAGGTTGTGATCTTAGGGTCATGAGATTGAGCCCTGTGTCAGGCTCCACATGAGTGTGGAGTCTGCTTGAGATTTTTTCTCTCTCTCCCTCTGCCCCTCTCACTCATGCTCATGCTCTCACTCTTTCTCAAATAAATAAATATATAAATCTTAGGAGAAATGCTTTCTCTAAATGTATGGAGAAAATAATTTTTTAGTTATCAATATATTAAATTACATTGATTGCATTTGAGATATTAAATTGATTTTTCATTCGTGATTGTAAGCTCTGTTTGGTCATGTATTATCTTTTTATGTTTTCTGATTTTGTTTTGATAATGATATTTCCTAAAGGAATTTTAAGTATATGTTATAAAATAATATTTGTCTATAATTAAACCAAAACGTTATGCATGTCTCAGGTAATCTGCTAAGAAATTGCAAAGATAAAAAGAAATGTCGCCTTTTATATATAGCCAGGCAGATACAACCTATTACTTAGATGCTCTCAAGATAACCAATAACTAGTCCTCAGATAAGAGGACTCAATAGCACTGATTGTCAAATACAGTTTATCCTAAATTTACTTTCAGTTGGAGTGACCACTTGTGCTAGCTAATTGACTTTATCCAAAGAAAGAATAAATTTCTCATATCTTTATGATGAGAGGTAATCTTGAAACTTCGAGCTAGGTTCCTTCAGCAGTTAGGCTCCTATCTGCCCACAGGAACTGTGAAATAGGGGCACTGTCTTTCTTATTATTACATTTCTCTTGATCTTAGCCAAAAGGCCAAGAAGCAAAGTACATTTCAAGGAGATCATTACTAAGTCTTTAGGAAAAGTTGCAGCTGTCTAAATATCTAGTAAGTCCATAGCCAAAGCAAAGCAATGGTCAGAATTACTGTAAAATAACAGAATTACTGAATTTTTTTAAAAGTACATTATTTGCCTTGGAAGAATAACCTTTGAATATATCATACCAGTGGTGTATGGTTAAGTCAAATTCTTTGTTTAATTGAATTATAACTGACATACCATATCCCATTAGTCTAAAGTGTGATAGTTATTTGACATTTTATATATTAATAAATGATCTCCATAACAAGTCTAGTTACCAACTGTCACCATACGGTATTGCAGTATTATTGATTATATTCCCTATGCTATACTTTAAATTCCCATGACTTATTTATTTTATAACTTGAAGTTTGTACCCATTAATCTTCTTCACCTATTTAGCCCACCCTGAACCTTTCTCCACTCTGATAACTAACAATTTGTTTCCCATATCTTTGAGTCTGTTTCTGTTTTGTTTGTTTTGTTTTTTAGATTCCACATAGAAGGGAAATCATATGGTATGTGTCTTTCTCTGTCTGACTTATTTCATTAGCGTAATACCCTTTAGATCCATCCATGGGAAGATTTTATTCTTTTCTGTGGATGAGTTATACACACACACAAATGTGAACACACATACCCTACATTTTTATCTATTCATTAATGGATGGACACTTCGATATGGTTACTTCCATATTTTGGCTACTGTAAATAATGCTGCAATGAGGTGTATATATCTCTTCAAATTGATGTTTTATTTCCTTTAGATAAATATCCACAAGAGGAATAGCTGGATTATATAGGAGTTCTATTTTTAATGTTTTGAAGAAACTTCATACTATTTCCCACAGTGGCTGCACCACTTTACTTCTAAGTATACAAAGGTTCCCTTTTCTTCACATTATTGTCGATACATTGTTTTTTGTCTTTGTGATAACAGTCTAATAGATATGAAGTGATACTTCATTGTGGTTTTGATTTGCATTTCCTGATGATTAGTGGTCATGAGCATCTTTCATGTGTCTGTTGATCATCTGTATCGATTTTTGGAAATAACGTCTATTCCAAGTTATTGGACCATTTTTTAATCAGGTTGTTCGTTCTTATGGTTCTCTTTGTAAGTTAGATATTTTGGATATCAACCCCTTTTTGGATGTATGATTTGTGAATATTTTATCCCATTCAGTGGTTTGCATTTTTGTTTGTCAGTGGTTTTTTTCACTGTGCAAAAATGTTTTAGTTTGACGTAATCTCATTTGTTTATTTTTGCTCTTGTTGTCTTTGCCTGAGGAGACTGGTACAAAAAAAAAATATCGCTAAGACTGTTGTCAAAGAGTTTACTGCCTATGTTCTTTTTCAGGAGTTTTAAGGTTTCAGGTTTTACATTCAAGACTTTCCATTTTGAATTTATTTTGTATATAGTATGATATAGGGGTCTGGTTTAATTCTTTTATGTGTAACTGTCCATTTATTGAATGTCTTTTCTCCATTGTATATTCTTGCCTCCTTTGTAATAGATTAATTGGCCAGTTATGCATGGGCTTATTTCTGGACTTTCTCACATTTCTGTTGTTTTATTTTCCATTGATCTATATGTCTGTTTTCATCCCAGTACTGTACTGGTTACTATAGCTTTTTTGAAATCAGGGAGTATACTTCTTCCAGCTTTGTTCTTTCATGAGATTACTTTGTCTCTTCAGGGTCTTTGTGGTTTTGTGCAAATGTTTGGATTATTTGTTCTGGTTCTGTGAAAAATGCCATTGGTATTTTCCTAGGGATTGCATTAAATCTGCAGATTGCTTTGTAGTATGGATTGTTTAATAATAGTAATTCCTCCGATCCATGAGCACAGAAAATCTTTTCATTTATTTGTGTCATCTTCAATTTCTTTTATCATTGTCTTATAGTTTTCAAAGTACAGGTCTTTGACCTTCTTGGTTAAATATATTTTTAGGTATTTTGTTCTTTTTGATGAACTTGTGAGATTTTTTTTCTTAATTTCTTTTTCTGATAGCTCAGTATTAGTGTATAGAAATGCAACCAGTTCCTGTAAATTTTGTATCTTCAACTTTTCTGAATTCATTTATTAACTCTAATATATGTGTATTATATTAAGTCTTTAGGGTTTTCTGTATATATTATCCTGTGTTATGCAGAGAGTGATAATTTTATATCTTTCTTTCCAATTTGGTTTTCTTTTATTTCTTTTTCTTACCAAGCTGCTGTGACTAGAATGTCCATTACTATCTATGTTGAATGAAAGTAGTGAGACTGGGCATTCTTGTCTTATTCCTGATTTTAGAGGAAAAGCTTTCAGCTTTGCACTATTGAATATGATGTTCGTTATGAGTTTGTCATATATGGCCTTTATCTCATATATTCCTTTTTTTTTTTTTTGAGACATAGAGAGAGTGTGCATGGTGGGCGAGGGGCAGAGAGAGAGTGGAGCTCAATATGGGGCTTAATCCCTTGACCCTGAGATTATGACCTGAAAGGAAGAGTTGGACACTCAACCGACTGAGGCACCCAGGTACCTTGATACATTCTTTCTATACCCACTTTGTTGAGACTTTTTATTATACCCACTTTGTTGAGAGTTTTTATTGTAAATGAATTTTGAATTTTCTCAATTGTTTATTCTGCATCTACTGAGATAACTATGATTTTTATCCTTCATTTTGTTAATGTGCTGTATGTATCTCATTGATTTGCAGATGTTTAATCATCCTTGTTTACTTGAAATCCATTTGATTGTGGTATATGATCCTTTTATTTTTTTTTTGATCCTTTTAATCCATTGTTGAATTCAGTTTACTAATATTTTGTTGAAGATTTAAATCAGATTGTTGGTTAGCAATACACAAGTATTTTTCTTAGTCATAAATTAATATTACAAATTGCGATGTCATTATTGCTTACATTTTTAAATGATTAGTGATCTAGATATTATTTGGTAGTTTCCTTATGAAGTCTCACCCAATCTAATTTTAAAGAGTAGTTTAACTCTAGAGACTAATAATAAAAAATTTTAATTAAGAGAGTTCCTTGCAAGGTCTAATAAATTTCACCTATGTTTCAGTCAATCACATGAGTAGTATCATATTTATATGATAATCTAGATCCTTTGGTAATTATTCTATCTTCTATGATAATTTTTCCCAAATGCAAAACACAAAAACATCTACTGCCATTGTGTAGTGTCAAAGTCTTATTACAAAACCTCCATTGAAGGGTTTACATTTAGCTTCCACTGTTTAATTTTAGGTATTGAGGACTAACCTCTGCAGAGAACATTTTTTTTTTGCATAAAATATAAATCAGTATTTATACTATTATAACACTGTCAAATCTTCATAACAGGCATTCACTTTTGTTGATCTATACTAGGCCTGCAGAAAACTTACATCCCAAAGTTAATCAAGTGATATTAAATCTATTTTTGTTTACAGCTTCTGTATGTAATTGCCAGATTCCTGTTTGTCTCCTAATTAGATTTTTTTTTCTTTTGTACATCCTCTTTCCAACCAAACCAGTTTACAACACACTTCTGTGTTTGATATAAGACTCGACTACTTAGATGCATATTAGATTACCTTTACTTTGTTATTATCAAAAATTAATGATGGTAGGCCTTTCTGTAGTTGTGGAAGATGATGGATAGTCAGTTTCCCTTGGCCACTGTCAATATTTTTTGATGTGGCGATCCGGACACTGACATGCTTGCTCCATCAAAGGATCAAAGTTTGCTGTTAGCAGAACTCCATGCAGGAGCCAGTGCATCTCTCGTGCCTGGTGTTATAAATTGGAACTTCTGTGAAATTCTCAGGCATAGGGAAAAGAAGCCTTTAAATGAATAATACCAGCTGGTATGGGAGATATATAGATGACTGGGAGTCCTTGGTAGCTTCTCAAAGGTGATCTAAATGGGAAGGACTGGTTTTCCTCACACTGAGATATGATAAATTATATGACACTTTGGTTTCCCTTCATTCATCAGCTTAACGTCACTTTGTCTCTTTTTCCAAGTGATTAGTGCAGTTGTTATCTATCCTATTGCCTTCACCCAAGGACATAATCTTTTATCTAATTCTCAATTATTCGTCAATGAGGAATCTCTTTATCATATCTGCTTTCCTATCTTCATGATGTGTGGATGATAAGGGGCTCTTGGAAGTAGAATTGGGCTTAGACCTGAAGTGAACTCAGGACTGGGTCACAAGGCATATACAGCTGTGTCCTTAAACAAAATAGGTAACTCGTTATCAGCTCAAGAAGTAGTACCCTCATTCTTCTTTACAGGGAAATTCACTAATGAAGTCAACCACCTGTTTAAAGATCATCATCTCACCAATCACCAAAGTCCATCTGAGGCAGGGAGGGATAAAGCAATACAACGGAAGAGAAGCAGTAGAGAAAGAAGACAGAGGGTTCTGTGAAAGGCACAGAGCCTTTAATTATCATAGTTTTCTTCCATTTTTCTTACTTTTTTAAGATTTTATTTATTTATTCATGAGAGACAAAAAGAGAGAGAGAGGCAGAGACACAGGCAGAGGGAGAAGCAGGCTCCATGCAGGGAGCCTGATGTGGGACTCGATCCCGGGACTCCAGATTCCACCCTGGGCAGAAGGGGCGCTAAACTGCTGCGCCACCTGGGCTGCCCCTTCTTACTCTTTTCTCTTATTTTTTAATTTAGTTTCTCAGAATTATATTATCCCATAAATACCAGTAATTTATTTGTTTGGGATGAAACCTAAGAGCCCCAGCAAACACACTGATTTACCCACACCAAGAAAACCATCCTCAGGCCACTATAAGACAAGATTCTCACATACCCATCCAAAATGACAGAGAGGTAATACCCCTTAAAGGAAAAATCTGCAGGAAACATTCTTGGCTTCCCATTTTTCCAAACATACGGTGATCCTGACAGGATTTTAGAGCTGATATTACCCATACTATTCAATCATAATAGTGGATTCAGAGAGGGTTCATGTGGCTAGTATTCAAAACAGCAGAAAGCTAAAATTTATAGAAGTTCTCCTTTCTAGTTTCTTTTCTTTTCTTTTTTTTTTTAAGATTTATCATTTTTTTTTGGGGGGGATCCCTGGGTGGCGCAGCGGTTTGGCGCCTGCCTTTGGCCCAGGGCGCGATCCTGGAGACCCGGGATCGAGTCCCGCGTCGGGCTCCCGGTGCATGGAGCCTGCTTCTCCCTCTGCCTATGTCTCTGACTCTCTCTCTCTCTCTCTCTCTCTCTGTGTGTGTGTGACTATCATAAATAAATAAAAATTTAAAAAAAAAGATTTATTTTTTTATTTGAGAGAGAGAGACTGCACCAAGAGGAAGGTCAGAGGGAGAGGGGAGAGAAAGGCTTAAGTAGATGCAGTGCCCAATAGGGGGCTCGATTTCAGGATCCTGAGATCACGACATGAGCCAAAACCTGATGCTTAACCCGCTGTGCCACCCAGGCGCCCCCCCCCCTTCTAGATTTCTATTATTTGTAATACTATTATGACTATTGCATGATCTCAGAATTTTAGTTTGTCCACTAAATTCAGGAACCACCAGGCATCTAAGAAGGGTTGTACTGAAACATTTCTATTGCTCAGTGGGCACACTCCATTTCAGATCAAAATATAGGGTGACATACTCTCCCATTTTTATTATAGACATAGTATACTCTAATCCAATTCCATAGGTTGAATGTTTGTTCCTCCTGTGACATTCTCAGTTGTATGAGAGTAGGTACTCATTGTGAGTTTTATCTTAATCCATGCTCAACTATTCAGCACCCAGAGGCCAGCAAACTGCTTTTTTGTCACTAATTCTAATAACCATTTTAGTAAAGGTTACCAAGAGAGTGCTGGTTTATACACAGTAACAAACTAGCTCATTTCTGAGCTATGTGTTCTTTAGTTTCTGCTTTTTGAATTTAGCTAAACCATTAGGCTCTGTTGCATTTCACCCACCCTGGCCTTTAGCCTGGACATTGCCTTCATTCCCAGCAATTAGCCTCTGTGATTTTGTGGTTCACCTTGGTTGATATCGTTATCTCTGGAATCCGTGCTGTGTTATCTGACAACATATTGTTATACACGTATTGTTATATACATACATTTTGTTTATGTTTTTGTTTCTTTTTCAACTATATATATTTTCAAATCATCTCTATACCCAGCATGGGCTTCAAACTCACAACCCCGAGATCAAGAGTCACATGCTCTACCAACTGAGCCAGACGAGTGCCTCCATATATATTTTGTTTTTAAATTTGTTTAAGGTGGAAGGAAATTTTTAATTCTTGTTAGTCTATCTTCTTGATGATTATAGGTTTTGTATTGGTAGATATTGTAATCCTAGTAAAATAGAAATTCTTTACAAAATAAAAAGAATAACAAAGATATAAAATACAAATAAAAAGAAAACAAAAAATTAATTAGTTAAATAAATAAATAGATAAATAAATCCTATTCTCTTAGTGAATAAATTTCCTGAAATTAAGATAGCGAGCTTCAAAATGTTTTTTTTTTTTTCATCACAAGATTTAGGTTGTACTGCATAGCTATTAGTTGGATTAAAAGTTAATCTTATATATATTTTCTGTTTATATATTATAGAATCTAACTTAATAAGATTGTTTGCATGTAATTTTATTTAAATACAAAAAAATTATATTTAAATTTTAAATATCCTTTCAATTTTCCCCAGATTCAGTCTTCCAAACTGTATGTTTTACATTTTGCACTGTAAAAATAAAAATCGCAATTTTATATACCCTTTCAGTTTTCTTCAGATTCATTCCCCTAAACTGTAAATGGATTATTCTATTACTAAATTACTAACTAAATTTCTATCATAACTAATGTAAATTAGGTTAAAGAGATATTCATTAACTTTTACAAGGAAAAACCTTAATAAAAAAGTACCTGAAAATGGGCATAAGTAACATCCATGCCTAAATGAGTCATGGAACTCTGTGAGTTCCTTCATCTTTTTATACCATCTTTTTGGTTAATAAAAGAAAATGCCATGGAAAAAGTGATACTGATGAGTGAACTAGAAGTCTAGCTCAAAAGGAAAAGACAAATTTCTCCTGCTGTTATAGAAGTACCTCTTAAAATGATTTTGTTTAATTCTAACTCTTAAGCTTAAGCAGAACTTCCAGTGAAACTAAGTGATTACATTTTAATTATGACCTACTTTCAAACAGAGTAGATGGCAGAGTTCTGTGCACTTAATAAGTAGCTGTATCTCTTGAAATACATTTGGGCTAGCCATGGTTATTGCACACATATTCAATGAATATTTCAAATTAAAGCAGCTGGCTCTATGGATAGGTTAAGTGAAGATCAATTTATATTCTTTCACTACTCTTCTGCAGTTCTCAAATATGAAAGCAAAATAGCATAATTTCGCACTATAAATAGAGCAATTCCACATATTTAGAACCCAACGATTTCAGAGGTATTGCCTGTTTGTTTTTAGCCTTAGATTGATCATCAGAAATGTGGTTTACAAAGTCATCTTACAGTTTAGGCTGCTTGTTTATATTAAATTGAGGGCAAAACGTACATGTTTACTTGTTAGTGGTTCTGCTAAGAAACAATTCAAATTGGAGGAAATACATACAAAACAATATGGTTATTTTTACTATTTTAGAGTCAATGGCCCATGTTATTTTTCTTTTCATGGTGGACAATTAAGATCTGATTTTCTTACAATCAAGGTAGCTAATAACTTTGGTGCACAGATAAACCATGATAAAGCAAGATAAGATCAAGTGTTGAATAAAAACTATTTTAGGTGAAATCAATATAAACTGTTCACTGAGTTCAGTCAAGTGAGCTTTTAAGATTTGTTTGTTTTAGAGAGAGAGAGAGAGAGAAGCTGCTTACATGCAGAGGAGAGGGGCAGAGGGAGAGAGAGGGAGAAACCTAAGTGGACACCATGCTGCTCTATCTCATGACCCTGAGATCAGGACCCTGAGATCACGACTTGAGCTGAAACCAAGAGTCAGACACTTAACCACCTATCCCACCCAGGCACCCCACTCAAGTGAACTTTGAAACTTGAGAATATAGATAATCATTAAGTATGCAAAGATGTTTTATTTCTTTCTTTTTTTTGCAAAGATGTTTTAATACAGTAATAATTGAGATGAAAATATGCGATATGAAAAAACTAAGAGAATAAAGTTTAATTTGATCTCAAGATAAGTATGCTTGATAATTATCCAAGCAGATTTATCTTTTATCAAGAAATTAACATGTAAATAAAAATTTCTTTTTAGTTTTTAAATCAATTTTTAAACTAACAGGCAAAAATGAAAAATAACATAAGCTGAGAACCTCTTGAAAAAGCCTTCACTAGCTGAGATCTACCCCTGGCTTTCTTCACAGTCGAGATAACCTTGACTACAGCTTTACTGAGAAGTGGACATGAAGTCCAGCAACATCTTTCTTTTACTTTCTTTGGATATCTCTCAATCTCTTTATTTCTATTCTCATAAATTAGGAACTGAGCTTAGTTGCTATAAGGGTAAGAGCCTCCAAACTAGTGTCTCTATCTCCAGTATCATCTTCTGATTCATATTATATGTTGCTGGGACAGTTGTCCTAATATACAGATAACTCCTTTACTAGCTCCTAACTACAGGATAAATCAGTCATCATGAATGGGATATACAAGGTCCCTCAATGAAGGAACCTCATCTATAACAACTTTTTTATTTGTGACAATTTTCCATATATATATACACAAATACCATCACTCTGCTCAAGCCACATTGAATTGATTGCTGTTTACCAAATCACAATGACATTGTCATATCTCTTTGTAAGGTAGTTCCATCTGAAATGGTACCCTTGGTATTCTTTAAGACTGTTAAGACTCAGTTACCATCTTCCCATGATCTTGTGTTTAGTGAGGGAGAGAGGGCTCATGTTTAAAGAGACTCAGAAAATGCTAGATTAAATGCATTTCTTTACAATAGAAACTTTAGTATGCTTTAAGTGATAGCAAATATCCAAGTGGGGGGGATCTAGTATGCATCTTCCCCAAAGTGATTTTGCCATGGAACATATTCTTGGGAAGAACATCTTGTGAATCAAATTCCATGGAATACTAGTTTGAAAAAAGTTTTCCAAAACCTTTTGTAAAAACAAATAAAATAAAAACAGAAAACAAACAAAAAAATCCTTTTCCAGCTTGATATAAAATTGCTTATCTGGCAATGGGATGTCTGGGTGGCTCAGTTGGTTAAGTGTCGGACTCTTGATTTTGGCTCAAATCATGATCTCTGGGTTGGGAGATCAACCCACCACTGGATATGAGGCCTGTTTGAGATTGTCTCTCTCTCTCCCTCTACCCTCCCCAACTCCTACATTCTCTTTCAGTCTCTGTCTTTTAAAGAAAAAGAAGAAAGAAAGAAGAAAGAAAGAAAGAAAAAGAAAGAAAGAAAGAAAGAAAGAAAGAAAGAAGAAAGAAAGAAAGAAAGAAAGAAAGAAAGAAAGAAAGAAAGAAAGAAAGAAAGAAAGAAGAAAGAAAGAAGAAAGAAAGAAGAAAGAAAGAAAAGAAAGCTTGGTTATCTGGAAAGACAAATTGAAGTAATTTATACGTATTACCTCATAGCCCTCTAGGCTGACTCAAGAAGCCCCAGATAAGGTTTTTGTAATATATTAACTTCTTTAGCGTATTTTCTACTCAAGAGAACTGTTTTACTCTAAATAAGTTAGTGTGAATGCTTTTTGTGAACTTTACTGGCAAAGTATTAAACTAACATATTTGATTTAAAAATAATGTTTAGGGCAGCCCTGGTGGCGCAGCGGTTTAGTGCTGCCTGCAGCCTGGGGTATGATCCTGGAGACCCGGGATCGAGTCCCACGTCGAGCTCCCTGCATGGAGCCTGCTTCTCCCACTGCCTGTGTCTCTGCCTCTCTCTCTCTCTCTCTCTGTGTCTCTCATGCATAAATAGGTAAAATCTTAAAAAAAATTAAAAAAAATAAGGTTTAACATTAACATAGTCTCTGATACAAAGCTGGCAGTCTTCTTTTTCTTCTTTCTACTAAGTGCCACCATGTTGTTGGTCCTATGAGTCATTTCCTTGCTAAGACTGTCTGACAGGGGGAGAAGAAGGTGAGACTCTTCTGATTCTTGACACAGAAAGATATTGTGTTTTCTAATGCTTTTGATAAATTCTGATATATTTCCCATTTTGCAGAAATCTAGAAGTTACTATGTGATTATTAACAGTCAGAGGTCTGTGGAGTTATCTTTTTCCTAAAGAAAAACAGGGATTAAATGCAAAATCCTTTCACTTTGAAGAAAAAAATGTATTTTCTTTCTCTTTATAGTGTCAACTTTAAATATTTCTTCTCTTTCTAGTTTTTTCTTTATTGATTTGAGAATCATTTTTCTTATTTTTTAGGCAGGGAGAGGCAGAGGGAGAGGGAGAAGGAATTGTATGCAGGCTCCATGCCCAGCTCAATGCTGGAATCGATCTTACAACCCTGAGGTTATGGCTTAAGCCAAAATCAAGAGTCAAATTTTTAACCACCCAGGCACCCGGAAGTCAATTCTCACAAACCTTTATCCCTTATAGCCTATGGTTATCGTCCTTATTTATGAAAATTTCTCTAGACAGATAAAATATATACTCATATAAGAGGAGACCTGGCAAGGTGGGGGCTACAATCTCATGTGCAGACCCACTGAATAAAACTAGTGATCAAGTATGTACCATGTGTCAACACTAAGACTCAGGTAGACACCTAGACACAGCTAACTATGGGTGTCCAGATGTTTCTCTCCAGATGCCATAATTCCCACAATCTATGGCTGTCTTATATACATTTTATGATTCTTAAGGTGTCATTTACTTCTAAATGTCAATATTCATTTTAATATACTATATTAAAACTTATAACAATGATAATATTTGCATAGAATGTCGGCTAAGACACCTGTATCATTGTACTTCTTTAGAATCTTTCTATACTTTCAAGGAAAAAAAAAAGACCACTTCAAATAAAAATTTATCAGTTTTTAAAGTCAGATAATTATGAGAATACCAAATTGTCCTTGTATTTCAACCCAAAGTAAATTGAATTCAGGATGCTAATAATTTTACACATAGAAGGCTGCCTCTTGGAAATAAAAATCTTTTTGAAGCATTTGCAGTATGTCTTTTGAGAAAGACCTTTTTACATTGCCTCTAGTCTTTGCATATCAGTCTAGTTTCAGGTATTACCACAATTTTATACCCACAGTCATATTTTAGCTACAAATCCAAGAAACTAAAATAATAGTAATAATAATAAGTAAAGTACTCAAAAGCTAATTTAATTTAATTAATTCTAAATAAATCTTTAGCATATTGAAAAATGGAGGAGGTAAAAGATGAAAAGGAGTCTAACAAAATAAATGCTTTTTTATTTCTTGCCTTGGTTTGTAAGTAAATATTTTGACAACAGGGTATTGATAAATAAAAGGACAGAAATAAGTGTGGACTAGCGCAGAGAGAAATACACTTGAAACGAATGTAGCATTGCATGTTAATTATATTTCAATAAATAAATAAATATATGAAGAAAGCATTGAATCAAGCTAAATTGTCACTGACTTAGCACAGGGGACATAATGTTGAGCTTTAACTAAACAAAATCATTAGCACTTTTTTTTCAACACACATGATTCACAGTTGAAATTATAATCTTTGTCTTCTTTTTGGTACCAAAAATAATTTTATTTTCATGGAGACAGCAAAAATTAACAAGAGAGGTAAAAATCCTTCTCGATATTCCCAATATTTATATCAGGACTATATTTTTTGATCCAGATCTTCAGAACAGTCCTAAGTAAACAAAACCTGAGACCATCACCTCATGCTTTATTTTTTTAAAAAAATCCGGGTCATTAATAAATAATCTTAATAAATATATTTTTAAAAATAATGTGTTCATGGGAAGAAGTATGTCCACTTTAAAACAGATTCTACAAGCTGCTGTTTAGACTGATAGTTGACCTGTAACAGTAGCAGTGAACTCTGCCTACAGTCTATGTGCTCTTCTTCTACTACTGGAGTTCTTTCAGTGAGAAATGCTACATTAAGGATTAAGAATTTTTTTTTACCATCAGTTACTTCTTATGTATATTCAGTTTTTTTCTGTAAATGTTATCTGAGCTAGATTTTTACAGTAGTAATATAGGAATCTCTTGTGATGAAAAGTTTTTTCTTGTTTTTTGTTTTTTAAATATCTTGTATTTTGAGATACTCAGATGCTTCAATTTCATTTTTTGTTATTTTTATTTATTTATGATAGTCACAGAGAGAGAGAGAGAGAGAGAGAGAAAGAGAGAGAGAGGCAGAGACATAGGCAGAGGGAGAAGCAGGCTCCATGCACCGGGAGCCTGACGTGGGATTTGATCCCAGGTCTCCAGGATCACGCCCTGGGCCAAAGACAGGCGCCAAATCGCTGCGCCACCCAGGGATCCCCAGATGCTTCAATTTCAAAATGGATTCTTTTAACTTTTGGTATTCCCCCTCATTTATTTTGCATACTTATTGTTATTGATAATTATTATAATATTATTAATATGTATGCTATTGATATATCAATATACTAATCAACTTATTGGTATTTTATTATCAACAGATACTGATAATTTTAGTATAATTAATAACATAACTATAATTGAAAACAATGATAATGAAAACCAGTAGGTGAGTTCCTGTAGTATGGCAAAAGCACCTTACTGGTATATTTGATGTTTAATTTAACCCTCAAAATGGCCCTTATGAAGTAAATAACATTTTTCTGGATTTAGAAACTGATAATTAGAAATATTAATTAGCCTACATGAAGTCACTTACCTTATAAGTAGGATTTAAATTCAGTTTTGTTCAATTATTAGCTACTGTGCTATGGTGTCTTGTTTTCCTTTCCTTCTTGTTAACTTTTATTATTTATCCTTTATTGGTCTTTTATAACCTAGGAGGGGGTGAACATATTTCAATGATTTTTTTAGTAGTAAAAAAAAGGCTGATTCTGAGTTTAATACATAATTCAAATAGGGAATAGAGATTCTCATAAAGGAAGAAATTGAACTGAAAGATAAAATTTCATAGAAAAGGTTAGTTAGTTCATTTTTTCCATACTGACTTTATTCACTTATTTTGTGCTTGTAGTATGTCAAACACTCTGATGAATATTTAAGTGAAAAAAATGTGTAAGATATAATTCTGGTCCTCCAGTAATACACATTTCTGTGAGAAGGATGAGATATGAATAAGACAAAAGTCACATTACAGTTAGTTCTCTTGGACCACTGTGTCTTAGCAGATCAGAAGCAGAAGGGTTAAGTCATTATAAAAACATCAAGTTACTACGTTTATTTATATATTTCACTCTTCCTACCAAAATGTGGATTAAATAAATAATTTGCAGGAATAAAATATTTCCAATTAGTACTTGCAGACAATGTACAATGTAGTGATGACGTGAGTAATGTGGTATAAATAAACATACAAATAGAAAGTGTTAAATAAAGAAACATTTACACAGTATTAAATATAATTAACTTAAAATATCCTATGCTTTATATTTTGGTAACATGTCTATGGGAAACATATATTCCCATCAGAAAGACAAAATAAAACCCATCAATGTTGTGACTGAATATATCATTGCCAAAGGCAAAAGGTAACAGTGCTAAGATTATTGGGAGAAAAGATATTGACTGGTCAGTGTTTTGTGTGAAGCCAAATAAAACTCATGTTCAATGAATCTAAAGGAAGTTACCATTTGTTTCTCACCCATAGGATGGTTGCTCAGCACCATGACACACTTTTTAAAATTTTTTGTCACTATAATGGAATCTGTTTCCTTATTTTATTTAAAAATTATCAACACCAGGGATCCCTGGGTGGCGCAGCGGTTTGGCGCCTGCATTTGGCTCAGGGGCGCGATCCTGGAGACCCGGGATCGAATCCCACGTCAGGGCTCCCGGTGCATGGAGCCTGCTTCTCCCTCTGCCTGTGTCTCTGCCTCTCTCTCTCTCTCTCTCTGTGTGACTATCATAAATAAATAAAAATTAAAAAAAAAATTATCACCACCATCCTCAAGTCCAAGGTCAGAGATCAAGTAAGTTGAAATGGAAAAAACATACATGTTTTAAATAGTTATGTAGCTTCAATTTGGTCTTGCTAAATAGATTTCTTTTTAAAAGAGAAAAAATATATTATTTGGAGTGCTCAGATATGAGTCATATTTCACAGCTGATGGTAATTTCCGTAATCTCACAAAGAGAAACCAAAGTCTCTTAAATATTCTTAAACTTCTTCTTCCCACATTGCATCTTTTAACTGTCCTTGAATATTAAACTCTACTCTGGTAATGATCATGTTTATTTAATAGAAGCACTGGTAAGTAAATACAGATTACACTCAATAATTATTAGTCTTTTAGAGAAACAGAAAATGTGTTTGTGTATAGATAATAAAGATAAATGTTCTTTAAGTGTATGTCAATATTTATGAACAGTGTCTTTATTTAAAATAACATATTTTGGGGGACCTGGGTAGCTCAGTTAAGCATCTGACGTTTGATTTCAGCTCAGGTCATGATCTCAATGACCTCAGAGTTGTGAGACTGGGCCCCACACGGAGTCTTACATCTGACTCTGCACTGCACATGGATCTTGCTTAAGATTCTCTCTCTTCCTCTGCCCCTCCCCTCCTAAAAAATAAAAACAAAAACAATTTTTTTTAAATAAAATCACATATTTTATTTTGGTCACTGCAATGTAAAAGAATATTTGCAAATCAGCCTTCCATGTAATAATTAGCTATAATTAGCTTAGGGTTTATCAGTCATGGACTCTAGATATATAACACTTAGGATTGAATCCCAGCTCTGTTATTTACTAGCTTTTTGACCAGAACAAACTATTCAGCTTGTCTATACTTTAGTATAGACAACCAGAATGCTGGGTGATAAATATACAAAATACATAAACTCAGAGAATACAAAATAAACAAGATAATAGAATGGCTATTAGAATTTTATTCTAAGTTTTAGAGAAGACTTCTCTGAAAGATGGCATTTAAGCTAATAATAAAAATAAACCTTAGGGAGATTGGGGGAAGAGAACTTCCAGTGAAAAGAACTGAGAGTGCAAATATACTGCAGTGATAAATATGGAGTTTTGGAGATATCAGAAGATCAGTGTGAGAAGAAAGATGATATGAGACATGATCCAGGAAGGAGAAAGGGAGGCTATGGATGTCACAGCGAAGAGAGTTTTGGATATAGTGGACTCATCATTGTCTACTTCATGGCTTTTTCTCTTAGCCTATGGACTTTAATACCCTCTTTACCTGGGCCTCCTGGATTGTACCCTTTTCCTTCTTTCTTTCTTTCTTTCTTTCTTTCTTTCTTTCTTTCTTTCTTTCTTTCTTTCTTTCTTTCTTCCTTCCTTCCTTCCTTCCTTCCTTCCTTCCTTCCTTCCTTCCTTCCTTCCTTCCTTCCTTTCTTTCTTTCTTTCTTTCTTTCTTTCTTTCTTCTTTCTTTCTCTAAGATTTTATCTATCTATTTGACATGGAGAGAGACAGAGAGAATGAGCAGGGGGAGAGGCAGAAGGAGAGAGAGAGAAGAAGCAGACTCCCCACTGAACAGGGAGTTTGATGTGGGACTCAATCCCATCAGGAGATCATGACCTGAGCAGAAGACAGATGCTTAACTGGCTGAGCCACCCAGGGATGCCCCCTTGCTTATTCTTCCTAAGAATATTCTGAGACAATTTTGTATGTGTATTTTATTTATTCTATTTAAAATACATTTTTAATTATAAAATATGTCATTATGCCATTATGATATTCTTGTGAATATCTCTTAGCAAACATTTGCAAAGAGTTAGGTCACAAAGTATACCCAAGAATTGAATTGTTGATCACAGGCAATGCCTTATCAGTTGTTATGTTGATCATGCCTAATTGCTTTTAATTGGAGGTAAGGTTTGTAGCCATAGATTATTCCCAAAATCTTTCAGACCACACTGAACAGAAGGCTGTCTACAGTGATAAGACTGGGATAACTTAAGGCTGCCCTCTCAGTAGTTATCATCTCTGGCTCTGTACCTACAGAAAGTCCTTTGATACCTGCACAGAGAATTCTGTCTCCAGTTGCTGGCAAAACTTCTGAAAATATTCTCCTGATGTCTTGTATTCTGTGTGTCTTAGCTCACTTGAGTTTTTAATTTTTCTATTTTAACCCTTTTACTGTAACTTCATGAGGACTGTGACAGACTGCTAAAATACACTTAGAATGACCCTCTCTCACTCACTAGTGTATTATTCTTGAACTGGATGTATTTGTCTAAACCCTCTTTCTTTAGGGTGTGTTTTTTCCTTATGAACATTTCTTATCCTAAAAAAATACGTCTTTTTCAGACCTCTTTCTCCACTCCTTCAGTTTGGTTTCTATCATAGATTAAACTTAAGCTAACTCTTCTGCTACACTATCATGAAGTCTGAAATATAATTGAGAGGACACTGAGAAATGTTTCCTTTCAATGGAAATATTCAGTAGAATAACAAGGAGTTGTGACATATAGCCTTTGCTTGATGGTTTTTAAATTTATATTAAGTTACTCCTAGTAGTTCCTTCTTTTCAAAGCTATTACTGCTGCACATTAAGAATCAAATGAGAAGTGAACTGTCTGTACAAGAATCAATTTCTTGTAACACACACACAGAATTCAATCAGCTTCATGATGTTTACTAAAGTTGGACTTCGAGGGGGTTCATTCAAAAAATATCTTTGCAATTTCTCTCCATTCCATTAGAATATATTCCTTTTAATATATTTAAGTTTATCTTACACAAGTTAGTGTTTTTAAGTTAAACACAAATTGGCTTACAATGAATCAGACTCAGATTTAGTGTTCAGAACCACCATAATACATAATGCCTAGTAATCTAGGCTATTGTGCATTAGGATGGGAGGCAAACAATATTGTGTTTTAGAAAAGTGTACTACAATTCCTTGTTCATGCAAAGCATAGAAAAGAGAAAAAAGGATTATGTAAATAAATATTAAATATGATCTAAGTCAAGTACGGCATACGAAATTAAACATTATTTATCCCATTCCTTATCCTGAATCAAAACAGAAACATTTTCATATGAAGATGTTAAATTTAAAAAAGAAGGCAAAAATTCCAACATCATATGCACCACCAAGGTCTGAACGATCAAGGTTTCATAGATATGAATACATAGATACAAAACCCTGATAGTTTTTTTATTTATTTATTTATTTATTTATTTATTTATTTATTTATTTATTCATTCATTCATTCGTTCATTCATTCATTCATGAAAGACACACAGAGAGAGAGAGGCAGAGACACAGGCAGAGGGAGAAGCAGGCCCCATGCAGGAAGCCCAATGTGGGACTCGATCCCAGGACTCCAGGATCATGCCCTGGGCCGAAGGCAGGCGCTAAACCGCTGAGCCACCCAGGGATCCCAACCCTGATAGTTTTAGTAATATTCAGAAAATACTTACAAAATAATACACAAAAGGCTTTTTTACCATTATTTTCAAAGATGTATTTATTTATTTTAGAGAGAGAGCACATAGAAGGAGAGGGAGAAGTAAAATCCCGGCTCAACTGAGAGCCAATGCAGGGCTTGATCCCAGGACCCTAGGATCATGACCTGAGCTGAAGGGAGACACTTAACCAACTGAGTCACCCAGGTGCCCCTGCTTTTTTACCTTTAGGTAATAATATGTATGGATATTATTGGGTCCAGGCAGGTCATACTAATTAGCAAGAGGGTCTTCCTTTGGAATAATTTAAGATCTGCAAGTGAAAAATAGATATTTTTAGAGTATTTTAGCAGAGCACATTTTGAGTTTTATATATCATTGTTTTAGATTTAAAAATATAACCAAAAAAATAAAAAATAAAAATATAACCAATATAAGGAAGTAATGCCCAGATATTTCAGCTTTGCTACCCTAGCAAGTTCCCTTAGAAATTCTGTGATTTTATTAAGAAAACCTTGTATTCCACTGAGTTTCTGCAACTTTTTTCAAGTTTCCTTGTAATAGAAAACTCTCAGTCTAAGAAAATTCCCTGCTTCTTTTATTTTTCTGTTTATTTATATCTAATTTTCTTAATTACTTAATTAAAATTAAAAATGCTGGTGGAACAAGCAAATATGATCAAGAGATATACCAAGAAACAGTTCCTGATGTCTCTCTTCATACTCCCTTGGGATATGCCCCCCATATCATTCTCTATACTCAAGTATATGATGTTCAGTATTTGACAAGAGAACATTTGTTATTTCCTCATGATATTCCTCATTATAGATAGTCTTGTTTTCTAATACAATAGTTTAATACTAAAGAAAAGAGCTTTCTTGATGTTTCTTTGGGTGCAATTTAGCATTGTGAGATCATGAGCCATGCAGTTGACTTGGAGGTTTTCAAGTCCCTTGTGGAAAGAGAGTCATCAGATTGACAAAAGGGGTCCCAATGACTGAGAGGTAGAGATGAGTCTGAGTGTGAGTTAGGAGAGGCAGACATAGATTTGACTATCATTAGCTCGTTAGCTATGAAAAAATTTTTGAACCCAGTATTAGCTATTGCAAGATAATACTAACCTGGAAAAAATTTAGTGTATTTTATTTGTCATGGGGCAGTAAACTAAAAATACATCTAACCTGATAACTCCATTTATTTTTATTTTTATAAGAAAAAAATTTAAAAAGACAGTGCTCTTGGATGATATACTTAAAATACAGTTATGTAAAAAAAAAAAAATACAGTTATGTAACACTGATTTTTCAGAGACTTTTAAGTGTCAATAATGGTTGTTGCAAGTTTACAGTATATTATAAATAAGACTGTGTGTGGATTTATACTCTGCATCATGTCTCTATACTTTATATGTAATCAAATACTCTATCCAGCCTATCAGTGTAGAATACAAACCTTTCTTGGACCACTGATATTTTTTAAAATTCTTAAGCTATTTACTAAAAATGTGATGTTTACTTTCTGCCCTATGAATAATCAGTGACAGATTTCTAACTGGTATTAAAGGTGTTTACTACCTCAATCTACATATTTATGAATACAGTTTGGTTTATACATATTCAGTTGTTCTTGTACTTGGATCACTGTCTCCATAATGTTGATTTACAGGTGCACTGATAAAGAAATATGTGTTTGAATATAAATCAAAGTACAGGATTTAAATATTAAATTTCAATTTTGATAGCAAGTTTGTTTTCTGGTAGCTTTTCTTATTTAATAGAAACATAATTTACAAAATGGCAGTGGGCCTGTGACTTTATAAAGTTCAGTAAGGATAAGTTAAAAGAGTATATATGGAACAAAAATTTAACTGAAAGAAATATAAAGAGATCTTGGGAGAACGAATACCTGTATACGTCTGCAAAAAACATAAAACTGAGGCTATTGTGAATCATAAACTAAACTTTAGTCACATAAAATGCACAGTTCAAAAAACAAGGAAGAGTAAGAATGACATTTAAAGACAGTGAAAAACAATACTGACAGGGCTCATCTATCAAAGGTCTATGTAAACCTTTGTTTCCATGATTTCTGTAAGCAAAGTGATTTTTTTTTAGAAAATGTAGGACAATATTGTCCAATCATCCCTTATCATCATTGACTACCCTTCTTTATTCTAAAAAATTGATAAGTTTTAAATAATGCCACATTTACCTTCTACATCTTGGGAATGTGCTATCTGCCCTAACCATTTCTCACAATTTCCCCGTTTCCATTTTTATTTTTTCCTTTCAGATCTCTGCTCTCTTCCTGAACACCTCATATAATTCTGATCACTCACAACCTTTCATGACAGTGGACCTTCAGAAGTCTGTTTCTTACGTTTCTCCAGTCATTGAAACAGGCCCTGTTAAGGTTGTCAGATAAGAATATAAGATACCAGTTAAATTTGAGTTTCAGATAAACATGAATTTTTGTTTGTATAAATATGTCCCATGCCATATGTGAGATACACTTATGCTGAATATAAGTAGTCCTTACTTTTCTGAAATTCAAGTTTAAGCTGGAATCCTTTCTTTTCTTTGCTAAATCAAAGGCAGAAAGGTAGGCAACCCTACCACTGGGCTATTGTCACAATGCAGCATGAAAATGCCACTCACAGCAGACACCAGTCTTGACAATTTATGAATGACTGCCCCAGGGAAGGATGTTTCAGATGATGATCTTCACTGTTCTTCAAAAGAGGCAAGAGTGGTGGCAATAATCAGAAAGCACCAAAATTGTTTCCCATTTGGTGCTTCAAACTCATCTTGAAGGAGTTGGTGAATTTTTCAAAACAATAATGTCTCATGACATTATTAGTTATCTTTACGTAATCAAAAAGTTTTGGCAATTTTTATTCACAAAAAAGCAGTTTTAGTTCAGTGATTATTGAGTCCAGTCTAGAATAGTGATCAAATGCATATAGCTGTTTCATTTATGGCTTCATTCCTTCGCTAGTACAGGCCCTCTGAAGACTACTCTTCTGAGGTAGAAAAGGTCAGACAGCTTCTCCTTGATTTGCCCACTTCATCTTCCTGTTCAAAAAGCTGCCTCTGGTTTCTTTGGTTTGAATGCAAGTGGAGAGGGAGCAGTAGAGGAGAAGAAGTGGAAGTAAGGAATGAAATATTTATGAATTCTCCAGAACTAAATGGTCTGGTCTTGGCCCATCTGGGCTTGTCATGTATTCTAATTAGATACTTTAAAGGAACACTTTGAGACTTATTTAATATGAATTTCTGACTTTAAGCTCAGTCACTGGCATCTCCATCAGCCTAATTTTTGTTTTTGTTTTTATCTTTTTTAGCACTACACAAGTCATAGTCTCCTCCTGAGTTACTTTCATCTTGGTTCTTTCTGCCATTCTAGGTGATCTTTTGGGAGAGCAATGAGGTAGGTACAGTGATTGTCTTTAGATTCTTATGCCTGAGTAATTATCAGTTTACTCTGACCCCAAGTATCACAATATAAGCTTTTTCCATGAGCTCATTGAACCCCATTCACTTGGCCTGAAATGCAGAAAAGCCACTTCCACTGCTCATGGTGGAACTCAAAATGTACCACATTTTCTTATCTCAAATCTTTAGACCCTTGATGTGGATGAGGGAAAGTAACTATAAAAATATTTTTTGGCACTGTCCTTTTCAAATATTGAATTAATAACCTGCATTAGATATGAAAGGATTGCTTTCTATTTCCTAGGCACCTTGAGTGAAATTAAGATAAAAGCCAAAGATTTTGGTTTAAATGGTTTAATTTAATACATTATTATGAAATTAATAGTGCTTTAATTGAAATATACCATTAAATGTAATTTACCTGGATTCTTTAACATTCTTAGAATTAGTAGGTAAAAGTTCTGGATTCAGGTTAAAATTATCAACTAAGACAACGTCCTTGGACATAAACTATCAACTGAAACAACGTCTGTCATTGGGTGCAAAGTAGATTGCCACTGATCCATGATGTAGTCAAATTAAAATGTATATGGATGTCTTCAGTTCATTTCAGTTCAGGACAGAAATATTTTATGGATTAATGCTTATATATATACAGACTGTTTTTTTAAAGAAAGGATACTTAGATGAGGGTCATAATATGTAGGTCAAGATTTAATCCATTTTGCCCTTTATTCTAGGAAAGGGAAGAATTCAGAGTGTAAAAATATCAAATAGTACATTGGCATTCATGGAAGGATGCCGGCATTAATAAAATTTACAATGTTTTTGAAAAGAAGTAATGAGAACTTCTCTGCAGTTTCAGTGGCAATGTGTAACACAGCACAATAAAAAAAATGGTATTCTAATTTTCATGCATGACCTCCACTAGAGGTGTTAATCCTGTATTAGATACTATAATTCTCCCAACTGTTTAAGGTGAAAGAAAAATGATATCCCATGTCTTTCATAGATGGGTCATATATTTTGAGAAGTCTAGAGGCTGGGAGAATCTATTCATATATTAAGGAGCAAGGACCATGGGGCAAAATCAGCTGTTTTGCCTTTGAACAGGATATTAAACAATGGATTATTCTATCAAGTTCTAAATTTAAGAGCATATTCTGTTTTTAAAAATAAATTAAAATGGGGATCCCTGGGTGGCGCAGCGGTTTAGCGCCTGCTTTTGGCCCAGGGAGCGATCCTGGAGACCTGGGATCGAATCCCACGTCGGGCTCCCTGCATGGAGCCTGCTTCTCCCTCTGCCTGTGTCTCTGCCTCTCTCTCTCTCTCTCTGTGTGACTATCATAAATAAATAAAAAAATTTTTTTTTAAATAAATTAATTAAAATGTAAAATTCTTAAAATTTGATCATGTTTACCAAGTATTCGACGATTAAATTTATGAACATATTTAAAATAATTAAAGCATTTACCAGGAGTCAAATTTTTTTACACAATGTGAACTTAGAGGGTAGAAAGTAGTCTTGGAGTAGAAAAGAAAGTCAGATTTTTAAATAAGAAATGTTAGTTCTGAGAGACCTAATATAGGACTTGGAAGCTGAATGTACTTTATATTGTTACTATGCTGAGGACAGTAAAAGGTCTTTTTTTTTTTTTTTTTAAGTAAACGGTCATTTAAAAAATTAGGGCAGGAAGTCAAAGCATCAACAAGACTATTTAGAATTACCCATCATATCAAGAAGTGGTAATGAAGAGTTTGCAATGTGAATGTCAGATGGGCAGGATGACCTGAGGAACAGGAAAAGAAATAGAACAGATATTAGAATTATTATGGAGAAAAAAATAAGGGTAGTGGACAAGATGTGAGATGTCAAAGGGTGCATGTAGTTGTAATGACTTCTTGAATTCTCCCTCAGGCCCATAGATAAGAAGGCTACCTTCTTTGGAGCTGTGGCAGATCTGGGCAACAGCAATTTTTCTAAAAGATTATCTCTATTTTTCAAATATAGAGGTAATCTGAATTAGTGAATATCAACACTGGCTGCATATTAGATCAAATTGGAAACTTTTAAAGAAGCTTTGATACATGAGTCTTAGCCCCAAACATTTTGATTTAATTAATTGTTAATGAATCCAGGCATCAGTATTTTTATGAAAGCTCTTCAAGTGATTCTAATATGGATTTAGGGTTGATAACCATTGCTCTAGATGGGAATAAAAGTGAATGTGAAAAATATCTTTCTCTCAGTGGACGGGATAAAATATGACTCAAACTGTTGGCTACCAAGTCTTGATAATACCTAGGAAGTATCTTTTTTCTCAAGTTGAGGTTGAGTGCTAGCATCAAGTCCATGAGAGAAATGTGTCAGAGATACTCACCTCAAAGTTACCTCAAGCTTTATTATCTTTAAGACATTCATACATGAATGTCAGATAAAGATCAGGAACAAAAATTCCCACAAGAAACCATTTGGAAATTAACAAGCAAGCACCTATGAGTTGGTGGAGTGGTACTAATTCTCAGCTTCAGTGTGAGGGAAAGTTTGTAATGGTGCATCCTAGAAACCACAAAAGGGGGCTTCACCTACCCAGATCCCACTGACTATAGCCATCCATGTAGGCTGGTAGTCCAGTATCATTACATCTTTTTATTGAAAAAAAAAAAAAAGTCAGGTCTTGAATTTTTATGTGAAAATTTTCAATGATTGAACATTGGGAAGAAATTCAATGTTTTCTGAATACCAGTGGTCAAAAAACACATCTATAAGCTTGATGTGGTCTCAGAGATACAAGTTTGAGACCACTGCTCTACATTTCTCTATGTCTCAAAGACGGGCCCTTGTACACAATGACTCAGAATTACCCTAGACTTCTGAATCTGCTGAGATGCTCCCACCTTGCTTCCACGTGCACCCTTTATATTCACAACTCTTGTTTCTATGACTCTATAGTAACCTTTTGAAAAGTTTGCAATTCAGTCAATTACTTGACTTTTTGTAGGGAGAAAACATGTCCCACCTTATACCTCTTGTTTTAAAATGATTATGAATAGTGCATCCATTCATTCTCAAAAGAGAATGTTGAGAAGATAAATTATATTGTTATTCATCTATATATGGTAAGTAAAATAATAGCAACAACAATAACTAATTGTGGGTTTGATTGTATTGTGGTTTTTCTGCTGACTTGATTAAATTAGCTGGATATTGTGACTCTTTGAATACTACAGAAAGTGAAGGCCGACCTATCTTTTTTCATATGATATAGAAATATACAATAAAAATTTTCAAAAAATGGTCCCTTTAGGAGTTGGAGCTTTTTTTTTTTAATTTTTATTTATTTATGATAGTCACACAGAGAGAGAGAGAGGCAGAGACACAGGCAGAGGAAGAAGCAGGCTCCATGCACCGGGAGCCCGATGTGGGATTCGATCCCGGGTCTCCAGGATTGTGCCCTGGGCCAAAGGCAGGCACCAAACCGCTGCACCACCCAGGGATCCCTGAGTTGGAGCTTAATTCAATTCCCCTTGAACATGGGCTGGACTTGGTGACTCATTTCTACCAAATAGAGTGTGGAACGTTAAAACTTATCACATACCATCTAAATCAAGTGATCAAGTGATTATCAGTATAAGTAATGTTGATATCATCTATTCTCTGATATAATGGGATGAGAAGAGCACTTCACCTCTACAGCATGTAATGATAAGAAACATCACACAAAGCCAAATTGATGAACATTCTACAAGATACCTGACTGCTAATATTCAAAAGTGGGAAGGTCCTGAAAAAGAAGGAAAGATAGAGAAATTGTCACAGACCAGAGGTGACAAAGGAGATACAGTGATTAAATGTCATGTGATATTTAAGCAACAGAGCTAGGTTCTTGTCATGGAATCAAAGAATGAATCTCGCACAAAGGAAAACAATATAAAAGTAAAGCAATATAAGTCTATTAAGCAAGGATACAGAGAGAGCTCTCAGGAGTGAGAGGGGTCCCAACAGGGTTGCCCACATGGGCCTTCACTGACAGTCTTTTATTTAAAACTGACCAGGAAACTTGTGGCCTTATTCTTGTGCTATCTTGGTTTGAGTAAGGACTGGTGATAATATCTTTAATGGCTTCCTTTTGGGTCTGGTTATTCTTCATTGGTCACAGGTGATTGTTATAAAAAAATATCTTTTCCACCCATACCTAGGGCAGGGTTGTCTGGTCTGTTCCCTTATCTCTGGTTTCCTTACATCTCAGCATTTTTGGGACTTTGTTTTGTGAGCCTGATTCCATGGCACTCTGCCTATCTCTCCCTACCTAGCTCTGCCTGCCCCTTATTCAATGTCCTTAATAAAATCCTGCAAGGGAAAAAAGTAGAAAAATGGGTGAACTATGGATAAAAAGCTATCATTTAATTGTTAATATTCTACTAAAGTTAATTTCTTAATTTTGACAAATAAACTGGTTGCTTATATAATAAGTTAGCATCAGGGGAATCAGGATAAAAAGGATAAAGGACCTCTATATTATCTTTGTAGCTTTTCTGTTACATAAAACTTATTCCAAAATTAACTTTATTACTAAAAGATAATGCTCTCATAGTTTTTAAAGATAGGAATACACTTAAAGTGATTAAGCAGCAGACATATACTTGAATTTTATACTACCTATAACTTAACCATCAGAGCAGACAGTAATTATGTCTGAAAGGAAAGCATGTTTTGAATGGTTAATGTTCAGCACTGTCTAGTTTAGTGTAGTTGCTAAATAAACACTTGTTACTCGAATAAATGGATCATATTTGGTTTCTGTTTTCAGTTGTAAATTCAGCATTTGGACCTTTACCTGTCATTTATCTGTATAATCTGGATCACTAGGCTTCATTCAGAAAATGTGTTAACTACCAGAGACAAGACTCTTTTACATAAGTTACCCTTCACTTAAGCCTTAATGAAAATAAGCTAATAAGCAAAGTGATATTAAGGAACAATGTGTTTAGAGGTGAATATAAAATCCCAGAATAAGATTTAAACAAATAAACTATATGGACACTTTTCTCCATAATCTAGGCTAATGCAGATTTATTTCCAGGGACGAAGGGGGTGATTATTTTTAATAATTAATCTTTCTTTCTTTCTTTCTTTCTTTCTTTCTTTCTTTCTTTCTTTCTTTCTTTCTTTCTTTCTTTTTCTTTCTTCTTTCTGTCTATCTAGATCCTTATTCATTTGTTCATAAGAGACACAGAGAGAAAGACAGAGACATAGATAGAGGGTGAACAGGCTCCCCAAGGGGAGCCTGATGCAGGACTCGATCCCAGGACCTCAGGATCACAACCTGAGCCAAAGGCAAACACTTAACCACTGAGCCACCCAGGTGCCCCAGTAATTAATCATTATTACTTTGGAATGAAACCTATAGAAAAACAACTCTGCCTTGGGCCTACTTGATACTAAAATCCTTCCTGTGGTTTGGCCTTTATATGGCCACACCTGTCTTTATTTCAGCTGTCACAGGCTTTTAATAAAAGTAAAGCTTTAATAACAATTTCCCTCTGGACTAGTCTCTTTATGAATGAAAGAAATAGGGAGTTTACAAACATGTAATGCATCAGCAACTGGACTTCCCTCCCTCCTATCACTGTTTTGTTATTGTTGAAACACATATAAACTTAACTTTTTGGGAAGGGAATTAATAGGACCTCTTCCAGTCTCCTTTATTTTTTATTTTTTTAAATTTTTTTTTTAATTTTTATTTATTCATGATAGTTACAGAGAGAGAGAGAGGCAGAGACACAGGCAGAGGGAGAAGCAGGCTCCATGCACCGGGAGCCCGATGTGGGATTCGATCCCGGGTCTCCAGGATCGCGCCCTGGGCCAAAGGCAGGCGCCAAACCGCTGCGCCACCCAGGGATCCCCTCCAGTCTCCTTTAATTTGTTATCTCAGGTTTACCTTTTTTCTTGTTTTTGTGATATGAAATTAGCGTTGGATTTTTCAATCCTCTTTAGACAATTTGCAACTTGTCTCTAACATAATTTGAAATTATGAGGAAAAGTTTTCCCAGAGTGAGTATTTTTCACATGCAGACCATTTTTAAGCATTTATGAGGAAATTATTGCTTTGTATGTTTTTCTCAGTTTGCTATGTTTTGTCACATCCAAATACCATTTTAAGTCATGAAAAGAAAATATCTGGTTTCTTTTAAGGCTAGTATGTCAGCAGAAATACTCAAATTGCAAAAAAGTTAAAATTATTGGTTTAACAGCAGAAAGAAACCTTTTCAATGCTAATAAAGCTATTAAGGTAAGGAATCCAGTAGTTTGGACAGCCCTAAAGGAAAGTATTATATTATAAGGATGCAGCTTCATTTTAACTGAAAACTGAAACTCCCAGGTAACTTGTTCACAGCTGGAAGTTAAGATTCCTGAGATGGGGATTGAGAAAGTAGATACTAGGAAAGTATGTAGTGCCAATAATTCTTTCCTTATGGATATATAATGGGTTTTAAGTCCAAAATGAGTAATTTTATGTTGTCTCAATATTTAAAGTTAAACTCCAGTACAAACAAACAAAACAAAGAAAAAAAAAAAAAGAGCACAATCAATATCTGAAGATCAACTTTGGAGATGCTCTAAAAGAAAAGACAAAATTAAATCCCAGGAAGAGTTTGCCTCACAGAGATCAATGGACTCTTACTGAGAAAAGTTGTCATCAACCCACTCTTCCCCCCCATGAAGGTGCCTTATCTCTGGCTCCCAAGAGACCAACAGGAAATTGGGTGGCTAGATGTCTTCATTGCCCAAATGCTGAGAGAACAAGGAGACAAGGGAACAGTGGGAATTGCTGCATGTACCTCAGCAGGGGAATAGTGATCTGCTTCATCTATACTGCAATCCCTAGAGATAGGGTAACATTTCACCTTCCAAGCCTGGGAGATAGCCACCATTTAAGATGGGGAGTAACAACATCTGTGAATCTACAGAGAAAAAAGACAACACATTTAGGTTTCATCTGTTAGAATGAGGAAATTTAGGTAGAACTATATACATCCAAAAAAAAAAAAAAGAACTATATACATCCAGTGAAATAAAATTGGGGGAGAGATATATAAAAGCCTGAATAAAAAAATACGTATTTTAGAATCATTTCAGTGAGCCAAATATAAGTGTACAGTTAAAAGAACTTCTTGGAATCTGAAATACAATTCTCTAATAAACAATGAAACAATTTAAGGAAAAGAAAATTAATTTTGAGTTCTAATTAGTTGCCGAAAATATCAAGTACAAAACATATCTTGGAGTGCTGAGGTAACAACATAGTAGAAAATGAAAGAAATATGGGTCCACTGATCTAGAAGACCAGGGTTCTGGAAAGAAGGACAAATGAAAAAATTTATGGAGATATCAAAATCCAAAAACTGCTTAAAAAAAAGATCAATACAGTTGTAGTTAATAAGAGTTTATTGTGCATAGAATAGTTCATGAACTGGGAGTCTTCAACAGTGAAATGAAGCTCAAAGGCATGTTGCTAAAGGAAAGCTTATACGTATATTGGAAAATAATGAATCTTTATGATGGTTAGTTATGGCATTGGGGTTTTTCCAGTGACAGGGGGTTGGTTAAAAGTGGTTATCTTATGCCAGTTTTGAAAAGCAATTTAGGTTTTGTTTATGATTTTCAGAGGCATTTGCAAGAAACAACCCAAGTTAAATTTTGCTTATGTTAATAGGATATGCTAAATTAGGTTTTGCTTAACTACTATTGTCTGCTTGGGGAATTTTTAAGTTTGATTTCCATTTTGTATTTTATTTTAACAGAGATGATAATTAAGCACATAATGAAGGTAATTTTCTCTGAGCCAAATAGAGTTCTAAGCCTGCAGTTTGAATGCACTTGGGCATAGATTGTGATATTCTGAAAATGAAGTCGTCGTCGTCTTCTTCTTCTTCTTCTTCTTCTTCTTCTTCTTCTTCTTCTTCTTCTTCTTCTTCTTCTTCTTCATCATGTTATAGGCTCTAGAGAATCTAAAACATTTCTGCAAAATCTTTGGCATTTCTCCCATTAAAAGGTGGACTCTAATTCTCCTCCTTGTGAGTATAGGAACATAGGCTGACCTTAGAAATTTCTTCTAATTATTAGAATGAGTTAATAGTAGCATTATGTGGCTTTTCATCCTAGATCATAAAAGACAATATACCTTATGCTTGGCCTCTCTCTTGTTTTCTTTCTCTCTTTCTTTCAGAACGTGTGCTTTTGAAAGTAAAAAGTCTAGCTACCCTAAAGCAGCCATTCTGAGAGACTGTATAGGGAGTCTACATAAGGATAGAGAAAGATGCCTAAGGAAGGGCTCTTCTAGATTCTTGTTGAGTTTTCAAATTATCAGCTTCCAAGCATCAATAGGTGGGTGAGTAAGCCTTCCACTACTTTAGCCCCCAGTCTTCCAGAAGCTCCAGGCAATACCAAATAGAGCAGAAATGGGCTATCCCTATTGCACCTTTCCTAAAATGCAGATTCAAAAGTAGAATAAATGTTGCTTTAGTTTTGGAGTAGTTTGTTGTACAGCCATAATGGGTAGAATATGAATTTCTAAGTATCATTTAATAAACAAGGTATTTAAGAAAATAAATCAATAACACTATCCAAATGACAATAAGAATGGGAACTTTGACATAGAGAAAAATGAAAAGGAAAGGAAAGAGTTGTGAGCAGAATATATATTCTACAAATATATAGCCAAGTATACTTAAGGTACCTTTTTTTTTCTTATTTTTAAGATTTTATTTATTTATTTGACAAAGAGAGCTAGCACAAGCAGGAGGAGCTGCAGGCAGAGAGGGAGAAGTAGGTTCCCTGCAGAGCAGGGAGCCTGATGCGGGCTCCATCCCAGGACCCTGGGATTATGACATGAGCCGAAGGCCGACACCTAACTGACTGAGCCATCCAGGTGCCCATTAAGGTACATTTTCTAAGAATGTTCTAAATAGGACTATTGAAACAGAAAAATGACACTGTGAGTGACACATTTGGATACCTAAAAGTTGGATGGGGAAGGAAAATATAGAGAAAGCAAGCTTTCTAAACGTTTTAGAGAATAAGAAAAGAGAAAGGAGGAATAGAGAAGGATCAATGAAAATATCCCAGAGACCTTAGCTTATTTATTTGGGAAAAATAATTAGTATTTTGTCTTAACCTATAATAGAGAAATATGTGTGATTTTTGAGAGCAGATAAAGGGAAGGTGACCATTAAGGAAATAAAAAAGAGTAGGTCTTTCAAAATAACAATGGGAAAAAACAAAATCAGTGAAAATAAGGAAAGGATAAATAAAATAACATAAAGTAAGGCCATTCCTCTAAATTTGAGCCATCTAAATGTTATATAATTAGATAGCTTACTGATTAAAACACTCATATACTGTTTTCAAAAACTGCATATAAAACAAAGTTATAATGAAAGATTTACTTTATTGATTGTTTGATTTTAGAGATGGAGCCTAGAAGCTGGAGGAAGGCCAGAGGGAGAGAGAGAGAGAGAGAGAGAGAGAGAGAGAGAGAGAAGAGTGTAGAGCCTGATGTAGGACTTGATCTCACAATCCTGAGATCATGACCTGCGCCAAAATCAAGAGTCAAATGCTTAACTGACTGAGCCACCCGGTACCCCATTATGAAAGATTTTAAAATAAAGTGATAGGCAAAGAGAGACTAGGTAAAGAGAGAGTATGGGGGGATGGGAAATGTGAGTAAAAATAGTAGTACAAATATTAGGTTGGTTGTATTTAAAATAAGAAATTCTAAACAGGACTTTTACAAAAAGCTAGATGTATAGTTCTGTAGGTTCAACTGTCCTAAACCTGTATATATATAATATAATAAGACCATTAATAATACAAAGCAAAGATTAGTAATTCAAGAAAAACCTTTTTAAAATACAGCTAAATAATTAATTTTTATTTTCTCCTCAACTTTTGAAAAAACAAACTTTTCAGTGCCTCCCAGCTTAATCTCCCACTCAGAGCACCAGCCTCTATTCTTAGTGCTTCCTGATGGTCCTGGAACACAAAAGTTCTCTTCCTGACTATTGCTACCTTTTTCATCATTCCCTAGTCAGAGTAAGCCAAGTCAGATTCTTAAGATATACAATGTTAGTTATATTCAGGTGAAAGGGCTGGAGAGAAAGGGACTGCTAACATCAGTTTACTTCTTTCTTTAATAACTCACCTTGGTATATATGAGTAGATCAATGAATCCAGTTCATTCAGAAGGATGCTTTGGGGATCTTTATGCATTACATTGGGAACTTTGGCATTTCAGGATGATGCTCTCTATTGGTTTTTAATTCCCAAGATATAATAGAGCAAAGCTTCAAACAATTGGAATGTATAGAGCATGCCAATTAACAAGCATCATTTTGATTTTAACATTTACTAGTGACTTTTTTTTTTGTATTGTGATCTTAATACACTTTGGTAAAAATATATTTGTATATTTAATCTCTCCTTGATGATTAAAGGCACTATGTATATCCTAAGACTTACTACTCTTCATATTAGAATTGAATATATATTGATTCCAAAATTGCCAAAAAGTTACCTATAATATATTATCCTGTGTTGTAAAATATTTTTTGAATAAAGGAGTATAAGAATCCTGCAGAAATTGCAGAGAAGATATTGTATGGTTCTGAACAAAATACTGACTTCTCCAGTGAAAAATTTTTAGTAAGTTTCATTCTTAGTTTGTAACTTCTTGGATATCTTAAAGCCAGAAATCAAACTGATTGGTGGCCTTATCTAAAGGCAAGTTTTTGTTTTGTTTTTTTTAAGAACAATAAGCAAGTCCCCCACCTTTTTTTTTCCTGGGAACCACCACACTGTTTTCCAGTGGCTGCTACATTCTTTTTTATTGAAAAAATTTGATATGTAGCATTGTATGTTTAAGGTATAGAGCATGTTACTTCGATACATTTATATATTGTAATATGATTACCAATGTAGCATTATTTATCACTTTACATAATTATGGTATAGTATTATTGTCTATATTCATTATACTGTGCCTAGAACGCTCTGTGGCTTATTTACTACATGTTACAAGTTAATACCCTTAAGCACCATCACTTCTCTCCCTTACTTCATTCTCTGGTAACCACCATTTTACTCTCTGTTTTGTTTTTGTTTCTTTGTTTTTTTTTTACAGATTTAGCTTTTTTTTATTCCATATGTAAGTGATATAGTTCAGTACTTGTATTCTTTTGTCTGGCTTCCCTTGCTTAGCATAATGTCTTCAAGGTCTATCCATGTTGTCACAAATGGAAGGGTAGCCTCCCTTTTAATGTCTGAATTATAGTCCATTGTATATGTGTACCAAACCTTATTTTATACATTCATCCATTGATGGGCATTTAGATTATTTCTATATATTAGCTATTATGAATAATGGTACAGTAAGCATGGGAATATTTACACATTCTCAAAATCCTGTTTTCTTTTCTGTTGGGTATATACCTTGAAGTGGAATTATTGGTTAGTATAGTAGATCTATTTTTAATTCTTTGAGAAACCTCCATATTGTTGTTTTCCAATAGTGGTTGGACCAATTTGCATTCCTACCAACAATGTATAAGGCTTCCCGTCTCATTATATCCTCATCAGCACTGTTGTCTGTTATCTTCTTAATGGTAACCATTTTAACAGGTGTGAAGTAATATCTCACTGTGGCTTTCATTTGCATTTTTCCGATAATTAACAGTGAACATCTTTTCCTGTGTCTGTTGACCATCTCTATATCTTCTCTGGAAAAATGTCTGCTTAGAAGGGGTTTTTTTTTTTTTTGCCCATTTTTAAATTAGATTGTTTAATTTTTGTTGTTATTAAGATGACTGAGTTCTTTCTATATTTTGAATATTAACCCTTAATTCAATATATGGTATGCAAAAGTTTTCTACCATTCTTGGGTTGTCTTTTTATTTTTGTCATTTATTATTTTATTTTGTTTTGTTTTGTTTCATTTTATTTTTTACATATATTTTTGCTGTGCAGAGGCTTTCAAGTTTGATGTAGTCCCATTTATTGATTTTTACTTTTGTTATTTATACTTTTAACATCATGTTAAAAAAACTCATTGCCAAAACTAATATCTTTGAGCTTCTTTCCTATGTTTTCTTCTAGGAATTTTATGATTCAGACTTTATGCTTAAGTCTCTGATCTACTTTCAGTTAATTGTTGTGAGTGGTGTGAAATACGGGTCCAATTTCATCGTTCTGCATGTGTTTCACAAGTTTTTCCAGAACCATTGTGGAAAAGACTACCTTTTCCCCATTGAGTATCCTTGGCTTCTTTGTCAAGTGTTAGTTGACCATATATGCTGTAATTTAATTCTGAGCTTTCTGTTCTGTTACGTTGGTCAATGTGTTGATTTTTTTTTTTTTTTGCCAGTATCTTTTCATGTTTATTACTATGGCTTTGTAATAGTTTGAAATCTGGAAGTGTGATACTTCTAGCTTTGTTCTTTTTATTCAAGATTGCTTTGGCTATTTGGGGTCTTTTGTGGTTCCACACAAACTTTTAAAATTGTTTCTTTTATTTCTGTAAAAAAAAGTTCTTGATTTGGATGGGGACTGTATTAAATCTGTAGATGGCTTTGGATAATGTGGCCATTTTAACAATATTAAATTTTCCAATCCACAAACATGGATGTCTTTCCATTTATATTTATCGTCTTTAATTTTTTCATCAAAGTTTTGTAGCCTTTTCATTCTATAGATCTTTCATTTTCTTGGTTAAATTTATCCTTAAGTATTTCATTGTTTTTGATGCTATTATGAATGGGATAGTTTTCTTTATTTCTTTATAAAAGCTTCATTACTATTGTAGAGGGATGCAGTTGATTTTTGTATGCTGATTTTGTATCCTGCCACTTTACTGAAATCATTGATTCATTCCAATAGTTTTTTAGTGACTCTTTAGGATTTTCTAAAAAGATTTATTTATTTATTTTAGAGAGAGAGAGAGAGAGAGAATAGTGCATGTGAGGATAGGGATGAAGGAAACAATCCTGAAGCAGACTCCCTGCCAAGTGTGGAGCTGGATGCAGAGCTCTATCCCAGAACCCAGAGATCATGCCTGAACCTAACCAAGAGTCAGAGGTTCAACTGAATCACCCAGGCATCCCCTTTGGGATTTTTTTTTTATGTGTAATAAGATCACATCATCAGCAAAAAGTAACAGTTTTGCTTCCTCCTTTTTAATTTAGATTACTTTCATTTCTTTGTCTTGCTTCTTTGCTCTAGTAAGGACTTCCAGTACTGTATTGAATAGGAGTGGTGAGAGTGGGCATCCTAGTCTTGCTCTTGATCTCAGAAGTGTTACTTTCAGTTTTCCTCCATTAAGTGTAATGTTACCTGTAGGTTTGTCAATATAGCATTTATTACATTGAGATGTTTCTTCTATATCCAATCTGTTAAGGAGTTTTCTCATGAAAGAATGTTTTATTTTTCAAATGCTATTTTTGTGTCTCTTGAGATGATCATGTTATTTTTATCATTCCGTTTTGTTGATGTGATGTATTATATTATTGATTTGCATATGTTGAACCATTCTTGCATCCCAGGAGTAAATCTTACTTGGTCATGATGTAAAATCTTTTCAATGTACTCTAGAATCTTATTTGCTAATATTTTGTTGAGAAATTTACATCTATGTTCATCAGGATTATAGGTCTATAGTTTTCTTGTGGCATCTTTATCTTTTTGGGGATCAATGTAATGATAGCTTTGTACAGTGAGTTTGGAAGTGTTTCATCAGGGCAGCCCAAGTGGTGCAGCGGTTTAGCGCTGCCTGCAGCCCAGGGCGTGATCGTGGAGACCCTGGATCGAGTCCCACATCAGGCTCTCTGTATGATGCATGCTTCTGCCTCTGCCTGTGTCTCTGTCTCTGCCTCTCTCTCTCTCTCTCTCTCTCTCTGTCTCTATGAATAAATAAATTAAAAAAAATCTTTAAAAAAAGGAAGTGTTTCATCATCATCCATATTTTAGAAGAGTTTGAGGAGCATCAGTATTAATTCTTCTTTAAATTTTTAATAGAATTCTCCAGCGAAGGCACCTGGTCTCAGAGTTTTCTTTATCAGTAGTTTTTTTTATTACTAATTCAGTCTCTTTTCTTGTTATCAATCTGTTTGTATTTTTAATTTCTTCCTGATTTAGTCTTGGTATGTTTTGTTTTGTTTTGCTTTGTTTTACAAATGTATTCATTTTTTCTAGGTTATGTAATTTGTTGGTGTTTAATTGTTCCTAGTAATCTCTTATTATTTTGTGCATTTCTGTAGTATCAATTGTAATGTCTCTTGTTTCATTTCTAATTTTATTTGAGTAGTCATCTGTCTTTTTTTCTTAGTCTAGCTAAAGATGTCAGTTTTGTTTATCTTAAAAAAAAAACAGTTCATAGTTTTTTTGACCCTTTCTATCATTTTTCTGGTCTCTATTTCATTTATTTTCACTCTGATCTTTGTTATTTTCTTCCTTTTGCTAACTTTGGACTAAATTTGTTCTTCTTTTTCTAGTTTCTTGAGTTATAAAGTTAGGTTGTTTATTTGAGTTCTTAATTTCTTAAAATGTTCATTGCTATAAGCTTTCCTCTCAAAACTGCTTTAGCTGTGTCCCACAATACTTACATTTCCATTTTTATTTGTTTTAAGATAATTTTTAAAATTTCCCTTTTGATTCCTTCTTTAACCCAGTGTTCAGAAGTATGTTGTTTAGTTTCCACATATTTGTAGATCTTATCACTTTACTTTTGTTTTTAATTTATAGTTTCATGCCTATGAAGATAGTTGATATGGTTTCAGTCTTCTTAAATTTGCTAAGATCTGCTTTGTTGTCTATTATTTGATGTATCCTGGAAGATGTTTCATGTGTACTTGAGATATTTGTGTGTTCTGTTACTGTTGGATGGAATGTTCTCTATATATATACAAAATCCATTTGTTCGAAAGTATGGTTCAATTCCAGCATTTCCTTGTTGATCTCTGTCCACATGATTTATCCATTATCTATAATTATTGTACTGTTGTCTATTTCTCCCTTAAGATCTGTCATTGTTTATTCAATATATTTTGGTGGTTGGGTGTTGGAAGCATATATATTTACACTATTTATATCTTCTTCATGTACTAACCCTTTATCATTTTATTTTATTTTTTATTTTTTTAAATATTTTATTTATTCATGAGAAACACAGAGAGAGACAGAGACAGAGACACACAGGCAGAGGGAGAAGCAGGATCCAGACGTGGGACTCGATCCCGGGTCTCCAGGATCATGCCCTGGGCTGAAGGCAGTGCTGAACTACTGAGCCACCCGGGCTGCCCCTTTATCATTTTATAATGACTTTATCTCTTTTTACCCTTCTTGACTTGAAGTCAGTATTGTTAGATATAAGATGGCTAGTGCTGCTTTCCTTTGGCTTTTTTTCTTGGAGTATTATCTTTCATCCTTTCACACACTGGTGTGAGAGATCCAGCACCACAAGGTGTGCACGCTGAGTCCACCTGGTGAGGGTGGCCCAGGTGCGTGAGCTGCAAGTGTGGGACCCAGGAAATTTAACAAAAATCCCCTACCCCTGGACAAGCAGAGCAGGACTGATTCCATTTTGTGCTACACCCGCCACCTCCCGTATGACCCCCACATGACCTGCTTATTGCTTAAGGCGCTGCCCCTTGGTGTGCCTTTACAGTTGTGTCTCCTGCAGATCCAGTGAGTCTTTTTTTTTTTTTAATATTTCTAGCCACTCTCTGCCTTTTCATTTTTGAATTTCATCCATTGTAATTGAGGGTGATTAGTGGAATGTAAGGATTTACTGTTGCCATTTTATCTTTTGCCTTCTGTTTTTTTTTTGTCTCTCCATTGTTTCTTTTGCCTTTTGCTTCTGTCTACCTTTCTAAGTTAGTGGCTTTCCATGGTGATTTGCTCCTTTTCTATGTTTCATGTCTTTCATGTCTCTCCTCTAGATTTTTACTTTGCAGCTACAGTGAGGTTCATAAACATTTCATAGCTCAAAATTATTCTTTCTCTGATAGCAATTTGTCTTTATCTACCATTCTTTTACTCTTCCTCTTTTTATATTTTTAATATCACATATTATCTCTTTTTATGCTGCAATTTTGTTACTGAATTGTAGTAGCTATGTTATTTTTCCCCTATGGCTGCCTTTAAGAGTCTTTCTTTAACTTTTGGCAGTTTTAATAGAATGTGTCCTGGAGACAGTCTTTTTATATTGAGATAATATGCTGTCTTTAAGCTTTGTGGACTTTTGTGTCTAGTTCCTTTTCCAGGCTCAGGAAGTTCTCAGCTATTATTTCTACAAATAAACTTTGCCCCCTTCTCCCTCTTTTCTCTTTCTGAAATACCCACTATTCTTATGTTGGCTTTTCAAATGATGTCTGAAAGCTATTGTAGCATTTCATCACTTTTTAGAAATCTGAGTTCTGTCTCCAGTTAAATTATTTCTAGGTTCTTTTTTTTCTCCATGCAGTGCACATGTTTCTAGATTCTTATCTTCCAATTTGCTAATTCTCTCTTCTATCTAATCTCCTCTATTTCTAATGCATTTTAATGCATTCGTCATCTTATTTATTGAGTTCTTCAGCTCCAGAATTTGTTTGGTTCTTTTTTTAATTTTAATATCTTTGGTAAAGTACTCCTTCTGTTTGTTAATTTTATTTTGAGATCATTGATTGTATTGCTCTTGTGAGCTTTCTTATAGCTTGTTGAATTTCTTTATAACAGCTACTTTGAAATTTTTATCAGTTAGGTAGCAATATTCAGTGTCTTTGAGTTTGGTTCCTGGAAAATTGTCACTTTCTTGTGATACTGTCTTACCATGATTTCTTATGTTTGATGAACGGTGCCTCTGCCACTGTATTTGAAGCAGTGACAACTTTTTCAGGTAGGCAAGGTTTGATTCTAACAGTTCAACAGGTTGATAATTACGAGCCTTCCTTTTGTTTCCCAGAAGGTGGCACTACTATTAGTTTTTGGTTTCTCTTCTCAGTTGACTCTTGCTAAGGTTGGAGAGCATGTGCATTAAAAAAGCTGCTGGGGGTTGGGGGGATAGGTGACAGTAGAGTGGAAGAAGATATATACTAAACACTTGGAGCTTTGGGTGTGTCCATGCCTTATAAGCAGATCTTATTGGGGCGGGGTCCTAGAAGTCCATAGATGGTCCTCTCACTAAAATCCCTGGGCAGATAGCAGGAGACTTTTTTTTTTTTCAGTTCTCTTTGCCTACTTTCCTTTCCTTTCCTATAATACAGTCTCAGAAAGAGCAATGGGTCCTTCTAGCTGCAGAATGTGGGCCAGACAAACCCCCATGCATTGCCTTCACCCTCTATCTACTTGTAAGAAAGGTTGCACTGTTATATTGCTGGGTATTCGGCTGTCTTCTCTACTAGCACTGCCTCTGCTGCTACCAGCTCTGCTGCCACTCCCCCTTGCTCTACACACTTCTCCACAGTCCAGACCACTCACTTTTGGGTACACGATTGGATAGATCTCTTTTGTGTCCTGGTATGCTGTGCAGATGTGCTTTTTTTAAGCTATCGATGGCCATATAGTTGTAAATTGAAGGAGAAAGACTAAAGGAATGACTTATGTCTTCATGATCCTAGCATCACTTCCCCTTTCTTGTTTTTGGAAGAGATAGACTATTTTTACAAAATTGGGAATGGTCAACTATCGTCTTTTCTGTTTTAGCTCAAGGACCAGTGGGTAGCTATCTCCCATATATGAAAGTTACTGAGCTAATGTGCTGGACTTTTCCAGGACATAGAGAAAAGAACTGAGAACATATAAAAAAGGTGAGACAAGAAGTACAGAAGAAACAAGGCAAAGTTATATGAATTTTATGTGCTTCCGGAAAATAATGGGATAGATTGGGGTTAAACAAAGTGATAATTAAGTTTTAAAATGAAGAAGACTGAGTCTTAAAAACTAGAATGGCACTTTTAATTACTGAAAGTGACGGACAAAAAAGTATGGAATCAGATTGAGCTGCCACTAAAGATGACTACCATTCAGCAGAAAAGAGTGAGGGATAGATAACAGATCAAAGTTGGTAGAAGTTACTGGAAAAATAAAATTGTTCCATGTCTGTAAGTTGATTGACATCAAGTTGAAGTATTTTGAAAATGGCTATAGTGGAATAATTTATACCATGGGATTCAATAAATACAATGAAGTATGGCTTTTCTCTCCACTTCAGGGAGCCAGTTGGTAAACATTTACCAGCTGTCCCTTCCCCCTAGGCCAGTTGTTAAAATATTTATTAACACATAATAGAAACTGTTGTTATTTCTATTTTACAAATAAGAATATTGATACATAGAGGGATTAAGTAAGTTTTCCAAAGATTGAAAACTAAAACAACATGGCAGATGTGGAATCAATCCATGTGGTCTGCTATTTTGCTTAAGAAATTTTAAAAAGATCCAGTCAAAGTAGACATTAGCAGACTCATTCCAGAAGACCCTGTCTTTCCATTTCCTATGGATAACAGTTATTTCCACAACATGATGAAAGCCTTTCTGCCACTTAGACTAAAATTCTGCCAGAAAGGTAGTTGTTTCATTCCATGGTGAGCTGTTTAACACAGAACTGTATTCTCACTGTCAGAGTTCAGGGCATCATCTGCTCTTTACTGAATGATAACACCTTCCTCTAGGTCTATTCTTCAAATCCATTCTTTTTCCTGACCATTCAGAACACAAATCTGATTATGTTTATGGTGTTTAAATGCTTTAAAAGAAAAATAAATAAATGCTTTAAAATATTTTCCATTGTTTTCTGGATCAAGATCAAGTTTTCTGATCATTGGTATTTGAGTCCTGTTTAATGTTCCTCTTTATTTCTTACAGTTCTACATATTATTCTGTATTTTGAGCTACGTATAATTCTTCTAATGTCTCTTTCTGCCTCTGTACCTCTTACTATCCCTCATGTTTTAGTGTTCTAGCACCTTTTTGGGGTCTAGCAGTTCTTCAGCCTTCCTAATTTATTAGGCAGCACAGGAATTAGGATCATATGAACATTTTCTGCATATTAAAAATATAGTTTAACAGGTATTACATATTTTGTGTATATATCATATATTCATATAAATATAAAGTCCTTCTATTGTATAATAATGTGATGATTTGATAAATAGTTGCTAACACTTTTTAAAATTCATAAGTATTGATTCCTGCTTAATTTGCATTTCTATATACTTGGTCCTTTTTCCCTCTTTCTATCAACCTTCTACCCCGATAAATTAAATTTTAGACAAATGTGAAACATGAGATACTAGGGTAAAATTATTTCCTACCTCTATTTCCTGTGACTGCGTTTCATTTTTAATACTGCAGCTACAGAAAAATGGACCTTTGAGACTGAGGTCTATTTTAGCATTCCAATGTGACTGACACTATTGTTCAGCAAATATCTGTGGAATCAAATAAAAGACTGAAACTCCCATTCAGTCAGCTGGAAAATTGTGTTGCCTTCTTCAGTGCTTTTAGTTTTTTAGACTGTTGTCTAAAATGTCCAGGTATTTAAATACTGATATCTTAATAAATCGATGAAAGGATACTAAAAACAGTTAATAAAAAACTTCCATAGGAGGTATGTACATGGTAGAAAAACATCTAATCAAAGTAAAAGCAGTACATCCATAATCACTCCAATGTGGTCATATTTACCAGTGAGAGAGGGGATGTTTTGAGAAAAGGACTTGAAAAAATGGACAAAAATGGACAAGCACATGTGCATCTTCATTTTACTTGGGTCATCGGAGTATCAGGGATTGTCATTTGCTTGGCGCTTTTTAAGAGCAGATATATTTACCTGTTGTCACCTATAAATAACCAAAATACAGGATTTTAGTTACAAAAATACTATTTGTAATTAGAGGAAAGGAGACAACATGAAAAAATTGGAAGACTGATTACTCAGATTATTACCCAATGCAATTTATATTAGATCAAAATTAACAATAACTTAAGCCTTTAACTCTACTGCAAAGAACTTAGCTTTAGAACTGTGGAATATTAAGATGTTAAAGGATCTTTAAGTAATTTATTACTTCTTACCTCATGATGGAAAATATGAGTTTTGAGGACAGGGAACAGGCATGTGGAGCTTAATATTAGGAAAGAAAAAATGAAAAAAAAAAAAAACAAAGAAACAAAACCCCCCAAAATAAAACCTTCTTAAGAATGGTGGCAAGATTTTTGCCAGCAATACTCAGCCTGGAGGACAATTTCTTCCCCTAAATTCAAGGTCTTTAATATTCTTTTCATTTAACTTGCAGAACAAAAGATATTTGAAAAAGTTATTTAAAGACTGAAAGGATTTTACAGAACACATTTGAATCTAAGGTGAATTTTGCATATCTTGAGATTTTAACTTGCCACTAGTGAAATAGCAAAATAGGAAAAGAACAGCTCAAGCCATAAAATACAGTTGATCAAAAACTATATTCAAGGTATAAAGTCTTCATATTATAAGGAATAGATATGAAGCAATTTCAGAGAGTCTTTACAATTAGCATATCATTTCTGGTATTACCATAGAGCAGTTTGGTCCAGAATAGAAAGGAGAAATAGGTACAAAGGATTAGAGAGGGAAAGCAGGATAAGCACAAATAAAGAAAAGGATCCTGATTATCCCTGAATTAGGAAACTGGTAAATTCTATTAGTAAAAATTCACACATATTTATTTAGATTTTTATATATGTACACACACATAAGCATGTACCTGTGTGTGCATGTGTGTATGTAGAGAGAGACAATCCTATGTCTATGTCTAGAGACTTGTTCTAACATCTATTCCCTCTGTTGCCAGCATAACATTAAACCCTGCTAATTTTAGGACAATTTGCTTATGTCTATAGTCTGTGAAAAAAGATGATTTAAGGTTGAACCAAGACTGTAATGGGGGTATAATTTCAAAGAGAATACATTTGAGGTACTTAAGATATGTAATCAGTAGAATTGAGTGACTGATTCAGTGTGGATGCTTATAAAGTCCACATGACTTCCATTTTCCATGTTTTAGAAGCAGATGGCTCAGTAGATATTTTGTTCCACATATTTACAATGTGCCATTTTGAAATCATAGTGAAACAGATCCCAGTGAATAGGCAATGAGCATATCATTCTGTATAGGATGGATGGATGTCTGTCTTTAATTATAGCCTCAAGTTCTAGGATTGCTCTAAAATGACACCTTTATAAAATCATTAGTGAGAAAGACAGTGTGTTGCAGAATGGACTCTATCTACTCTTAATTTTCTTCTGTAAAAGTTCTGAGTCTTAAATTTACTTCTTAAAATTCTGAATACCAGAAATCATAGGATTTACACGGAACACTGAAGTATAGAAGTACCCCACATTTTTCTTTGGTTGCCCAACAATTAATAACAATCTATTTTAAGACAATTTAATCCCTTCTACTTAAATATACTATGATATATATATAGGGTAAAGTACTGGCTGGGTGAAGAAATTGCCATAGAAAATTACCTTATTATAAGTAATTACCTTACTTAAACAAATACTTGATTATTTACCCTGTGTTTACAGCACTACTTATATGAGACAAGGACAAATCGATTTATCAATATAAAAATAAGTTTGTATCCTATACTTGTGAGATTCATCTATTTATTTTTCTTATAGGAAAAAATCCTAATAAAATGGGAAATTGTTATTTTGTATTAAAATGGTAAACATTTAATGAGCTAAATTTTATTAGAAGTGTGAGAAAGAAAACTTTATGGCTTAGATTTAGTTCCCCAAATATTTCCTTCCTAATTGCCCCCAAATAAAGCCAATGAAAAAGGTAGTAAAAAGGTTATGAGATATTTTACAGCAGCAGAAAATTTCAGACAACCCCAACTTTGATCTAGGAAACATATGTATAAAATAGCACATCCCACTCTTAAGAAATGAAGTCCTTGTTAATAGCCTGGAAGATCACAAATATTTTAAGCCTCTAATTTAACTAAAGGAATTTGATAAAGATTAGATTAATAATAATAAAAAAAACGAAGAATGCCACGGGACTAAATTGCAATACTGTCCCCAGATGACCTAGTTTATATTTCCCTTGGTTATAAATATGTATAATTTAATTTCTAGCTTCCTAGAGCCTAACTTTTGTTCAGTTCTATCTCTTCTATGACACATTTTCTCTTTTCTTCAGCCCTCATTTATTTCTTTCTGTAAAACCGTACAATAAATTTTTTAATGATACACTACCTGTCTTTTTCAGTCTGTTTGGTTTCAGTGTTTTGGTTGGTTTTGTTCTTGTTTTTCCCAACCAGAAACAATGAAATCATATATGTTTCTCCTCCCCAGGGGCTCATCAGAGTATTGAACAAAAAATAGGTACTCAGTAAATCCTGGGTTGATTGAGTTGATTATCACTCAAATATTAAAGATTCATCAGAACTAATTGTTTCCTGATGCTAATATATCACTGTCTGATAACACAGAATAATGTAAAGTTAGAATAGAGGATTTCTAAAATAAAAATTTACCAGATATTCATATATTAAAAAAAGAAATGCTAAACAGAAAAATAACTTTCAAAGAGCACAGCAGGTGTTAGATAACCTGGAGAATTGACAATAGCAGTAAAAAGAAGAAGAAGAAGAAGGAGAAGGAGAAGGAGAAGAAGAAGAAGAAGAAGAAGAAGAAGAAGAAGAAGAAGAAGAAGAAGAAGAAGAAGAAACATAACTAATAAGAAAAGCAAAAGATGTCTCTATAGGATATGTCCATTTTCAGATTAACAGATTAAGTTCTTCAGAATAGCACTCTCAATAATCATTTTCTGTGGAAAATAAGCAGTTGTGAGCTGAGTCACATTTGCATACCCATGTGATTTTGTATAGTTTACATCTGTCTCCATAGACTGGATAATTTGTTTAATCAGTTTAAAATTTAAGACTTTATTGTAGCCACTTTAGGGATTCTTAAATAGTTACTATATTTCACTGATAAGACTACTTACCATCACTCATACATTTTTCCAGTTAGTCACTAAATACCTTGGTTATTCTTTTCCTTTGAACAATCTTTGTTACCATGCATTTCTCCCTTCCCAAGCCTTAATCATGGCTAAGACTTCTTTCCTAGTAAGTTTGAATCAGTGCCATTTCCTTTGAGCCTCTGTTACATATTTTTTGCTACCTGCAGTATTGCCCAATTAATCTGCTTAAAATAGCACTATCATCCTGTTAGCAAGACCCCCAAATCCCATCGTATATAGATATATAGACCTTATGTTGATTGTTTCTCACCTATTGCAGTGCCTTCTTGTACTTTGGATTGACTTGCAAAGATCTTGATAACATAGTATTTCCTGACTGCTCTAACTTTATTTTTTACTGTCCCAATGTAATATACTATGAACATTTCATGACTCTCCCCACCTCTGTGAATTTACTCAAATACTATTTTTTATATGTAGATTGTTCTTTAGGGTCCATTTTAATTTTGTGATGCTGGTTATGCCTATATTAGCTTTCAGTGATCTTTAACTACTGTAAATAATGGCCGTAGTTATATCTAACAGACACGATTGTATATTTATTTGTTGACTTATGGTACTTATGGTTTTGTACATTTTTGCTGTTTAATCATATTATCTATCTAGACTATATTTTTCAAAGATAAAGATATTTTCTTATTCTTGTTAAAATAGTGCTGGTCACATATGTTTAATATATGTGAGCTAAATTATATCCATCTTCATATTGTTCAGCATTGAGGCATTTGATTTCACCTCTTGTGTATACCACTGAGGCAAGGCATTATACAGTAATTTATTCTCCCAAACTCTATACTTCTATAGCTAACAGAAATCTATTGCACCTACTGGCAGATTGGATAACATAAAGTTTCCCTTCTAATATTAAGTAATATAAAAAATGAAATAACTCAATAAAATTTCTCACTACAAAAGTACTAAAAATCCATATTTAAAGCCAGTTAAATACACAGCTAGGTGTCAAAAGGATAGGATTCATAAAGACATATCTGAGAAAGGACCAGTGTCCAGGATTTTAAATGAACTCCTACGACTCAATGATAAAATGACAAACAATCTAGTAAAAAATAAATGAGCAGTAGAATTGAACACTTTACATGCAAATGGCCATTAAGCACATGAAAAACTGATAAGTATCATTAGTCATCAGAAAAGTAAAAATTATAATTTTGGGGGGTGGGGAGGAGGAGCAGCTCACTCTTTATTAATGGAAGGCACTGGGTCACTTGGAGCTAGTGTACTTGGTGATGGCCTTGGTGCCCTCAGATATAGCATGCTTGGCCAGCTCTCTGGGCAGCAGCAGATGCACCGCTGTCTGGACCTCCCCAGATGTCAGTGTGGTCCGGCCTGAGTACTGGGCCAGCAGGGCAGCCTCGCCAGCCAGCCGTTCAAACACACCGTTCACAAATGAGTTCATGATACTCATGGCCTTGGAAGAGATGCCGATGTCAGGGTGCACCTGAGATATTGCTATACGATTATCAAAATGACTGAAATTGAAAATACTTTTAATACTAAATATTGGTGAAGATATAAAGCATATTCTTATGGTGAGAATACAGTATATGTAACTACTTAAAAGCTCTTGCAGACTATTATAAAATTAAAAATACCCTATTCTATTTCCTAGTTATACCAACCTTGGGAGCTTACCTAAAAATTGAAAATTGTTTCTCCAAAAGATGTGTATATGAATGTTTATAGTAGCTTTAGTTATAATATCCAAAACTATATTTAAAAAAGTCCTGGTCCACCTCAACATGAGACTGGATAAACATATAGTAGTAGATTCATAAAATAGAAAACTACTCAGCAATAAAATAAAACAAATTCCCAATACATGCAACAGCATGGATAAATCTCAATAACATACTGAATAAAAGAAACTTTATACAAAAGACCAAATATAATAAAAAATCCACTTTATGATATTTCAGAACAAATATAGTCTATTTTGAAAGAAAAAAAGAAGAAAAAGTGATTGACTTTGGAGGTGGAGATGGAGGCAAGTATTGACTGCAAAGAAGAATGAAAATCCTTTCTATGCAGATGTTTGTTTGTATTTTGATAACAATGCATTGCATAGATACATGCATTTGTTAAAATTCAATGAATATACAGTTAAAATTTGTGAAATTTATTGTATGTAAACTTTATAATTAAAATAAAACTATAAACAAATATTGAACTTTATTTAATGGTATGTATGCTGATATATTTAAGGAATAAATATGTCAACATATTTATGATATTTCAATAGAAATGTCAACAGTTAAGTTTTAAATTAAAAATAAGAGGTCTAAGGAAGGGACAAGATGGCAGAAGAGTAGGGTCCCCAAGTCACCTGTCCCCACCAAATTACCTAGATAGCTTTCAAATCATCCTGAAAACCGACGAATTCAGCCTGAGATTTAAAGAGAGAACAGCTGGAATACTACAGTGAAAAATAAGAGGTCTGATGGATGGTGAAATGATTAGATATATGACAAAACAAGCCTAGCAAATTGTTAATTGGTATGATATAGACAGTGGGTACATGAATGTTAACTGTAAACTTCTTTTAAATTTAGCCTATTATATTAATATGCCATGGAGATCAAACATGAATCTAAAGCACCAACTCAAAGAAGTAAGAATGTAAATGTAAATCTGGTGCCTATCCTGAAAGAATCTGCTAAAACTGGGAACTTGGGGTTTTCATTTTATAAGTGAGAAGATGGGGCAGAAGAAAAAACTCTTAAAAATATACAAGAGGTGGGGGGGTGGTAAAGGAGAACACATGCTACAGTGTCAGTGATAATATGAACTAAAAAAAAAAGTAAAAAAGTAAGGTTGCACAGGGGACTGGTGAGAAAAATAAAATGCTTTGACATTCATTATGTGACGGAAGAAGAATTCCTGGAAATTCAAAGTAACAAACTGACTCTCTAATAGGACTGAGGTTCAAATTTATACTACTTAAGTCATCTGAAACCCATACAGATATTAATGAAAGACCAATGGAGTTAAAGCAAGACTTTGTTTAAGGACATCCAGCTGGAATTAAAAAAAAAAAAAGTTTCAGGCACTGATGTATTACTGAGATTGGTAAACAATAGGATGATGAAAAGTACCCAGTCAAGACACAGGAAATGGTAGAACTCAGAGATCTAGAAGAATGAACCTAGCATTTGTGACTATTTTACCCTGAGGTAGGAGGACAAAAGTTGAGTTTTATGGTTTGGCAATGGTAACATTTCTCCAAAATATCTTGTGCCTTAGGTTTCATCCCCATGGACTGCACAAGTAAATAACATCTTGTGTAAAATGCAGCTTAGCTTCATGTCATCTGAATGAGCCAGAAGGTCTCAATTCCAGAAAAATATTGAGGTACTATGAAAAGATAGTGTTTCCAGGGACCTGTAAAATCAAATGAAAATGTCTGGATAAAAATAACATCATTTTAAGACTCAATTTTTTTAAATTAAAAAAACCCAAAGTTGATGAGAAATAACCAGGTACCCAGATTTTTTGTTTGTTTTCAAATTACTTATTTCTGGTTTCCAGCTAGGATTTATAAAACTAAGAAAAAGTATCACCTTAACTCTAACTACAAGAGAAGGTTGATAATAATCTACAAGTTCATGATTTTTCTTAAATCCATCAAACGACAAAGTTTGCAGGGCAAACAACTAGGCTGAAATCTAAGTAGAGATAGAACATGTCACTTAATGACAGAGTTTGGAAAAAAAAGACATTAATTGTGACACAAGTGGATAACAAAATTCAGCTAAACTTTTTAGTGAATTACTGATGGCCAAGTCTAGAATAGCATGAGAGTATAGAATTCCCTGGAGTCAAAGATACAGAGTGTTTAATAGTGGTTTACAGATTTTTCTCTATGGCCCTGCACCAGCTGCTCACAAGGGTGGGATTGGAGAAAGCTTCCTTTGATGAGCCGACCAGGAGAAAGGAATCAGCTCCTGCTGTGGGAGAGGCAGGAAGCAGTCAGTGTGACAGCCTTGACCTTAAGGAACAAAGTCTTTGGTGACTAAGGAGGATCAGTTAGACCTTGTTGTCTCAGACCACCAATGAAGACATTACTAGTTAAAGAAGAGAATAGAAAGATGAAGAGAGAAGAGAGAGAAGAAACCATCTTGGGCCCAGACAATTAGAAATCTTTTTTAAAAAATGTAATTTCATTTTATTTATTTTCTTTTCTTAAGTTCTATTTTATTTAAATTAAGTTAATTAGCATATAGTGGTGAATTATTAATTTCAGAGGTAGAGTTCAGGGTTTCATCAGTTGCATATAATACCCAGGGCTCATTACATCATGTGCCCTCCTTAATGCTAAAATTAACAAGGCAGGAAACAACAAATGGTGAGGATGTGGAGAAAGGGGAACTCAATTAGAAATCTTTTAATCTTAGGGGCAAGGCAGGTACATAGAAAACCCTCAATTGAGACCCAGGGATATAGGACCTGCATAAGTCTGAAGCTATATCAGGAAAACAAAGGAGTCACCCTGCACCTTACCAAGCACCAGGTAACAGACAACAGCAGTCTGTCTCTGGGAGAGGTGCTGGAACATGGTGAGACCCTCTCTGAGGATCAATAAGTCACAGAGGACTAAAGTTGAAAGTGGAGCAGAAAATATTTTATTCTTTAATTGTAACTCTTTAGAAAAATAAATAGTATTTATTTCAGTCTTTACTGTTCACTTGATTTTGGTGTTCAATAAAATAATTATGAAACATACACAAAAACAAATGAAAATATTCCACCATGAGAGAGTCAAAAGAACCTGACAAAAAGATTAACCATGTGTTGAAACTGTGAGTCAGGGAATTAGATTAACTATGATGGATATGTTGAAAGTTCTAGTGGAAGAGGTGAATAACATGCATGAATAGATGTGACATTTCAACAGAGATAGGTACCATAAGATAGGGTCAAATAAAAATCTAGAATTAAAGTCATATGGTAACAGAGCATATAAGCCTATAAGATAAAGCAATATAATTTGCAAAATGAATCAAAGTGAGAAAAAAATAATGACAAAAACAAATTGAGCACCAAGACCCATGGGACATTCTCAAGTATTCTATTAGACACTTATTTAATAGGAATTCTAGAAGGAGAAGAGAATGTAAGACAAAAATGAAAAACGAAAATCTCACTACAGACCAAAAATTTCAGAGAATCTTAAGCAAGATAATTTCACACAATCCCTCTTGTCCTCCCTCACCCCAGGACAAGGGAAAGAAAAGAAACACACACACACACAAACATATGTGCGCAACTCTTATATTTCCATAACTTAAAACCACCTAAAAAAAGTCATGAAGACAGGCAAAGAATAAAAAGATGCATTACATATGAAATAACAAAAATAAGAATTATAGCAGATGTCTCACCTGAAGTCAAGGGAGTAACTTTGAGTGCTAAATAAAAAAGAAAAGAAAGGAGAAGAAAAGGGGCAGCCTGGGTGGCTCAGTGGTTTAGTGCCACCTTCAGCCCGGGGCGTGATCCTGGAGACCCGGGATCGAGTTCCACATCAGGCTCCCTGCATGGGCTCCTCTGCTGTGTCTCTGCCTCTCTCTCTCTCTCTCTCTCTCGAATAAATAAATAAAATCTTTTAAAAAAAGGAAAGGAAATCTTGTCAATTCAGAACTTTATGCCCAGAGAAAAAATGAGAAAGACCTTTTTAGACAAATAAAGAAGTGAAGGAATTAACTACTAACTTGTACTAAAAGAACTATTAAAGGAAGTTCTTTAGGCATATGGAATATGATACCAGAAAAAAATATATATATACACAAAAAAGAGCTCCAGAAATGGTGAAATTAAGGTAAATAACCAAAGTCCTTGTTTTTAACTTTACTTTTGATCACTTTAAAGAAAAATTGTCTAACTCAACGAATATCACTATTATCCTATGGAGATGAAAAGTAAAATGAATATTTATTATGAAAAACTTATGGCCATAAATTCAATAATTTAGTGAAATGGTCAAATTTTTTTAAATACGTCAAAGACACCAGACATTATTCAAGGCAGAATAACTAACCTAATAATTTATAACTGCTATATAATTATTACAGAATTTGAAGTCAGAGTAAAAAATACATAAAATATATATATACATATATATAAAATATTTATCTTATATATTAATGAATAATGATAATTGGTATATAAAAATAAGTCTTGTAGTGTAATGAAATCATAAATACTGAAGCAGTATTCCAACAAAATGGGTGCAAGACTTTATGCTGAAAACTAAATAAATTGAAAAATATATGGTGTTCAGAGATTAGAAGATACAATATTGCTAATATTGTCAATTCTCCCTTCATTAGTCTGTAGAATCAATGTTATCTCCATCAAAGTATTAATTGGGCTTTGGTAGAAATTTCCAAGAACGAATTTTCTGGACTCACATTATTTGATTTTATAATTTACTCTAATACTACAATATTTAAGACAGTGTGTTATTAGTGAAAGTTAGAAAAAGCATATCAATGAGACAGAACAGAGTTTTAAAAATGCACTCAAATGCTTACATGGTCAATTTATTTTGGGCAAGTACTAAAACAAGTCAATGCAGAAAGTATAGTCTTTTTAACAAATGTTGCTGTACCAATTGCAAAACCATATATACCAAAAAGAACCTAATTCAAGACTTTTCTCCATTTACAAAAATAATCACCAAATCCATCATAGATTTCAGTGTAAAACTTAAAACTATAAAATTTCTGGAAAATAATGCAGGAGAAAATATTTGTGATTACGTCAAAGATTTTTCATTATATCACAAAATACATGATCCATAAAAGAAAAAAGGGATATATTGTAGTTTATAATAATTAATGACCTTACACTGTTTGAAAAGGGAATAAGATTGGAAAGACAGTTATGGACTGAGAAAAATATTTGTAATGTATATATTCCATAAAGTACTTGTACCTGGAATACATTTTTTTAAAAAAAGATCTCAAATAAAGAACTCTCAAAATTCAATAATAAGAGGTAGCAAACTTAATTAAAGATGGGCAAAGGATTTAAACATACTTCACTGAAGAAGTATTGGAAACAAACATATAAGTCAAAAACAGAAGAAGCTCAACAGCTCAAGGAAATGCACTTCACCTGTATCAGAACAATTAAACAAATGACCAAAAATATCAAAGTATGTTTATCATGAAGACTAAAAGTACAACATTGTAAATACAAGATTATAATTACTAATAGCATAATGATATCAATAACTATGAATTTAGATGTTAAAAACATCCTTATAAAGAGTTGGGGAAGATATTATAATAGAAACTAAGCATATTAATGAAGAATTTTTTTTCTTTTCATCCAAGAGGCATTCCTGAAATATATTATGCTTTTATCTTTTACACATTTTTCAAGAAATGATTCTCTACTTCAAGAACTATGGGAAAATTGATCATTGATATAACCACTAACTCAGCTGATAATTGCATAAGCTCTTATGTTTATTTTTTGTATTCAATATAGTAGAGAAGACTGCCTCTTGATTATCATAAAGAAGGTTTTGAAAAAGATAGAACTAAATATATGTATATATATATGCACACATTCATCTACATATATATGTACATATATAATTACATATACATACATCATTAGGTGGGTATTATTTACATATCACAAAACTAAAAAATAGTAAATTTACAGAATTATTCAATCATTCTTATGATCCATTTTTTAAAAGATTTCTCTGAGAGAGTGTGCGCTTGCAAGTGGGTGGAGGGGCACAGAGAAAGGGAAAGAATCTCAAGCCTACTCCCTGCTGAGTACACAGCCCTATGTGAGTGGGGCTCATCTCAAAACTGTGATATCATGACCTGAGCCAAAATCAAAAGTCAGACACTTGACCAACTAAGCCACCCAGATGCCCCAATTATGATCCATTTTAAAAAACATTTTTATTATTCCAGATACTTCATAACCATTTGCAGGCAACACTTATTCCCACTGTCAGGCAATCACTGATTTACTTTCTGTCTCTGTGGATTTGTCTTCTCTGAACATTTCATCCACATGGAATGATACAATATATGGTGTTTTCCACCTAGCTTCATGTATATAGAATGATGTTTCAGAGATTCATTCATGCTTTAGCATGTAATAACAAGTGTTGGCAAGTATGTAGAGAAACAGATACTTTCATACATTTCTAGTGGCAAAAAATAGATTTTGACAGTTTCTTAAAGCCTTAAAAACATAAAGTTACCATATGAACCAACAATTCCACTTCTATGTAGTCACTCTAGAGAATGTAAACATATGTCCCCACAAAGACTTGGATGTTGTACTTGAATATTCATAGCAGCAGCATTCATAACCAAAAGTTGGAAACAATCCAAATGCCTATCAAATGGTGAGTAGATAAGCAAAATATGGAATATTTATAAATGAAATACTACTCAACAACAAGATGAATATAGTTTCAAAACTGCTGCTACTATTCAGATCTTAAGTCAGTGGATTATGCATTATTTCAGTGATACTTATTCTGTAATGACAAGCTTCTATTTCTATAAATTATATAATTTAAAAATTTTATAGTTTTAAAATCTTTAAAATTTTATAGCCCCATCAGAATAGTCAAAAGGCTTTGTCAATTAAGAAATGGAAAACTATAAGTTTAAATTATCATTAATTTTAGTGAGAAACCATGAACCAGAGAATCATTTAGACTTCTCTGTGAAAGGAAAATCCAAAGCTTGAAATTTCCCTCATTTCAGAAGATATAATAGAAATGATAGTTACTATAAAAGTCTGTTGCTCTTTATTTTGTACATGGTAATTCCATTAGCTGCTTTTCCAGAAGAGAGTTTCTTACACATTACTACACATCAGAATCTCTTGGGGGGTTTGTATAATTTCCAGAATCCTCCCCAGAGATTCTGATGAATGGGTCAGACATGGAGGCCAGCAAGTTGTGATGCTAATAATCAACACAGGTAATTCTAACTTACCCTGTCTGTGGTATGTGGGAGTCACTGTTCTCAATGAAAACAAAGCAAAGCAAAACAAAACGGCAGATACCAGCTTCTAGTGAAGACTAACAGAATTCCAAACATAAATGCAGTTTAATACATTCTAGATAAAGTATGAAGGAATGCTGATTACCTCCAAAGAGTTTCTAATTGTTTTTAAGCATTATATACATCATATGCTGGTAGAAGAAAAAGTACAGCATGGCAATACAGATTTATGAATTTTCTTCACAACAAGAGCTAATTACAGTTTTCCTTTTCCTGGAAAAAACACACTTACAGACAAAGCTTCATTTTTAAAAAGTGTTCTTTAATCAATGCAATCAGTCAAGTCAACAAATATTAATTGAATACCTGCTTTACATAAGAGTTTGTGGAGCATGATCAGAATAACATTTTCATAGATTTTAGGGGGTTTATAGTCAGTCTCTTTGTAGCTCATAGGCATTTAACCAAATAAATGTAACACTATCTAAATATAATTTCTCCTATGACTTGGAATAATGAACATTTATTGAGTACTCAGTATGTAACAGTGATCACTATATTTTGGCATTACATGCATTATAAGTTTAATTTTCAAAAAAATGATAATGTAGACATAATTTTATTGTAATTTTATATATGAGGAAAAAAGATCTCCAGATAGTAAATGGTGGAGTAAGATAGGCAACTAGGTTTCTCTAGCTTCAATGCTTGAAAGCACTCCTCTATTTAAGGAGATATTTCAAAATCCAAAAGAAATTTACATTATAGTCAATTATTTTTCATTGAAAGGATCAAGATATAATGGGGAAAGAAGAAAGATTTCCTAAAGCTAGAGTGTATGTACAGACAGTCCCTGACTTATGATGGTTTAATTTATGATTTTCTGACTTTATGATGATGTGAAAATGATATGCATTCAGTAAAAAAAAAACTTTACTTTGAATTATGAATTTTTATCTTTTCCCAATCTAGCAACATACAGTACAATACTGTTATGATATGGGGCAGTGTCAGTGACCCACACCTCTTAGTCACTCGTGCAATCATGAGGATAAACAACTAATAAACTTAGAACCATTCTGTACACATACAACCATTCTATTTTTCACTTTCGGTGTAGTATTTATTAAGTTATATGTGATCATTTATTCAACACTTCATTATAAAACAGGCTTTGTGTTAGATAATTTTGCCCAGTTGTAGGCTAATGTGTTTTGAGCACCTTTATGATAGACTAGGCTGAGCTATGATGTAAGTTAGGAGTATTAAATGCATTTTTTACGTGATATTTTCAACTTATGGTTGGTTTATCAGGATATAACCCCATTATAAGTCAAGGAAGATTTGTACTTGAAATCACAATTTGGGAAATGTAGAAGACATTCAAAAAATAAATGATATGAGTAAAGATGTCCAGGAACACATTGGAGGTATTTGATGTGCTGGTTTATAGAATGTTTTGAGTAAGTTTAGGAGAAAAAGGGAATCAAGTAAAGTCTTGATTGCACTTTGAATGCTAGGCTAAGAAATCTGAAATACATATCTGAAATTGGATGTCCATTTTTATTTTATCTTGGGGTATAAAATATTGTACTTAACAAATAATTACTAGCTGGTCCTCTGTTCTAGGCTCTATGCTAGTTCTTGGAGGCACAATGATTAAAAGATGGACACTATCACTATTCTCATGAAGCAGACATTATATGAATTTTATATAAGTAAATAAAATAATTATGAGATAATTATCATAAAGAAAACAAACAGTGTTGAAATAGAAAATATAACTTAGAGCAGACGGAGAACAATACATGTGTTTTAGATTAGAGAGGACAGAAAAAGTGACATATAAGCTGAAATCTAGTGGATAAGAATAAATTTGTCATGCAGTGTGAGGAGATGTAGCATATAAGGAGATGGGAGGTTTTATAAAAACCATGTGGAAGGAAAGTCATTTGGAAATTGTAGACAGATAAAAACAATACCATGTAGCTGGAGCTTAATGAAAGAGATAAAGAGTGGTTCAAGTACAAGAATCAGTGAGGACCAGATCAGACCAGGTTTACGTCATGGTAGAGTTTCAAATGGATTTGGATGCATCAACTAGTTTTAAGTCAGATAAAGACATGGTTTCAGTTCTCTTGTTAATAGCATCTCTTTGCTTCTTTGTGGGGAATGGTTTGGGTAGAGGCAAGTGTGGAAGAAATAAGAAGAGTTAGGTCAATTCTAGGTATAGGATGATAGTGGCCTCGTTTAGTTTGATGGTAATGCAGGCCTTGAAGCACATGTTCCAAAACAGGTGCACCTGTGACACACAGGAAAGATACTTTTTTAGCAGTCAACCAAAGTTTACACTTAAATATCTGATCTTACATATATCTGACCTAACATTTAATACAGGCAACTAGAATTTCATTTAGTTACATAATACCTCATACCAGCCTCAGTGACTGTGTTAAGGGATTCTGTAGTTTAGACATTTGGGTACAAGTCTTGCCTCTCCACTAGCTGTGTGATCTTGGAAAATCACCTGAACTATTTTGGCTTTAGTATCCTCCAAAAAGAGTAATACATGATCTATGTGACAGATCTTTTATGAGAAATAAGTGGAATAATACCTATTTTTAGGAAGTACCTGTCATCTAGTAAGAGATTGGTAATTATTAGCTGAGGCTCAACACTGTACATTGATGATAATAGAAAGAAAAATAAAATATTTTTCTTTTATGGATAAGATGATTATATATGCTTTCCTTCTGATATTAATAGGGTGGTTAATAAAAAAAAAATTAGCAAAGTATGTGTCATGGTGCATGGCCTCAAATGGCTCTCTCATCCCATCCTGGGGAACTCCAGACTGATTGTCTGTATCTCATATATAAAGGGAGAAGACAACCATCTTCAAACCCAATTCCAAATCTCTGAGATGCCATTTCTGCTGCTGAGGTTGAGAGTTTATTTAATCATATTTTTCATGCTCTAATAAAATGTTTTACTTCTCGAAAAGATAGTAAAGAAAGCTCATTCTTATATGAGTAGTATAAGGCACAGAGGAGTCTTTGCCCTAGATTTGCAGTAATGCTTCCTAATTTCATCATAAATTGGTCTCTCCTCCCATAAAACAGAACCATCAAAGCTGGAGATAAGCCACATAATCTTCACTACTAAATAGAAAGAGTAGAATTTCCATTTTATTAGTTGGCTTTCCAGCACATAATCACAAGTGGAGTAAACTGATTAGGAATCTTGTCACATGAGGCTGTCTCTAGAGAGGGAATAGGAACAGAGCTGTATCAGATATGGTTATTAAGATTAACTAGAAGCATCACATTTGAGAAATTGGTATTAGAAGAATAGTAACTGATGTGCACAGCTGATGTAATGCAACAAATTTGGAGACATTGCAAGGGGTCAGGAAAAATAAACTGGTTGAGGTAAGGCTGAGAGTTTAGCCTCCATGGAGAGATTGGGAGGAGAGAGGCAATTGAACTTCCTTTTCTTGGTACTTGTTGAAAGTCTTACAGGCATGGTAACTGGTTGAAAAATATAGAATTCAGCCTAACTTCACTTCCTTTTTTTTCTTTTTTAATACTGCTATACATCCCTTTTTCTCGGAGTTGGTCCCCCAGTATCTAGTTAGAGTTGGCCATATTTTCTGTAACTCTGACTATCCCAGCCAAAAACGAAAATAAAATCATAATTCAAAAGTTTTCATTCATGTATTTATTCACAAATATTTATTAAGTACCTTCTATATGACTATCAGTTCTAGATTCTTGTGGTATAGCAATGAATAATAAATAAAAATCCCTACTATAATCAAAATTACATTTGAGGAAGGAAGAAACAGAAAATTAACAAGATTAATATTTGAAATATATGATGTGATGAGGATTAAGGAGGGCGCTTGTGAGCGCACTGGGTATTATGTGTAAGTGAGGAATCACTAAATTCTACTCCTGAAACAAATATTACACTAAGTGCAATCCAATTAGAATTTAAATAAAACCTTGCAAAGTAGAAAAATAAAATAAAATGGGGTTAAAAAATTTAAACGAGATATTAAATTTTTGTATCATAATAGATCTTGGATATATGTTCTTTTGACTTTTTTAGTTTTGACTTTGAGTTTTTCATTTTACTTATATGTGAAAAGTGGACTGAAATAAGCTAAGAACTGAATAAAAAAATAAAATATATATTGTAATAGGTAAGTGCTAAAAAATAGAGGGCAGAGTACATGAAGTTTGTATGTAGTTAGCTGTGCTTTATAGTTTAGGTAGGGAAACCTGGAACAACTTCAATGAAAAGAAGACTTTTGTGTCAAAAGTTGAAAAAGGGCAGCGGTCAAGTACAATACAAGCAGAAGTAACAATGGGTGCAAAGATCCTGCAGAGGGAATGTGTCTGTTATAACCAGCTAGTGTGGTTGGGGCAGTGAGGGGAGACATATTATGGGAAAGGTTAGAGTGGTAAATGACAGGAAGGAGCACACATTTTATAAAGCTTGTATGTTGTCTGTTTTAGTCTCTTTAGGCTGTTGTAACAAAATACCATAGACTGAATAGCTTATAAACAAAAATTTATTTCTCGCAGTTCTGACAGGTGGAAATCCAGTATCAACAGCAGGATTCTTACAAAGGCCCTCTTTCAGGTTATAGACTACTGACTTCTTGCTATGTCCTCACACAGTAGAAGGGCCAAGCCAGCTCTCTGGAGTCTCTTTTATGAGGCACTAATCCCATTATAGAGGATCCACCCTCATGGCCTTAGCACCTCTCTAAGGCCCTACCTCCTAAAACTGCCACTTAGGGGTTAGGATTTAAACATGAATTTTGAGGGGACACAAATATTCAGACCATAGTAGTACCATAAGAATTTTGGCTTTTACTTAGAAGTCATTTTCAAAGAATTATTTCTGATTCCCACAGAGAAACAAACAAAACATTACAATAGTAAATAGCTAGTAAAAATAGCAAAATTTTCAGAATCATTCCCAAATGGTTACTGTCCTTGTCTATCTTTTGATTCCTGGAAGGTCTCATCTTGTCCTCCTATATTTCTTGCTGAAGATAATATGAAATTGAACCAAATAATAAAAATGAGTTACTTCATTTAAGTACTTACAGCTGAAATGTGAAACTTACATTACTAAAACTTCTTGGGTTAAGTGATTTTAATGCTGTGTCTATAAGTGTCCTATAACAAGACTTTTCCGTATATTGTATATTCTATATCGTGATATGGAAGCTGAAATTTTAATTTTTCCGTTGATTCAACCCAGTTGTAGCCTCCCTCTACTGCCAGTCCTCTAGCTGTGTGTCATAGTCAATAGATGCAGCTGATATTTTTCTTTAAGAAGTATATTTTGATATGGTATGTTTGATAGTATATTTTAAGTGGTGATTACATATTGATCTTTTGTCAGAATTTTTTAATTGGCATAAGCTCTTTGTCAAAGCATAATCTTTCACCTAATCTTCATGCTAATTAATGGAAGTCCAGGTTTAAATAACATATCTCCGTGAACTATTTTAGTGTAGGGATCAAATGCAACAAAACAGCTGTTCAAAACAGCAGCATTTCCAAAGGTTTAAGAGAGCCTTAATTTATGGAATTTTATTTTAAAAATTGTGTTGTGTGTGGAGACTGTAAAGTCTGTTTCTAATATCCCACTGGAAACATATAGTCACTGAGGTTTGAAATATCTTAATCTCAAAGAGTCATAAAATGCCTATAGCACAGGGACTGCATGAAACAATACAAAGGAGAAAATTTCTGATATTGCGAAAGTCATAATATTGACTTCAGTAGAAAGTTTGAAAAAGAATATAGTAATTTTATTTCCTAGTTCAGAGAACAACAAACTCAGTTGGAAATCTAAGGTTGTGCAGTTACAATTAAAATACAGATAATATTTTCCAGAAGAAAATATATTTTCAAGTTTAATTTGGGGATATGGATTACATGGAAAAACTAAGCCATCTTTTATAGTGACTTCACTTAATAGATATTTTATATTAATGTAATGCTTTTTGAAGAAGATAGGATATAGTAAAAGAATAGACATTCTCCCATTCCTTTATTTTTAATCATAACTCCATCAGCGTGGTATTGAACTAGAGACAAATAAAATTCTGTAACTGAAGGTAAAATCATATAGGTCTACCACAGTGTACGTACAGTAATGTAGTCAAAGAACCTAGAAGAATCTAGTAAACATATTAAAGTGTAAATATATATTAATTGTTTTTGTGGTTTTTTGTTCATTTTGTGATTAATGACATTTATAGGCTCCAGGAAAAGAGATTATCTATAACCCTTAATTCACAGGTAGTATTTTATTACATCTAATCCAGAAGTTTCCATACCTGGATGAAAATTAGAAACATTTAGGGGGACGGCTAAAACACATTGGTGCCTGGACATGCCCCTTTGAAAGGGAATCTTGGGGCAAAGACTAGTGTCTATATTTTATAGATTCCCAGTTGATTATAAGGCAGTGAGAATTAAGGATCTTTGACCTAACCTACATTGTTTCTTACTTCTGATTAAACCCGTTTTCCCCAGTTCTGTTATCTATGAATGAGGTGAGTAGGTTATCAACTTTTATAGAATACCTCTACACATATTTAAAGCCAACCTTATCAGTAGTTTCTCTACTGCTCATGTGTTCATAATTCATATCTTAGGAAAATAGGAGACCTGAGGAGAATTATGATAGGATTTTATAAATGTTTTTGATAACTGAGAACAGTGAGGCTGAGACACATGCGATGACTTGACTATGGCCTCTGGTGAACTGTGGCATCACTGTTGTAACCTCAAGAACACACACTTCTGCCTTTAATGTCCACTTCCTTGTGCTATATCACCTGAACTTGTTTGTCATCTCCTAAATGCTCTATTTTCTAATCTTTTTCAAATTCAGCATCTGCGCTGAGCTTTAGATGAATGGTATAGGGAATTACCATGCAATTTCTCTAATCCATGCAGTATATTTCCTTTCTTATCAATCCTGCTGATTCAAACTACAATCTGGAGTGATCATTACATCTTTCTCTGCTAGGTTAGCACTTTTCTCTATAGTCTTCATTTGGTGTATAATTTCTACTTCTTTCACCTTTAAATGATGTTATATTTTACATTTTACCTTGTATTTTCTATACATTTCTTTATATTTATGGTCTCAAACTAAATGAAATTTGATATTATAATCAATGATTTTTATATTTTTTATGCTAAACAGTAGAAGTCAATATTTTTCTGATGTTTAATTTTATAAATTCTAGTCATCTGAAATAAATGATATTTTCACTTCTTATTTAAGTCATTGGTGTCTCTATAAACCATGCATGATTTTGGTAAAAGGCTATTTACCATGGACTCTGACACGCATGAGATTTAACTTTTACAATTTAAGTGTCTTACGATTTTATCCTAAATTAATTTTATATTTTTCCTCACTGCATTTCTGTAATTTCAGTACTACCATAAAAGCTACCTCTGGTGACCAAAACAGTACTTAAACATCTTGTTTATAAAATCAAAGATACTGGAAGCTACCTTATCCTAGGAGACCTAGTTCTACATCTATTTCAGTGAAACTCAATACTCGTAACTCTTTTATTGAAATATAGTCAAAACTTATGTTTTAGTTAAAAGAACCTAACATGTTAACATGACAAAACTGATTTTACTAAGATTTAGAAGACACATTTTTCCCCATTATTCAGAAAAAAAGAATGTCAGACTGAGGACCAAACAACTACACATGTGCAGGTTAGGCTTGTGTCCAAAAGTTTGGTGTCACATCTCTTCAATATATATTAAAAACAGAATGTATCAATCTAGAGAAAAAAAATAAGAATCTTAAGCAGGTTCAGGCTGAATCAACTTAGCCACCCAGGTACCCCTATCTTGTCTATTCTTAAACCTTTGCATTTTCATATAAATTATAGTAGAAGCTCCCCAATTTTCCTAAAAAATAACTGCTGGAATTTTTAAATGTAATTATGTTAATTACAGACATTGATCTGGGCATAATTAACATATTTAATATTGAGTCTTCTGATCCACAAATATGGCATTTCTCTCCATTTATTTATTTAACTATCAGCCCCATCAGATAGAATTACCCCTTCTACAGAGGGGTGCCTTGCCCAAGGTCTGATTTCCTTCATAGGAGAGGTACACATCTAGTAAGTGATCAGTGTGGGAACATAAAAGGCTGTCCATATCAGCCAACTCTGGAGTCATATCAGGTCCCCATGGGGTCAGCTGAGGCTGTCACTGTACTTATATTACAGCTTGATTTATTCCTCTGCCTAAATCCTGCTTCCCCTCCTTTCTTTGTTAGACATTGTTGCAGGACTTCAAGTTGTATGGAACTTTGGCAACCTTTACATAACTGTAAAAGACAGAGAAAGAGGGAGGGAAGGAGGAATGGGGAGAGAAGGAGAAAGAGAGAAAATAAGAACCAGGATCCCTGGGTGGCGCAGCGGTTTAGCGCCTGCCTTCAGCCCAGGGCGTGATCCTGAAGTCCCAGAATTGAGTCCCACATCGATCGGGCTCCCTGCATGGAGCCTGCTTCTCCCTCTGACTGTGTCTCTGCCTCTTTCTCTCTCATGAATAAATAAATAAAATCTTTAAAAAAAAAAAAAGAATAAGAACCATAGAGAAGCTAACATAGAGTGAGTCCTAACACACTGAGCCACTGAACTAACCAGTGTTGGGCCTACCTATCTCTAGAAAGACTGATATGTAAGATCCACTAATAAACCCCTAATGTTTAAGCCACTTTAGATTATTCTGTTACTTGCAGTGGAAACATGTCTAAGAACTAACTTTTGTATCAGTTTTATTTCCATTTTCTACATTTTGGATGGTAAGGGAGAAACTTTGAATATTCTTACTGAAATCCAGTTCATGCTATCATATTTCCTGTTCTTCCAATTGAGTTTGCTTTTATTTATTTATTTTTTTAAGAGATTTTATTTATTTATTCATGAGAGACACAGAGAGAGAGAGAGGCAGAAACACAGGTAGAGGGAGAAGCAGGCTCCATGCAGGGAGTCTGATGTGGGACTTGATCCGGGGACTCCAAGATCACGCCCTGGGCCAGAGGCAGGCACTAAACCGCTGAGCCACCCAGAGATCCTGAGTTTGCTTTTAAATAAAATTGGAATAGTATGGCTTACTTTTTATCGAATTAATGATTCATGTATGATTATTTAGCTCTTATTACTGTATAATTTTAAGAAATCAATTTAAGAGAGATTTTAAAAAACAAATGGTAATTGCCTCTTATTTTCAGTAAGAGAAAATTGCTTAGGATCAAAATTTAGATCCAAAATGGTTTGAGTATATACTCCTCTATTTCTAACTACGCCAGACATTAAAACATTTGCCCAGGTTTAAGGAACAGTTAAAATAACAATTTAATTTTTGCTTATTTTGCTCATTTTATTTCTCAGCTGTCAATGCAAAGAATATAAATGAAGTTAAGACTTCAATGAAGAGGAGACTCTCTTTTGCTTCCTTGATGCCTCATGGAAGCAAGCCCCAAAACAGGTTAAGAGACTGTAACACCTGGGCTTCATGCATTTTTACAAACTTAAATTTTTTCATGGGTATGGAATGGGGGAAGGCATCAGTATTCAAGGGTCTGCTGTTTTACTGTATCATTTTTTTTTCTACATCTTGGAGACACAATTCTGCATTTTATTTCTTATTGTACCATCACTTGGTCACTCAAGGTTTAAGGCCATTAATGTTCTAGAGTGTAGCCAACATGATTAGTACTTCTTTCTATTAGGGATGAAGCAGGTGAAGAAGATAAAAAATTACTTTATTTCCTGAATTTGAATTAGCCTAAAATGTAGATAAATTTGTGTTAGCCTCTGATCTTTTCTTTGCCATTGTCCTTTGCATGTGAACCATTCTTTAAAATTTCACAGGCCATTGAATGGACAGGCTGAGTAAGTTTATTACTATTTTGCTTGTTTGGATTTTTAGTATTCTTAGTTTTGTTTTTTTTTTTCTACCCTGAATTTTAAATGGTATGCTTTTTCATTTTTCTATCCTTACTTTTTTTTGTCCTAACATTATTTTTGGTCAGAGTATCTCAAGGTAATGAAATTATAAGCAATTGAAAATATAGCATATTCACTTATTTTAACTGATGTTCTAGGAGATTTGTCGATGTCTAGACATTGTTAGGCACTGTTCTAGTTCCAATAATTTAATTATTAATATTTATTAAAAATAAAATAGCTACTTTTTTGTAAGGATTTAATTATTAATGGAGAGAGAGCAGGGAGAGAGAGAGAGAGAACCCAAGCAGACTCTGCACTGAGCATGGAGCCCAGTGCAGGGCTCAATCTCATCACCCTGAGACCACAACCTGATCTGAAACTCAGCATTCAACCAACTGCCTAACCCAGGTGCCCCTCAAATAGCTACTTTTAATGCTTACTATGTCTGGCACTTTGTACTACATTGTGGATATAACAATTGGTGGGGAGAGAGACTTTACAAAAATGTACTTCCATAGAAAAGAAGCATCCAAAAATTAAAAAGTGAAAGCAAAATGGGAAAGGAAGATGGTGGAACAACCCTGCCATCCTAAACTCACTTCATCCCATGGACACCTACATATAGCTGCATCGTGCAACTAACTCAGAAAATGAAGACTGGTTGAACAGACTTTCTATAGTTACCAGTAGTGGAGAGGAGACCACATGGAAAAGGGTTAGAGGAGTGGGGTCATGGTTAGGAAACAAACTCCAGGTGAGACCAACTAATGGGAAAGACACCAGAAGCACAGAGAAGGGAGAGAAGCAGATGGATACAAGGCAACTTAAGCCCAGGGGAACCTGCAGTGGGAAGATAAATTTCCATAACATTTGGCTTTGAGAATCAGTGGGACTTCACCTTACAAGTTTTTACAATCAGCAGGGCTTAACTCTGGTACTTTAAAAACCACTAGGTTTAGCTCCTGATAAGCTGGGGGGCAATGCCTGCATAATAAGCAACCCTATGGGAATAGAGCATTGAGTAGCAGTTTAAAAAGCACCTGGGGTAAATGTGAAGGAGATTTATTTACTAATTTCAGAACATGTGCTGGAGGGTCAGGCATCTTTAGGAAACTTCTCCAAGAGCAAAAGGGCTGACAGATGACATTTCTTTCTGTGGCCCCCTCCCCCTCCCCAAGCCTAGATAGCTGGACACTTGTGAGAACCACTCTCCACCTATCTTGCTAATATTATGAACTCTGTCAGACCCTATTCTGCAGATCTGCCCCATCCAACTTGCCTTGCTCAGCAGGCATCCCTCCAAAGTGGATTCTGCACAACACATCCTGCAAGCAGACCATGCTGGGACTGGGACTAGCCCAAAGTGACTCCTGCCCTGGGGAGAAGACCTACAGATGGCCAACAGACACATGGATAGATGCCCAACATCACTGATCATCAGGGAAATGCAAGTCAAAACCACATTGAGATATCACTTTACACTAGTCAGAATGGCTAAAACAAAAAGATAGGAAATAACACATGTTGGTGAGAATACAGAGAAAAAGGAACCCTTGTACACTGTTGATAGCAATACAAATTGGTACAGTTACTGTGAAAGAGTATGGCAGTTGGCTCAAAAAAATTAAAAATAGAATTAACATATGATTTAGTAATCCACTACTGGGTATTTATCCAAAGAAAATCAAACAAACAAACAAAAACTAATTCAAAAGATATATGCACCCCTGTGTTTATTGTATCATTATTTATAGTAGCCAAGATATGGAAGCAATCCAAGTATCCATTGATAGATGAATGGTTAAAGAAGATACAGAGTTAGGTTTAGATATATAATGGACTAACACTCAGCCATAAAAAGAATGAATTCTTGACATTTGAAACAACATGAATGGACCTGAGGGTATTATGCTAAATGAAATAAGTCAGTCAGGAAAAGATAAAGATCATATAATATTCAATAATCATTAAAGTAGTCCTTTTTGAGAGCATTGAAAATATCACGATGTCACTTTTGACCTATTAACTGAAGTTCTTTGAAATATTATTCTCAATAGTGTCAAATTTACTTAAAAACCATGATTTTTGAAAAAACATTAAGTGCACTCTAGTTAATAACTAGTTGATATAGTTGAATAATGCTACATTTATTTGCCATCCAGGTGTCACTATATGATGACAGGCTACACACAGGTTTGTGGATGTACCTGTAATGCCTGTGGTTGCACCTGGGAGGCCTGTGTAAGTATTGATCATTGAGAGGAATGGGAGGCAGGAGAGTTACAAAATAAGATAATGCTGTAGGGTAGGTCCCTTTAAAGGGAAAGTTGGAATGAGGCAGTCTCATAAAGTAGAATGCTAAAGTTATGCATATGCCTTCCTAAAGAGATTTGAGTGAGACTTATTTTTTTTATAGGAGAAAGAGGACTGCATAATATGCATTCTAGAAGCTGAGATTTGCACTGTTAATGTAATTTTTGGGGAGACGCCTGGGTGGCTCAGTGGTTGACCATCTGCATTCAGCTCAGGGCATGGTCCCAGGGTCCCAGGATCGAGTCCCAGATTGGGGTCCCCTCAATAAGCCTGCTTCTCCCTCTGCCTGTGTCTCTGCCTTTCTCTCTATGTCTCTTGTGAATAAATAAATGAAGTCTTTTAAAAAATGTATTGTTTTAGTTTTCCGAGTTTATAGACCCCTTCTTAAAGCCTAAAGTATATTAAACCATTGATTTCTTCACAGCTTAGAAATCTAGCACTGAAGACAAAAAACAAACACACAATAAAACCCCTACAAAAATCAGTATATTTGTGTACTTGTGCATGCAATAGAAATATCTTGATGTAAGTATTTATCATTCCTTAGGATTTTTGAGGGAGAACACTTATTTTAATTCAGCAATATTAAGTACCTTATTTACACTGTGAAAATCATGCTACTACTCTTTCTAACTATTTTGGTTGTCATCTACTCAGTTCCTTTTAAGTAATACTAGCTACAAAGCAAAACTTGGCAAATAATACCAATAGAGGGTTTAATTTTCTTTTGAGATTTAATTCAATAATGAGTTCTAAATGATAATTATTATTTTAAAATTCAAGTTAGTTAACACATAATATAGTATTGATTTCAGGAGTAGAATTTAGTGATTCATCATTTACATATAACACCCAGTGTTCATCCCCAACACCCAATTTAATACCCATCACCCAATTAGCCCACTCCCCTAAATCCCCTCCAGGAACCCCCATTTTATTCTATTAACTATAGAGTCTCTTATGGTTTACCTCCCTCTCTGTTTTTATTTTATTTTTCCTTCCTTCCCCTATATTCATCCCTTTTGTTTCTTAAGTTCAGCATGTGAGTGAAATCATATATTTGTATTTCTCTGACTGACTTATTTCATGTTGCATAATACACTCTAGTTAAATCTATATTGTTGCAAATGACAAAAATTTCATTCTTTTTGATGGCTGAGTAATATTCCAGTGTGTGTGTGCGTGTGTGTGTGTGTGTGTGTGTCTGTCTGTCTGTCTTTGTGTAAAACTTCTTTATCCATTCATCAGTCAATGGACATTTGGGCTCTTTTCATAATTTGGCTATTTTTGATAGTGCTACTACAAACATCGGGGTGCATGTGCCCTTTGGAATCAGCACTTTTGTATCCTTTGATTAGATACCTAGCAATGCAATTGCTGGGTGGTAGGGTAGTTCTATTTTTAACTTTTTGAGGAACTTCCATACTATTTTACAGAGTGGCTATACCACTTTGCATTTCCACCAACAGCGCAAAAATGTTCCCCTTTCTCCACATCTTCACCAAAATCTGCTTTTTCTGAGTTATTAATTTTAGCAATCATGACAAGTATGAGGTAGTATCTTATCATGGTTTTGATTTGTATTTCCCTGATGATGAGTGATTTTGAGCATCTTTTTATGTCTATGTTGGCCATTTGTCTGTCTTCTTTGGAGAAATGACTGTTCACATCTTCTGTCCATTTCTTAACTAGATGATTTATTTTTTGGTTATTGATATTGATAAGTTCTTTATAGATTCTGGATTCTAGCCCTTTTTTCCACTAGATCTTTGCAAATGTCTTTCCCATTCTATCAGTCTATTTTAGTTTGCTGTTTCCTTCAGTCAATTTTAGTTTATTGTTTCCTTCACTATGCATGAGCTTTTTATCATGATGAAGTCCCAGTAGTTCATTTTTGCTTTTGTTCCCCTAGCCTACAAAGATATGTCTAGTAAAAAGTTGCTGCAACCAATATAAAAAAGGTTGTTGCCTGTTTTTTCATCTAGAATTTTGATAGATTGCTGTCTTATATGTAAGCCTTTCATCCATTTTGAATTTATTTTTGTATATGGTGTAAGAAAGTGGTCCAGTTTCATTCTTCTGCATGTCAACTGTCTGGTTTTCCCAACACCATTTGTTGAAGAGACTGTTTTTTTCCCCCATTGGCTATTCTTTACTGTTTTGTCAAACATTAGCTAACCATATAGTCATGGGTCCATTTCCAGGTATTCTATTCTGTTCCATTGATCTAGGTATTCTATTCTGTTCCATTGATCTATGTGTCTGGTTTTGTGCCAGTATCATACTACTTTAATGATTACAGTCTTATAATACAGCTTGAAGTCTGGGATTGTGATGTCTCCCACTTTGCTTTTTGTTGTTGTTGTTGTTGTTATTTTTTCAATATTACTTTGGCAATTCAGGGACTTATCTGCTTCCATGCAAATTTTAGAATTATTTGTTCTAGCGCTATGAAAAACATTGTTGTTTTTTTGATCAGGATTACATTGAAAGTGTAGATTGCTTTGGGTAGTATAGATGTTTTAACAGTATTTGTTCTTCTAATCCATGAGCATGAAATGTTTTTCCATTTCTTTAAGTCTTCCTCAATTTCTTTTATAAGTATTCTATGGTTTTCAGTGTACAGATCTTTTCCCTCTTTGGTTAGGTTTATTCCTAGGTGCCTTATGGTTTTAGGAGCAGTTTTAAATGGGGTTGATTCCTTGATTTCCCTTTCTGCTGCTTTACTATTGGTGTATAGAAATGCAACAGATTTCTGTACATTGATTTTATATTCTGTGACTTTGCTGAATGCATGAATCAGTTCTAGCAACTTTTTGATGGAGTCCTTTGGGTATTCAAAATAGAGTATCATATTATCTGTGAAGAGTGAGAGTTTGACTTCTTCCTCGCAGATTTGGATGCCTTTTATTTCTTTTTGTTGTCTGATTGCTGGGGCTAGGACTTCTTGTACTATGTCGAACAACAGTGGTGAGAGTAGACATCCCTATCGTGTTCCTGACCTTAGGTGAAAATCTTCCAGTTTTTACCCATTGTGGATATTACCTGTGTGTTTTTCATATATGGCCTTTATGATGTTGATGTGTGTTCTTTCTTCTATCCCTACTTTCTTGAGGGTTTTTGTCCAGAAAGAACACTGTACTTTGTCAAATGCTTTTTCTGCATCCATTGAGAGGATCATATGGTTCTTATCCTTTCTTTTATTAATGTGATGTATCATGTTGATTGTTTTGCAGATACTGAACCACCCCTGAAGCCCAGGAATGAATCCCACTTGATCATGATGAGTAATCCTTTTAATGTACTGTTGGGTTAGATTAGCTAGTATCTTGAGAATTTTGCATCCATGTTCATCAGGGATACTGGATACAGGATAATTCTCCTTTTTAGTGGCATCTTTGTCTGGTTTTGGAATCAAGGAAATTCTGGCCTCATAGAATGAGTTTGGAAGTTTTCTTTATCTTTCTTTCTCTCTTTTTTTTTTTTCTTTATTTTCTTTTCTTTTCTTTTTTCTTTTCTTTTGAACAGCTTTATAAGAATAGGTATTAACTCTTTAAATGTTTGGTAGAATTCCCCTGGGAAGTCTTCTGCCCCTGGACACTTGTTTTTTGGGAGAGTTTTGATTACTGATTCAATTTCTTTGCTGGTTATGGGTCTGTTCAAATTTCCTATTATTCTTGTTTCAGTTTTGGTAATTTATATGTTTCTAAGAATTTATCTATTTCTTCCAGATTGCCTTTGTTGGCATATAATTGCTCATAATATTCTCTTATAATTATTTGTATTTCCGTGGTATTTGTTATGATCTGTTCTCTTTCATAGTGACTTTACTCATTTGAGTCCTTTCTCTTTTCTTTTTGATAAGTCTGGCTAAAGGTTTATCAATTTTGTTAATTCCTTCAAAGAACCAACTCCTAGTTTCATTGATCTGTTGTACTGTTTTTTGATTTCTATATTATTTATTTCTGCTCTGGTCTTAATTATCTCCCTTCTTCCTTTAGTTTTAGGCTTTATTTGCTGTTCTTTTTCCAGCTCCTGTAGGTGTAAGGTTAGTTGTGTATTGGAGACTTCCTGCTTTTAGAGCAAGGCCTGTATTGCTATATACTTCCCCCTTAGGACCACGTTTGCTATGTCCCAAAGGTTTGGGACTGTTGGCATTTTTCATTTTCATTTGCTTCCATGTATTTTTAAAACATTTCTTCTTTAATTTCCAGGTTAACCCATTCATTCTTTAGTAGCATGTTCTTTAACCTCCTTGTATTTTCAGTGTTTTATTCTTTAAAGGGATATTCTTTAATTTCTAAATATTTTCAGTCTTTCCAAATTTTTTTCTTGTAGTCGTCTTCAAGTTTTATAGTGTTGTGATCTGAAAACAGGCATGGTATGATCTCAATCTTTTCATACTGATTGAGGGCTGATTTGTAATCTAGTATGTGATTTTGTGGAGTTCATGTGCACTCATATGTATATTCTGCTGCTTTAGGATGAAATGCTTGAATATATCCATTAAATCCATTAAATCCATCTGGTCCAGGGTGTCATTCAAAGCCATTGATCTTGTTTCCTTGTTGATCTTCTGTTTAAATGATCTGTCCATTGCTCTAAGTGCAGTGTTAGAGTCCCCTACTATAATATTATTATTATTGAGTTTAAGTTTGTTATTAATTGTCTTATATATTTGGCTGCCCCCAAGTTAGAGGCATAAATACCTACTATTGTTATATCTTCTTGTTGGATAGACCCCTTTATTATGATATAGTGTCCTTCTTCAACTCTTATTACAGTTTTTGGTTTAAAATATAGTTTGTCTGACATAAGGATGGCTACTCCAGGTTTCTTTTGATGTCCATTAGCATGATATATAGTTATCCACCCCCTCACTTTCAATCTGGAGGTGTTCTTGGGTCTAAAGTGAGTCTCTTGTAAGCAGTATATCAATGGGTCTTGTCTTTTTTTTTTTTTTTTTTTTTAATCTATTTGGATACCTTATGTCTTCTGATTGGAGCATTTAGTTCATTTGCATTCAGAGTAATTATTGGTAGATATGAATTTGGTGCCATTATATTACCTGTAAAGTCACTGTTCTTACAGATTGTCTCTGTTTCTTTCTAGACTTTGTTGCTTTTGGTCTCTCTTTCCTGCTCAAAGAGTCCCCTGGAATGTTTCTTCAAAGGCTGGTTTAGTGTTCACAAACTCCTTTAGTTTTTGCTTGTCTTAGAAACTGTTTATCTCGACTTCTATACTAAATGACAGCCTTGCTATATTCTTGACTGCATATTTTTCTCTTTCACATGTTGACTATATCATACTACTTTATTCTGACCTGCCATGTTTCTGTGGACAGATCTGCTGCTAACCTTATGTGTCTATACTTATAGGTTAAGGACCTTTTGTCCCTAGCTACATATTTTTAAGATAGATTTATTTATTTATTTATTTATTTATCTATTTATTTATTTAAGACAGAAAGAGAGAGAAACAGAGAGACAGGCAGAGGGAGAAGAGGTCTCCATGCTGGGAGCCTGACTTGGGACTCCCGGTCTCCAGGATCACACCCTGGGCTGAAGGTGGCGCTAAACCGCTAAGCCACCAGGGCTGCCTTCTTTTTTTTTTTTTTTTTTTTTAAGATTTTAGTCCCGGAGGGAGAGGCAAGATGGCGGAAGAGTAGGGTCTCCAAATCACCTGTCTCCACCAAATTACCTAGAAAACCTTCAAATTATCCTGAAAATCTATGAATTCGGCCTGAGAATTAAAGAGAGAACACCTGGAATGCTACAGTGAGAAGAGTTCGCGCTTCTATCAAGTACAACTTGCTTTTGGCCACTCTGCACTGAGCAAAATGACTAGAAGGAAAACCTCACCTCAAAAGAAAGAATCAGAAACAGTCCTCTCTCCCACAGAGTTACAAAATCTGGATTACAATTCAATGTCAGAAAGCCAATTCAGAAGCACTATTATACAGCTACTGGTGGCTCTAGAAAAAAGCATAAAGGACTCAAGAGACTTCATGACTGCAGAATTTAGAGCTAATCAGGCAGAAATTAAAAATCGAATGAGATGCAATCCAAACTAGAAGTCCTAACGACGAGGGTTAACGAGGTGGAAGAAGGAGTGAGTGACATAGAAGACAAGTTGATAGCAAAGAGGGAAACTGAGGGAAAAAGAGACAAACAATTAAAAGACCATGAAGATAGAATAAGGGAAATAAACGACAGCCTGAGGAAGAAAAACCTACGTTTAATTGGTGTTCCCGAGGGTGCCGAAAGGGACAGAGGGCCAGAATATGTATTTGAACAAATTCTAGCTGAAAACTTTCCTAATCTGGGAAGGGAAACAGGCATTCAGATCCAGGAAATAGAGAGATCCCCCCCCTAAAATCAATAAAAACCGTTCAACACCTCGACATTTAATAGTGAAGCTTGCAAATTCCAAAGATAAAGAGAAGATCCTTAAAGCAGCAAGAGACAAGAAATCCCTGACTTTTATGGGGAGGAGTATTAGGGTAACAGCAGACCTCTCCACAGAGACCTGGCAGGCCAGAAGGGGCTGGCAGGATATATTCAGGGTCCTAAATGAGAAGAACATGCAACCAAGAATACTTTATCCAGCAAGGCTCTCATTCAGAATGGAAGGAGAGATAAAGAGCTTCCAAGACAGGCAGCAACTAAAAGAATATGTGACCTCCAAACCAGCTCTGCAAGAAATTTTAAGGGGGACTCTTAAAATTCCCCTTTAAGAAGAAGTTCAGTTGAACATTCCACAAAAACAAGGACTGAATAGATATCATGATGACACTAAATTCATATCTCTCAATAGTAACTCTGAATGTGAACGGGCTTAATGACCCCATCAAAAGGCGCAGGGTTTCAGACTGGATAAAAAAGCAGGACCCATCTATTTGCTGTCTACAAGAGACTCATTTTAGACAGAAGGACACCTACAGCCTGAAAATAAAAGGTTGGAGAACCATTTACCATTCGAATGGTCCTCAAAAGAAAGCAGGGGTAGCCATCTTTATATCAGATAAACTAAAATTTACCCCAAAGACTGTAGTGAGAGATGAAGAGGGACACTATATCATACTTAAAGGATCTATTCAACAAGAGGACTTAACAATCTTCAATATATATGCCCCGAATGTGGGAGCTGCCAAATATATAAATCAATTATTAACCAAAGTGAAGAAATACTTAGATAATAATACACTTATACTTGGTGACTTCAATCTAGCTCTTTCTATACTCGATACGTCTTCTAAGCACAACATCTCCAAAGAAACGAGAGCTTTAAATGATACACTGGACCAGATGGATTTCACAGATATCTACAGAACTTTACATCCAAACTCAACTGAATACACATTCTTCTCAAGTGCACATGGAACTTTCTCCAGAATAGACCACATACTGGGTCACAAATCGGGTCTGAACCGATACCAAAAGATTGGGATCGTCCCCTGCATATTCCCAGACCATAATGCCTTGAAATTAGAACTAAATCACAACAAGAAGTTTGGAAGGACCTCAAACATGTGGAGGTTAAGGACCATCCTGCTAAAAAATGAAAGGGTCAACCAGGAAATTAAGGAAGAATTAAAAAGATTCATGGAAACTAATGAGAATGAAGATACAACCATGCAAAATCTTTGGGATGCAGCAAAAGAGTCCTAAGGGGGAAATACATCGCAATACAAGCATCCATTCAAAAACTGGAAAGAACTCAAATACAAAAGCTAACCTTACACATAAAGGAGCTAGAGAAAAAACAGCAAATAGATCCTACACCCAAGGGAAGAAGGGAGTTAATAAAGATTCGAGCAGAACTCAACAAAATCGAGACCAGAAGAACTGTGGAACAGATCAACAGAACCAGGAGTTGGTTCTTTGAAAGAATTAATAAGATAGATAAACCATTAGCCAGCCTTATTAAAAAGAAGAGAGAGAAGACTCAAATTAATAAAATCATGAATGAGAAAGGAGAGATCACTACCAACACCAAGGAAATACAAACGATTTTAAAAACATATTATGAACAGCTATACACCAATAAATTAGGCAATCTAGGAGAAATGGATGCATTCCTGGAAAGCCACAAACTACCAAAACTGGAACAGGAAGAATAGAAAACCTGAACAGGCCAATAACCAGGGAGGAAATTGAAGCAGTCATCAAAAACCTCCCAAGACACAAGAGTCCAGGGCCTGATGGCTTCCCTGGGGAATTTTATCAAACGTTTAAAGAAGAAACCACACCTATTCCCCTAAAGCTGTTTGGAAAGATCGAAAGAGATGGAGTACTTCCAAATTCGTTCTGTGAGGCCAGCATCACCTTAATTCCAAAACCAGACAAAAACCCCACCAAAAAGGAGAATTACAGACCAATATCCCTGATGAACATGGATGCAAAAATTCTCAACAAGATACTGGCCAATAGGATCCAATAGTACATTAAGAAAATTATTCACCATGACCAAGTAGGATTTATCCCTGGTACACAAGGCTGGTTCAACACCCGTAAAACAATCAATGTGATTCATCATATCAGCAAGAGAAAAACCAAGAACCATATGATCCTCTCATTGGATGCAGAGAAAGCATTTGACAAAATACAGCATCCATTTCTGATCAAAACTCTTCAGAGCGTAGGGATAGAGGGAACATTCCTCGACATCTTAAAAGCCATCTATGAAAAGCCCACATCAAATATCATTCTCAATGGGGAAGCACTGGGAGTCTTTCCCCTAAGATCAGGAACAAGACAGGGATGTCCACTCTCACCACTGCTGTTCAACATAGTACTGGAAGTCCTAGCCTCAGCAATCAGACAACAAAAAGACATTAAAGGCATTCAAATTGGCAAAGAAGAAGTCAAACCCTCCCTCTTCGCCGATGACATGATACTCTACATAGAAAACCCAAAAGTCTCCATCCCAAGATTGCTAGAACTCATACAGCAATTCGGTAGCGTGGTAGGATACAAAATCAATGCCCAGAAATCAGTGGCATTTCTATACACTAACAATGAGACTGAAGAAAGAGAAATTAAGGAGTCAATCCCATTTACAATTGCACCCAAAAGCATAAGATACCTAGGAATAAACCTAACCAAAGATGTAAAGGATCTATACCCTCAAAACTATAGAACACTTCTGAAAGAAATTGAGGAAGACACAAAGAGATGGAAAAATATTCCATGCTCATGGATTGGCAGAATTAATATTGTGAAAATGTCAATGTTACCCAGGGCAATATACACGTTTAATGCAATCCCTATCAAAGTACCATGGACTTTTTCAGAGAGTTAGAACAAATTATTTTAAGATTTGTGTGGAATCAGAAAAGACCCCAAATAGCCAGGGGAATTTTAAAAAAGAAAACCATATCTGGGGGCATCACAATGCCAGATTTCAGGTTGTACTACAAAGCTGTGGTCATCAAGACAGTGTGGTACTGGCACAAAAACAGACGCATAGATCAGTGGAACAGAATAGAGAATCCAGAAGTGGACCCTGAACTTTATGGTCAACTAATATTCGATAAAGGAGGAAAGACTATCCATTGGAAGAAAGACAGTCTCTTCAATAAATGGTGCTGGGAAAATTGGACACCCACATGCAGAAGAATGAAACTAGACCACTCTCTTTCACCATACACAAAGATAAACTCAAAATGGATGAAAGATCTAAATGTGAGACAAGATTCCATCAAAATCCTAGAGAAGAACAGAGGCAACACCCTTTTTGAACTCGGCCATAGTAACTTCTTGCAAGATACATCCACGAAGGCAAAAGAAACAGAAGCAAAAATGAACTATTGGGACTTCATCAAGATAAGAAGCTTTTGCACAGCAAAGGATACAGTCAACAAAACTAAAAGACAACCTACAGAATGGGAGAAGATATTTGCAAATGACATATCAGATAAAGGGCTAGTTTCCAAGATCTATAAAGAACTTATTAAACTCAACACCAAAGAAACAAACAATCCAATCATGAAATGGGCAAAAGACATGAACAGAAATCTCACAGAGGAAGACATAGACATGGCCAACACGCACATGAGAAAATGCTCTGCATCACTTGCCATCAGGGAAATACAAATCAAAACCACAATGAGATACCACCTCACACCAGTGAGAATGGGGCAAATTAACAAGGCAGGAAACCGCAACTGTTGGAGAGGATGCTGAGAAAAGGGAACCCTCTTACACTGTTGGTGGGAATGTGAACTGGTGCAGCCACTCTGGAAAACTGTGTGGAGGTTCCTCAAAGAGTTAAAAATAGACCTGCCCTATGACCCAGCAATTGCATGCACTGTTGGGGATTTACCCCAAAGATACAGATGCAATGAAACGCCGGGACACCTGCACCCCGATGTTTATAGCAGCAATGGCCACGATAGCCAAACTGTGGAAGGAGCCTCGGTGTCCAACGAAAGATGAATGGATAAAGAAGATGTGGTTTATGTATACAATGGAATATTACTCAGCTATTAGAAATGACAAATACCCACCATTTGCTTCAACGTGGATGGAACTGGAGGGTATTATGCTGAGTGAAGTAAGTCAGTCGGTGAAGGACAAACATTATATGTTCTCATTCATTTGAGGAATATAAATATTAGTGAAAGGGAATATAAGGGAAGGGAGAAGAAATGTGTGGGAAATATCAGAAAGGGAGACAGAACGTAAAGACTGCTAACTCTGGGAAATGAACTAGGGGTGGTGGAAGGGGAGAAGGGTGGGGGGTGGGAGTGAATGGGTGACGGGCACTGGGGGTTATTCTGTATGTTAGTAAATTGAACACCAATAAAAAATAAATTAAAAAAAATAAGATTTTAGTCCCTAGCTACTTTAAGAATTTTACAAATTTCATTATGGTATGTGTTGGTGTTGACCTGTTTTTGTTGATTTTGAGGGGAGTTCTCTGTGCCTCTTGAACTTGAATGCCTGTTTCCTTCTCCAGATTAGGGAAGGTCTCAGTTATAATTTGTTCCAAGAGACCTTATTCCACCTTTTCCTACTGTTCTGGGACTCCTATGATATGGAGATTATTGTGCTTTGTGGAGTCACTGAGTTCCCTAAGTCTGTATTCCTGATCGAATAGTTTTCTTTTCCTCTTCTTTTCAGGTGCATTTTTTCCACAATTTTGTCTTCTATATCATTTATTCATTCCTCTGCTTCTTCCATCTTCATTGTGATTACATCCAGTCAATTTTGTATCTCACTTTTTTATTTCAGCCTGATTAGTTTTGGGGTTTTTAATCTCTGTAGCCAGGATTTCTCTGGTGTCTTCTATGGTGCTTTCAAGCTCAGCTAATATTCTTACGACTGTTGTTCTAAATTCTTGATCAAATACATTGTTTATATTTGTGTTGAGTGATTTCTTCTTGATCTTTCCTTTGGAGAGAATCCCTTCATCTTGTCATTATGTCTAGGTTTCTGTCTTTCATTTGTTATGAAAGCTTATATTTCTTGCTCCTGAGAATAATACTATATTAAGAAGGGATTCTGTACTGTCCCGAGCTGTCCAGAGCACTAAGGAAATGTTTCTGGCATATGCTGTGTGCACTCTGCTGTTATGTTTTGGCTACTCTTTCCCATAAGTCAGTCCTCTGCAGAGTTCCTTCTTATTTGCAGTGGGGAGTGTTTAGACCTTTAACAAGTGTGCTTTGATTTGCTTGTTAAGTAAACCTAATTTAAAAAAACAAAAAAAGGCCTGATCCAAGAAAAGCAAAAAGGAAAAGAAAGAGGAAAGCAAAAAAAATGGCAGACAAAAAAGTATGAGATACTGATTCCAAAGAAAAAGAAGGAAAAATGAAAGCAGAAAAAAAAAGCCTGATCCAAAGAATGAGGAATCAAGCCAACAAGTGAACAAAAAATCTAAAAGCCTGCCAAAGAAAATAGGAAAAAAAAATATAATTAAAATAAATATATAAAACATTTTAAATAAATAAAAATTAAAAATGGGGAAAAAAAAGCCTGGTCCTATCTCCACTAAAACTGAACCTGATGCTTTTTAGAGCACTCTAGGATCAACAACTTTGAAGCCTGTGCTGGTCTTCTGTGAGTGAGGCCCACAGCACTGGCTCAGAGTTATAGTCATACTTGACCTAATAAAGAAGCCCCTGCTGGGCACAGGAGGGCAAGGTTTGGTGTGTTTTTCTCTGAAGTCTGATAGTGCTGGTGGGCTGGGGGAGGGAGTGGCCGGGGCTGGGGGTAATGGGTGTGGGAGTAGTGTGTGGAAAATGCTATCACCCTGCCCTCTTGTACCATCTGTGCTGGGCATGAGCATACCCAGCCCCACAGTTCTCCTGTGTTTTATCTTGGCTGTGGCTGGGATTCAAAACAAATCTTCAAGTATCTAGCAGTGCACAGACTGCTCCCTTCCCTTGGAGGAGAGCCTCACAGTGCTGCACCCAGCACCTTTCTGTCCCAGAAAAGCAGTTGCACACCTGCGTGAGTGCTCGGAGTCCATGTTGAAACACCGTGAAAAGCTGTGATCAGGTTATCTGCCTTCTGTGTGCCTCTGCCCCCTGCTGTTGAGTGGCTGCTCTATACCACCTGGTGCAGCTTTTGTCCTTGGAGAGGCAAAATATCCCTCTTCCAAATGCACTCCTGGAAGGGAAATGTTCTCTCCCAGTGTGACCCAGAGGATCTCCACACCATAGCACCTTGCATGAACCCCACGCCCTGTTCTCTCTCCTACTCTTTCCCTCTTCTTGACTTCTGTCCATGAAAAGGGCTTCCACCCATCTGTGGTGCTGTGGTTTTTCTCTTGCCCAGTTCTTGTCTCTGATGCTGGCATCTGTCACATTCTCTCCCTCCAATTGTGCAGATTGTTTTCTTAATCCTCAGATCAATTTCCTAGTTGTTCAGAATGATTTGATGTTGATCTAGCTGTTTCAAGGGACAAGATAAGTCCAGAGTCCCCCTACTACTCTGCCATTTTCACTCCTGAAAGCCCTAAATTATTATTATTAAATTTTAACTTTCTTTTATCATTGAAAAATATATAATGGCTTCATTTTACAGTGATGGTGGGAAATTCCAGTTCAGAAAAGGAAACTGAAAATATTCCCCTTGGCAAAATTTCTTTAGAATTTATATCTGTATTCATCTGCATAACTGTGATTAAAATAAAGTTAGAGTGTGGCTTCTAAGTCTTAATGATTTGTGTCAAATGCTTCTGGCAGCAGGTAAATGCAAGTGTTTTCTTAGTTTTGGTTGTATTTTTGGTTGATTCTCCCAGATTACAGTTTCATTAATATGATAAATTTTCTGGCCACAGATACATAGGGTACATAAGTAAAAGAAATTTGCCTTTCTATTTTTGGCTATTTCGTGACTTTTTTTTTCCTCCTTAACTCACATTGTACATCTGCCTCACCCTCAGCTGAATATCTTGAACTTCCTTATCTTTCTACTACCGAACTGCTCAACCCAGAAACATGTGTATTTGGCCTTTGATCTTTTCTTTTCCAAGTGGATTTTCCTGTCCCTTATAAAAACCAGCCTGTATTTGTGCTCTGAGTCCCATTCTCTCCCATCTTTTGGAAACTTTTGTTTCTGCATAATCTCCCTTCTCTTTGTTCTCTCATGAATTTTTTTTTTTTCTGTGCTTACTAAATCGTCCCACAAGCATGATAGTACATTATTCTCCCATCTGGTGTAAAAACAATCTCGTATGTGCCTTCTGTCCCCCTTATTCCATTGTGTGTTGTGTTCACAACCTTAAAGTTAGCATATTAACATCATATCTGAAATTACCAGTGTATTCTTTCCCTAGTCCACTGCTTGCACTTCCTACTACCAGGCCAACAGGTAAAGAAACCATTACAAAATCCTCTGAAAACCATCATCCTGAATTTTAGTAGTATTTTTCCCTTCATTTAAGACATAGTTTGAAGGATGCCTGGGTGTCTCAATGGTTGAGCATCTGCCTTCTGGTCAAGGGGGTGATCCTGGAGTCCTGGGATCGAATTCCGCATTGGGCTCCCTATGGAAGCCTGCTTTTCCCTCTCCTTCTCTCTCTGTGTCTCTCATAAATAAATAAATAAAATCTTTAATAAAGACTAAAATAAAATAAACCATGGCTTGATCTCACACTCGCATATATACACGCATATTCACACACATGAACATATACAATTTCTAACTTTAGATTACATATATTTGGTACTGAGAGTACTTCTTTCCATTAACATAATTTTTGTAGGTTTCCTCTATATTGTTGATTAAACCTGTGGTTCATTTATTTTCCTGCTGCAGATCATTCTATTGTTTGAATATTCCTTTATTTATTTATCTGTTCTCCATTTGTAGCTACTACTATGTTTTTGCTCTCCTAAGCAATGCTGTTTTTAATAGTATTATATATCTCACAGTAAGCTTAGACCATGTATGACACCCTGAGGCAAAGGGAAAAAGCTATTCACAGCCTACGCTAACCAGACTGAGTTACCAGGCTACTTTCAGTGCAAAGGGGATTGATTTAACACCTGTTTAACCTAGTCTCTACACAGCTATCAGACTCTTTAGGCCATTTGGGAATCTCTGCTAGAATACATATTCTTGAGTTGGCCCACAACATCTGGTTTGTGGGCCAAAAGAGCATATTTTATTTTATAAAATCAAATTGTTTACCAAAGTAGTTATACTAGAGTAATATCCTACCAACAGACTCCATTTTTATACATCCTCATCCATACTTAGTATTATTAAAATCATCAAAATTTTGACAGTTTAGTGGTTGTAAGTCATTTCATTTTTATAATTTATATTTCTCTGAGTATTCAAGATTAAATATCTTTCCATTACTTAAAAGCCATTCATATTTGATTGTGGAAATGCCTGTACAACTCTTTTGCCCATGTTTGAATGTTGATTTTTTTTATTGATTTGTAAAGAGCCTTTTATTTGTCATGTTATTAGTATTCTATGATATTGTTATTTGTTGCAAGTATCTCCTGCCAGTTCATAGCTTGTCACTTCTTATCTGTTGATGAATAGAAATTCTTTATTTTAACATAATCAAAATTATATATTTTTAAAAAACATGATTAATATCTTTGTGTCTTGCTTAAGGATCTCCTCACTATTCAGGACTCCTATAGTTGTATTTCTAGAAGATTTAAATTTAACTTTCAGGTTTAAATCCATTTGTAATTGATATTTGGTTACATGGGAAGTAATTAGCCATTATTTTGTATTTGTGGATAAACAATTGTGTTAGCACTATTTAGTAAGTAGTTTCTCCTTCTTCCAGGCTGACAAACTTGACATAGATAACATTCTCAAATGAAGATGACTGTATCTGTGGTTTCTATTCCATTCCATCAGTCAATTTGTCTCTTCTACAACACTTTCTTAATGATTATATCTTAATGTATATGGCATTAAAATAGGATGTGAAGTATTCATCACTTTTCTTTGCCCTCTTCAATAATGTCTTGGTTAGTGTTGACTTTAATCTTGTATTTGAATTTTTGAATTAGCTTACTAATTCTATGAAAAATACTTTTGGGGATAATTGATTAAAATTGGATTAAATCTATAAGTGAGTTTGCAAATAAATAAGTTTCTATAGTGTAGAGACTGCTTGTTTATGAATATGGTGTAACACTGTATTTAGGTTGACTTCAGTTTCTTTAAATAAAAATAACAATCTCTATGAATTATATTTATTTTTAAAGATATAATCTTAGCCAATTTATGTTATTATTGAAAATGGAATGCCATCTATAATAACATTTTCTATTTATTGCTGGTGTATATAATTACAATTAATTTTTACTTCACAAGTTTTTATCCAGCCACATTGCTAAACTCTAATTAATTAAAAACAACTTTAAAGTGTTTGGGTTCTTTTCTATCTTTTTATTGTATTATCTACTAGAAATTATAGAGGTTTTCCTTTAAAATTTTTATATTTTTCTGATTTCAGTTGATAAAAATTAACTTATAAAAGGATATAATTTTCATTCAATGTTTTATAAGTATTAACAAATGCAGGCATGTTTTCCATATACACAGATTTCAGTCTATGGCCAGCCATGCCACCCTGAACGTACCTGATCTCATCAGATTTCAGTTACTATAATTTAGTTTAATAATACCAGTCCCCCAGGAGCACCTGAGTGGTTCAGGCGGTTAAGTGTCTGCCTTCACCTCAGGCCATGATCTCTGGGTTCTAGGATAGAGACTCGTGTCAGGCTCCCTGCTCATCAGGGAGTCTGCTTATCCCTCTCCCCCTCTCTCTGCTAATCCCCCCGTTTTGCTCTGTCTCTCCTCTCAAATAAATAAATAACATCTTTAATAAAAATAGTAAGACCAGTTTCCCTACAACATGGTTCAAATTTCAGTGATGGTACTATACTGTCTGAGAAGTTGCATAAAGTACGGACATGACTGCTGTCTTTAGTCCACAAATCACTATTTTTAAATTTATTTTTATTTTATTATTTACTCAGTTAAAATTTAAATACAGTGACATGCAATATTACATTAGTTTCAGATGTACAATATAGTGATTCAATATCTTTGTGTGTTATGCTGTGCTTACCACAAGTATAGCTACCATTTGTCACCATACAATGCTATTACATTATCATTGACTAGATATCTTTTGCTGTGTCATTTATTCCTATGACTTAATTATTCCATACCTGGAAACTTATATCTCCCGCTCACCTTCATTCACTTTGCTAATCCCTTCTCTGCACCCACCAGCAACCATCAGAACAAAAATACATTGCTCTGTATTTAAAAGTCTGAGTCTGTTTTTTGTTTATTCATTTGTTTTGCTTTTCAGATTCCAAATATAAGTGAAATCAGATGGTATTTGTCTTTCTCAGTCTGATTTATTTCCCTGAGCATAATACCCTCTAGGCCTATCCATGTTGTTGCAAATGGTGAGATCTTATCCTTTTATATGGCTACATCATATTTGTGTGTGTATATGTGTGTGCATACCATATCTGCATAATCCATTCATCTATCAATAGATGCTTGGGTTGTTTCCATATCTTGGCTATTGTAGATAATGCTTCAGTACACATAGCAGTGCATATATCTTTTTGAATTAGTGTTTTTGTTATCTTGGAGTAAATACCTAGAAGTGGAATTATTGAATCATATGATATTTCTATTTTTTATTTTTGAGGAAACTCCATACTCTATTCCATAGAGACTATACCTATTTACATTTCTGCCAATAGTACAAAGGGTTCCCTTTTCTCCACATCCTCATCAACCCTTGTTATTTCATGCCTTTTTAATTTTAGCAATTCTGACAAATGTAGGGTGATATCCCATTGTGGTTTTGATTTGCATTTCCCTCATGATTAGTGATTTTGATCATCTTCTAAAGTGTCTGTTGTCCATCTGTATGTCTTCTTTGTAAAAATATTTATTCAGGCCCTCTGCCTTTTATTTAATTGATTTGCTTGCCTTTTTCGTGTTGAGTTGTATGTGTTCTTTATATACTGTGGATATTAATCCCTTATTGGACATATCATTTAAAAATATCTTCTCCCATTCACTATGTTGCCTTTTTGTTTTTTGATTATTTTCTTTGATGTGCAAATCTGTTTTTGATGTAGTCTCAATAGTTTAATTTTGCTATTGTTTCCTTTGCCTTAGGAGGCATACCTAGAAAAATGTTGCTACTGCCAATGTCAAAGAAATTACTACCTATATTTTCTTCCAGAATATTTATAATGTCAAGTCCACAGTTAGGTCTTTAATCCCTTTTTGGTTTATTTTTCTGTATGATGTATGATATTGGCTCAGTTTCATTCTTTGGCATGTAACTGTCCAGTTTGTATATTGTGCATACAGACTAATTGACTGTATAAGCATGGATTTATTTCTGAGCTTTCTGTTCTGTTCCATTGATCTATTTGTGTTTTTGTGCCAGTATCATACTGTTTTGATTACTACAGCATTATAGTATATCTCAATATCTGAAATTGTGATACCTCCAGCTTTGTTCTTCTTTCTCAAGATTGCTTTTGCTTTTTGGACTGTTTTGGGGTTCCATACAAATTTTAGTATTATTTGTTCTAGTTCTGTGAAAAATGTTATTGGTATTTTGACAAGGTATAAATCACTATTTAAATAACTAATAAGCATGATGGTTACTGACATTTCGTATCACTTCTTTAAAAGTCTGTCAGTGATTAGTTATTGCAGTTTATTGGATTCTTTTTTCTCAGTATAACCCATGTAACATTTTATGCAAATCAGTGGTTGATTAAAAGAGGGAATAAGCCAACCAAGATGGAAGTGATGCAAGAAATTAGAACTGATAATTCTGGAAGTGAAATTTGAATAAAAAGTAGAGTTATGTAAGAAAGAGCTGAGTGTAGGAATGTAGGCACTCTTTTTATTTAACAGACTCTAGGGATGAAGCCATATCTTAGTGGAGGCAAACTTACTGACATAAATAAAGTGTTTGTAATGAAAAGGATGAAAATGTCCCAGGGGAAGTGGTGCTGGCAAAACTTCTCATTAAAAAATCTCTCAGAGATATTTTATGATAGAAAGCACAAAGGAGGAACCCCTGGGTAGCTCAGTGGTTGAGCATCTGCCTTCAGTTCAGGGTGTGATCCTGGTGCTGAATTTTAAAATAAAAACCTAAAAAAAAATAATAAAAGCACAAAGGATAAAAAGCTAGAAGCGATTTCAAACTAAGTATAATTCTCACTGAGGCAGACAAGAAAGATGATCACTCTGTAAGTTTTTTTTTTTTTTTTAAGATTTTATTTATTCATTCATGAGAGACATAGAGAGAAAGGCAGGGACATAGGCAGAGGGAGAAGCAGACTCCTTGAGGGAGCCCAGTGTAGGACTTGATCCCCGGACCCAGGATCACACCCTGAGCTGAAGGCAGACACTCAACCACTGAGCCACCCAGGCATCCCAGATCACTCTGTAAGTTGCAGAAGAGGAAGACAAACACTGTTCAAACTACTCAATTTTTTTAATAAAGAAATAAACCACTTTAATTCTCAGTGTTCTTAGTGTTTTCAGTTACAGTTTGCTAGGTAGATACTAGTGTTATTTCTATTGTCCTAGACATTTAACATTGACAATGATTCGACAAAAAAATTTTAAAGTCACATAACAATAATACTTTTCCCATTGATTATGATCATTTTGCACAGTTTCAGGTTGAATGGTCCTACATTACCATACCAAGTAAGAACTGCCTGTTTACATCTCTGTAACTCTCCTCTCTCATTCAAACATTTTTCTTCTTCAGGAAGATCTATGTTCTATCCCGTCTAACCTTGCATATGTACTAGATGCAACCACCGTTCTGATTTCCTTCAGTGTTCTCATATATCATAAATAGGATCATGCAACATACACACTTTTGTATCTGGATTATTTTGCTCAAAACACGATGTTTTGAGATTCACTTATGTTTTAAAGTATATCATATGATTGTTACTTTTTGGTGTTTATATATTCTTTTATGCATATATCACAATTTGTTTCTATATTCACTTCATCATGAGTATTTTTCCCAGTTTTTGATTCATATAAATAAAGCTACTGAGAAAATTTTGTACAGGTATTTTTTTGGACATATGTTTCATTTATCTTGAGTAAATATATAGGAATGGAGTTAGTAGATGTTAGGATAAGTTTAACATTATTTTAAAAAGTGCCAAAGTGTTTTAAAAAGTGGTTGTATGATTTTAAACAGATAACCATCATTTTATGAAAAAAATCAAGCTATTCCATACATTCACTAGCATTTGGTATTCTCAGTTTTTTTAAATTAGCCATTCTAAGGGTAATATTGATATATATTTATATTTCCTTTTCTCTGAAGAATAAACAGTTGACCATATTTTTGATTGCTTATATGATATTTATATTTAACTTATTTTATAAGCAACAAATCCAAAATTTTGTCTTTGAAAAAATTAATAAAATAAACTAGTGCTTCTTGAATGTTTTGCTTCTTTACAAATTGAAAAAACTCTGTAATTATAAAAAATTCAGAGGTTAACTAAAAAGGCTACTCAAAGCCCAAAGACAAATGTTTTATTGTTGGTGGCTCTCCTAGTCTCCAAGGTAGGAAGGGACCCGTATCTTGTCACACGTCTCTAACCCCTTCATCGCACTCTGTTCTGCTCCAGCATTTACATGGGATGTACTTAAAATACAAAATTCTCTAGTGAAATAATGAAGAACAAAAGAGAAAATATAAATAAACAATATTAAGAATGAGTTGAAACATATGAAAAGGTAAGATTTACATACAAAGCAGAGATTAAAAGGAAGAACAAAATTCTATAGCATACTGGAAAAGTTAAAGGTAATTGTCATAATAAAGATATGTAATTAAATAAATCTTTGAATGGTCCTTTAATCCAGAAATGGAATCAGAAGAGAAATATAATTTCATAAGAAATCACAAGGCCCAATGGGATTATGGTCATTTCTCTCCAATTTTCAAGGTAAGATTTATTCTAGTCTTTTATATACATTTCAGGGAACAGGAGAGATAATACTCTCATTTTCTGAGGCCAACATAAAAATGATATAAAATCCAAACTTGAACAGAAAAAATGAAAAGGAAAGATCAATCCCAGCACTCACTAATGAAGCCCTATACCAAGCTTCTGGAAGCTCAAGAAGATCTGCCAATAATTTAAACCGGTTGCAAACAGAACAAAACAAAACAAAAAACCTGAACACTCTCCAATGGAATCTAACAAAATACAGAGTTTCTGAAACAGATCATCTATAATGTTCAGTGTACAATCAAAACTTTAGATATAAATGAATACAAGGAAAATATGACAGAGCCAAAAGAAAAAATGCTCATAACAACTATTGTAAACCACATATGAAAATCTGACTCCCAATTTAAACACTTATTAATCTCTAAGGATTTATTTATGTTATTAATTAATTTTTTCTAGTTTATTATTACTACCAAATTAGCTTGAGATTATGAATTCTAATTGTGATTAAACATGAGAGATCCTACTTAGATTTAATTAGTCAGAAGATAGCAAAGGCATGTAAATCTCATTTGTTTTCCTCCCAAAGCACTCAGAAGGAACCAGATATCCAAGAAAAACCTGAAAATAATCTTTGTTTCCAAAATTATTTCAGAAAATTTAGCTGACCTATGGAATTATAATTAATGTGCCATTTTCTTTGGTACACTTTATATGCATATTTGAATGAGTGATTTTGTATTAAATGTAGACTTTGTGGACAAATAAGAAGCTTTAGGCAAAGTTCCTTAAATTTACTCAAGCTAAAAAGATGAAAGAACTAAGGTTAAAAATGCTTACTTCATTGGTTTGCACTTTTTGGATTTATTGCTATCTTAATGTGATTTTTTTTAAGTTATAGAGAATTAGTGTATAGTACATTTTACATGCCTTAAAAAAGATTTGAGACCTATTAATAATTATGTTACATTTAGTACATCTTATTCTGAAGTTTGTGGAAAACCTTTTTTTTAAACCTTTTTTTCTCAAAATAAAACAATTATTCATATTTGTTTTATTTTTCATAATACATGAAGATATCAGAAAAAAATGGCTAGAAAGGAAAAGAAAATTATGATTACTATCTTACTAATAGGAGCCACTGCTTTCAACTTCATTAAGCTTTCCTTCATTAATAGGTAATTGGAGGACAATCTATCTTTTAGAAAAAGTCATAAATATAAGTAAAGTCATAAATATAAGTAAAGTGTGTGATAGTTTGGGGACACTCAACAAACATTTATTTATTTTAGCAACATAGAAATTTGGAATGTAAGTTTCCTCTTGAAAATAGTTTAAGTTGGTAATACCATTTATCCATAATTTGCTGCACAAAGTAGTATAATACAAAAATAAAGTTGACATAAATGTATCTCTTGCATATAAATTTAAGGATTACAGCATTTTCTAAGTGTATCTCAGTACCTCATCACATATAATCCTTTCATAAATATTTAGTTTCAAGTTAAAAAAAAAAAAAGCACAACCCTTCTCTCTCTCTTTTTTCCATTATAGTTGTCTGATAAAGAACTCACTGCATTAGCTAACACCACGTGTTCTTATGCAGACAGTATGAAGACTTAAGAAAAATGTGCTTTTTGTTTTGTTTGTTTGTTTTGGCTTTTGATCAAAAAACAGTTTTAAACTACAGCTCTTATTAGTGTCCTTGGAAGGTTTAATTTAGATCTGTTAATCTGACACCATATAAACAGCCTGTTTTCCTATAACGAAATCACCATATTTAGCAACCCAACAAATTAGCCCAGAATATTTATATTTTTATTTACTTCTATAACATACAGATGTAATAGCTTAAACAATCACTGAATACTTCAGCAAAAGTTTCCATAGATAGTAAGGCAATATATTTTACTTTATTTTTTAACTAAATGTGGTAAAGATTATATTTAGTTATAAGAAAAGGGTTTTTTTTAATTGTAGAGTGATTAAATTACTAGTGCTAATAACAGTATTACTAAATAGTACTACTTATAAATTAGTGACAGTCCCCCAAAACAACAGGAATAGAGAAATATAATGACCCGAACTCTATGCTGAACTTATTTTAATTTTTACAATTTGTAAAAGATTCATTCAGCCTTTTAAGGCTATCACTGAATGATTTCCATGTTCAAAGATTATGCTTGGAGTTGCAAACAATATACAAATGGTTTCTGAATAATGATTACATTTTAGAAAGTAAAATAAGTAAATAATATAACAATAATTGCCTTTCTTAATAACAAGAATCATTTTCACTTATTTAACACTGGCACACAATGTGAACACAATGGATATATGCAAAATTATAAAATTATATCATTGTTGAATATTAATATTGAATCAGAGTAGTGAAAAGGAAAATAGCAAGAGACTACCTTGTACAAATTTAAGCAAATAAATCTGAAAATCTATATGATATTTACCTCTTTTCCTTTTTAGATGAGATTTCTGACAAAAAAAAAAATTGATCTCAATTGAGCTAACAGCTTGAAAGACCAATTCCCATAAGAGTAACAAAAAGTTCATAAAGGACCATGACAAAAAGTGAAAACCCAAGATGCTTTTATAATACTCTATTAAACCTTCACAAAAGAGAAAAGTCCATTCTACTTTAAAGTGCTCCAGAACATATAACAATGAGGAAAACTTCCAATTTTTTGAAGCAAGTATATCATTGATTAATAAACCTGACATAGATTGCACTCTAAAAAATAAAGCAATCTCCTGTAAATTTCGATATAAAACCTCAAAATATTAGCAGACTAAATCTAACACTCTAAAGGCACATTTAGAAATAATGTAATGTGGCCAAATAGAACTTATTACAAGAATTCTGGAATGGTTTAATATTAGGAAATTAATTAATGTAACAAACGACAGAAATAGATCTAAAGAAAAAGAGAAGCATAACTATCAATATGGATCCTGAAAGGGTTATTTGACAAAATTTAATACTATTCATTTCTGTTAAAACTCTTAATGCAATTAAAAATAAAATAAGACATAATGGCTACTTCTTAATTGTGTTTTATGAAGTTTATTATTTTAATATGTGTATATATTATACTTTATATATTACATATTATGTACTGTATACCATATATAACAGCTACCAAAGCCAGTACTATGATTAATGTGTAGATAAAAGAGGCCTTCAGGCACTTTTTTTTAAACTAAGAATTGGAAGTCAGGTAAAATGCTATGTACTGAGCACAGCAGATAATGCATGAAAACAAATGGTAGTACAAGAATTGGCCACAGAAGTAAAATTATTTCCATTTGTAAGTGGCATAATAATATTGCTTGAGAAGTAGTAAGATTTTAAGATAAAACAAAAATTCAATAAAAAATGTTATTAAGTTAGCAGGAAATAACATTAATATTTAAACATAGTATTTTATATCAAAAAATAACCAGTTAATATATTTTTATAATAATAACAAAAATCTATTTAGAAATAAATTCAACAAAAATATTTAATATATGTATTATAAAAAATAAATAATTGTTAATAAATGAAAAGATATCACTATTTCTTAAGAACATCATAAATATGAATATTCCAGATTAGATATATAAACTTAATACAATCCCAATAAAGTACTATACACATTTTTCTGGAGCTAGAAAAATGGATTCTACAGTGTGTATAATTAAACATGAATGGAAAAAGAATAATGAATGAGGACTTCCTCTTCTAGATATTAAAACATGCTATAAAAATTCCATACCTAAGACTACCTAGACGTGAATAGAAAGTCCAGAAATAAACACAAATGTGTAAAGCAATAAAGTATGTGAAACAAATTTCAGGTAGTTCAGAGCACTTAGGAAATAAATGATGAACTGTTTCAAAATTACTGTTTGCTTGATTGGATAATGGTTTGGAAAATAACTAAAATTGGACTCATGCTTCCCATTATGCACCAGAATAAATTCCGAGTGGATTAGAGTTGTATAAAGTAAGCTTACACAAGTATTAGAAGTAACTATGAATGAATTTATTTATAACCTGCATATAGATAAAGTCTTTATAAGTATCATTCAAAATCTGAAAGCAAGAAAAGATTGGCCCCATTATACATTCAAATCTCAATCTCTCTGTTCCTTTTTCAATAATGAACATATAAATCTATCCTAAAGTAAATGAAAGAGATGAGGAGACAGAAAACATATGGCAAAATAATGGCTGGAATTTTTCCAAAATAGATGAAAACTACAAATCTATGGAATCAACAAATCCCAGAACCAACAAACATGAAGAAAATTCAATCAAAGCACATCATAATCGAATTGCTTAAACCTAGAGAAAAAAGAGAAAGTCGGTGTTTTTTTAAAAAAGTCATTGATTCCTTTTAGAAAGAGAGAGAGAGGAGAGCAGAGACAGAAGCAGACAGAGAGAGAGAGAGAGTAGCAGACTCTACCCAAGACACTCTCTGAGCAGGGATCCTGATATGGGGCTCAATTCCATGACCTGAGGTTATGACCTGAGCCAAGAGTCTGAGGTTTAACCAACTGAGTCACTCAGGCTCCCTAAGGAAGTCTTAAAAGGAGTGAAAATTCATGACACATTACACACATAGGAATAAAATTAAGGATGACAGTAGTTCCTCATTAGAAATAATACAGACCAGGAGACTGCTTTTAAATTATTTTAAGAAAAAATGAATCAACCTATAATTCTTTGCTGTGTGAAAATATCTTTTGAAAATGAAGACTTAAATAAAACTTTTCAGACATACAGAAGTTGAAAGAATTCACTTTTAGCAGATCCTGCGCTATAATAAATATTGAAGTTCAAACAGAGGGAAAACTGGATCTGGAGAGCATAGAAACATAATTATATGAGTAAGTATAAAGACTTATTTTTCTTATTTAAATACCTTTAAAATATAACTTCTTAATATAAAATTAATAGCAATGTGCTATGTGATTTATAACTTAAATGGAAATAAAATAAAATGCATAATAATAATAGTACAAAGTCCAGGAAGAGAGAAATGGAATATACTGTTTTAAATTTCCTATAGTATAATTGAAATGGTATCATCTGATTTGAAGATAGACAATAATAAGTTGAAGAAGTACATAAATAACTTGTGGGGAAAAAATTCAATATCAAAAGTCTTTGGGGAAATGCAAATTAAAACAATAAGATATCCATCTACATCCATTAGAATGGCTGAAATTTAAAAGAGTGACCAATTACCATATTATCTAGCCATTTTGCTTCTAGGTTTCTCCCCAAGGAAGAAGAAAACATTTGTTCTTATAAGACTTGTGCATTATAGCAGCTTTGTTTGTAAAGCCCAAATTAGGACAACCCAAATGTGCATCAACAGGTGAATAGGTAAACACGTTGTGATACAGTAACTCAATGAATCCCACTGAGCAATAAAATGGAATGAACTATTGATACATGCAATAACAGATGGATCTTAAAATGTACTGAGTAAAAATGCCAGGCAAAAATTGGTACCTATTATATAATTCCATTTATGAAAAATCCTGCAAAATGAAAACTGTTTTACTACTTTTTATTGCTATATAACAAGTTACCACAAATTTAGTAGCTTAAAACAGCTTATTATCTCACAGTTTCTGTCAGAAGTTCTAATGTGATTTAACTGGACTCTCTGCTTAGAGTCTCATAAGGTGGCAATCAAGTTATTGGTGGAGTCTGGGATCTAATCTTGGGGGGGGTTCTTCCAAGATCACATGATTAATGACCAAGTTAATTTCCTTGCAGCTATGAGATTAGGGTTCCTTCTTTTTGGCCACTCTCAGCTCTCATCCTTCGCACACACTCCCACAACCACGTTCTTAGTCATGTGGCCCTCCTACACACACCACAGGGCAGCTTCTTCAAAGCTAACAGAAGATTCTCTCACTTTAGTCTGCTAAGATAGACTCTTATATAACATAATGAAGGAAGTGTTTATCTCATTACCTTTTCCATACATTATTGACTAGAAGTATGCTCTGTCTACACTACGGGAGACAAAATTATAAAGGGCATCACTCATTGGCTGTCATCACATCTATAGTGAAAGAGAAAGCAAATCAGTGGTGGCCTTGTGGTGGGGTGGCAAATGGGGAAGATCAAAGGTAGGCATTAGTCGCAGGAGAGAATTTTTGGGAGGCAATAAACATACGTTCATCATGGTAATAATTTCATAGGTCAGTGTGCCAAATATGTCAAATTTATGCCATGTCAAACTTACTAAATTTAAACATGTTTATTGTACATCAATTATACCCAGTTATAGTGTTCACAAATAAATATATGCATTTTCTTGTTTTTACAAAGGAAAATAATAGATAAGCCAGAAACCATAAAAAAAACTACAGGATACATAGGAATGGGGTAGAGGGTATTAAGATGACCAGCAAGACTTCTTTTTGTATAACTTCACATATGTATTTTTCTTTTATACTAAATATTTTAGATATTAAAAATAAAATTACCTGAAAACAAATAAAAATGAATGACTTAAATATCTTTTCAACTTTGTGATTTGGATTATACTTAGTTTTATATTCTAAGAATGGAAAGCTACAAAAAATGTGAACTTAACTAAGTAGGTTAGTTTTTATTTGCACTATAGATATAATTTCAAAACACAGTATACTGTAGGATGAATCACTAAATTCTCCTCCTGAAACTAACATTACACTATATGTTAACTAATTCAAATTTAAATAAAAACTTGAAGCAAAAGATAAAACGTGGAGAAGCAAATTAGGACAACCCCCCACCATATTGATATTGATATTTAACCATTTTTAAGTATTCAATTCATTGATACTAAGAGCATTCACATTATCATGCAACCATCACCACCATTTTTCTCCAGAACTGTTTTTTCCTCCAAAACTGAAATCCCTTACTCATTAAATAATAACTACCCATTCTTCCCTTAACCTAGCACCTGACAATCACCATTATACTTGCTTTCTAGCATCTGAGAACTCTAGGTACCTCATGTAAATGGAATTACACAGTACCTGTCAGTTTGTGATGAGCTTATTTTATTTAGCATAATGACTTCAAATTCGTCCTCATGTCATGCATAACATGTGTCATAATTTACTTGTTAAGGCTGAATAATACTCCAGAGTGTGTGTGTGTGTGTGTGTGTATCACATTTTGTTTTTCCATTCGTTGATGGACACCTGAATTGCTTTCACATTTTGGCTATTATGAATAATGTTGTTATGAATGCGGGTGTATCTCTGTTTGAGTCTCGGCTTTCAGTTATTTTGGGTATTTCCTAGAAGTGGAATTGCTGCATCACATAGTATTTCTCTTTTTAACTTTTTGAGGCTGTACCATACTGTTCTGTAGTGGCTGCACCATTTTACATTTCCACCAACATTGCACAAGAGTTCCAATTTCTTAATATCCTCATCAACACTTGCTATTTTTAATTTTTTTGTACTAGCCACCCTAATGGGTGTGAGGTGGTATCTCATTATGGTTTTTATTGGACTGTCTGTAATGATTAGGTGTGTTTAGCAAGGTTTCCTGTGCTTATTGGTCATTTGCCTATCTATGAAGAAATCCTTCTTGAAAGAAGAAATGACGATTTAAGTCCTTTGTCCATTTTTTTAAATAGCGTCGTTTGCTTTTTGGTTAAGTTCTTTATATGTTACATATATATGTGTATGTGTGTATGTGTAATATATAGAGACATATAAAATATGTAAAGTTCTTTATTAATATGTATGTATTATATATATGTACATATATATATGACATATGTATGCAAACTTGAATCAACAGCTGAAAACACACAGACCAATTAAAAAATAAGTGCCAAGGGGATCCCTGGGTGGCGCAGCGGTTTGGCGCCTGCCTTTGGCTCAGGGCGCGATCCTGGAGACCCGGGATCGAATCCCACGTCAGGCTCCTGGTGCATGGAGACTGCTTCTCTCCTCTGCCTGTGTCTCTGCCTCTCTCTCTCTCTCTCTGAGTGTGACTATCATAAATAAATAAATTAAAAAAAAATAAGTGCCAAGGATTCTGAAAAGGCCTTTCTCAAAGAAAATAAGTATGTATGTTATATGTATTATATATATGATATATACAATTATATATCACATATGTATCTTTTTTATACATGTGTAGTTCTTTGTATATTCTGGATATTTTTTTTTCTGGTATATGAAAATTTATTGTCCTGTTTTTACCACCAAAACTTATGATCTTGGTCTTTCCTTCTTGCCTTTGTACAAGGCCAGGAGAGAGACATTGGCTACTTTGACAACTTTAAAGCGAACTCCAGGAATGTCACCGACAGCTTGACCTTTGCGACCAAATCCAGCCACCAGAACCTCATCATTTTCCTCAATAAAGTTCAAACAACCATCATTGGGTACAAAGGCTGTGATCATTTTGCCGTTCTTGATCAGCTGGACCCGGACGCACTTCCTGATGGCAGAATTTGGCTGTTTGGCTTTCTGGATATTAATGTCTTTTGAGATATATCACTTATAAATATTTCCCCCTGAATTATATTTTCCCTGTGTTGATAGTGTTCTTTTATCACAGTTTTCAATTTTGATGTAAAATTTATCCTTGTTTTTGTTGCTTTTGATGTCATAATCAAAATATCATTGCCAAATCTGATGTCATGAAGCTTTTCCTATACGTTCTCTTCTAAGTATTTTATTGTGACATTGGATTTTTATTGTCCGTATCATTATAAACTTGGAGTGTGTGTGTGTGTGTGTGTGCGTGCGTATGTTTCTTTCCCCTGACTAAACATAAAAGAAATGACAACTTTGAACCGTGTATAGACTTAATACTAGAATTTATTTTCCAAAAAAATATTCTCTATTAAAAGGATACTGAGACTTAGCTAAATGGTTAATTATAGGTTTGGGGAAAGAAAGTAAATGGTGAGGGATGCCCGGGTGGCTCAGCGGTTGCGTGTCTGCCTTCAGCTCAGGGTGTGATCCCAGTGTTCTGGGATTGAGTCCTGTAGTGGGCTCCCCACCGGGAGCCTGCTTCTCCCTCTGCCTGTGTCTCTGCCTCTCTCTGTGTGTCTCTCACAAATCAATCAACCAATCAATCAATCAATCTTTAAAAAACAAAAAAGGAAATTAAATGGTGAGCTGCAGTCATCTTGTTCCAGAAACAAGGGATTTCTAAGACTGATGGGCCTATAGCAAAAGGACAAAGTGGGTCACCACTGACCAAATTTGTGATATTTGAACATGAAAAATGTTAATGTTTATTTATTATAAGACATTAAATAAAAAAAAAAAAGACATTAAATAAAAATGTATGCGTGTATAAAGATAGGGTATGCAAAAAATGTAGGGAAGTTTCTTATATAAAAAATACTAGTTAGTAAGTTAGTAGAAGGAAATTTATAATTTTGCAAACCCTCAATACAGTAATTGATTCATGAAATGTTTATCAGTATTTACTTAACATCTTTGTGTGAGGAATGAAATAGTCACAGAATATGTCAACCATGAATTACAAAAGAAAAGTTAACTTTACAATAGAGATAGGCCATTGTTACCCCCTTAACAAATTGATCAAATTTAGCATCACTAACAGTGATTCAACCAGTATTTGAATCACAGTAGTCATACAAACTATGATACTCACTTCCTCATGTGATACAATAAGAAATCTATGTCATCTCTTCAATTGTATACTCTCCACTAATGTTGACATGAGGAAAAAAATTAGACAATGCAGAATATAAGATATTCTAAAAGACAACTGTCACAAATTGAATATCCCAAGGATAAAAATGAAAAAAAACAAGAGTCTTCAAATTAAGAGAAATTAAATGTCCATAACAACTAGATGCAATGAGTGAAGTTTCATGGATCCTAGATCTAAGACCTATAAAAGACATTTTGGGGGAGAAATAAATGGGGAAATGTAAATATAGTAGATGATATTATTGGATGAATGTTACTTTTCTTAGGTGTTTTGATGACAATATGTTAGGAAACAGAATGTCCTAAATGTTAGTTTTATGAGTTGCACATGAAGAGAGGTGTCATAATTTATGCAACTTCTAGATGGTTTACCAGGTAAAAGAAAAAAAAAAGATATGTAGGTTAGATAAAATGTTATGAGTAAAAACATGTTCATTGTGCTATTCTTCCAATACCTGATGTCTTAAAATTAATCCAAAGTTTTAGGAAAACAAAGAGTACAGATTAATGCTAGTTAGCCAGACCTGTTACTCCCATGTCTGTGAGATTTTGGGAAAGTTACTTAACCTTTTTGGGTTGCTGGGCATCTCTAAAATAGAGATGATAATTAAACTTACCCAAGGGATTTTGGCAGACGTATAAATGACAATATATAAAAAACACATAGAACACTGCCTATCACATAAATCCTCAATAAATGTCTGTTTATATTATTAGACTTACTTGTAATATTATTGCTAGATTGGGGTTTTATTGGTTGAGGATTTATGGGTATTGAGGCTTGAAAATTAGTGTTCTGAAATCAACCTTTAATGCTATAAATACAGGATAGGATGACTACCGATATCACAGCTACAGAAGAAAATATAACAGCACAGAATTGATTTTACATATAAGTTGTCTCATAAAGGGTTACCAATGAAAGGTTAAATCATTTGCAACTAGCTAGCTAAATATTCCTCATAATCTTATGATGAAATTTAATAATACAAGTGGTGAAACTATTGCCATTGCCTTACCAAAATTTGTCAAGTATAGATAGCACTGTCAGCAACCTAAGAAACTACTTGCAGAAATGACCCTACTAGAGGCCTTGGAGCCAAAGGGTAATTAAAGTTGGGCTCTGAGCCACATGTGAAGTCTGTTTTATTCTTTTAATTAGTGACTGCATTACTACCTCATCCTGCTGTGGCATGGGACCCCATCAGAATTAGCACCACTATAAACCACATTAAGACAAGTTTCCATCAGCAACACAGCTAACACATAGTTAGTTTAACTTTATGAGGCAATAAATACACACTATAATATTTGTTGAGTATCAACATCGACATTTTCACTATATAGCAAGGAAGCTGTTCTCACAAAATAGATATTTAGCATGGTTGGAAGAGCTTCAGTTCCAAAGATGTTGATAACTGAGGAAGCCTCATGCTGTACACTACCCATTTTCTGTTGCAGATTCTGGGTAATTTAAATTTATGTTGCATAAAATTTGTCTATGCAAAATAAGCTTTTTTGTTATTGAAGAGTAAAAGGGAATTCTCTAAACATTCATTTTTAGTGGTTCCATTTTATTCAAAACCATTCACTTTAGCACATAGAAGGGCTTTCACATTATATCTACGTATATAATTGGGGGTTATATTTATCAGAAGACATTTTTTGTTGTTTATTATTTGTTGTTCGATTGGTTAATTTTTGTTCCTTTTAAGCATATTTTACCTAACCAATTTCTGCAGATCTCTTTATCAGTATGGTTTGCTTAAACTCTTAGTATTATTTTTGAATTTCAAGCTTAACTAACATTTAAGATTTGATGCTTTATTTGAAATTAAGACTTATAATGGTATTCCACAGAAGAAAAATTATAATACAGTAGATTCTGTACAATCAATTCATGCTTGTTTTAAAAATGTGAATTTGTTTAAATGGGATTGATATATTAGGAGACAATTTGAGCATTCCTGAATTTTCACTTGTTTATGTGCCATTTCATATAGAAGAAACACTGGAGGAATGCAGAAACCTTAAACCAGATGAGCCAAACTGCATTGGAGTGCACAGAATGCAGACCCATACACCTCAAACATCTACCAGATATTTCAGTTTATACCAGAACAGTGTGTATGGATTTTTGTTAGAGATGGAAAAGAATCGAGCATGTATAAGTGCTTATTCGAAGTACTCAATTAAAATTAGAAAGAAGCTGGAGAATGAGAAGAAATATGAAATAAGAAGGGAGTAGAGATTCAGAAAGATGACAGGGTATGGATTCAGATCACACAGGAGGAATTAACCTTTCGTTGGAGAAAGGAATTCTGTTCATTGTAATAGGAAAGGTGGATGGGTAAGATTTAGGATGACTTAGTAACTTGGTGAGGAAATGTGGTGATATAGCTTGTTTTTACATCTTTGACTGTCATTGTGGAAAAGAAGTCAAACTTGTCTGTAGAGAATCAGTGACAAAGGGAAGAGCCAGAAGTTTGAAGAGAGTGGAATAGGCCTGAAACATAAAACATGATGATTAGGAGCGCCTCAATGGCTCAATTGGTTAAGCGTCTGCCTTCTGCTCAGGTCATAATCCCAGGGTCTTGGGATTGAACCCTGCATTGGGCTCTGCCCACAGCAGGGAGTCTGCTTCTCCCTCTCCCTCTGCCCCTCCCACCCTGCTCTTGCTCGTGCGCTCTCTCTCTTTCTCTCTCTCTCAAATAAATAAATAAATAAATAAATAAATAAATGAAATGATTAAAGGGAGTGTATCTATGTGTGTGTATATAATTAAATATGTAATTATTATATATTATAAAGTATATTAAAATGATACATATGTACACATAATTTAAAATGATAATATAATTTATCACATCATTAAATTATCTTCTAACATTATATTTAAGGGCTGCATAAAATGCATTTAACTGAAATGTTATTAGTGATTTAAGTTGCCTTCCACATTTCTCTGTTAGAGGCAGTTAAATAAACATCCTTGTATCTTTATTTTTCTGCTAATTTACAATGAACTAATTGCAATTCACAAATTTACAATGAACAAATTCCTAAAAGTGGAAATGCTGGGTCAAATATAATGTTAAAATTTGTATTTTTTTTTTAGATTTATTTATCTATTTATTAGAGACACGGAGAACGAGAGAGAGAGAAGCAGAGATGCAGGCAGAGGGAGATGCAGGCTCCATACAATGCAGAACTCGATCCTGGGTCTCCAGGATCACACCCTGGGCTGAAGGCGGTGCTAAACCGCTAAGCCACTGGGGCTGCCCCAAAATTTATATTTCTAACAAAGCAATATAAGTGCATATTTAAAAAGTATTCTAAAAATATTTTAAGATAGTATTTTAGTGTTTATAATGAAAAACAGTAATTCATTGCCCCTCACCTTCACTGCCTGAATTCACACTTCCTAAACAGAAGAGCTTTCATTCTTTTATTATTTTCTTCTCCATTTCTCCATTATTTTATTGATCATATTGACATTTCAATTTGGACATTACTTGTCATTTCTTAAAATGGAAAATAAATATCTGGCTCTCTCTACTGTGAGTCCACACACATCCTCTCATATATACATGACCTTCTAAATCAATATTCAATGTTCATATTATTAATATTGCTTTTAGTAACACATCCTATGTACTGTGATTATCCTTTTTTATTTTTATTCAACGTTTTTTCCCCCGTTGGAGTTAACAACTTTAGTCCCAAGTTTCTCATAAAACTTTTAAGTTTTTCAATATGGTCAAATATGTCAACATTTCAGTCTGTTTAGCTCTTCCTCTGTTGTCGTCTTTTTTTTTTTTTTGTCTTCTTGATGGTTTTCCTTTGGCACCTTCTGACTGTTTTATTCTACATTGGTTGAACTCTTCCTCTGTTTCACAACTGATGTAGTGGGACTTCAGCATTCAGTAGATTTCCTTTATCTCTTCCTCTAGTTTGGAAAAAAGGTTCTCTAGTTGCTTCCAGAGAAAGAGGGCATGAGAAGAAAATATTCTGAGATCTTGACTATCTGAAAATTCTACCCATAGACTTGATTCGGTTCTTCCCTTTAATTTTTAAAGTTTTGCTTAATTAATATACATCTATACATCTATATCTGTATCTGTTTATATGCATACATCTATATCTTTTTATCTGTATATGCATTTTCTATCTCTATACCTTTCACTTTCTGTGAGATTTTTCAACTTTATCTTTCAAATCTTTGAGTATAATTTTTATTTTATCTTGAATTTTCCTTTTCCTATTCTGAATGCTTTTCTCTTGTCTTTTATTTTCTTTTTTATGGTCTCTCAGTTTCTTTCAAGTTTCTTTTATTCTTTGGTGGTGGTGTTTTGCTTCTTTTGGTTATTACCTTTAAAATTAAGCTAGACTAAAAAATCTACTACCAAAATGACTGGGGTGCATTGACTGAAAATGTCTTGACATGGAGAGCCTTGTTCAATTGATGCAAATTTGGAAGCAGAGTCTGATTCCTAATAGTCAGTTATTGAATAGATTCTACTAAACTGTGTCATCTTGCTTTGTGTTTTTGTTGTCTCCTGTATTTGTTCTTCTGCTTTTATTTTACATTTTATTTTTTACTAATTGAGTAATTTTTAACATTTAATCTATCAGCTTATTAACCAATACCTATTTGCATTACTTTTACAGTCGTCTAGGGATTAAAATATACTTCTTCAGTTTCCCATAGTTCTATTTTCGACTTAATTTGTACCACTCCATGTAAAATTTCAGAGTACTGTAACTAGTTTTATATAGCCCTTAAACCTCTTTTAGTCTAACTTATTATAACTATAAGCCTCACAATATAAAGTTAATCATTTTTCTTAAATTCGTAGTTTTTTTAAGGAAATTAATTACTTTTTTATACTTCTACATACATTTGTTCTTTCCAGTGAGTCGTACCCATTCCTTCCTAAGAATCTGAGTTTCACCTGGTATTATTTCCTTTCAACCTGAATGAATTTCTGTTAACATTTCTTATGATATAGCTCTGCTGACAACAGATTGTATTAGGCTTTATTTTTATATATCTTATATGTCTGTTTCATTTATGAAAAATATCTTCACTGAAAAATAATTCAGCATTGACAGGGTTTTTTAATGTTTATATTATTTGTTTATCTATTTATTTTTAAATTTATCATTTTCAAGTCATTGTTCCATAGCAGTCTGGAGTTCTTCATATAATTTTTTTCACTTGATGTAGCATCATTTTTTTTCTGGCTGCTTTTAAGCTTTTTACTTTGTTTTTTAGGTGTTTCACTATGATGTACCTTGGTATGGTTTTCTTTCTATTTATGTCCCTTTTTTTATATGGAAGTTAAAACATTAGATACTTTCCCACAAGCTACCAAGGCTTTCTTCATTTATTCTGTATTTCTTCTTTTTTTGATATTTCAAAATTTCTATTACTTTCTTATCAATATACTTATATCTTCCATAAGTCATTTTTAGTGTTTTAATAAACCTATCTAGTATTTTTAATATATACATGTTTATTCATCCTAGAATTCTAACTTGGTCCTTTTTTGGTAGTATCTAGTATTTTTAATACATACATGTTTATTCATCCTGGAATTCAAACTTGGTCCTTTTTTGGTAGTTTTTAATTCTCTTCTGAAATTGCGTATCTGTTCATTTGTTAGGAGTATGTTTCCTTTTGTTTTCTGTGCATGCTTAAAACCTCTCTCTAACAATTTAAACATTTCATCTCAATCATCTGAGTAAATTGCTCTTTTCTTCTCAATTTAGGTTATGTTTTTCTCTTTTCTTTAATTGTATATTTTTAGATTGTATCCTGAACATTGCAAATTATAAATATAGAAATTCTATATTTTCTTATGTTACTCCAAATATTGTGATTTTAAGATTTTATGTGGTTGGTGGCTAAGTTAAACTCCAAACTCTGTCTCCCTTTTGGTAGGCACCAGTTGAAACTCCTTATAATTCTTAGGTACTTTGAGTTTACCCCATTAATATATAATTCAGGGATTTGCTATATATTTATTTAGAACTTATAAGCAATGTATATGAGGTTATTTCTTTATGGTTTTCCCTTTTATGGATGTCCCAATTCCCAGTTTCTGTGCTGCTCTGAAAATATATCTTCAAGTTGACAGTGTTCTCCCTGAGTTTTGGCTGCCACCTGTACTGACTGGGGAGTATCCCCTCCACAAAGCCATAAAACTGGAAGACTCATCTTCTTCTATTTCTACCAATTGTCTGATTTTGTTCATGTTCCAGTACTTTCACCCATATGATTTTTCTGAATTTAGTCCAGAGTTGTAATTATTAGCTACAGGAGGGTAGATGTGATACACACTACTGCACTATTATCAGGAGTAAAACTTTCACATTTATGTGTATGATGCCTTATCTATCCAGTAATTCAATTTCCAAACTTAAGAATTGTGTTTTAATTCTTTCTTTCCGTCATGATCACCATCTCATATAATCTATAAAAAATTTTGTCATCTCTGTCTCTAAAATATGTGTCAAATTTGATTACATCATTTTCCTATTATCTCCTTAGTTCAAACTACCATTATCTCTTGTTTTGACTAACACAATAGCTTCTTAACTGTTTTCATTGTTTCCACTATTTCTCTACTACAGTGGAGAAAGATTGATCTTTTAAAATGAGAAATCCTATCTTTCTGCTTAAATTTTTCACTGATTTGTCATTGTCATTCAAATAAACCCAATCTCCATCATACCTTTCAGGTCTTTATAGAATCAGAACCTGCCCAAGTCCTTGATTTAAAAATCTAACTTTCTCCCCGTCTTTCATTATATGCTATTAGCATGTTTTTGTTCCTCACATGTAGCAACTTATGCCTGCCCAGGACCTTTTTTTTTTTCTATTCTGCTTCAAACATTCTTCCACCAGATACTTACCTAACTCTCATTATTCCACAAATTTTACTCAAAGAAGACCTAGGCACCACAAAGTAGCTACCGCAACCCAGAATTTCCTATCCCATTTTCCTGTTTTATTTCCTTTGTGGCAGGAATAATTTTCTGGCATTATATATTTACTTGCTGTTTTTTTAATATATGCATATATTTACATGTTAACATACTTATTATATTTTCCATAATTGTAAAACTAGCACATAGAACACTGTTTTGACACATAGTAAGTGCTTAATAAAGATCTGTTTAGTAAATTAATGACTGGCAAACTGGTATAATAATCACAATTCTTATAATTTTGGTTAAAATTACTAATTTTTTATATTTTAAATTCTTAAAAAATTATATGTTGGTCTAGAGATGTAACTATAAACAAGGCATTTTTCCTTTATCATTTATTTTGTTATGTCTTCATGAGGAAGACTGTTAATACAGATTCTACTAGATTGATAGAAGAGTTTGTAGTAAACTGATCATCTCTAGGCTTCAACTCATAACATGTATCTAGTAGTTTTCCTTCATTTGTTTTACAATTTTTTAAATTAATGAACAAAATTTAATATTCTAAATATACACTTATTAATTAGAATGACAATAGCCTATTAACATATGTTTCCATTTGGTAGTTTGAGATGTCCCTAAAAATTGATGTGTCAGTTTGAGGTCAACTTGGTTGTTGACTCCAAGTCTACTTGGTTGAAAACAACTGCCAAATCAACAAAAAGCAGAAAAAATGATATCATAGCAATAAAGTCAAGGTCTTCAACAATTAACTCAAGGTCTAAATACTTTCTCACAATTAAGCAGAAATATTTTGTATAAATTGCAATTATGTTGGCATTTCTTTTTGAGAAAATCATGAGGAATAAATTCGTAGGATAAATAAGTTTAAAAAACATCCAAAGACATATCAATTCTTTTTCCAAATGGAAAAATACATATAATATAATTGACTTACCTAGATTTTAGTCTTCTTTTTCTAAAAAAAAAAAAAAAAAAAAAGTTTTATTTATTTATTTGAGACACAGAGAGAGAGAGAGGCAGAGAAACAGGCAGAGGGAAAAGCAGGCTCCATCTAAGGAGTACCATGTGGGACTCAATACCGGGACTCCAGGATCACGCCCTGGGCCAAAAGCAGTGCTAAACCGCTGAGCCACCCAGGGATCTCCTCCCTTTTTTAAAGATTTTATTTATTTATTCATGAAAGACACACAGAAAGAGGCAGAGACATAGGCAGAGGGAGAAGCAGGCTCTCCGTGGGAAGCCTTATGCAGGACTCAATTCCAGAACCCAGGGATCACGATCTGAACCAAAGGCAGACGCTCAACCACTGAGCCAGCCATCCAAGTGCCCTAGATTCTAGTCTTCTAAAGCAAATTCTCTACATTTAACGAATTGATTATTCTATTTGTTCTTCATAGGGCTAATGTATTCCCACGGTTGGGAACATTAAAATCCACTGCAAGTACTTTATAACATTACATTCTTCTCTGAAAAAACTTTCCTATTTTTGAATGTACTATATTTTGAATGTACCTTGGTGATATGATAGAAATACACACATATACACCGTGAACACACATATTTTTGCAAGACAAAAAAAAACAGATACATTTGTTTTGCTGCCTTATTGGGAGTATTTCCTTCATACCATTTTTGTTATGAGTGGTAGAAAAAGTTACTTTGCCTGCTTTTTAAAATTTTCAAGTGTTGGTTTTATACTTTTAGAGAGAAACTCAGTTAAATGGCAGTTTGACAGCTTTTCTCCTGGTGTTAAAATGAAATTGATCAAATGTACATTAGAGCTTTTAGACTCTGGAACATTCAGTAACCACCAGAGAATTCTGCTTGAATAGTATATGATTTATCAAAACTACTACATGTACAGCCAGATTGCTCATACTAAAGCTCCAATTTATCTGGATCACATATTTCTTCTTTTTTTATTTTTATTTTTCTAAAATGGCTTACAACACCACTGAAGTATGAGGTTCTCGTCTCGTGAGAATTTGATGGTTGCACTCTGCAGTGTGCATAGGCCAAAAGGACCAAAGGCAGAATCTTCAAACTCAGAAATCAGGTAATTCAATTCCTCATAATGGTACTTCATCTCTCTAATAATTTCTCTTAGACTTTGCTAGACATCTACAGTCACTACGCAGAGGGAAGTAAAGAAAAACTACCCACTTATATCTGGTGATTTGCATTTGGCATTATTGCTAGAGGATTACATAAACTTACTTTATAATTTAAAAATAACTTACTTCATTCATATAAACCCTGTACTTGTAGCGTAATTATACCATACACATTTCAGTAATAAAAAGAGAAAGTGAGAACTAGATTAGATAGGAGCAACATTTTATCATTAGCTACTCTTAAAATTGCTTTGTAATACTGTAATTTCTGTGAACTTTTTATGAATAAAGTATTGAAGTAAAATGATAACAGTGTGTGGAATTTTACAGGATATGTTTATAACTTACATTTCTAATAAACACAGTCTTTGAAAGAGGAATAGAAGGCCTATTACTTGTGAAAATCTCTTCCATTTATACTGTCATCTTAGTGTTTTCCCTTCCCATTATGCTGACAGAATTACCACATTAACACAATAGCCTGCATTATGATGACAAAATTATGGCATTATATCAGTAGACCATAAAGAAATGGTTCTATTAATAAAAATATTTCTTTACAAATTGGATTTCTTTATTACTTTCTGTAGAAAGGATCTATTACATGAAAATACAGCAAAGTACTTCTAAATCCAATGCTGTTCTTTAGTGGTGTTTAACTGAGTGATTATTTCCATCACAAGAGTAATGATAATGTCCTTTCATTATTTATAACCTTATAACGTCACTTATTTGTACACAGCTTTAAAGATGATACATCAATTGTCATACCATCCAAAGGCACATGTTGTTCTGTTTTTTCCTCACCACTATCTCCCCCACTTCCCTCAAAAAGAGAAATTTTAGGAACACCAGAATACAACAATTTCAGATCCTATTGCATTATGGTCCTCAGAAAACAAATTGAAAGCATATGGTTTTTAAGAATGATCCAGAGGCAGATAGTTTGAGCATTTCAATATGCAAGTAAATATAAAATCACTCTTCTTTTTAAAAATATTATCCACATACATGTAAACTGTGGGCAGTCAGGTCACAGCAATGTTTAAAGATCTGGATACCACACTAAAGTGAAGACAAGTTAACTTTTCTTTCCTGAGTTAATGGCTACTCCTCTCATTTATTTATCTATATCTGCAGCTACACTGAAAATCCTATGTGCAGATATTTTGGGTTGACAGAGTGTCAGAAAAAAAAGAATTTAAAAACATTTTGTAATTCCATTAGGTGCTTATATTGGAAATTTCACTCCTGCTTCAGCTCAGTTGGCATGTAACCCATGTGCTGGTAGATTTTACATTTGCAAATATGATTCATTTACAGTTAAGTTCTCTTCCATGGTGTGAGGTATGGGTCTAGGTTATTATTGTAGTTTACATATGGATATCCAATATTCCCATTGCATTTATTAAAAAGACAGTTCTTTCTCAAATGAATTACTTCTGCATGCAACAAATTCAGTTGTCCACATATGCATGAATCTCATTCTGGAATTCTCTAACCTGTTTTATTGATCTGTTTATCTTTACACTGGTACTGCATTTCCTTTAAAATAAGTAGCATTAATAAAAGTCTTGAAATCAGCCAATGTGAGTCCCCCAATTTTATTCTTTTTTTTCGAGATTATTTTGGCTATTTTGCTTAACTAGCCTTTGATTTTCCAGATGAATTTTAGAATTAGCTTAGCATTTTCTATAAAAAGCTTGCTGAGATTTTTAGGGGGAGAAGGTATCTCTGGGGTGCCACCACATATTAAACATTTTTAGCAAGAATACTATTTTGTATGTGACACTGTGATCAATAGGAACCATGTAAAGTTGGATTGTCTGATGCCTAGTGATTCAAAAGAGTTCTCACAGTTCAGCTCTGATCTTCTTTGTTTCTCCAGTGAAAAATTATATTTTCCTCTTTTTTTTTTTAAGATTTTATTTACTTATGCATGAGAGACACACACAGAGAGAGAGGTAGAAACACAGGCAGACTGAGAAGCAGGCTTCATGGAGGGAGCCTGATGCAAGACTCAATCCCAGGACTCCAGGATCACGCCCTGGGCCGAAGGCAGGCGTTAAACTGCTGAGTCACTCGAGGATCCCCTATTTTCTTCTTTTAAATATTAAGTGATATGTGAGATAAGACTTCAGCACTATGGAAAAATATAGTTTCTCATTAATATAGTTTCCTTTATTAGTTTAACCTTTAAGGTTAAATTCAAAAAGAGGGATAAAATTAACAGGCAAGTCTCAATTTGCTTTTTATTTATTCTCAGACTTCATATTTCCTTGCCTAGGACTGGAATTCCCATATTAAAAACTGAAAAAAATAAGAGATTTGAAGTCCTATATATGTGTATTGCACCCTGGCTCCATCACTGACTAAGAGTGTAATCTTGAGCAAGTTACTTGACATTCTAAGCTTCAGTTTCTTTATCACTAAAATTAGGACAATATCACCTACTTTCTTTTGCTGTTCAGAAGACTAATTAATCATTTGAAATTAATAAAATATCAGTCACTTATTGAAAACCAATATAAAAATTTATTTCTTCTTTAATCATTGCAAAAATCCTGTGGAGGCAGGATTTATTAAGTCTGTTTTGCAAAACTGAAGCTCAGATATTAAATAGCTTGCTAAAGATAACACAGTTGCTAAGGGGCAGTGTTGGAGTTCAAGTCCAGGTGGATATAATGCCGCAGAGAATGTTAGTTCCACTTTTTAATGCTATTTATAATGACCACTTTTGAGAGTGAGCTTCCTTCACAGTGTCTTGAGTTTGGGCCTAAATAAATGATCATACAATGTATTGCCATAGTTGTTTATGAAGCATGAGGAGTATGGAGAGGAAAGGTCATTGTACCTGGATGGTGGAACTCTGGCTCTTTGTTTGTCATTGATTAACATTTTATTTATTATAAAATCACTTGAACCCTCCAGATCTCTTTCTATCAAAAGAGAAGTAACATTATTTTATCCCTTCTACCTCAGGGACCTGTGAGTCCTAAGTTGGTAATATATTCTACTGTGCTTTGTATTCTGCAAATTTATGAAGCCTAAGAGCATGTGATTTTAATTCATGTACCTATTTTAACTCCTCTGTTATTACAAAAATCAGATGATACCTGTAATAATAGGGCACCGCAGCCAGACTCATGCGTTATATTCCGTATGACACTAGCAGTAATAGCTTCTCCAAATATCATACAATCTTGAAATCACGATTTATCAGTTAATGGGAAATTGAGGTTATGTTATTTCTTCAATACAAATCATCCTGACTCCTTTACATTTCCATGTGGCTTCAAAATATGTGACATATATTTGTTCAGTTGGCCATCTTTGTTCTGGATATTTCCTTTTAGGCACATTTTCATGAAGAGATTTTCTTTATTTGTAACTCTTCGAGCATTCTTTATGAAGTTCTCACAAGTGCTAGATGGTACAAAGTAGGTAGAAAATAACTAGACATTTAAGATATAAATAACCACTCATAATTTAGCCTATTGAGTAAAGAGCCACATCCTTTTACACAAAAGTGATATCTGCTTGACTGTTCTTCCTAAGTAGTAAAGAAGAAAGAATAAAGAGAGGAAAGACGAAAGAGGGGCTCCTGGTGTGCCTAAACTATTGAATTTATGCCTCATAAGAGAGTTCATATTATTTTAGAATGCACTTAATGTTTTACAATATTTAAATGATAAAATGTTACCATAAATCTTATTACCTACCCAAATCTCCTTTTAAAAAATAATTGTAACCTCCATTTGTTTTGTTTTCTCCATTTGTAATTTACCCTTGTGAGTTTTCTAAAAGAATTTGTCATTCAGTTCTTACTCACAGTACGGAATAAATGCCAGTTAACCTAGTCATAGGCACTAAATGAAACTGCTTTAATTTTGGTTTATTGGTAATTCAAGATGGAGGTATTTAGATTTGAAAATGTAGTGCGGGGCAGCCCCGGTGGTACAGCAGTTTAAGGCCACCTGCAGCCCAGGGTGTGATCCTGGAGACCTGGGATGAAGTCCCACGTTAGGCTCCCTGCATGGAGCATGCTTCTCCCTCTGCCTGTGTCTATGCCTCTCTCTCTGACTCTCTGTCTCTGTCTCTCAGTCTCTCTCTCTCTCTCTCTTTCTGTCTCTCATGGATAAATAAATAAATAAATCTTAAAAAAAAAAAGAAAGAAAGAAAATGAGGTGCCTTCATGAGTAGATCAACCATGAGGGAGAATGGAAATTTGAAAACCAAAGAATATGTAAATTTCTCAAATGTACAGGTAACAGGAAAGGCGAGTATCAAAATAAAAAAGTAAAATATAATTTTCTAACTCAAAATGTTTGAGAAAATCACTGAAAGTGAAAGGTAGCTTTAGGAGAGAAAAGGAGGGCACCTGGTTGGCTCAGTGGTTGAGCATCTGCCTGTGGCTCAGGTCGTGATTCCGGAGTTCTGGGATTGAATCCTGCATCAGGCTCTCCATGGGGAGCCTGCTGCTCTGCCTCTCTCTGTGTGTCTCTCTCTCCTGAATAAATAAATAAACAAAATCTTAAAAAAAAATAAAGGAGAGAAAAGGAAACATTTTATAAATGACAATATGTTAATCCCTGAGCAGATATTTGCATTTGTTTCATCTTAAAGGTACCCATCATCTATATTTTTGAAAGTGTTCTTTTTTATTATTATTGGGATTCTCCTCAATACCAATGCTATCAGGAAAAAAAATAGATGAGAAAAAACGAGTTTTTTTGAGACACTGATAATTCTAGAGGTAGAGGTCAACAAGCCTGTGAAAGAAACTCATTTGGAATGCTGAATGAACACCACATATCTGTTTCAAACACTTTCCTTTTATGTGTATAAGGTTCATCTTCTTAATGTTTATAGTCCTTAAAAATAGTAAATGATATCTTTTCCTCCAGGAACATTTGATAAGACAAAGTAAAAACAGAAAATGCTATCTTGAAGAAGTCCATGAACAAACTATTCTAATATTACATAGCTTAATTGACTATAAATTGTATGACCAAACATCCTCAAATTTCCTGTGTCATTCTACACTTCAATAATTCTTGTCTGTTCTTTAATTTTGGCAATACAATAAGAATGATAGGATAACTTATTCAAATATGGTTTACTTATGTAATAAAAATAGTGAAGGAAACATACTACATACGTTCATATTCTATGATGTAACATGTTTCATTCACCATTTTAATTACTTGGAGAAGTAGAAGGTACTACAGTGAGTCCAACTACATGGGCAATAAATCAATCAGTGAAAGTTCTGGACATTGTTGTATGTTGTCACATATGTTGATGTGACAGGGTAATGTGTTAAGGATTACAGAAGCTTGATGTTTGGAATCCTCCAGGACTCTGGCCTAAGTATCTTTGGCTTGTTCTAATTTGTATCTTTTCCCTGTAATAAATGTAGACATGAGCAAATAGGTATCATGGAGTTCTGTGAGTCTTTAAGAAAATTATCAAACCTAAAGGTGGGTTTGAGAAACCACTGAACTTGCATTTGGTGTTAGAAATGAGGACAGAAGTGAGATAAATACATAGTATCTCGAGTATCTCTGAATTACATAAAGATTTTATCTTTTTTTCCTTCCATTCTGCTCATAACTTTTATCATTTATGACCTTGTTCTGTAATTTATCTATTGGTGTATCTGTCCATCTCACTAGACTGTGAATGCTTTAAAGCAAAAGATAGTTTCGTATTTATTTCCATATTGAGTACCTAACTCAAAGTAGATGGTCAATAAATGTTTACTGAATGAATGAATTATTGAATATCTGGAATTATACAAATGTAATGCAATTTACTCAAGATTGCTACTCTTAGGCTCTATTGTTAGCACAGGATGTTGAGAATTTGTGGATTTCACTCCCAACATGACCTCTCTTCAATAATAAAATTATATCATGTAATAATTTTAGCTGACTTACCATAGAGCTAAGTATCCTCTTTTAATTAAGAGGGTACTGATTTGGGAGTCAGAATAATAGGGAATATATTGAACTGTTTTATTTAACTGTATAGCCTTGAGGAAATTACTTCACCCATTTAAGTTTATTTCCTTATTTGTAAAAAGAGAGGAATTAGGCTTTAGTTTCCTATTGTTATAATATATAGTATTTTTAAATCTCTGAGGGAATTATCAGTCCATTTAATCTTCCCCTATTTACTAAAATTATAGAGTAATTAGAATATATATGCATTATTGAATATGCATTTTAAATGTATATGTAAGTATGAAGATTTATACACAAATAATTTATTTTTCAGTCTTATAAACATGGTAGTGAGGGTAGATAATTGGCAAAATATTAGATGGGATCAAGGGTGATTGAACATATCACCATTTTCAGATGACCTCCTCAAGAGGATATGAAATTTGAGGAACCGTTTCCCATTCAAAAATAATGTGTGACCAAGGACTTTTAAAAAAAAAAAAATTTAAAGTCATTTCAGTGGTAGGTAAATCATAGCTCCTAGTAATGTAAGTTATTGGCCATATTAGAGAGCACAGAGATGTTTCTATTTTCATGGACTATAATGCCTGTTCATTTATTCATTTGCTCATTTGTACATTTATTCTTTCATTCAACAAAAATGTATCAAGTATCCATTGTACCTTAGGTGTTATACTAGGTTGTGAGGTTAGAGATAAATTAAATGGTATTTAGCCTCAGGAAATAACCATTGTGGCTCATTTTGTTGGCTTTTGTTACATACTCTGGAGATAGAAACCACAGCTTGTACATATGCAAATAAACCTGCTGTAGTACTTGCAGCCTTTTGTGAGCTGTTTTTGGGAACAAAGGCTGAGAGGAAATGTACTGAATAGTGAAGTTGGGACCCCTCTGCAAGATCCAGGGAGTTAAACTTTCTTAATTTAAGACTCCTGAAATCTTAAGTTGTCGATAAATATTAAACATGTGGACAGTATCTCTATGAGATTAAGTTAAAATGGAATTGTATTGCTCATATATGTATAATTCATGAGCGTAGTTCTCTAAATGAACTTTAGTAAAATCTAATGAATTAAGCTAATTCACTAACTGACTCTGTAGCCCCTGAATGTGTGCTGTAGGTCACCTAAGTTCCCAACAAGTGAGCAAATACTAGCACAGACAAGCCCAACTGAAGTATATTTGAAATAATGGAGCAGCCAAAGAGGGCATGTGGGAGGGCAACTGATACAGAAACAACCATTGCTCTATTTGCCCAAGGCCTGCCCTTGCAACCAATGCCAATTTGTTCAGGTAGAAAAGTGAATGACACATAGCAGAAACGTAAGTATTGGATTTTAACAATATAAGATTTTTTTTACCCTCTGTCTTAAAAATACTAATTTTTTTATTCTAAATTTTTATTTCTAGTTATGTCTTAAAGATCCTTAGATTCCAATTTCTAAGCTAAATAAGATAATCTGGTATGTTCACCTTCATGTGAATGTCGTATAACTTAAAATTTTTTGAAGTTTGGTCAATTAGTGATGTCCATGATGATACTACAAAAATATACTATTTCACAAGTCAAAATTCTTTACATAATTAAATGAGATTTCTTAGAATTCTACATTTATTATAGCACCAAAGCCAAAACACACATACCTAAAGAGTTTGAAAAATTATTTAAGATGTATGGAAAGATTTAGCTAAGTGGTATTTGAATGCCCATAAAGTCAAATATTAGCAAGTTAAAAACCCATTGGATTTTTCTTTAAAGAAGTAAAGTAAAATATAAAGGATAACTAGATACATCAGACTTTTCAGACTTTTTAAAAGCTTCCTAAAAGCTTTAAAACTGTTATCAACACTTCCGCAAATATAACTAGGTTAATGAGAATTACTAAATTGTAAATATACTTTCATTAAAAGGTAACAAGAAAGATAAATCTTCTTTTATCTCATTTAATATAGTATAGGAGTGTAAATACCATGATTTGCTTTGGACTAGAAAGTGCTGATGGGAAAGTTTTGTTTTGTTTTATTTTTCCCCCAAGGAAGAAAGGATCTTCACTTGTCTCATCAAGAATCACCTATCTTATAATTCCTTAGGAGTTGAAGATATGTTCCTCTAAAACCAGAAATTCTTAGTACTTGATAATAATCATGTCTTGTTGCCTTTACTGAGCCAAATATTTAGAAGCAGCTCCATTATCACAAAGCATAATTCCTTTTATTTTCCACGCATGGACATGTATGATATAGAAGGTAATATGCAAGCCATTAGATCCTTTTCTTTATAACAGTAAAATCTAAGCTCTGTTGCTTTCTAAAACCACAGGTTTTATAAATTTGACAAAATGGAAAGTGTCATGATAATAATTATTTTCATCATCTAGTTCCAAGATACACATAATATATTTTGTTAATTCTCTTTTTTTAGTTATGCTAACTATATAGAAAACAAAACGGCTTATACAGTCATTGAATTGGATTCTGTTAGGCTATAAAATAAAAACTTGGAAAAAACTGAGAGAACTTGACCTCTCAGATATTTTTTTGCCACATGGTAGATTTTATTCTAAAAGCATGTCTTCCGTTTTTTAATACTGATTTCATTATTGTTATTTGAAATCTAAATTGGGAGAAAACTAGATGTTGGAATTTTCATTATATGCTACTACTGAGCAATCTAGGACAAGTCATTTAAACTCTCTGAACCTGACTTTTTACCTAGAAAAATATCTATGTGTCAGATTTAAGTAGAACAAAAAATAAATTAATAGAATATAAACATGAAGCTTCTAGTCTTAACAAATTAATTAGTATTCAAAATAATGTAAATTTTTAAGCTTATAATAAACTTATGTGCATGTATGCTTTCAGTCTGATTTGATATATTTGATCAGTAAAGCCACATAGATATATAAAATAATTGAAAATTCATAAATATGCCAAACATGTTGAGGGGAAGAAAGTAAATGTACCTATCATCTAGGCTAAATATATTTAAATATTTAAATTTTAAATATTTAAGTTTAAGTATTTTTCTGTATTTCCTGGAAGTCAAAACAAAAGAAAATGGAAATTCTCATTCTATTTTTTTCATGAAAGACTTTTTTTTAATATTTAAACATATTTTTACAGAAAATAGAGACTTTTTAAAAGCTTATCTGACTACTTTCTATTTGGAGCATTGCATTGAAAATGCTACCCAATGAAGAGTGTGTGTAGGGATTAAACTGATAAACTCTAACAGGCTATGTTCTCAATCTAATTTGATGGAAAAATTGTTATATAGATACTTGTCCACCCTCAATGAACAAATGTTAATTAACTATTTCTTCTGTCATCCAGGACTGACAAGAATGGTTTCTTAGGTAAATTCAAGTTTAATCTCTCTGCCGAGCTCACTGACATATCCCCATAATTCACAGTGCTTCTAATGTGGCTTCCTGACAACCATTTTAAGTTAAATATGAAATAAATAGTAATATAATAAATGTCTGAAAGGACATAGTTATGAAAAAAAAGGATAAAATGGTAACATACTATTAGCCAAAGTACAGAGTCTGAGTCAACAGGGTCTTCTAAATCAAGGTAAGTGGCTGAGGTTTCCCATGAAGCATGTGGAGAGCACCTAGTCAGTGACCCCAAGACACTGAGGCTGCTAGCTTTTAGCCTCCTGCTTACAAAGAATCTTTGCCTCAGACTTTTGTATATGTATTTAATACCCACAGTGGAGTGGATTCTAAGCAGCTTAGGCATGTCTTGCTGAGCCTTTCTTAGTGGCTTCAATAATCCAAAGGCACTTTTAGAAAGCTAGTGCCTTTCACTTGGAACAGGACGCTGTCAAGAGCACAGGAGAAAGGTTTATTTATTTATTTACTTACTTTATTATTTTTTAAAATTTTTGGTAGAGAAAATGTTAAGGTAGACTGGGGTGATAAGTTATTGGAATAAAAAATAGAGAACTACTCGTTAAGTTGGTGGAAAAAAGACTGGGAAATCAAAGTGTAGGAAAAGTAAAAACAATTGGAAAAAGACCAACTGCAGAATCTGCCTGAATCGGCCTGCAGAATGCAGACTATGCTCATCTGTGTGAAGGGCAAAAGCACAGAGGAGACTGTGTCAGATATCTAGATATTTGAATGTTATACATCAGCTTACATCCATGCACCTGTCCATACTCCCATCCTGGACTCACAGCCTACTCCCTGGTGATAGTCCTTGCAAACAGCCAAAAAGAGCCCTGCCATCTCTGAATCTGAGTGAGTGGGATATGGTAGGACAGGGCAGGTCAAAAGCTGGACTCAGACCCAGGTCTTCTGAGCAGTGAGTGAATCTACCTAAGTTTGTATATGTGCTGCCGAAGCGAGCACTAAATCTACCTAAGTTTGGACTGGGTTACAGAGCACATAAACTTGCCAAGCAGTCAAGGTCAGTCAGTGTGTCTATGATCCACTCACTTCTGTTTTCTAACTCAAGATTTCCAGTTGTCCTAAGTGCTTTCCAAAACTAAACTATAGAGGCAGAGGAAAGAGGGACCTCAATTGTCTGGTCATTGTCAGAACTCAGTTTAACAGGACACTCATCATTTGACAATTGTGAGGAACAACTCTATATAAATTCTCTAGCTTTCCAAGGCAGAAATTGTGATTTTTTTCTTCCCCTTCCATCCCACCCTCATAGTTAGGCACCCACCCTGCATTCTATGGCCTTGGGTCTCAATTCAGCTCTAGTAACCCTTTCAATCTATTAACCTTTTTACTGAACTAAACAAACAAACACCCTGAAAAAAACAACAGAAAACCCATAAAACTATAGGTGAGAAGAATAAAAATGTCTTCAGGTGTCTTGTCTGTGTGGGAGTACTCTGTAGTGCAAGGCACAAGAGGAACCCTTCTTGTCTGAATCTAAGGTGAATGCTCTTGCAGCAAAGCATTTATCTTTAGTTTTATTTTGCTTTTTTTTTTTTTTTTTTTTTTTGGCCTTGTCTTATAATGCTGATTTATTTCCCAGAAACCTTGTCATGAAAATGAAGAATGTATTTGGTCCCTTGAAAAAAGTGGCTTTATTCCACAGATTCTCCTACAGGACAAGCCTGCAGATTTAATTCCCTTGCTTTTTTGTTATTTGAGGTCAGCAAGAAATAAGTATAAGAAAGTGGACCTTAGCAAAGTCAAACTGTTATTAAATCTTAATTCCATGTTTGAATTTGGAGATCTCAGATAGCCAATTGTAATAGGAAACTATCCTGTCCATTTATAATAGCAAGTATTTTAAATATAGAATTTTAATATTTTGCTTGCTTTTTTCCCTTTGTATCTGCCAGTACTAAAGAAAAACTTATAAGGAAGGAAATACTGGTGGAAACCTACTTCAATTTTAGTAATAAGTTATAGTTAATTATCTTCTCACAGAATTTCTTTCCAAAAAATTATAGTCTTTAATATAAATATGGGAGGATAAGTAGAATACTCATTCTTGAGCTTCTTGTTCCTAAACTCCCTTGCTTCATGGTGAACTTTTTAATTTAATTTAATTTAATTTAATTTAATTTAATTTAATTTAATTTAATTTTTAATTGATTGATTTACTTATTTATTTTTGTGAACTTTATTTTAATCTTTACAATTTAATTTTTTTTGCAGCAAAAACATTTAACATGAGATCTACCTTCTCAGCAAATTTTAAATGCATAATACAGTATTGCGAACAATAGGCACAATATGGTACAGCAGATGTCTAGAATTTATTAATATTGCTAACTGCAACTTTATATTTGAACAATAATTCCCTATTTCTTTTCCCCTCAGCCCCCGGAAATCACCACTCTACTCTGTTTCTATGAGTTGGACTATTTTAGATAGCTAATGTCAGTGAAATCATGAAGTATTTGTCTTTCTGTGACTGTCTTATATCATTTAGCATAATACCTTCCAGGTTCATCTATGTTCTCACAAATGGTAAGGTTTCCTTTTTTTTAAGGCTGTATAATATTTCATTGTATGTATATATCACATTTTCTTTATCCATTCGAACTCTTAGGTCATTTCCATATCTTGAATATTGTGAATAATGCTGTGATGAACATCAAGATCTTTGAGATCCTAATTTAGTTCTTTTGTACCAAATATATAACTAGAAATGGGATTGCAGGATCATATAGTAATTCTATTTTTAATTCTTCAGCAATCTCCGTACTGTTTTTCATAGAAGGTTTGCCATTTTATATTCTTATCAATGTACCAGGGTTCCCTTGTCTCAACTCCTTGTCTTTAGTTATTTTGATAAGAGCCATCCTGACAGCTATAAAGCAATATCTCAATTGCGGTTTTGATTTGCAATTCCTTGATGATTAATGATGTTAAGTGTCTTTTCATATACCTTTTTGCTGTTTGTATGTCTTTTTTGGAGAAATGTCTCTTCAAGTCCTTCCCCCCCCCCTTTTTTTTTAAGATTTTATTTATTTGAGAGAGCATGAGAGTGCATGAGAGAGGGCACAGGCAGGAGGAGAGGCAGAGTGAGAAGCAGGCTCCTCGCTGAACAAGGAGCCAGACAGGGGGCTGGGATTATGACCTGAGCTGAAGGTAGATGCTTAAACAACTGAGCCACCCAGTCTCCCCACCATTTTTTAATCAGGTTATTTAGGGATTTTATTGTTTTAGGAGTTCCTTATATGTTTGTAAACTAACTTCTTATCAGATACATGATTTGTAAGTATTTTCTTCCATTCTACAAGAAAGTGGACCTAAGCAACGTCAAACTGTTATTAAATCTTAATTCCATGTTTGAATTTGGAGATCTCAGGTTGCCTTTTTCACTGTTGATTATTTCCTTTGCTATGCAAACTTTTTAGTTTGATGTAGTCCCACTTGTCTGTTTTTGCTTTTGTTGTCTGTTTTTGGTGTCATGTTCAAAAATAATTGTCAAGATCAATGTCATGAAGTTTTTCTCCCATGTTTTTTTTCTAGAAATTTTATAGTTTTAGGTCTTATATTTAAGTCTTTAATCCATTCTGAGTTGGCTTTTGTGTATAGTTTATGATAAGGGTCCAATTTCATTCTTTTTCATGTTGATGTCCAGTTTTCCCAGCACCATTTTTTAAAAAAGATTATTCTTTCTTCCTTGCATATTCTTGACACCCTCATGGAAGATCAGTTGATCACTTATCTCTTCCGTCATATAGGTCAATATGTCTATTTTTTATGCAAATATCATACTGTTTAAATTACTGTAGCTTTGTAATATATTTTGAAATTAGAACAAAACTGGAGACATCATACTTCCTGATTTCAAAATAATCTTCATAATTTTAAATAGATGGACATTCCAACTCTCTGGGATTTACTAACACTGGGAAGATCTATAAGTGTTTGAACTAAATTTTGGACTAAGAATGAGTAGAATAACATTTAGTTTAAAAGAAGTTATTCCAATGTTAACCTATTAGTTTTTTTACCATACCAATTTTTCAAGGTTTCTTGAAGTTGTGATAAAGCAAAATGGTGGACCTTATACATTTTTTTAAAAATGTAAGCTGTGTTCATTTTAGGACTGAGGTATTCCCTGGGTGCAGTGCATAATAGGGGAGGTGCTGCCCAAATACTGGGTTTTGTTATTGGTTTATAGTCACATTAATCTTAAAGCTGAGCTCTGGACTTAGTCATTTGGAAATAAATGCTCTCTAGAGAGATCATCATCAAGAAATAACTAAGTAATTGTTTAAAAGTAAAGTCTGTTTTCTGAATTAATGAAGCAGCTATCCTTATGGATAATCTAAAAATTGTAGGCTATTTCCTATTTACCTATTGGTGCATTTTAATGAGTATGCAATAACCTAAGAAATGGGAGGTTTTTCTATTTTAAATTGCCTAAAATCACGATCACAATATGCAATGTCAAAATGAATTTAGTTAGCATTTTTAGTAAATACTCCTACAAATTAAACCTGTCATTTTCTCAGGTTTATACTTTATATTATATAAATTATATCTTGCTAAATAGAGTCAATTCCTTCTTTCTGCTAATTGCCAGTATTAGAACTTTATCATTAGTTGTTGTTTTCTTTTTTAAAAGACAATAGTTTACATGATTCTAAAACTAAGTATACATGTAAACTTTAGTAATGGAGATTGGTTTTTCTAAATATGTGCCATAACTAGAAGATCCTTCTATTGACCCCAAAATATTTGTGTGTATTAAAGATCTTTCTTCCTTTATGGAATACCTATTCTTTTTCTTTCTTTTTAAATATTTTATTTATTTATTTGAGACAGAGAGAGACTGAAAGAGAGCATTAGTAGTGGGGAGAAAAAGAGGGGAAGGGAGAAGCAGACTCCCCACTGAGCCAGGGGCCCAACTACATGAGGCTCAATCCCAAGACCCGGAAACCATGACCCGAGCTGAAGGCAGATGTTTAACCATCTGATACCCAGGTGCCCCTACCTTTTACTTTTCAAATACAGATTATATCCTTTTCATTTTTAATAATTGGGGGCATAAAAGTATCTTTAGTTTTTTGTTTCAGTTCTACATTCTTTTACTTTTTTGACAATGACTTTCTTTTAAATGTTCATCTGTAGTTCTTTTATTTTGAACTGAGAAAAAGATACACATCTTACAACCTGGTTAGAGGAAAACACAAACTTTCCCCAAAATTTGAAATTTAATTGTAAAATAGTTTATGTTACTAGCATATTAAAAATATATTTTTCAAATTTATTGACTCATAATGATATAAAGAGCTCATTTTAAATGTTACTGACATTGTCTTGCTCTTTTTGCCATATTATTCTTTTTAAAATATTTCCATATATGTCTCCTTGTTTTTAAATTTGGCCCAAGATTTTTACTGAGATCTTCATATTTCTTCACTGAAACCACATGCTAATGCTCTGTATGTTTATTATAATTATATATACCTAGTACAAAGAATAAAAATGGCCAGTGACCATCATGTGCCAATGTGGATCTTTTTATGAGCCATAACTTTGTCTCATAAAGAGCCCTAGATTCCAAAACAACAAATAATAAAAAGCACACTGGTCAGAACTAATTCCTTATTTTTTTCCCCATTTCCATTCCACTGAGACTTGGATCATCTGTGCAGAATCACCAGTGGCTTCTTAGTTTTTTCCTACATGTGATGTGCAGAATTTATCACAGTCATTTTACACAAGTCTATTTAATTGCATTTTACTGTTGCAAACTGATAGTAATGCACATTCAGAGTTTCCTGTTGGGTTTGATTAAACAGATAAACACATCTAGTGTGACATAAATTAAATTGCAAGAAACTAGAGTTTTTTTTTTTTTTTTTGTCACTTTCATCATAGGAAATGTAGTAGTTCATAAAGTAGAGAAAGCAAGAAGGAGTTCAGAGCTGTGGGCTTAACGTAATGATTGAAATGGAAAGCCATGTAAAACCTCCAAGGATGTGTTCTTCCAAGAAAGGCAGAGAATTGTGGAGACACTTTACATGATGGGATATATAAGTAGGGCCCTGGAGGTCCAGATGTGAAAGCAGACTATTGGAGTTAAGCACTTAGCTGAAAATTGCTTTCTATCATCTGAGCTAGAAGTAATCAGAAGCCAGGCATGAAGGATTAAAGCAAAATACTTTAGGTATATACTTGGCTTCTGAAAGATGGAATTTTATTTTTCTTCTTGTATGCCCATGCTAACACCTGACTCTCTTCACAATATTTAGAATTAAAGTGTTCCTATGATAATTTGCTTTTTTTTTAAATTAGAGAAACGTATGTATTCACAATAAAAGCAACCCTCCAGAGCTTGTTGAGTGGTGTATAGTGTAATGCTGTCACATTTTTCATCTGAAGAATCATAAATCCTAAAACAGATTTTGAAGAACATTTGGTGAAAACTGTCTTATGATTGATAAGAAAAATGAGGCCCGGAAAGGAAATTAAAATGCCTGATATCAAAAGCTCTTTGTCTTTAATCCTGTGGCCATAACTATTCAGATAATGTTATTAGGGGAAAAAGAACAAAACCTCTAGATCAGATGTTTCCTAATGGAATGAGAGCAGGTACCCTGATAAAAGGCCAAGGCTATGGTAATCAGGTTGTTTTCTAGTCAATTCAAATGACAAATATTGTTGCTATTTTCATTATAGTTGTGATTTACAGTTTGAAAACAAGTCACTGTCAGGTGCCTGGGTGGCTCAGATGGTTAAGCATCTGCCTTCATGTCAGGTCATGATTTCCAGGCCCTGAGATGCAGCCTTGCATCAGGCTCCTGGCTCAGAGGGGAGTCTGCTTTTCTCTCTCCCTCGGCCTCTACTCATGCTCCCTCTCTATCCCTCTGTCTTATGTGAATAAACAAAATGTTTAAAAAAAAAACAAAAGTCACTGTACTGTTGAATAATCATGACTAGATGACATTGATTTAAATAATAGGGGCATATCTATTGTAGTTTTCCATTTTTAAGATCCTGTTTTCCCTTGGAAAAATCATTACTCCACAATATAATTGTAAAATTGAAATTTCTCTAATGTTTCATAGTATATTTTAGACTTTTCAAAGACATCTATTAATATCTTATAGTCTTATAGTCATAATGGGTACCATTTATTGGCCATTTAGGAAAAACACTTTTCCAACGTTTTCTAAGTTACTATTCACAATAATCTTATGAGGTATTAGTTTTCCCAATTTACTGATGAGAAGACTGAGGCTTAGAGAGATGATGTAACTTGTCCATGGTCACACAGTATTGGTAGTCTTCTCTAACTTTTGGAAAACCCTGTATTCCTTTCTTTTAGGAATTTCCCTATCCTGTTCCATATAATTTTAATGAGACTATCATTGAAGTGGTCCAGGCTTTTCACTATGGAGCTGGATATATGACCCTACCTAGACAATTAGAGCCTTTGGAGAAGAACTGATGTGGAATAGGAGGTTCTGGCCCCTTCTGAAATTGCTCTGTAAGAACTATGTAAACATGGAACTTACTGGGATCTATCTTTCCTATATGTGACTTGAGGAGAGAAATAGCCAAATGAGAAGAAGCAGAGCCAAGAACAGGAGAAAAAGAAATACAATTCTGGTAACAGCATTTTAGTCTTTGGTGTGAAACCCATTCCAGTCCTGGACCATCCCAGTCACATGCACACAAAAGCCAAAGTCCTAATAATTTCTTATTATATGTTGGCCAAAGTATTACTTTATAGTCATACAAGATGGTTTACAGTTACTTCATACAATGTATACTTATTTTTCTGTTTTCTCAGCCTACCAGTTTTATCCTCTGTTTCTTCACAGTGGAATATAACTGCTCTATAGCTCCCCAAATTATATGTTAATGTTCTGGTCACATGCACAGTCTAACCATCCATTTTGAACCCCTGTTTCAAATGTAATGGACTTTATTTAATTACCTGTAGCTGGGAAAATGGCAATGCAAAGCACATGAGTAGCTGTCAATAATGCAACTCTGAGGAAGTAGAAATTCAGAGCAAAGAAGGCCTGGGTAGACCTCCCAGAGGCATCATGTCAAAAATTTTCAGTTCCTTTCAACAATACTGTTCAGCCATCTAATCCTTCTGAACTGATGAAGAGTACAGTGTTCTTTTACTTTATTATTTATTTATTTCTTAAACTATAACTTTATTTTAAAAAACTAGTTTTGGAGAGGAAGACATTTATTTATGAAATCTATTTTAGTTCAAGCAATGAAAAAAATCAAATCAGGGGTGCCCAGGTGGCTCAGTTGGTTAAGCATCTGCCTTCAGCTCAGGTCATGATCAATAGGTCCTGGAATTGAACCCTTCATCAAGTTCCTTGCACAGAGGGGAATCTGCTTCTCACTCTCCCTCTGGCCCTCCCCCTGCTTGTGCCCCCCCAAAATAAATAAATAAAATTATGAAAGAAAAAATTCAAATTATATAGTGAGGTCAGAAAAGAATGATCAGAGTTAAAAAAATTTTAAGTACCCTGAGATCAAGAGTCGCATGCTCTACTGAGCCAGCCAGGCGCCCCAAGAAAAGATGTTTTTTAAACAACGGCACATGTATTAAAACATAGATAGGGGCACCTGGGTGGCTCAGTGGTTGAGCATCTGCCTTTGGCTCAGGTCGTGTTCCCAGGGTTCTGGAATCAAGTACCGCATCAGGCTCCATCCGGGGAGCCTGCTTCTCCCTCTGCCTGTGTCTCTGTCTCCCTCTGTGTCTCTCATGAATAAGTAAATAAAATCTTTAAAAAATAATAAATAAATAAAGTTAAATTGCTTTTACTTGATATGTAACATTTTTTTACATATAGTAGGCACTCAGTTAAAGTCTGTTAAATTAATAAATTGTTCATGTATATGTATTTTAATAAGTATCTTAAGCATTTATTAGTAACATTAATTATTTAGGTCTAATTTATGGAATTGAAACAGCCCACATTTCATAATGTGAAGTTTGAAAACTGTCTTTCACTATAGAAAAAAAAGATTTTACTGGAAGCAAAGAGTCTTTTTAATATCCCACTAGTGTCAATTATCCATATGTGTCATGTATTGAGATACAATTGCCTTTACCCAAATAATGGTTCTGACTTTGCATTACCAGCGCAGAGTTTAGAGGTCAGTTCCACTCAGGTTTTGAAGAACTAAAGACCTATGGTTCTTTTTAAATTGTTTTGTTAAGATTAATTTGTTTTGTTACGATAAATCTTAACTTGAGAACTACTACATAATTAATGAAAATGTATATGTGAGAGGCTGTTTTCTAAAGGAAAATTATGATTCAATTAAATATTGCATATGCTTCATTAGATCTTGAAATGATCTTATTTAAATATTGAACATCTTTTAAGAATATTGAGATGGCAATTTCCCCATGATTAAAAATGCTATCTCCATTCTTAAAAATTTAATTTCAATCATCATACTGTTAGCTCTTCTCTCTTCAGGGAACAGCCCAAAGTTTATGAACAACTTCTCAGATAAGGCTCAGAATTCATCAGGTCATTGTGTGGAACAGTCCTGCTTTAGTGAGTGTTCGTAATTTTCGGTATTTTCCTGCAAGAGAAAATGTTCTGTGAGTAATAGCCTGAGTATACTATTAATTCTGTCAATGGCAATGAGTAGAAGGAGGGAACTCATCATAGATATATAAGTTTATTTGTAAATCAAATGAACAATTTCATTTTGACCCCACACAATATTGCTTGATAATTCTGATGATGACCAAAGTATTTCCAGCCTAAGGGTACTTTTGAGATAGCATGAGATACAAATAAATATTTCTCACTTTTGTATCTCCTTTTCTTTATTTTTTTTAAGATTTTATTTATTTACTCATAAAAGACACACACACACACACACACACACACACACACAGAGGGGCAGGGACACAGGCAGAGGGAGAAGCAGGTTCCATGCAGGGAGCCCGACGCGGGACTGGATCCCGGGACTCCAGGATCACGCCCTGGGCCGAAGGTGGTGCTAAACCGCTGAGCCACCCAGGGATCCCCTGTATCTCCTTTTCTTAAGCTATTTAGAGGGAGCAACACTGTCTTATTTTTATTTCCTATTTTTCTAAAAAGACAATTTTCTTCCCTCAATTTTCTTCTCAAGTGCCCTCCCTGCATGTTCTCTGGGGACTCTCACATTGAAGCAACTCTGTGTCCTTATGTATGCACATGAGTAGGGTCAGGAGTGATGAAATTTCTTTGCAGACAGAGCAGACTCCAAGTGACCTTGGATAACAAGGCCAAAAAGAGTTCCATTTCAACCTTCTTGACTACTTCTTTCTAACCATTGAGGATCCCTTAACAATTAAGGCCGTCTTTTCTGATACAATTAGATATACAATTTTAAATAGTGCTATCTTAAGAGAACCAATTTTTGACCTTAAATTCATTCCAGGACATGCATGACTGATAACTCTTTCCTTTGAAATAAAAACAATGTTTTTATTGATCAAGGTGTCTTGGACCTGTTATAAGGATAATGTTCCTACACTATTTGAAGCTATAGTTTTATTCTTTCTATACAAATCCACTAATGTTTGTTTTCACTGTTTGAGTATCTCCAGAAAATTTAGAATCTTTTCATGGGCTATTTGACTCCCTTTAGACAACTGAAACAGCCAAACTTCAACTGCAAAGGCTTTTTTTGCATATCAGAGGCCATGGGCCACCAATTGAGATAACCAGCACCAAGCAATGCTATTGTTTTATTTTTGACTGAGAGATTGGGCTTTAAACCGAGAATCCAAGCACTGTTCTGACAGATATCTTAGACTCCAATCTCTTTCAACTTCAGTTTATTTTTTTAAAAACAGAGCTAACACTCATTCTTACTTTATGAATCTGATTGCGATCATTCCATAACAACATGGACGTAAGGCTATCTGAAAGTATGATTTAAGGAAAGAAATAGTTAAAGCAGCTGGATAGAAATGAATTCACTTACTTTACTGTAGGGGTACCTCAAGAGAAAAGAAAAGAAGGCAGGTAACGTGGTCTAATTTTCTTGTCTATAGGACCTCTGGGTAAATAAACTAATGATATTTGCTAGAAGGAAGAGACCTTGTCTCCAAAATGCCTATGGCAAAAGTCCCTGGGTAAGTTTACTTATAGTAAATAGAACACAAAATCTGTGAGACATGGCTCCCTGGAGAATGCCATGTAGACAATACAATTCTCTGGGGATATAAAACAGAGATGTGACATAAATTAAATTCTCTGTACTGTGTGAAGAACCCTGCAAATCTCATTAAAAGACTTCATCTATTTTGGCTAGAGGAATATGACCATACAGGAAGGAAAGGCCTGGGAGGGGTTTTCAGTGTTCCATACCCCTCTCCACTTCTTCTGAGCTATTTGATTACTAGTATCCTTAAAATTATTTAGCAAAACTAGATGGATAAGATTCTGATTTGCATAAATTTGATTGGATGATACTATCATAAGAGTTTGCTTAATACCTAACATTGTGGTGGCGGTAACATATATAAATCATCTATATGATTTTTTCTTATATAATTATAAGAGTTTAAAATTTTATATGGGTAGCATTTAAAATAAGTAGAATTTTGCCTAGAGCTCCAAACTTAGGGTTACTAGTGGGTTTCTTTTGAAAGAAGTGTTTATACTATCTTCAAACTATTTTATTTCTAATATATCTTACAGAAATTTATTGAGATTCCTATATGTAATAGTTGCCTTCTCTGATTTTCTGTTCTGATTGAGATTATTTCTAGTTTTATAATATATTGTCATTTTATTTATTAAAATTTTTTATTTAAATTCAATTTGCCAACATAGAGTATAACACCCAGTGCTCATCCCATCAAGTGCCCTCCTTAGTGCCCGTCACCCAGTTGCCCCATCCCCCCCACCCACTTCCCCTTCTGCACCCCTTTGTTTCCCAGAGTTAGGAGTCTCTCATGGTTTGTCTCCCTCTCTAATTTTTCCTCATTTAGTTTCCCTCCTTTATTTTATAATCCCTTTCACTATTTCTTATATTCCACATGTGAGTGAAACCATCTGATGATTGTCCTCTTCCCATTGACTTATCTCACTCAGCATAATACCCTCCTCTCTAGTTCCATGCACATCAAAGTAAAGTGTGGGTATTCGTCCTTTCTGATGGCTGAATAATATTCCATTGTATATATAGACCACATCTTCTTTATCCATTCATCTGTCAAAGGACATCGTGGCTGTTTCCATAATTTGGCTGTTGTGGACATTGCTGCTATAAACGTTGAGGTACAGATGTCCCATAGTTTCACTACATCTTTGGGGTAAATACCCAGTAGTGCAATTGCTGGTCATAGGGTAGCTCTATTTTTAACTTCTTGAGGAACCTCCACACACTGTTTTCCAGAGTGGCTACACCAGCTTGCATTCCCACCAACAGTGCAAGAGGATTCCCCTTTCTCCACATCTTCTCCAACATTTGTTGTTTCCTATCTTGTTAATTATAGCCATTCTCACTGGTGTGAGGTGGTATCTCATTGTGGTTTTGAATATATTGTCATTTTAGTGGATGTTGTGGTGGGTAGGGAATCTGTAAAAGGTAACATGTATAGTTAAACATATAATCTTTGTTCACTATTTTGAATATTCACTTTTTAAAAACCTAAGGAATAGATTGTTCTTTAAAGAATAATGAGAGTGATAAGGTAAAAGGGGAGAAGGCCATATTAGAATACATTAGCTAATAATAAAATAATTAGGATTTTTTGATATTTTCAGAGAAAAATCTAAGATGATAATAACCATATCTAACTCTTATGTAGTACTGTGTGCTAAGAAGAACTATCCTCAGGGCTTTACATGTATTACTTCATTATTCCTCACAACTGCCTTGTAAGGTAGTGTTATTATTATTATTCCCATTTTATAGATGAAAATTGAGACACTGAGAAATTAGCACGAGTTCACACAGCTAGTAAAATAAGAGAGAAGGGATTAAAATCCAGGAAGTCTCGTTTCAGAATTGATGCTCCTTAACTAATCTGATAAACTGCCCATTTACTACAAGATTGAAATAAAATAGTTTAATGAAATATCAATTGAATAAAATGTTATTTATATAAAATACAGTTTTTTAAGAAAAAAACTTGGAATTCTTTTAGTGTTAAGGTATTCTTATATTATTTGTAAATAGGATATTTCTTGTAAAGTGCTGAGTGTGAATTATCAACTGGAAATTCTCTATAAACCAGAGTTTCAAAGCATTAACTTCTGAAGTTAGTTGTGCACCCCAATTCCTCCTTACATCCCAGTCTATCCATTTGTCTAGGTAGGGCTACAAGGTACAGACAACCTTGTGACAAATACAGGATAATGAGATCTTTACAGTGGCAGGCCCTAATAGACTCTATGTTGCTCTGGGAAGCTAAGGCTGCTCATGGCACTGCTCCTATGTTGGAGCTATGGACCATGACAGAAACTGTGGGAGATGGTTAGAGATGGCACAGATATTGGAAATAAAAGATCTATTACTATATCTGTATATATATCTGTCATCTGTCTCTCTCTCTCCCTCTCCGTCTCTCTCTCTTTCTCATCTCCTTTTCCTGCCTAGTTCACTACAATTCAGTTAATTCACTAAAATTGTGTGAAAATAGTAAGTTTTTGGCATAGTAAGTATCACAAAGAGTCTACTCTTGTCTTCTTGATATTTCATCCTACCCTCCATGCTTCTGGTCAAAAACCGTTAAAGGGAAGAAAAGGAGTAGGAGAGCCCAATCAGGGTTATGAGATAAGTCTTTTGCCAAGTAGCAAAGTATCAATATCAGATTGGCTTATCACCACCCTATTTGGTGCTTTAATCTGATGCTGATCATAATGTCACTGTGTAATGCCAATCAATATTAGATCACCCGACCTCCCTGATTGAACACTCACTAGCATGTCAATTCTGAATGAGAGCCTCTGAGAGAGCTTCTGAGAAATGACAATCCACAGAAAACAGGTGTAAAAGAAAGTCTTATTTGATACAAGTAAAAGATACAGCTGGAGAACTAAAGATAGGTTGTTTATCTCTGATTAAATATTTTAAAAGAATCACTAGACACAAAGAAAGGGAGGCACAAGGATATCAGAGATGAAAATGGTGACTTGAAATAAGTGATTTTTGACTGAATTTTCAATGCCATCACACCCATTACCTAGGCATTAGAAAATCTGATGTCACAAAGAGCAAGTGAGTCACAATGAAATTTAATTTATGTTTCAAACTCTGTATTCAAGACCTCACCATTACAGAACTATGGATTACATTTTTAATAAATTGAGTAATTAATAAATTCCTATATTCAAAAAAATATATTTTTTCAAAAAGATCTTTGACCTTTTGTCAATTACTTAGGGCATTTTTAACACATGGGGAAGCATTTTATCAGGAGAAATATAGTAGAGTGCTCAAATTCAGTAGTAATTGGAGCACTATTCTCTGGATACTATCCTTAGGCAAGTATCAATTACTCTTGGTCTATCCTGGATGACCTGAGGGGACTGTAACTTCTTCAGGTTGTATATTCTGAGCTGAATTCCTAGGAGAACAGAATGTAGCTCAATATTTTAGTTTGTGGCTTGATTAAGGGTAATTGCTGGAAAGTTCCATATAAAACATCTGTTCCATTTCTTTCTTTCCTTCTCCTTTGCCTCTCTCTTTACCTCCTCCTTTTCTTCATCCTCCTATTTCTTTATCCTCCTTCTCTCATAGACTGTTCTATGGAAATCTGACCATTTATCTGTTAACAAGAGCTTTTCCCCATCCCAAAGTTATTTCCTCTGGGTCTTTTCAAATATTGACATAAATGATCTATATTCAAAAACTTGAATTGCTCTATGTCTTGTAAGCCAGACTGTGTCTATCTGTTTCCCCTTACTTTTTAGCACAATGACTTACATGTAGAAAGCACAAAATAATTTTCATATATAATTTTGGTTGACTCTACTATGACTTATGAATCAGTCCACTGCTTTCTATATATTCAGTGCTACCACAATCATTAAAACAATCTCTGAATTTTGTATAAAATATGCAGATGCATTAAAGTTCAATTTTGCCTTGGTCTTTAAAGATTAATTGTTTAAGGAAAAAAAAAAACCTGGAACAGTTTCCTTTCTAATGCAGCCAATGGTGGGAAAATCATAGAATGACATAAAAGGGGGAGAAAAAAAGATAGTTCTTTACTTATTTCTATCCTGAGGTACATTTTGTCTGTCTATTCTTCAGTTGGAAATGTTTCCATTTTTTTAGCCATTATGAATAGTATAAACGTTCATGTGCAAGTTTTTCTGTGGACATAAGTTTTTAATTCTCTTAGAGGAAATTCATGGAGTTTTCACCCTCAGAATAAAGAATGACTAAATAATACCTGATATTTTTTAAAGTTTACAAAAATATATAATCTTAATAAAATATAATTCTTTGTACTGAAAAGAAGCTAAAAACACAAGGAAATTTTAATTAAACTATACTAATATTGAAGTTAGAGAATAGAAGTTTTACATATAAGCAGATCAATGAAAATACAGCTTCCTTAGATTTATGTAATAAAAAAGATGAAACCCTCTTCTATACTGAACTCTATATATAATGAGAAAAAGAGAAAAAAGCATCACTAATTTTTCAACATAATATAGTTCTATGTTGGAATAAAGAAGGCATATATTTATTTAAGCCTTTATTGATTTCATATTATATATAAGACACATAGGTAGAGGGTAAGGTTAATAAGACATAGTCCTGTTCTCAGGAATTTTAAAACTAAGTGGAGATAAATTACTAATACAAGCAATACTGGTACAACTATAAAGTTATAGAAATTCAGCGGAGGGAGATAATACTTCACCTTGCACTGACTGAAGGTGGAATGAGATTTTAATTGTATAGTCAGTAAGAAGTATCAGTTGTAAGGTGTTGGGAATCCCTGATAGATATTCAAGATAGAGATCAGAGTGAGAGAATCATATAATGGTCATTTTGCATAAAATAAATGAGAAACATAGTGATACAATCTTCAAGAAAGAGAACACAGAAGCAAAAGAGTACAGTATCAAAGATGAAAGCTTTTTTGAACTCTTGTGATAGGCCATGGAAAGAGAAGGAGCAGGAAATAAAACAAAGGAATAATAGAACATGGCAAAGAGCTATGTTTCAGAAAACTCATGATAGATAGACTTTTGAGTGTTAAGACAAGAAAAAAGGTAACACATACACATACACACACACATTTTGTTTTTAAAATATGTTGAGCCTCCTATGAGCCAACATTGTGCAAGGCACAGGGGAAAAACAAAAGAAGGATAGACTGGGTCTTCCACATTCAAGGGGCTCACAATTTAGTCCAGGATACATGTAAAAACAAATATAATTTAATACTAAATTGTATGTAGTGACTATAAGTGCTATGGAAGTATGGATAAAATTAATGAGGATTGATACACTCAGGTGAAGTATATTAGCTGAGATTGTTTTCTTTAGTATCTAGCAGAAAATTGACAAAATGAAGAGCTTACATAATAAAAAATATGTATCATGAGAAAACATGTATTTATACAAGCTAGGGTTTGTTAAACAGCAGGGCTTTCAATAAAAAAATTTTTTTTTTTAATTCTCTCACTACTCTTCAGGTAACAAGATGGCTAAGAAAATGCATTCATATAGTCTTATACTGTCCTTTCTTGAAGAAAGGAAACTTATGAATGTTTCTTGATTGAGAGAGAGGAAACTTCCCAGATTATCAGAGTACTTCTACCTCATTGGCCATGCGCATGACAACCCTAAGATCAAGGGAGCCTGTGATGGGTGAATATCTGGCAGAAAGGAGGCTGGGCGGGATCCCTGGGTGGCGCAGCGGTTTGGCGCCTGCCTTTGGCCCAGGGTGTGATCCTGGAGACCTGGGATCGAATCCCACGTCGGGCTCCCGATGCATGGAGCCTGCTTCTCCCTCTGCCTGTGTCTCTGCCTCTCTCTCTCTGTGTGTGACTATGACTATCATAAATAAAAAAAAATTTAAAAAAAAATTAAGAAAGGAGGCTGGGCTGCGTTTAGCTTCCACAAGTCATAATGGATGCATGGCCCTGTTTTCCCAGAAATTAGGGAGTATCTGCAGAATTACATAACCATAAAATGAAGTGTTTGTTCCTAGGAGGAAAAGGTGGTTTTGTGAACAATGTGAATGGTGTTCCTCCATTTTTTCCTTATCATGTTTCATATAAAAGTTAACTATATTTTCAATAGATATCTCTTAGTATATATTCAATACAACAGCATCTACAATTTGCATTGAATATTTATAAAATATAATTTTAAAGGGAAAATGAACTATTTTAGGGGAAGATGAACATCTCCTTAGCAATGTAAACCCAAAGGATTTTAGTGTCACAATATAGAACAGTCATTTCAAGTTTGATTTTCATATATTAAACAGAGCTGAATTAAGCAGACACATTGCCAGTCTAAAATGGTATTATCTCAGTGGAGTAAAAATGCTACATGTGATGAAAATCCTTGATAATTCAAAGTAAAGGAAATTTGGTCAATATAACTAAAATTGTGAAATTTCTGGTAATTTTTTCAACTTTTAACTCTTGTGACTTTTATAATAGAAGAATAAAACATTTTTCTTAACTGTTTTCTATTGAGCCATCACAGTATTTGCAGAAGGACTAGCACTGCATTTATTATTAATTTGTCTCCAAGGCTCACAGGGTAGGCCTGCAGAGACCGGAACTAAGTCTAGATAGAGAACAATAAATAATAAATAACAACAATAAGAATTTGCATTTTCCAACATCCTCCAGCTGTGGAAGTCAAAGTGGTTCACAAACATTAATTAAGCTTTGCAAGATTCCAGCGAGGGAGGCAAATAATGTCCAGATGGGAAAAATAAAGAACTGAAAAGCTAGTGAAGGTCACACATAAGTTAATAACAGATTCAGGAATATTCCCCATGGGCTCTCTCATCCAAAATTCTCTTCCCAACTTCACTAACTTTTGATTGTATCCTTTTAATTTTTTTCAAATACCAAGAGTCTCACTTTGAAGGAAAAAAAATCCCCAGATCTATTTGGCTCTTGAAATCACTGAGTGACAAATTTTTTAGAACTTATTCTTAAACTTTTATTTTGTTTGTAATGTTCTATGTACCGGTTTTCATGGCTACTGAAATGTATAATACCATTATGTCCTGCTCTGCAGGTAGTTAACTCTGAACTCAGAAGAAAACCAAATCTAGGGAAATATAGATCACATTTGCAATATTACTACTAGCAGTGAATTCAGCAGTTGTAAATGTGCTGAAACTGACAGGAACACAAGTTAACCTTTAAAAAATTCAAGGAGACATGAAATAATCTAATCTAAATTTTTATTTATCTGATGCTCTGCCCATATTAACTGACAACATTTATTTCATATTTCATACATTTCATATTCAGGTACTAATATTCTGAACTGGTCACATTTAAATGAAATACTTTAAGTGGTTAATTCATTCATATACTTTGGAATACCACTTATTTAGGGTGAAGAGAGTTCTTAGTTTAGTTGACAACCTTTTTTATTTTTTAATTCTTGTAGTTTGGGTGTTGGGAATTAAACAGGAAATTTGTGTGCTGAAGTGTGAGGAAATATGGTTTGGGATGTAAGAAATGTGAATATCTTTTCATATGCAATTTGCCCTCACAGATACATTCGATGTTAGATAACAACACAAATATAACAAAACTCTAAAAACATCAGATACATATATAGTGTCTATGTTTATGTGTTCTATAGATAGTTTAGCTAGTGAGCTAACTTAACTAGAATGCAACTGTTATATGGGCTGATTCATTTATGAAAATAAAAGGTTCTATTCTGTGATGAAAAACACCACAAATCCAGCCAGCCACATGAGACATTTGGTGCTGTGAGTCTAAGCGCGTGAAGAGCTTTTATCAGATGTTTCCCGCAATTGTGAAAGCATAATTTGAGTGAACTTCACCACCTTCCTATATTTGCAATGTCTTTATTTTCTTCAAGGTAGAAAGTTATGATCATAGATAAAATGTACATTTTTAAAGGTGTTTTTCCCCAAGGACAATGTAGAATTAAGTGGTTGTAGAAAAGATAATGTTTGTTATCAAGGGCAGAGAGATAAGAGGATGCAAAGCAAGGGTACTGGATTGATGAGAGAACTGTAGATTGTTTGTTTATTTATTTATTTATTTATTTATTTATTTCTGTAGATAGTTTAAATAAGCAAAAGTAAAGGAAGCCAGCAAAAGTTAGAAGTTAGAGTCCCTCTCAGCCCCTACATGCCCATTCTATTCAGTTTTCAACTCTTGCTAATGGTGGAAGCTTTTTTGTAAAAGATATATTTATTTACTTGAGACAGAGAAAGAGAGTGAGAGAGAGAAAGAGAGAAAGAGAGAGAACACAAGCAGGAGGAGGAGCAGAGGAAAAGGGAGAAAGAGAATCCTCAAGCAGACTCCCCACTGAGTGTGGAGCCTGAGGTCACGACCTGAGCCAAAATCAAGAGTTGGATGCCTAACTGTCTGAGCCACCCAGATGTCCCGCTGATGATGAAGTCTTAAAGAAAGTTTCAGAGAAAAAGTAGCCTCTGAGATGGAATCACTTTTTTCTCCTTCTAATAAATACTAAAATATATAGAAATTAATTTAAATTTATATATATACATATATAAATAAGTTGCAAATGTCTTTAGTTGCTTAAAGATTTTGATTGAGGATAGCAGATATGAATTTTTATGTTCTACTTACTCTTGTCAATGGTAGCAAGTATATGACAGGATTTTCTAGATACTTCCCTGATACTAAACAAGGAAACAGAACAATATTCTAATATTCTCATAATGCTTACATAGGCACACAGAGATGTCCTCACAGCTTTAACAATGAATGCATATCTGATTAAGAAGAATTGAAATAACAAGCACCTGTCAAACGAAATGGTGCAATATTTATAATTACATTTCACAATATTCTAAAAGATGTCATAATATTTTCTGAATGGATTTTAGCACTAACATTTCTAATATTTCCCCAAAATAAATCTCTAATTTCTTTAGACCTCATTGAACATAAATTATCAAGGAACACTCCGTGTAAGTCGAATATTTCCCACTAAGTGTCAATGTATAATGTCATTGACCTATCTAACAGGCTCCAGTTGAAAGTTACACCATTTTCACTTCAGTAGGAACTTTTGCGTACTTGTTTCAGCAATGAAAACCTTTGATTTAGTTAAAATTCATTTAGTCATGTATTGTCATGCATGTAAATTAAATTGATTAACTAATCAGATATTGTTGAAAGTCAAGAAATGCTGCACAATGAAGCACAATCTAATTTCTAATGTATTTATGACATAAAGCTAGATATTGTATGGAAAGGCAGATAAAAATATACATGCTATATAAAGAACACAAATACATTATAAATGTGCATATTTCTGAAAATTGAAAGGGAAATGTGCCCTGAAGATGTCAGCAGCTCTAGAATTCACTTTTTGCAAGGTATTTCTCTAATCTTTAATGTTGAGTAAGTCCAGCACTATCTTATCTAAAATTTTCATGGTGCTCATCAGAAATGTTTGATCACATACTTATTAATTGAGCTCATTCAGTGGAATTCACTTCTTTTTCTGTGTATTTATCTCAAACTCTAGAATTAGGAATATTTTCCTGTCCATCTAAAAGCATGTCTTATCCCCTGGACACAACAATCTCCTATTGACCACAGCAGCTGCCCACTGAAATGATCACCACTGAGCTATTTTTCTCTAATTCACTGTGTCCAATTAACAGCACAGCAAGTATATCAATTTTCATACTGGGGTAATCCCCTCAAGAACCATTATTTTTTAAATTATATAAAATTTGGAATCTAGTTGCCTTCAGTGTTTTTGCATTATATTTGACAAAATCACCAAGTGCTTTCCTGGTACATGTCATCTTGTTTTTAAAAAATAAAAGTATCTATTCAGGTAATATTAATTGACTTCTGAGGGTAGCTTGAAAATCAATTAAATTATCATCAGAACCACAAAATCTGTTAATGTTTAGGCTTTGCTGATTCCCTAAGAATATTTTATTATACTGTCTTAAAACATATTTCTGACGTATTTTTAACCTATATTTTTAATTCATTGTATAGTTGCTTTTTTTGTTGCAAGATATAGACGAGTTAAAAAAACATTTTTAGTGATTACAATGCCATTTTATGGAGTAATTCAACAGATATATTTGATTTCTGTAGATTTCCACTAAAAGATTGCATTAGTTCCTATGGAAGGCATTATTTTGCCTATCACCTGACTAATGGATCTGCCTAAAGAAGGGCCATACTCATTTGCCAGTCTGTGCCTTGATATCAAAATGATAATGGTGAAGCCTTGAGGAAAGACATTATATAATAATATAATGTAATATAATATAATCTGAAGATATAATCTTTAGATTTAGGAAAACAGTTTCTTACAGATGGATTAAAAATAAGTAATAGATCCATTTCTATTATAGTCTGTGGTCCTAAAACAATGTTAATATAATCAAGTATGAAGACAATACAAGTTTATAACCAATAGAAAACAATTAGACTGATAGCTATCTTCAAAATAATAATAAATATAATAGTAATTGTAGTAATATAATTATTACAACAATAATTGCTAACAGCAAGATTATTAGAGTCCAGAAGACACTGGACTAAAAGCACTGTGGAAAAATAATTTTAAGTCTAGAATTACTTGTATTTAAGCAAGTGTAACAGCAGGCAAATTAACAGTCTCAATCCATTAATGAAAGAACTAATAAAGAATGAGCTTCAGGAAAAAAAAAAAAAAAAAAAACCAAAGGAGAAAAAGTAGGATGTAAAGGAGATTGTTAAACAAAGACATTGATAAACAGGTCAGTTAATCTAAATAAAGATGTTTTAAATAATATAATCATAAAAATTGTGATAACTTTTGGAGATACAAAAGCATAGTGAAACGAAAACTATCAATAACATAAATAGGCTGGTAATTTGAATTAAAGCAATCTAAAGATGTTTTTGTTACTCCAGAGGAGAGTGGATTTCTAAGTTTTCTGATTTTTTTTAAAGTATGAAATCAAAATAAATGTGACTACAACCACTAAATATCCTCAGGTAGAATTTTTAACTTCTAAACCAGAAACAGGCCAAAAAGGAAACAAAAAAAAGAGGTAAAGAAAATGACTAATGAGGGTGAAACACAGCATAAGACAGTAAATATATAGACAAATTTAGCAGCTATTATAGCAGCTCACAGATCATTCACCATTTAAAAATCAGATTGAGAGGAAATAATCCTGTTGTATATGCAGTTGAAAAATAGATATGCCTAAAGCCCAATAGATCCAAAAGATTGATAAACAATTAGAATAAAACTTTGCCTCGATAAACAATTAGAATAAAACTTTGCCTCTCTTCATTTCCCTTGACCTCACCTCTTACGCTTCTTCCCTCCTCCTAAACCTCAGCCACAAGGAGCTCCTGTCTTTTCCCCAAAGATAGCAGACATATTACATTCTCAAGGTCTTTCATTTGTCCTCTCCTAGAAAGCTATTTTTCCAAAACATTCTTCACACTAGGTTTCAGGTAGATATCATTTCTTCAGAGATAGACTTTCCCTGATCTATCCTACCTAGAGTAGATTCTCTTATTACATGATGTTGTCTTTATTTTTTTATAAAATGTATTACAATCTGATATTATCTTTTAAGAAATTTAAAATTCTAGTCCATAAGAAGCCATAAAGGAAATGGAGTCATTTGTTTTTTAAGAGGTTTTGTCTGCAAGAAGCGTTACCACTTCTATTCATATCTGTTTGGCTGATACGTACTTAATTGGTTGATCACAACTAATAGCAAAAAAGAGAAGGAAATGGAGATGAGAGCTGAGAATTTGTTCTACTAACTCTAGAGATTTTATTATTAAAAGTAAATAGGTAATAATAATCAGGGTCAATCTTTAGCATTTTTGCTGCAAAATAAAACTCTGAAGTATATCTCTGTACTCTTCTACTCATGCCAAATAAACTAAGAAAAATGTTCAATGACTTTTACACAATCTTCTCCATCATGCCTTCCTACTTAAGCGTGAAAACTTGGTATTCTTTTAATTGTCTCTTTCTGCCTCAATCCTCATCTCTGAACCTAACTTCTGAGTTTTACCAAGGGTTTAATACTTCTAGTTTTGGCAATTAAAACATTTTCACTGGTTCTGTATCTAGTGCCAGGACTTTATTTTTATATATGTTTGTCTTCCAAGTCCCTCAGTATATGCATTTGCATTTTGGATATAGAAGTTTCTAGGTGGACTTAGGCTATGTCTTCACATTCTATATATTTATCTTTTTTCTTGAGCAGTTTAACTAGTTATCAATTTCAAAGAGACAGCACCAGATATTTACTTTGATAACTTTCTCCATTTGTTACTATTTCATTTGTTCCTTTTTATCGTCTTCTCCTTGCTACTTTTTTGGTTTTATTCCCTTTTGCCCCAGCTTTTGATATAGAGTTTTAGAGCATTGATTTTATGCTTTCTTTCTTATGTATATGTATTTGTGCTATGCATTTCCCTCTACTCACCTCTTTAGCAGCATTGCATACATTTTGATGTGTTGTATTTTCATTATCATTTAGTTCAAAATAATTTCTGTTGCCTTTTTCTTTTACCCATGTGATTTTTTAGAAGTGTATTATCAAGTTTTCATAATATCTGGAATCTTGCTAGATGTCTGGTATTTATCCATTTCAGATTTAATTGTATTGTGTTCAGAGAAGGTACTCTGATTTTAGTCCTTTTAAATTTATTGAGACTTGTATATGGTTCAGCTTATGGTCTATCTTGGGAAACAAACTGTGTATTTGTTTTTTTGTTTGTTCACTTTAAAGATTTTATTTACTTACTTGAGAGAGAAGAAAGAGAGCAAGTGAGAGAGAGAGAGCACAAATGGAGGGGAGGAGCAGAGGGAGAAGCAACTCTCCCTACTGAGTAGGGATGCAGGGCTCTTTCCCAGGACCCCAGGATCATGACCTAAGCCAAGGCAGACACTTAACCAACTAAGCTACCCAGGCAACTGACAAACTGTGTATTTGAAAAAAAGCTTCATTCTGCAGTTGGTGAATGTAAAGTTTTACAAATATCAGTTTTTTCATTAAAGTAGTAAAATGGTCGAAAATGATTTAAATTCTATATTTCTTTACTGTTTGTGTGTGTGTGTGTGTGTAGGTATCCTAACAGTTATTTAAAATTTAAATAGATATAAACTTTCTAATGTGATTAGAGAATTGATGATTTATTCCTTAAATTTTATGTTTTATTTCTTGGGAAAAAATTAAATTTACAGGAAAAATGTGAAGATACTAGTTTCCATAGACCCTATATCTGAATTATACTATTATTAATATATTTAGTATGATATACTCTTGAAATATATTGATACATTATTATTAACTAAAGTCATTTTTTCTTCAGATTTTCTTAGGCTTTACTTAGTCAACGCTCTTTTTGTGTTCAAGGATCACATGCAGGATATCACATTGCATTTAGTCCTCACAGGCTCTTCTGGCCCATGACACACATTCTCAGACTTCCCTTGTTCGTAATGACTTGAGAATTTTGAAAAATATTGGTCAGGAATTTTGTAAAATGGTCATTAGTTTGGATTTGTTTTAGATATTTTTATATTTTATATATTTTATACATAATGTATTTATAAGTACATATGTATATATATATATAAAATAATATACACGTGTATATTATTCTAAAGATGTAAAATCTGAAAGTATACATTTCTTAGGGAGGAGACAAAACCCAGAAGAAACAGAAAAGTCTTCATGAAATTGGGTAGGAAATAGTCTCTTCCACAGAAGACAAAACCATGAACGTAAAATGCCCTGGGAACCCACGTTGGATCCAGACTCCTCTGTCTGGGCTCTTTGGCTTGAAAGGCAGCATGTTTTTTTTACTAGAATTTCAGTAGCTGGTGCCTCCTCTTCTGTGACTGCAGCTCCCCTCAGAGTGAAGCTGCATAGTACTAGAGGAGGGCCTCATCCTGAGCCTATTGCCTACTTCGGATTTTATCTCATCCAAATCCTGCCTGCTTTGGTTTAGTGACTGGAGTCCTCTTGTGGTTGTTTAAACAAAATCTAAATGATTTTTTTACCCCCACAATTTATAGTTACTTTTAGAATAGTATTTAGGGGATACCACTCAGATCAGATCCAATGCTGAGCTATGTCTCCTATCCCTTTCCAAAGAATAAATCAATTTGGCATTTTGTACTGTTTAGGAAATTTACTTACATTTTGGTTGTCAGAGGAATGAAATTACATCATTAATATTGGCTTTCCCCTATCTTGCCAGTAGTCTTACTGCCCTCCAAATCACTTAACCCTATTATATCACCATCCTCATTCCACACACATCATAGAAGTTTACTTTGGAGCTTCAGGCTCATGGCTCCTTTCAAGGAGAGAAGCTCCCAGGGCCAAATTTTTCTTAAAGTTTCAGATTTCACTGGCCTCTGCATTTTCCCAGGCCTGTTACAAATGAGAAAACAAAATAAACCCTATCTGGATACAGATGATTCTCTAGGAATTGAAGATGTGTAACTTAATTAGGCAATGTCTTTCCTGGATTAAATTTAGAAAAGCTATTAATCTCATATAGGTATAACAAATTCTGCCCTTCTGCATTATTCAGTGACTCCAACTCTGCCGCAGACAGGTCTTGGGCATAATCTCCTCTATTTTCCCCTCTTTATATTATCCTCTTATCCAGAGGAGCATAATTTGCTTCTGAGGTATAATCTCATTTTTTTTATTAATCAGTTCAGTGATATCTATAGTTGGCTTAAATTTCCCATTCTTCTCAGGGAAAATAATACCAAATTGAACACTTTTCTTCCCTTTAGGATGTACAATAAACCCAGTCCTATTTCCCTGACAATAATTAATAGCAACTTTGTAACACTCAGTTTAGAATATCCAGGATGGTGAAAACTATTTTGAAATATTTAACTATTCAGTTTATGATTTTATTTTCCAGGTCCTGTTCATGAAGTTTCAGATTCAAAATTTTTCCCTTAAGTCACAACCCACAACTTCCTTCCAGCTTATCTGCTTCCACATTCTTCTCTTATATATCTTCTGCTTTTATTATAGATCAACACAATCTTCTTTTTTTCTCAGTTTCTAGCCAGTCAAAATCTGTTCTTTCCCTAGTGTATCTTCATTTCTAATTAACATGCTTAAGATAGGTTCTGCCTAGAAACATGAAAATTTATAACTGAGAAATTTTCTTTTCTCATGGAGAAAACAACCAAAGGGCCCTGTGTCCACTTGATATATGATTGTTGATTTGAGTTAGTCAGAAGCAGTTCATGACATTTTAACATACTGTGCTCATGTCTTAAACTCTGATGTCACAATAAATGCTAGGTCAGTAATAGAGACCTTTGCATCAGGATGCTGAAATTTGCCTTCACTGAAACCTGAACTTTTCCGGACCACACTTTTGTAAAATCATGTTGAGAGATATCTGGATCACATTATGATAATCATGCCAGCATTGCACTTTTCAACTGAATATGGAATGCCTGCGTGTATTCCTGTAGTTGCTACTCTTTAACAGCAAAACAATACAGTATAATGAATTTCAGTCCCAATTCACTGAAACACCAAATTATAATCAACTAAAATAATATAGAAAAATATAGCATTCTGAAAAAAAAAGAATAGGTTTTAAACCACTGAGGAAGTGTTCAGACACAATTACTGAATGAATGCTATGACAAGAAAGTTGGCATTTATCTCAGGTTGGCTACAGATCTCCCAAATGTCTATAAAGAAATGTTAGTGGCTGCCTTCTCTGGATTAGTATCAAAGAGTGTATTCAAGCATAATGAAAAAGCAATAATAATAATAATAATAAAACCTTAAATTATAATCTAACTGAATAAACATCGAAAAGGAGTAGATGATATAAATGATACCTACCAGAAAAACTTTCCATCAATGATAATCACTTATCTGAATTGTCTGCTTATTACTTACTAAATAAGATTAAGTTGAATGCCCAATAAGAAAATGAGAAATAATGTTCTCATAACATTTAAATCATATAAACCAAACAGAACTTTGTCTTTTGAATTGTGAGTCTTACAATCATCGATCATTTCTCACACACCATTATGAGCTCTTAGGGTTTGTGCCATTAAGGTGATTTAAATTAGGGAGTCCTTCAGTGAGAGAATATTTAAGCTATAACAAACTATGTTTTGTACTGTTTTTATACAAATACAAAGAAAAGTAAATTATGATACCAGTTTCTCATGGTTCTCTTAACTCTGTGATGTCAGGAGATTCTTACAAGTGATCTTTTCTATGCTTCGCCTTAAATGATAATACTGTCTGGAATATATTAATTACTTCTTTTCTTTTCCCTCTTCTGTAATAATATCTCTACAAAATTTCATTCGCAAAAAAAGATTCAATTACTGCCAATGTATCTATCTTGCTTGAACACTCTTTTGGGAAACAAACTTCATTATTGATCGCCTCTAAGCTTTTTCACCTGTATGGATTGTAGATATCTCAAAATTACAAAGGCAACTTGACCTCATTTCCCCCCCCCCATACAAGTTAAACTAGGTCCTTTTCCTCCCAGTTATCCCATTTTAGTGAAGGTCACCACCATTTGCCCAGTCACTCAATTGTCAACCTGATACTTCCTCCCTTATATCCAATTAGTAACAAATTCTGTCACTTTTATCTCTTAAATATCTCTAAATTGTGTTTCTTTTTCTTATGTCCACCACCATTGTCTTGGTCCAGTTCTTTATCCTCTGTTAACTGCACTATTGCAATCGAAGGAAAACTGTAACTATGCCAGTTCATTCATTTATATATCAAATATTCATAAGTACCCATGCTGTTTCAGATTCTGAAGAAAGTCTGAGAATAAAATAAGAAAATGAACCCTGTACCTATTGTCAATACTGGAGTTTTCTATATGAAACTAATAACTAGGCTTTCCTGTCACATAATATAAGCCAGGCATATCATATTTAGGATCACTAATTACAATGATTTTATAAGATACATGTGATTATTAAGTCCTTTTTAAGGGGAGATTAAATAATCTTCTCAGTTTCAAAGATAATTTACAAACACTTTGTTTCTAGTGCTTTTTTGCTTTTCCACTAATCACTCAAGTTCAAATTCCAGTACTTTCCTATGATTTTGTACATTTGAGTAAACCATCGAGGCAGCCTGGAATACTTTCATTACATTGATCACTTGATGAAATCTGATGTGTTCTTCAAAGCTCAGCTTATGTTTTATGTGCTTTAACTAGCCTTTTATGATTGTACCAGGAAAATTTATACACATCCTTCTAAGCCTGCCCTAGCAGCCTGAGCTTATGCCTACAAAAAGAAAGAAAGAAAGAAGAAAGAAGAAAGAAATAAAGAAAAGAAAGAAAGAAAGAAAGAAAGAAAGAAAGAAAGAAAGAAAGAAAGAAAGAAAAGAAAAAAAAGTGAATCACAGTGCATTACAATTATGTTCTTATTTGTCTCTCTTTCAATACTGTGAACTCCAGGAAGGCAGAGGGATATACTCATTTATCTGTCAATGTGGAGTATATATGTAGCAGATTATTTCAACAGAACCTGAGCCAAGAAAATTGTTTTAAAATGTACATGATATGCCTTTGGCCACTACATTGTGTCTTTCTGATCTCATTTCTTACCTCTCTTTCCTCAGCTCACTCAACCCAGCTACCTTGGTCTTCTTGCTCTTCTTCAAATGAATTCACTCCATTTATGGTCATCATACTGTCTTTTTTCACTGCCTGGAGTGCCTTTTTCCATTTGTTTGCATTTTTTCTTTTTATCACTCATTCAGATATGTTTACATGTCACTTTGTCAGAAAAACTTCTCTGAAGACCTTATATACTAGATCACACTCATGCTTAGATCACACTCCTTTTCCTGAAACTTATTATCATCTGGTATGGAGCATATTTTTTTTTATTTTTTAAATTATTATTTGCCTTTACAAATAGAATATAAGCTCCATGAGGCAGGGACATTGGCTTTTTGTTGCACTGCTTATCTCCAAAGTCTAGAATAGAGTCTGGCACAAAGTAGACCCTCAATAATATTTGTTCAGGGAATGTTGAATAAACATGCGTGATAGACAGTGAACAGACATCATACCATACACAATTTATATGGAGGGCTCCACTGCCTTCATCTGCTGGCATTATAGTGCTCCTTCATGTTTATCCAGCTTTTGCAGATATTCCAGTATTTGCTCTCCCGGATTTTTCCACCCATATGTGGCGATTCTCCTTGGAGAGGTAAGTACTCAGCTGTGAGGTCCAGGAATTCTTTCCTACAAGACCAGATGTGTTCATTTTATCATGAGCTATGAGAACCCAGTTTTACTCAAGACTGTCTCAGTGGGAATTTCAGAGGAAGTGAAATATTAATAAAGATCACTGGAAGAGCTGAAAGAGGGTAAGTTGTACTTTCCCTCATATTAACCAGATATCATACCAGAAGTAGTGATAAACACTAATTCAGAGAAAGGAGACAAGGGGGAAGATTGTTAGGCCATATGCTACCCTTTGGTTCTTGTTGATCTTCCTTAGAATATTCCTTCCTCAAAAATATTTATGATTCCAAAGCCCTTTAAGTACAAACATTCAGGGACCCAAAGCAGTGCTTTTCAAATCTGTATGTATGACTGGAGCTTTGTTGGTTTTTAATTAAAAACAAAACAAAATAAAAACCTTTACAGCTATAAATGCTATGGCATTTATAATTTGCAGTTTAAGACTGATACAGTCATATCCAATCATTGTGGTTGGGTTTTTGTTGTTGTTGTTGTTACATTTGATTTGTTACATTTGTCTTATTTACTTCACTAGATTATAAACTCCAGAAGGGAAAAATTTGCAGCTCAAACCTCCTTTGCCAGGTGCCTCATAGTTCAACAAATACAGTGATGTTATACTTTGTGCATCTCCAGGAACCACCAGGTGGTTCCTAATTCTACTTCTGGCATAAAAGAGTTGTCAGAAGAGTTTATGAATACAGCCTTGGGTTACAATATTTTTTAGCTCATGAAAAGGCCACACATTACTGTTTTTAAAGTAAATATTTATAGCAACACATTTGTTAGTTAATCCAGTTGCCATTCTCAGCAATTATATATAATTATCATTTAGTCCTATATCCTTTTCTCAGTTGGTTGTAACCAGATTCTGGTGATCCGTCATTTGTTTAAAATTATTTTTTGAGTTATATAATTATTCAGAGTGGACATAACTGCAAGTCACTTGGTCAGTTTCACAGAATAGTTAGCCTTTCAGTGATCTTTCCAGGAAAACAAACCCTATTAGCCCTCAACAAATATTCTATGACACAAAGTTACCTTCCTTTTGAAGTGTCCCCTGTTGGATGCTTCTTCAGGTGCAGACCTATAATAATTATAAGGAATGATCATTAATATATTTCTTCACATCTTAGACAATATTCTCAATTGATTACTACAACAAAAATTGGTCATTAATAATAGATTGTCTTAGTGCTTTTTTAATTGGCTTTGTTGGAACAACTAAAGAGATAGGTTACTACTTGGCAATACCATTTTATTCACCCTCCTATTGTTAGCACTGTGTAGTTGAGATTTTTATTTGTTTGTTTTAAAACGCTGGTTGAGATAAAGGGAGGCTGACAGAGCTTCCTTGTGATAAAACAAATGAAACACATACATCCTCTAAAATGGATACAGTGCTGAAAGCAAAGATGAATAGCCCACATATGTAACTCTATCTTAAATGTATATCATGGCACAATGCAGCACCATGATTGAGAGACTTCACTCAGGAGAGAGAAATGGCAGAGGCTGCAGTGAAAGTACTGGTCTATTGTTGGTGATAACTTCCCCTGGGAGTCAAGTAGAACTCACTTGAGGGGGCTTTTCTCTAAAACACAGCACCTTCTCCTTGCAGCCAGAGCTGGAGAACATTGATCATACTGAGTTGAAAAGCATTCACACTGGCTGCTTCCTTCTTGTTCTTGAAAGTGCTATTTGTTTTACTCCACAAGCAATGAATTCCCTTGACTTGATTTACAAGGAAAATGTGAGTGTCTAAAATTGTATGACTACTAAAAAAATGAATAAAACTAATGTCTTTTCCAATTTCAAAAGGTCTTTTTACTTGGCATAAAAAAAGATGTCTCAGAATTCTATTTTGTTTGTCAAGAGTGGATGTGGTTTAAATGTTTCAAAACAGCTGTTTCCATCCTTAAAAAGAGAGAGAGAGAGAGAGAGAGAGAAGCTTAATCATGGAGGCTTGGTGCAACAGAATCACTCCTTGCCTCTTCCATGTTCACATGGACACCTGGGTACATTGGGATTGATGTTAGGACTAGGTTAAAAGTAACATATGTACAGGGACCGCTCTAACTTCCTGTTCACCACTACTAGGTTCCCTATGATGGATCTAGAAATTGACATTTTATGGAACCAGATTTACGGACACTTAGATAAGTCAGGAGATCTAGAAATATGCCTTGAATTTTCCAGGATTGCTGACCATTCTCTATATGATATTGGATCATTCTTTGAAGATCTTCTGTACCAAAATGACCATTTTCTATCCCACTGAATATCATATTTTAAATATAGTGAAAATAGTATCACAAAAGATATCTCAAAAAAAAAAAAGATATCTCATTTGCAAATATCTTCTATTCTGTAGTTTGCCTTTTAGTTTTTATTGATTGTTTCCTTCACTGTGCAGAAGCTTTTTATCTTGATGAGGTCCCAATAATTTATTTTTGCTTTTGCTTCCCTTGCCTCAAGAGACATATGTAGTAAGACATTGCTACAGCTAATGTCAAAGAGGTCACTGCCTGTTTTTTTTTTTTTCCTTCAGGATTCTGATGACTTCCTGTCTCTCATTTAGATATTTCATCTATTTTGAATTTATTTTTTGTGTATGATTTAAGAAAGTGGTCCAGTTTCATTCTTTTACATGTTGCTGTCCAGTTTTCCCAACATTATTTGTTGAAGAGAGTGTCTTTTTTCCATTGGATATCCTTTCTTAGTTTATTAAAGATCAATAGACCATATAGTTGTAGGTCCATTTCTGGGTTATCTAATCTGTTCCATTGATCTATGTGTCTGTTTTTGTGCCAGGTACCACACTATCTTGATTACCACAGCTTTGTAATATAATTTGAAGTCTAGAATTGTAATCACCCCACCTTTGCTTCTCTTTTTCAAGATTGCTTTACCAATTTGAGGTCTTTTGTATTATCCAAAACATATCAAAAACTCATAAAACTCAACACCCAAAAAACAAATAACCCAGTTAAAAAATGGGCAGAAGATACAATAGACATTTTTCCTTTTTTTTTTTCAAATAGACATTTTTCCAAAGAAGACATACAGATGTCTAAAAGAAACTGACACATGAAAAGATTCTCAGTATCACTCATCATCAGGGAAATACACATCAAAACTACAATGAAATATCACCTCACACCAATCTAAATGGCTAAAATTAACAACACAGGAAACAACAGGTGTTGGCAAGGATGTGGATAAAGGGGAACCCTCTTACACTGTTGGTGAGAATGCAAACCAGTGCAGCTACTCTGGAAAAAACAATATGGTGATTCTTTGAAAAGTTAAAAATAGAACTACTCTATAATCCAGCAATTGCACTACAAGGTATTTACCCAAAGGGTACCAACTTGAAAGGAGGCATGCACTTTGATGCTGATAGCATTATCAACAACAGCCAAAATATGAAAAGAGCCCAAACATTTATCAACTGATGAATGGATTAAAAAAAAAAAAAAAGATGGCGTGTATATATAATGGAATATTACTTAGCCCTAAAAACGAATGAAATCTTGCCATTTGCAATGACATGGAGAGAGCTAGAGAGTATTATGCTAAGCAAAATAAGTGAATTAGAGAAAGACAAATGCCATATGATTTCACTCCTGTGGAATTCATGAAACAAAACAAATGAACATGGAGGTGGGAAGAGAGGTAAAGCAAGAAACACTCAACTATAGGGAATAAACTGATGGTTACTGGAGGGGAGCTGGGCAGGGGGTGGGTTAAATAGAGGAGGGGCCCTGCCCCCTGCACCGCCCCCTGGGAGCCGCATAACGCCCTTCCAATACCCAGCGCTGACCCCGGAGCAGAAGAGGAGCTTTCTGACAAGGCTCACCGCGTCGTGGCCCCGGGCAGGGGCATCCTGGCTGCAGAGGAGTCCGCTGGGAGCGTCGCCAGGCGGCTGCAGTCCGTGGGCACGGAGGACGTGGGGCGAACCTGCTGACCCCACCGGGTCGACCCCCGCCTCGGGGGGGCCTCCTCCTCCACGAGACACTGCACCAGGAGACCCACGATGGGCGTCCCTTCCCCCAAGTCATCAAACCCAAGGGTGGTGGTGCAGGCATCAAGGTGGACAGGGTGTGGGACCCCTGGCAGGAGCAGGAGGCGGAACCCCCCCAAGGGCTGGGGGCTGTCTGAGCGCTGTGCCCAGCGCAGGAAGGACGGGGCTCACTGCCACGTGGCGCTGTGTGCTGGAAATTGGGGAACGCACCCCCTCAGCGCTTGCCATCCTGGAAGATGCCAACCTTCTGGCCCGTCAGCCAGCACCTGCCGGCAGAATGGCATCGTGTCCCTTGTGGAGCCTGAGATCCTCCCCGATGGGGACCACGACTTGAGGTGCTGTCAGTGCGGAACCGAGAAGGTGCTGGCCGCGTCTACAAGGCCCCGAGTGACCACCACATCTACCTGGAAGGCACTTTGCTGAAGCCCAACGTGGTAACCCCAGGCCACGCCTGCACCCATAAATGTTCTCATGAGATTGCCATGGCAACTGTCACAGCACTGCGCGCACAGTGCCCCCCGCTGTTACTGGGATCACCTTCCTACCAGGGCCAGAGGGAGGAGGAGGCATCCATCAACCCCAATGCCACCAGCAAGTGCCCCCCGCTGAAGCCCTGGGCCCTGACCTTCTCCTACGGCCGAGCCCTACAGGCTTCTGCCCTGAAGGCCCGGGGTGGAAACGAGGAGAACCTGCAGGCTGCCCAGGAGGGGTAGATCAAGCGAGCCCTGGCCACCAGCCTCACCTGTCAAGGAAAGTACACCCCAGTGGTCAGGCCGAGGCTGCAGCCAGCGAGTCCCTCTTCATCTCTAACCCTGCCTACCAAGGCTGCCCCCTCAACACTCCAGCCCCCGCCCCCTCCCACACTCATTCTTGAAGAGAGGGCCTCACCTGGGGCTCCAGGCTGCCCTTTCCCATCACTTTGGCCTCCCACGTGACATTGGTGTGTGGTGGTGTCTGTATATGCTAACTCCGTTGCTCTTTCCAGCCCACTGCCAATAAACAACTATTTAAGGGGGGGAAAATAAAATAAAAATAATAAATAAATAAATAAATAAATAAATAAATAAATAAATAAATAAATAAATGTATTAAGATGGGCACTAGTTGTGAATAGTATGTAAGTGATTAATCACTAAATTTTACACCTGAAGTTTTATTGTTGTTGCTGATGGTCTAAGGTCTAAAAAATTGCTGACACCCAGAGTGAACTGTTGCCACTGGCCCACTACCCGAGTCCTGAGAGAACCCTAATAAACCACTAAATAAAGGATTGAGTTACCAAGATTACTCTCGCTTTTTAAGTCTCAAACTTCCAGTTATCAAGGTCATTGCTTTTCACACTTTAATGTACATATAGGTCATCTGTTATTAATATATAATTTCCAGTTTAGTTGACTGAGGTGGGAATAGTTCTTTCTGCATTTCTAACAAGCTTCCAGATGATGTTCCTGCTGTTAGTCGATGGACCACAGTTCTAGTAGCCAGTGTCTAGAAAACATTTAGTAGGACCATTAGTGAAAGAACCATTTAAATATTTCAAAAAACAACGAAGGAAAACCTAGGTACTAATATCCTCACAGTTTCTTAACCTTTTAAGTGAAAATGTATGCCATTACTAGTTTTTACAGACCAACATGTTAATCTAATATTTTGCATTAGATTGTACACTTTTTCCAGCTTTATTGCGATATACTTGACAAATAACATTTTGTAAATTTAATGTATAAAACGTGATTTGATGTACATTTATATTGGCAAATGATCACCATGGTAAGGCTAGTTAATATATTGCTAACATAGTTATCCTTTTTTTTTTTTTTTTTTTTTGGTAAAAACATTTAACGTGTCTTAGCAAATTCCAAATATACAGTAGAGTACTGATAACCATAGTTGACTAGAGTTGCCATGCTGTACTTAGGATACCCAGAACTTACTCATTTTATTACTAAAAGTATGTACCCTTTGACCAATATCTTTTCATTTTCCCCAACCCCAAACCTCCATTAACCACCAATATACTCAGTTTCTATGAGTTCAACTTCTTTAGATTCCATACTGACATTTTTAGGTTGTTCCCATGTCTTGGCTATTGTGAATAATCCTGCCGGTAATCATGGGAGTGAGGATATCTTCAAGATCCTGTTTCATTTCCTTCAGAGATATGACCAGAAGTGGGATTGCTGGATTACATGGTAGTTATACTTACAGTTTTTTAAAGGGACTTCCACACTATTTTCTTTAGCGGCTAAATACAATTTGCTTTTCTACTGCAGTGCGCAAAAGTTTCCTTTTCTCCACATGTTATCTCTTATCTTTTTGGTAATAGCCATTCTAAGAGGTATGAGGTGCCCAGACCAATGCCAAAGAGCTTTCCACCATGTTTTCTTTTAAGATTTCAAGTTTTACATTTAAGCCTTTAATCCATTTTAAGCTATTTTATTAGTGGTGCAAGATAGGGGTCCATTTTTTTTTTAATGTAAACATGCAGTTTTTCTAGCAGAATTTATTAAAGAGAATATCCTTTTCCCATTGAGTATTCTTAGGTACCTTGTCAAGTATAGTTTACTAGATATGTGTGGGGTTTTTTCTGCATTCTTAATTTGGTTTCATTGGAGTTTTTATAGGGATTGGATTAAATCTGTAGGTTGCTTTGGATAAAATGAACATTTTAACAATATTAAGTCTGCTGCTCCATGAGCAGACCTGAAGGTTATCTTTCTACTTATTTGTGTCTTCTTGAATTTCCTTTATAAATGTCTTAGAATTTTCAATGTACAGGTCTTTTACTTCTTTAGGTAAATTTATTCCTAAATATTTTATCATTTTTGATTCTATTGTAAATGGTATGCCTATTTTATTTTCAGATAGTTCACTATAAGTGTATAGAAACACAATTGACTTTTGTATGTTGATTCTGTATCCTGCCATTCACTGAATTTATTGATTAGTTTTCAAATTTTTTTTTGCAGAGTAGTTAGGGTTCTATATGAGATGATGTCATCTCCAACAGAGATAATTTTACTTATTCCTTTCCAATTTGTAAGACATTTATGTCTTTTTCTTCCCTTGTGCTTCCAGGTGGAACCACCCTTGTGGTTCTAGGACTTCCAGTGAATAGCAGTGGTGAGAGTGAGCATGCTTCTCTTGTTTTTAGTCTTTGAGGAAAAGCTTTCAGTTTTTCATCATTAAGTATGATAGCTGTGGGTTTGTCGCATAGGCATTTATTATGTGGAGGTGTATTCCTACTATACCCAATTTATGGTGAGGTTTTATCATGAAAGGATGTTGAATTTTGTTAAATGCTTTTTCTACACCTATTAAGATTTTTCTTTCATTCATTTAATATATATATATTCACATTGATTTATATGTTTATACACATATAAACATACACATCCATTTATATGTATATACACATTGATTTGTGTGTATTGAATCACTCTTTAGTTCCAGGGACAAATCACACTTTTCTTTTTTTTTAAGGTTTATTTATTTATTCATGAGAGACACAGAGAAAGAGAGGCAGAGACACAGGCAGAGGGAGAAGCAGGCTCCTCGCAGGGAGCCTGATGTGGGACTCGATCCCAGGACCCCAGGATCACGCCCTGAGCCCAAGGCAGACGTTCAACCGCTGAGCCACCCAGGTGTCCAAGTCACACTTTTTCATGGCTTAAGATCATTTTAATTGAATGCAGGTGAATTTAATTGAATTCAGTTTGCTAGTATTTTCTTGAGAACTTTTACATCTATATTGTATTCATCAGAGATACTGGTCTATAATTTTATTTTTGTATAGTGTCCTAATTTGGTCTTGGTCTCAAATGAGATTTGAGTCTTCCCTGTTCTTTAGTATTTTGGAAAAGGTTGAAAAAGATTGGCATTTAGTCTTTAAAATGTTTGGTGGAATTCACCAGTGAAGCTGTCTGGTTCTGACCTTTTATTTGTTGGTAGGTATTTGATATTTGATTACTGATTCCATTTCCTTACTAGTAATTAGTCTATTCAGATTTTCTATTTCTTCGTGGTTCAGTCTTGGTATCTCATAGAAGATAATGGTAGAAGCATCATCATGCTTCCAGGAATTTAGCCATTTCTTCTAGGCTATCTAATTTGTTGGTGCATATTTTTCATGGTAATTCCTTATGACCCTTTGTATTTCTGTGGTATCATTTATAATGTCTCCTCTTTCATTTCTAATTTTATTTTAATCTTTTTTATGTCTTAGGTAAGTCTAGCTAAAACTTTGTCAATGAAAAGAAAATCAAACTTAAGAACATTGCCAAAATAAAAGAAACTATATTAGTGCTATTAAAAGAATAACACTGTATTAAAAATGCAACTCTCAACAAGTAACATTTGCAACAATCAATAAATGTTTCTATAACACATTAAGAAAGCATTTTAAGTATTCTTTAGGATTTAAAAAGTTATTTATATAGCAGAAAATATGCAAAAGTAAAATTTGAAGTGCTTTATAATCTTTTAATCTGTCAGAATTTGTAAGCCACGCTTGCTTCTTTTTTGCACCTGAGTTCTTTGTGTGACACACAGAAAAAAAGTGACACTTGGGCTCCACATTTTACATAAGGATGTATTACTAACAAAATAGAAGAGATGCTAATTGCTTCAGGATGTTAATAAGAAGAAAACGTAAATGTAGATTATTGATATAATTAATTGATGATATATCTATTTACAATCAATTTAGGTTAGGTTCGTTTACTCTTCTAGTCAATCAATTTTTTCACAGTGATGAAGGATATGCTTTATGCTAGCCATTGCATTATATGTATGGGAATAAATAGAAATTAATGATTATTTATCCAAAGAACTAGATGATAAAATATAGACAGCAAACATATAATATAGTAATAATGGTAGTAGTAACTAACATTAAACCTGAGCTGCTGATAGAACATGTAGTAATGGTACCTATCAAAGTGCAGCATCAAGGAAGACTTCTCTGACTTGAAAATTATAGGATTTAATTCAAACAGTAAATAAAGATGAGGCACAGGAGAATGATGACTAGAGTATTTCAGGCTGAGCAAGTAGCATGTATAAAAGCAGTAAAGTATGTGAGGATAGAGTAGTGCATTGAAGTGTAGGGTAGAGGAGCACTTTGATGAGTATGAAGCTGGAGACAGGCAGGGGCAATTTTAATGGTCTAAATGTCATCTTAAGAGTCGTAAGCTTTCTACTGAAAATAATCGAGAATGTCGGTGACATGAGTGTGGATTGAGGAGTGTATGAGATTACCTATGGGGACATCAGGAAGCTCTGTAAGAAATTAAACAAATGATGGTTATAGACTGAACTAAAGCCATGCAGATCACCATGCAGATTAAGAGCAATACTGACTTTGAAAGTCAGTGAAATGACAGATTTTGAGGATTGAATGTGGAAAGGAAGGGAGAGGAAGTGTATAGGATTATTTTTGCCTGCAAATAGCAAAGAGATACAATTAACAGTTTCTAAAGGAAATAAAAATTTCTTTTCCTCATACAAGGTACCCTGGAATAAAGATCGGAGAACTCAACCATGCTGTTACAGTTCCATTTTTCTCTGCCCTTCTGCTTCACAATCCTTGATGTGTTTCCTTTTTGCACTTACATGTGGCCTCGTAGTCATGATGTACTACTATATTCTAGGCTACATTTCACCTTTCAGGCAAGAGAAAGGGAGAAAGGCAAATTCTTTTATATCTTATTGGTTAGAACTATGTCACAAATAAACAAATATTAAAAGGAGGGCTGGGAAATCAAGCATTTTTAAAGCTGATGTAGCCTTTAGAGTAGAGACAGGTAAGAGAGAAGAGAATTGGGTAAGTGAGGGGATTCACCAACCTACAGTATCTCTCCCAGAGACGTACAAGAAAGTGGATAATCATTTATTGGAATCCTTGAATAGGTGAGAGAAGGGACATGTGAAAGACAGGCAGAATAATTAGTTTTAATATAGTGTAGAATATGTCCTCCACTGACATAGATGATAGATATGTGTGTAGAAGATGGTAGATACGTGTGCAGACACAGTCTAAACTATTAAGGAAATCTAACAATACACTGGAATATTTAACTACATTGATTATCTACAGTATTTTATTAACTATTAGTAGTATCAATGACTTTAAAAAAATTAACTGCAGTGATTATCCCTAGTTCCATTTTTGTCTTTATCTCTTTCCCTATATATATATATTAAAGGTGCTGCTCTTAGCATAGTACACTAAAGTAATACAGTTTTTCTTCACCTCATTACACATGTATAGATAATCCCTTCTAATATATAGCATTCAATTTACATAAAATCACCTGCATGCAAATTGTTTCATAAAGCATATAAAATGAATTTAGAGATCTGGGAAATTTTTGCATTATGTAAAGAAAACAAAGTAACAAAAGAGTATACAAGCTGAAAACAATGTGAACCACGTCCCCTGGTGATGTGTACCATGGTGGCTCTGAGCACAATACACACAGTGGCTCCTCACGGGAATAAGGTCCTTGCTTTAATTTCAAGAATTTCTGTTTTCTTGATTCAGCTCAAGCCATTTGTAATATTTTTGTTATTCTCTTTATTATTACATGATATTTAGAACTGGAAAGGAAAGTTTAGTAATCTGTTTAAACACATAAGAGAAACCATAGTAATGCTAAAAAGATGTTTGTGGTTAGCCATGGGTTATTCTAAAGATTTAGAACTCATGACAGTTTTTGTAATATAAAAGTGTGTAGTGATATTGCTAATGCAAATAGATTTAGGGAAGTCATATTTCCGAAGTGTGCAACTTTGGAAATTAGGAGATTCTATTTGGGAGCACAAAGAAACTTTGAAAATTTCAAAAACCTGAAAATGAACTTGACATAATCTCTGCATAATGGATTTACCTAAGGTCAATAACATTGAGGTCATTTTTATTGACCTTACATAAACAGATATATTCAAAGAAGAAATAAAAAATACACAATTAGAGGTTGAGAGCATAATAAGGGGCAATAAATTGAAAACAGTATAAAGAAATTAAAGTTAATAGAATAATTATTATCCCATTTTTATATTATTGTTTTTAATATTCCTAGTCTGCCATATACTATGAGGAGTAAGTGGATATCACTCAATCTCCTTATAAATATTACACTTATCTTCATAAATCATAAGTTTTATTTGGTTATAGTTTTGAAGCCGTTACAAATTTCATGAGCAATTCCCATTTTACATCATTTATTCATTTAACAGAAGTTTTTTAGATCTGTTTTGGATTAAGATTCTTGGAAAACAGACTCTGATATGGAGCTTTTTGTGCAGAACGTTTTTGAAGAGTTATCTCAGGTTCAGTATCTGTTGAGGAATGAAAGAAGTGAGATTGGCAGATGAAGAAGTTTGGTGGGGGTGCAGTCACGATAGGGTTGGCTGATCCCAGACTTATGGACTGTGATAGCCTTGTAGTGTTGATCCGAATTGAGGTGAAAGAGTAGGATCTTTACATCCTCACCTTGACTAGTCATTGGTCTGGATGCACCAGGGAAGAAGCATGACCTTCGTAGACAAAGTGGCTCTTCAGCTGAGAGCTGGTTATGTTGAGGAAATCAGCTATGTTGCTAACACTCCTAGCATCTGGGGGATAAGGACTTCGTCTGGGATTCAGTTCTGGAATCTGGGGGCTACACCACAGTGTTTATTACAAGAATCATGTTTGTGACAGAAACACTTTTAGGTACCTGGGATAGTCAGTGTAAGCATAATAAGGGGCAATAAAAAAAGTATAAGAAAAGGGACATAGATTCTTGCCTTTAGATTGCATTCTTATATGCTTTTCACTTTCTTTAATATAAATTGCCCTAATTTGGTGCAATCTATCTTGGATATTGTTTTGTATATTAACATCACAGCTTGCTTCCTCAATTAATTTATTATATTTGTAGAATATACTTCTTCTGTTCTTCTATTTTTATATTCTGGATTATTTTATTTGAGGCCAGCTTTTAGAAAAACAACATAATAAGATTTAATTTCAAGTGAGAATATTCTATACAGGGTTACTTCATATTTTAACTTATATTTTTTGTTATGTGGGACCTTATTAAGCTTTATTTTCTGCTTTTTTTTTCTTTTATTTCTTCCTGTTTTATATATTTATTTGTGTTTATTATCTGTAGGAGATAGAATTTATGTAGTCCTAATAGAATAGTCCTAATTTTATTTGTGACTGTCATTGGGTTTATAAAATCCTTTTTAAACTTACATTTTTTTAAAGACACATAAAATCTAATAAGTGATTGATGATAATCTCATGCCTTTATCTTTTCCCTCCCTCTTCTAGTCTTTGATAAATCAGTATCTCTTGATAAAGTTAGATTACTTTTGTACATTATTAGGAACAGATATCTGATTTTAAATATTTTGCTTAAATTCCATTTTATAGTCATATTTATAATTATTTAAATAGTTTTATATATTTCTTACTTTTATGAGTACCCCCTATGTGCCAGGCATATGTCCATACTGAGGAAAAACAACTCCGCAAAAGGACTCAGTGCTTACTATCATGGAATTTATAGTACAACTGATTTTATTACTTACTTATGATCTTGTTATATATTTAGTTTTGGCTTTCTTAATTTATAATTTTGACTTACTCTTGGAACAGATGAATATTGCTCTGAGTAGCTTTCTTAAGAATTGAATTTTAGAAATTTTTATACTTCTGGGAATCTTTTCTTGCTTTATATGTCAGTGACAAACCAATATATCATAAAAATCTTGATTACCATGTTTTTGTCATAGTACTCTGCAGACTTTCTTTTAATGTTTACAGTTGCAGGGTAAGTGTCTCAGAATTGCTTGAATTTTGCTTCTTGGTTGGTGAACTATATTTCTTCCTGCTGGGACACTTGCAGGAAGTTATTTTATATTTGAAATGAGCCTTAAACATATTATAGCAAAATCTTTGATCTTGAAGAATAAAGGAATATTTGTAGACCAAGCTTATCCTCCAGCTTGAGACAGTTTCTTTAAACACGTTTGATTTTTATTTTGTTCCTATCACCCTATAATTTCTTTCCTCCACTTTTCATGATGGCCATCTCTACTTACCATTTTCATTTTGGGGGCATTTTTTTGGCATTTGGAAAATTTTTCCCAACATCTTATTTAATTGTATATAAAGTTAGGCCAGACCCCTTGCTATTTGAATTATAGATTTTTATTTTTATTTTCCATTTTTTTTCTTTATATTTTTGCATTTCAGCCTGTTTACTCTCTGGTCCTGTTTTAGATAATTTTATCTAAGCCTTTGGTGGACTCAAATAAGTGTTCACTAAAATTTTCATATGTTTCTTACAGAAAAGTAAGTTATATAACTATGCTTTTTTTTTTGTATCAGTATGTGGTTTTATTTTCTTTATGTTTCACACTTTTTTTGTGTGAGGCTTATGATTTTTTGTTTGTTGAGCAGAGAGATTTAATTAAAATTTGATAGTTTTCAATTTCCAGTGCCCAATAGCCATTCATCTGTTGTGGCCAATTATTTTCTGGCAAATCTATAGAGTTGCTAGAGATATAGTTTATAGTTCTCTATGAAGATAAATGAATGCTTTTTCTGTACTTTTTCAAGTTTCAATACATTTCCTTAAGCAAGTTGGCATCCCAAGGGGTAATGTTTGGAATTGTCATGAATTGAATGGATGGATGTTTAGAGAGTGAATGACTGAACAGAGCTCTCATCCTTGCTTATTGAAACAGAAAGAAGAAAATATACCTGTACTTTCAATTTGGATCAAGACAGTGAGTGAGGGATCCCTGGGTGGCGCAGCGGTTTAGCGCCTGCCTTTGGCCTAGGGCGCGATCCTGGAGACCCGGGATCGAATCCCACGTCGGGCTCCTGGTGCATGGAGTCTGCTTCGCCCTCTGCCTGTGTCTCTGCCTCTTTCTCTCTCTCTGTGACTATCATAAATAAATAAAAATTTTTAAAAAATACTTAAAAAAAAAAAAAGACACTGAGTGAGTTAAAGTCAAAGTCATTCCTTTCCTTTCTAGTATTATTTACCTGGTGAAAGTCTGTGAAATTCTGCACAAACTTTGGCATAGGGACTTTACTCTTATATGTAACAGGTTTTATTTCTTAGATTTGAGGGAGAAAAACACGTGGTTGGCTAAAAAAGTTATGCAAATGAAGGAACATTTCTTATGGCCCTCTTAGTGTTAACCATAGATATACTTTCTAGTCTTCCCTTAATTTAATTTTTAAAAGATTTATTTATTTATTTTTCAGAGAGCAGGAGAGAAAGAGCATAGGGGGAGGGAGAAAGGAACCCAAATAGACTCCCCCTGAGTGTGGATCCACACCTGCAGGATACATCTCACCACTCTGAGAACCTCAACAGAACTGAAACCAAGAGTTGGACTCTTAACGAACTGTGCCACCCAGGCACCCATAGCTTTGTCCCTTAATTTTAATGATACATAACATTCAGAGATTTTTTTCCCTTCTAAAATATTAAGGGAGGAGGTTGGAATGTATATCTATGGTTAGCACTAAGGGAACCAATCATAAGAAATGTTTTTCCTTTGTGTAACTTGCTTAGCCAACAATGTATTTCTTTCATTTGACAGATATTTATATCAAGATTAGAACATCTGTCCACACAGAGTTTAAACCAGGCATTGAATGCTTTATTGACCATTGACACAGTTTAGTTTCACTTATCATATACTGTATTAAATTATAATTAATTTATAGCTTTATTTTATCTTCAAGCAGAGTAAGTTCCTAACAGACAAGGACTATAGGTAATATTTATGTTCTTCAGTGTTGACTTTTGAACTTTATATATATACAGTAGTTTTCTTAATAAATATATACTACATGAAATCATACATTATTGTGCTTCTCAGTTTTATTTTATTTTATTTTTTACATTTTTTAAATTTAAATTCAGTTTGCCAACATATAGTATAACACCCAGTGCTCATCCCATCAAGTGCCCTCCTCAGTGCCCAACACCCAGTAACCCCATTCCCCCACCTACCTCCCCTTCTACAACCCTTTGTTTGTTTCCCAGAGTTAGGAGTTTCTCATGGTTTGTCTCCCTCTCTAATTTTTCAGTTATATTTTATAAATAATTATTAGAAAAAGTAGTAGTTAAATATTTGAAGAAAAAGAGCTTTAATAAATTGCACATTGAAGAATAATATATTTTTGAAAAATTTTCCAATTACTGCTTCTGGATTTGTTAATGTAATCTTAGCTACTAAAACACTCTCAATACAATTCTGTTTCTGGGTCATATTATGTTCCAGTGTAGTATTGGGGGTAGAGGTGGAATGAGGAAAGGCTTTACTCCGTGCAGTTTTTCAGTAACCCAGAGTAATGGATATTGCCATTTTTTATACAGTGTTTCTAAATTTCCTTGGGAATTGACCTGTAGCTAGTGGAAAAGGCAAGAGAATGGAAGAACATAAGTTGGAGGAGATTCTAATGGGTCAAGTCTAGAAGTGATATGCACAAATGCTACTCACATTCCATTGCCCCAGGCTCAATCACTGGCTACACCTAACTGCAATTGGATGTGGTAGGTGTAGTCTCTTTCTGGGAATTCACCTACAGATAAAGGTCCATACTTAAATAATAGGGAAAATGGATTTTTTTCTAAGATTTTATTTATTTATTCATGAGAGACAGAGAGAGGCAGAGACATAGGCAGAGGGAGAATCAGGCTCCCTGTTAGCTCCCTCGGAGCAGGGAGCCTGATACTGAACACTATCCCAGGAACACTATCTCAGGACCCTGAGATCACCACCTGAGCCAAAGGCAGATGCTCAACCACTGAGGCACCCAGGTGGCCAGGAACCTGGATTTTTGACAGATGACTCTTTGCTACAGCACTTATCCAAAATTTATATTCAAATAATATATACTTAATTAAATAGGAACAATTATTCTAAGATTAGGATATTTTTTAATAATGCAAGAGATACAAATATATTAACTTTGTATTAAAACAGAGCATTCTTCTGTTCTTGTTGGTGCAAAAAACAAAAACAAACAAATGAAAAACTCTGAGAGCAATATTTTTTTTCCATCAGTTACTCAAGTTACTATTTTATAATAGGTCTTTAAATTACAAGAAATATTTTAAATATTAAATATATGAAATATGCAACTAAGAGTATCTTTAACCTGTTCCACAAATTTAAAATGTGATGGGACTGTTCTGTGGACTTTGCTAAAATAGATTTATTTTCAAGTATATTTGGTTATTAAAGGATATAAAATGCATAAATTTCCATCTGGGGTTAGCCCAGCTCCTTAGATATCAAACGAAATGCTCTGCAAACAGCCAACTCTTCTATACTCAGCGGAGTCTCATTTTTTAGCTTCTCAGGAAATTACTTTTTTGTTTCACCCTGGCTTCTTAATCTCTGCTAAAATATGGGGTTTCTTTAGAAAAGGAAGGTGAAAGTACAAATGGAACTAACACCTGAGACATATTTAATTAGCTTTTATAAAGATGATATGATGTGCTTGGCAGATAAAGTAAGATAAATTGTTTAGGCTTGTGATTCATCAAGGCTCGCCAAAAGCAAAGCCTCATTCAACAATAATGGAAGCTTGTTTAATATGTAACACTGTCCTCTGCACACAATTAAAGATAACTGGTGAACTATAAATTTAGTGTTATTCATACATGGCAATAAACATTAAGTATATTTTTTTGAATCTTGCAAATAACTGAGATACTCAAATCTTAGTTTGAAACTTTTTGTGAAAAAGCTAAATTAGGTCATGGGAGGGGCAAGATGGCTGAAGAGTAGGGTCCCCAAATCGCCTGTCTCCACCAAATTACCTAGATAACCTTCAAATCATCCTGAAAATCTACAAATTAGGCCTGAGATTTAAAGAGAGACCAGCTGGAATGTTACAGTGAGAAGAGTTCTCCTTCTATCAAGGTAGGAAGACGGGGAAAAAAGAAATGAACAAAAGGCCTCCGAGGGGGAGGGACCCCGCGAGGAGCCGGGCTGAGGCCGGGGCGAGTGTCCCCAGGACAGGAGAGCCCCGACCCGGAGACGCAGGAGCTGCACCGACCTTCCCGGGTGGAAAGGGGCTCGCGGGGAGTTGGAGCAGGACCCAGGAGGGAGGGGATGCCCTCGGGCTCCCCGGGTCAGTAACAGCAACTGCGCCCCGGGAGAGTGCGCCGAGCTCCCTAAGGGCTGCAGCGCGCACGGCGGGACCCGGAGCAGCTCAGAGGGGGCTCGGGCGGAGGAAGAGGCTCCGTGCAGAGGGGGCTGCACGGCTCCAGGAGCAGCTGGGGGGGCTCGGGCAGCGGCTCCGCGGAGGGGGCTGCGGCCCGGGAGCGCGAATCCAACAGCGCAGGCTCCGGAGCACAGGGCGCCGGGACACAGCCCAGGATCCGGCCTCCCCCGGGACAGGCAGAAGCCGGGAGGGCCCAGGACAGCAAGGACGCTCCTGCCCCCAGCTGAGCAGATCAGCGGCCCGCCCGGAGCCTCCAGGCCCTGCAGACGGAGAGCTCCGGAGTTCCTGCCTGAGCTGAATCCAGGTTTCCAGAGCTGGCCCCGCCACTGGGGCTGTTCCTCCTGCGGCCTCACGGGGTAAACAACCCCCACTGAGCCCTGCACCAGGCAGGGGCAGAGCAGCTCCCCCAAGTGCTAACACCTGAAAATCAACACAGCAGGCCCCTCCCCCAGGAACCAGCTAGACGGACAAGTTCCAGGAGAAGCCAAGGGACTTAAAGTACACAGAATCAGAAGATACTCCCCGGTGGTTCTTTTTTTTGTTTGTTTGTTTTTGTTTTTGTTTTTGTTTTTGTTTTGTTTTGCTTTTTGATTTGTTTCCTTCCCCCACCCCCCTTTTTTTCTCCTTTCTTTTTCTTTCTCTTTTTCTTCTTTTTTTTTTTTTTTTCTTCCCTTTTTTTTCTCTTTCTCTTTTCTTTCCTTCTTTCTCTCCTCTCTTTTTCTCTTTTTCCCAATACAACTTGCTTTTGGCCACTCTGCACTGAGCAAAATGACTAGAAGGAAAACCTCACCTCAAAAGAAAGAATCAGAAACAGTCCTCTCTCCCACAGAGTTACAAAATCTGGATTACAATTCAAAGTCAGAAAGCCAATTCAGAAGCACTATTATACAGCTACTGGTGGCTCTAGAAAAAAGCATAAAGAACTCAAGAGACTTCTTGACTGCAGAATTTAGATCCAATCAGGCAGAAATTAAAAATCAATTGAATGAGATGCAATCCAAACTAGAAGTCCTAACGACGAGGGTAAATGCGGTGGAAGAACGAGTGAGTGACATAGAAGACAAATTGATGGCAAAGAGGGAAACTGAGGAAAAAGAGACAAACAATTAAAAGACCATGAAGACAGATTAAGGGAAATAAACGACAGCCTGAGGAAGAAAAACCTACGTTTAATTGGGGTTCCCGAGGGCGCCGAAAAGGGACAAAGGGCCAGACTATGTATTTGAACAAATCATAGCTGAAAACTTTCCTAATCTGGGAAGGGAAACCGGCATTCAGATCAAGGAAATAGAGAGATCCCCCTCCCCCCAAAATCAATAAAAACCGTTCAACACCTCGACATTTAATAGTGAAGCTTGCAAATTCCAAAGACAAAGAGAAGATCCTTAAAGCAGCAAGAGACAAGAAATCCCTGACTTTTATGGGGAGGAGTATTAGGGTAACAGCAAACCTCTCCACAGAGACCTGGCAGGCCAGAAAGGGCTGGCAGGATATATTCAACGTCCTAAATGAGAAGAACATGCAGCCAAGAATACTTTATCCAGCAAGGCTCTCATTCAAAATGGAAGGAGAGATAAAGAGCTTCCAAGACAGGCAGCAACTGAAAGAATATGTGACTCCAAACCAGCTCTGCAAGAAATTTTAAGGGGGACTCTTAAAATTCCCCTTTAAGAAGAAGTTCAGTGCCACAATCCACAAAAACAAGCACTGAATAGATATCATGATGACACTAAACTCATATCTGTCAATAGTAACTCTGAATGTGAATGGGCTTAATGACCCCATCAAAAGGCGCAGGGTGTCAGACTGGATAAAAAAGGAGGACCCATCTATTTGCTGTCTACAAGAGACTCATTTTAGACAGAAGGACACCTACAGCCTGAAAATAAAAGGTTGGAGAACCATTTACCATTCAAATGGTCCTCAAAAGAAAGCAGGGGTAGCCATCCTTATATCAGATAAACTAAAATTACCCCGAAGACTGTAGTGAGAGATGAAGAGGGACACTATATCATACTTAAAGGATCTATCCAACAAGAGGACTTAACAATCCTCAATATATATGCCCCGAATGTGGGAGCTGCCAAATATTTAAACCAATTAATAACCAAAGTGAAGAAATACTTAGATAATAATACACTTATATTTGGTGGCTTCAATCTAGCTCTTTCTACCCTCGATAGGTCTTCTAAGCACAACATCTCCAAAGAAACGAGAGCTTTAAATGATACACTGGACCAGATGGATTTCACAGATATCTACAGAACTTTACATCCAAACTCAACTGAATACACATTCTTCTCAAGTGCACATGGAACTTTCTCCAGAATAGACCACATACTGGGTCACAAATCGGGTCTGAACCTATACCTAAAGATTGGGATCGTCCCCTGCATATTCTCAGACCATAATGCCTTGAAATTAGAACTAAATCACAACAAGAAGTTTGGAAGGACCTCAAACACGTGGAGGTTAAGGACCATCCTGCTAAAAGATGAAAGGGTCAACCAGGAAATTAAGGAAGAATTAAAAAGATTCACGGAAACTAATGAGAATGAAGATACAACCGTTCAAAATCTTTGGGATGCAGCAAAAGCAGTCCTAAGGGGGAAATACATCACAATACAAGCATCCATTCAAAAACTGGAAAGAACTCAAATACAAAGGCTAACCTTACACCTAAAGAAGCTAGAGAAAAAACAGCAGATAGATCCTACACCCAGCAGAAGAAGAGAGTTAATTAAGATTCGAGCAGAACTCAACGAAATCAAGACCAGAAGAACTGTGGAACAGATCAACAGAACCAGGAGTTGGTTCTTTGAAAGAATTAATAAGATAGATAAACCATTAGCCAGCCTTATTAAAAAGAAGAGAGAGAAGACTCAAATTAATAAAATCATGAATGAGAAAGGAGAGATCACTACCAACACCAAGGAAATACAAACGATTTTAAAAACATGAACAGCTATATGCCAATAAATTAGGCAATCTAGAAGAAATGGACGCATTCCTGGAAAGCCACAAACTACCAAAACTGGAACAGGAAGAAATAGAAAACCTTAACAGGCCAATCACCAGGGAGGAAATTGAAGCAGTCATCAAAAACCTCCCAAGACACAAGAGTCCAGGGCCAGATGGCTTCCGAGGGGAATTCTATCAAACGTTTAAAGAAGAAATCATACCTATTCTACTAAAGTTGTTTGGAAAGATAGAAAGAGATGGAGTACTTCCAAATTCGTTCTATGAGGCCAGCATCACCTTAATTCCAAAACCAAAGACCCAACCAAAAAGAAGAATTACAGACCAATATCCCTGATGAACATGGATGCAAAAATTCTCAACAAGATACTAGCCAATGGGATCCAACAGTACATTAAGAAAATTATTCACCATGACCAAGTAGTATTTATCCCCAGGACACACGGCTGGTTCAACACTCGTAAAACAATCAATGTGATTCATCATATCAGCAAGAGAAAAACCAAGAACCATATGATCCTCTCATTAGATGCAGAGAAAGCATTTGACAAAATACAGCATCCATCCCTGATCAAAACTCTTCAGTGTGTAGGGAGAGAGGGAACATACCTCGACATCTTAAAAGCCATCTACGAAAAGCCCACAGCAAATATCATTCTCAAAAGGGGAAGCACTGGGAACCTTTCCCCTAAGATCAGGAATAAGACAGGGATGTCCACTCTCACCACTGCTATTCAACATAGTACTGGAAGTCCTAGCCTCAGCAATCAGACAACAAAAAGACATTAAAGGCATTCAAATTGGCAAAGAAGAAGTCAAACTCTCCCTCTTCGCTGATGACATGATACTCTACATAGAAAACCCAAAAGCCTCCACCCAAGATTGCTAGAACTCATACAGCAATTCGGTAGCGTGGCAGGATACAAAATCAATGCCCAGAAATCAATGGCATTTCTGTACACTAACAATGAGACTGAAGAAAGAGAAATTAAGGAGTCAATCCCATTTACAATTGCACCCAAAAGCATAAGATACCTAGGAATAAACCTAACCAAAGAGGTAAAGGATCTATACCCTAAAAACTATAGAACGCGTCTGAAAGCAATTGAGGAAGACACAAAGAGATGGAAAAATAATCCATGCTCATGGATTGGCAGAATTAATATTGTGAAAATGTCAATGTTACCCAGGGCAATTTACACGTTTAATGCAATCCCTATCAAAATACCATGGACTTGGGATCCCTGGGTGGCGCAGTGGTTTAGCGCCTGCCTTTGGCCCAGGGCACGATCCTGGAGCCCCGGGATTGAATCCCACGTCAGGCTCCCGGTGCATGGAGCCCGCTTCTCCCTCTGCCTATGTCTCTGCCTCTCTCTCTCTCTCTCTGTGACTATCATAAATAAATGAAAAAAAAAATTAAAAAAAAAATACCATGGACTTTCTTCAGGGACTTAGAACAAATTATTTTAAGATTTGTGTGGAATCAGAAAAGACCCCGAATAGCCAGGGGAATTTTAAAAAAGAAAACCATATCTGGAGGCATCACAATGCCAGATCTCAGGTTGTACTACAAAGCTGTGGTCATCAAGACAGTGTGGTACTGGCACAAAAAAAGACACATAGATCAATGGAACAGAGTAGAGAACCCAGAAGTGGACCCTGAAGTTTATGGTCAACTAACATTTGATAAAGGAGGAAAGACTATCCATTGGAAGAAAGACAGTCTCTTCAATAGATGGTGCTGGGAAAATTGGACATCCACATGCAGAAGAATGAAACTAGACCACTCTCTTTCACCATACACAAAGATAAACTCAAAATGGATGAAAGATCTAAATGTGAGACAATATTCCATCAAAATCCTAAAGGAGAACACAGGCAACACCTTTTTTGAACTTGGCCACAGTAACTTCTTGCAAGATACATCCACGAAGGCAAAAGAAACAAAAGCAAAAATGATCTATTGGGACTTCATCAAGATAAGAAGCTTCTGCACAGCAAAGGATACAGTCAACAAAACTAAAAGACAACCTACAGAATTGGAGATGATATTTGCAAATGACATATCAGATAAAGGGCTAGTTTCCAAGATATAAAGAACTTCTTAAACTCAACACCAAAGAAACAAACAATCCAATCATGAAATGGGCAAAAGACATGAACAGAAATCTCACAGAGGAAGACCTAGACATGGCCAACATGCATATGAGAAAATGCTCTGCATCACTTGCCATCAGGGAAATACAAATCAAAACCACAATGAGATACCACCTCACACCAGTGAGAATGGGGAAAATTAACAAGGCAGGAAACAACAAATGTTGGAGAGGATGCGGAGTAAAGGGAACCCTCCTACACTGTTGGTGGGAATGTGAACTGGTGCAGCCACTCTGGAAAACTGTGTGGAGGTTCCTCAAAGAGTTAAAAATAGACCTGCCCTACGACCCAGCAATTGCACTGTTGGGGATTTACCCCAAAGATACAGATGCAATGAAATGCCGGGACACCTGCACCCCGATGTTTCTAGCAGCAATGTCCACAATAGCCAAACTGTGGAAGGAGCCTCGGTGTCCAACGAAAGATGAATGGATAAAGAAGATGTGGTTTATGTATACAATGCAATATTACTCAGCTATTAGAAATGACAAATACCCACCATTTGCTTCAACGTGGATGGAACTGGAGGGTATTATGCTGAGTGAAGTAAGTCAATCGGAGAAGGACAAACATTATATGTTCTCATTCATTTGGGGAATATAAATAATAGTGAAAGTAAATATAAGGAAGGGAGAAGAAATGTTGGGAAATATCAGAAAGGGAGACAGAACATAAAGACTCATAACTCTGGGAAACGAAACTAGGGGTGGCGGAAGGGGAGGAGGGCGGGGGGTGGGGGTTAGTGGGTGATTGGCACTGAGGAGGGCACTTGATGGGATGAGTACTGGGTGTTATTCTGTATGTTGGTAAATTGAACACCAATAAAAAATTAATTTATTAAAAAAATAAAAATAAATAAATAAAATTGTCAAAAAAAAAAGGAAAAAGCTAATATAACTGAAGAGGATCAAGTGAGAAAGATTTGACTGGAAGCTGTCTATAGTCAGAAAAAGAAAAATAATACTTAGGGATGCCTGGGTGGCTCAGTGGTTGAGTGTCTGCCTTCAGCTCAGGGGATGAGGTCCCAGGTCCAGGAGTTGGGTCACACATCAGGCTCCCTGGAGGGAGCCTGCTTCTCCCTCTGCCTATGTCTCTTCCTCTCTCTGTGTGTTTCTCATGAATAAATAAAATCTTCCAAAAAAAGAAAAAAGAAAAACAATGCTTATTCTTTGAGATATTCTTATATATGAATTCTTTATATAAAAATAAATGCTGACCATAACATGATAAAGATTTAATACTTTATTTATTATTTATATTTATATTTATTTATTTATTTATTATTAAGGCTGAATAACACAATTCTCCTTTTTCACCTCTCACCTTTACATATAAAAACAAAAATTTGTTTATATTTATAATGCCATATTGTCAGGTATGTTAGTCAATAACAGGTTGTGTATATTTAGCCAGTTTACCTTACTTCCTGTGCCTCAGTCTCCTAATCTGGAAAATAGGATTAACATTTATGTAATATTGTAAGTTTACTAGGTGAATGAAATGAATTCAAATACACAGAGTATTTAGACCTATTTCATAGTCTCTATTAATGTTAAATGACACTGCTTCTGTGGTAAATTTTCTATAATGTAGAATGCTCTTTATCCCAGTTTCCTGAACAGAGAACTAATAGTCCTCTTCTTTGGCTTTTTGGCTGATATTTCTATTTTCTTTCTTTCTTTCTTTCTTTCTTTCTTTCTTTCTTTCTTTCTTTCTTTCTTTCTTTCTTTCCTTTTTAAAATGTATTTGAGAGAGAGAGAGAGCATAATCAGGCATAAAGGCAGAGGGAGAGAGAGAGAGAGAGAGAGAGAGAGAGAGAGAATCCCAAGCAGACTCTCCAGTGAGCACAGGCCTTGACTTGGGGCTTGATCCCATAACCCTGAGATCATGACCTGAACTGAACTCAAAAGTCAATCAAATAACCAAATGAGCAATTAACCAACTGAGCCACCCAGGTGCCCCCCTTCTTTCTTTCATTTACAGATGTTAATCCCCAATAGTGTTACGAATAATTTGACACATATCCAGTTCCATCCCTACCTTCATCACTGTTCCCAAATCCTTTTCCTTGAAATACGTAATCAGAAATAAAAGACTTTAAGTTTTAAGTTTAAGTCAGCAATGGTATTTGAAAGGGAAATTTTAAAAATTAGGGTAACCTTTTGTCATGTATACTGATTGGAAACAGAGACTTTATGAGAGAGGAGATGGAAGTAGTTATCAATGAGAAGAGATAGGAGGAACAACAAACAACAAAAATTCCCTGAATAAGAGTTTTAATGTTCTGGTTCCTAGTTTATACGCAAAGTTGAGCTTCATTTTTTTTCTTCATTTCTTCCCCACATAATATGACTTGAAGAATTGGTCCCTGTAATTTGCAAAATAAGATCTCTATGCTGTATCACTCAACAAGGGTGAGAAATGGACTAAATAAAAGTACAAATGTTCTTTGAGCATTTAATAATTTAACATATTTTATAAATCTCAAAAAAGAGGGTTAGCCTTGCTGTTTATTTTTTAATTTTTTTAGAATTTTTTATATTTTTATTTTTTAACAATTTTATTTATTTATTCATGAGAGACACAGAGAGAAAGAGAGAGAGAGAGAGAGAGAGAGAGGCAGAGACACAGGCAGAGGGAGAAGCAGGCTCCATGCAGGGAGCCTGATGTGGGACTTGATCCTGGGTCTCCAGGATCAAGCCCTGGGCTGAAGGCGGCACTAAACCACTGAGCCACCCAGGCTGCATGTCCTTGCTGTTTATTCTAAACATAATTGTCCGTGGAATTTTATTTTCCCCTTCAAAGAACATCTCCAAGGGAAGGAATACAGATCCTTGGCATGACCACAGTTAACATCAGTATATAAAGAATATATTGATGACATAACTCTGACAGCTATGGTACTGCCAAGTATTAGAATGTCCACCATGCCTGCTGGGGAAATTTGTCTCTAATACAACTGCTGATGCCTAAGCATTAATGTGTTGTGCCTCAAGACTCTGGAACAAAGGCTGTCAAATTATCGACGAGCTAGTGATGCACTGCTTAGAAGACTCTAAGTAATGAATGTTTTCAAATGACATTCACTCTCTGGAATTTGAACTATAAAATACCAGTTTAATTGTTGTAGACCAAGAGGTTCAAAGCTGAGGATCCCTCAGAAAAGTTACAGCCATTGGAGTCATTATATGTTGATATCTGTGACTCCTGGCATTTCTGCTCAGTCCTTCTCCCCTAAAATTGCCTCCCCTTCTTCAGACAAGAGTTTCTAGCAGGCTCATTTCACTGGGAAGCTCTGCTCTGTGATCATATTTTCAACTGGACATTTTTTCCAAGATGGAATTAGATCGAAGAGAAAGGCAGGTTCCTTATGTTACTGGACTCTGAATGTGGGTTTAGGAATGCTGGGTGGACATGTTTCATCATTAGAGTGTGAGGGATCCCTGGGTAGCACAGTGGTTTGGCGCCTGCCTTTGGCCCAGGGCGCCATCCTGGAGACCCGGGATTGAATCCCACATCAGGCTCCTGGTGCATGGAGCCTGCTTCTCCCTCTTCCTATGTCTCTGCCCCCCCCCCCCCCATATGACTATCATAAAAAAAAAAAAAGAAAAGAAAACTAGAGAGTGAGTAAACAAATGAATGTTCAAGGCAAATTACTCTGGGTTCCTTTCTTGAAAACCACCTGTATGTCTGTCCTTGGAGTCTTATCCCTCTCTCCCTTAAAATTAGGCTAGTTTTATTTGGCTTTTATTATAAGCCCTCAAGAATCTTAATATTGGGGGAGGTGGGGCAAGATGGTGGAGTAGGGTCCCTGGGTCACCTGTCCCCACCAACTTACCTAGATAACTTTCAAATCATCCTGAAAACCTATGAATTCGAACAGATTTAAAGAAAGAACAGCTGAAATGCTACAGAGTGAAGAGTTTTCCCTTTTAACAAGTACAACCAGTTTTTAGCCACTCTGCTTGAGCAAAATGACTAGAAAGAAGAACTCCCCACAAAAGAATCAGAAACAGTACTCTCTGCCACAGAGTTACAGAATTTGGATTACAATTCGATGTCAGAAAGCCAACTCAGAAGCACAATTATAAAGCTACTGGTGGCTCTGGAAAAAAGCATAAAGGAATCAAGAGACTTTATGACTGCAGAATTTAGATCTAATCAGGCCGAAATTAAAAATAAATTGATATGGGATCCAAACTGGAGGTCCTAATGATGAGGTTTAATGAGGTAGAAGAGTGAGTGACATAGAAGACAAGTTGATGGCAAGGAAGGAAGCTGAGGAAAAAAGAGAAAAAAGACCATGAGGAAAAAAAGGTTAAGCAAAATAAATGACAGCCTCAGAAGGAAAAATCTATGTATAATTGGGGTTCCAGAGGATGCTGAGAAGGGCGGGCAGAGGCCAGAAAGCATATTTGAACAAATAATAGCTGAGAACTTCCCTAACTTAGGGATGGAAACAGGCATTCAGATCCAGAAGATAGAGAGGTCCTGCCCTAAAATCATTAAAAACCATTCAATACCTCGACATTTAATAGTGAAAATTGCAAATTCCAAAGATAAAGAGAAAATCCTTAAAGCATCAAGAGACGAGAGATCCCTAACTTATATGGGGGAGAAATATTAGATTAACAGCAGACCTCTCTACAGAGATCTGGCAGGCCAGAAAGGGCTGGCAGGATAATTTCAGGGTCCTAAATGAGAAGAACATGCAGCCAAGAATACTTTATTCAGCAAGGCTCTCATTCAGAATAGAAGAAGACATAAAGAGCTTCCAAGATAGGCAGAAACTGAAAGAATATGTGACCACCAAATGAGCTCTGCAAGAAATATTAAGGGGGAACTCTGTAAAAGAAAGAGGAAGTCCAAGGAAACAATCCACAAGCACAAGGACTGAATAGGTATCATGATGACAGTAAATTCATACTTAAAGGATCTACCCAACAAGAGGACCTAACAATCATGAATATTTATGTCCCTAATGTGGGAGCTGTTAAGTATATCAATCAATTAATAACCAAAGTGAAGACATACTTAGATAATAATACACTAATACTGGGAGACTTCAACACAGCGCTTTCTGCAAATGACATATATTATAAGCACAACATCTCCAAAGAAACAAGAGCTTTAAATGATACACTGGACCACATGGATTTCACAGATAGTTACAGAACTTTACACCCAAACACAACTGAATACACATTCTTCTCAAGTACACATGGAACTTTCTCCTGTATAGACCACATACTGGGTCAAAAATCAGGTCTTAACGGATACGAAAAGATTGGGACTTTCCCCTGCATATTTTCATACCATAGTGCTTTGAAACTTGAATTCAATCACAAGAAGAATTTCAAACATGTGGAGGCTAAAGAGCATCCGGCTAAAAGATGAAGGGTCAACCAGGAAATTAGAGAATTAAAAAGATTCATGGAAACTAATGAGAATGAAGATACAACCGTTCAAAACCTTTGGGATACACTAAAGCAGTCCTAAAAGGGAAATACATCGCAATACAAGCATCCCTCAAAAAATTGGAAAAAACTCAAACACACAAGCTAACCTTGCACCTAAAGGAACTGGAGAAAGAACAGCAAATAAAACCTACACCAAGCAGAAGAAGAGAGTTAATAAGGATTCAAGTAGAACTCAATGGAATAGAGACCAGAAGAACTGTAGAACAGATCCAAAAAACCAGGAGTTGGGTCTTTGAAAGAATTAATAAGATAGATAAACCATTAGCCAGCCTTATTAAAAACAAAAGAGAAAAGACTCAAATTAATAAAATCATGAATTAAAAAGAGATCACAACCAATACTAAGGAAATACAAATGATTTTAAAAACATGATGAGCAGCTATACACCAATAAATTAGGCAATCTAGAAGAAATAGACGCATTTCTGGAAAACCACAAACTACCAAAACTGAAACAGGAAGAAATAGGAAACCTGAACAGGCCAATCACCAGGGAGGAAATTGAAGCAGTCATCAAAAACCTCCCAAGACACAAAAGTCCAGGGCCAGATGGCTTCCCAGGGGAATTCTATCAAACGTTTAAAGAAGAAACAATACCTATTCTACTGAAGCTGTTCAGAACATAGAAAGGGATGGAGTACTTCCAAACTATTCTATGAGGCCAGCATCACCTTAATTCCAAAACCAGACAAAGACCCCACCAAAAAGGAGAATTATAGACCAATATCCATGATGAACACAGATGCAAAAACTCTCAACAAGATACAAGTCATTAGGATCCAGCAATACATTAAGATTATTCACCATGACCAAGTGGGATTTATCCTCAGGATGCAAGGCTGGTTCAACACTCGTAAAGCAATCAACGTGATAGATCATATCAACAAGAGAAAAAACAAGAACCATATGATACTCTCAATAGATGCAGAGAAAACATTTGACAAAATACAGCATCCATTCCTGATCAAAACTCTTCAGAGTGTAGGGATAGAGGGAACATTCCTCAGCATCTTAAAGCCATCTACGAAAAGCCCACAGCAAATATAATTCTCAATGGGGAAACACTGGGAGCCCTTCCCCTAAGATCAGGAACAGGACAAGGATGTCCACTCTCACCACTGCTATTCAACATAGGACTGGAAGTCCTAGCCTCAGCCTTCAGGCAAAAAAGAGAAATAAAAGGCATTCAAATTGGCAAAGAAGAAGTCAAACTTTCCCTCTTTGCAGATGACATGATACTGTACATAGAAAACCCAAAAGACTCCACCCCTAGGTTGCTAGAACTCATACAGCAATTCGGCAGTGTGGCAGGATACAAAATTAATGCGCAGAAATCAGTGGCATTTCTATACACTAACAATGAGACTGAAGAAAGAGAAATTTAAGCAGTCAATCCCATTTACAATTGCACCGAAAAGCATAAGATACCTAGGAATAAACCTAACCAAAGAGGTAAAGGATCTATACCATAACAAATGCAAAAACATTTCTGAAAGCAATTGAGGAAGACACAAAGAGATGGAAAAATAATCCATGCTCATGGATTGGAAGAATTAATATTGTGATAATGTCAATGCTACCCAGGGCAACTTACACATTTAATGCAATCCCTATCAAAATAACTTGGACTTTCTTCAGAGTTGGAACAAATCTCTTAAGATTTGTGTGGAATCAGAAAAGACCCCGAATAGCCAGGGGAACATTGAAAAAGAAAACCAGAGCCGGAGGCATCACAATGCTGGATTTCAAGTTGTATTACAAAGCTGTGATCATCAAGACAGTGTGGTACTGGCACAAAAACAGACACAGAGGGATCTCTGGGTGGCGCAGCGGTTTAGCGCCTGCCTTTGGCCCAGGGCGCGATCCTCGAGACCAGGAATCGAATCCCACGTCGGGCTCCCGGTGCATGGAGCCTGCTTCTCCCTCTGCCTCTCTCTCTCTCTCTCTCTCTGTGACTATCATAAATAAATAAAAAAATTAAAAAAAAACAGACACAGAGATCAATGGAATAGAATAGAGAACCTAGAAATGGGCCCTCAAACCTATGGTCAACTAATATTCGACAAAGCAGGAAAGACTATCCACTGGAAAAAGGACGGTCTCTTCAATAAATGATGCTGGGAAAATTGGACAGCCAAGTGCAGAAGAATGAGACTAGACCATTCTCTTATACCATACACAAAGATAAACTAAAAATGGATGAAGGATCTAAATGTGAGACAATCCATCAAAATCCTTGAGGAGAACACAGGCAACACCCTTTTTGAACTTTGCCAGAGCAACATCTTGCAAGATACATCTATGAAGGCAAGGGAAACAAAAGCAAAATGAACTATTGGGACTTAATCAAGATCAAAAGCTTCTGCACAGCAAAAGAAACAGTCAACAAAACTAAAAGACAACCTAAAGAATGAGAGAAGGTATTTGCAAATGACGTATCAGATAAAGGGCTAGTTTCCAAGATCTATAAAGAACTTATGAAACTCAACAGCAAAGAACAAACAATCCAATCATGAAATGTGCAAAAGACATGAACAGAATTTCACAGAGGAAGACAGACATGCCAACAAGCACATGAGAAAATGCTCTGCATCACTTGCCATCAGGGAAAAAACCACAATGAGATACCACCTCACACCAGTGAGAATGGAGAAAATTAACAAGACAAGAAATAACAAATGTTAGAGAGGATGTGGAGAAAGAGGAACCCTCTTGCACTGTTGGTGGAAATGCAAGGTGGTGTAGCCACCTACACCACTCTGGAAAACAGTGTGTGGAGGTTCCTCAAAGAATAAAAATAGATCTGCCCCATGACCCAGCAATTGCCCTGCAGGGAATTTACCCCAAAGAAACAATGCAGTGAAATGGCAGGACACCTGCACTCCAATGTTCACAGCAGCAATGTCCACATTAGCTAAACTGTGGAAGAAGCCTCAGTGTCCATCGACAGATGAATGGATAAAGAAGGTGTGGTCTATATATACAATGGAATGTTACTCAGCCATTGGAAACAACGAATACCCACCATTTGCTTCAATGTGGATGGAACTGGAGGGTATTATGCTGAGTTAAGTAAGTCAAAAGGAAAAGGACAAGCATTATATGGTCTCATTCATCTGGGGAATATAAAAAAAATAGTGAAACGGAATGAAGGGGAAAGGAGAGAAAATGAGTGGGAAATATCAGAGAGGGTGACAGAAAATGAGAGACTCCTAACTCTGAGAAATGAACAAGGGGTGGTGGAAAGGGAAGGGGATGGGGTGACTGGGTGACAGGCACTGAGGGGGCACTTGACGGGATGAGCACTGGGTGTTACGCTATGTGTTGGCATATCAGACTCCAATAAAATAATATATACAAAAAAAGAATCCTAATGTTAAACTATAGTTTTGTAAGGAACAGAGACTTTAAGTAAGAAAAAAATAGTAGGAGACATGGACCAGAAAAAGGAAAATACCAGTATTTATAAGAGAACGGAGATTTTGTGCCCAGAAGCAAGAATACTATGAGACTCCCCAGAGAGCCAAAGAGAAAAAGAGAATAACTCATCTTCAGAGCTGTCTCATTCCATCCAATTGCTGATCACAATTCCAGTCCAGAGGTTTTCTTAAAATGCTTGTCACCCTCTTCTTGAGGTAATTTAGGAGGGAACTGTTTTACCCAGTGCAATGGGATTAACTAAGAAGTTATTGACCACAAGATGTTTAAAGAGGGAGAAAGCTTGCTCAAGTGCATTGATGCCTTTACATTTGCCTGAGTGGGTAAATCAAATTGGATATATAAACCACAACAGCATGCATGCCTGATTAGCAATCTCGATACAAATAGTGTGCTCAGACATTCTCTGGGCAAAGCATTTCACAAAATGTGGAGACATTCTTATAAGAAGAAATATTTTCAGCTGAAGAGAAAAGAAACATATAAAATGTGTTACTTCAAATCTTATTCACTAGGGATTTATTTTATGTATTTACTTACCAGTTTCTGTCTAATAAATATATGAATAATACTGTCCACTTCTTTCAGGTGTTAGAAAAGACTATAGGATAGAATTTTTCAGAGGAATCCGAATTCATTTACAAAGAGTCTATATTTATAGATAAGTAAAAAATACAAATTTTGAATGAGGTATATCTTTTTTGCCCATATAAGTTTAACATTTTAGAATGTCAGTTATCTGACAAAAGAATAATGTTTTGTATCTGAGGGCACAGATAATTGCATCCAATTGTATTGAAACACAGAACTAATTAGATTTCTAATTGTTGCAGCATCTATTTTTTTTCACTCTCTGTGTTTTTCCCCCTCCAATATCAATTTAAATCTTGCCAAGGAGGAAACCATTTATTGGTGGAGCTACTTGAAGTGATAGATATACGTTTAAGCTGGACTAGACTCATCTGGGTTCAAGATTTTATATACAAATTTTTAACTTGCTTTAGTGATGCTTAAGACACAACAATCATCAATGTACAACCCAATGGTTTTTGGAAATTGAACATTCATGTAACTACAACCCAGATCAGAGATAAAATATTATGCTTCAAACCCTCCTAGGTCCCCTTTCAGATGCAATTTACCCCCACTTAACCCGAGGTTGAGAACTACCCTTCTAAACACCGTAAGTTTTGTCTAGCTTGTTGTTACATAAATGCAACCATAGAATATGTACTTCTTTGTGTCTGACTTCTTTCCCTTAATATTATGTTTGTTAGGTTCATGCATGTTCTTGTATGTTGTTGTAGTGTGCTCACTCTCGTGCAACTACTGTTCATCATGTGAATGTGCTACAATTTATCCATCTACTGATGATGGACATCTTTTTTATTCAGGTTTTAAATCTATGTGGCTTGACTTTTGGTTATATCACTTAGGTCAGAATCTCCTGTTTCAGCTCTAGCTAGAACTTTGCAAGTTTTCTGAGTGGATAAACAATTGAGCACCATTCTGTAGGATTTTGATCAGAACTGGCACAGATAGATGTATTGATGTACATAGTTCAGGACCAATTCACAAATCACCTCCTTAAGATTGCCTTTTCAAACTATTCCTTTCTTAAAAACAAAACAAAATTCTCTTCTGGAATTAAAGGCTTGATCTGAAAATTATTGATTTTGCGTTTGGAAATTGCTGGTGTACATTTTTTTTTTTTATTCCAGAGATTTGGGATTCCTTCCTCTTTGAAAGAAGACTTTCCTCTTGCCTTCTGGGGTTAAACATTTGATCCATCTCAAGCCTGTGTACCTTAGATATTTTCTTAGCAATGAGCTGATTTCCTCACTAATTCCTGTATCTCCATCTGCTACCCTCCTACTCCATGCTCACTACTGGCAACTGAGTATGGGGCACTTGGTTTTGGCCACCCTGCACTGAAGCTTGTAAGAAGAAAGTGTGGTTAAGTTCCTTTTTTCCTACAGCACTGCTTCTTTAGTGCACTGCCCACCAACAAATGAAGTTTGCCTTATTATTTCAAAGAGAAATTACAATGTATAAAGGAAGTTTATAATTTGAAGAGGAAAGGTTGAGTACAAAGTGGTTAGAGAAGTAAATTCTAAATTCAGACTACTTGGATTTGAAACCACACTCAATGCTGGGTGAGTAATTTTTACCTCTCTGTGCCTCAGATTCATTCTGACTGCAATTCCAGTTTACAGGAGAAGGCAGTTAAAGGTTAATGCATCAAGAGAGGTTTCTTTTCCAAGTGTGCCTACTCTTTATGAGGCATGCCAGCCCTCAGTTTCCTATCCTCCTCCTTGTGGAAACTTTTCTTCATCTGTTATTCTGCTAAAAATATTTACCCTTTCTAACCTCATAGGAAAATGACACAGTTATCAACTAAACACAACTTTCCCCAGAAGGAGGCGCTTACTGGCTAGAGACCTATTTGTGCCCTCTGATACTGTGTGATTCATTCAGTCAAAGGAGTTACTTTTAGAAATCACCTGGAGGGCCAGTGATGAGTAGTACCAGGGAGCGGAGTATGATATCCAAGTTCCAGTGATGCTCTTGGGTCAAGGGTAGATGTGACATATTGTTAGATTTCATTATTGCTACTACCATGAATATGTACTTCAGGTAAATGGATTCTTTAGCTGGTTGGTGTTCTGTTAAATTAAGCATGTGCAGCCTCCAAACAAATACTACTTTTGGCATAGTTGTGTAATTTAAATCCATTTAGAATAGGAAAAATCTCCTCTTTTAACAGGTGATCCATACTTTCCATTGAGCTAAGCAATTCTCACGTGTTGCGAAAAATCAGTATACTTTCTGCTTTGCTTAAGGTATAAGTGTCTACCAGAATAATAGATGCATCAAATTGTGCTTGCATTTCTTTCCCCAAGAAGAGCATTAGACTCCCATGTTTAAAGTTATGCAGGCTTTTTGGTTGCCAGTTTTTCTGATTGCAATCTAAACCATGTTATTATCAATCTCTTATGTCATCTGGTATTTCAAATACTGATGACTTAAATATCCATAAAATTTATAAGGCGTGAGTCATATGTAATTCTGTTTACTAATATCATATACAATGTAGGTACTGGATACCTTTTGACTAGTTGACCTACTTAGTTTCCTTTTCTTACTAATTCAGTGAAAACCTGCATCATAATGCACAGTTCTTATATTTGCATGACTTTAAAAAATATTAGAGGATCAATAGTCAAAATACTTTTAAAATGCTGTAAAATTATAAATATGCAAAGTACTTAAATAAATAGTAGATTTAAAACTTAAATAGATGTTTTTGCTCTAATATTAATCTCACTTATTGGTTATTAGAATACACCACATACATGTGGATTATTTCCTTTCAATGAATCCAGTAGTCTTCCCTTTGGATCAGAAAATGGAAATATTTTCACAGAACATCCTAAGCCACAAACACTTCTTTTTTAAACATCTGCTCTGGGCTCTCCATTGTGGTATTTGCAGAGGTATAAAAAGGTTAAAAGTCTGGAGTCTGGAGATCAACAACATGGGACATGGGATATGGCTAAAGGACAAGTAATCAGTTTAATTAATTAGGTGAACCTATATGATATCAGCCCGGTAAGTAAATACCTATATTTGTTGGAAGAAGAGACAAATCTCACAACATAGATGGGTCTTTAGGTGAGAACTGAGGGATGAAGAGTGATTTGGCAGGTGAACTAGGGGGAGAGTGCATTCCAGGCAAAGGAAGAAGAACATAGGAATGCACAGGGGTGTGAGAGGGCATGGTGTCCTCAAGGGACCACATGAACCTCATTAGTGCCAGTAACTAATATCCAAGATGTGAACCCATGATTTGTTATTCAGATTCTTCGGTTTATAGGCTCAGAGTAGATTCTGCTGAGAGTGTGAAGTTTTAATTTGGCTTCAATCTACATTATCCACTATAGTATTTGGCAAGTATACTATTTGAAGTTATACCTACATTCTTTGAACAATCTATTTAAAAGTACTGGAATCCCATTTGGCTAGTAAACTTTGCACTTACTCTCCATCTATCAGAATTGTTGTGGGAAAAGGTATTACTGGTAATATACAGATTCTGATCTGAGTAAAAAAAAACAAAAACAAAAACAAAAAACAAACAAACAAAAAAACAAACAAACAAAAAAGCTGAGCTTGGTTCCAGACCTGAGAGATGAAGAATTTATAAAGGTAATTTATCAGGGCCCAATTCAATCTGCTAGTGATAATCAAATGGCTATACCCCTAGAACAGTTCTTCATGGCAGACTGGCTGTGAGGCCATAATATGAAGGTGTGAGTACCTAATACACTTCCCCAGTATGGTGAGCTCTATTTTGTGCAGCAAATCTAATACCAAGCCCCGTCAGCTCACCATGATAGAGCCCTAGTATTGCTGATAGATATATTCTGAGTAAACTGTACTCTATATCTGCTAGCTTCCAAACTATGATCATCTTTGACTACCTATCAGATAGTGTCTTCCTTAGGCATCCTTTAGAAACCTTGCACTATTTCTGGTTGCTTATATGAGTTTTGCTTACTTGCATCTCAAAGTATCCAACATAATAAATTTAGTCAAATTTCATTGATGAGTGGAAGGAAGGCTGTTCCTGCAACTCGTGCATGTCTCAGTGCTGAGAAGCAGAATAGGGCAAGAATAGCTACTGAATCATGCTCATTTAAGAAATAAAAAGTCTAGGGTATGTTGGAGCTAAGTGAATTATCCACTGGAATATGTAAGCAAGAACATAAACCCATTTCCTAGGTTCCTTGGTTATTATATTGTATTGACTGTCATTTTTCAACTTTCTGGTACTGTTATTAATGTTGTTGTTACTCTCTGTTGTTGTTGTTGTTACTCTTGTTTGTTTGTTGTTCTTGTTGTTACATTTATAGAGCACTTTTCATATTCCAAGATCAGTGTTTTACTGCTTTGCATAATTCATTTCAGTTGTTAACCACAAAACCTTAAGGAAAGAGAACTATTGGATTTTTACTATTTTAGATTTTATGCCACATACTTATTGAAAGTAAATTAAAATATTTATAATTTTAGATTTCTGTTCATACACAATTCTTTCTCATTCTTTTCCATATCCCATCCTTCCCCACTTAATAGATAAACAACATTATGTTTTAGAAAAATATCTCAGGTATTATGATAATTTGCTTATATATGACATGGAATACTTTAGTAAGTACACTTCTAACTCATTAAGTATTATTTCAACTCATCTTAGGCACCACAAATACAAAACTGCATCAATAATATGGCTTTAATATCCCTTTTTCCAAAGGTAATGAAAGTAGTAATCCATCACCTACTCTCATTTGCCACCCTCAGTAACTTAATTTCCCACTCCAACTTTGAATGGTTTAATTTCTTTCTTCATTGATTCCTTATTCTTAAAGAAAATAAATATAACTTCACTGGGAGATAGCTTTCATATATTTCAATTGTTATTTATTAACTATTTACAATTTTAACTTTTTTCCATCCTGAACTCAAAATAAGCTCTCATTCTTTTATGGTCTTATGTTGTTGTTTTTATTGTTTTTAATTTCCTAGAACTCATTATTTTATTTCATTTTTCTTTACCACTTTCCTACTTGAGTCAAAATCTACAGCGAATACACACAAGCACAGTAACACACATGTGCGTTATGCTATACTTTTGTTCAGCATCTTAACTCTTATTGAAAGAAACCACTTTTTTTCCTTTTAAGTTGAAACACCTTTCATTCTTTTCAGTGTATATGTTCAATTTATCATCACTTGACTTTACTTGTCCTCAAGGTTGATCTTTCTAAAGTTATAAGATTTGTTTTGGTGCTAACTAGTTTGCAGTTTTGATTTCTAGATTACTGTATGTCAGATTTAATCATAACACTGTCAGCTGGTTGAATGGCTCAACTCCATTTTTCTACTTCACTGATTTTTCCTTCATTCTGGCTTAAATCATCATTCCCTGTAGGGGATTTGACAGACTAATTCTAGAAGTAAGCATTTGCCCAAGCTATTATTTCTGTGTCTGTTTCATGATGTGCCTCAAATGGTTTTAAATTAATATTTAGATGATTTTTATTATTCATAATTTTGTCTTTATATTGTTGCTTGCTCTAATGTATAAAATTATTTGAAAAAATTAAAATTCTTTGGTCAGTTTGTTAACAGATTCTAAATCTTCATCTGACATATTAGTTTTGAGGAAAGTAATTTGAGATGTAATTAAAAGAAATTTGTAGAATTTTTTGTTAAATTGCATTTGAAAAAAATTGCATTTACTTTTTATATATATTATATATATAAATATTCTACTTATAGAATATATCATTTAAAATATACACAATTGAAATGAATGCATGATTTATGCTTCCCTTAATGTCCATATATCATTTAAAAATATAAATGATATTTACTTTTGAATTATGAAAAAAAACTTTTTCCAGTAAAAATACAGCAGATATTATAATTTCTCTCTCATTAAATCATCATTAGATTTTTGAACTGATAGAAGGGAAATTCTGATTTACTGGCTCTTCAGAATATGTGCACATTGTGTATACGTGGTGCATGGGATGAAATGGATATTTGGCTTTGGTGGCTCTGCTGCTTCTGTGCTACCTTGCTTTGAACAGGTGGACCTGTTTAGAGGAGATCTGTTTTAAAGAACGTTAATGGAGTCATGTTTATATCCTGAGGCTTTGAACTTAAAGTTAGGACCAACCACTAACATCTGTAAGAAGATGTACAAGTAGGCCTCTGATCCACTGGGAGACACTGGAAACACCCACAGGGAAGGCAGAATAGAACTAAATTCTACTCACTGTGGGCATGGTGTCAAGCAAGGAAGAAATCCCCAATTTCATATGCTTTCCAACAGATTACACAATAAGAATTGGTAGGTAGGAGGTCCCTGAATTGGATCAGGCCACCTCAGTCAGCATTGCACTAGGAAAGTAAAATACACAGGGACTTAGCATTCTCAATAGAAAACATAAATATATAAAGTGTGTGTGTGTGTGTGTGTGTGTGTTGCATGTGATGAATTACATTCAAATACATCGAAGACGCTGAAAGGAGGCTGAAAATTCTCAGTAGCCTGACATGTAAAGCATGATCAGATGCTCAGTGTATTCCTGTTCAGTCAACTGTATATTGAGGAATATAAAGATATATAGAGAACAATATAGAGGAATAGAAAAATACATGGCAAAAGGTTTTTGACATAGTTTGAGCCATAGAGGTGAGAGTCCAGCAACCTAGCAGCATGTCTCTGGAAGTGAAGGTGCCCATGGTGGTGGCTCAATAACTACACTGGCCCTGGGTAATGATCTGGTGCATACTAAGCTGCCCAGCCTTTCTGAACACCTACTCATTTTATGTTTCCATGAACTACCCAATACTTTGTAATAAATCCCTTTCCACTTGGATAATCAGAGTTGATTTTGATTTTCTTTCTTTTTTTTAAAGATTTTATTTATTTATTTGAGAGAGAGAGGGAGAACGAACAGGAAGAGGGAGAGGGAGAGGCAGGCGCCCCACTGGGCAGGGATCCAATGCCGGGCTTGATCCCAGGAACCTAGGATCATGACCTAAGCCAAAGGCAGACACAAAATTAATTGAGTCACTTAGGCACCCCTATTTTGATTGTTTTCTAATGAAAACAGCTAACTGGTAATCTCATTACCCTGCCCCCTATATACATTAATACCTTCTAAATTTTCTCCTTATTCCCTCTCATGGGCTGGCCTGGCCATCTTATTTTTATCTCTGTCCTGTTTTATTTTTTATTTATTTTTTTTAAATATTTAATTTACTTATTAATGAGTGATACACACAGAGAGAGAGAGAGAGAGAGAGAGAGAGGCAGAGGGAGAAGCAGGCTCCATGCAGGGCAGCTGACGTGGGACTCGATTCCGGGTCTCCAGGATCAGGTCCTGGGCTGAAGGTAGCGCTAAACCGCTGAGCCACCCAGGCCGCCGTCTGTCCTGTTTTAAATACCTATGCCAGATGCTCTAATTACATAGCATATATGTTTTGTTTTGTGCTTTTTTTGTGTTTTTATTTCTCTCTCTTAATTGCAGGAACATGTTTCAGCCAGGTACATAGATTTCCACAATAAAGACCAGATTTCTCAGATTTCATGTACAACAAGAGTGGGCATGTGTCTAAAGGGTGGTTATGAAGATGTGAGTAGAAGTGATGTGCACCTTCTGGTTCCTTCCCATAAGGAGTGCCCTTCACTTCACCTTGTCCCCTTTTCCCACTTGCTAGAATTCATATGTGTTGGTAGAAATGTTTGAACCCAACCTACTAGAAATAGTGAAGCAACAATTTCAGCAAGCTTGGACTTTATTGACTTAGTACAACAGAGTTCCCCTACCATCTCAATTTTTGAAGTAATAGAATAATCTCTCTGAGTTAGAAGGACTAACTCGTAAGTGGTACTTCAACTTTAACAAAATTTATTTCACTACCACTTACTTGTGATCAAGGCTTTTAATCCTCCTCGACTGGTAGATGTCTTGGCAGCAAAATACACTTTCTTAATATGTTTTTGTTTGTCCTATCTTTTGGAAAAAAAAGTTCTAAATGGAAGAGGTCAGTCTCTGTGCAAAGAGAGTGTGGACTCCTTGATTCTAATAGGCTTCTTATCAGCTAAGAATCACTGAGATTGTCTTCTTAGTCCCTTTAGTAGATACTTCCACCAGATGACATGTATTCTGTCTAGAGCTTTTGGCCAGATTATTGATGAGAACAATCCCAAGACCAAAGAGATTTTAATGCTTAATTATAAGGCCTAGTCATTATTACAGTAATCTGGTGCTGGTAATTTGTCAATATCATGTCCATGAATGGAAATCTGGTTGTATGCATGCAGATGGAGGAGATGGCATACGCAAATACATGTTTCCTACTGGAGGTGAAAAGTCACTTTTTAATAAGAGGCAATCTTATTCAATTCAGGTAAGGTTTCCTGAATATTTAAGGATCATTATCTAATGAACATTTAAAAATGAAAAGCTCTGACAGTTTAAAAAAAAAAACCCATAGTTATTTTGGTGACAGTCACTGATGAAGTTTGAATGTGGCAGAGAGGTTTAATTTTTCAAGATAATGGTTAGCATGGATAATTCATAATAAGTCTAACAATTCAGGGCTCAAAGCTGTTAAATAATTGCAACTGGATTGCCAATTGGCTTTACTCAAATCTAAAAGGGACCTTTAATGTACTTAATATTTTGCTGAAACATAATTCAGCCTCAATGACTTTGAAAGGGACATTAATAGTTTTCTGAAAATATAACCTTGAAAATTAAATCCATTATATATTTCCAAGATTATGGATGAAACTACTCTGTCAAATAAGTCATTAAATTAGCATAATGAGGTATGAGGGGAGATATAAGTGAGAAACAGCAAGTAAAAGGTACTTTGTACTACAATTTGCTTACATTTAACCAAAATGACCTTTAAAGTCAGGGCTGAAGGGTCAGGTTTATCATCACTTTTCCAGCCTTCAAGTAATATATTTCTATTTAGCAGAACAATTTGCTGAAAATTGCTGTCATAAGAATTATGCTTGGTCCAGCTCCCTACCTGCAATACACAGAGTTTGAGTGGAAGCAACATCTGAGAACAGCAGTTAGCCAACCATCACTTCCCTGAAGCAAAACACCTGGTGTACATAGCTATCACTTCCCTCTATAAAGCAAGCAAATCAAAAAGCAGACAAATCATTAAAAACTTATTCTGAACATATATATGCCAAAAAAGAGAATAGAAAAATCTTAAAATGCTGAAGAAGCAGCGTAGTATGAATATGTCTGTCACAATGAGGCTGGCAAAAGTCAACTTGCTAGGTGATCCAGCTTTGTATGTGATTTTTATTCTTATTATTTTTATTTTTTTCACATGTGATATTTAAATGTTTGCCCAAAGAAGAGTAAATATACAAAATTACATTAAATTTTTTTAATTGAGAATAATAGATTAAAGGTTTCAGGTGCATTTCTTCATTTTTTGTATTCAAATGAGGATTTTTTTCCTTAACTGCCTGGATATCCTCTGACCTGAGACGTTCTTCTCAGTTCAAAGAGAGCAAAGGGATATATATAATACTCAGCAGAGTATCTGAATCGCAGCAGGCATAAGCAAATATTTGTTTAGTGAATATTGAATGTATGAGTACTGATTAACTTAAAGAGCAAGACTTTAGGTTCACATATGACATTGGTTAAAACAAATGATTGACAGGATCCTCTTGGGCAAAGAGTTAAAATTCTTTTAAGATTCCCTCATTCTATAAAAATGATGTTAGAAGTGTCTTTTCCCCTGTTTGGTAGCTCTAATGTGCTATGCTTGTCAAAACATCAGTTTCTTTGCTGTGTCAGTGCCTTTTAAAAGAGGACAAAATTGAAACTGATTCAGCACACCATAATGGTGTTGATGATAGGGATGAAAGAGATCCAGTGAAGCTGTTCTCCTTGACCTTTATTGGCAGGCTTTTTGGTAAAGAGGTAGTCACTATGGGAAGCAATGTTATCTAACAGCTCATATAGTCAGAGGCAGCAGAGCCTACATAGTTCATAGATATACTGATATGGGGTGGGGGCTTCACATTCTTCACATTCACATTAATTTGTCCTGGAATTCAACATTAGTCCTGAGGAGGTGGATTTAAAAAGCTAAATGAAAAATTTTAAAATACAAACTGGGTGATGATGATACAGGTACTTCAGGATCTAACTGAATATGTAATTCAAAGGAGTTATTACTAGATACCATTCTTTTCAATAAGTAGTGTATAGCTCAGCAGCCTGAATGGCTTTAGGTAAATGAGATGTAACAAAAGCAGAGTGATAATTCCATAAGTTATAAAAATGCTGCTATTTATATTCTACAATAAATAATAATGATGAAATAATATAAAAATAGGATTTTAAAATTATATGACACTAGTATGCCTCTGTCCTTTAAATAGCAGTGCTTAACTGTGTTATTATATGCCATTGTGGATTTGATAAATAATATTATAACAATTACAATTAAATTATTGAACTGTATAAATATTTTTTTATTGGCATACTTCTAAGGTGGTCCATATACTAGCCCCACTTGCTGTCATATACACTTCTATGAACTCTCTCTGATGGAAGAGAAAACAAGAGAAAACAAGAGATTGACATAACCTGTGGTCCTTTTTACCTTTTTAACATCACTTATTCTTGTAATCAGTGAATTCATGGGACTATTTCATTCATGCATATAAATATTTGTTATGTATATTGTGATAAAAAAAAGTTTAAAGACTTTCTGATGCTTTACATACTCATCATCTCTGTACTATTACATTTAGCCAAGAAGTAGACAGTGCCAAGTTCAATTTGGAACTCACTGGCAGGCCAGTTTAAGGTTTATCAGCTTCTTTATGTCTGTACGACATAGGTCCTGAAATCATTTCCCTTTCTTTTGAACACTGCCAGCCTCTTTTAGGATAAGCCAATTGTGAGCCTGAGTCCAAATTATCATAGCACTCATTGCACTTTAATGACTATTTTGTTAATTACTATTAAACAAAGCACAAATGTTATGATGCTTTAAAAAATATTTGCTCCATTTTAGACTATTCTAGTGCTTTCGTCCACTTTTTAAACCAGGGTAATGACCATATGAGGTAAGTACTATTATACTAGCTTTTAGTTGAAAAAACTGAGATTTAGATTTATCCATCCAAGGTCATAAATAACTAACAAACATGGTATTGAAATTCATTTCTATGTGGATTATAGAGGCCAAACTCTTTTCAACAAACATGATGTCAGGAATAAAATGTCCTGTGAACTTTTCTCTCAGATTACTTCTTTAGAGAGCTTTCTCCCTATGGTCAGGAACAAGAGAAGGAGGTCCACTCTTACCACCTTTATTCAAAATAGTACTAGCAATTCTAGCCCCAATAGCAGACAAGAAAAAGAAATAAAAGGCATCCAAATTGGTAAGGAAGAAGTAAAATTCTCAGTATTTGCAGATGACATGATACTATAATACAGGAAACCCTAAATAATCCAGCATGCAACTACTAGAATTGATAAATGTATTCAGTAAGATCGCAGATACAAATCAGTATATAGAAATCCATTCCATTTCTCTATACTAATAAAGAAACAGAGGAAAGATAAAGTAACAAAACTATCTCATTTACAGTTGCACCAAAAAATAGTAAGATAACTAAGAATAAACTTAACCAAGGAGGTGAAAGACCTGTACTCTGAAAACTATAAAACACTGATCAAATAAATTGAAGGTGACACAAGCAAAAGGAAAGAATTTCCATTCTCACGTATTGGAAGAACAAATATTGTTAAAATATCCATACTCCCGAAAGCAATCTATAGGTTTAGTGCAACCCCTATCAAAATACCAACAGCATTGGGGTGCCTGAGTGGCTCAGTTGGTTAGGCGTCTTACTCTTGATCACAGCTCAGGTCTTTATCTCAGGGTTGTGAGGTCAAGCCTCATTTTGAGCTACATGCTCACTGTGGAACCTACTCAGTACAAAAAACAAAAAATAGTATTTTTCACAGAACTAGAAAAAACAATTCTAAAATTTCTTTGGAACTACAGAAGACCCTGAATAGCCAAAGCAATCTTGAAAATTAAAAACGAAGCTGGAGGTATCACATTTCCAGATTTTTAGTTATATTACAAAGCTGTGGTAATCAAAACAGTATAGTACGGCACAAAGATAGACACATAGGTCAATGAAATCATAGCCCAGAAATAAGCCCACAACTATATGGTCAATTAATCTTCAACAAAGAAGGAATGAGTATACAATGGGAAAAAGTCTCTTCAACAAATGGTGTTGGGAAAACTGGAAGCAACATACAGAAGAATGAAACTGGATCACTTTCTTACACCATACCCCAAAATAAACTCAAAATGGATTAAGAACCCAAATGTGAAACCTGAACTCAAACTAGAAAAATCCTAGGAGAGAGCACAGCAATGACTTCTCTGACATTAGCTGTGGCAATGTTTTTCTAGCTATGCCTCCTGGAACAAGGGAAATAAAAGCAAAAATAAACTATTGAGACTATATCAAAATAAAAGGCTTCTGCTTAGCAAAGGAAACAGTCAACAAAACTGAAAGATCACCTATGAAATGGGAGAAGATACTTGCAAATGACATCCAATCAAGGATTAGTATCTAAAATATGTAAAGAACTTATACAATCCAACACCAATCCCACCTAAATAATCCTAATAAAAAATGAGCAGAAAACATGAAGAGACCTTTCTCCAAAGAAGATATGCAAATGGCCAAGAGACACATGAAAAGATACTCCACAGTATTTATCATCAGGGGAATTCAAATCAAAACTACAATGCGATATCACCTTACATCTGTCCAAATGGGTAAAATAAAAAATATAAGAAAGAACAACTATTGGTGAGGGTGTGGAGAAAAAAGAACCATAGTGCCCTGTGGGTGATAATGCATACTGGTACAGCCACTGCGGAAGACAGTGTGGAGGTTCCTCAAAAAATTAAAAATAGAACTACCATATCATCCACTAATCACACAATTGGGTAATAACCCAAGAATACAAAAACACTGATTTGAGAAGATCTATATGTTTATCGTATCATTATTTTCAATAGCCAAATATGGAAGCAGCCCTGTTGATAGATGAAAGGGTAAAGAAAAGGTGAATAATATCCCTTATATATTGCATATAAAGTAAGTTCACACTCTTTAAAAAATCTATAGGCAGAGCTACATTACTACATACTAACTCCTTCACAGGTATTAAACTGATCCAACATTATACCTGCAGTGGTTCTAAAAGGATATTACTTGCTAAAAATCTAGAAAAAAATCACAAAGAGAACAATAGAAACTCTTGAAAGAATTGTGTGGGAATTTTATTTTTATTACTTAAATATATAGATTTAGTAAGGGTTTACTTCTTACTGGCAAAAAAAAAAAATGTAGTGGTTAAAAAAAAGACAATTTATAAAGTCCTCAAAATGCATCTGAGCAAATCCTGAACACACCATTGCTAGCCTACTTAAAAACATATTTCGAAATCTGGAGACCATTCGAATAAATTATAAAAAGTTGAAAATTTGGTTTCATTGTAAGAACTTTTTTGACTTTATTTCCATAATTTGTCAAATTAATGCAACAAATTTTAAATTTTCTTTGTGTGTGGATATGCCCAAATATCAACTGCCCAATTCTTTTCTTCATGATAGGGAATTAATCTGATCATCTAAATCTCTAAGGTTAAAGTCATTGATACAGGTTCTTTTATGAAAGAAGTATTTTTCTTTATTTTTAATTTACTTATTTTTTAAAAGATTGATTGATTGATTGATTCATGAGAAACAGACTGAGCAAGGGAGGCAGAGACATAGGCAGGGGAGAAGCAGCTCCTCACAGGGAGCCCAATGCAGAACTCGATCCCGGATCTCAGGATCACAACCTGAGCCCAAGGCAGGCACACAACCACTGAGCCACCCAGGTATCTCTAGTTTTAATTTACAATTTCAATTTTATTTTATGGTGTTTTTTTGCAAATAGAAAAAAATTCAAAACATATGTTCAGAAAAGAAAGCCATATGACAGACTAATTGCTTTAAAGTTCTTCTGCTATCAGTCTTGTTCAACTTTAAGATAAAACCAGCCCTCATTTAAAAAGTAAACAATCTCTTGCTTTTTATATGTAGATCTTCACTAGTTAAGAATGCAGGAATTATATTGGAAACGATCTAATATTTCCCTTGTCTTTATAAATAGAAAGTTTTATTTTAACAAACACCATGTATATTTAAAACTTTAAAAAATAACTTGAGCTTGAAAATTTTTAAATTAAAAATCTATGTCACTAAATAAATTATCCCTTTATTTTTTGATAAGAATATTGCCAAGAAAGAGAGGTAAAGCTAGCACAGTTCACTACTACTAGTAAATTGACCACAGTTCTAGTGGACTGACTATAATATAATGATCAACAATCACATTTCTATTATATGCAACAAAAAGATTGGTTAACTAAAATATTCTTATGGAATAATTCCATCTATGAAAACAAAGGAACAAAGAAATAACTTCTCATCCAAACCTGTAATTGAATTTATATTCATTATATGTTCCTTGCAGAAAATGTGTTATAGGATATCACAAAGTCCCATCAAGCTATTTCAAATGGTTTAGATTTTAGATTATTAAGTAAGACATTGTAAACTGGGGCGCCTGGGTGGCTCAGTCCATTAAGTGCCTGCCTTCCACTCAGGTCGTGATCCCAGAGTCCTGGATAGGGCTGCAATGCAGAGATTTGCTTCTGCCTCTGCCTGTGATCCTCCCTCCTGCTTGTGCTCTCTCTTTCTCTCTCTCTCAAAGGAATAAATAAAAAAAAATATTTAAAAAATACATTGTAAACTAAAAGATGGTATACAAATCATACAAATAGAGTAATTGTTGCCAATAGAATAATAACTGAAATATGATAAAATACCTGAAATAGGTTAAAATCCTCCAAAATAACGTTTTCTTGGTTTTCATTATATTTTCTTAATTTGATTAGCAAATAAATTTTATTCTGCAAAAACTTCATCGTGTTCAGTTTTCAGTGTGTGGACTGAGGGTGTGTGATAATATGAATAAGTGCATTCCATCCTTTCTCACCGAATGCAACTATAAAACCTGGATGGGATGTATATACCAACTTTTGGGGGACTCCAAAAAGCAAATAGGCAAGTTGGGAAAGAAGATTAGAATTTAAAGTAGCAAATCAACAGCAAATTCACCACTTTTTTTCCTTCAATGTTCTCCAGCTTGAACACATTACAATAGGAAGCCCAGAAGTGCCACTTGGTACAAAGAATGTACTCCAGTTTTGGCTCAGGATGTGGCAAAAAGGACCTGTTAACACTTAGGAAGAGTGCAGAATTCACCCTCCTCCCTTGTTATTACTTGTTTTTTCCATTTTCTCATGCTCCAGCTTCCAAACAATGGCAAACATGGCAGCAAATGTGGCATTGGAGTCATAGGAACCAAAACACTTGGGGAGGCACAATTTCTTCTTTGATTGATGGAACTGTGTTCCAAAAAAGTGTGGCTACAAGCCCATTTGTAGCAATTTGGCTTTTTTTTTTTCTCTCTGTCTTCTGATAATGCCTTGCTTCAGATGTGATGAATTTATAGAACTGTGGGACAGAGCTGGCTTAATGAAGCACCTACTCTCTCTGAGGAAAGTAAAGGGGATTCCCAAGGAACCTAAAATACCAAGGAGAGCGTTAATGAAGGTGGAGCTCAGGCAATAAACCCCATAAAGTCATCTATAAAACTCCTGGGTGGAGCCCCAATACACACATGCGTGCATCTGATTCTAATCAGCAAAACTAAGATATAAGATTCCTAAATATGAATGCGTATATTTCTTTCAAAATATTTAAAACAAAAAACTTCCAGAACTGAGAGAAATCGACCAGTCCTTAATTATAGGATGGAGAAATCAACACTCTTCTCTCAGTTATCTGTAGAACTAGAGGACAGGAAATCAAGTAGAATATAGAAAAAAATGAGCAATACCACAAACCACCTGAAAGGAATTTATGTTTAAAGAAAAATAATACCCAGCAACCACAGAATGTGCATTCTTTTCAAGTACATATCAGACAATAATCAAGGTAGACCATATTGTGCATCATAAAAAGGATTACAATTTTAAAAGAATAGAATCAAAATGTATATCTCTGACCATAATTGAATTAAATTAGAAAACAATAATGGTAAAATAGCAATACTTTGGAAATTAATCAACAAACTTCTACATAATTTATACAGTTGAAGAAAACAATCTCAAGGGAAATAAAATATTTTAAACTAAACAAAAATGCAATATATCAAAATTTATGGGGTGCAATTAAAGCAATGCATAGAGGAAAATTTATAGTATTAAATGTTTATATTAGAATAGATTTCTAATCAATAATCTAAACCTTTACTTAGAATAAAGGAGAAAAAGAAGAAAATAAATCCAGATTATCAGAAGAGAGGAAATAATAAAGAGATCAATGAAATTTAAAACAGACTTACATTAATGAAAAAACAGTGAAACTGAAAGCTAGTTCTTTGAAAAGATAAATATAATTAATATGCTTTTAGCAAGATTAAGAAATAAAAGAGAGAAGACAAAGGTCACCAAAACCAGCGATGAAAGGAATTTCACAATATATTGTGAAGGTATTTAAAGAACAACAAAGGAATATGTAAACTCTAGGCATGTGCATTTGGCAACTCAGATGAAATGGACCCATGTCTTTATCAAGCACAATAAATGGAGTTTGGAGTTGTATCAAAAAAAGAGTGATTTTTACGGTATAAAAATTAAAAGCATAAAATTAAAGCCAGTGCCTACAAGGTACTACATACTGGAAACACATTTTTGAAAATTAAAAAAAAACCCTATTATTTATAACTACTTTAGATTAATCAGGACTTACGGTACAAATAAAAGAGGCTAATTATTTTCATAAGCAGATACATATGGGGTCATTGTAGAGATTATTGCAGATAAATCTCAAATTGATATTTGAAAAGTAATACCCATATTAGGTCAATCCTAGGGAAGGAGGATTCTGGATTGCTGTTTTTCTCAGTGTCTTCCTTCCCTTTATCCTGATTTATAAGCCTAAAGCCAATATTTCGATTTTTTATCAGTAGGTTCTATAGTTTGACTCCACCTCTTTTGTGATCTGAGACTGCTTCTTCCCAAGGCCATGGAGCATATTCATGTGATCTTTCCTTCAAAGGGATACATGCTAAATAAGCATCATTTAAAGAACTGGTTGGGATATGTAAGAACTGCAATATGTGAGCCTCATTCCTATGATAGGGTTTATTTTATTTTGTATCATATTGCTGACCCAATGGTATGAATGTGAAACTTTTTGTCTAAATCTTCTCATCTTAATTTTAATTAATTTGAGAAGAGAAATTTGATTAACATTTCTACTTCCAACAGCACATTATATGCCTTTTAGGCAGTAATAAACTAATTGAAAGTAAGTAAAGGGTGAGATACCCATTCTGAAATATAAAGGAAATTTAGTGTGTTAATATTGAGATCTCTGTAACTTGGCTATTTCCAATATAGGTTATCTGTGCAGCTGTTTCCTATCTTCATTGCTGTAACACTTAAGGTGAAAAGAGAAATAAGATATCAGTTGAATCGCTCATTTTTATGAGTAATATAACAAGGAATTATAAAGTGAATAAAAGTTCCAGTCTGGTTCTTTGATGTGGGGCCAACTTCTGTTATTCCAACATCTCTAAGTAAGAATATATAATTAATATGCCATCGGGCTAAACTCAAAATGGAAGTCTCTGTTTATTATGATAAGAGGACATCCTAGTATCAATAATATGAAAATAATGTAATTATTAACATAACAATTTCATTTAAATGGAGGGAACTTCTTATATGTTTAATGTTTTTTACCATAAAACTATTTCTTTTCTTCAAACCATTCTTATCTTGGCAGACCTCTGTTTCTGAATTCTATTCAAAAAGTGTCAAGTAGGGGATCCCTGGGTGGCTCCGCGTTTGGAGCCTGCCTTCAGCTGGGGGGGCGATCCTGGAGTCCCAGGATTGAGTCCCGCATCAGGCTCCCTCCCTGCATGGAGCCTGCTTCTCCCTCTGCCTGTGTCTCTGCCTCTCTCTCTCTCTCTCTCTCATGAATAAATAAAATCTTTAAAAAAAAAAAAAGTGTCAAGGATGCTGAAAAAAAAACATGGGGTTCAGTTTCGAAGAAGGTAAATATGTGGGTACCGGTTTTGCTCTATTTCCCCACAGATTAATTTTCTATTCTTTTCTGCCCTAAAGAAATTTTAATCTTTAATACTGCCTTTCACTCTGGCTTCCTATTTACTCTATTCAATGGAAGGTACCATTAGGACATCACAAAGAACATTTGGTTCTTATTTCCCCCCGTACCTGTTCACTGGCCATGGTTTGACAGTGGCAGTGGCCCTTGACTTCTAGCCAGAGCTCCTAAGACCACAGCTTTTGCCCAGTTCTAGTTATGTTACTCCATCCTCTTATTCCTATAAACCTAGAGATGTTCATTGTTTCCCACTGTCTTTAGTCACTGTGAACTTCATAATATCTTATTGATTCTCTTATTCTTGGCTGCACTGTGGACATAGTTTTGTTTTGTTTGTTTTATATTCACTTCAATGAACACTTTGTGCTGTTTCCTATCTGAATGTAGACTGATACGGACTGTCATCTCTACCCTATTTGATGATTTCTTCCTTCATGCTTCAAAATTACATTATCTTAAAGGAAGTATTTAAAATATTTCAATGACATATTTAAAATAAGAATATATGTCATTTACCTGTGAATATACCTCTATACTATTATTTGGTATTCCAAATATACTTGGTGGGAAAATTATTGTGACAAGTTTTGAAATAAAGATACTTCTAAGCAGCAAGAAGTGACTTTACATGAATTGCCGACATTTTCTTTCGCACTGGGGTAAAACTGACCTTTTCTCAAACCTTTCTCTAATGGATGACATTATGAAGAAAGGCATCTTCAGCCTCAAAGGGCACTGTTTGGTCTGGTCTTCATTCAAAGAGTATAGAATCCAAGATGAAAGTAAACCTGGCACTTTTACCTGATTCAACTGAGGGAAGATGTCATTTAATCTCTTGGATAATAATGGGAAGAAGTCCCACAGCCATTTCCTAGAATTAAAAAGAAATGGCATGAGGTACAAGTTCCTCCCCTTTTTATATTGCTTAATTGGCTTATGTATTTGTTCAGGGCACTTATGAAAAGAGACTTGGCAACAGATATATGACATCAAAAGGTTGGAGTTAGGATTACCTACTCTTCCATGAGAGTTAAAGCTGGCAAAAGTACTGGTTTTTATTTTAATGCATTTGTTGGAGCCCAGCAACAAAAACAAATAAGCTTCCTTTATATCTTTCTGGTTTTGTGTGTTCTCCTGCTAATGAGCCTCAAAGACTACCACTACCCTCAGAGTAATAACATAAATACTTAATTTATATTATTAATTAAATTACTTAATTTAAATAACATTTAAATTCTGCATGAGGCATATAATAATATTTCTGAGAGTGTGACCTTAATGTGATTTTTCAGTCTGTTTTCTTACTTAAGTGGCACTCATTTATTAAGGGAAATATATAATGTGCTATTATTAGTGTTCAGCTCCTCAGTAGAAATCTTCAGGTAAAAAGTTGCAAAGAAAAATAATATAATATGGCATAAATATAAATTTATATTCCTAATGTATGTGTATAAATAATCAGTGTGTTTTTTAATTATTCTGTTAGCATTATATTTGATTATTTAATTATAAGCATATTCAGGTATACTGTTAAAAAATAGACAAGAATTTAATAATTATCAACAAATTCTTTTTAATGGCTAAAGTTTCTCTGCTGTATATCTAACCAAGCTAATTAAATTCATAAATATGAGACTGGAATAGTAATATTACTGGTTGAGTTCTCTGCTGATGTGATTAAAAGGTTCTATGAGAGACTAACCTTCAGATATTAAGCTGGGGACAGCCTTTCAAAGAAATGATAACTATAGACTTTGAGAGAGAGACAACACTAGAATGAAAGTTCAACATGCCCCAAAGGATTTTGCAGTGCATGATGACTGGAGGCCTAAAAGCTAATAAAAGATAAACTGTCTACAAAAGTGCTATCAAAAAAAAAAAAAAAAGTGACTATGAAATAGCCCCAAGAAAGAAAACTTGAGCGAGCTCTCTTTTTACAGCAATACAGAGAAAAGATTAGAATGAAGATACATTCAACTATCATACAATTTTCTGCCTTTTGAGATGCATTTCCTAGAGCTGACCTTTACAAAGTTTATTTCTCGTTTCCGGCAAAGTAGAAGAATGAAAGATCACTGATAGAGTCTTAATCCTTCAGTCTTTTGTGAAGGAAGGATAATGGAAAAGGTTTCTTGACCATATTTAGAAAAGAAGCTTTTTATGAAACCATAGAGAATGATAAGAGGGTGGTTTAGCTGATTATTTTCTCTTTCAGTACTTCCAGGACAAGCCAGGCCTAAGACTAAGAAGGGACTGGCTGCTAGCCTGTCTCATCCTATACACATAATAGGAACAATCAAAGTCCAGCTCAGTGTGTAGGAGACATAGATGGGATGGAGAACATTTCTCTGATTGCAAATCATGCAGTATCACTTCCACAGGAGAAGGATGTGTCTTGTGCTATTAAAATGGAGGAGCAGACAGGACTTTGGAAAAGGCTGCATTAGAATTGGGCGAGTGAGACTAGTGCACCACTGTCAGATTACTGAAAATCAACATTAAGAAGTTGTGGGGAGTCAGTCCAGCTTCATGGAGATGTGACCTGTACAGTAAGTCACACAAGACCCCAAGCTCAGGAAGGCTCCACACTTGGTTCGGAGCAGCTTGCATTTGAGAGGAGGAACCAATAACCTCTTAAAACTGTTAGAGATGTTTAGCATATGATAAGCTAACAACAACTTATAACCAAGCATGCGTTGTTCTGCTCTCACTGTTTTGCCATTCTTAATATTCTTTAAACAAGAAGTCCTACATTTTTTTATTTTGCACTTGGCTCTACAAATAATGAGGTTCTGTGAGGGAGGAGTTATAAGCTGTTGTTAGTTTATCATATGCTAAACATCTCTAACAGTTTCAAGAGATTATTCCTCCCTCCTCTCGAATGCAAGCTGTTCCAAACCCCAGAAAATTATGAGAATATGCCCCAAAACATCTACTCACATCTCTTTCCTCTACTTCACTCAAGCTGCTCCAGCATATACTTAATGCTGCACTGGCCAGGGATGCATTGGAAGATACGATCTTTAAACACAACTAAACCCTAGGACCTAAGCTATTTGCCTTTCCTTTGTCACATTGCAGTGGGTATGTGATGAGAATCTGATGAATCACATCTTCAGTTGAAAGTCACATTCCTTTAAAAGCTAAATGAGAGAAGGCAGTCGATAAGAAACTATTGATCCCCATGAGCAGTTCAGTAGTGTAGTAAGTGCTATCTCTACCTGTTTATTCTCTTTTTTACTATGGCTCTTTTCCCATGAATTTTTTATGGTTCCATAAAGGTCTCAATTGCAAGGAGACAGTTAGCACATTAGTTAAGAGGATGAACCCTAAGCTAGATGATTTAAGTACAGTTCCTTGAGCTAGTACTTCTTAACTGTGCAACAGTTAAGGCACAGACTAGCGAGTTAAGGCACTGAGGCCTACTCTGTGCCTACTCACTACTCTGTGCCTCAGTTTCCACAGGTATCAAAGCGAGTAAATATTGGTACCTATGTCATAAGTTGATTGTGATAACTGAATGCACTAATACATGAACTGTATTAAGAAAATGTTTTACCCGCTCTTTTCTGTTACAGAAATCTCCGATAGGAGCTTTGTGTGTTTTTGATGTGCAAGAACTCGTGAAAATATGCACACCCATAAAAAACCAACTTCTAATGATGAAAATTAGAGTTAGAAACATCACAATTCTTAGCAGCTTATTACAATATTAAAGACAACCATATATCTTGAACTTATTAGTAGCTTCAGGCCGAGAAATTGAAGAGTTATAGTTTGACTATAAAGTTAATTCATAGGCCTCTGTAAGAAGGAAAAAAAAGTGTCTTTTTCACTCTGTGGCCTATAATTGATTGTAATTACCAGTTTGCACAAGATTGTATTGGTAGGAGGGTCAAAGATTACAAAGAACTTTCCCATTGCTCAGTAGCTAATGGGACACAGCTGCAAGGGAAATAAAACAGTATAATTAAACTCTAGTCTCTTTGTTCCTTTCTTTAAGCAACATAGTTACAATTTTCATGTCACCAAAGAACTAAAGAAGAAATCTTCATATGCTATAGGGAGAAAAGGTCTTTTGTATGATAAAATCTTACTGATCTTGGACACTCCAGCTAGTTTCTACCATCCTCTTATTAATTAAAATCTAACCCTGTTACTTGATTGGGAAATACTCCTTAAGTACATTAATATTTAAAGAGACTATGAAAAAGATTAAGAAGGAAAAAAAAAAGGTTAAGAAGGGAAGGAACATCTTAATTTTCCAACAGATACTCTCTTTTCCTCACTGTTTATGATGCAAATGTATCAAGTGTCCATGTTTATGATTTATAGAATGAAGGGCAAAGGCCTACATATGTGCTAGTTTCTAAGTGTTGTCCTATTCTTATTTTTCTTAACTTTTACAGCTCCTCTCACATCAGGGAAATTTTTTTTTCCAGAAAATAATATAAAATTAGCTCACATTTATAGTTAATGAAAACACTTAAACTCAAGAGAATTATTCAATTCCCCAGAAATCTTTCCAGGTATATCTTATCTTCTTGATCAAACATGAGATTACAGAAAAAGTCAGTTAACATTTATACTGTTATTTCCTACAGAGCTAGCTGGTTGAGAACAAATATTATAAAATAATAAATTACAATTGTTATTCAATGTTCACTTTACAACTTTTCCCCCTAATTTTAATAGTAAAATATATCCATCATAGTAAATTTAGAAGCTCTCCACCTCAAAAAAGAAATGGATAAAAAAAAGAAAAGAAAGGATAAGAAAAACCATTGATAATTCACCCATCCAAAAACTATTTTTATTGTTGAGTATATTTCCTTACATACACACTTTCACACAAATGTGTACCTACCAGTGCACATTTGCACACAAGGTATAATGATCTATCATTCATCTCAAGTGGGCCATGAATACCACTCAGCATTAGACTATATTTTCCTAGTTCGTTCACTTTCCCTCTCCCCTTACTGCATGTACACTACCTGTTCTTCAAACTTCAAATTCTCCTCCACATAAATATGGCTGCCTTTAAATCGGAAAATATAAAAGAGAATTTCTACAGGCTATAAGAACTTCCACAACTGCCTCTCTAACTAAATCTTGTATTGTAAAATTGGCTTTCTCTTATTATTATGAACTAAATAAATTAATTCATTGATTTGAATTAAATGTTTATGGTCCTAACCCTGGCAAAACACTTCACTTAATTATAAGATCCCATTTCAGGGCACCTGGGTGGATCCGACGGTTGAGAGTTTGACTCTTGGTTTTGGCTCAGGTCATGAACTCATGGGTTGGGGCTCTAGCCTCATATGGGGCTTCCCGCTCAGTATGGAGTCAGCTTGAGGTTTCTCCTTTTCTCTCTCCCTTACCCAACTTGCACGTTTTCACTCTCTCTGTCTCTCAAATAATCTAAACAATAAATAAAATAAACTCCCATTTCCACTCTCCTCTTTAAGATATTGCTCATTTAATTATCTCCCCTCTCTCCTGCATTATCAATTTTTACTTTTTAAAAATATTTATTTATTTATTCATGAGAGACACATACACACAGAGGCAGAGACACAGGCAGAGGGAGAAGCAGGCTCCAAACAGGGAGCCCGACGTGGGACTCCATACCAGGACTCCAGGATCACGCCCTGGGCCAAAGGGAGGCGCTAAACTGCTGAGCCCCCCAGGCATCCCTCAATTTTTACTTCTTGATCAATCACCTTAACTTATGCAAAGATTATTTTTTTTCTATCTTTAAAACAAACTAAAGCAAACACCTCATATTTGCTCTCTTTTATAGCACAACTCCTAAAAAAAATTGCCTAGACTTGCTTTATTTGGATTCGGTCCAGAAATTGTGTTTTCTACCTACTAAAATAAGGCTTACTCCATCAAAACTGTGGAGTAAGCTTATTGATAACCTCTATGTTGCTAAATCCTGAAGTTGTTAATCATTTCTCATTTTGATCTTCTAGTAGATTTTTCCTTAGATCAATGTTTTTTTTTAATTTATTTTTTATTGTTTTTTTATCTGCATACTCATTCTCTTGGTGAGCTCATCTAGCCTGAGGTTTTGAGTATCATTTATGTAGTCACATCTCCCAAATTCACATCTCTGGCCTACATTTGTACACTGAATTACAGATTTGCATATTTACTTTCTATTCTGCTTTCATCTGAAGACCTATTAGGTACTTGAAATGTAAGTTATTCAAAACTGAGTTCCAGATATTTCCCTTCACGCCTGTTTATATTCACTATCTTTTCCTCTTAGTGAAAACTCTCCTTCTTTTTGTAAGGCCCAAATCCTCCTTTTTTTATGCTTCTCTTTGTTCACAAGTTATATTCGATACTGAAGTTCATTGGTTTTAGCTTCATCATCTCTGCAGAATCTGATCATCTGTCAATAACTGCTATCCATGTCACTATTCTCTCTCGCTTTGATCACTGCAATAAACTCCTAACTTCCTTGCCATTGGCCTTTGCCTTTGCAGATCAATGACCATGTCACTGGCCAAAATCGCCTTACATCATATTATGTCATTCTTCTGCTCAAAACCCTCTAAGGTTTTCTAACTCATTTAGAGTGAAAGCAAACTCTTTACAATGACCTTCAAGGGTCCTACATTATCTATTCATCTTCTCTCTGGCCTCATCTCCTAACAATTTTCCCTATGCTTATTCCATTTCAAACCATAAACACAGAAGGCTGGTGCTCGCCTCAGAGCCTTTCCAATTTGCACTAATTCTTTCTGGCATGTTCTTTTCCCAAATAAACATATGGTCCACTTTCTCACAATCTCAAATTTTTACTCAAATGCTATTTACTCCAAGATGTTTCCCTTATCTCTATAATTAAAATTGCAACATTTTACTTTCTTTCCTCTTCTCAGCATTATTTTCCTCAATAGCAATTAACATCATATAACATGCCATAGTGAATGGAAATTATCTGAGCAAACTTTTATATATAAAAGAAGAAAATGTGTATTTGAGAATATGAATTTAATCTCAGAACCACATCTGACTTGAATCTAGAATTAATACATATAGGAAGATGGTTGAACATGGAAGGTAGTTGAATGTAAACTGCAAAAGAGGAGTTAAACTTGAATTAAAGGAATCTAAAGGAACTTGATTTCATTTAGTGGTCACTAAGGCACAATTATATTTTGGAGAACAGAGATAAAGAAGGAAACCTCCGCTAATATACCTACTGTAGGAATATGAACACTTATTTCCCCTAATATATCAAGTTACAAAATGATGTAATATGTCATTCTTCCAGAAGTGATTTAAAGAAAATATTAGAAATGGACTAGTGGCGATATATTGAGCTATTTTTATGAGCCAAGTTGAGAAGACAGTTTGAGAAAGAGGCTTTCTGACATTCTTCAAGTCATATCCCACTTGAAGAAAATGACAGAATAATTTAATTCTGATGGTGACAGAGATAGGGAGCAGAGTATTTACCTCTGAGTGTAGCAGAGTGCACCAAATCACCTACTGTTCATCTTTGCTCTTATGCCCTTATATGTGAATTATTCCAAATGTGTTGAGTCAATCAGGCTCTAATCCCCAGAAGAATGGAAGGCACACTACAAATTCTGTAAACACAGTGCCATGTGTAGCACCCTCATCCTTGATGATTTGCTCTATAGATGTCAGCAGGACCAATTTTCATAACCTGTATATTTCTTCTTGTTTATACAGATTGGCAACTTGGTCATTTTAACCAACTTGTCTGACTTATTCTGTTCATTTGTAGCCATGACTTCTGCAGAGGGCAAATCACCTCTGAGTAGCTGAAATAAATCATCTGTTTCACTAAAGTGATATTGAGGGAATGAGGTAGGTAGGTGAAAGGATTGAGGCTCTAACAGTTAGCCTTCTACCACAAGACTTAGATTTTGTGTTACTCATATAGCTAAGCGGCAAGTCTTAACAAGGACCATCATGCAAATAATCATAGAATATTGGAATTGAAGGAATTTAAGAGATCATCTACTCCAGCATTTCACTTGAGGCCCAGAAATGTGGAATTATGTTCAAGGTGACTTGGGTTCTTTCTTAAAAGGCAAAACTGAAAAACAATGGTTTGTTTCCATTTAGACCTTAGTTTTTCTGACCCCAACAGATCTTTGAGATGCATAAAATTTTTCTGCAAAGGATTGACATATTTTTGTAGTATCAGAACAAATAGTGGGTATAAATAAGGTAAAATATTCAGGTTTTAGGGACTATTGTATTAACCTCCTATTGGAATAACAAACCATTCCAAATCTTAGTGGCTTGCCAGAAAAGTTTTTATTTTTATTATTTGTGTGTCCATGGCAATTGGGGCAAATCTGCTTCAGCAGGGTGCCAAGTGGACTTTTTGGGAAATAATATTGGTCTTTTCCACATATCTCTTCCTTTTTTTGGACCAGAAACTATGAGGTACATAGTCATCCTATAGCAATACTTCTTACTTCATATTGTTTCTCCCTTTCCCCTATTCTGCAATTTAAGTTAATTTAATAGCTAAAATAAATTGATTCATAATGTAATTTTAGAAAATGCATGTATACATGTTGTCTACTGAAAGACTAGTGACTGGGTATAAATTTTTGGAAATCTGTACAAATTTTCACATCATATTGAGAGAATATTTTAATTTTCTACTAAATGTGTCTTTTATTCAGTATTTAACAAGGAGTGCCTATTTTCTAGGCTCTCTTTTTTTTCCAATTTGATTATTCACCTTCTTTTTTTTTCTCCTGAATAAACCTACGCCTGGCTGTGCCTACCTTCATCCCTCATCTAGTTTTCTCAGAAAGTTATTTACTAAATGGCTTAGTGCGTAGAATCAAGGAGTCCAGAATTGTATTAAGCCTTCATTCTCATTAAAGGACAAAAAACAATCTATTCTACAGCTGCAGTTTGCATACCAAAACCCAGCTGTTTGCACTAATCACCCACACGTTGCTTGTAAGTCATGAATGGCTTAATTTTAACGCAAACCCATCAAAACAACTGGAAAAGCACACATCCAATTGAAAATAGATTAAAACTATTACCTATGGAACCAATTGACAGTGTATTTATTATTCCTCTGATCATCCCTTGCAACTTGTAATGGAAATTTACTTCACTCTGAATACAGGAGTAATTTTCTATATGAACCATGGAGCATAATAAGAAGGGTTTGTGGCTGCTACTGTCAATGTTCTGCACATGTACCTTTGAATCTCTAGAAAATTTTTATGCACATTAGAGCTTTTATTTTAGAAGCCGATTTTTTTTGGGGGGGGGGGTAAGGCTTCTAGAAAGTACTTTACCTTTGCCCACAGAGAGCTAAATTTGCCTAGAATTTACAGATTCTCTTTGATTAAGAGGGGCAGCTTTAATCAATACCTGAGGGACATAGGAGTATAAATAATCCATACTTTTTCCTCTGAGCAGACCATTTGGAGGTGAGATCTACAATACTTCCACAGCTTCTCTGAAATTGAGCCAGAGTTAATTTTAGCAGGACTATGCGTGATAATACAGACTTCCTTGCCCCCTTCTTTTCCTGGTCCTACTTCCCTGTTCTTTTGTAAGAAAGATACCTTCTCAGGCATTCTCTGTTATTCTTTCTATCACATATTTGTCAGATCCTGTAGCTCTTCTGGTTGATAATTCTTTGATTCCTTTAATAAAACCTATCTTTCTCACCTGATCTTACTGCAACTTGACCTAGTTATTTGTTTAATAACCAGGAGAGTTGGATGTCAGATCTTGAAGAAGAAAATTACCAGTTTGCAAAGCATCTAACACAGTTGAATCTTCTGTATGGCCCTCAGCCTATCTATCCTATATTGCTGTCCCATAACAATTCATTCTAGTAGACCAAGAATGCTCTGGGGTTCAATGTTCTTTAGTGAATCTACTCAGATGTCCTTATCCCAAGTCTCAGAGTCCTACTTCTTTATTTGGCCTGCAACTTTAAAATTAGAGAGGTGCAAGGACTCTCAATTTAGCCCTTTTTTAGTCCTTTCTATAACTATAACCACTAAGCCTATCCTTGAGATTACTGATCTGGTTATAATTGACTGTAATTAGGTTGGGTCTTCTAAATTTTGAAAATATAATGGTTCATACTGAGAGTAAAGTAATACTACTAGAAATGCCCTAGTATTGCATTATGGAAGAGATATAAACGTGGCCTAAGAGAGATGGCTATTCTCAACAGATCAATTATGAAAGACTCAATAACCTCAATGTCCTCTTCCAGTTTTCTTTTGTCTCTAATAGGGCTCAGAAGACCCTACCTGCGCGAAAGTTATAAGAACTACTCTGATGGTAGAGGCAGTGGCATTGTGAAGAAGCTCAGTGTGAGCTGTCCTCTACAGATCAGTTAATGATCGAGGTTGCATTTATGAAACTGGGCTCTCTAGAGATAATAAGTATAATGAGAGTCCAGAACAGCACAGACTAAGTGGCATTAAGCTTTTAGAGAAAAGGAACACTGAATTACTATAACATAAACATAAGACATTAACTCCTAGCTAGTTTCAAGAAGCAGAGTCCAAGAGAATATAATTGTGTAACAGAAAGGACCCTATAACACAATGGCGAGCATACATGGTAGTAATTCCTTCAGTCTTTCCACAAAAAAATCTATGGCCATATGTTGACACCGTTGCCTATATGTGATATCTTTACTAGAATAGATCAATAGGACCTTTGGTACTTCATATGAAAATTGATCAACAAATATGTATTCTCTTTAGTACTCATTAGGAAAGAAAATCAGAACTAGTTGAATTCATGTGGAATAGATACCATACACACTCAAAAACTACTTGGTTTTGTATTCCTACTTGGCCTTGTTCTTTTCCTCGTCCCAATTCCCCTCTTTCCTACTATTTTTTCTTTCTTTCTTTTTTTTTTTGAGAACACTTCCTAATATTTCACTTTCATATGAATATTCATCTTAGAATTTATTTCTGAAGAACTCAATTTAAGGCATGCCCCCTGTATTTAGGTATTTTTTTTTTACAAATTGACCTAAATCAATTTTTTGTTGTTGTTTTTTGAAGATTTTATTTATTTATTCATGAGAGACACACAGAGAGAGAGGCGGGGACACAGGCATAGGGAGAAGCAGGCTCCAGGCAGAGAGCTGGATGTGAGACTCAATCCTGAAACTCTGGGATCACGCCCTGAGCAGAAAGCAGATGCTCAACCACTGAGCCACCCAGGTGTCCCAACCTAAATCAATTTAGAAAGAAGTTGAGCAATGATGAGTAAGTGAAAAATGAAAGAGATCAAACTTTCCCCATATATGATGGGATATTTCTGCTCACACAAAATCTATTCATTGTGGCTTTTTAATGGAAACTTCATGTTTTGCTTCTTTTTCTACCATACAAAATATCTCTAAATGTAGTCCTTGGGAACCAAGGAAACATCTCCCAATGTACCATACCTTAAAGTTGAAGATTTCTTTTTCCCACATGTATGCAAACAAACAAAGAAACAAACAAAAATTTAAATTCTCTGTGAGTTCTCTTAGGAAGCAATAAAATTGCCTAATTTAAGAGAGGCCATCTTTGCTTCATGCATGAGCTATTAGTGCATCCCTAGGGCACTTCAGAGTTCATCAAGCTTCATTTTTCAGTCTAGATACTAGCTCTCTGAGGATTGTTAATTCTGAGGCAAAAGCAAAAGACATAATACAGAAGGGGGGGAATGAATGGCATTGGCATCCTTATGGCCTACAACCATCGTTCCTGTATTTTAGGAACTCAACAGTTTACTAAAAGTCAGCTGAATATGCCTAGAGACATCTTGAATGCCTTCCGTAGAGCCTTGAGCAAAGGCTATTGGCCAGCAAGAGTCAAGAAATCAGTGAATGTAAATGAGACCACCTTTCTTTCCTCATCCCTCCTCATGATTTCCTTCTGCTCATACACCCTCAGAAATACCCTATTTCCTTTCATTTGACCTAGCCAAAGAGATTACAAAGTAAATAAAGCATTATGTAAATGGCCTTGCATTTAAAGGACTTTACGAAGATATAATTAAACCAGGCCTTTTATGTAAAGCTATCATTTAGTTCAGAATTTTCTTTCTCCCTCCTTGAAAATACTAACACCATATATTATAACTGGGATCAACTGACATCATTCAGCTGGGTAACTAATGAGTATTAAAATAAGTTATACTGCTTTCCAGAAGTGTTAGGGGGAAAAATGAGATTGCAGTAATTTTTAAAAACTAAAACAAGTTGTAAAGATTGGGTATTATCATATTGAGCTGGAATGGACTCTTGGTAATATGTATTGACTTTGCTAGAATGTTTTTCAAAAGAGGAGTCATTTTTTTTCTTTCTTTCTTTTCCTTTTATTTTATTAGCTTTTTATGAACCTCCAGGTTCAGTGTACACAGACTGTCATATCCTTATTCATAGAATTTGTGGATACATTTCTACTGAATCAGATCTCAAGCTTGTGTAAAAGGCTCATTCACTCCTTCTGTGACTTGCTGGTTTCTTTTTTGGTTCAAAAGTAAAATGTGAAGATTTACCAGGCTAGCAATGGAAGTAGCAAATCCACATTAAAACTGTTTCATCCTTTTTCTCATAAAGAATTATTTTCTCAAAGAAAAGACAGTCCCAGTGTATTTCCAACTTTGATGCACTAATGAATTTGGATCACACTTCATATTTTCTTGTATTCAAAAATATGAAATACTGGCAGTTGGTTTTCTTGACAGTAGTGATTCTAGCTTCCTAGAGCTATTTGTTACTAGTTCATACCACTGTAAAACCTAGAAAGGAGAGGTTTCATTTTTTTTCCCTTAGTTTTGAGAGTAATGGTCAACAAACAAAAAAAATCGTTTATTGGTTGCTGATACAACTTCAGCTACTGCCTTTATCTGACTATGCGTTCATTTTGTCCGAACACAAGAAAAAAAGCAACTGCTAATATCTAATCAAGAGGTATTAAATATTTTGATTTTGTATCATGCAATATTTACATTCAGATTTAGTTTAGTTTTTGCTTATGGTAAGGAATACTCCTTTGCAAGCATTATGTTGTTCTTATCACCTTGTATGGAAGGTAGTTACATCCATATACCAGAAGTGTTTGTGGAAGGCATGCTAATCAGTCATGAAGCACAAATAAGAAGGCAGCAAAGCATGTGATGCACTCAGCATCCCTCTCCCCAAAGCAATGCCCCGCTTCACTATGGAATGGAGCATCTGCCTCCATCACAAAATGAGTAAAAATATCCAAGCAAAAACTCATCTTTGTTTTCCTTGCAGATTGCACAATTTATCTCCAATAACACACACATTCATCGTCACCAAAGCTCCGTGGAATAATTAGGAGTATTTACTGAATAGACCATGCAAAGCCATATGCTGTTGGTGGAAAGAATGTGGAAGAGAAACTGAAAACTGGCACAAATAATAAGACTGCAAAGTCAGCCACTTACAGTTGAGCAGCTCTAGAAAAATCATATATGCAATGAGAGTGGTCCATGGTTGTAAATAGAGTCCGGATTTCCATGAGGCAGAACTAGTTTGATAATAGAGGATAGGAACTCCAGAATCTGTTACAGGTTATAGAATTTTTAAAAAAGAAGTTATTAAAGGGAAGTATTAATATAAGTTATGACAATTTTTATATATGTCATTGTAACTCATTTAATATGCAATGCTCAGAAATTTTAAAGAAAGCAGGAGTCTGGGGAGAAAAGCAAAATGAATCTTAAATCTTACTCAGTTGTGTTAGTGTTAAGAAGCCCTGGTGAGCTACTACAAAGTAACACAGTAAAAAATAATACCCTACTGTATTTGTAGTGAATTTTTGTGGTTTATAAAATAGTATTCTACATAACCTTTCATTTGATTCTTTCAATAGTTCTTATTCGGTACTATTATCCCCATTTTATGTATGATAAAATAGATTCACAGTGTTTGCATGATTTGTCCAAACTTATAAATATGTAAGTGGCAAAAGTGGGACTGGAGTCATATTTCCTGACTTTTGCCCAGACTTGGCAAGTGCACAGTAGCTGAGATGCGAAAGGAAATCAAGACTGTTATGAAATCACAGACCTATGTTTAATGCAAACCAAAACTTTGAGGAACCAAGCTAAAAGGAAATGATTGAGGACACTATATACCATGTTAGAGAGAAAACACAAATTTCCAAGACCTAATATTGGGATTGGTAGCCCAAAGAATCAGATATAATGGAGGGGAACACGCATAGCCTGAAGTAATACCATTGTTAGGAGACTAATTGTCCCCGTTAATTCATTAAAACATTACAACTTTTAATTACCTTTGATCTTTGTTAATTTTAAACCAATTTCTTTCAAAGTTTTATTATTTATTTACACAAAGATTTTATTTATTTATTTATTCATTCATTCATTCATTCATTCAGAGAGAGAGAGAGAGGGGCAGAGACACAGGGAGAGGGAGAAGCAGGCTCCATGCAGGGAGCCCGCCGTGGGACTCGATCCCGGGTCTCCAGGATCACACCCTGGGCTTCAGGCAGCGCTAAACCGCTGAGCCACCGGGGCTGCCCTCTTTCAGAGTTTTAAACCAAATTATTTTAAAATAAATTAGAGAATTTGGGAAACTTAGTTTCTGAGACACTTATACTATTTCTTAATCACAACCCTGCCAACTTCATTGCACTTTTCACCATCTTAACTTATTTGTGATTAGATGTCTATTATCTGTTCCTTTAACAATGATAGAAGTACTATAAAGGTAAGGAGTTTGTCTTTTTATTTTACTTATTTTTGAGAGCTCGAGCAGAGGGAGAGGCAGAGGGAAAAGGAGAGAGAGAATCTAAAGCAGACTCCCTGCTGGATATGGCGCTCTGTGTGGGACTTGATGCAGGACCCTGAGATCATGACTTTAGCTGAAACCAAGAGTCAACAGGTAACTCACTGGGCCCCTGTCTTTCAATTTCTTGATCACTGCTGGAGCCTCACACCTAGAGGTGTGCCTGGTATGAAATAGGATCTCATTAAATATTTCCTTAATTTATCAATAAGTGTATAATTAGAGTTGGCCCTTGAACAACATGGGTTTGAACTGAGTGGTCCACTTGTACATGATATTTTCCAATAAATACAATACAATACCATAAATATATTTTCTCTTTATGGTTTTCTTAATAACATTTTCTTTTCTCTAGCTTACTTTATTATAAGAGTATAGGGCATAATACATATAACATACAAAATATGTATTAATAGATGTTGTTATTAGTAAGTCCTCTGGTCAACAGTAGGCTGCGAGTAGTTAAGCTTTGGAGAGTCAAAAGTTACACGTGGATTTTTTGACCTTGCTGGGGTCAATGCCCCTAAGCACCCCTTTCCCTCCACACTATTCAAGGGTTGTCTGTAGTTGAATTGTGATTTCTTCCTTTAAAAACAAAAACAAAAACTAGTTCTTTCTTTTCTTTTTTCAGCTCCTTTTCTGTGGAATACTTAATAGTTTTAACTTTATACTCAGGATTTACTTTCTTATTTTTCATTGCCTCAGTGTTAATTCATGATTAATTCTATTGCATTTTATTTGAAGTAATCTTTTCCATTCCCACTGCCTACTCTTAGTCAAAATACATAGCCTGTGACAGCAAATTTCTTATTTCTTTTCCAACCTAACATTAATTTCTCTGATTATCCAATGCAGCCTGCAATTTATTTCCATATCACTATTTCTAGAGTGCCATTTTAATCAACCCACTCCATTTTTTCGGGAATAGTTATTGGCTTCTTATTTTTATCAGATGGATTATATCTGGGGAAAGAGAACATGCCATGCCCTATCACCTGCCAACGCACAACCTTTAAAACATTAGTTGACTTTCTTGATTTGTCAACATAAGAATAAAGTTATCAGAATCAGAGATACCACTAGGCAGGACCAGATTCAGCATAAATAGATCCCATTCCCTTCCAACCTCAAGACTCCAACAGAAACATATACAGCTTTTAATGACATTATTTACCCAATGTAAGGTCATATCAGAACTGGAAATTTCAATTACTCTGTGACTTCATGAAGCTTACATCATTTAAAGGTTCTTTAGTTCTTGAATGGAAGTTAAGTTCCAGCAAGATCAAATACATAGGATTCTCCTAGATTTACTTAGCAATAATTGTGCCTCGGATAAACCTCATTGGCTACAATACTGCCACTGCACAAAGCTTCTCCTAGATTTACTAAATAATATTTCTGACTTCAGCTTTTCTACTCAAGGAAATTACTTTTTCCTACAGTTTCATCCTCAATTCTGCTATAATATCCCTTGAATCATAATGATTTTTATGCTGAGTTTTATCCCAAAAAATCCATTTGCACAATATCTAATCCCTTGAAACTTGGTGGGTCATATTTCTATGCATCATAGATCCTGGGGAAAATGGGGCAGAATGGCCTGTTAATTAAGTACCCAGACTTTTTTTTTTTTTTTTTTTTTTTTTTTTTTTTTTTTAGTACCCAGACTTTCAAGTGAGGCTGGGTATTACTTAATAGCTGAGTTGTGACTTCAGGCATACCTCACAACTCTAATGATGATAATGACATCCATATTATAATACAGTTGCATTCTTTTTAATTCATATTTATTCCTTGAGATCAGTTGTAATAACTTCTCTAACACCTTTTGTATTATGTATCCCTTTCCATCATCATATGATTGTTTTCATATTGAACATCAACAATTTCAGAGTGTACCATCATCAGAAATCACTTTCTGACCATGATGGGACAATTAAAAAATAAAACCATTCCATAAAAATGTTTGAGCACAAACAAAAACAAGACATTTCAAACAGTCATACTCTTCTGGCTCACATGAGAGACTTCTCTCATGAGATCCTTTTTTGTTTGTTTTTTAGCTTCACTCTGTGTCTTCTCTCTCTGAGGTTTAAAATTAAAAATACACACACACACACACACACACACACCCAACCATTGATATTCCCTCCTCCTAACACTATCCAAACCACAAGAAAATCACATTTCACTGAACCCTCTCCCAAAACACCTAACACAAACCTAAACCCTATACTAACTCTCCTGTAAAGAGCAAATAAACAAATCTTGTTTACACCTGCCATGTTCCATATGATATACAGTCATCCTCATCATGAAAAGTCATAAAACTAACTTTGTTTCACTACAGATATAGTTCTGATGTTCTTTGTCTGGTTGGCAGCAACTTGAGTTTAAAAAGAAATTTCCTAGGCAGCCCTGGTGGCTCAGCGGTTTAGCGCTGTCTTCAGCCCAGTGTGAGATCCTGGAGACCTGGGATTGAGTCCCACGTCGGGCTCCCTGCATGGAACCTGCTTCTCCCTGTGCCTGTGTCTCTGCCTCTCTCTGTGTGTGTCTCTCATAATAAATAAATAAAATCTTAAAAAAATAAAAAATTTTCCTTTCCTTTTCTTTTTTTTTTAATACCACATTAAATATAGAAATATATAGAAAGCTCAGTATTCCACCTGAGTAAGGAAAATCCAATTCTTCCTCTTTCTCTCCTGTGTGTCTTCTTTATTACTCACACGGAACACTTCAATTCTGACATCTCTGGTCACTAAATGTGTGATGCTTTTCTCACAGCAAGCAATTCTGTGCAATACCAGCTAGATGTCCTACAATTTAACTCAATTCTAGCACTCTCTACCCAGATACTCTCCTCCCCACCAAGTTTAGATTGCCAGTTGTAAGCCCAGGTTATCACCAGTGCTTATGACCAACAGGCTATAGATTGGAGGTTCCAATGACCTTCCTTTGGTTTATTTAATTTGCTATAGGAACTCACAGAATTCAGGGAAACACTTACTTATATTTACCAGTTTATTAAAGGATACAGATGAAAACCTAGATGAAGGCACAAATAGGGCAAAGCCTGAGGGAATACTGAGCACAGGGGCTTCTGTCCCCATGGGGTTGGGATGTGTCACTTTCCTGATGTCAATGTGTTTGCGACTCTAGAGGATAGAGAGTGAGGCTGAAAACTCCAAGCTTCTAATCATAGCTTAGTCTTTTTTTGTGACCAACTCTTGTCCAGGGGCCATCCAGGAACTCATTCAGAGTTGTCTCAATAGAACAAAAGATGTTCCTGATCCTCTTATCACTTAGGAATTTATACAGGTTTTAGGAGCCCTGTGTCAGGGACAGGTTGAAGATAAATATTAGAAAAAGGGATACTCTTAGTGCTACTATCTCTCAGGAAATTACAAAGGTTTTAGGAGCTTTGTGCCGGGGACCAGGGCAGAACCAATATATATATTTTTTCTATTATCTCACAGGTCCTATATAATTAAACTCTGATCCCACTGAACACTAATTTTAACCTAACTCTCTGTATTGCACATTCTCAAGTAGACATTGTATGAGGGGGAAATCTAACACAGAGATTTTAAAAACAGTGTTATTTTAAGATAAAACAAATTAACAATAACAAAACACTTTACATTGGAACTAGGCTTTTCCTTGATGCAGAATCACACAGGAACAATAGATTCAATCAGAGGGGCAGAATTTTCTCAGTTCTACTCATCCTCTCTCACATTTAAAACCTCCAGATTGATCAAATGTATGCCTTATATGTGAAAGACTACCCATCCCTTTGGATTTTCAACTCTTTTTGAAGATCCTTGATAGCCTTTCTTCTTAGAGAGACCCACACAATTGAGTTAAGTGTCCAGTAAGCCAGTGCACCTGGGTGGCTCAGTGGTTGAGCGTCTGCCTTTGGCTCGGGTTGTGATCCCAGGGTCCTGGGATCAAGTCCCACATTGGGCTCCCTGCAGGGAGCCTGCTTCTCCCTCTGCCTATGCCTCTGCTTCTCTCTCTCTCTCTGTCTCTGTCTCTCATGAATAAATAAATAAAAACTTAAAAAAAATTATCCACTAACCCTACCAGTCAGAAGGAGGTGAATGGAGCCAAATTCCACTACATACAATTTCCCCTCAAAAACTGAGAGTCTTCAAGGACTCTGTTAGCTGGACTCTAAGAGATATCCCTAGCTCACTGTTCTCTTCTATAACTTTCTGAGTCCCTTAAAACCTAATTATAGGAGTCAGGGTTGTCATGCCAAACCCATTTCTGATATCACTTGAAGAACGTCAGGTAGTTATGGATTAATAAGTAGAGAAATACTCACTCACATCCCTTAATTTTAGATGCTTCATCTGGTTAGCCTCAGGTAGAAAATCTTATCAGAAACGTGATAGCCACACAAGACAAGAATGTATACATCGTATCTTCAAATAGCTTTCTGGGTGCCTAGAATCTCTGACAAGATCCTAAAGCTGAAAGCTAATTCTTATATGCCACTATTGTTTTACACTCATATGTTGTGTCAGTGATCCTGAAAATATTTTATGCTAACCACCTTTCTTTTGTGGGAATGTATACAAACATTAGATCCATATTATCTTCAGGAAGAAAAAAACAGAATATAGATACAATGCCCAGGTGTCCTTCAAAAATACATTTTTTGTTATCATAAGAAGCAGTTTGCCTGAAGATTCTTATTATAAACAAATCCTTATTATCCACAGATCTGACACTATTCTGTCTCCCACTTAAAACCTTAATTTTATCAATTAAACAAGTGCTGAACATATGGCAATAACCTACCTAATAACTGATTGACTAATTAACCACTTTCTTTTTCTTATGAATTTCAAATATTCGAATGGACAAGTGATCTAAGATTTTGGGAAAAATAAATATTTTCAAAATACCAAGTAAAAATGATACATTTTACCTATATAAGTAAAAAATTATATATAATTTCTTTTAAAATAACCTGGAAGTGCATCCTGCTTTAGGGGTATTGGCATATTAGCCATCCTCCTTTCCTTCTTAAATAGCAACAACAAACAAAAAAGTCTTCCAGTTTGAAAAAAAAAAAAAACACCTCAAATTTAAAAAAAATTATATACTCAATTTTTTTTTTATTTTTTTATTTTTATTTTTTTATTGGTGTTCAATTTACTAACATACAGAATAACACCCAGTGCCCGTCACCCATTCACTCCCACCCCCCGCCCTCCTCCCCTTCTACCACCCCTAGTTCGTTTCCCAGAGTTAGCAGTCTTTACGTTCTGTCTCCGTTTCTGATATTTCCCACACATTTCTTCTCCCTTCCCAATTTTTTTTAACTTCCTTAAGTAATGGTAATCTGCTGACCTAGCAGGAAAGTCAGGAAAATCCTTAGAGCCCCCCAAATGACAAGAAAGTACAAATGCGAAGCACTAATTGGTTTGAAGTATACTGTAGCCTTTGTTCATCTGATCCTGAAGGCTCACAGCAGAGGCCCACAAACTACATTAGATGCTTCCAGATTACACTAAATCTTTCCAGTGGACATGGACACAGACTTCCCCTCTTTAGAAAGTCAGTTTCCACATTAACTTCTACCTATATGTTTTTAAAAAAAATCATCTGCCTGAAAATTTGCCTGTGGTCAAAGTTCCCAGCAGCATTTTCATTTCTAGTTTTCCTCTTGCCCTTTCTTATAATTCTCCCACTTTCCAAAAAAAAAAAATTGTTTTAGAGTCATAACTTTAATGTACCTGAATTTGATTGCATTCCATTTTCCAAGTATGTGAAACAAAACTTTTGAAGTGTTTATAAAAAGAGAAAGAAAAGGGAAAAGGGAAAGAAAAAAGAAAAGATTCAAAATAAAACAAATACTAGAAAAGAACAATCCAAAATAATTTTGTCTGCATAGTCTCTAATTAGAGAGCTGCCTCAGGTGTTTCTTGTGCATAATTTCAAATAGAAGGTAAAAAAATTTCCATTTTACTTCTGACATAGCAAAGTTATATTTTTGATTCAAAAAACAGATAGCAGAGATGTTAGCTTAGATGTTTATCAAGACTTCTAAAAGGAATTTTCATTAAATTTTGGCACTGAAAAAGTCTCATGCATTTTTTTTTTAACTTGGGTGTAAGTTGTCTCACTATCACTGACCAACTGCGTGCTAATTTGTGCATTCAGTACTTACTTGTTTTGCATTAATCTAGTTGGAATATGCTGAGGATTCTACTGTATATAATGTACTTAACAATAATCATTAATTCATGTTCTGTAAGCCCTGGATTTATTGATGGCCCATATAGTCTCTTGCCATTTCCTGTTTATTTCCATTGAAACTTACTTTATTCTACCAACAAGTCATATTCATCTATGAGTACATGAATTAATTTTGAGAGACCTAGCCATCTCATTAAGTAGTACATTTCCAGTAAAATTTTATTTTTCATGTTTTAATCAATTGTATACTATTAATAATTATGTAGTAATTTAATACAATGGAACTTGGTTAGCAGTTAGAGCTTTAGAGGAATTGGAAAATCAATTTCAATTTATAAATATAATTTAGTTGAAGAGAATATGATAGGGCCACAAAAAAGTTTGTGCATAAAATATAGCTTAATAGGATAAATTTCTATGTAGGAGATGTCATGGAAATAAGAGCTGGTAATGGAAGGCTCAGGGTTGACTGAAAATGATCCAAGGTATTCTTGTGCATCGTGAACTAAGTAGGATTCTTTCCTTATTTTCTCAGAAGCAGAGGCTGTATCAGGAATAAGTTTCCAATAGGATCAGTGGCTTTTCCACCTCTCATAAGGGTCTGCAATTTTCCTAGGAGATGAGAAGCTGGTGTTCCAGATACTTTTTTAAAGATATACTTATTTACTAGAGAGAGAAAGAGAGAGAACACATACACGCACAAGCAGATGGGAGGGACCGAGGGAGAGAATCTCAAGCAGACTCCCAGTTGAGTGCGAGCCCAATGTGGGGCTCAATCCCACAACCCTTGAGATCGTGACCTGAGCCAAAACCAAGAGTCAGAGGCTTAAGCAACTGAGCCACCGACGTGCCCCCAGATATTTTTCTTTTAAATGCTGTCATTTAAATATAGACCTGTAGGTATGCATGTTATTCATGTGACTCTTCACTCACAATGTTTCATTTTTCCTGTAAGGAAAGAAATGGGAGAGAATGTCCAGTCAACTGGAATACAGTACACATTGCATATCCAGCACAGCACTCTGTCTTCTCGATTAGATGATGGGTCTTTTCTGTTGCTGACCCTGGCCATCGTAGCTTCCTCCAAGTAAAATTTATTGCTAACCCACAGGATAGATCATGGAATCTTTGCACAGCAATCTTTGCACAACAGGTTAAGGCTACACATCTTATCATAGAAAATAATATAACATCTATGAATATTGAAATATAACATTATAATATACTTTTACAGGAATAATGGTGGGTATTGCCTTAGATTCTATTGAACACATATCCAAGAGTGATGTAACAATTTCATTCTGAAATGTTAATATTAAAACAAAAGATTATGTATTTTGTGACTATTAAAATTTTAGATTGAAATATTTTAGATACCATAGATTTTCAGCTTATCAAAATTATTTTAGGGGGTGTGCAAACACAAGTAAAATTTGATGACCAATAATCCAGATATTTAATTTTAATTGTTCATACAAGTCAGGAGATACGTCTATGGGAGTTTTATTAAACTCTACAGAAAGCCAGAACTGTGAAGGACCAGATGGTCAGTGAAAGGTTTAATCAGAACAAAATAGGTAACAAAAAATAAGAGTCTAAGGGAACTTGCTTGACTTAATTTTGTTGCTATGTGTAAAGAGTTAATCTTTTCTTGAATTTATAAGCACAGACTACCTCTCATGTAGTTTTGGAACTATAATCATACTACCAATGTAATCTCCAAGTCTCCAAGCTGAGTATATTGCTAAACGTGGTTTCGGGCTAGTGGTACTCTAGTCACCCAGCAGAAGCAAACTGAAACACTCTCTAGTGGAGCAGAGCATACTTTAAAACCAGTCTCAAAGAATTTTATTTTGTAAATCACTAAGAACGTGAAGGAACCTTCAGTATGAAGAGGCAAGATACCAAGCTCAGACAGTACTAGCCAGCACTGTCCTGGCCCCACCTTTCATGTACATCATGAAAACTATTAGTTCATATTCACATGTTCACCATGTCCACTATGAAAGCTGTTAGTTATCTATTACCACATAACAAACTGCATGACAAATTCAGTGCTAAAAACAGTTTCTCTGCATCAGTAATCCAGACATGGGTTAGCTAGGGGCTCTACTTCAGGTTCTCTCATAGGCTTTGAAGGTATCTGCTGGGCTCCAATTATCTTAAGGCATAACTAGGGAAAAATTCATTACCAGGCTCACATGATTATTGGCAAGATTCAGTACAACACCTTTCAGGAAACTGTTGAACTGGTGGCCTCAGCATCTTACTGTCTTGACCAAAACCTGCCATCAGTTTCTTGCCACATGGGCTTGCACAATATTGTAGCTTGCCTTGCAAGCTAGGAAGGCAGGAGAGAGAGTAGGCTAGCAAGATAAATGTTACAATCTCTTGTAATCTAATGAAAGAAGTGACATTCTATCACTTTGCCATATTCTGTTTGTTAGAAGCAAGTCACTGAGCCAGCATACACTCGGGAAGAGATTATAGGAGGACATAAATAATGGAGGCAGAGATTTGGGGGGGCCATTTTAAGATCTGCCTACTGCACAAACTAAATTTACCAATATACAAAGGACCAGGGAAATGTGACCAAAAAGGGGCAAAGAAATCAATCAATCAAAACTGACCCAGAACAGAGACAATAGCAGAGAAGGAGGAAGAGGAACAGGAGACATCAAGAAGTTCGCTCTCTCTCTCTCTCTCTCTCTCCCTGCTGGAGAAGGACATTAAGCAGCTATCAGAGGACACAGCAAGAAAGCAATTGTCTGCAAGCCAAGAAGAGAATTCTCACTGGAAACTGAATCACCTCGAGCCTTGATCTTGGACTCCCCAACTCCCATAACTGTGAACAAAATAAATTTCTACTGTTTAAGCCGCCCAGTCTATGGGGTCTTGCTATGGTCAGCTAAGCAGAATAAGACAGATGGAAAATAAGCACATCATGAGACAAGTTTAACATTATTTGTCATTAGGGAAATGAAAATTAGAACTATGAGAGATATCAGCACATAACACCAAAATGGCTAAAATTAAAACATTGACCACACCAAGTATAAAACAGATTGTGGAATAACTAGAACTCTCATGCACCACTGATGGGCATACAAAATACTACAACCACTTTGGTATATGGCTTGGAAACTACTTAAAATGTCAAACATATGCCTAGCATGTAATCCAGCCATTCCTCTTTTACTTTTACCCAAGAGAAATAAAAGGATATATCCTCACAAAGACTTAACCGTTCATTGATTTATTTGTTAAGAGTGAAAACCTGGAAAAAAACACAAAAGTTCATCAACCAGAGAATTGATAAAAAAAATTGTGACATATCCACACAAAGGAATACTATTAAATAGTAAAAAGGAATAACCTCCTGACACATACAACATGAATGAATCTCAAAATAATTCTACTCAACAAAAAGCAGATAAAAAACTAGATGTGACAAAAAAGAGTATAAATGCATAATTCAATTTATACATAATTTTATAAAATGCAAATCAGTGTAGATAAGAGGTAAGCTAAAGTGAAGTAAGGAGGCATTATAAGTGATAAAAGGAAATATAAGGTGATGTGATATTAATTTCAGTGATTTATATATTTTTAGTGTATATACGCGCTGATTTTTTTTTTTTTTAAGGTAGATGGGAGTCACTGACAGCTTCTAATCAGAGGATGAATGAGCTCACATGTGTATTTGTTGGTCGGAGGGGAATGTAAAGGGGGAAGGCAGGCTGAGGCCAACGCCAGCAGCAGAAAGGCTGAGTTGTGAACAGGAGGCTTGAGCTGGACCGTTGCATCTGGAGACAGAGGTTGGCAGTGGGACAGTGCTCCGGGACAGTGTGCAGAGTGAAGGGGGGATGGATGGGTGCACCCTAAGGGCAACCCTGGGAAGGCACCTAAAGATTCGAGTCCGGAGCAGGACTCGGAAAGGCCGGGTCCTGGGAGCCCGCGGAGCAAAGTGAAGGCGGGGACGAGGAGGTCCAGCACGTGACACATTTTAATATATATGTCAAAATATATCATTTATATTTCCAGTGCAGTTTATTGTATATCAATTATAAATAAATCTGTAAAAAATTAAAGAGAAAAATGTGCATATATACATACATTTTAACACAAAATGTCAAAATATATCACTTATATTTCAAGTCCAGTTTATATTAATTATAAATAAAGCTGTAAAAAATCAAATTAAAGAGAAAATAGAGAAAATTTGAAAACCATGACAAAATCTGGATCTTACTACCCAACAATAACCTTCAACAATGTTTAGCAACATCATTCCAGGCAGCTCTCAATGCACATTATTCAAAATAAATAACACTTTAAAGACTTCATTATTTGGGCAATAATTAGGAGCATGAATCTGATGTACTTATTTAATATTTACTTTGTTATCCTCACAATAAGTCCTATATAGAGGAATAATATTGCCACTAGCAGTGTATTAATGAGGATACTGATGAAGAGATAGGTTAATTAATTTGCCAAAGACAATCATTTATAGATTTTAGTCTATGCCAGATACTCCACAATTCTTACTATTAAACACTTTATTTATATTTATATTTATATAAATATGCGATTTATAGCACTGTGTAATACCAATTTGAAAACTATGGTACCTGAGACAACAGCATCAGTTTTACTAGGGATTTGTTTTAAATCAAATTAATGAACCTCTATTCTAACCTACTGAATTAGAAAATCTAGAGTTGGGCCCCAAAATGTAGATTTTTAATGTAAAATCTAAGTTACATGTACTTATATGTTTTATGTTTACATATATATTTGATATTTACAATATATAATATGGAAATTATATTTTATATAAATATTATTCATATATAATCTTTGTATTATGTATACATATTTTGTATTATGTATACATATTTTGAGCTTCATTGAGATATGATTGATAAGCAATATTGTAACATATTACAAGTATACAATATGATGATTTGATATACATAGATATTACAAAAGAATCTCCCCCACTGAGTTAATTTAATTAAAACGCATCCATCTCTCCTCTTCTTTCTTCTTTTTTTTGTGAGTACATTTAAGTTCTTTCTTAGCAAATTTCAATTATACAATACAGTGTTATTAACTATAGTCATAGTCATGTTATACATTAGATCCTCAGATCTTACCCATCTTATAACTGAAAGTTTGTAGACATTTATTTATTTATTTATTTATTTATTTATTTATTTAAGTTTGTAGCCTCTTCCTATTTCCCCAGCTCCTAGCTCTAGCAACCACTTTTCCACTCCTTGTTTCTGTAAGTTCTAATCATTTTTAAATTCCATATAAAAGTGCTACTATGAAGTATTTGTTTTTCTGTCTACTATATTTCAGTTAGCATAATGCCCTCTAGTTCATTCATATTATTGCAAATGAAAGGATTTCCTTCTTTGTTAAGGCAGAATAATATTCCATTATATATTATTGTATACATTGTATATACATATGTCCATATTGACCCTTGAACAACATGGGGATTATGGATGCTGACTCCCTGAGCAATCAAAAATCCACGTATACCTTTGACTCCTCCCAAATTTAACTAATAGCCTATTGTTGACCAGAAGACTACTGATAACATAAGCCTTGCTGATAACACAAACAGCTAAATTAACATATATTTTATACGTTATATGTATTACACACTATATTCTTACAAGAAAGTAATCTAGAGAAGGGAAAATGTTATTAAGAAAATCACAAAGAAGAGAAAATATATTTACAGTGCTATACTGTATCCAAAAAATCTACATAGAAGTTGATCCACACAGTTCAAACCATATTGTTCAAATGTCAATTATGTACCTATTTTACATTTTCTTGATCCATTCATCTCTTGATGAACACTTAGGTTGTTTTCATACCTTGGTTATTGTGACTAATCCTGCAGTGAACGTGCAAGTACAAATATCTCTTTAAGATAATGGTTTTGTTCCCTTTGGGTTACTGGATGATATGGTAGTTGTATTATTAATTTCTTGAGGAGCCTCCATATTGTTTTCCGTAGAAGCTGTACAGTTTCCATTCCTGCCAACAGTGTGCAAGAGTACCCTTTTCTCCACATCTTTGCAAGCATTTATTATTCCTTGTCTTTTAAAAGACATGAATAGTAAACATCCTAGAATAAAACATAGGGGTAACCCCTTTGACATTGGTCATTGACAATAGATTTCTTAGGATTGATACCAAAAGCAAAGATAACAAAAGCTAAAGTAAACAAATGTGACTACATTGAACTAAAAACGTTTTGTTCAATAAAGTGGACCATCAACAAAATGAAAAGATAACCTACATATGGAATGGGAGAAAATATTTTCAAACATCTATTATGGAGTTAATGTGCAAAATATACAAAGGACTCATACAACTGAATAGCCAAAACCCCAAATAACCCAATTAAAAAATGAGCAAAGGACCCAGAGAGACATTTTCTAAAGAGGGAATACAAATGACCAACAGATACATGAAAAAGTGCTCAACATGACTAATCATCAGGGAAATGTAAATCAAAACCACAATTAGATACTATGTTATACCTGTTAGAATTACTATTATCAAAAAGAGAAGTGATAAATAATTTACATTATTATATTAAATATATATGAGTTGAACCTGAGGTAACTGCTGAAATTTACATGAATATTTCTTAATAAGTTACATTGTTTCCCAAAAGCCTGTATGAAGTTAATAAAAATATTAAATATATTAAATATTTAAAACATTGTCATTTTAATATTCAAATACATCTATCTACTGGCTCCTACTATAAAAAATATAAATTTAGCAGAGTTAAATTTTTTCTATTTCTTAATTCTTGTTAGTTGCATCACTGCTACATGGCTATTATTTATAATATTTGAAGTATTTTTAACTTAATTTCCACAGTTGTTTGGTCTTAGTTCTGTATTTCATGATTTTATTTCTTATTGAAATAAAATGATAGTGTTTCCTTAACTGTATATTAATTTTTAGGCTCCTATATTCATCCAGTAGTTTTATAAAATTTTTTTTAAAGAACTAACTGGTGTCATTTTAATTATAAAATTACTGAAAGTGACACTATTCTCTTAGCATATGAGATAAAAACTTATGTCACACTTTTCTGACATCATTGTTTTAAACATAAAGAGCTGCTATATCAAAAAACTAAGTCAACTTATCCAATTTTCCTCTCACATGATTTACTTTTACTGTATTACGGTCTTTATTTGTACTGGAAATACAGCTTTATTAGAACAAGCTTGGCAATGTGTTAGAATAGGTTATAAGTAAAAAAATTTAAAAATTCATTGCTAGTCTCCCTCTATCATTGGCCTCTCCTGCTCTTCCAAATGTGGAATTGGTTTTCTTAGGTTCTTATTACTCAAAGGGTGGTTTTGGAAGGAATGATGTCAATATTACCTGGGGATTTGTTAGGAATGCAGAATATCAGGACTGACCTTAGACTCACTGAATCAGAATTTACATTTTAATAGAATCCCAGTTGATTCTTATGTACATAAATATTTGAGAACCATTGGCCTAAGTGCATGCTCATATGATCCTTTCATTGCCTCCTGAAATCCAAATTCCCAGATGCCAGCCAAGGGCAAATCTTACAAGCAGCTTTTCGAAGGATAATAATCTCAGGACTGCTGTTAACTCTTCTCTGCACATATCTCAAACTGAAAAACTTGAAAAAATCAATGATTTAATTAGGAAATTTTACCCATAAGGGCATGCATGTATTAATGCGTTTCTACTCTAAGGCAGTTTTTTACTTGATAAAATTTTGACTTCGGGTATGTTAAATGTTACTATCTTAATTTACCTCAGTTAACATTTTCCTCTTTTGACCAATAGAGAAGGGTAGAGACAAAGGCAAAATGAAAATTGCAGTTATTTAAAAGTGTGTTTATCTTTCTATGGGATTTTGATGTGTTTTTTTTAATGTTATTTTTATACTTATAGTGGAACTTTTTAATATTAGTTCTAGAATTTGCGGTTTCCAAACAAAATCAGAAATCTTTATGGAGTTCTGACCCAGACAAACGTTGATAATATTTAGCATCTGTATCCTTTCCTTCCCAAAACTTTTCCCCCATCTATATTATTTAATGAAGAATACATAGTTTTGAAATATGAGGTAATTTATATCCATAAATGAGGGTGTGCCATAGGCTTCTTGAATTATTTTTTTGCATGTTATTATTATTCCCCTAGTTGGAAGTAGTTACTAAACCTTTTTTTGAGAGCCATCAAATTCCAGGCATTGTAGAGAAACTGCAAAACAAGCAGACGTTGTATCAACTGTCAACCTGATTATTTTTGTTAATATAATTAGAGAAAAAAATTTACTGAAAAAAAATAGGAATGTGTGTACTATAAAGAAATAATAGTTTGGAACTCCAAATGTACTCCTTCTATGATTTCTATTTTTTCAAAAAGGTCAAAGATACAGGGATCAATTTTAAGAATATGCAAAGTAATTTAGTCATGATAGGGAGCATTTTTTATATATGTTCTTTTCAGTACTTAATGAATAAAATTCAGCTCAAAGATGCAAATTTAAGTGGTGCAAGTTTAATCTTGTTTAGAAATTATAGCAATTAAAAATGTTTAAATAGCAAATAAGTCATGTGATCCAAGTATGTCAAAGAGGAAGTAAGATAGCTGGGAATTGCATATTTTTCACCTCAGGTCAGTGGAGAAAATTATAAACACATGAGAAAAGACACTGAGTATACATTTGCTATGTGGAATAAAAAACATTTACACAGAATTTTCAATTGATAAGCATAAAAATTATATTGGATACATTTTGATCATTATAAATCCTTCAGGCAAGCAATTACAAATAAAACTCTATCAAATTCTCCTTTCTATGGAAAACTGTTATAATAATGTTAAAATGTATATAAATTTTTATAATAATGAAAATCATAGGTATGGAATATTAAACAAGTTAACATGTAGTTAACTACAATAATATGTAGTTAAGTTAAAGTTTTAAATAAAATTAAGAATAAAATTAAATCCCCATGTATCTTATTAGTTTAAAAGTACCAAAATCAACAGATATACATAAAATTCAATATAAATTCAGTTTAATGGTGCATTTGATTTTCTAAAGAGATTCGTATGAGCCTGGCTTTAGCAGAACACATTTTAACTGTTAATTTTCCATAATGACTAGTTTAATCAAAGAACTCTGGAAATTTTGTTATTACCCCTTCCCAATCTCATCAACCATCCCAATTAAGAAATGTTTCCTTTTTATTTCTCAAAAATATGTTCATATTAAAGCCTTAGAATGCTTAAATGTCTTCACATGCAGTTCTGTTTACACTTCTTCGTCCAAATAGTCATAATTCACCTTCAGTGAGAAAAATGGTATATTTAAACATTGTGTATTTTAGAGAATTGCTCTGTAGAGAGAAACACGATTTCTCTTAAAGTGGTGGGTAATGATAAAAAGTTTGGCATATATTCATCAGTCAATAATCATTGGACTTTAGAAAATGAAATAAGGAGATACACCTATTAAAATAAATGCAATTATATAAATTATTTAGAAGTAATTGAGCAAACTATACAAAGTGGTATTGGAATTCAATCAAATAACATTTTAAAAACAGCTGTTAAGTATTTGAATAACTAGAATTAGGTGGATGTAGGGGTAGCATTATAGAAGTGTGTTATGTTTAAGCATCTTCATAAGGTAATTTATTTTTTGAGACAATTTTACATTGTGGAAGCAAGGAATATTTGTAATCTTTTAAATCAGGGACTGCTCACTTATTGACAATAAGTCAACTTTGAAGGTTTTTTTTTTTTTCTCTCCGTCATTATTTACTTTGGGAATGTCTTAAAGCCATTAAAACAGTCACATTTTAAGTCCCTACTAGGCTTCCTAATTACCTCTGCTCTTTCCATTGCACTTTTAAAGCATATTGTAGTCCCTGTATTTTTTCAGAGCTGTCATAAAACAATGTGTCCATGTCTAAAATGCAGTAATGAGATAGATTCATTTTGTTTCATTTAAACTAGGGATTTTATTTTAAAACTACTTGAATTTATCACATAATTTCTAAATTGGCTCTATACACAATTCTAGCAAATGTCATGTCATGGGACCATCCTTTATTTTTAGTTAAAATAATGTAAATGGCAGGTTGAATGTTAAATGAGAGAAACTTCCACTGTCAGTAAACAGTTTGGACTTCCACTGTAATTTATAGTCATACAATTGAGCCATTTGAATTGCGCCTTTGAACTAATGCTAACGCTATTTTATTATATGGTTCCAAATAATGTGACAAGCTATCATTTGTCTTAGTAAATGTTGCCAATTATGACTGACAAGCAGTTAAAATAAAGCCAGAAACAGAAATATCTAATAAACAAGGACTATTGCTAATGAATATAATTGTATAGTTCTTAGTTTCTAGTAACCGAAGGACTAGAACAGATACAGGAGCTTGGTGAATAAGAAATTCGTCATAAAACCTGTCATTTTGTTATTGCATCTGGAGGCACAAGCCAATTTTTTCAATGACAATATCTCTATGTGATATGAGCTGTTGTATAATAAAAATAATAAATTGCCCTGTTGTCTTTGTATCACCAGGTCATTTAGCAAGAAATAAACCAAAGAAGCCTAAGTAAAGAATAGAAACCATATTGTTGCAAAGGTCAGTATAATCTCCTTCATTCTCTTTTTAAATTGCTCATATAAAAATAAAGTTGATATGTATTACAGTCATAAACTTCCTTTAGAGAAAAGATTAAAGCTATGCTAAGGATGCTTGTCTGAGCATATACAATGCCTTGCTTAAATATAGATTTTTCTTTCTTGGTTAAATTCGGTTTCCAGCATTACCTGTGGTGTTTTCTTTTTCTAAAGATGGCTTTGAGAAGGCAAGTAGAATAGAAAATCAGTATAGCATTTTCATTATGAACTCCTCAAAAACATTCTATAAAGCTATTAATCATTTACAGAAATAAATGGGAAGCCTAAATATTATGAATTTCAAACTTCATAATAGAATATATTAAATGATTTGGATACATGGCATGTACTTTCATGTATGTGGCCTAGAAAAATTGACAATTCACCACAATATTCTTACTTCATGATATTGCATGACAGTATCTGTTATTAATATGCCCTCAATAAATATTTATTAAATTAATGAATGAAGAAATAGTTTCTATTTATGGAAGCCTTATTATGAGTAAGCTGACTACTCAGTTCTATCTCTTGGATCTCAGAGCATGCATTCTACTCTGTGGACAGAGTACTATAATATCATTGTTAATTTACAAAGTACAGAAATTGTACAGGGCCAGATAATTGTTGAGAATCCAGAAGGTATACTCAAATAGACTTCAATAATGGTAAAGGATATGATAAGAATGAGGAAAAAATTCAGGCAAACGTTAAAAAACTTTCAGGCACAGCAGCCTGGGTTCTTTGTACAGGATGCACTTCCTTTGGGGATTATGAACTACGAAGATACATGCCAAGTTACTTTGTTTCAGAAAAGCCAACATATGAGGGATCTGTGTAACAAGTTAAATCAGGTGTAAACCATCATTTAGTAAATTTGTAAGAAAGGATAGAAACAAGCAAGCACAGGATGCCTCTAGGCTACTTTCAGACTTTGAACTGACCATTATAAATTATCAAGTGCTATATTTTGTCCTTAATTTGGCCAATGGTAAGTATGAAGGCTTCAGGCATCCCTAGAGATAAACATGCATCCAAGGTCCGGCTTCCTTTCACCAGGTATGTACTGCATCCAGAAGGATAGCTTCCCATGCTTGCAGGGTGTCATCTCCAAGACGATACTCCACAGGCTGACTTCAAAAGTCTATTTCATTATTCTAAATAGTCTGTCAGCTTCTAGATTGTGAAGTATTTATTTTTTTTTAAGATTTTTTAACTTATTCATGAGAGACACAGAGAGAGGCAGAGACACGGCAGAGGGAGAAGCAGGCTTCCTTCAAGGAGCCCAATGTGGGATTCGATCCCAGGACCCTGGGATCACGACCTGACCGATGGCAGGCACTCAGCTACTGAGACACCCAGGTGCCCCTGGATTGTGTGGTATTTAATAGGACTGTTCGGTCCTATGGTCATAAGTGCATACTGTCCCTCATTTGCCATAAAGCAAATATTTGCTCCCTTGGTCCAGTAGGGTTTTTCTTTTCATTTTATCAAATACTCTGTAAGTTCTCAAATACTGGGCCGATTTAATACCCTTGAAATGATTCTCAGATAAATTTGAATTGAGTTTTTGTTTTTCTTCAAAGTCTGTTGTCATATAGATAGATAACCTTTTGGTTTTGTTTTACTGGACATTAATATTACTTATGAAATAGATTTTATTCATTTAACTCCAAGAGAAAAGCTTTATATCTCTTACTAATAAGGTCTCATTTGCACTGTCCTTTACTAAGGTACATTTTCAGAGTCATTTAGTGAGAAAAATGTCATGTGCCAACATATGGCCTTTCTCAACAGAAACCATTTAATATATTCTTTGTTTTCTTAATCAATTGCTGACACGTAACATGTTATAAATGTTTCTTTGATTTGTTTTATGTTAAACACAGCCCATGCCCAGACTATCTCTCTAACATATACATCTCCCCACCTCACTTATTTATCTCTAGCCACCCTGAAAACATCAAGTATGCTACTATTCCTGGGTTTTGCAGTTGCTCTTGCCTCTAGCTGGAACATTCTCCCCCAACATAGTTTCTTAACCTGGTCCCTCATTTTATTCAGGTCTCTGCTGCAATGCCATTTTGTTAGAGACAGCCTTCCTGATAATCCTGTCTGAAATCTCACATTCTTACCATTCTAACCCTTTACTCTGCTGCATTTTTTTTTTTTCACTGACATGTTTGGGGGAAGGTCCCATGACCAATCAATCATTCATTCAGTGATTTGCTAAAAGGACTCACAGGATTAGTAGTCATTCTCAAGGTTATAGTTTATTACATAAAATAGTTATAAAGCTGGATCAACAGGGAAAATGCCAAATCAGATGGAGTCTAGAGGAAATCAGATGCAGGCTTCTGAAGTTCTTCCACTAAGGTAGCACCCAAGACATACTTAGTCCTCTGGCAATAAGTAATAACAATGTATATATGGTGTTTCTGCCCAGCGAAGCTGGCTTGAATCTCAGGGCTCCGGCCTTCTAAAGAAGGCTGCTCCTATAGATATATACCACCTGTGTGGTGGCCAGTCATGATTGCTGAAACTCCAGGACCAGAAGGAAAGCAGGTGTCCACATTCATCATATTGTTTCCACAAACTAGCAAGACAAACTGGTACAAACTTGTTTGATTCAGAGCCACAGGTTTTGAGAACATCCTTATCAATTAGAAACAGGAGAAATTCCCAGGACCAACCAAGGGTCCACGATACAAGCAGGACCTCCTAAAGATAGGAAAGAAGTAAGCAGCATGAGGTCTGCGGCATTAAGTCTTTTCTGCCCACTTCATCATCACATGACCTATTTCATGGATATTTGTTGGTTTGATGTCTACGTCTCCCACTAGACTATAAACTCCATGAGGCCCAGGACTTGGCCTCTTCTTTGATGTCATATCTTTTATGCTTCATGTAGCGACTGGTGTAGAGGCATCATTTCAAAACATTTGATAAGTGCAAATGCAATAATTAACACTGGTTGACCTCTGTTGGGTAGGTTAGAGTATGTAACTCTGAAAGGCAGAAATGATATAAAAAGGTTGCAGAAGGGTGGTTTGAAAGTGATTTTTTAAAAAATAGGTATTGAGAAAGATAGTACTTGTGCCTCATTTTGTTCCAAAAAAATAAAATAAAATAAAATGAAAATTGAATGCCAGACAGTAACTTAAACAGAGTGGGTGACAGTAATGAAATGTTAGAAAATTTAAGGTGATTATTAGAAGTAAAGGGAACAGCTGTTCACCATATCTTCTGAAATGCAAAAATGGGCTTTAATTATGAGTTAAATTCATATATGACATAGGAAAGATGGTTTGGCATGCAGGCAACTAAAATACTTACTCTGAAAGGCTTTGAAATCTTTATAGAAACCATCACAAAAAGAAAAGATCACTTTTTATCCTGAGTTCTTTAGCTCTGATTTTACCACACTATGGAGTGGACTGATTCTTTTCAAGTCCTCTTCATATTATAGGATTACTGCTAAAATATTCCCATTCCATCCTGCCAACAATAGTTGAATGTGGGATAAATATTATTCAGAAATGTATGAAGCATAAAATGCACAAAATGCATATTTTCTCATATTTGAGAGAAAGAACGATTTGAACAATTTACACAGATATTTCCCTGCTGTTCCAAACTCTGGTGCTAATTTGAGTTTACTGAACCAAAATTCTGATATCTTTGCTTGGATCTCAAGTTTAAGTATATGATGAAAGTGATAAAAGAAACAGAGTGATGTAAAATAAAGATGATATAAGAAAGAATTATATGCATCTCCCAAAGAATCACATAACTAAAAAAAATATGAAATGTTAAATTGCAAACTTTGGAAGGAAAAACACTCATAATTACTATGGTTAAAAATATGATATGTAATTCCATGTGGGCAGTTTACATGTGCTTAGTAAACTTTTATTGATATTGCTATATATTTTTAACCTGTAAAAGCGATCTCAAAATTTTACCGAGAACTATTTGAAAAAAACCCTAAACTTGAAGAAGATAACAATCAAAAGCAACTTTTAAAGCATCTTAAGAGTGTCAAGATTTTATTTATCTGTGTGGATTCTTCCAAAAGTTATTGAAAACAAAACAAAAAATACTCTCTAAACCTTTGACAAAACCGAGCATTAGAGGTGATAAAAAGCAAAAATCCCTGAGCTGTTTTGAAGACAACTCTAATCTCTAAACACACGAAGCAGAACAAATGAACTTCCAGCCTTTCCTTGGAAAGAATGAATGATCAGTGATAAGCAACATTTCACAGAAATACCTGAGTAAGAGAGCAAAGAACACCAGCCTCCAGTAGCCCTCAAACATTCACTGTTCAGCACTTGTCGTCCATTATACCTCATGTTTCACTCCCTCTAGTTACAAACATAATTTAAACTCTTTTCCTTAAAAAAATCAGTCCGGAGTCTAGGAACACACAAAGAGAATGAGTATGGGTTTCTCAAATTAACAAAATGAAAACTTCCCTTTATCCTGTGCAGAGTTGTATATTTTATAAAGACAGTGGGAATTAGAATTGGTGGTGTGTACTTTCTGGGTACAGGCTGTCTCTTAAATGTTAATCTGAATTACAGTGTTGATTTAGAAACATGTAAAAAGGTGTAAGGCACGTTTTATGTTGCCAGGCTCATTAAACCTTGTGGACCACAAGGACCAGTCCTGGTCAGTTTGGGGATAAAATTAGGTCAAGGAAAAGAGCTAGACTCCGAGACAAAATGACTGCATGTATTTACATGCTCCTGGAACAGAGGATGCTATTCTAGGAAAGAAGTTGAATATAGATGATATAGAAAACTCAAATGTGCTTGATTGTGATCATTAAAAGTACCATCGGGCTCCTCATGAGAATAAAGGTTTGCCTCCTGGCCTGATTCTAAGGAAGATAATTAAATTCTGCATGCCTAAAATCCCTCTCTGATTCCAGCCTAAAGAAGTCATTTCTTTTTTATTATGTACTGATGTTCTAGGCTCTGAAACACTAGCTGTCTTTTGGCCCAGAGATAATTGCATTTCAGGGGTGGGAAGTATTACACTTCATGTGCTACATAATAAAATGCTTTCATATGAGAAATTTTATTATAAATTTGCATTATTACTATGGATATTTTATTCTATTTTCTGTAATGGTATAATTGAAAATATTATATATTTACTACATCTTGAGGAAATAAAAATCAGCTAAAGTAGCAACATGATAAATATTTTATAACTGCCATATATATTTGATATAACTAAATTATATGAAGAACCACATCAAATATGAGTAATTTCCCTAAGAATTTAATATATTAATCTATTACCTTACACTGCTTTTTTCTATAGCACTGTTTAAACTCAGTGATTCTTACCCCTCAAACTTCACTGGTCTAGTATCTGGTCTGCAACAGTCTGTACCCATGTTTTCTTCCTGTATTCAAACCAAGACTGATTTAATGAGAGAAACAAGTTTCTCCTCCCAATAGGCCTCTCATTTCTATTTAAACCAGAAACTACTATTCTCAGCGATGTTAAAGCAAATGAGCAGTGAGGCTAAGTGTGAAAAGGCTGTTTCTCTGTTGTTGTTTAAAGCAGTTTGTTATTAGTGCCTTGTCTGCCCTCCACCCTCCCATTACTATATGCAATCATCGAGTTATGAAATCCTTGGTATTATTGGGAATGCAGCTTATAGTTGTGAACATTGTAGTGTTGACCAATTAGTTGACCAGCTGCATCTCGTAAGGATGATTGGCAGGTATATGATGATGGGAATAGTGGGAGCTGAGAAGGCCAGCCACGCAAACAACAGAAAAAGCTCTGTCTTTCCCCCTTCACCTTCCCATCCAAGAGGTGCAATGAGCACACCACTGGCATGTCTGCCTCCTGCTGGAAAGAAATACTTTTTCCCGATTTAGGCTATCAAAAGTGATATGAAGTTTGGTTGTTTATATAGCTGTAATTAAGTGAAAGCTTTGTGATTAAACTTGCTCTCGTCCCCAATAGCATTACCCCCTGCTATTGCAAATCTGATAAAGGCACCATGGCATGAAATTACACTACAGTTTTAATTCTGCAAATGTATGTGTTGTCTAGTTTCAATTCCATTTTGCTTTGAATTTCAGTTTCATCTAAATCATAGGTTAAAGGGGACATTCAAAAGCAGATTTATTATATTTCTAAGTTTCCAACAAGGTTAATGAAGTTCAACACTTCAGCTGAATCTGAAAATGAAGGAAAAAGTATGATTATTATAGTTTCATTCTGAAATGGCTGCACAGAGCCAGGCAAAAGCATTATAATATCCACATTCTGTGAACAAACACGTGGTAATTATGTGAAATTCCTTCCATTTAAAAATTTTTAGTCTACTTTTTTGTTTAGTGCCTACGGTCCAGGGGCAGAGCAGTCTTGAATGTAAAATGCCTTCTAAAATAAGATGCATGTTCTCAAAAAATTTATTCAGAATAGCAAATAACTATCCTTTGTTACTTTTCTTAAAATCAGTTTTCTAATGGGGTCTCTGGAGAGTTCTACTGTTTTTTTTTTTCTCTTATGGTAAAACTATATTTGCACTTAATGTAAACATAATTTTTAAAATAATTAGAAAATTCATGTGCATATGTTGTTTCAAAGTATGAGTTAGAAATAAGTAAGAGTGGCTTATCCTCAAGTTTTACTTACTTTTTATGGGTGACTTTATAAACAGTGGGATTCAGAAGGATACTCATTGAAACTATAACGTCCAGAAACCTAATCTCAGGAGCAAAGAAATCACAGAAGGAATAAACTATTTCACTTGCTCTAGTTATCAGCTGAGTGAATTCTCTAAATATCATGGTTTTGTCAGTAAGGCACAAGCAGATGTTTCTTTCTATCATGAGCTCTGTTCTTGCTCATCTAGGTGTCAATACTAGAATTTTCAACATTAGTCTCTGACAACTATTATAAATGAGCCAGAATTTGGAGTCATAGTGATAAAGTTATTTCATAAGTTCTACCTGAGGTGGTGTGCAAATCAACATGCACCCTATTTCATTTTCACTGATATGAGAGAGCAGAATGAGACAGGAATCCAAAAGGCCAACCGTATCACTGTTTCTTGCTCTTTAGAATTGTATTGAGTTTTCAAGTAATTTTGGGTGCTTCCAGTAAGTTTTTGATTTACGCGATTTATCAGATAAAACATTGGTGGATCACTTTTGTTTATGTGACCTAGTAGAAATACTCTTTTTGCTGAAACATATTACCATTCTATTTTTCCTAAAACAACTCTAATATAGCCTAAAATATTTACAAATAATGTGATAATGATGTTTGGGATTAGCTTCTAAACAGTACAGGATGAGAGAAGTGGATGGCATATAGATGGGCCAGATCTAGCTATAGATTAATGTTTGTTGGGCACAAGGAAGTTCTTGATACCAACCTGTCCACTTTTACGTATGTTTGAAATTCTCCTTAATAAGCAGAAAAAAAAAATCATCCACCTTAGGAGTTGCAACCTGGCAGTCTGCAGGCTAGATACAGGCAGCCAACATTTTATTCATGCTGAACTCTAAAACTGAGAAAGTCCACCTTATAATCTGAGTTTCCAGATTTTCTTGAAATGTCAGATGTGACAACATCGAGACAGCATTCCCTCACAATAACACTAGTGCAGGGTAGCAGCTGCTTCCTACAAGAAAAGATGTGCATTTGCTATAGCCCTGGAACACCCTAATGTGTTATTTCTGGCTGACTTCACTTATTTACTTTCCCTTCTTGACTCTTGCAACCATTTGAAATGTTTAAGTTAGAGAAAGATTTCCCTCTTATCGAAAGATGCTGCTACTAAGAACCATTCAGTTCTTTGTCATGAAGAATATGAGCTCAATGTTGCCATCTTCTGATTTTTCAAGAAAATCTGGAAACTCAGGTTGTATGAAATTTCCCAGTTTATAAATACTGTCTGGATCAAATATTAGTCACAAAAGTAACCAATAAATCAGAATATTTTCCAATGTTTTTATAGATATGTCCAAACCAATTTAATTGTGTATGAAAAGGCTAAAAATTAAATGTAATGGAGAATGTCAAGAAAACATTTTAGATCCTAAAATACAAAAGAGTAAAACTTCCTCCTTATTATCCAAGATTTACACTGCATGCATGAGGGCTTTTATATCAGTTATTTACTTATTCAGGATTTGTTATAATTGAAGTATTTTATTCCTGAGCTCAAATGTTAATCTTCCTATGCTTCAGTCAAAATCAAATCAGTTACTCTGATTATGCTGATATAATCACAACCATATACACATAACACATACACACATACACCTTACTGCATATTAAATATATTTTCCATTTCAAGAAAATCGTAAATCAAGCATATAAAAGTGAAAGGAGAAGAAAGAAATACACCAGTGTTGCAGTGAACAGAAGTAAAAGAAGAAAAATGAGTTATGGATGTCATTATATATCATTCATGTTTAAAAGAACTTTTTGTAACATGAATATTCAATTTACAAAGCCTTGTTATAAATCAGCCATCATCAGTGAGAGATTTATATTGCTTGCCTGTGTAATATCATAACTCAATGCTTCATGGGAAGAAAACCATAGACTAAATTGCTAAATTCATTAAAAACTTATATATTACTGTCTGAGAAAAGACCAATTGATTGAAAACTGCTAAACCATCTAATACTTGATCCTTTAACATAGGAATACTTTAATGAGCCTTTATTAGAGTAGGTATTTCAGATGCAGTTACAAGGGATAAAATGATGCCATGTCAAGTTAATAGTTTGTTATAGTAAACAACAAAAGTTTTTTGCGAATTCAACATAAAAATGACTTTTTTTTAAGGGGCACCTTGGTGGTTCAGTCGGTTAAGGAGCACACTCTTGATTTTGGCTTTGGTCATGATCTTGGGGTCCAGGAATTGGCCCTGCTTCTGGCTCTGTGCTCAACAGGGAGTCGGCTTGAGGATTCTCCTTCTCCTTCTCCCTATGTCCCTCCCCCTACTTGCTCTCTCTTTCTATAAAATGAATAAATCAATCTTTTTAACAAAATGATATTTCTTAGAATTTGATGACAAAGATTTTTTTTTTTTATCATATCCAACCTGAAGGACTTGTCCCACTCAGGAGACATAGAATACAGAGAGAATTTCAGCACCAGCACTGAAGCCCATGCTTGCAACAGACCCACATTTGGATTGGGCCTAATAACAGTATATTTTAAGTTTTTTTTAATTTTTTTAAATTTATTTATGATAGTCACACACAGAGAGAGAGAGAGAGAGAGGCAGAGACACAGGCAGAGGGAGAAGCAGGCTCCATGCACCGGGGGCCTGATGTGGAATTCGATCCCGGGTCTCCAGGATCGCACCCTGGGCCAAAGGCAGGCGCTAAACCACTGCGCCACCCAGGGATCCCCTATATTTTAACTTTTACCGTCTTGTCTCCTGGGTTCAGGAAAACTTATTAATATCTTGAGGTAGGACGAGAGTAAGAAAGCTTCAAGGTGTGTTTCTATGTATTCATTTAGACAAATAAATGGAACGCCAACCATGAAAACCTCCCCTCCTTCCTAGTTTAAATAGTACAAATGGCGTTTATTGGGAGATATGTAACTCCTCTGGAATGTCAAGTCCATCCCTGAACGGATATTTTTTTTGAATGGATATTTTTAACATAGCCATTCACTTCTTCTAGACTATGAAAGAAAATAGTAAACATTTACTTATACTGTAGTATAAATGATTGTTTTATATTTAGTTGGAACGAAATCACCGATATATCTGTGCTATGACTACCTTTGCCTCTACTGAAATTAGTAATTGGGAAGAGGCAACTGGAAATGTACTTCCAGGGTTAAATTAATAAAATACGGCCTTGTGATATAGCAGAGATTAGAAGTGGGTCACTTGCTCTTTGGGGTAACAAAGTCAAGGCTGCCTTAGCATATTCTACAAATCTGTTAGGTGTATCTTGTAAGAGCAATTGGAAAACAATTCACTTTTCAGCATTATATAAGTTCAAAAATGGATTTTTTTTTCCCCAGAAGTTCTACCTTCTTTCTTTACTGGCACCAACACTTAACACTTTGAAGATGATATTTTTATCCTCAGAATCATTAAGAAATGAGCTGCTACTCAGATCTTCTTAACAATTCCTTGTGAATGTTCTCATTGAGTTTACCTGTCCATGCTAATGTCAGGTACCTAAAACATTTTCACTGGGTATCAGAGTCACAAGATGTATTCATAGTTTACTACTTAACTAGAGACATAACACATTTAATTCTCTTGACTTTCTCTCCTATCCTCTGAAATAGGTGCAGCAGATTTCAGTGGTCCAAATACAAAGATCATGTAACAGTTTATAGTTCTCATACATTTTCTGTCACTTTATTTTACAGTTTTGCCCCAAACTAATAGTTATATAATTTTTTGGCCCATCTCTCATGGAAAATACTATTTCGAAGGGATATTGTTGAGATAATTATATCATTGACAGTAACCTTTCTTGGCAGCCTACAAGCATTGAACTGGGAAGACACTAACCCTGTCTCTTACCAGATTAAAAATGGACCACAAAGTCTACTGTATCCCTGAGGGTCTTGGACAGGTAATGTTTGGTTATGGGCATTTGGATCACCTATTCCTTCTGCCCTAAAATATCCCATCTATTTGAATGATTCATTAAATTGAAACATCCTTTGATGAACCTGAAATTTTTTTCTTCACAATCGACCCCCTAAACTTTTTACTTTACTGCCCTATGCATTCAAGTTTCTAACCCTCTGCCTGACAACTCACAAGATTCATTTTTTATAGCAAATTCTTCCCTAGCCTCTCTATATAATGAGATTTCTTCAAATTAAGAAAAATCTTCAAATTAAAGAAATAAAAAGTGTGGGGCTCTTTACAGCCATATAACCTTACATCCCTAGAATCCTCCATAGACCTGAGAAAACTGAGAGTTCAGAGAATTTTTTGAATTAAAATAGACAAAAATGCAAATATATTTGTTGATGGGGGTGCTGGACCAAATAGGGAAAATGCCTAGAAATATAACTTGTCTACAGGTAAGTACAAAACAAGTTTTTCTTCTTATACTTTTTTTACTAGACCATTTTTAAATTAAATTAGATTAAATTTTTAAAAGATTTTATTTATTTATTCATGAGAGACACAGAGAGAGAGGCAGAGACACAGGCAGAGGGAGATGCAGGGAGCCTGACATGGGACTTGATCCAAGGTCTCCAGGATCAGGCCTTGGGCTGAAGATGGCGTTAAACCGCTGACCTTAGACCAGGGCTACCCTAGACCTTTTTAAAAAAACAAACAAAAACAAACAAACAAACAAACAAAAAACAACTTTTGTTTATTTGAGAGAGAGAATGAGCATAAACAGAGGGAGGGGAAGACAGAGAGGGAGAAGGAGACTCCCTGCTGAGCAGGGAGTCCAATGTGGGACTTGATTGGGATCACCCCTGAGCTGAAGGCAGGTGTTCAACTAGCTAAGCCACCTAGATACTCTCTTTATTAGAACATTTTTAATATCACCTTTTACTTTGCGTCAGGCATTTCTGGTTAGGCATCTGATGGGGTAAAATCAACATTATCAAGACAGAATGACAGTTACTTCATGCTCTCCTTTGAGCACACTGATAGATTGTGGACTACTTACAGGCACACTCAGTGGCTTCCTCATACTCATATCCTCATATTTGCGTCATTATATTTTTATCTTCATTACCTTGGACAGTGCCAGGCATTAATTAAATGTGAGCCGAATTGATGGCTATAAGGCTAAATGAATGAATAAACTGCAATCAAATGATGTCAGGTGTTCTTTTAAAATTTTTTATTATCTTTTAAGGTTTTATTTAAATTCCAGTTAGTTAGCATGCAGTGTAATATTAGTTTCAGGTGTCAGATGTTCTTAAGAATAGTGGCTGAGCCTGATATTTTCAAAGGTTATGACAGCTATTAAGATATGGCCAAGTATTGCCATTTCAGTGATTTCCTTTAAAAATAAATATGGTATTTTATGTTTTATATCAAGGATATGTTTCTAATAAACCCACTTTCACTCTCATGCAATCTGATTTATTCCTGAGAATAGAAAACAAGAAACAAAACAAAACAAAACAAAACTGGAGTTTAAGATAGTGAAGAATGCCCAGTAGTGTGTCAGACATGATCATCTTTTGTCCTGGGCATCTCACTGCAAACATCAAAAATCCCTGACCAGGGGAGGAAAAACTCATACACCCTTACAAACAAGTGACAGAACAGCAGCTCAGAGAGGCAGCCATCAAGAGGAGAGGCAGGAAAGAAAGGAGAGAAGTTAAGTCTTCAACTCTGAGTGCTAGAAATATTCCTGGGTCTCACATTTCTATACCATTAGCTAAAAACTTTCCCTATAAGACTCATTAGAGCATTTGGGGTACTATTCTAACAAATATAAAATGATCCTGTTGATGAGTCACATTTTACTCTCTTATTTTTAGCATGAATTTTAAGTCAGTAATGGCATACAGCTCATTTAACTCTGGAATTCTCTTGCTTCTGCTTTACTGTTTTTAGCTTGGTTAACTTTACTCTTTGTTCTGGTTTAATTGTGTTCCCTCTCCTGCCTTGCCCCAACAAAAATATACTGCAGTCCTAATTCCTAGTACCTCAGAATTTGACCAAATTTGGATGTAAGGTCTTTACAAAGGTGGTCAAGTGAAAGTCAAGACCATTAAGGTGGACCTTATACAGTATGACCAGTGTGTTTACTAAAAGGGGAAATTTGGACACAGACACACACAGAGGAAGACAATGTGAAGAGACATGGAGACAATGGTCATGTGACTGCAGTTATGTATTCATAAGGCAAGGAATGCCAAAGATTGCCTGCAAACAGCAGATGCTAGAAGAGGCGAAGACGATTCCCATGGCCTTACTGATACCTTGATTTCAGACTTCTAACCTCCAGACTGTGAAACAATAAATTTCTGTTATTTTAATCCATCCAGTTTTTAGTACCTTGTTTTAACAGGAGTAGGAAGCTAATATACTCCTAGTCTCATCTTAAATGCTACTTCCTTTGATTAACCTTCCCTGACACCATTTTCCCCAAGTAATGGGCCTGTATTGTCCTCTAGGGCATGATACTTATATGTGGTGTCCAAGAGACACTTAATAAATATGAATTGAGTGAATGAATAAATGATTAGAAAATTAATATTGGTTAATTCTTGGAGAAGCTGGGAATCCTTGTGTAAAACATTTGTATATTAAGACTTATGCTATCAATCATTTCCAAGGAGTTAAGGACTGTATAGCACATGAAGTTAAGTGTACACTCCATTAAATTAAGCTATCATTTTAATAGTTACTTTTTATACTCTGTATTTTATTTAAAAAGGGAAGTAATTATATCACTATCATTCAGCACTAAGCCTAATTTTAGGTGGAGAGATTTTTTTTCCAGGGCTAGTGTTACAAAGTTTACCTTAATATACTTCAGGACAATAAATTGCAAAATGTGACAAAGATGTCTCCTGAAAATCAAAACTTTCAAGTAATCTGAAAGAGCTTTCTAAATTATAACCAAATTATACTAAAGACCCAAGTCCCTTTGAGAAAATAAGGAATAGTCTCATAACACATCAAAACTTGTGTTTAGTCAACATAGTCCCTATTTTCCTTATGAGGAATTGAGGAAGAGAAAGCTTGAAAGATTTACTTAAGGGACAAGTCAATAGGGGTCTAAGAGCTAAGACATGAGTCCTACAAATTCAAAGCACTTATGTTTTCCATTTCAAGTTATTTCCTCTTCAAATAGAATTAGAAAGGAAATCTATTTTTGAAGGATGAAAAACAATCATTAATTCCTAATATGTCTTGACTAAGTCTACTTCTGTCTACCTCTGACTGTCACCATAGTCTAAGATATCATTATTACTCATTTGACTTTCTGTGCTAAGCTTCTTTGTTTTTTTAAAGATTTTATTTATTTATTTGTGAAAGACACAGAGAGAGAAAGGCAGAGACACAGGCAGAGGGAGAAGTAGGCTCCATGCACGGAGCCTGATGTGGGACCCGATCCTGAGACTGCACATCACGCCCTGAGCCAGGGACAGGTGCTCAACTGCTGAGCCACCAAGGTGTCCCTGTGCTAAGCTTCTATCTGGCCTTTCTGTTTCCACTTTGTCCCTACCACAACCACCCTCCACCCAAACCTGCTGAGGTTTCACACAGCACATGGTTCTTTCTAAAGTATCAGAAAGGGAGACAGAACATGAGAGACTCCTAACTCTGGGAAACAAACTAGGTGTGGTGGAAGGGGAAGTGGGTGGCGGGTGGGGGTGACTGGGTGACGGGCACTGAGGGGGCACTTGATGGATGAGTACTGGTGTTATTCTATATGTTGGCAAATTGAACACCAATAAAAAATAAATTTATAAAAAAATAAAATCCAAGTTTGATCATACAAATGTCTTGCTGAAAACCTTTAAAATCCTTCCCATTATTTTTGGAATAACAATCAAAATCCTTAACCTGACTTTAAAAGCCTGAATGATTCCTCCCTCTGCCCATACACAACTCTGAAGTAACTTTGCACAAATCTCCATTGATCCAGTCACAGGGATCTATAGATTTGTCAAAGTTGTAAGATCAGTCTTGCTGCCTCAGAGTGTAGATGAATTCCTTTTTTTTTTTTTTTTTGATGAATTCCCTTCTATTTGAGATGGTTTTTTTTGTTTTTTTGTTTTTTTTTTGTTTTTGTCACCTAATTGCTTCCTGTGACTTCACCTACTTAGCTTCCATTTATTTTTGTGTGGTCCTTTTTTTTTTAATTTTTATTTATTTATGATAGTCACAGAGAGAGAGAGAGAGAGGCAGAGACACAGGCAGAGGGAGAAGCAGGCTCCATGCACCGGGAGCCCGACGTGGGATTCGATTCCGGGTCTCCAGGATTGCACTCTGGGCCAAAGGCAGGCGCCAAACCGCTGCGCCACCCAGGGATCCCTGTGTGGTCCTTTTTTAAAATGTTTTTTTTCTCAAACAAGCTTTGCTTGCCCCTTGAAAGCTTTGGTTAAGCTCCCCATATTTTCTTTGAAAGCATTTATCACTCCTGATTATATTTTTTCTGTTATCTCCCTAAAGGTAAGCACCAGGGTTGTTTTGTTCACCGTTACCCCCCCTCGAACCTTGCAAGTACCATATTGGATAGGTATATATTGAATTAACTGGTGTTTTTCATTAGCATGAGAATTACCAGATACTTGGCTAGTTTTCCCGGCACATAGCTTTGTATCAAATAAGTGATTCTGATGTGCTGCTTAGTTTGTAGAATCACTCAACTAAGCAATGTTTCCAACAGTCCCATGTGAAACTGTGTAAGCCAAATCCAATCTCTTCAAGTATAAAAATTATCCAGAGGTACCTGGGTGGCTCAGGCAAGTAAGCCTCCAACTTGAATTTTGGCTCAGGCCATGATCTTAGGCTCATGGGATCAAGCCTCCTGTTGGACTCCATGCCCAGCTGCAGTCTACTTACCCCCCGCCCCCCACTCATCCTTCCACTCTCTCTCTGTCTCTGTCTCTCTGTGTCAAATAAATAAATAAATAAATAAATAAATAAATAAATAAATTATCTTAAAAAATTTACCCAGGCAGCTTCTATGAATGTATAAAGAATTAATAGTCTAGGTTACATGATGTAAAAATGAATAAGATAGAACGGATTTCCTTAGAGGAAATCACGAAGTAGTATATTAGATTTATAGTGAGACAAATTGCAATACATTGAAATATATTTTTTCATATATATTGAGATGTGACCTTTAGTTTTGATTAGAAAGAACGAAGGAAAAGACTTTGTAGTGTTAAGATCCCAATTTGAATGAGAAGGGATAAAAGAAGGATATTTCCAGAAGACAAAAGAGTCTATGGGTCTGGAATCATGAAAGAGCACGCTGCCTCAGGCACTAGAGTTAGAATGCATGAGAAGTTAGTTTGTAAAGGGCATTGTAAGCCAAACCAAAGAACTTACAGATACAAATTTTAATCAATATAGTAACATTTACAAAGACAAAGGCACTGCCTTTTAGGACCCTGATGAACAAATAGATCTCTTAGCTGATTTCAGGAACTTCATTGTTTTTTCTTATCAACTCTGAGACAAGTTACCATGTAAATTGAAAGCATTATGTTTGCCAATAAGAACATTGTTTATTACTATATATATGAAACTGAAAAGCTTCAGTCTTCTAAATTCTCTGTGCGAAATGTCATGTTGGAATTTAAATTGATACTTAAAGACGTTTATATAATAACATGCCTTGTATTCTTCAAAATTATAATTTATTTTATATGAACCGCTATCTAGATGTAGGAAATGCACATTTGGTATCATTGACATAGAAATGTATTGAAATTGTTAATTGCAAAAGATTCTATAAATAACAGAATGGGAATCCTCTAATTCAATAGTTCTCAGCCCTAGCTATACCTTAAAATACCTAGCAAGTGTTTTAATTAATTGATACTAGGCACTCGTATACATTCTCTATGCTAATTTAGAGTTCTCTTATTAGTTTAAGAGGCTAACAATAAATAATAAAATCTGTACTAATTATGATAATCTGCTAACATCGAGGGGGAGAGAAAGATATCAGAAAGGAAATTTATGCTAAGTATTCTCTGAGAGCTAAACCTTCTCTAAAAGCACACTCTTTGTTATACATTCTTAGCCAGCTTCTTTGAGATGACTGGAATAGATGCATAAGGCACCTCCCTCATAATGTTTGAATTTCTAGCTCTTATCTTTTAGAGAGAAATATTTGTGATTTTTTCAAGGATTATAAAGAAATTATTTTGTATAAAGGGAAGTATTTTGTATACTCTATTTTGCTCTAGCCAAATTATATTGATTGTTGGATTAATCTTTAACATTTTTCTTTTTCTTTATATTTACTGTGCATAATTTAGTTTCACAATAGGAAAAAAAAAAAAAGAAGAGTGTTCTCTGAATGAATTTGTTTCTGTGAGTACCATGAAGTTCAAGCTTGCCACACATTAGTAGCTCTGCCTTGATGTGATATGTGAGCAGATTACTGTGTGCTGGATTAATATTCACCCCTGAAGAACAGAATCTAGAGAAGCTTTCCTATCCAACTGAACTGCATTCTAAAAGCGATCACATCTTAAATTTAATCCTTTGAGCTTTATCTCCCTCTAAAATTGCAAGCAGTTTTCCTGTCTCTGACAGTGTGTGGGCATATTAATTAGAACATTTAAAAGCCACAGTTGTAATGACAGACACGTATTTCCAGGCATAGAAAGAAAGCATGGAATGAATCAGGAATTTTAGTTAAATCCTAAGTGATAATAAAGAGCTATACATGTAAGTATGTAGAGTATAAATATTATATAAATGATGTAATATTATAAATATATATAATGATATGTACATATTTATGTATACACAGTATGTATTTTTATATACTTCAGCTCTTGAATTTCCTCTTCTGCCTAATGAGAATAAGAACTTTTGTTATACTTAATTCACAGAGTTACAGTAAGAGAATAGTACTGTGTACATATACAGTAATTTTCAATATCGCAGTAATGTCAGCCCCAATTCACTTGGCTTCCACTCATTCAGGAAATATTTCTTGAAGATATATCATATGGGTATATTGTAATAATTAAAATCCTGGTTTGAAGTCAAACCTTGCTACCTCTTTCTAGTTATATGAACTTTTGAAGTTAGTTTTGTCTCTCCAGTACTTGCTTCAGCAGCACATATACTAATTTTGTTTCTTCAATTCTCAGTTTTTTAATCAGAAAAGTGGAAGGAATAGTAATACATATCTCAAAGAATTATTGGGAGAATTTAATAGAGCAACATGTATTAAAGACTTAGCATTAAATACTGGGTGGGAATTGAGTAATGACAACATGGGAAAATGTTCAAGACAGGGTTAGCATAGCAGGCCTAATCCTTAGAAGCCTCAGTTTGCAGAATCCGCTGGGGATTTTAAGAAACTTGACTTTGGGGCATTCTGTACACTGGTCTCTGTACTATCTTATCTAGACTGTTTGTACTGATAATATGATTTATGGTGAACATCCACTTTGCTTCTGTGAATCTAAAGTTTTGTTCACTGTGGCTAGGCACAGTGCCTGTGTGACCCCCAATAAGACCTCAGATGCTGAGTCTCAAAGTGGCTTTCCTGTGCAGAAATAGCAATTCACTGGTGGAGGAAGGGGTGTGTTTCATGTGGTCTCTGAGGAGCACATAGAAAGTTTGTGATGATTCCTCCAGGCTCTGCCAGATGTGGTCTTTTCCCCCTTGCTGATCCTGTTGTGTATCCTTTCTCTGTAATACCTGACAACCATGAGTTTAATAGAATCCAAGTCCTTTGAATCCTTCTGACAAATCAACAAATATGCAAATGGACCTGGGAACCACCTAACCCATGTAGTAACAATGATGGATTTTTTTTAGAATTATCTCCATTCTTAGAAGTATGACTAATATGTTATTTGGGGGAAAAAAAGAGGAAGAGGTAGGGATTCTGAAACCCTGATGCCTGGATTTCTATGGAATCCCCCATATAGTAAATAGAAGCTAAACTGTGATTTCTTATGAGAGGTGAAACTTACCAATAGAATTGAAAAATGATAAACCTAATCCCAGGAGAGTTGGCTCACTGGATCCCTAGGTTTCTTTTTGCTATACCAGCTAAGGTGCAAAGGGTAAACAAGAAAAAAAAGCAGAAAGGGCCCCCAAATCCCCAAGATTATACTATGTAAGGTGGAAATTTTGGGAATGCCAAGAATACCTCTGTATTTACCAGAATTAAATTAGTATTAATCTGGACTAGAATTGTGAGGAAATAAATACATATTATAATCTCCACAGCAGCCAGTAAGACCTTAAAAAATGGGCAAAAATCAACAACGGAATTAAAATGATATAGTAGATATCTGCCTAATAAAAAATAGCCTACTCTCTGGGAGCTATGACTGAATGTAATTATTCTTCTAAGCTTTTTAAACTATGAAAATATTAATGTAAAGCTGAATTATATAAATAAAGACAATTTAAATCAAAATTCAAGTATAATAGATATAGCCAATATAAAAACATCAGCAGTTTTTTCAACATTCATCACATTCAGATAAGATATAAATTTAAACCTATTCATATCATATATATGAATTAAGAATATTGAAATATCTATTCAAAAAATAAAACTGTGATTTTATAACTAGAACAGACCTTAACAACAAGTTCTTTACTTGCAGCTAAGGACTTTCAAGTCAAATACTATTAAAGCATTTGTAACTTGCTAAAATCAAAATGTCCCATTCTGCTGCATTTTCCAGAAAAATATGCACTTCTTCTTTCACAATAGACAAATACTTTAAAACGTGTATATCTAACCTTTTTTTAAAAATATTTTTAATATTTTTATAAGGTTAATATTTTAGTATTAAAATCCTCCTTAACCTTCGGCTCTTTAACAAATTATTAATCATATGCAAGCAATCCCCGACTAAAAATCTGCTTTCAAATAATCCAAAGAAATTTTCCATGTTTAAAATAATTAAATCTTATGTACTTGCTTTATAAAGTTCATATTTTATGAATTAGACTTAAATAATCTGTATTTAAAACTAAGAAAATGCTACATACTGGCTGCAACTCTTTAATAACTAACATTAATGTAGGACTCATCAAATTACCTCCAACAACTTATAGCATTTTTCACCTTTAAGATTTTTTAAGAACATTAATTAAAGTATAAATTGCCCTTTTGAGCTATAACTATATGAACATTCATGATTTGAACTCCATAAAGCAGGATAATTTGGGATTGGTGTGAGAAGAGTGGTATGCATGAAGATATACTTTAGCTCAGACTCATAATGAAACACCATTCAGAATGTGACAATTTCTTCCCTTACAAATCATGCAATTTCCAGTGTCATCCTTCAGGTGGATGACACTGCTCAGTTGGATTATCACTCATGCAGCTTTCTGCCAAAGAAGATTGGTTCTTGAGAGTTGTAAAGTTCAAGAACAATATATAAAGGAGGAAAAGAGGAGAAAGTAAAAATTTTAGAGTGTTTGTGAAGCCCTCTTTAGTCTGTTTGGATGTAATTAGACTGAGAACCATATATTCCGTTGTGACTCAAGATGGAAGATAGGTTGGCGGTCACTAGAAAATGTATGCATGGGTAGTGTGGAGTGCTTCTCATTCATGCTATGATTATTAGTTTTTTATCTTGTCTTAAGGGTTTTTTAAACAGTAAACAGAGATTATTGTACTATATTTGTGACAAATAAGTTAAAATCCATCTTTGAAATCTTTAGAATCTGGTAAGACTTCAAAATACCAAATAGATAAAGTGTATAAAGCCATGCACAGAGAAAAATTTGTAGCTTTTAAATGCTTAAAATTTATTTAATTTTTTTATAGAAGAGAGGGAAAGAGAGAGATGGAGAGAAGGCATGTGCAGGGGGAGATGCAGAAGGACAGACAGACAGAGAGAGAGAGTGAGTCACAAGCAGACTCTACCCTGAGCATGGAGTCTGATGCGGGGCTCCATTCCACAACCCTGAGATCACAACTCTAAGCTAAAACCAAGAGTCAGGTTCTTAACAGATAGTACAACCCAGGTGCTATTAAATATTTACATTTAAAAAAAGAAATTATTTAATTATCTTAAATCAATAACTTAAAATTCTCTATTTAGAAATAAAAACAAAAGGAAAATTCACCCTAGAGCATATAGAAGAATTAAACATAAAAGTGGAAATCAAGGGAAAAAAGAAAAAGAAAAATCAATGAAACCAATATTTGGTTGTCTCATAATTCAACAGAATTTGTATTGTGCAAGAGAGAAGACATATCACAATCAGGAACAGAAGAGTCAAGTTCCCATCATTTTTAAGAGCTTTGTATTTCAAAAGGTAGGCTCAATCAACCCCAAAACATATATGCCAGTGAAATAGAGAGAAATTAGACAGAAATGAAATGTAGGCTATTTAGATCAATACCAGACACTTGTGAGCACTATTTTTCCCTCATTGGAGAAACAGTGCTGTGGTTTATAGCAGGAACTGATAGCCAGTCAGAGGATAATTATTAGTGCATTTAGTATATACCATTAATTTTATAAAGATTATATTCTATGCATTTTGGATGTATTTTGGGGCACATTTCTTGTTTTCAATAAGGAATTGTTGAAAAAAAAGGTATAAAAAGCATGATTCAGTTAGCCAATTTAATCTATATACTGCTGATATTCCTATTGATATTGGCATTACGTTGTTATGTACATAATGAGGAAAGAAGCTCAATTTAAAATTAAGTTGTAAAGAATATTAAATCATGACCTCTTTAGGTTACCCAGAAAGGGTTTCCAGGAGATTAGAATGATAAACTGTGATAAGTAATTTAAAACAACTTTTATATTCAAGAAGGGAAAACTTTAGAAAGTGTTAATACAAAGTATTTTCATTTCTAGGCTCAGATCCGGGTCCTCCTGAAGGTCTAGGCTCCTCTTCAAAATCTGTGCAGTAACCAAAGGATAAAGAGATAGGATAAAATTAAAGATTTACTAAGTTATTGGAAAACCAAGAGTTTTCTAAAATTTTGTATTCAGATGTATTTGTTTCTCTGTGTAATGTGTTACTGTGTGAGTATAATAATGGTAACACCCTCTGTTATACACTGGATAAATGGAAGGACATTGTTGAGAAAAGAAGAGGTGAAATCACAGCTACACTATTTGAATTTTACACCCTGGATCATGATTGGCTCAAAATCCAAAGGTCTTATCAGCCACAGAGAACTTATTTTCCAAATTCTTTTTTTTAAAGATTTTATTTATTTATTCATGAGAAACGCAGAGAGAGAGAGAGAGAGAGAGAGAGAGAGAGAGAGAGAGGCAGAGACAGGCAGAGGGAGAAGCAGGCTCCATGCAGGGAGCCCATCGTCGGACTTGATCTGGGCCTCCAGGATCACACCCAAATTTAAAGACACCCCTGATTTAATTAATTGAAAGTACACTTGATGCTAGAGAGAAGACAAGGGTAGTCCAGGGCTTGATGAAGATTGTGAACAACTCAAACACAGGCTTAATATTATGTTGACTTTTGTAAATTAGCATTCAAATATTGCTTGACTGAATGAGTAAATACATGAATGTATAAATGAATAAATTAAAGAGAAGGATCATACTTTAGGGAACATGATTTTATTTTCTCTTGATTTATAGTCACATGGTTTTTAACAGAATTTTAAAATTTATTTACCTTTAATTTTGTCTCATAGTTTCAAGTGATCTTCATATCGCTTTAAATACATATATGCATATATTTCTGACAAGAATGTCTCGTAATTATTTTTCTATACATGCATTTGACCATTTTTTTTACACTAGATATCCAGATGAAAATGAAAAATTATTTTTGAATGTTTAAAAGTTACGAAATACAAGCATCTGCTTAGATTGTTCAAGAGTATTAAAATTTGGGACTTAATCCTTGGCTCAGATTTCTGTATTTAATATCTTTGACTCAGTCAACTGAACAAATTCTTGCTGTACTTGTGGTTAACTTTCTTAGGTTAGCTGGGAGCACATTTTTGCATTGATATGGTCTTTTATACTTGGCAACTTCCAAATATCACAAAGTTGGTTGCTATTGATAAGGAAAAAAGAAACTAATCATTTAAAATACCCATTTATGTGATTCATTATGATGCTCAATGGAGAATTTTGTGGCACTATAGTTAAGGTTAATAGACCTGAGTATTCCCTATTCCTGGTTCCTAATATAAATCTGCAAGTCAGATCTATAATAATTAAATGTAATTTAACCAAATTCAAAAATCAAAAAGTTCTAAGACCAAATTTTTTTTAAAAAAACAATCATATCAAATGTGACCTCCACCGCTACGTGGCTATTAGTTTGAGCAGTTGAGTTTGAGCAAATGTTGTGTTCAATTATGGGACACTGTACCCAAATCCATGGAGTGTGTTTTATAATATATGCATATTTAATGTGTCACTTCATAAAATTATAAAACATACTCAAAATTCTAAAATATAGCTAGTATCAAGAGTTTTGGCTAAGTCATAATAAAACTATGGGCCATATAATAGCTCCTATTTTGTTTGCTGATGTCTAAGACCCTTTTTGATGAACCTGGAGGTTTACTACAGCTTTGGATTCCTGGGATCATTATGATTGAATTTTTCCATCAGATCTGATGTTTTAGGATTATATACACAAGGGCTTGAAATATATGGATAGAGACAAGATTTACTGGAAATTGTAGTTTTTATTTCTCTAAAGGCCCACGGGGAGAATCTACAGCCAAGATCAACTTTCCAGGAGACTGGATAGTGTGTGGGACATGGAGAAACTCCCTTTGCTTACAAGCCTGACCTCAACTTCACCCCAGGTCATCATCATATTTAAGTTCCAATTCATCTAAGACACCCAGTATCTTTATGCATACATGCATGTCCTTCACACTCAGATACCTTGGTGTCTAAACCTTTCTCTGTTTAATTCATATGTATTAGGCATTTCTAACACTGGTATTGTAAGAAGATAGAATGGGAGAAAGAAAGAGTCCCTGTCACTGGGGCTCAAATTCTAAGCAATTACATATTCAGCTGCAGAGATCTGACTCAGTTTCATTTTACAAACTAGAAAAAGGAGCAGCTGGATCCTTTTATCTGCTTCAGAATGCTCATAGAAGCCCTGACTATCACATTGGATCAGTTGATCACATGTAGATATATTTTTACTTCCTTGTTCTGTTTTTGCTTTATCAATACTGTCCAATTTAGAAATCTGGAGGGAACCAAGGATAAAAAAAAACCCATGCCAGTGACAACATGTGCTCATAGCTAAGGATCTAGTCACAAAATGGACAGCAAGAATTTCTTATTCAGTTGACATAGTCAAAGATACTAGATAGTAGGTAGCCACATGCTTCTTTTTCCACTATGTGTTTTCTCCCAGTAAAACCTGTATAGTCACAGAGTATATACCATCTTATTAGACCTGTGTAGGTTTATTAAATAAACCTAAGGTATTTAGCTCCTTTTGTATTCTTCCATAAGTCATAATTTAGTTAATAAGTGTATAATTAATAAATGAATCTACATAACTATATATATAAATTTTATTAATAAAACTATCATTTATTATTATATTTTAAAATAAGTGCTAACTTTCAAAGAGACCAAGTTTGGGATTAATTCTGCTCCTATCTAAAACTTGTTTTTTCTTTATTAAAGAAATGTGTACAGCATTTTTTTGTAAACTATAAAGCTCTAGTAAAATTCCTTCATAGTTACACTTACTTTTGTAATAGTATTACCAATTTTAATCACTGATGTTGTGATTCACTCATTTATTTTGGTAAAAATTAACTTTTCAAGTGAAAAATTTGTCCACATTAAGAATATGCCTAAGAAGACTTAAGACATTTCCAAATTGATCAATACCAATACTTCTATAGCAATTCTGCAAATGTTCTCCTTGTAAACTATCTAAATCCAATAATAGCTAATTCTTCATTATTGCTTCTGCTTTGAGAACTGTTGCCACAAAAGACAGAACCAGGAACCTACCTACTACCTTTACAACAAAAGAAATAAGGTCCTCACTTTTCATTTATTGCAGTCTCCTGCCAGAAACTGGGGGAACAGACTTGCTATTAGGCCAAAGTCTGGACTTCTCTATCCAACCTCTTCCTTTCTTGCATTTATCTCTGCCAGTCTTAGGAGGTTTGTCAAACTGCATTTTCTCATATATTATGAAGCCCATACTTGATTACATTTTATCATCTAACGCTCTACACCAAGTATATTTGAATCTTAGATCTAATTCAGATGTAAGTCCGAAAGCACTCACATACATTGATATAAGAAACATAAATCCTGTCTACAATGACATCTTGATGTGACTTTAAGGCATTATATTGAGCCTATATGCCAAAATTATAACAATTCTCATGCCAGTCACTGCTCAAAAGGTTTTACACATAAATTACATTAGACATTACCATATTTAATATTCACAACACTTTATGAAATATAATAATATAATCAGATGAGAAAACTAAATAACAAAATTTAACTCACTCAACTCATACCTAATTGTCATAGTCAAGACTTAAAACAGCATTCTAGTTCTAGAATGTGCACTTTTTGTCATTGCATTATACAAACTTAAAATATATATAAATTGTTATTACAACAAAAAATAAAATGAAAAATGTAGTAGCCATTTTATTGCTCAAAAAATAATGTCAGCTTTATAACTTCCAGAAAACATGATAAGATTTGTTTTTCTGGGTCCTTTCTAAGTATTTGGTGCTTCCATGCAGTCCAGGTAAATAAGTTCTGTGTTTCATTTCCAGGACTGATATTTAATTGTGTTTGTGAGGGCATCCCTGGGTGGCTCAGCGGTTTAGCGCCAGCCTTTGGCCCAGGGTGCACTCCTGGAGTCCCGGGATCGAGTCCCGCGTGAGGCTCCCGGCATGGAGCCTGTTTCTCCCTCCTCCTGTATCTCTGCCTCTCTCTCTCTATGTCTATCATAAATAAATAAATAAATAAATAAATAAATAAATAAATAAATCTTAAAAAAATTGTGTTTGTGAGACTGACACAGAATGTGAAACACTCAATATGGTGGATTCTCTCTCCATCTGTCTATATTTCTTAGTAACTACAATAAGTAGATGTTTCTGTCAATCTGTGAGGAAATATAGTAAAACAAAAATCAAAACTATTGTTTTAAGCCATACAGACTCAGGAATTACTTGTTAACAACAGTAAAATCTTTATATATTACATGTTTCTGATATGAGTATAGCAAAAAGTTTAAATAAAACTTGCTAAACAAAAATGCCAATCATTCTAGAACTTTTGTCAGAATTAAAAATTGACAGATATTTTATTATACATAATTTTATATTTATTTCATTACTTCATGTACCTTAGTACCTTGCTAGGAAATGATTTCTTGCTTTCATCACCAATGTTGAATAAAAATTAAATTTATAATGACAAAAATGAGAATATGGAATCAGTAAATGGTTTATTGTAAGAAGACTGTCTCACTTAAAACACAATAACATTTTTTACTTTAATGATATAACTTAATCCACAACAAATATGGGTTAGGCACATAATATAGGCTGATTATTGCTGATGAAAGAGAACAGATTAAAAAATAATTTTTAGATACCCATAAGATTATCTAAGCATATTTATAAGCAAATGTTAAATATGATGCATCTAAGATAAAATCAACAGTTTCTGGAGCAAAAAAAAAATTTATTAATAATTCCATATTGTCTTTTGAAATCTTCTATTATCTACTGGTTTTAAAGAATTTGAAAATGCAATATCTATTTGTTTAATTTGAAAATGCTAGGTTTAGAGAAATATGACACTGGAATAGGAAGACTCTAGGCTCATTTTGTCCTACAAATACAACTAGACAACTACCAAATCATCCTAAATACACTAGAAATCAACAAAATGAGAAGACAGAGGAATTTATCCCAAAAGAAAGAACAATATAAGGGCATGGCCAGAGATCTAAGTGAAACAGATATAAATAACATGCCTGATGGAGAATTTAAAGCAATAATCAAAAGAATACTCACTGGGCTTGAGAAAAGAATTGAAGACATCAATGAGACCCTTACCCTAGAGACAAAAGAGTTAAAAAAAAAGAATGAATGCAAAGAGATGAAGAATGCAATAAACAGAATTATAAACATACTTGGTGCAATGAACAGCAGGCTGGAAAGAGCAGAGAAACAAATTAATGACCTAGAAAATAAAGTAATGGAAAGCAAGGTAGCTAAAGAGATAGAGAGAAAGAAAAATTATGCCAAACGAGAATAGATTTAGGAAACTCAGTGACTCCATCAAATGTAATAACTTTCTTATTATAGGAGTCCTAGAAATAGAAGAGAAAGAAAAGAGAACAGAAATTTGAAAAAATAGTAGCTGAAAACTTCACTAATTTGGGTAAGGAAACAGACATCCAGATCCAGGAGGACAGAGAATTCCATCAAAGTCAACAAAAGAAGCCAACACCAACACATACTGTAATTAAGTTTATGAAATATAGTGATAAAGAAAAAAAAGCAGCAAGACAAAAGACGTCATTAAATTACAAGGGAAATACCCATGAAGCTGGCAGGAGATTTTCAACAGAGACTTGGCAAGCCAGGAGGGAGTAGCATTATATATTCAAAGTGCTGAATTGGAAAAGTCTACATCCAAGAATGCTCTGTCTACCAAGACTCATTCAGAATAGAAGTAGAGATAGTTTCCCAGAGAAGCAAGAACTAAAGGAGTCCATGACCACTAATCCAGCCCTTCAAGAAATATTAAAGGGAATCTTTGAGTGGAAAGGACAGACCAAAACTAAAAATGTAAAAGCGAGAAATACAGAGGCAGTAAAAATGAATATTTCTGTAAAAAATAAGCCAAGTAGCTCACACACACACAAAAAGGATATAAAATTTAATAACACATTTCTACTCCAGGGGAGAAGAGGAGAAAAGAATGGATTCAAACTTAAACAACCATCAACTTAATATAGATTGCTTTTTGTAGAACAGATTATATGCAAACCTAATGGTAACCATGTATTAAAAACCACTAATAAACATGCAAAAAATAGAGAAAAAGAAATCCAACCATATCACTTAGAGAAAATCAGCAAAACATGAAAGGGAGAAAGAAAAGATCAGAAAAATTTCCAGAAACAACCACAGAACAAGTAATAAAATGGCAATAAATACATATCTATCAATAATTAATATAAATGGACTGAATACTCCAATCAAAAAAATATTGAATGTCAGAATGGATAAAAAATAAGAACCATCTATATACTGCCTATAAGAGACTTATTTTAGACCTAAACACCTTCAGATTGAAAATGAAGGATTAGAGAAGCATTTATTATGCAAATGGATGTCAAAAAAAGACAGAGTAGCAATACCTATATCAGACAAACTGACTTTAAAACAAAGACTAACAGGAGACAAAGAAGGTCACTATATAATAATAAAAAGGACAATCCAACTAGAAGATACAACAGATGTAAATCTTTATGCACCCAGCATGGGAGCTCCCAAATATATACAACAGTAGCAAACATAAAGGAACGCATTATTATCTATGATATAGAAGAGGACTTTAACACCCCACTAACATCACTGGAAAGATCAACTAAACAGAAAATCAAGAAGGAAACAATGGGGGATCCCTGGGTGGCGCAGCGGTTTGGCACCTGCCTTTGGCCCAGGGCGTGATCCTGGAGACCCGGGATCGAATCCCACATCAGGCTCCCGGTGCATGGAGCCTGCTTCTCCCTCTGCCTGTGTCTCTGCCTCTCTCTCTCTCTCTCTGTGACTATCATAAATAAATTAAAAAATTAAAAAAAAAAAAAAAAAAAAAAAAAAAAAAAAAAAAAAAAAAAAAAAAAAAAGAAGGAAACAATGGCTTTGAAAGACACTGGACCAGATAGACATAACCAATATATTCAGAAAATTCCAACCTAAAACAGCAGAATACACATTCTTTCCTAGTGCACATGGGACATTCTCCAGAATAGATCACAGATTGGGCCACAAAAGGCCTCAAGAAATATAAGCTGAATCACACTACGCACCTTTTCTAACTATGGTGTTATGAGACTAAAAGTCAACCACAAGAAAAATCCTGGAAAGATCACAAATACATGGAGGTCAAATAACATGCTACTAAACAATGAATGGGTCAACCCAGAAATAAGAGAAGTAAAAAATATGTGGATAAAAATAAAAACATAATAATCTAGAACCTTTGGGATGCACTATAGTGGTCATAAGAGGAAAGTATATAGCAACTACCTCTAGAAGCAAGAAAAATCTCAAATAACCTAATCTTACACCTAAAGGGGTTAGAAAATAACAAAAAATAAAATGTAAAACCAGCAGAAGAAAGGAAAAAAAGATTAAAGCAGAAATAAATGATATAGAAACAACCAAAAAAATCAATAAAATCTGGAGTCAATTATTTGAAAAAAGTAGTAAAACTGACAAATCTCTAAACAGACTTATCAAAAAGAAAAGAGAAAGGATCCAAATAAGGAAAGTCACAATGAGAGAAGAGAAATAACAACCAACACCACAGAAATACAAACAATTATGAGAGAATATCATAAAAAACTATATGCCAACAAATTGGACAACCTAGAAAAAATGGATACATTCCTACAAACATATAAATAGCCCAAACTGAAACAAGAAGAAATACAAAGCTTGACCAGACTGATAACCAGCAAAGAAATAGAATCAGTAATCATAAAAATTCCCAATAGGGGATGCCTGGGTGACTCAGCAGTTTAGTACCTGCCTTTGGCCCAGGGCATGATCCTGGAGTCCTGGGATCGAGTCCCACATTGGGCTCCCTGCATGGAGCCTGCTTCTCCCTCTGCCTGTGTCTCTGCCTTTCTCTCTCTCTCTCTCTCTGTGTCTCTCATGAATAAATAAATAAATAATTTAAAAAAGAAAAAATTCCCAATAAAGTCCAGGACCACATGGCTTCATAGGCAAATTCTACCAAATATATATTATATTAATAATTATATTAATAATTATAATATATTATATACTATATATTATATTAATAATTAATATAATATATAATATAATTATATATTATATAAATATATATTTATTTATCTTTAAAGATTATTTATTCATTAGACACTGAGAGAGAGGCAGAGACATAGGCAGAGGGAGGAGTAGCAGGCTCCATGCAGAGAGCCTGATCTGGGACTCAATCCCAGGACTCCAGGATCACACCCTGAGCCAAAGGCAGATGCTCAGCCACTGAGTCATGCAGGCATCTCTACCAAACATTTAAAGAAAAGTTAATACCTATTCCTCTCAAACTATTCCAAAACATAGAAAAGACAGGAAAACTTCCAAATTCATTCTATGAGGTCAGCATTACCCTGAACCAAAACCAGATAAAGACACCATTAAAAAAAAAAAAAAAAAAGAGAGAGAGAGAGAGAACCACAGGCCAATATCTCTGATGAACACAGATACAAAAATCTTCAACAGAATACTAGCAAACCAAATCCATTAATACATTAAGAAAATTATTCACCACTATTAAGTAGGATTTATTCCTGGGTTGCAAGGGTCATTTAATATTCACAAACCAATTAAATCGATCAAATGCAACATTATTACATTAATAAAAGAAAGGATAAGAACTGTATGATCAGTTAATAGATGCAGAAAAGCACTGACAACATACAACATCCATTCATGATAAAAACCTCAACAAAGTAGTTTTAGAGGAAACAATCCTCAACATAATAAAGGCCATATATGAAAAACCTACAGCTAACATCATCCTCAATGGGGAAAATCAGTTTCCCCTAAGGTCAGGAATAAGACAAGGATGTCCATTCTCACTACTGTTATTCAACATAGTGATGGAGATCTTAGCCACAGTCATCAGTCCACAAATAGAAATAAAAGGTATCTAAATATGCAAGGAAGAAAACTTTCACAATTTGCAGATGACATGATACTATATATAGAAAACCCAAAACATTCTACCAAAAAGTGCTGGAACTGATAAATGAATTCAGTAAAGTTGCAGGATACAAAATCAACACACAGAAATCTATTGCCTTTCTATACATCAATAATAAAGCATCAGAAAGAGAAATTAAGGAATCAATCCTATTTATGACTGTACCCAAAACAATAAGCTACCTAGGAGTAAACCTACCCAAAGAGGTGAAAATTGTACTCTGAAAACTATAAAACACTGATGTAAGAAACTGAAGGTGACACAAACAAATGGAAAACCATTCCATGCTCATGTATTGGAAGAACAAATATTGTTAAAATGTCCATACAACCCAAAGCAAACTACACATTTAATGCAATCCCTATCGAAAAAACCAACCACAGTTTTCACAGAGCTAGAATCATCCCCAAATTTGCATGGAAATGCAAAAGACCCCAAATAGCCAAAGCAACCTTGAAGAAGAAAAGAAAAGTTGCTGGAATCACAATTTCAGACATCAAGCTATATTACAAAGCTACAGTGATCAAAGTACTATGGTACTGGCACAAAAATAGACGCATAGATCGATAGAACAGAATAGAAAACCCAAAAATGAACCTACAATTATGTGGTCAATTAATCTTCAACAAAGCAGGAAAGAGTATCCAATTGGGGGGAAGAAGACAGTCTTCAACATCTGGTGTTGGGAAAACTGAACAGTGAAATGCAAAAGAATGAACCTGGACCACTTTCCTATGCTATACACAAAAATAAACTCAAAATGGATTTTAAAAAACCTAAAAGTGAGACTGAAACCATAAAACTCCTTGAAGAGAATACAGGCAGTAACTTATTTTACATCAACTGTAGCAACTTCTTAGTAGACATGTCTCCAGAGGCAAGGGAAACAAAAGCAGAAATAAACTATTGGGACTACATCAAAATAAAAAGCTTCTGCATAACAAAGAAAACAATCAATAAAACTAAAAGGCAACCTATGGAATGGGAGAAAATATTTGCAAATGACATATCCAATAAAGAGTAGCATCCAAAATATATAACTTTAAAAACTCAATGCCCTAAAAGTGAATAATCCAATTAAAAAATAGAAGATATGAATGGATATTTTTCCAAAGAAAGTATACAGATGGCCAACAGACACATGAAAAGACGCTCAACATCACTGATCATCAGGAAATGCAAATTAGTACTACAATGAAGTGTCCCCTCACACATGTCAGAATGGCTAAAATTAACAACACAAAAAACAACAGGTGTTGGCAAGAACATGGAGAAGAGGGGAACCCTCTTGCACTGTTGGTGGGAATGCAAATTGGTGCAGCCACTCTGGACAACAGTATGGAGGTTCCTCAAAAAGTTGAAACTAGAGCTACCCTATGATCCAGCAATTGCACTAGTAGGTATTCAGCCTAGGAATACAAAAACACTAATTCAAAGGATTACTTGAACCTGGCTATTTATAGAAGCGTTATCTATGGAAATAGCCATATTATGGAAACAGCCCAAGTGTCCGTCAATTAATGAATGAATAAAGAAGAAGTGATATGCACACAATGGAATTTTACTCAGCCATAGAAAAGAATGAAATATTGCCATTTGCAATGACATGGATGGAGCTATAGAGTATTATGCTAAGTGAAATAAGTCAGTCAGTGAAAGACAATTACCATATGATTTTTACTCATGTGAAATTTATGAAACAAAACGAATGAGCAAAGGTGAAAAAAAGAGAGGCAAGCCAAGAAACAGACTCTTAAGGATAGAAGACAAACTGATGGTTACCAGAGGGGAGGAATGTGGGGGGCATGGGTTAAATAAATGATGGGGATTAAAGAGTGCACTTGTGATGAGTACCCGGTGTCGTATGGAAGTGCTGAATCATTCTATTTTATACCCCAAACTAATATTACACTCTATGTTAACTAACTGGAATTTACATTAAAAACTTTAAAAATAATGTTAACTTTATATAAAGTGATAGAACAGATAATTTTTCCATAATGACACAAGAGGTCTGTAATCCACAAATGTCCATGTTGTATCCTTAAGGATGAATAATTAGAAATATGTCAACATTCCTTTGACTACTGAAACACTTATTTCATGGGAAAATATTTATGTAGAGTTTTAAAAAATATTGTTGAAAGAGTATACATTTCCTCATGACATAGTTTATGTAGTCATAATTCTCACCTTTTGAGGATATCCATTAGCTAATAGTTTTTATGGACAGGGATCATTCAAGTCACTGAAAAATTCTGGCCAAATAAAATAATAAATTTAGTTTTCCAAGAGAAAACTAAGCTTGTTGGCAAATAAACACATTTATCAGGCTTTCCAATCTCACAGGGAAAACAATGACTGTTTGTTGTGCAAATAAGAACACCCCTCCATGGGGCACCAGGGTGGCTCAGTGGGTTAAGTACCTGCCTTCAGCTCAGGTCATGATCCGGGGTCCTGGGATTAAGCCCCGCATCAGGCTCTCTGCTCCTCGGGGAGACTGCTTCTCCTTCTTCCTCTGCCCCTGCTCAGGCTGTTTCTCTCTCAATTAAATAAATAAAATCTTAAAAAAAACAAAAAACAAAACAAAACAAAAAAAACACCTTCCAATTGACCCACAGCTCTTTGTCATTTACAAGCAAGAGTTTTATGGGTTGCTATCAAAGCTAGTTAAATTTTTTTATAACACTTATAGACAATGTAATCTATTCTTTTTTTCCATTTTTGAAGAGAAATATGTGGTAACAAGAGTAAAGTTGATAAAACCAGAATTAGTAGAATTAAAGAGAAGATCGATTTGAAGAGAGTTATAGAAATGTAAACGTTGAGCATCTCTTATTAGTGGAAATTAGTCATATAATTGTATTTATTATTAGATACTCATACAATGGAAAGAAAAGTAAAAACATATTTATGAATAACTTAAAAACAAAGTTTGAGAAAAATGAACTATCTTCCCAATACCTCTTTTTTGACAATGTTTAATTTAATTTGTGTGTGTGTGTATTAATAATGAAAGGAAAGCCTCATTTCTTTTATTGTTTCTTGTTGTCCTCTGATAATTTGCTTTTGTACATAGGCATTGTAGATTAAAAAATAAATAAATAAAAGTGGGAGGGAGACAGAGAATTGTGTTAAAAGGTAAACTGACATACATTATAATTTTTGAGAGTTTATCTGAGTATATACAATCTGAACCAGGCTGCACCAAACTCAAAGTGGTTCAGAGTGCCCTACTGCCAGGAGCCAGGGACAAGGTTTTTATAAAGAATACACTGAAGCAAAGTAAACCAATTATTTAATTGGTTGTAGCTTAGGCACTTACCTTATTTGGGAAAGCATACTTGGTTGTTTGTGATCGGTTGTTCATAAATTTCACTTTCTCAAATTTTAGTGCATTGACTCTAGAGTAAATTTTGATTTGCTTAGGTAGCCTGCCAAGATATTGGAGCCACCAGTCTAATGGGTTCCTTGTTTAAATACTTTAACAATTGATATTTGAATTATAAACACAGGTAGATTAAAGAATAGGAGGGAAACAAATCAGGAGGAAAAAAAATCATTCAACTATCAGTTCTTCTCCAGTCCTGAGGAAATTTTATTTCAAATATTCCTACTTGTATAATCAATGTGTTCATCCATTTTACTTGGATTTTCACCTATGTCAAAACAATATCGTGGGCATACTTATGTATTAAGTATTATAAAATAAAAATTTACAGGGGCATCTGGGTGGCTAAGTGTCTGCCTTTGGCTCATGATCTCTGGGTCCTAGGGTCTAGCCCCACATCAGGCTTCCTTCTCAGCAGGGAGTCGGCTTCTCTCTCTCTCTCTGCCTCTCCCCACCACTCAGTCTCTCTCAAATAAATAAATAAAATCTTTTTAAAAATAATAAAAATAGATATAGATATAGATCCAACAGCCAGAATATGCTGCCTCCCAACTATGTTAGCTCATTTAGGGAATAAAGGGAATGATGCATACTCTCTACTCTAGAAAAGCTTCAGTAGTTTTGGACAAATGAAACATCCTAGATATTACCCAACCGGGGACTAAAATGGGTTGCTCCCTGAATATAATGTCAAGAGCACAGCATATTCTCTTAGAAGGCTGGTCTCTTGGGTCATTCTGACACTGTTTCAATCTAATATTCAAACAGTATAGTATATTGATTAAAAGAATTGGCTTTAGGGTCACCCAGACTTGAATTTAAGAACCAACAATACCACTTTCAGGATATATAAATTTGGACAAGTTACTTAGCATCTTTAAATGTAAATTACCTCATCCTATAGAATGTAAATAATGATAGTATTCACTTCATTGAAGCTTTGCAAAATAAAATATAATAATTATAAAAATGTTCAGCTCAGAGCCTCATGCACTGTATTCAAATAGCTATTAATTTTTGTTGTCATAATTAATAAAGGATGGGCCTTTACTGCCAGAATTGATCCTATTCCATATGAGCTTGCCCTTTATGGGGAGCTTGCCCTTTATGGGGAGTTTATGGGGAGAAGTAGATATATGTATATTGGATCACCAGAAACTGCATAATGGTTTAGACATCTATGCTTAACTCAGCAATGGCTCTACAAGGAACAATTAATTGTCTATTTTCAGTTTTCTTCTCCCAGAGGTATGCTGTCACACTGGCTAATGGTGGTCAACCCATCAGGTATATAATACCTAGAAATCTTATATTTCCTGTTATTTGTTTCCTTTTTTTCCTACCTTCTACAATAAGGGCTTATTTCTAATAAGAAGTGAATTGGTTTGAGATAGTCATAGTCCTGTTTATTCTACTTGTGTTAGCTCATGTTAAATTCTTCATAGCTTTCTATCCAGTATTTCTGTGGCATCTAAACCATGGGCCAATTATTTTATGAAGCAATTTCTAATAGATTTACTTATTTACACTAGATTTTCTTTGTATCATCAGTAAAATAGGACATCAGAGATTTAAAAAATTTAAATCGGGCAGCCTGGGTGGCTCAGCGGTTTAGCACCGCCTTTGGCCAGGGCCTGATCCTGGGGACCCCGGATCGAGTCCCACATCGGGCTCCCTGTATGGAGCCTGCTTCTCCCTGTGTCTCTGCCTCTCTCTGTGTGTCTCTCATGAATAAATAAATAAAATCTTAAAAAAAAAAAAAAGAAAAAGAAAAAGAAAGAATCTGGAGATTTTGTCTATTCTGATCATCTACAAAGTATTTACCCTTGGTCTTTCTGAAAAAAGAAATTATTTGTGCCAAATATTTGGCTTTTAATTTATCAGACATGAAAAATTTAAAAGTTCACATTAGAAATAAGCCTGCAATGGATATAAATGAAGGAAAATGTATCTAATTCAGGGTTCACGGATTAAATTCAAATATGTTCTTACTTGCAAAAGAAGTTTGCTTCTTTTGCATTTACTGCAAAATGGTAGCAGTTTCTTTTAATTCAAAATACATATATCTTTGAATATTAACAAATATTTTTAGGTTCACACAATTTTAGAGCTGTATTACAAGGAACTTCAGGACCAATCTAATTTAATCATATAAAATAGGTAAATCCAAGAGATTTATGAGAGATGCCCAAGGTTACACAATGAGTTTGAGGAAAAGCCGAAAATATAGTAGAGATCACCTGATTCTCAATTCTGTGCTTTTCCCGTTATGCAATGCTCAAACTCAGAGGACAGAGATGGATGATCTGGATGTCTCAGAAAGGCCATGATTCCAAGATAGTTTCATGGTTCCCAGACATCAATCTCACTTATTGCCAAACTTTTCAGGGGAGCTGGTACTGTAGACCTAGCATTTATACTCAGAAATGCCAACTGTAACCACAATTGCTTTTCAGAAGGAATAGAAATAAAGAGTACCCCCTGTATTATGCAGCCATTATCTAAGATCATTTAATATAATTTCAGTATTACCAGAACATGCCCTGGCTTACCGGAAAAGCCTGAGATCTAAATAAATTAAGTTTTCTGTTAATCATATTATTTATCATCTTTTTCTCTTGAGACATTTACCTGAAAGAGTCAAAGCTGTCAATATGAGAGAGGCATTATCTAATTAGTATGTGATCATTCAGACAATCAGACACTATAATGGTTTTTTTCTGTGTTCACTAGCTATGAGCTGAAAATGGCCTACCTTTTATATCCATTATCTTAGAAAATAAAAATTCAGGTATTTGTTTTCTTTTTTGATGTAAAATATTTCTTATTCTTTTGAAGAGCTTTTTTTGGATTTACTTATGACTTTATAAGGAATACATATAGAAATTTACATTTTTACTTAATTTAAGTTGATAATTAAAATATAATTTTTATTACTAAAATATTGTGTCTAATCCTTATTGTATAACACAATATTCCAATAATTGAAACATATTTATGAAAATGCCATTCAATTAGAATAAATATTTTCCTGTTTTATAGTGCTCAGAAAGATTCTTATAACCTAGAATATTTATTTCCCCAAATTCTGCATAGAATCTATATATTCATACATCCATATATAGATTTGCTTTTTTCTATAATTGTTAGTCCAGTACTGCCTTCAAATTATGTTTAAGAATTATTCCACAATATCAGTGCAGGAAAGAGAATAAAAGGACTAAACGAAAACTGATTTACAACAGTGGTCAAATTTAATCTAAAATATTAATAGGGAAATGAGAAATGGTCCCAGTTGAACAGAACGAACAAAGTAGAGAGAGACTGAAGCTCAGAAATAAATCATAAATTATTTGTAGCTCAGAAAAAGCCCACCCAGGGTCTCAAAGCATCCGAATAACACAATTCACAACAGAGAGTTTTCAATCCTTTTCCATATTTTTATTTATAGGATACCTTGTTTTAAAAAAGTTTTTTATTTCTAATATTTATCAATCTGTATTGTAAGGAAAATGTTACTACTAACCTAAGTTATATGAATTAGTATTTTTTCTGCTTTTTGGCATTTCAGTGAAAAATCTAATCACATTATTCATCTACATAGTAAGATATAACTGAAAGTCTTCCCTGTATTTAACTTGCCTAAGAAAACTTTGTTAATCTTGATTCATCTGAAACTCACTAAATACAAGCATCTTTATGGAGGATGCTTTTCATCTATTAAAACTAAATGGATTTTTCTATATAACTTATGGGATCCAACTGTCTTTATTTCACAGTATTAACATGTGAAGCAAATATTTAAGTAAGCAAGTAAGGCAAATATTTAAATAAGATCTTATTTAATGACTGGGAATAATTGGAGACCTTCATCGAGGTTCAGTCATGTATTGCTTTATTTTAAAATGTTTAATGAAGGTCTACTATATATACAGAATACTGTGGAAAAATATAGAGGTTGCAAATATAAGTAAGACATATTTCTTTGTATAATAAGCTAACAAGTCATGAAAATAATTCAAATATGTACACAGAGAGTAACTACAGTAGGAAAAGCCATCATTCCTGAGATGACCATTGAACATTTTATTTTATTTTTTTAAGATTTTATTTATTTATTCATGAGATACACAGAGAGAGAGGTAGAGACACAGGCAGAGGGAGAAGCAGGCTCCGTGCAAGGAGCCTGACATGGGACTCAATCCTGGGACTCCAAGATCATGCCCTGGGCTGAAGGCAGGTGCTAAATCCCTGAGCCACCCAGAGATCCCCAAACATTTTCAATATAGTAGAAGGTTAGGAAGAATTTCACAAAGTGGAAGTAAAGGTTCCAGGTATACTAGGAAAAAAATGTGAAAGTTTAAACATATAGACAGGAATGATTGCAGTTTGTATAGCAATGGCAGAGGATATAGGAAAAAGAAACTAGTCTGTTAGATTTCTATAAAAATAAGAAAGTATCTCACCAACTATGGGTTATCTAAATATGAATTTTGTTTAAAAAATGTTCAGTTTTGAAGATTTTTTTTCAATATCAGTACTGAGATATTTCTTTAGTTCTTAAAAAATCTCAGTTATTATCTCTGATATTTCCTATAGTTTTCTAGAGCTGTTCCTCCTGGAAATTCTCTTAGATAAAATTGAAGCTTCTCACTCTGTTCTTCAGTTCTTTCTACTTTCAAAATTTGTCATCTCTTTATTTCTCCCTGATATGTTTTGTGGTACATCTTCATTCCCAAATTCTAGTAATTAATTAATTTTCTCTTCAGGACTGTCTACTTGTCTACTACTTATTTCATATAATGACATCTTTTTTCAGATATTTTGATTTCCAAGATTTTCCAAAGATAAAGATTGTGTGTGCTTTGTCTTTGCTGTCTTCACTAGAACCTCTTATTGACATTTAAAATAATTTTAACTTTGCTCAGAGTGGTACTCCTATTTGGTCATTTCAAATGCTATAAAAGTTACCCTGATTTGTCAAGTCACTATGAATTCTTGCCTTGCCCTGTGATGTGTCACCAACTATCTTACTCATTAGTTTTCCTCATACATTGATGAGCCATGTTCTTTTTTTTTAATATACAAGAAACATAACAACATAAAATAAGCTAATTATATTAAATTTTTCAGCATGCCCCTATCATATTGAGGCTGACATTTTTAAAAGGCATTGTACCTATATATCTTTATTGAGTTTGTGTAGAAAATTAAATTAGAAAAGAATAAAATCCAGACATATTTACAGAGATTTCTTCTTCTCCATAAAGATTAAATAATTATATGACAGACACTGAACTCAAAAGCAGAGTTTAAAGAAAATGACATTGTATAAAATTTGCTTCAGGACAATCATATTCAGTGACTCATACTGTTGTGCCTTCTAACCTCTGCTCTTAAAAACAAGCCCTTAGAAGGTCACTGCAACCTTAAATGATGTTGATTTTCTTCAGATTATGCTGTAACTTGACAGGAGCCATAAGAAGGCCACATTGTAAATGATATATCTTGGTTACTAATGTCCTTTCTGCTGGCACTCAGACAGCTCTTGTCAAAGCTCTTAGACCAGATAATGCTTCCCTACTCTTTTAAAGAATAATTTGAAAACACTACCCAGAGTGCTATAAAAATCCCAGAACTGTTTTTCTGTAGATCAGTCATGTCTTAGGGAAACAACAACAAAACCCCAGAAAGTTTTCTTTTTTAGTCTTTTGGTACTATAGTGTATACATACACACACACATATTAAATTTAAAAATTTGAAACTCATTTTTTTTGGTTGAGGAGTTTTTATATATTTATTTGCTAGTTTTTAGTTATGAAATTTAAACTAATGCAAGCATACTAGATGTGGTACTAGCTTTCTTTCTGAAAATTAAGATAAAGCCAAAAAAGGGGAGTTCAGAGAAGAAAAGTTTCTTTCTAGTCCATAGAAAGCATTTAAAAACACTGACATATATATTAATGTGTCAGATTAATCATATGTCCTTATTCTTGGTGTATATTGAGATTTTAACATTTATATCTAAAGACCTTAATAAGCAAAATAGTTAGAAATAATAATAAATTTTAAATAAATGATAACTTAAAACTTCCTTACTACAAAAAGCCCTTACCTTCTAAGCTAACCGGACATGTCTTCAAGGATTTTTTTTTTGTAATATGAAAGATGAGTTTGTTATTTAACACTTCAAGCTTTCATAATGTCTTTAACCTTAAGAATGTAAAATCTTTGATGGCAATCATACTCTCATTTATTTTGTGTACCAAGTACAGGGTTAGGTAAAGTTGGTGCAAAATAAGTGCTATTTGATAAATTGAATGAGGGCAAGAAAGTTTTAGGTTTACTCCATAATTCAAACATAAATGAAAGGGGTTTAATACTCATTTGATATTTTAAGAAAAAGATAAAAGAACACTTGCCTGTATCATTGTAAGAGAGAATTAAGAAAACAGAAATAAAATTAGTTGCCACTTAACAGGTATAAGCTGAATTTTTCAGATGGAATAATTAGCTTACAGAAAGTTTATAGACATTTCAAAAGAACATGCCACAAAACTGCATGTCATAGGACTATAAACATAATATTTTGTAGACAAATGAGCCTATAAGGAACTGTAGATACCTTCTAGTCCTGTTTCAAGCCCCTGGAAGATATTTGAACTGGTACAAAATATCTACTATTTTGTTTTCATAAGACTTTTATTTTGATTATGTGAAGCATGTGGATATAACTAGATTAACTAGACAAATTCTAAGCCTCATGAAATTATTTGCAATATGACTGTTACTGATAACTACATTAAGTCTCTTTAATGCATATTTACTTAAAATATTTTCCAGGCTAGTCAATGATCTGAAACAATACTGTTTAAGACAATTTTGGTAGAAACAAAAAGAAGTCTAAGTGAGTAAAAGGAGCATTCTCTATGACAGAAGATCAATGGCTATTATAAATGTTATTTAATTGGATGCCATGCTTTTTGGAAAATAGGTAACTAGTACAATGTATCCAGTTGCATAATTTCCTTTTTTTCCCCCCAGTCAAACCAGATCATGAAAATTTATTCTGTGGGGTGGACAGAATGAAGACAGAAGGGCCTTCCACATTACTGAAGACAAAGGTGGCTGAGAATAATATCTGCCCAATGAGTCTTCATAGATCCACCAAAACAGTATGCACTACCAGCACCATTAAAATGCTACAAAAAAAAAAAAACAAAAACCAAAAAACAAACACCCACAGAAACAAAACAAACAAAAAAACCTCATATTCTTACCATGGCTAAAAGCCAAATCATACCTAAAACTACAAATTAAATAAAAATGTTAAAACAAACACTAAAACTCTATAGGGTCCCTTTCATGATCTTGCCACAAACTTCTGCATTTAGGTACCAGACATTCTCTCCTTCCTGACAGAAACACCAGAGAGATTTCCAGGTCACTGGTGGGAAGATCCCGCCACAATAAAAATCCACTCAGGGAAATTTTGTCCCCAGGCCTGACACTCTCTTCTCATAATGGAGGGCACCTAGGTAGGCAGGTGACACAGGCACTGGCAGCCTTTTCATTATTCTGGATCTGGTCTCCACTCCCCTGCCAAGATATGCTTGTGTTCTCTCAGGCAATGCTAGCAGAGACCAGCAGGAGCCACAATAGCACCACATAAATAAACCAGCAGATCAAAATAATACTGCAAATGCCTGAAAATTAAATTGTAATTGGAACCACAATCCACAAAAGTAGTCCAGGACCATGTGCTAAACCTAACCAGGGTGACTTTTCGCTAAAATAAAACATGGACTTATGACCCAGAGCATCTTAACGTAGACAAAATGTTTGGGATACAACTAAAAATCACTTATCATACCACAATCAAGAAAACCATAACTTTAATAAGAAAAGACAAGCAAATGACACCAACAGCAAGATGAATAAGATGTTGGAACTATCTGAAAAGGATTTTAAAGCAGTTGCTATAAAATGTTTCAGCGATGAATTATGAATCTCTTTAAATAAATGAAAAATTAAAAACAACCTCAGCAAAGAATAAGTTATTTTAAAAAAGAACCAAATGGAAATTACAGAACAGAGAAATATAATAAATGAGATTTGTAGAACACTCATTGAATGAATTTAATAGTAGAGTGAAGATAATAGGACAGAGTCAGTGAACTTGAGAACAGATCAGAAGAATATGCCCAATCTGAACAACAAAGAGAAAATAGACCCAAAAAACAAACAAATAAAAAAACTGATCTCAGGGACCTGTAGAACAATAACAAAAGTCCAACATTTCTATTATTAAAACTAAAACTATAGTAATGGAAACCAGGTCAGTGGTTATCTGGAGTATGGGTACAGGTGATGCTGTCACTATGAAGTGATAACATGAGGGGCTTTTTTGGCCATATAGAGAACTCTGCATCTTCATTGTGGTGGTGATTACCCAAATGTATACATGTGTTAAAACTCCTAGAACAGTATAACAAGAGAAAAACATCAATTTTACTATATGATAATTATAAAATCAAAGTAAAGGAATAAAAAACAAAGACAAAAAAGTCATTATCACAAAAATTAGAGTAGTAACTACTCTGGAAAAATATGCAGCATGTGATCAGCACCTACTCCTTCAAAAGTAGGAGATAGTTTAGATAAAACATCCTTTATCTTAACCTAGGCATTTGGCATTTATTAAATATAATTTATATATATAATATATATAATATTTAATATATATATTCACACATCGCAGCTACTTGACATGTCTTAATATATAGACATACATATATATATATTGGCAATTGTAAGTGATAATTTGGAGATGACTAGTAAGATTGAAGAAGTGTATATACTATGCCACAATCATTCCATATATTCTTTTAAATAAATTTTGGTATGTTTCTTCAAGGAATCATATATAGATGTGCTTCTTACAGCCCTTTCTGGTGAAGAAAATATTTAGACATGACCTATCCATAAAAAGGAAAACTGATTAATAAAATGTGTTTATTCGTAGGATGAAATAGTATACATATCATTGAAAATAAGTAAGTGTATGTGTCAATATGGATATATCTCAAAAACTTAATACAAGTAATAAAAGTAGGTTGTGAGATATTGCATACTAGTTATTATTTATTACTTAAAAAATACAAGTAATAAAAGGTTGTGAGATATTGCATACTAATTATTTATTACTTAAAAAATTAAGTTAGCATATAAAACATGCATAAAAATAATTAATTTAAGTACATGATACTGTTTGTCTCTGGTAAGAAGGAGACTAAAATGAAGGAAATAGAGGAAACTATAAATTCATCTCTAGTATTTTACTAAAAAGAAGAAAATAACTCATCAAATATGGTGACATTTGATAAAGCTCACTAGTGTGTGAAAAGGTATTAATGATAGCATTATTATCTGTATATATTTGAACTATTTTATAATAAGGGCACGCTGATTATATTTGTCAATTGAATTTTTTTTTTTTTAGACATGGGCCTTGAACTCACAATCTCAGGATCAAGAGTCATGTGCTTTACTGAGTTAGCCAGCCAAATGTCCCCTAGATTTTTCTTAAATGTGAATTGCTTCTGTCATTTATGTTACTTTCCTGACCCCTGTTTGCATTTGAATTTGTAATCCCTGCACTTCACTGTGAGGCTAAAACATTTCTTAGGCCTCTGACAATTGACAATCTTCATAGACATTTGATGGCTTGGACCAAGAACCCTTTTGCTTCTAATTTTTTCACTGTTAGTTCACCACCACTATAGTTACCAACATTGCTCCTATTCTCTCACACCTGGAACCCGTTGTTCCAGGTCATCCAGACTCTTTTCTTTGGGGCTGCTTTGCTTGAGATGCTGCTTCTCCATGCCTAAGTCTCCATGAGAAAGATTGGGAATGTCACTACTGGGGCATACTAAGAAGGTAGATACTCTTGTCTCTTGTTGCTCTGTTTTCCCACAAATTAGAAAAAAAGCCCTATCTTTGGAGAGGACTAAGCTGGAGTGGCTTTTGATAGTTTGCTAGTGGGGCTGTTTCCTGCCAGACCCTGCAAGCCTACAGGACCTTCCATCTGTCAAAATATATATTTCCTGTACTCTCCCTGGGAAATCTTGGCATTAGGCAAAACTGGATTTTTCTGTCATCCTTAAAAGGCAAAGCAAACTCCTGCTCTATGGAAACGAGGCTGGATCCTCACTAAACTAGTTACTAAGATTTTGTTAACATATCCATGTCTACAACATCTCTCTCTCACTCTCTTTTTAAAGATTTTATTTATTTATTCATGAGAGACACAGAGAGAGAGGCAGAGACACAGGCAGAGGGAGAAGCAGAGGCTCCCTAAGGGGGGCTTGATGTGGGACTTGATCCCAGGACCCTGAGATCACGTCTTGAGCCAAAGACAGACGCTCAACCACTGAGCCACCCAAGCGTCACATACAACATATCTCATTTTAACATTTGTGCAAAACAAAAATATATAAAATTTCTACCCTTGAAGGACTTGAGGCAAAATAATTGGTTGCTTAAGCAGAGTGAAACATATTTCTTGGCTTATGAGTCTGAAATGATCTGTTTTTTAAATTACCCTTCACTTTACACAAAGTAGGTACATTTAATGAGTTCATCAATATGAAGTTCACTTCACAAGTTCACTGTTATTAAAACAACTCAGTAATAGATCCTAAGATTAAGTTAATAGAGTATCAATATATGTTGGTAAAATGGGAATCTATTCATTTATGCCAGAAACACTTATGAAAATGTGTTTGAAAGATATTTTAGAATTTGGGTGAAGTTAATTAGCATCTAAGCACCACTTAAGAAGTATACTTCCTTACAAGAGGCTACTTCTATATGACAGCTCAATAAATTTATAATAAGGAAAGATGCAGATTGTGCCTGTCATTTAGCTCATCAAGTCTAAAAGAAATGGCCTTCCCTTCCTTTCAAAAGTAGGAGATAGTTTACCACTTAGAAAACACTATTTTTTAAACGCCTCTGATACAGGCCATTTTTTCTTGAGTATTTTTAAATAGAGCATGCCAGTGTTAATTATTGTCTTGTATAAATAAAATGTGTACTCTAATGTATAAAATCCTTGGGTGTGCATGGGGGGGTGAGGGTTGTTTCTTGCTTGTCATGTATTTGTGCTGTAAGTGTTCATTGTATGGTCCTTTTATACTATTCAAATATGTGTGTGTCTGTGTGTAAACCTTTATATGACCATGTTACAGTTTCTAACTGAAGGAAATGTGATTGTTGAGGTGAAGAATTTTGTATCCTATAGTATATAGCACAGCACCACACATAAGAGATCTTTAATAAGATTTAGGGGAAAATTTTGTTTTCTCAGTGAGACAAGTTGAAGATAATGCTTTACCTGTGCTTGGGAGTCTGTGATATAGAAAGCCCTTCCCATGCACATTAGCTAAAAAACCACGGTTACCCTGAAGCAATGCCTTATAATGTACACTGCTTTGGAGACTTGCCTTCCAGTCTCTTCCTCTACTGTGCTAGCTCTGTGGCCTTAAAGGACACATAATTCTCAATTTCCCTATTCTGTGCTCAAGCCTTAGGCAACTATTAGTCTACTTTCCAGCTATTTTTTTTTTCTTTCCAGCTATTTGGATCTGCCACTCTGCCATTCTATTTCATATTAATAGAATCATGATAAATGTAAGTTTTATGACTGCCTTCTTAAGCTTAGGAGGCTTTTCAGGTTCACCCATGTTTACATATATATATGTTACATATCAGTATATATAAATACTGATATATATATATATATATATATCAGTATTTCATTCCTTTATATTGCCAAATAATATTACATTGTATGAATGTACCACATTTTGTTATCAGTTTACCAGTTAATGGACATTGGAGTTGTTTTCACTTTTTGACTATTATGAATAATATTGATAAGCACATTCAGGTGCAAGTTTATGGTGGACAGATAATTCATTTCTCCGTGGTAAATATAAAAAACTAGAATTGCTGAATCACTTGACAATTACTTATTAACATTTTGAAGAGCTGCCAAATTGTTTTCCAAAGTGTTTGCACCATTATACATCACAACCAGAAACGTATGAGGGTTTCAGTTTCTACACATCCTTATCAACTCATTATTTCCTGTCCTTTTAATTATAAGTCATCCTTACTGTTTTTATTAAGGTCATTCTGTTATTATTATTAATTATTATTATTATTATTATTATTATTCTAGTGGATGTGAAATAATTTTTATATCCACTTCCCTAATGACTAAAGACTGCATCATTTCATATGCCTATTTCCAATTTGAATTTCTTTTTTTGGAAAATTGATGATTTTTAAATTTATTTGTCTATTATTGAGTTCTAAGAGCTCTTTTTCTTTTCAGATTTTTTAAAAACTTATTTATTCATGAGAGACACACAGAGAGAGAGAGAGGCAGAGACACAGGCAGAGGGAGAAGCAGGCTCCATGCAGGAAGCCCAACATGGGACTTGATCCAGAGTCTCCAGGATCATGCCCCGTGCTGAAGATGGTGCTAAACCACTGAGCCACGGGGGCTTTTTATGTATTCTAAATACAAGTCCCTTATCATATATGTATTCTATCATAGATCTATCTATCATATATGTATTCTAAGTACAAGACCTTATATATGATTAGCAAATACTGTCAGCAGTCTGTGAATTGTTGTTTTACCTTCTTGATTGCATCATTTGCATCACAAAAGATTTCAGTATTGATAAAAACAATCTACTCCTGTAGTAGTTTTATAGCTTTAGCCCTTATATTTATATCTGTGACACTTTTTGAGTTAATTTTTGTACATCATCATAAGTAGAAATACAACTTCATTTACACATCAGTGTCTATTGTCTCAGCATCATTTTTAAAGAGATTTTTCTCTCTCTATTAAATGGGCTTTGGAAAAAAAAAAAAAGGGCTTTGGTACCTTTGTATCATGAAAGTGAGAATTTATTTCTGAACTCTCAGTTATATTTTGTTGATCTATAAATTTATACTTATGTCAGTACCACATTGTCATGAGTACTGTAGCTTTGTAGTGAGTTTTGAAATTAGAATGTTGACTCCTAATCTTTCTACTTCTGCAAAATTGTTTTTGGTTATTTTGTATCTCCATACTAATTTTAGGATCAGTTCTCCATTTTCTGGGGGGTGGGGGGGAGGGAAGGCCATCTGTGATTTTGATAGGGGTCATTGAACCTCTAAGTCAATTTAATGAGTATTAACAGTATCGTTTTCTATCCAAAAATATGGGATACTTTTAATTTATTTAGCTCTTATAAATTTCTTGCAATAATATTTTGTAATTTTTTTAGTATAGATTTTGCACTTATTTTGTTAAATTTTTTAATAAGTAATTTTTAAATTTTTGTTACTATTATATATGGACTTATTTTCTTAATTTTAGTTTTGGATTGTGCATTACTTGTGCGCAGAAATGCAACTGACATTTGTATATTGATCATATATTCTGTAAGGATACTCATTAATACTCATTTACTGAACTCATTAGTTACTTCTAATCTCTTAGGATTTTCTAAATATGAAAATTATGTAATCTTCAGATAATTATAATTTTATGTAGTATTTTCCAGTCTGGATGTCTTTTC